>NC_134266.1:146123920-147407670 GCF_031893055.1 Leptodactylus fuscus
AGATACATTGTGATGTCATCGAGTTCCGTGATGATGTCATAGAGATACATTGTGATGTTATTGAGTTCTGTGATGATGTCATAGAGATACATTGTGATGTCATCGAGTTCCGTGATGATGTCATAGAGATACATTGTGAGGTCATCGAGTTCCGTGATGATGTCATAGACTTACATTGTGATGTCATCGAGTTCCGTGATGATGTCATAGAGATCCATTGTGAGGTCATCGAGTTCCGTGATGATGTCATAGAGATACATTATGATGTCATCGAGTTCCGTGATGATGTTATAGAGATACATTGTGAGGTCATCGAGTTCCGTGATGATGTCATAGAGATGCTTTGTGAGGTCATCGACTTACATTGTGAGGTTATCGAGTTCCGTGATCATGTCATATAGATACATTGTGATGTCATCGAGTTCCGTGATGATGTCATAGTGTTACATTGTGAGGTCATCAAGTTCCGTGATGATGTCATAGAGATTCATTGTGATGTCATCGAGTTCCGTGATGATCTCATAGAGATACATTGTGATGTCATTGAGTTCCGTGATGATGTCATAGAGATACATTGTGAGGTCATCGAGTTCCGTGATGATGTCATAGTGTTACATTGTGAGGTCATCGAGTTCCGTGATGATGTCATAGAGTTACATTGTGAGGTCATCGAGTTCCGTGATGATGTCATAGAGATACATTGTGAGGTCATCGAGTTCCGTGATGATGCCATAGACTTAAATTGAGATGTCATCGAGTTCCGTGATGATGTCATAGAGATACATTGCGAGGTCATCGAGTTCCGTGATGATGTCATAGTGTTACATTGTGACGTCATCAAGTTCCGTGATGATGTCATAGAGATGCATTGTGAGGTCATCGACTTACATTGTGAGGTCATCGAGTTCTGTGATGATGTCATAGATACATTGTGATGTCATTGAGTTCCGTGATGATGTCATAGAGATACATTGTGAGGTCATCGAGTTCCGTGATGATGTCATAGACTTACGTTTTAATGTCATCGAGTTCCGTGATGATGTCATAGAGATACATTGTGAGGTCATCGAGTTCCGTGATGATGTCATGGAGATGCTTTGTGAGGTCATCGACTTACATTGTGAGGTCATCGAGTTCCGTGATGATGTCATAGACTTACATTGTGATGTCATCGAGTTCCGTGATGATGTCATAGAGATGCTTTGTGAGGTCATCGAGTTCCGTGATGATGTCATAGTGTTACATTGTGAGGTCATCAAGTTCCGTGATGATGTCATAGAGATTCATTGTGATGTCATCGAGTTCCGTGATGATGTCATGGAGATGCTTTGTGAGGTCATCGACTTACATTGTGAGGTCATCGAGTTCCGTGATGATGTCATAGACTTACATTGTGATGTCATCGAGTTCCGTGATGATGTCATAGAGATACATTGTGAGGTCATCGAGTTCCGTGATGATGTCATAGACTTACATTGTGATTTCATCCAGTTCCGTGATGATGTCATAGAGATACATTGTGAAGTCATCGAGTTCCGTGATGATGTCATAGTGTTACATTGTGAGGTCATCAAGTTCCGTGATGATGTCATAGACATACATTGTGATATCATAGTGTTACATTGTAAGGTCATCAAGTTCCGTGATGATGTCATAGACATACATTGTGATGTCATCGACTTACATTGTGATGTCATCGAGTTCCATGATGATGTCATAGAGATACATTGTGATGTCATTGAGTTCCGTGATGATGTCATAGAGATTCATTGTGATGTCATCGAGTTCCGTGATGATCTCATAGAGATACATTGTGATGTCATTGAGTTCCGTGATGATGTCATAGAGATACATTGTGAGGTCATCGAGTTCCGTGATGATGTCATAGTGTTACATTGTGATGTCATCAAGTTCCGTGATGATGTCATATAGATACATTTTGATGTCATCGAGTTCCCTGATGATGTCATACAGATACATTGTGAGGTCATCGAGTTCCATGATGATGTCATAGACTTACATTGAGAGGTCATCGAGTTCCGTGATGATGTCATAGACTTACATTGAGATGTCATCGAGTTCCGTGATGATGTCATAGAGATGCATTGTGAGGTCATCGACTTACATTGTGAGGTCATCGAGTTCTGTGATGATGTCATAGATACATTGTGATGTCATTGAGTTCCGTGATGATGTCATAGAGATACATTGTGAGGTCATCGAGTTCCGTGATGATGTCATAGACTTACGTTTTAATGTCATCGAGTTCCGTGATGATGTCATAGAGATACATTGTGAGGTCATCGAGTTCCGTGATGATGTCATGGAGATGCTTTGTGAGGTCATCGACTTACATTGTGAGGTCATCGAGTTCCGTGATGATGTCATAGACTTACATTGTGATGTCATCGAGTTCCGTGATGATGTAATAGAGATGCTTTGTGAGGTCATCGAGTTCCGTGATGATGTCATAGTGTTACATTGTGAGGTCATCAAGTTCCGTGATGATGTCATAGAGATACATTGTGATGTCATCAAGTTCCGTGATGATGTCATAGAGATACATTGTGAAGTCATCGAGTTCCGTGATGATGTCATAGTGTTACATTGTAAGGTCATCAAGTTCCGTGATGATGTCATAGACATACATTGTGATGTCATAGTGTTACATTGTAAGGTCATGAAGTTCCGTGATGATGTCATAGACATACATTGTGATGTCATCGACTTACATTGTGATGTCATCGAGTTCCGTGATGATGTCATAGAGATACATTGTGAGGTCATCGAGTTCCGTGATGATGTCATAGACTTACATTGTGATTTCATCCAGTTCCGTGATGATGTCATAGAGATACATTGTGAAGTCATCGAGTTCCGTGATGATGTCATAGTGTTACATTGTGAGGTCATCGAGTTCCGTGATGATGTCATAGAGATGCTTTGTGAGGTCATCGACTTACATTGTGAGGTCATCGAGTTCCGTGATGATGTCATAGAGTTACATTGTGAGGTCATCGAGTTCCGTGATGATGTCATAGAGATACATTGTGAGGTCATCGAGTTCCGTGATGATGTCATAGAGATACATTGTGATGTCATCGAGTTCCGTGATGATGTCATAGAGATACATTGTGATGTCATCGAGTTTCGTGATGATGTCATAGAGATGCATTGTGAGGTCATCGACTTTCATTGTGATGTCATCGAGTTCCGTGATGATGTCATAGAGTTACATTGTGAGGTCATCGAGTTCCGTGATGATGTCATAGAGATACATTGTGAGGTCATCGAGTTCCGTGATGATGTCATAGAGATACATTGTGATGTCATCGAGTTCCGTGATGATGTCATAGAGATACATTGTGAGGTCATCGAGTTCCGTGATGATGTCATAGACTTACATTGTGATGTCATCGAGTTCCGTGATTATGTCATAGAGATCCATTGTGAGGTCATCGAGTTCCGTAATGATGTCATAGAGATACATTATGATGTCATCGAGTTCCGTGATGATGTTATAGAGATACATTGTGAGGTCATCGAGTTCCGTGATGATGTCATAGAGATGCTTTGTGAGGTCATCGACTTACATTGTGAGGTCATCGAGTTCCGTGATGAAGTCATATAGATACATTGTAATGTCATCGAGTTCCGTGATGATGTCATAGTGTTACATTGTGAGGTCATCAAGTTCCGTGATGATGTCATAGAGATACATTGTGATGTCATCGAGTTCCGTGATGATGTCATAGAGATACATTTTGAGGTCATCGAGTTCCGTGATTATGTCATAGTGTTACATTGTGATGTCATCAAGTTCCGTGATGATGTCATATAGATACATTTCGATGTCATCGAGTTCCGTGATGATGTCATATAGATACATTGTGATGTCATCGAGTTTCGTGATTATGTCATAGAGATGCATTGTGAGGTCATCGACTTACATTGTGAGGTCATCGAGTTCCGTGATTATGTCTTACATTTTGATGTCATTGAGTTCCGTGATGATGTCATAGAGATACATTGTGATGTCATCGAGTTCCGTGATGATGTCATACATTGTGATGTCATTGAGTTCTGTGATGATGTCATAGAGATACATTGTGAGGTCATCGAGTTCCGTGTTGATGTCATAGACTTACATTGTGATGTCGTCAAGTTCCGTGATGATGTCATAGAGATACATTGTGAGGTCATCGAGTTCCGTGATGATGTCATAGTGTTAAATTGTGAGGTCATCAAGTTCCGTGATGATGTCATAGAGATACATTGTGATGTCATCGAGTTCCGTGATGATGTCATAGAGATGCTTTGTGAGGTCATCGAGTTCCGTGATGATGTCATAGTGTTACATTGTGAGGTCATCAAGTTCCGTGATGATGTCATAGAGATACATTGTGATGTCATCGAGTTCCGTGATGATGTCATGGAGATGCTTTGTGAGGTCATCGACTTACATTGTGAGGTCATCGAGTTCCGTGATGATGTCATAGACTTACATTGTGATGTCATCGAGTTCCGTGATGATGTCATAGAGATACATTGTGAGGTCATCGAGTTCCGTGATGATGTCATAGACTTACATTGTGACTTCATCCAGTTCCGTGATGATGTCATAGAGATACATTGTGAAGTCATCGAGTTCCGTGATGATGTCATAGTGTTACATTGTAAGGTCATCAAGTTCCGTGATGATGTCATAGACTTACATTGTGATGTCATCGAGTTCCGTGATGATGTCATAGAGATGCTTTATGAGGTCATCGACTTACATTGTGAGGTCATCGAGTTCCGTGATGATGTCATAGAGATACATTGTGAGGTCATCGAGTTCCGTGATGATGTCATAGAGATACATTGTGAGGTCATCGAGTTCCGTGATGATGTCATAGAGATACATTGTGAGGTCATCGAGTTCCGTTATGATGTCATAGAGATACATTGTGAGGTCATCGAGTTCCGTGATGATGTCATAGACTTACATTGTGATGTCATCCAGTTCCGTGATGATGTCATAGAGATCCATTGTGAGGTCATCGAGTTCCGTGATGATGTCATAGTGTTACATTGTGAGGTCATCGAGTTCCGTGATGTAATAGAGATACATTGTGATGTCATTATGTTCCGTGATGATGTCATAGAGATGCTTTGTGAGGTCATCGACTTACATTTTGAGGTCATCGAGTTCCGTGATGATGTCATAGTGTTACATTGTGAGGTCATCAAGTTCCCTGATGATGTCATAGAGATACATTGTGATGTCATCGAGTTCCGTGATGATCTCATAGAGATACATTGTGATGTCATCGAGTTCCGTGATGATGTCATAGAGATACATTGTGAGGTCATCGAGTTCCGTGATGATGTCATAGTGTTACATTGTGATGTCATCACGTTCCGTGATGATGTCATAAAGATACAATTTGATGTCATCGAGTTCCGTAATGATGTCATAGAGATACATTGTGAGGTCATCGAGTTCCGTGATGACGTCATAGACTTACATTGTGATGTCATCGAGTTCCGTGATGATGTCATAGAGATACATTGTGAGGTCATCGAGTTCCGTGATGATGTCATAGTGTTACATTGTGACGTCATCAAGTTCCGTGATGATGTCATAGAGATGCATTGTGAGGTCATCGACTTACATTGTGAGGTCATCGAGTTCCGTGATGATGTCATACATTGTGATGTCATTGAGTTCCGTGATGATGTCATAGAGATACATTGTGATGTCATCGAGTTCCGTGATGATGTCATAGAGATACATTGTGATGTTATTGAGTTCTGTGATGATGTCATAGAGATACATTGTGTTGTCATCGAGTTCCGTGATGATGTCATAGAGATACATTGTGAGGTCATCGAGTTCCGTGATGATGTCATAGACTTACATTGTGATGTCATCGAGTTCCGTGATGATGTCATAGAGATCCATTGTGAGGTCATCGAGTTCCGTGATGATGTCATAGAGATACATTATGATGTCATCGAGTTCCGTGATGATGTTATAGAGATACATTGTGAGGTCATCGAGTTCCGTGATGATGTCATAGAGATGCTTTGTGAGGTCATCGACTTACATTGTGAGGTTATCGAGTTCCGTGATGATGTCATATAGATACATTGTGATGTCATCGAGTTCCGTGATGATGTCATAGTGTTACATTGTGAGGTCATCAAGTTCCGTGATGATGTCATAGAGATTCATTGTGATGTCATCGAGTTCCGTGATGATCTCATAGAGATACATTGTGATGTCATTGAGTTCCGTGATGATGTCATAGAGATACATTGTGAGGTCATCGAGTTCCGTGATGATGTCATAGTGTTACATTGTGAGGTCATCGAGTTCCGTGATGATGTCATAGAGTTACATTGTGAGGTCATCGAGTTCCGTGATGATGTCATAGAGATACATTGTGAGGTCATCGAGTTCCGTGATGATGTCATAGACTTACATTGAGATGTCATCGAGTTCCGTGATGATGTCATAGAGATACATTGCGAGGTCATCGAGTTCCGTGATGATGTCATAGTGTTACATTGTGACGTCATCAAGTTCCGTGATGATGTCATAGAGATGCATTGTGAGGTCATCGACTTACATTGTGAGGTCATCGAGTTCTGTGATGATGTCATAGATACATTGTGATGTCATTGAGTTCCGTGATGATGTCATAGAGATACATTGTGAGGTCATCGAGTTCCGTGATGATGTCATAGACTTACGTTTTAATGTCATCGAGTTCCGTGATGATGTCATAGAGATACATTGTGAGGTCATCGAGTTCCGTGATGATGTCATGGAGATGCTTTGTGAGGTCATCGACTTACATTGTGAGGTCATCGAGTTCCGTGATGATGTCATAGACTTACATTGTGATGTCATCGAGTTCCGTGATGATGTCATAGAGATGCTTTGTGAGGTCATCGAGTTCCGTGATGATGTCATAGTGTTACATTGTGAGGTCATCAAGTTCCGTGATGATGTCATAGAGATACATTGTGATGTCATCGAGTTCCGTGATGATGTCATGGAGATGCTTTGTGAGGTCATCGACTTACATTGTGAGGTCATCGAGTTCCGTGATGATGTCATAGACTTACATTGTGATGTCATCGAGTTCCGTGATGATGTCATAGAGATACATTGTGAGGTCATCGAGTTCCGTGATGATGTCATAGACTTACATTGTGATTTCATCCAGTTCCGTGATGATGTCATAGAGATACATTGTGAAGTCATCGAGTTCCGTGATGATGTCATAGTGTTACATTGTAAGGTCATCAAGTTCCGTGATGATGTCATAGACATACATTGTGATGTCATAGTGTTACATTGTAAGGTCATCAAGTTCCGTGATGATGTCATAGACATACATTGTGATGTCATCGACTTACATTGTGATGTCATCGAGTTCCGTGATGATGTCATAGAGATACATTGTGAGGTCATCGAGTTCCGTGATGATGTCATAGACTTACATTGTGATTTCATCCAGTTCCGTGATGATGTCATAGAGATACATTGTGAAGTCATCGAGTTCCGTGATGATGTCATAGTGTTACATTGTGAGGTCATCGAGTTCCGTGATGATGTCATAGAGATGCTTTGTGAGGTCATCGACTTACATTGTGAGGTCATCGAGTTCCGTGATGATGTCATAGAGTTACATTGTGAGGTCATCGAGTTCCGTGATGATGTCATAGAGATACATTGTGAGGTCATTGAGTTCCGTGATGATGTCATAGAGATACATTGTGATGTCATCGAGTTCCGTGATGATGTCATAGAGATACATTGTGATGTCATCGAGTTTCGTGATGATGTCATAGAGATGCATTGTGAGGTCATCGACTTTCATTGTGATGTCATCGAGTTCCGTGATGATGTCATAGAGTTACATTGTGAGGTCATCGAGTTCCGTGATGATGTCATAGAGATACATTGTGAGGTCATCGAGTTCCGTGATGATGTCATAGAGATACATTGTGATGTCATCGAGTTCCGTGATGATGTCATAGAGATACATTGTGAGGTCATCGAGTTCCGTGATGATGTCATAGACTTACATTGTGATGTCATCGAGTTCCGTGATGATGTCATAGAGATCCATTGTGAGGTCATCGAGTTCCGTAATGATGTCATAGAGATACATTATGATGTCATCGAGTTCCGTGATGATGTTATAGAGATACATTGTGAGGTCATCGAGTTCCGTGATGATGTCATAGAGATGCTTTGTGAGGTCATCGACTTACATTGTGAGGTCATCGAGTTCCGTGATGAAGTCATATAGATACATTGTAATGTCATCGAGTTCCGTGATGATGTCATAGTGTTACATTGTGAGGTCATCAAGTTCCGTGATGATGTCATAGAGATACATTGTGATGTCATCGAGTTCCGTGATGATGTCATGGAGATGCTTTGTGAGGTCATCGACTTACATTGTGAGGTCATCGAGTTCCGTGATGATGTCATAGACTTACATTGTGATGTCATCGAGTTCCGTGATGATGTCATAGAGATACATTGTGAGGTCATCGAGTTCCGTGATGATGTCATAGACTTACATTGTGACTTCATCCAGTTCCGTGATGATGTCATAGAGATACATTGTGAAGTCATCGAGTTCCGTGATGATGTCATAGTGTTACATTGTAAGGTCATCAAGTTCCGTGATGATGTCATAGACTTACATAGTGATGTCATCGAGTTTCGTGATGATGTCATAGAGATGCTTTATGAGGTCATCGACTTACATTGTGAGGTCATCGAGTTCCGTGATGATGTCATAGAGATACATTGTGAGGTCATCGAGTTCCGTGATGATGTCATAGAGATACATTGTGAGGTCATCGAGTTCCGTGATGATGTCATAGAGATACATTGTGAGGTCATCGAGTTCCGTGATGATGTCATAGACTTACATTGTGATGTCATCCAGTTCCGTGATGATGTCATAGAGATCCATTGTGAGGTCATTGAGTTCCGTGATGATGTCATAGTGTTACATTGTGAGGTCATCGAGTTCCGTGATGTAATAGAGATACATTGTGATGTCATTAAGTTCCGTGATGATGTCATAGAGATGCTTTGTGAGGTCATCGACTTACATTTTGAGGTCATCGAGTTCCGTGATGATGTCATAGTGTTACATTTTGAGGTCATCAAGTTCCCTGATGATGTCATAGAGATACATTGTGATGTCATCGAGTTCCGTGATGATCTCATAGAGATACATTGTGATGTCATCGAGTTCCGTGATGATGTCATAGAGATACATTGTGAGGTCATCGAGTTCCATGATGATGTCATAGTGTTACATTGTGATGTCATCACGTTCCGTGATGATGTCATAAAGATACAATTTGATGTCATCGAGTTCCGTGATGATGTCATAGAGATACATTGTGAGGTCATCGAGTTCCGTGATGACGTCATAGACTTACATTGTGATGTCATCGAGTTCCGTGATGATGTCATAGAGATACATTGTGAGGTCATCGAGTTCCGTGATGATGTCATAGTGTTACATTGTGACGTCATCAAGTTCCGTGATGATGTCATAGAGATGCATTGTGAGGTCATCGACTTACATTGTGAGGTCATCGAGTTCCGTGATGATGTCATACATTGTGATGTCATTGAGTTCCGTGATGATGTCATAGAGATACATTGTGATGTCATCGAGTTCCGTGATGATGTCATAGAGATACATTGTGATGTTATTGAGTTCTGTGATGATGTCATAGAGATACATTGTGTTGTCATCGAGTTCCGTGATGATGTCATAGAGATACATTGTGAGGTCATCGAGTTCCGTGATGATGTCATAGACTTACATTGTGATGTCATCGAGTTCCGTGATGATGTCATAGAGATCCATTGTGAGGTCATCGAGTTCCGTGATGATGTCATAGAGATACATTATGATGTCATCGAGTTCCGTGATGATGTTATAGAGATACATTGTGAGGTCATCGAGTTCCGTGATGATGTCATAGAGATGCTTTGTGAGGTCATCGACTTACATTGTGAGGTTATCGAGTTCCGTGATGATGTCATATAGATACATTGTGATGTCATCGAGTTCCGTGATGATGTCATAGTGTTACATTGTGAGGTCATCAAGTTCCTTGATGATGTCATAGAGATTCATTGTGATGTCATCGAGTTCCGTGATGATCTCATAGAGATACATTGTGATGTCATTGAGTTCCGTGATGATGTCATAGAGATACATTGTGAGGTCATCGAGTTCCGTGATGATGTCATAGTGTTACATTGTGAGGTCATCGAGTTCCGTGATGATGTCATAGAGTTACATTGTGAGGTCATCGAGTTCCGTGATGATGTCATAGAGATACATTGTGAGGTCATCGAGTTCCGTGATGATGTCATAGACTTACATTGAGATGTCATCGAGTTCCGTGATGATGTCATAGAGATACATTGCGAGGTCATCGAGTTCCGTGATGATGTCATAGTGTTACATTGTGACGTCATCAAGTTCCGTGATGATGTCATAGAGATGCATTGTGAGGTCATCGACTTACATTGTGAGGTCATCGAGTTCTGTGATGATGTCATAGATACATTGTGATGTCATTGAGTTCCGTGATGATGTCATAGAGATACATTGTGAGGTCATCGAGTTCCGTGATGATGTCATAGACTTACGTTTTAATGTCATCGAGTTCCGTGATGATGTCATAGAGATACATTGTGAGGTCATCGAGTTCCGTGATGATGTCATGGAGATGCTTTGTGAGGTCATCGACTTACATTGTGAGGTCATCGAGTTCCGTGATGATGTCATAGACTTACATTGTGATGTCATCGAGTTCCGTGATGATGTCATAGAGATGCTTTGTGAGGTCATCGAGTTCCGTGATGATGTCATAGTGTTACATTGTGAGGTCATCAAGTTCCGTGATGATGTCATAGAGATACATTGTGATGTCATCGAGTTCCGTGATGATGTCATGGAGATGCTTTGTGAGGTCATCGACTTACATTGTGAGGTCATCGAGTTCCGTGATGATGTCATAGACTTACATTGTGATGTCATCGAGTTCCGTGATGATGTCATAGAGATACATTGTGAGGTTATCGAGTTCCGTGATGATGTCATAGACTTACATTGTGATTTCATCCAGTTCCGTGATGATGTCATAGAGATACATTGTGAAGTCATCGAGTTCCGTGATGATGTCATAGTGTTACATTGTAAGGTCATCAAGTTCCGTGATGATGTCATAGACATACATTGTGATGTCAAAGTGTTACATTGTAAGGTCATCAAGTTCCGTGATGATGTCATAGACATACATTGTGATGTCATCGACTTACATTGTGATGTCATCGAGTTCCGTGATGATGTCATAGAGATACATTGTGAGGTCATCGAGTTCCGTGATGATGTCATAGACTTACATTGTGATTTCATCCAGTTCCGTGATGATGTCATAGAGATACATTGTGAAGTCATCGAGTTCCGTGATGATGTCATAGTGTTACATTGTGAGGTCATCGAGTTCCGTGATGATGTCATAGAGATGCTTTGTGAGGTCATCGACTTACATTGTGAGGTCATCGAGTTCCGTGATGATGTCATAGAGTTACATTGTGAGGTCATCGAGTTCCGTGATGATGTCATAGAGATACATTGTGAGGTCATTGAGTTCCGTGATGATGTCATAGAGATACATTGTGATGTCATCGAGTTCCGTGATGATGTCATAGAGATACATTGTGATGTCATCGAGTTTCGTGATGATGTCATAGAGATGCATTGTGAGGTCATCGACTTTCATTGTGATGTCATCGAGTTCCGTGATGATGTCATAGAGTTACATTGTGAGGTCATCGAGTTCCGTGATGATGTCATAGAGATACATTGTGAGGTCATCGAGTTCCGTGATGATGTCATAGAGATACATTGTGATGTCATCGAGTTCCGTGATGATGTCATAGAGATACATTGTGAGGTCATCGAGTTCCGTGATGATGTCATAGACTTACATTGTGATGTCATCGAGTTCCGTGATGATGTCATAGAGATCCATTGTGAGGTCATCGAGTTCCGTAATGATGTCATAGAGATACATTATGATGTCATCGAGTTCCGTGATGATGTTATAGAGATACATTGTGAGGTCATCGAGTTCCGTGATGATGTCATAGAGATGCTTTGTGAGGTCATCGACTTACATTGTGAGGTCATCGAGTTCCGTGATGAAGTCATATAGATACATTGTAATGTCATCGAGTTCCGTGATGATGTCATAGTGTTACATTGTGAGGTCATCAAGTTCCGTGATGATGTCATAGAGATACATTGTGATGTCATTGAGTTCCGTGATGATGTCATAGAGATACATTTTGAGGTCATCGAGTTCCGTGATTATGTCATAGTGTTACATTGTGATGTCATCAAGTTCCGTGATGATGTCATATAGATACATTTCGATGTCATCGAGTTCCGTGATGATGTCATAGAGATACATTGTGAGGTCATCGAGTTTCGTGATTATGTCATAGAGATACATTGTGATGTCATCGAGTTTCGTGATTATGTCATAGAGATGCATTGTGAGGTCATCGACTTACATTGTGAGGTCATCGAGTTCCGTGATTATGTCTTACATTGTGATGTCATTGAGTTCCGTGATGATGTCATAGAGATACATTGTGATGTCATCGAGTTCCGTGATGATGTCATACATTGTGATGTCATTGAGTTCTGTGATGATGTCATAGAGATACATTGTGAGGTCATCGAGTTCCGTGTTGATGTCATAGACTTACATTGTGATGTCATCAAGTTCCGTGATGATGTCATAGAGATACATTGTGAGGTCATCGAGTTCCGTGATGATGTCATAGTGTTAAATTGTGAGGTCATCAAGTTCCGTGATGATGTCATAGAGATACATTGTGATGTCATCGAGTTCCGTGATGATGTCATAGAGATGCTTTGTGAGGTCATCGAGTTCCGTGATGATGTCATAGTGTTACATTGTGAGGTCATCAAGTTCCGTGATGATGTCATAGAGATACATTGTGATGTCATCGAGTTCCGTGATGATGTCATGGAGATGCTTTGTGAGGTCATCGACTTACATTGTGAGGTCATCGAGTTCCGTGATGATGTCATAGACTTACATTGTGATGTCATCGAGTTCCGTGATGATGTCATAGAGATACATTGTGAGGTCATCGAGTTCCGTGATGATGTCATAGACTTACATTGTGATTTCATCCAGTTCCGTGATGATGTCATAGAGATACATTGTGAAGTCATCGAGTTCCGTGATGATGTCATAGTGTTACATTGTAAGGTCATCAAGTTCCGTGATGATGTCATAGACATACATTGTGATGTCATCGAGTTCCGTGATGATGTCATAGAGATGCTTTGTGAGGTCATCGACTTACATTGTGAGGTCATCGAGTTCCGTGATGATGTCATAGAGATACATTGTGATGTCATCGAGTTCCGTGATGATGTCATAGAGATACATTGTGAGGTCATCGAGTTCCGTGATGATGTCATAGAGATACATTGTGAGGTCATCGAGTTCCGTGATGATGTCATAGAGATACATTGTGAGGTCATCGAGTTCCGTGATGATGTCATAGACTTACATTGTGATGTCATCCAGTTCCGTGATGATGTCATAGAGATCCATTGTGAGGTCATCGAGTTCCGTGATGATGTCATAGTGTTACATTGTGAGGTCATCGAGTTCCGTGATGTAATAGAGATACATTGTGATGTCATTAAGTTCCGTGATGATGTCATAGAGATGCTTTGTGAGGTCATCGACTTACATTGTGAGGTCATCGAGTTCCGTGATGATGTCATATAGATACATTGTGATGTCATCGAGTTCCGTGATGATGTCATAGTGTTACATTGTGAGGTCATCAAGTTCCCTGATGATGTCATAGAGATACATTGTGATGTCATCGAGTTCCGTGATGATCTCATAGAGATACATTGTGATGTCATCGAGTTCCGTGATGATGTCATAGAGATACATTGTGAGGTCATCGAGTTCCGTGATGATGTTATAGTGTTACATTGTGATGTCATCACGTTCCGTGATGATGTCATAAAGATACATTTTGATGTCATCGAGTTCCGTGATGATGTCATAGAGATACATTGTGAGGTCATCGAGTTCCGTGATGACGTCATAGACTTACATTGTGATGTCATCGAGTTCAGTGATGATGTCATAGAGATACATTGTGAGGTCATCGAGTTCCGTGATGATGTCATAGTGTTACATTGTGACGTCATCAAGTTCCGTGATGATGTCATAGAGATGCATTGTGAGGTCATCAACTTACATTGTGAGGTCATCGAGTTCCGTGATGATGTCATACATTGTGATGTCATTGAGTTCCGTGATGATGTCATAGAGATACATTGTGATGTCATCGAGTTCCGTGATGATGTCATAGATACATTGTGATGTTATTGAGTTCTGTGATGATGTCATAGAGATACATTGTGATGTCATCGAGTTCCGTGATAATGTCATAGAGATACATTGTGAGGTCATCGAGTTCCGTGATGATGTCATAGACTTACATTCTGATGTCATCGAGTTCCGTGATGATGTCATAGAGATCCATTGTGAGGTCATCGAGTTCCGTGATGATGTCATAGAGATACATTATGATGTCATCGAGTTCCGTGATGATGTCATAGAGATGCTTTGTGAGGTCATCGACTTACATTGTGAGGTCATCGAGTTCCGTGATGATGTCATATAGATACATTGTGATGTCATCGAGTTCCGTGATGATGTCATAGTGTTACATTGTGAGGTCATCAAGTTCCGTGATGATGTCATAGAGATACATTGTGATGTCATCGAGTTCCGTGATGATCTCATAGAGATACATTGTGATGTCATTGAGTTCCGTGATGATGTCATAGAGATACATTGTGAGGTCATCGAGTTCCGTGATGATGTCATAGTGTTACATTGTGATGTCATCAAGTTCCGTGATGATGTCATATAGATACATTTTGATGTCATCGAGTTCCCTGATGATGTCATAGAGATACATTGTGAGGTCATCGAGTTCCGTGATGATGTCATAGACTTACATTGAGATGTCATCGAGTTCCGTGATGATGTCATAGAGATACATTGCGAGGTCATCGAGTTCCGTGATGATGTCATAGTGTTACATTGTGACGTCATCAAGTTCCGTGATGATGTCATAGAGATGCATTGTGAGGTCATCGACTTACATTGTGAAGTCATCGAGTTCTGTGATGATGTCATAGATACATTGTGATGTCATTGAGTTCCGTGATGATGTCATAGAGATACATTGTGAGGTCATCGAGTTCCGTGATGATGTCATAGACTTACGTTTTAATGTCATCGAGTTCCGTGATGATGTCATAGAGATACATTGTGAGGTCATCGAGTTCCGTGATGATGTCATAGACTTACATTGTGATGTCATCGAGTTCCGTGATGATGTCATAGAGATGCATTGTGAGGTCATCGACTTTCATTGTGATGTCATCGAGTTCCGTGATGATGTCATAGAGTTACATTGTGAGGTCATCGAGTTCCGTGATGATGTCATAGAGATACATTGTGAGGTCATCGAGTTCCGTGATGATGTCATAGAGATACATTGTGATGTCATCGAGTTCCGTGATGATGTCATAGAGATACATTGTGTGGTCATCGAGTTCCGTGATGATGTCATAGAGATGCTTTGTGAGGTCATCGACTTACATTGTGAGGTCATCGAGTTCCGTGATGAAGTCATATAGATACATTGTAATGTCATCGAGTTCCGTGATGATGTCATAGTGTTACATTGTGAGGTCATCGAGTTCCGTGATGATGTCATAGAGATACATTTTGAGGTCATCGAGTTCCGTGATTATGTCATAGTGTTACATTGTGATGTCATCAAGTTCCGTGATGATGTCATATAGATACATTTCGATGTTATCGAGTTCCGTGATGATGTCATAGAGATACATTGTGAGGTCATCAAGTTCCGTGATGATGTCATAGAGATACATTGTGAGGTCATCGAGTTCCGTGATGATGTCATAGACTTACATTGTGATGTCATCCAGTTCCGTGATGATGTCATAGAGATACATTGTGAAGTCATCGAGTTCCGTGATGATGTCATAGTGTTACATTGTAAGGTCATCAAGTTCCGTGATGATGTCATAGACATACATTGTGATGTCATAGTGTTACATTGTAAGGTCATCAAGTTCCGTGATGATGTCATAGACATACATTGTGATGTCATCGACTTACATTGTGATGTCATCGAGTTCCGTGATGATGTCATAGAGATACATTGTGAGGTCATCGAGTTCCGTGATGATGTCATAGACTTACATTGTGATTTCATCCAGTTCCGTGATGATGTCATAGAGATACATTGTGAAGTCATCGAGTTCCGTGATGATGTCATAGTGTTACATTGTGAGGTCATCGAGTTCCGTGATGATGTCATAGAGATACATTGTGATGTCATCGAGTTCCGTGATGATGTCATAGAGATACATTGTGAGGTCATCGAGTTCCGTGATGATGTCATAGTGTTAAATTGTGAGGTCATCAAGTTCCGTGATGATGTCATAGAGATACATTGTGATGTCATCGAGTTCCGTGATGATGTCATAGAGATGCTTTGTGAGGTCATCGAGTTCCGTGATGATGTCATAGTGTTACATTGTGAGGTCATCAAGTTCCGTGATGATGTCATAGAGATACATTGTGATGTCATCGAGTTCCGTGATGATGTCATGGAGATGCTTTGTGAGGTCATCGACTTACATTGTGAGGTCATCGAGTTCCGTGATGATGTCATAGACTTACATTGTGATGTCATCGAGTTCCGTGATGATGTCATAGAGATACATTGTGAGGTCATCGAGTTCCGTGATGATGTCATAGACTTACATTGTGACTTCATCCAGTTCCGTGATGATGTCATAGAGATACATTGTGAAGTCATCGAGTTCCGTGATGATGTCATAGTGTTACATTGTAAGGTCATCAAGTTCCGTGATGATGTCATAGACTTACATTGTGATGTCATCGAGTTCCGTGATGATGTCATAGAGATGCTTTATGAGGTCATCGACTTACATTGTGAGGTCATCGAGTTCCGTGATGATGTCATAGAGATACATTGTGAGGTCATCGAGTTCCGTGATGATGTCATAGAGATACATTGTGAGGTCATCGAGTTCCGTGATGATGTCATAGAGATACATTGTGAGGTCATCGAGTTCCGTTATGATGTCATAGAGATACATTGTGAGGTCATCGAGTTCCGTGATGATGTCATAGACTTACATTGTGATGTCATCCAGTTCCGTGATGATGTCATAGAGATCCATTGTGAGGTCATCGAGTTCCGTGATGATGTCATAGTGTTACATTGTGAGGTCATCGAGTTCCGTGATGTAATAGAGATACATTGTGATGTCATTATGTTCCGTGATGATGTCATAGAGATGCTTTGTGAGGTCATCGACTTACATTTTGAGGTCATCGAGTTCCGTGATGATGTCATAGTGTTACATTGTGAGGTCATCAAGTTCCCTGATGATGTCATAGAGATACATTGTGATGTCATCGAGTTCCGTGATGATCTCATAGAGATACATTGTGATGTCATCGAGTTCCGTGATGATGTCATAGAGATACATTGTGAGGTCATCGAGTTCCGTGATGATGTCATAGTGTTACATTGTGATGTCATCACGTTCCGTGATGATGTCATCGAGTTCCGTAATGATGTCATAGAGATACATTGTGAGGTCATCGAGTTCCGTGATGACGTCATAGACTTACATTGTGATGTCATCGAGTTCCGTGATGATGTCAAAGAGATACATTGTGAGGTCATCGAGTTCCGTGATGATGTCATAGTGTTACATTGTGACGTCATCAAGTTCCGTGATGATGTCATAGAGATGCATTGTGAGGTCATCGACTTACATTGTGAGGTCATCGAGTTCCGTGATGATGTCATACATTGTGATGTCATTGAGTTCCGTGATGATGTCATAGAGATACATTGTGATGTCATCGAGTTCCGTGATGATGTCATAGAGATACATTGTGATGTTATTGAGTCCTGTGATGATGTCATAGAGATACATTGTGTTGTCATCGAGTTCCGTGATGATGTCATAGAGATACATTGTGAGGTCATCGAGTTCCGTGATGATGTCATAGACTTACATTGTGATGTCATCGAGTTCCGTGATGATGTCATAGAGATCCATTGTGAGGTCATCGAGTTCCGTGATGATGTCATAGAGATACATTATGATGTCATCGAGTTCCGTGATGATGTTATAGAGATACATTGTGAGGTCATCGAGTTCCGTGATGATGTCAAAGAGATGCTTTGTGAGGTCATCGACTTACATTGTGAGGTTATCGAGTTCCGTGATGATGTCATATAGATACATTGTGATGTCATCGAGTTCCGTGATGATGTCATAGTGTTACATTGTGAGGTCATCAAGTTCCGTGATGATGTCATAGAGATTCATTGTGATGTCATCGAGTTCCGTGATGATCTCATAGAGATACATTGTGATGTCATTGAGTTCCGTGATGATGTCATAGAGATACATTGTGAGGTCATCGAGTTCCGTGATGATGTCATAGTGTTACATTGTGAGGTCATCGAGTTCCGTGATGATGTCATAGAGTTACATTGTGAGGTCATCGAGTTCCGTGATGATGTCATAGAGATACATTGTGAGGTCATCGAGTTCCGTGATGATGTCATAGACTTACATTGAGATGTCATCGAGTTCCGTGATGATGTCATAGAGATACATTGCGAGGTCATCGAGTTCCGTGATGATGTCATAGTGTTACATTGTGACGTCATCAAGTTCCGTGATGATGTCATAGAGATGCATTGTGAGGTCATCGACTTACATTGTGAGGTCATCGAGTTCTGTGATGATGTCATAGATACATTGTGATGTCATTGAGTTCCGTGATGATGTCATAGAGATACATTGTGAGGTCATCGAGTTCCGTGATGATGTCATAGACTTACGTTTTAATGTCATCGAGTTCCGTGATGATGTCATAGAGATACATTGTGAGGTCATCGAGTTCCGTGATGATGTCATGGAGATGCTTTGTGAGGTCATCGACTTACATTGTGAGGTCATCGAGTTCCGTGATGATGTCATAGACTTACATTGTGATGTCATCGAGTTCCGTGATGATGTCATAGAGATGCTTTGTGAGGTCATCGAGTTCCGTGATGATGTCATAGTGTTACATTGTGAGGTCATCAAGTTCCGTGATGATGTCATAGAGATACATTGTGATGTCATCGAGTTCCGTGATGATGTCATGGAGATGCTTTGTGAGGTCATCGACTTACATTGTGAGGTCATCGAGTTCCGTGATGATGTCATAGACTTACATTGTGATGTCATCGAGTTCCGTGATGATGTCATAGAGATACATTGTGAGGTCATCGAGTTCCGTGATGATGTCATAGACTTACATTGTGATTTCATCCAGTTCCGTGATGATGTCATAGAGATACATTGTGAAGTCATCGAGTTCCGTGATGATGTCATAGTGTTACATTGTAAGGTCATCAAGTTCCGTGATGATGTCATAGACATACATTGTGATGTCATAGTGTTACATTGTAAGGTCATCAAGTTCCGTGATGATGTCATAGACATACATTGTGATGTCATCGACTTACATTGTGATGTCATCGAGTTCCGTGATGATGTCATAGAGATACATTGTGAGGTCATCGAGTTCCGTGATGATGTCATAGACTTGCATTGTGATTTCATCCAGTTCCGTGATGATGTCATAGAGATACATTGTGAAGTCATCGAGTTCCGTGATGATGTCATAGTGTTACATTGTGAGGTCATCGAGTTCCGTGATGATGTCATAGAGATGCTTTGTGAGGTCATCGACTTACATTGTGAGGTCATCGAGTTCCGTGATGATGTCATAGAGTTACATTGTGAGGTCATCGAGTTCCGTGATGATGTCATAGAGATACATTGTGAGGTCATTGAGTTCCGTGATGATGTCATAGAGATACATTGTGATGTCATCGAGTTCCGTGATGATGTCATAGAGATACATTGTGATGTCATCGAGTTTCGTGATGATGTCATAGAGATGCATTGTGAGGTCATCGACTTTCATTGTGATGTCATCGAGTTCCGTGATGATGTCATAGAGTTACATTGTGAGGTCATCGAGTTCCGTGATGATGTCATAGAGATACATTGTGAGGTCATCGAGTTCCGTGATGATGTCATAGAGATACATTGTGATGTCATCGAGTTCCGTGATGATGTCATAGAGATACATTGTGAGGTCATCGAGTTCCGTGATGATGTCATAGACTTACATTGTGATGTCATCGAGTTCCGTGATGATGTCATAGAGATCCATTGTGAGGTCATCGAGTTCCGTAATGATGTCATAGAGATACATTATGATGTCATCGAGTTCCGTGATGATGTTATAGAGATACATTGTGAGGTCATCGAGTTCCGTGATGATGTCATAGAGATGCTTTGTGAGGTCATCGACTTACATTGTGAGGTCATCGAGTTCCGTGATGAAGTCATATAGATACATTGTAATGTCATCGAGTTCCGTGATGATGTCATAGTGTTACATTGTGAGGTCATCAAGTTCCGTGATGATGTCATAGAGATACATTGTGATGTCATCGAGTTCCGTGATGATGTCATGGAGATGCTTTGTGAGGTCATCTACTTACATTGTGAGGTCATCGAGTTCCGTGATGATGTCATAGACTTACATTGTGATGTCATCGAGTTCCGTGATGATGTCATAGAGATACATTGTGAGGTCATCGAGTTCCGTGATGATGTCATAGACTTACATTGTGACTTCATCCAGTTCCGTGATGATGTCATAGAGATACATTGTGAAGTCATCGAGTTCCGTGATGATGTCATAGTGTTACATTGTAAGGTCATCAAGTTCCGTGATGATGTCATAGACTTACATTGTGATGTCATCGAGTTTCGTGATGATGTCATAGAGATGCTTTATGAGGTCATCGACTTACATTGTGAGGTCATCGAGTTCCGTGATGATGTCATAGAGATACATTGTGAGGTCATCGAGTTCCGTGATGATGTCATAGAGATACATTGTGAGGTCATCGAGTTCCGTGATGATGTCATAGAGATACATTGTGAGGTCATCGAGTTCCGTGATGATGTCATAGACTTACATTGTGATGTCATCCAGTTCCGTGATGATGTCATAGAGATCCATTGTGAGGTCATCGAGTTCCGTGATGATGTCATAGTGTTACATTGTGAGGTCATCGAGTTCCGTGATGTAATAGAGATACATTGTGATGTCATTAAGTTCCGTGATGATGTCATAGAGATGCTTTGTGAGGTCATCGACTTACATTTTGAGGTCATCGAGTTCCGTGATGATGTCATAGTGTTACATTGTGAGGTCATCAAGTTCCCTGATGATGTCATAGAGATACATTGTGATGTCATCGAGTTCCGTGATGATCTCATAGAGATACATTGTGATGTCATCGAGTTCCGTGATGATGTCATAGAGATACATTGTGAGGTCATCGAGTTCCGTGATGATGTCATAGTGTTACATTGTGATGTCATCACGTTCCGTGATGATGTCATAAAGATACAATTTGATGTCATCGAGTTCCGTGATGATGTCATAGAGATACATTGTGAGGTCATCGAGTTCCGTGATGACGTCATAGACTTACATTGTGATGTCATCGAGTTCCGTGATGATGTCATAGAGATACATTGTGAGGTCATCGAGTTCCGTGATGATGTCATAGTGTTACATTGTGACGTCATCAAGTTCCGTGATGATGTCATAGAGATGCATTGTGAGGTCATCGACTTACATTGTGAGGTCATCGAGTTCCGTGATGATGTCATACATTGTGATGTCATTGAGTTCCGTGATGATGTCATAGAGATACATTGTGATGTCATCGAGTTCCGTGATGATGTCATAGAGATACATTGTGATGTTATTGAGTTCTGTGATGATGTCATAGAGATACATTGTGTTGTCATCGAGTTCCGTGATGATGTCATAGAGATACATTGTGAGGTCATCGAGTTCCGTGATGATGTCATAGACTTACATTGTGATGTCATCGAGTTCCGTGATGATGTCATAGAGATCCATTGTGAGGTCATCGAGTTCCGTGATGATGTCATAGAGATACATTATGATGTCATCGAGTTCCGTGATGATGTTATAGAGATACATTGTGAGGTCATCGAGTTCCGTGATGATGTCATAGAGATGCTTTGTGAGGTCATCGACTTACATTGTGAGGTTATTGAGTTCCGTGATGATGTCATATAGATACATTGTGATGTCATCGAGTTCCGTGATGATGTCATAGTGTTACATTGTGAGGTCATCAAGTTCCTTGATGATGTCATAGAGATTCATTGTGATGTCATCGAGTTCCGTGATGATCTCATAGAGATACATTGTGATGTCATTGAGTTCCGTGATGATGTCATAGAGATACATTGTGAGGTCATCGAGTTCCGTGATGATGTCATAGAGATACATTGTGAGGTCATCAAGTTCCGTGATGATGTCATAGAGATACATTGTGAGGTCATCGAGTTCCGTGATGATGTCATAGAGATACATTGTGATGTCATCGAGTTCCGTGATGATGTCATAGAGATACATTGTGAGGTCATCGAGCTCCGTGATGATGTCATAGAGATACATTGTGATGTCATCGAGTTCCGTGATGATGTCATAGAGATACATTGTGATGTCATCGAGTTTCGTGATTATGTCATAGAGATGCATTGTGAGGTCATCGACTTACATTGTGAGGTCATCGAGTTCCGTGATTATGTCTTACATTGTGATGTCATTGAGTTCCGTGATGATGTCATAGAGATACATTGTGATGTCATCGAGTTCCGTGATGATGTCATACATTGTGATGTCATTGAGTTCTGTGATGATGTCATAGAGATACATTGTGAGGTCATCGAGTTCCGGGATGATGTCATAGAGATGCTTTGTGAGGTCATCGAGTTCCGTGATGATGTCATAGTGTTACATTGTGAGGTCATCAAGTTCCGTGATGATGTCATAGAGATACATTGTGATGTCATCGAGTTCCGTGATGATGTCATGGAGATGCTTTGTGAGGTCATCGACTTACATTGTGAGGTCATCGAGTTCCGTGATGATGTCATAGACTTACATTGTGATGTCATCGAGTTCCGTGATGATGTCATAGAGATACATTGTGAGGTCATCGAGTTCCGTGATGATGTCATAGACTTACATTGTGATTTCATCCAGTTCCGTGATGATGTCATAGAGATACATTGTGAAGTCATCGAGTTCCGTGATGATGTCATAGTGTTACATTGTAAGGTCATCAAGTTCCGTGATGATGTCATAGACATACATTGTGATGTCATCGAGTTCCGTGATGATGTCATAGAGATGCTTTGTGAGGTCATCGACTTACATTGTGAGGTCATCGAGTTCCGTGATGATGTCATAGAGATACATTGTGAGGTCATCGAGTTCCGTGATGATGTCATAGAGATACATTGTGAGGTTATCGAGTTCCGTGATGATGTCATAGAGATACATTGTGAGGTCATCGAGTTCCGTGATGATGTCATAGAGATACATTGTGAGGTCATCGAGTTCCGTGATGATGTCATAGACTTACATTGTGATGTCATCCAGTTCCGTGATGATGTCATAGAGATCCATTGTGAGGTCATTGAGTTCCGTGATGATGTCATAGTGTTACATTGTGAGGTCATCGAGTTCCGTGATGTAATAGAGATACATTGTGATGTCATTAAGTTCCGTGATGATGTCATAGAGATGCTTTGTGAGGTCATCGACTTACATTGTGAGGTCATCGAGTTCCGTGATGATGTCATAGTGTTACATTGTGAGGTCATCAAGTTCCCTGATGATGTCATAGAGATACATTGTGATGTCATCGAGTTCCGTGATGATCTCATAGAGATACATTGTGATGTCATCGAGTTCCGTGATGATGTCATAGAGATACATTGTGAGGTCATCGAGTTCCGTGATGATGTCATAGTGTTACATTGTGATGTCATCACGTTCCGTGATGATGTCATAAAGATACATTTTGATGTCATCGAGTTCCGTGATGATGTCATAGAGATACATTGTGAGGTCATCGAGTTCCGTGATGACGTCATAGACTTACATTGTGATGTCATCGAGTTCCGTGATGATGTCATAGAGATACATTGTGAGGTCATCGAGTTCCGTGATGATGTCATAGTGTTACATTGTGACGTCATCAAGTTCCGTGATGATGTCATAGAGATGCATTGTGAGGTCATCGACTTACATTGTGAGGTCATCGAGTTCCGTGATGATGTCATACATTGTGATGTCATTGAGTTCCGTGATGATGTCATAGAGATACATTGTGATGTCATCGAGTTCCGTGATGATGTCATAGAGATACATTGTGATGTTATTGAGTTCTGTGATGATGTCATAGAGATACATTGTGATGTCATCGAGTTCCGTGATGATGTCATAGAGAAACATTGTGAGGTCATCGAGTTCCGTGATGATGTCATAGACTTACATTGTGATGTCATCGAGTTCCGTGATGATGTCATAGAGATCCATTGTGAGGTCATCGAGTTCCGTGATGATGTCATAGAGATACATTATGATGTCATCGAGTTCCGTGATGATGTTATAGAGATACATTGTGAGGTCATCGAGTTCCGTGATGATGTCATAGAGATGCTTTGTGAGGTCATCGACTTACATTGTGAGGTTATCGAGTTCCGTGATCATGTCATATAGATACATTGTGATGTCATTGAGTTCCGTGATGATGTCATAGTGTTACATTGTGAGGTCATCAAGTTCCGTGATGATGTCATAGAGATTCATTGTGATGTCATCGAGTTCCGTGATGATCTCATAGAGATACATTGTGATGTCATTGAGTTCCGTGATGATGTCATAGAGATACATTGTGAGGTCATCGAGTTCCGTGATGATGTCATAGTGTTACATTGTGAGGTCATCGAGTTCCGTGATGATGTCATAGAGTTACATTGTGAGGTCATCGAGTTCCGTGATGATGTCATAGAGATACATTGTGAGGTCATCGAGTTCCGTGATGATGCCATAGACTTACATTGAGATGTCATCGAGTTCCGTGATGATGTCATAGAGATACATTGCGAGGTCATCGAGTTCCGTGATGATGTCATAGTGTTACATTGTGACGTCATCAAGTTCCGTGATGATGTCATAGAGATGCATTGTGAGGTCATCGACTTACATTGTGAGGTCATCGAGTTCTGTGATGATGTCATAGAAACATTGTGATGTCATTGAGTTCCGTGATGATGTCATAGAGATACATTGTGAGGTCATCGAGTTCCGTGATGATGTCATAGACTTACGTTTTAATGTCATCGAGTTCCGTGATGATGTCATAGAGATACATTGTGAGGTCATCGAGTTCCGTGATGATGTCATGGAGATGCTTTGTGAGGTCATCGACTTACATTGTGAGGTCATCGAGTTCCGTGATGATGTCATAGACTTACATTGTGATGTCATCGAGTTCCGTGATGATGTCATAGAGATGCTTTGTGAGGTCATCGAGTTCCGTGATGATGTCATAGTGTTACATTGTGAGGTCATCAAGTTCCGTGATGATGTCATAGAGATTCATTGTGATGTCATCGAGTTCCGTGATGATGTCATGGAGATGCTTTGTGAGGTCATCGACTTACATTGTGAGGTCATCGAGTTCCGTGATGATGTCATAGACTTACATTGTGATGTCATCGAGTTCCGTGATGATGTCATAGAGATACATTGTGAGGTCATCGAGTTCCGTGATGATGTCATAGACTTACATTGTGATTTCATCCAGTTCCGTGATGATGTCATAGAGATACATTGTGAAGTCATCGAGTTCCGTGATGATGTCATAGTGTTACATTGTGAGGTCATCAAGTTCCGTGATGATGTCATAGACATACATTGTGATGTCATAGTGTTACATTGTAAGGTCATCAAGTTCCGTGATGATGTCATAGACATACATTGTGATGTCATCGACTTACATTGTGATGTCATCGAGTTCCGTGATGATGTCATAGAGATACATTGTGAGGTCATCGAGTTCCGTGATGATGTCATAGACTTACATTGTGATTTCATCCAGTTCCGTGATGATGTCATAGAGATACATTGTGAAGTCATCGAGTTCCGTGATGATGTCATAGTGTTACATTGTGAGGTCATCGAGTTCCGTGATGATGTCATAGAGATGCTTTGTGAGGTCATCGACTTACATTGTGAGGTCATCGAGTTCCGTGATGATGTCATAGAGTTACATTGTGAGGTCATCGAGTTCCGTGATGATGTCATAGAGATACATTGTGAGGTCATCGAGTTCCGTGATGATGTCATAGAGATACATTGTGATGTCATCGAGTTCCGTGATGATGTCATAGAGATACATTGTGATGTCATCGAGTTTCGTGATGATGTCATAGAGATGCATTGTGAGGTCATCGACTTTCATTGTGATGTCATCGAGTTCCGTGATGATGTCATAGAGTTACATTGTGAGGTCATCGAGTTCCGTGATGATGTCATAGAGATACATTGTGATGTCATCGAGTTCCGTGATGATGTCATAGACTTACATTGTGATGTCATCGAGTTCCGTGATTATGTCATAGAGATCCATTGTGAGGTCATCGAGTTCCGTAATGATGTCATAGAGATACATTATGATGTCATCGAGTTCCGTGATGATGTTATAGAGATACATTGTGAGGTCATCGAGTTCCGTGATGATGTCATAGAGATGCTTTGTGAGGTCATCGACTTACATTGTGAGGTCATCGAGTTCCGTGATGAAGTCATATAGATACATTGTAATGTCATCGAGTTCCGTGATGATGTCATAGTGTTACATTGTGAGGTCATCAAGTTCCGTGATGATGTCATAGAGATACATTGTGATGTCATCGAGTTCCGTGATGATGTCATAGAGATACATTTTGAGGTCATCGAGTTCCGTGATTATGTCATAGTGTTACATTGTGATGTCATCAAGTTCCGTGATGATGTCATATAGATACATTTCGATGTCATCGAGTTCCGTGATGATGTCATATAGATACATTGTGATGTCATCGAGTTTCGTGATTATGTCATAGAGATGCATTGTGAGGTCATCGACTTACATTGTGAGGTCATCGAGTTCCGTGATTATGTCTTACATTGTGATGTCATTGAGTTCCGTGATGATGTCATAGAGATACATTGTGATGTCATCGAGTTCCGTGATGATGTCATACATTGTGATGTCATTGAGTTCTGTGATGATGTCATAGAGATACATTGTGAGGTCATCGAGTTCCGTGTTGATGTCATAGACTTACATTGTGATGTCGTCAAGTTCCGTGATGATGTCATAGAGATACATTGTGAGGTCATCGAGTTCCGTGATGATGTCATAGTGTTAAATTGTGAGGTCATCAAGTTCCGTGATGATGTCATAGAGATACATTGTGATGTCATCGAGTTCCGTGATGATGTCATAGAGATGCTTTGTGAGGTCATCGAGTTCCGTGATGATGTCATAGTGTTACATTGTGAGGTCATCAAGTTCCGTGATGATGTCATAGAGATACATTGTGATGTCATCGAGTTCCGTGATGATGTCATGGAGATGCTTTGTGAGGTCATCGACTTACATTGTGAGGTCATCGAGTTCCGTGATGATGTCATAGACTTACATTGTGATGTCATCGAGTTCCGTGATGATGTCATAGAGATACATTGTGAGGTCATCGAGTTCCGTGATGATGTCATAGACTTACATTGTGACTTCATCCAGTTCCGTGATGATGTCATAGAGATACATTGTGAAGTCATCGAGTTCCGTGATGATGTCATAGTGTTACATTGTAAGGTCATCAAGTTCCGTGATGATGTCATAGACTTACATTGTGATGTCATCGAGTTCCGTGATGATGTCATAGAGATGCTTTATGAGGTCATCGACTTACATTGTGAGGTCATCGAGTTCCGTGATGATGTCATAGAGATACATTGTGAGGTCATCGAGTTCCGTGATGATGTCATAGAGATACATTGTGAGGTCATCGAGTTCCGTGATGATGTCATAGAGATACATTGTGAGGTCATCGAGTTCCGTTATGATGTCATAGAGATACATTGTGAGGTCATCGAGTTCCGTGATGATGTCATAGACTTACATTGTGATGTCATCCAGTTCCGTGATGATGTCATAGAGATCCATTGTGAGGTCATCGAGTTCCGTGATGATGTCATAGTGTTACATTGTGAGGTCATCGAGTTCCGTGATGTAATAGAGATACATTGTGATGTCATTATGTTCCGTGATGATGTCATAGAGATGCTTTGTGAGGTCATCGACTTACATTTTGAGGTCATCGAGTTCCGTGATGATGTCATAGTGTTACATTGTGAGGTCATCAAGTTCCCTGATGATGTCATAGAGATACATTGTGATGTCATCGAGTTCCGTGATGATCTCATAGAGATACATTGTGATGTCATCGAGTTCCGTGATGATGTCATAGAGATACATTGTGAGGTCATCGAGTTCCGTGATGATGTCATAGTGTTACATTGTGATGTCATCACGTTCCGTGATGATGTCATAAAGATACAATTTGATGTCATCGAGTTCCGTAATGATGTCATAGAGATACATTGTGAGGTCATCGAGTTCCGTGATGACGTCATAGACTTACATTGTGATGTCATCGAGTTCCGTGATGATGTCATAGAGATACATTGTGAGGTCATCGAGTTCCGTGATGATGTCATAGTGTTACATTGTGACGTCATCAAGTTCCGTGATGATGTCATAGAGATGCATTGTGAGGTCATCGACTTACATTGTGAGGTCATCGAGTTCCGTGATGATGTCATACATTGTGATGTCATTGAGTTCCGTGATGATGTCATAGAGATACATTGTGATGTCATCGAGTTCCGTGATGATGTCATAGAGATACATTGTGATGTTATTGAGTTCTGTGATGATGTCATAGAGATACATTGTGTTGTCATCGAGTTCCGTGATGATGTCATAGAGATACATTGTGAGGTCATCGAGTTCCGTGATGATGTCATAGACTTACATTGTGATGTCATCGAGTTCCGTGATGATGTCATAGAGATCCATTGTGAGGTCATCGAGTTCCGTGATGATGTCATAGAGATACATTATGATGTCATCGAGTTCCGTGATGATGTTATAGAGATACATTGTGAGGTCATCGAGTTCCGTGATGATGTCATAGAGATGCTTTGTGAGGTCATCGACTTACATTGTGAGGTTATCGAGTTCCGTGATGATGTCATATAGATACATTGTGATGTCATCGAGTTCCGTGATGATGTCATAGTGTTACATTGTGAGGTCATCAAGTTCCGTGATGATGTCATAGAGATTCATTGTGATGTCATCGAGTTCCGTGATGATCTCATAGAGATACATTGTGATGTCATTGAGTTCCGTGATGATGTCATAGAGATACATTGTGAGGTCATCGAGTTCCGTGATGATGTCATAGTGTTACATTGTGAGGTCATCGAGTTCCGTGATGATGTCATAGAGTTACATTGTGAGGTCATCGAGTTCCGTGATGATGTCATAGAGATACATTGTGAGGTCATCGAGTTCCGTGATGATGTCATAGACTTACATTGAGATGTCATCGAGTTCCGTGATGATGTCATAGAGATACATTGCGAGGTCATCGAGTTCCGTGATGATGTCATAGTGTTACATTGTGACGTCATCAAGTTCCGTGATGATGTCATAGAGATGCATTGTGAGGTCATCGACTTACATTGTGAGGTCATCGAGTTCTGTGATGATGTCATAGATACATTGTGATGTCATTGAGTTCCGTGATGATGTCATAGAGATACATTGTGAGGTCATTGAGTTCCGTGATGATGTCATAGACTTACGTTTTAATGTCATCGAGTTCCGTGATGATGTCATAGAGATACATTGTGAGGTCATCGAGTTCCGTGATGATGTCATGGAGATGCTTTGTGAGGTCATCGACTTACATTGTGAGGTCATCGAGTTCCGTGATGATGTCATAGACTTACATTGTGATGTCATCGAGTTCCGTGATGATGTCATAGAGATGCTTTGTGAGGTCATCGAGTTCCGTGATGATGTCATAGTGTTACATTGTGAGGTCATCAAGTTCCGTGATGATGTCATAGAGATACATTGTGATGTCATCGAGTTCCGTGATGATGTCATGGAGATGCTTTGTGAGGTCATCGACTTACATTGTGAGGTCATCGAGTTCCGTGATGATGTCATAGACTTACATTGTGATGTCATCGAGTTCCGTGATGATGTCATAGAGATACATTGTGAGGTCATCGAGTTCCGTGATGATGTCATAGACTTACATTGTGATTTCATCCAGTTCCGTGATGATGTCATAGAGATACATTGTGAAGTCATCGAGTTCCGTGATGATGTCATAGTGTTACATTGTAAGGTCATCAAGTTCCGTGATGATGTCATAGACATACATTGTGATGTCATAGTGTTACATTGTAAGGTCATCAAGTTCCGTGATGATGTCATAGACATACATTGTGATGTCATCGACTTACATTGTGATGTCATCGAGTTCCGTGATGATGTCATAGAGATACATTGTGAGGTCATCGAGTTCCGTGATGATGTCATAGACTTACATTGTGATTTCATCCAGTTCCGTGATGATGTCATAGAGATACATTGTGAAGTCATCGAGTTCCGTGATGATGTCATAGTGTTACATTGTGAGGTCATCGAGTTCCGTGATGATGTCATAGAGATGCTTTGTGAGGTCATCGACTTACATTGTGAGGTCATCGAGTTCCGTGATGATGTCATAGAGTTACATTGTGAGGTCATCGAGTTCCGTGATGATGTCATAGAGATACATTGTGAGGTCATTGAGTTCCGTGATGATGTCATAGAGATACATTGTGATGTCATCGAGTTCCGTGATGATGTCATAGAGATACATTGTGATGTCATCGAGTTTCGTGATGATGCCATAGAGATGCATTGTGAGGTCATCGACTTTCATTGTGATGTCATCGAGTTCCGTGATGATGTCATAGAGTTACATTGTGAGGTCATCGAGTTCCGTGATGATGTCATAGAGATACATTGTGAGGTCATCGAGTTCTGTGATGATGTCATAGAGATACATTGTGATGTCATCGAGTTCCGTGATGATGTCATAGAGATACATTGTGAGGTCATCGAGTTCCGTGATGATGTCATAGACTTACATTGTGATGTCATCGAGTTCCGTGATGATGTCATAGAGATCCATTGTGAGGTCATCGAGTTCCGTAATGATGTCATAGAGATACATTATGATGTCATCGAGTTCCGTGATGATGTTATAGAGATACATTGTGAGGTCATCGAGTTCCGTGATGATGTCATAGAGATGCTTTGTGAGGTCATCGACTTACATTGTGAGGTCATCGAGTTCCGTGATGAAGTCATATAGATACATTGTAATGTCATCGAGTTCCGTGATGATGTCATAGTGTTACATTGTGAGGTCATCAAGTTCCGTGATGATGTCATAGAGATACATTGTGATGTCATCGAGTTCCGTGATGATGTCATGGAGATGCTTTGTGAGGTCATCGACTTACATTGTGAGGTCATCGAGTTCCGTGATGATGTCATAGACTTACATTGTGATGTCATCGAGTTCCGTGATGATGTCATAGAGATACATTGTGAGGTCATCGAGTTCCGTGATGATGTCATAGACTTACATTGTGACTTCATCCAGTTCCGTGATGATGTCATAGAGATACATTGTGAAGTCATCGAGTTCCGTGATGATGTCATAGTGTTACATTGTAAGGTCATCAAGTTCCGTGATGATGTCATAGACTTACATAGTGATGTCATCGAGTTTCGTGATGATGTCATAGAGATGCTTTATGAGGTCATCGACTTACATTGTGAGGTCATCGAGTTCCGTGATGATGTCATAGAGATACATTGTGAGGTCATCGAGTTCCGTGATGATGTCATAGAGATACATTGTGAGGTCATCGAGTTCCGTGATGATGTCATAGAGATACATTGTGAGGTCATCGAGTTCCGTGATGATGTCATAGACTTACATTGTGATGTCATCCAGTTCCGTGATGATGTCATAGAGATCCATTGTGAGGTCATCGAGTTCCGTGATGATGTCATAGTGTTACATTGTGAGGTCATCGAGTTCCGTGATGTAATAGAGATACATTGTGATGTCATTAAGTTCCGTGATGATGTCATAGAGATGCTTTGTGAGGTCATCGACTTACATTTTGAGGTCATCGAGTTCCGTGATGATGTCATAGTGTTACATTGTGAGGTCATCGAGTTCCGTGATGATGTCATAGAGATGCTTTGTGAGGTCATCGACTTACATTGTGAGGTCATCGAGTTCCGTGATGATGTCATAGAGTTACATTGTGAGGTCATCGAGTTCCGTGATGATGTCATAGAGATACATTGTGAGGTCATCGAGTTCCGTGATGATGTCATAGAGATACATTGTGATGTCATCGAGTTCCGTGATGATGTCATAGAGATACATTGTGATGTCATCGAGTTTCGTGATGATGTCATAGAGATGCATTGTGAGGTCATCGACTTTCATTGTGATGTCATCGAGTTCCGTGATGATGTCATAGAGTTACATTGTGAGGTCATCGAGTTCCGTGATGATGTCATAGAGATACATTGTGAGGTCATCGAGTTCCGTGATGATGTCATAGAGATACATTGTGATGTCATCGAGTTCCGTGATGATGTCATAGAGATACATTGTGAGGTCATCGAGTTCCGTGATGATGTCATAGACTTACATTGTGATGTCATCGAGTTCCGTGATTATGTCATAGAGATCCATTGTGAGGTCATCGAGTTCCGTAATGATGTCATAGAGATACATTATGATGTCATCGAGTTCCGTGATGATGTTATAGAGATACATTGTGAGGTCATCGAGTTCCGTGATGATGTCATAGAGATGCTTTGTGAGGTCATCGACTTACATTGTGAGGTCATCGAGTTCCGTGATGAAGTCATATAGATACATTGTAATGTCATCGAGTTCCGTGATGATGTCATAGTGTTACATTGTGAGGTCATCAAGTTCCGTGATGATGTCATAGAGATACATTGTGATGTCATCGAGTTCCGTGATGATGTCATAGAGATACATTTTAAGGTCATCGAGTTCCGTGATTATGTCATAGTGTTACATTGTGATGTCATCAAGTTCCGTGATGATGTCATATAGATACATTTCGATGTCATCGAGTTCCGTGATGATGTCATATAGATACATTGTGATGTCATCGAGTTTCGTGATTATGTCATAGAGATGCATTGTGAGGTCATCGACTTACATTGTGAGGTCATCGAGTTCCGTGATTATGTCTTACATTGTGATGTCATTGAGTTCCGTGATGATGTCATAGAGATACATTGTGATGTCATCGAGTTCCGTGATGATGTCATACATTGTGATGTCATTGAGTTCTGTGATGATGTCATAGAGATACATTGTGAGGTCATCGAGTTCCGTGTTGATGTCATAGACTTACATTGTGATGTCGTCAAGTTCCGTGATGATGTCATAGAGATACATTGTGAGGTCATCGAGTTCCGTGATGATGTCATAGTGTTAAATTGTGAGGTCATCAAGTTCCGTGATGATGTCATAGAGATACATTGTGATGTCATCGAGTTCCGTGATGATGTCATAGAGATGCTTTGTGAGGTCATCGAGTTCCGTGATGATGTCATAGTGTTACATTGTGAGGTCATCAAGTTCCGTGATGATGTCATAGAGATACATTGTGATGTCATCGAGTTCCGTGATGATGTCATGGAGATGCTTTGTGAGGTCATCGACTTACATTGTGAGGTCATCGAGTTCCGTGATGATGTCATAGACTTACATTGTGATGTCATCGAGTTCCGTGATGATGTCATAGAGATACATTGTGAGGTCATCGAGTTCCGTGATGATGTCATAGACTTACATTGTGACTTCATCCAGTTCCGTGATGATGTCATAGAGATACATTGTGAAGTCATCGAGTTCCGTGATGATGTCATAGTGTTACATTGTAAGGTCATCAAGTTCCGTGATGATGTCATAGACTTACATTGTGATGTCATCGAGTTCCGTGATGATGTCATAGAGATGCTTTATGAGGTCATCGACTTACATTGTGAGGTCATCGAGTTCCGTGATGATGTCATAGAGATACATTGTGAGGTCATCGAGTTCCGTGATGATGTCATAGAGATACATTGTGAGGTCATCGAGTTCCGTGATGATGTCATAGAGATACATTGTGAGGTCATCGAGTTCCGTTATGATGTCATAGAGATACATTGTGAGGTCATCGAGTTCCGTGATGATGTCATAGACTTACATTGTGATGTCATCCAGTTCCGTGATGATGTCATAGAGATCCATTGTGAGGTCATCGAGTTCCGTGATGATGTCATAGTGTTACATTGTGAGGTCATCGAGTTCCGTGATGTAATAGAGATACATTGTGATGTCATTATGTTCCGTGATGATGTCATAGAGATGCTTTGTGAGGTCATCGACTTACATTTTGAGGTCATCGAGTTCCGTGATGATGTCATAGTGTTACATTGTGAGGTCATCAAGTTCCCTGATGATGTCATAGAGATACATTGTGATGTCATCGAGTTCCGTGATGATCTCATAGAGATACATTGTGATGTCATCGAGTTCCGTGATGATGTCATAGAGATACATTGTGAGGTCATCGAGTTCCGTGATGATGTCATAGTGTTACATTGTGATGTCATCACGTTCCGTGATGATGTCATAAAGATACAATTTGATGTCATCGAGTTCCGTAATGATGTCATAGAGATACATTGTGAGGTCATCGAGTTCCGTGATGACGTCATAGACTTACATTGTGATGTCATCGAGTTCCGTGATGATGTCAAAGAGATACATTGTGAGGTCATCGAGTTCCGTGATGATGTCATAGTGTTACATTGTGACGTCATCAAGTTCCGTGATGATGTCATAGAGATGCATTGTGAGGTCATCGACTTACATTGTGAGGTCATCGAGTTCCGTGATGATGTCATACATTGTGATGTCATTGAGTTCCGTGATGATGTCATAGAGATACATTGTGATGTCATCGAGTTCCGTGATGATGTCATAGAGATACATTGTGATGTTATTGAGTCCTGTGATGATGTCATAGAGATACATTGTGTTGTCATCGAGTTCCGTGATGATGTCATAGAGATACATTGTGAGGTCATCGAGTTCCGTGATGATGTCATAGACTTACATTGTGATGTCATCGAGTTCCGTGATGATGTCATAGAGATCCATTGTGAGGTCATCGAGTTCCGTGATGATGTCATAGAGATACATTATGATGTCATCGAGTTCCGTGATGATGTTATAGAGATACATTGTGAGGTCATCGAGTTCCGTGATGATGTCAAAGAGATGCTTTGTGAGGTCATCGACTTACATTGTGAGGTTATCGAGTTCCGTGATGATGTCATATAGATACATTGTGATGTCATCGAGTTCCGTGATGATGTCATAGTGTTACATTGTGAGGTCATCAAGTTCCGTGATGATGTCATAGAGATTCATTGTGATGTCATCGAGTTCCGTGATGATCTCATAGAGATACATTGTGATGTCATTGAGTTCCGTGATGATGTCATAGAGATACATTGTGAGGTCATCGAGTTCCGTGATGATGTCATAGTGTTACATTGTGAGGTCATCGAGTTCCGTGATGATGTCATAGAGTTACATTGTGAGGTCATCGAGTTCCGTGATGATGTCATAGAGATACATTGTGAGGTCATCGAGTTCCGTGATGATGTCATAGACTTATATTGAGATGTCATCGAGTTCCGTGATGATGTCATAGAGATACATTGCGAGGTCATCGAGTTCCGTGATGATGTCATAGTGTTACATTGTGACGTCATCAAGTTCCGTGATGATGTCATAGAGATGCATTGTGAGGTCATCGACTTACATTGTGAGGTCATCGAGTTCTGTGATGATGTCATAGATACATTGTGATGTCATTGAGTTCCGTGATGATGTCATAGAGATACATTGTGAGGTCATCGAGTTCCGTGATGATGTCATAGACTTACGTTTTAATGTCATCGAGTTCCGTGATGATGTCATAGAGATACATTGTGAGGTCATCGAGTTCCGTGATGATGTCATGGAGATGCTTTGTGAGGTCATCGACTTACATTGTGAGGTCATCGAGTTCCGTGATGATGTCATAGACTTACATTGTGATGTCATCGAGTTCCGTGATGATGTCATAGAGATGCTTTGTGAGGTCATCGAGTTCCGTGATGATGTCATAGTGTTACATTGTGAGGTCATCAAGTTCCGTGATGATGTCATAGAGATACATTGTGATGTCATCGAGTTCCGTGATGATGTCATGGAGATGCTTTGTGAGGTCATCGACTTACATTGTGAGGTCATCGAGTTCCGTGATGATGTCATAGACTTACATTGTGATGTCATCGAGTTCCGTGATGATGTCATAGAGATACATTGTGAGGTCATCGAGTTCCGTGATGATGTCATAGACTTACATTGTGATTTCATCCAGTTCCGTGATGATGTCATAGAGATACATTGTGAAGTCATCGAGTTCCGTGATGATGTCATAGTGTTACATTGTAAGGTCATCAAGTTCCGTGATGATGTCATAGACATACATTGTGATGTCATAGTGTTACATTGTAAGGTCATCAAGTTCCGTGATGATGTCATAGACATACATTGTGATGTCATCGACTTACATTGTGATGTCATCGAGTTCCGTGATGATGTCATAGAGATACATTGTGAGGTCATCGAGTTCCGTGATGATGTCATAGACTTGCATTGTGATTTCATCCAGTTCCGTGATGATGTCATAGAGATACATTGTGAAGTCATCGAGTTCCGTGATGATGTCATAGTGTTACATTGTGAGGTCATCGAGTTCCGTGATGATGTCATAGAGATGCTTTGTGAGGTCATCGACTTACATTGTGAGGTCATCGAGTTCCGTGATGATGTCATAGAGTTACATTGTGAGGTCATCGAGTTCCGTGATGATGTCATAGAGATACATTGTGAGATCATTGAGTTCCGTGATGATGTCATAGAGATACATTGTGATGTCATCGAGTTCCGTGATGATGTCATAGAGATACATTGTGATGTCATCGAGTTTCGTGATGATGTCATAGAGATGCATTGTGAGGTCATCGACTTTCATTGTGATGTCATCGAGTTCCGTGATGATGTCATAGAGTTACATTGTGAGGTCATCGAGTTCCGTGATGATGTCATAGAGATACATTGTGAGGTCATCGAGTTCCGTGATGATGTCATAGAGATACATTGTGATGTCATCGAGTTCCGTGATGATGTCATAGAGATACATTGTGAGGTCATCGAGTTCCGTGATGATGTCATAGACTTACATTGTGATGTCATCGAGTTCCGTGATGATGTCATAGAGATCCATTGTGAGGTCATCGAGTTCCGTAATGATGTCATAGAGATACATTATGATGTCATCGAGTTCCGTGATGATGTTATAGAGATACATTGTGAGGTCATCGAGTTCCGTGATGATGTCATAGAGATGCTTTGTGAGGTCATCGACTTACATTGTGAGGTCATCGAGTTCCGTGATGAAGTCATATAGATACATTGTAATGTCATCGAGTTCCGTGATGATGTCATAGTGTTACATTGTGAGGTCATCAAGTTCCGTGATGATGTCATAGAGATACATTGTGATGTCATCGAGTTCCGTGATGATGTCATGGAGATGCTTTGTGAGGTCATCTACTTACATTGTGAGGTCATCGAGTTCCGTGATGATGTCATAGACTTACATTGTGATGTCATCGAGTTCCGTGATGATGTCATAGAGATACATTGTGAGGTCATCGAGTTCCGTGATGATGTCATAGACTTACATTGTGACTTCATCCAGTTCCGTGATGATGTCATAGAGATACATTGTGAAGTCATCGAGTTCCGTGATGATGTCATAGTGTTACATTGTAAGGTCATCAAGTTCCGTGATGATGTCATAGACTTACATTGTGATGTCATCGAGTTTCGTGATGATGTCATAGAGATGCTTTATGAGGTCATCGACTTACATTGTGAGGTCATCGAGTTCCGTGATGATGTCATAGAGATACATTGTGAGGTCATCGAGTTCCGTGATGATGTCATAGAGATACATTGTGAGGTCATCGAGTTCCGTGATGATGTCATAGAGATACATTGTGAGGTCATCGAGTTCCGTGATGATGTCATAGACTTACATTGTGATGTCATCCAGTTCCGTGATGATGTCATAGAGATCCATTGTGAGGTCATTGAGTTCCGTGATGATGTCATAGTGTTACATTGTGAGGTCATCGAGTTCCGTGATGTAATAGAGATACATTGTGATGTCATTAAGTTCCGTGATGATGTCATAGAGATGCTTTGTGAGGTCATCGACTTACATTTTGAGGTCATCGAGTTCCGTGATGATGTCATAGTGTTACATTGTGAGGTCATCAAGTTCCCTGATGATGTCATAGAGATACATTGTGATGTCATCGAGTTCCGTGATGATCTCATAGAGATACATTGTGATGTCATCGAGTTCCGTGATGATGTCATAGAGATACATTGTGAGGTCATCGAGTTCCGTGATGATGTCATAGTGTTACATTGTGATGTCATCACGTTCCGTGATGATGTCATAAAGATACAATTTGATGTCATCGAGTTCCGTGATGATGTCATAGAGATACATTGTGAGGTCATCGAGTTCCGTGATGACGTCATAGACTTACATTGTGATGTCATCGAGTTCCGTGATGATGTCATAGAGATACATTGTGAGGTCATCGAGTTCCGTGATGATGTCATAGTGTTACATTGTGACGTCATCAAGTTCCGTGATGATGTCATAGAGATGCATTGTGAGGTCATCGACTTACATTGTGAGGTCATCGAGTTCCGTGATGATGTCATACATTGTGATGTCATTGAGTTCCGTGATGATGTCATAGAGATACATTGTGATGTCATCGAGTTCCGTGATGATGTCATAGAGATACATTGTGATGTTATTGAGTTCTGTGATGATGTCATAGAGATACATTGTGTTGTCATCGAGTTCCGTGATGATGTCATAGAGATACATTGTGAGGTCATCGAGTTCCGTGATGATGTCATAGACTTACATTGTGATGTCATCGAGTTCCGTGATGATGTCATAGAGATCCATTGTGAGGTCATCGAGTTCCGTGATGATGTCATAGAGATACATTATGATGTCATCGAGTTCCGTGATGATGTTATAGAGATACATTGTGAGGTCATCGAGTTCCGTGATGATGTCATAGAGATGCTTTGTGAGGTCATCGACTTACATTGTGAGGTTATCGAGTTCCGTGATGATGTCATATAGATACATTGTGATGTCATCGAGTTCCGTGATGATGTCATAGTGTTACATTGTGAGGTCATCAAGTTCCTTGATGATGTCATAGAGATTCATTGTGATGTCATCGAGTTCCGTGATGATCTCATAGAGATACATTGTGATGTCATTGAGTTCCGTGATGATGTCATAGAGATACATTGTGAGGTCATCGAGTTCCGTGATGATGTCATAGTGTTACATTGTGAGGTCATCGAGTTCCGTGATGATGTCATAGAGTTACATTGTGAGGTCATCGAGTTCCGTGATGATGTCATAGAGATACATTGTGAGGTCATCGAGTTCCGTGATGATGTCATAGACTTACATTGAGATGTCATCGAGTTCCGTGATGATGTCATAGAGATACATTGCGAGGTCATCGAGTTCCGTGATGATGTCATAGTGTTACATTGTGACGTCATCAAGTTCCGTGATGATGTCATAGAGATGCATTGTGAGGTCATCGACTTACATTGTGAGGTCATCGAGTTCTGTGATGATGTCATAGATACATTGTGATGTCATTGAGTTCCGTGATGATGTCATAGAGATACATTGTGAGGTCATCGAGTTCCGTGATGATGTCATAGACTTACGTTTTAATGTCATCGAGTTCCGTGATGATGTCATAGAGATACATTGTGAGGTCATCGAGTTCCGTGATGATGTCATGGAGATGCTTTGTGAGGTCATCGACTTACATTGTGAGGTCATCGAGTTCCGTGATGATGTCATAGACTTACATTGTGATGTCATCGAGTTCCGTGATGATGTCATAGAGATGCTTTGTGAGGTCATCGAGTTCCGTGATGATGTCATAGTGTTACATTGTGAGGTCATCAAGTTCCGTGATGATGTCATAGAGATACATTGTGATGTCATCGAGTTCCGTGATGATGTCATGGAGATGCTTTGTGAGGTCATCGACTTACATTGTGAGGTCATCGAGTTCCGTGATGATGTCATAGACTTACATTGTGATGTCATCGAGTTCCGTGATGATGTCATAGAGATACATTGTGAGGTTATCGAGTTCCGTGATGATGTCATAGACTTACATTGTGATTTCATCCAGTTCCGTGATGATGTCATAGAGATACATTGTGAAGTCATCGAGTTCCGTGATGATGTCATAGTGTTACATTGTAAGGTCATCAAGTTCCGTGATGATGTCATAGACATACATTGTGATGTCAAAGTGTTACATTGTAAGGTCATCAAGTTCCGTGATGATGTCATAGACATACATTGTGATGTCATCGACTTACATTGTGATGTCATCGAGTTCCGTGATGATGTCATAGAGATACATTGTGAGGTCATCGAGTTCCGTGATGATGTCATAGACTTACATTGTGATTTCATCCAGTTCCGTGATGATGTCATAGAGATACATTGTGAAGTCATCGAGTTCCGTGATGATGTCATAGTGTTACATTGTGAGGTCATCGAGTTCCGTGATGATGTCATAGAGATGCTTTGTGAGGTCATCGACTTACATTGTGAGGTCATCGAGTTCCGTGATGATGTCATAGAGTTACATTGTGAGGTCATCGAGTTCCGTGATGATGTCATAGAGATACATTGTGAGGTCATTGAGTTCCGTGATGATGTCATAGAGATACATTGTGATGTCATCGAGTTCCGTGATGATGTCATAGAGATACATTGTGATGTCATCGAGTTTCGTGATGATGTCATAGAGATGCATTGTGAGGTCATCGACTTTCATTGTGATGTCATCGAGTTCCGTGATGATGTCATAGAGTTACATTGTGAGGTCATCGAGTTCCGTGATGATGTCATAGAGATACATTGTGAGGTCATCGAGTTCCGTGATGATGTCATAGAGATACATTGTGATGTCATCGAGTTCCGTGATGATGTCATAGAGATACATTGTGAGGTCATCGAGTTCCGTGATGATGTCATAGACTTACATTGTGATGTCATCGAGTTCCGTGATGATGTCATAGAGATCCATTGTGAGGTCATCGAGTTCCGTAATGATGTCATAGAGATACATTATGATGTCATCGAGTTCCGTGATGATGTTATAGAGATACATTGTGAGGTCATCGAGTTCCGTGATGATGTCATAGAGATGCTTTGTGAGGTCATCGACTTACATTGTGAGGTCATCGAGTTCCGTGATGAAGTCATATAGATACATTGTAATGTCATCGAGTTCCGTGATGATGTCATAGTGTTACATTGTGAGGTCATCAAGTTCCGTGATGATGTCATAGAGATACATTGTGATGTCATTGAGTTCCGTGATGATGTCATAGAGATACATTTTGAGGTCATCGAGTTCCGTGATTATGTCATAGTGTTACATTGTGATGTCATCAAGTTCCGTGATGATGTCATATAGATACATTTCGATGTCATCGAGTTCCGTGATGATGTCATAGAGATACATTGTGAGGTCATCAAGTTCCGTGATGATGTCATAGAGATACATTGTGAGGTCATCGAGTTCCGTGATGATGTCATAGAGATACATTGTGATGTCATCGAGTTCCGTGATGATGTCATAGAGATACATTGTGAGGTCATCGAGCTCCGTGATGATGTCATAGAGATACATTGTGATGTCATCGAGTTCCGTGATGATGTCATAGAGATACATTGTGATGTCATCGAGTTTCGTGATTATGTCATAGAGATGCATTGTGAGGTCATCGACTTACATTGTGAGGTCATCGAGTTCCGTGATTATGTCTTACATTGTGATGTCATTGAGTTCCGTGATGATGTCATAGAGATACATTGTGATGTCATCGAGTTCCGTGATGATGTCATACATTGTGATGTCATTGAGTTCTGTGATGATGTCATAGAGATACATTGTGAGGTCATCGAGTTCCGTGTTGATGTCATAGACTTACATTGTGATGTCATCAAGTTCCGTGATGATGTCATAGAGATACATTGTGAGGTCATCGAGTTCCGTGATGATGTCATAGTGTTAAATTGTGAGGTCATCAAGTTCCGTGATGATGTCATAGAGATACATTGTGATGTCATCGAGTTCCGTGATGATGTCATAGAGATGCTTTGTGAGGTCATCGAGTTCCGTGATGATGTCATAGTGTTACATTGTGAGGTCATCAAGTTCCGTGATGATGTCATAGAGATACATTGTGATGTCATCGAGTTCCGTGATGATGTCATGGAGATGCTTTGTGAGGTCATCGACTTACATTGTGAGGTCATCGAGTTCCGTGATGATGTCATAGACTTACATTGTGATGTCATCGAGTTCCGTGATGATGTCATAGAGATACATTGTGAGGTCATCGAGTTCCGTGATGATGTCATAGACTTACATTGTGATTTCATCCAGTTCCGTGATGATGTCATAGAGATACATTGTGAAGTCATCGAGTTCCGTGATGATGTCATAGTGTTACATTGTAAGGTCATCAAGTTCCGTGATGATGTCATAGACATACATTGTGATGTCATCGAGTTCCGTGATGATGTCATAGAGATGCTTTGTGAGGTCATCGACTTACATTGTGAGGTCATCGAGTTCCGTGATGATGTCATAGAGATACATTGTGATGTCATCGAGTTCCGTGATGATGTCATAGAGATACATTGTGAGGTCATCGAGTTCCGTGATGATGTCATAGAGATACATTGTGAGGTCATCGAGTTCCGTGATGATGTCATAGAGATACATTGTGAGGTCATCGAGTTCCGTGATGATGTCATAGACTTACAATGTGATGTCATCCAGTTCCGTGATGATGTCATAGAGATCCATTGTGAGGTCATCGAGTTCCGTGATGATGTCATAGTGTTACATTGTGAGGTCATCGAGTTCCGTGATGTAATAGAGATACATTGTGATGTCATTAAGTTCCGTGATGATGTCATAGAGATGCTTTGTGAGGTCATCGACTTACATTGTGAGGTCATCGAGTTCCGTGATGATGTCATATAGATACATTGTGATGTCATCGAGTTCCGTGATGATGTCATAGTGTTACATTGTGAGGTCATCAAGTTCCCTGATGATGTCATAGAGATACATTGTGATGTCATCGAGTTCCGTGATGATCTCATAGAGATACATTGTGATGTCATCGAGTTCCGTGATGATGTCATAGAGATACATTGTGAGGTCATCGAGTTCCGTGATGATGTTATAGTGTTACATTGTGATGTCATCACGTTCCGTGATGATGTCATAAAGATACATTTTGATGTCATCGAGTTCCGTGATGATGTCATAGAGATACATTGTGAGGTCATCGAGTTCCGTGATGACGTCATAGACTTACATTGTGATGTCATCGAGTTCAGTGATGATGTCATAGAGATACATTGTGAGGTCATCGAGTTCCGTGATGATGTCATAGTGTTACATTGTGACGTCATCAAGTTCCGTGATGATGTCATAGAGATGCATTGTGAGGTCATCAACTTACATTGTGAGGTCATCGAGTTCCGTGATGATGTCATACATTGTGATGTCATTGAGTTCCGTGATGATGTCATAGAGATACATTGTGATGTCATCGAGTTCCGTGATGATGTCATAGATACATTGTGATGTTATTGAGTTCTGTGATGATGTCATAGAGATACATTGTGATGTCATCGAGTTCCGTGATAATGTCATAGAGATACATTGTGAGGTCATCGAGTTCCGTGATGATGTCATAGACTTACATTCTGATGTCATCGAGTTCCGTGATGATGTCATAGAGATCCATTGTGAGGTCATCGAGTTCCGTGATGATGTCATAGAGATACATTATGATGTCATCGAGTTCCGTGATGATGTCATAGAGATGCTTTGTGAGGTCATCGACTTACATTGTGAGGTCATCGAGTTCCGTGATGATGTCATATAGATACATTGTGATGTCATCGAGTTCCGTGATGATGTCATAGTGTTACATTGTGAGGTCATCAAGTTCAGTGATGATGTCATAGAGATACATTGTGATGTCATCGAGTTCCGTGATGATCTCATAGAGATACATTGTGATGTCATTGAGTTCCGTGATGATGTCATAGAGATACATTGTGAGGTCATCGAGTTCCGTGATGATGTCATAGTGTTACATTGTGATGTCATCAAGTTCCGTGATGATGTCATATAGATACATTTTGATGTCATCGAGTTCCCTGATGATGTCATAGAGATACATTGTGAGGTCATCGAGTTCCGTGATGATGTCATAGACTTACATTGAGATGTCATCGAGTTCCGTGATGATGTCATAGAGATACATTGCGAGGTCATCGAGTTCCGTGATGATGTCATAGTGTTACATTGTGACGTCATCAAGTTCCGTGATGATGTCATAGAGATGCATTGTGAGGTCATCGACTTACATTGTGAAGTCATCGAGTTCTGTGATGATGTCATAGATACATTGTGATGTCATTGAGTTCCGTGATGATGTCATAGAGATACATTGTGAGGTCATCGAGTTCCGTGATGATGTCATAGACTTACGTTTTAATGTCAGCGAGTTCCGTGATGATGTCATAGAGATACATTGTGAGGTCATCGAGTTCCGTGATGATGTCATAGACTTACATTGTGATGTCATCGAGTTCCGTGATGATGTCATAGAGATGCATTGTGAGGTCATCGACTTTCATTGTGATGTCATCGAGTTCCGTGATGATGTCATAGAGTTACATTGTGAGGTCATCGAGTTCCGTGATGATGTCATAGAGATACATTGTGAGGTCATCGAGTTCCGTGATGATGTCATAGAGATACATTGTGATGTCATCGAGTTCCGTGATGATGTCATAGAGATACATTGTGTGGTCATCGAGTTCCGTGATGATGTCATAGAGATGCTTTGTGAGGTCATCGACTTACATTGTGAGGTCATCGAGTTCCGTGATGAAGTCATATAGATACATTGTAATGTCATCGAGTTCCGTGATGATGTCATAGTGTTACATTGTGAGGTCATCGAGTTCCGTGATGATGTCATAGAGATACATTTTGAGGTCATCGAGTTCCGTGATTATGTCATAGTGTTACATTGTGATGTCATCAAGTTCCGTGATGATGTCATATAGATACATTTCGATGTTATCGAGTTCCGTGATGATGTCATAGAGATACATTGTGAGGTCATCAAGTTCCGTGATGATGTCATAGAGATACATTGTGAGGTCATCGAGTTCCGTGATGATGTCATAGACTTACATTGTGATGTCATCCAGTTCCGTGATGATGTCATAGAGATACATTGTGAAGTCATCGAGTTCCGTGATGATGTCATAGTGTTACATTGTAAGGTCATCAAGTTCCGTGATGATGTCATAGACATACATTGTGATGTCATAGTGTTACATTGTAAGGTCATCAAGTTCCGTGATGATGTCATAGACATACATTGTGATGTCATCGACTTACATTGTGATGTCATCGAGTTCCGTGATGATGTCATAGAGATACATTGTGAGGTCATCGAGTTCCGTGATGATGTCATAGACTTACATTGTGATTTCATCCAGTTCCGTGATGATGTCATAGAGATACATTGTGAAGTCATCGAGTTCCGTGATGATGTCATAGTGTTACATTGTGAGGTCATCGAGTTCCGTGATGATGTCATAGAGATACATTGTGATGTCATCGAGTTCCGTGATGATGTCATAGAGATACATTGTGAGGTCATCGAGTTCCGTGATGATGTCATAGAGTTACATTGTGAGGTCATCGAGTTCCGTGATGATGTCATAGAGATACATTGTGAGGTCATCGAGTTCCGTGATGATGTCATAGACTTACATTGTGATGTCATCCAGTTCCGTGATGATGTCATAGAGATACATTGTGAGGTCATCGAGTTCCGTGAAGATGTCATAGTGTTACATTGTGAGGTCATCGAGTTCCGTGATGTAATAGAGATACATTGTGATGTCATCAAGTTCCGTGATGATGTCATAGAGATGCTTTGTGAGGTCATCGACTTACATCGTGAGGTCATCGAGTTCCGTGATGATGTCATATAGATACATTGTGATGTCATCGAGTTCCGTGATGATGTCATAGTGTTACATTGTGAGGTCATCAAGTTCCTTGATGATGTCATAGAGATACATTGTGATGTCATCGAGTTCCGTGATGATGTCATAGAGATACATTGTGAGGTCATCGAGTTCCGTGATGACGTCATAGACTTACATTGTGATGTCATCGAGTTCCGTGATGATGTCATAGAGATACATTGTGAGGTCATCGAGTTCCGTGATGATGTCATAGTGTTACATTGTGACGTCATCAAGTTCCGTGATGATGTCATAGAGATGCATTGTGAGGTCGTCGACTTACATTGTGAGGTCATCGAGTTCCGTGATGATGTCATACATTGTGATGTCATTGAGTTCCGTGATGATGTCATAGAGATACATTGTGATGTCATCGTGTTCCGTGATGATGTCATAGAGATACATTGTGATGTTATTGAGTTCCGTGATGATGTCATAGAGATACATTGTGAGGTCATCGAGTTCCGTGATGATGTCATAGTGTTAAATTGTGAGGTCATCAAGTTCTGTGATGATCTCATAGAGATATATTGTGATGTCATCGAGTTCCGTGATGATGTCATAGAGATGCATTGTGAGGTCATCGACTTTCATTGTGATGTCATCGAGTTCCGTGATGATGTCATAGAGTTACATTGTGAGGTCATCGAGTTCCGTGATGATGTCATAGAGATACATTGTGAGGTCATCGAGTTCCGTGATGATGTCATAGACTTACATTGTGATGTCATCGAGTTCCGTGATGATGTCATAGTGTTACATTGTAAGGTCATCAAGTTCCGTGATGATGTCATAGAGATACATTGTGATGTCATCGAGTTCCGTGATGATGTCATAGAGATGCTTTGTGAGGTCATCGACTTACATTGTGAGGTCATCGAGTTCCGTGATGATGTCATAGAGATACATTGTGATGTCATCGAGTTCCGTGATGATGTCATAGAGATACATTGTGAGGTCATCGAGTTCCGTGATGATGTCATACAGATACATTATGATGTCATCGAGTTCCGTGATGATGTTATAGAGATACATTGTGATGTCATCGAGTTCCGTGATGATGTCATAGAGATACATTGTGAGGTCATCGAGTTCCGTGATGATGTCATAGACTTACATTGTGATGTCATCGAGTTCCGTGATGATGTCATAGAGATCCATTGTGAGGTCATCGATTTCCGTAATGATGTCATAGAGATACATTATGATGTCATCGAGTTCCGTGATGATGTTATAGAGATACATTGTGAGGTCATCGAGTTCCGTGATGATGTCATAGAGATGCTTTGTGAGGTCATCGACTTACATTGTGAGGTCATCGAGTTCCGTGATGAAGTCATATAGATACATTGTAATGTCATCGAGTTCCGTGATGATGTCATAGTGTTGCATTGTGAGGTCATCAAGTTCCGTGATGATGTCATAGAGATACATTGTGATGTCATCGAGTTCCGTGATGATGTCATAGAGATACATTTTGAGGTCATCGAGTTCCGTGATTATGTCATAGTGTTACATTGTGATGTCATCAAGTTCCGTGATGATGTCATATAGATACATTTCGATGTCATCGAGTTCCGTGATGATGTCATAGAGATACATTGTGAGGTCATCAAGTTCCGTGATGATGTCATAGAGATACATTGTGAGGTCATCGAGTTCCGTGATGATGTCATAGAGATACATTGTGATGTCATTGAGTTCCGTGATGATGTCATAGAGATACATTGTGAGGTCATCGAGCTCCGTGATGATGTCATAGAGATACATTGTGATGTCATCGAGTTCCGTGATGATGTCATAGAGATACATTGTGATGTCATCGAGTTTCGTGATTATGTCATAGAGATGCATTGTGAGGTCATCGACTTACATTGTGAGGTCATCGAGTTCCGTGATTATGTCTTACATTGTGATGTCATTGAGTTCCGTGATGATGTCATAGAGATACATTGTGGTGTCATCGAGTTCCGTGATGATGTCATACATTGTGATGTCATTGAGTTCTGTGATGATGTCATAGAGATACATTGTGAGGTCATCGAGTTCCGTGTTGATGTCATAGACTTACTTTGTGATGTCATCGAGTTCCGTGATGATATCATAGAGATACATTGTGAGGTCATCGAGTTCCGTGATGATGTCATAGTGTTAAATTGTGAGGTCATCAAGTTCCGTGATGATGTCATAGAGATACATTGTGATGTCATCGAGTTCCGTGATGATGTCATAGAGATGCTTTGTGAGGTCATCGAGTTCCGTGATGATGTCATAGTGTTACATTGTGAGGTCATCAAGTTCCGTGATGATGTCATAGAGATACATTGTGATGTCATCGAGTTCCGTGATGATGTCATGGAGATGCTTTGTGAGGTCATCGACTTACATTGTGAGGTCATCGAGTTCCGTGATGATGTCATAGACTTACATTGTGATGTCATTGAGTTCCGTGATGATGTCATAGAGATACATTGTGAGGTCATCGAGTTCCGTGATGATGTCATAGACTTACATTGTGATTTCATCCAGTTCCATGATGATGTCATAGAGATACATTGTGAAGTCATCGAGTTCCGTGATGATGTCATAGTGTTACATTGTGAGGTCATCGAGTTCCGTGATGATGTCATAGAGATGCTTTGTGAGGTCTTCGACTTACATTGTGAGGTCATCGAGTTCCGTGATGATGTCATAGAGATACATTGTGATGTCATCGAGTTCCGTGATGATGTCATAGAGATACATTGTGAGGTCATCGAGTTCCGTGATGATGTCATAGAGATACATTGTGATGTCATCGAGTTCCGTGATGATGTCATAGAGATACATTGTGATGTCATTGAGTTTCGTGATGATGTCATAGAGATGCATTGTGAGGTCATCGACTTTCATTGTGATGTCATCGAGTTCCGTGATGATGTCATAGAGTTACATTGTGAGGTCATCGAGTTCCGTGATGATGTCATAGAGATACATTTTGAGGTCATCGAGTTCCGTGATTATGTCATAGTGTTACATTGTGATGTCATCAAGTTCCGTGATGATGTCATATAGATACATTTCGATGTCATCGAGTTCCGTGATGATGTCATAGAGATACATTGTGAGGTCATCGAGTTCCGTGATGATGTCATAGACTTACATTGTGATGTCATCGAGTTCCGTGATGATGTCATAGAGATCCATTGTGAGGTCATCGAGTTCCGTAATGATGTCATAGAGATACATTATGATGTCATCGAGTTCCGTGATGATGTTATAGAGATACATTGTGAGGTCATCGAGTTCCGTGATGATGTCATAGAGATGCTTTGTGAGGTCATCGACTTACATTGTGAGGTCATCGAGTTCCGTGATGAAGTCATATAGATACATTGTAATGTCATCGAGTTCCGTGATGATGTCATAGTGTTACATTGTGAGGTCATCAAGTTCCGTGATGATGTCATAGAGATACATTGTGATGTCATCGAGTTCCGTGATGATGTCATAGAGATACATTTTGAGGTCATCGAGTTCCGTGATTATGTCATAGTGTTACATTGTGATGTCATCAACTTCCGTGATGATGTCATATAGATACATTTCGATGTCATCGAGTTCCGTGATGATGTCATAGAGATACATTGTGAGGTCATCAAGTTCCGTGATGATGTCATAGAGATACATTGTGAGGTCATCGAGTTCCGTGATGATGTCATAGAGATACATTGTGATGTAATCGAGTTCCGTGATGATGTCATAGAGATACATTGTGAGGTCATCGAGCTCCGTGATGATGTCATAGAGATACATTGTGATGTCATCGAGTTCCGTGATGATGTCATAGAGATACATTGTGATGTCATCGAGTTTCGTGATTATGTCATAGAGATGCATTGTGAGGTCATCGACTTACATTGTGAGGTCATCGAGTTCCGTGATTATGTCTTACATTGTGATGTCATTGAGTTCCGTGATGATGTCATAGAGATACATTGTGATGTCATCGAGTTCCGTGATGATGTCATACATTGTGATGTCATTGAGTTCTGTGATGATGTCATAGAGATACATTGTGAGGTCATCGAGTTCCGTGTTGATGTCATAGACTTACATTGTGATGTCATCGAGTTCCGTGATGATGTCATAGAGATACATTGTGAGGTCATCGAGTTCCGTGATGATGTCATAGACTTACATTGTGATGTCATCGAGTTCCGTGATGATGTCATAGAGATCCATTGTGAGGTCATCGAGTTCCGTAATGATGTCATAGAGATACATTATGATGTCATCGAGTTCCGTGATGATGTTATAGAGATACATTGTGAGGTCATCGAGTTCCGTGATGATGTCATAGAGATGCTTTGTGAGGTCATCGACTTACATTGTGAGGTCATCGAGTTCCGTGATGAAGTCATATAGATACATTGTAATGTCATCGAGTTCCGTGATGATGTCATAGTGTTACATTGTGAGGTCATCAAGTTCCGTGATGATGTCATAGAGATACATTGTGATGTCATCGAGTTCCGTGATGATGTCATAGAGATACATTTTGAGGTCATCGAGTTCCGTGATTATGTCATAGTGTTACATTGTGATGTCATCAAGTTCCGTGATGATGTCATATAGATACATTTCGATGTCATCGAGTTCCGTGATGATGTCATAGAGATACATTGTGAGGTCATCAAGTTCCGTGATGATGTCATAGAGATACATTGTGAGGTCATCGAGTTCCGTGATGATGTCATAGAGATACATTGTGATGTCATCGAGTTCCGTGATGATGTCATAGAGATACATTGTGAGGTCATCGAGCTCCGTGATGATGTCATAGAGATACATTGTGATGTCATCGAGTTCCGTGATGATGTCATAGAGATACATTGTGATGTCATCGAGTTTCGTGATTATGTCATAGAGATGCATTGTGAAGTCATCGACTTACATTGTGAGGTCATCGAGTTCCGTGATTATGTCTTACATTGTGATGTCATTGAGTTCCGTGATGATGTCATAGAGATACATTGTGATGTCATCGAGTTCCGTGATGATGTCATACATTGTGATGTCATTGAGTTCTGTGATGATGTCATAGAGATACATTGTGAGGTCATCGAGTTCCGTGTTGATGTCATAGACTTACATTGTGATGTCATCAAGGTCCGTGATGATGTCATAGAGATACATTGTGAGGTCATCGAGTTCCGTGATGATGTCATAGTGTTAAATTGTGAGGTCATCAAGTTCCGTGATGATGTCATAGAGATACATTGTGATGTCATCGAGTTCCTGGATGATGTCATAGAGATGCTTTGTGAGGTCATCGAGTTCCGTGATGATGTCATAGTGTTACATTGTGAGGTCATCAAGTTCCGTGATGATGTCATAGAGATACATTGTGATGTCATCGAGTTCCGTGATGATGTCATGGAGATGCTTTGTGAGGTCATCGACTTACATTGTGAGGTCATCGAGTTCCGTGATGATGTCATAGACTTACATTGTGATGTCATCGAGTTCCGTGATGATGTCATAGAGATACATTGTGAGGTCATCGAGTTCCGTGATGATGTCATAGACTTACATTGTGATTTCATCCAGTTCCGTGATGATGTCATAGAGATACATTGTGAAGTCATCGAGTTCCGTGATGATGTCATAGTGTTACATTGTAAGGTCATCAAGTTCCGTGATGATGTCATAGACATACATTGTGATGTCATCGAGTTCCGTGATGATGTCATAGAGATGCTTTGTGAGGTCATCGACTTACATTGTGAGGTCATCGAGTTCCGTGATGATGTCATAGAGATACATTGTGAGGTCATCGAGTTCCGTGATGATGTCATAGAGATACATTGTGAGGTTATCGAGTTCCGTGATGATGTCATAGAGATACATTGTGAGGTCATCGAGTTCCGTGATGATGTCATAGAGATACATTGTGAGGTCATCGAGTTCCGTGATGATGTCATAGACTTACATTGTGATGTCATCCAGTTCCGTGATGATGTCATAGAGATCCATTGTGAGGTCATTGAGTTCCGTGATGATGTCATAGTGTTACATTGTGAGGTCATCGAGTTCCGTGATGTAATAGAGATACATTGTGATGTCATTAAGTTCCGTGATGATGTCATAGAGATGCTTTGTGAGGTCATCGACTTACATTGTGAGGTCATCGAGTTCCGTGATGATGTCATAGTGTTACATTGTGAGGTCATCAAGTTCCCTGATGATGTCATAGAGATACATTGTGATGTCATCGAGTTCCGTGATGATCTCATAGAGATACATTGTGATGTCATCGAGTTCCGTGATGATGTCATAGAGATACATTGTGAGGTCATCGAGTTCCGTGATGATGTCATAGTGTTACATTGTGATGTCATCACGTTCCGTGATGATGTCATAAAGATACATTTTGATGTCATCGAGTTCCGTGATGATGTCATAGAGATACATTGTGAGGTCATCGAGTTCCGTGATGACGTCATAGACTTACATTGTGACGTCATCAAGTTCCGTGATGATGTCATAGAGATGCATTGTGAGGTCATCGACTTACATTGTGAGGTCATCGAGTTCTGTGATGATGTCATAGATACATTGTGATGTCATTGAGTTCCGTGATGATGTCATAGAGATACATTGTGAGGTCATCGAGTTCCGTGATGATGTCATAGACTTACGTTTTAATGTCATCGAGTTCCGTGATGATGTCATAGAGATACATTGTGAGGTCATCGAGTTCCGTGATGATGTCATAGAGATGCTTTGTGAGGTCATCGACTTACATTGTGAGGTCATCGAGTTCCGTGATGATGTCATAGACTTACATTGTGATGTCATCGAGTTCCGTGATGATGTCATAGAGATGCTTTGTGAGGTCATCGAGTTTCGTGATGATGTCATAGTGTTACATTGTGAGGTCATCAAGTTCCGTGATGATGTCATAGAGATTCATTGTGATGTCATCGAGTTCCGTGATGAAGTCATGGAGATGCTTTGTGAGGTCATCGACTTACATTGTGAGGTCATCGAGTTCCGTGATGATGTCATAGACTTACATTGTGATGTCATCGAGTTCCGTGATGATGTCATAGAGATACATTGTGAGGTCATCGAGTTCCGTGATGATGTCATAGACTTACATTGTGATTTCATCCAGTTCCGTGATGATGTCATAGAGATACATTGTGAAGTCATCGAGTTCCGTGATGATGTCATAGTGTTACATTGTGAGGTCATCAAGTTCCGTGATGATGTCATAGACATACATTGTGATGTCATAGTGTTACATTGTAAGGTCATCAAGTTCCGTGATGATGTCATAGACATACATTGTGATGTCATCGACTTACATTGTGATGTCATCGAGTTCCGTGATGATGTCATAGAGATACATTGTGAGGTCATCGAGTTCCGTGATGATGTCATAGACTTACATTGTGATTTCATCCAGTTCCGTGATGATGTCATAGAGATACATTGTGAAGTCATCGAGTTCCGTGATGATGTCATAGTGTTACATTGTGAGGTCATCGAGTTCCGTGATGATGTCATAGAGATGCTTTGTGAGGTCATCGACTTACATTGTGAGGTCATCGAGTTCCGTGATGATGTCATAGAGTTACATTGTGAGGTCATCGAGTTCCGTGATGATGTCATAGAGTTACATTGTGAGGTCATCGAGTTCCGTGATGATGTCATAGAGATACATTGTGAGGTCATCGAGTTCCGTGATGATGTCATAGACTTACATTGAGATGTCATCGAGTTCCATGATGATGTCATAGAGATACATTGCGAGGTCATCGAGTTCCGTGATGATGTCATAGTGTTACATTGTGACGTCATCAAGTTCCGTGATGATGTCATAGAGATGCATTGTGAGGTCATCGACTTACATTGTGAGGTCATCGAGTTCTGTGATGATGTCATAGATACATTGTGATGTCATTGAGTTCCGTGATGATGTCATAGAGATACATTGTGAGGTCATCGAGTTCCGTGATGATGTCATAGACTTACGTTTTAATGTCATCGAGTTCCGTGATGATGTCATAGAGATACATTGTGAGGTCATCGAGTTCCGTGATGATGTCATGGAGATGCTTTGTGAGGTCATCGAGTTCCGTGATGATGTCATAGACTTACATTGTGATGTCATCGAGTTCCGTGATGATGTCATAGAGATACTTTGTGAGGTCATCGAGTTCCGTGATGATGTCATAGTGTTACATTGTGAGGTCATCAAGTTCCGTGATGATGTCATAGAGATTCATTGTGATGTCATCGAGTTCCGTGATGAAGTCATGGAGATGCTTTGTGAGGTCATCGACTTACATTGTGAGGTCATCGAGTTCCGTGATGATGTCATAGACTTACATTGTGATGTCATCGAGTTCCGTGATGATGTCATAGAGATACATTGTGAGGTCATCGAGTTCCGTGATGATGTCATAGACTTACATTGTGATTTCATCCAGTTCCGTGATGATGTCATAGAGATACATTGTGAAGTCATCGAGTTCCGTGATGATGTCATAGTGTTACATTGTGAGGTCATCAAGTTCCGTGATGATGTCATAGACATACATTGTGATGTCATAGTGTTACATTGTAAGGTCATCAAGTTCCGTGATGATGTCATAGACATACATTGTGATGTCATCGACTTACATTGTGATGTCATCGAGTTCCGTGATGATGTCATAGAGATACATTGTGAGGTCATCGAGTTCCGTGATGATGTCATAGACTTACATTGTGATTTCATCCAGTTCCGTGATGATGTCATAGAGATACATTGTGAAGTCATCGAGTTCCGTGATGATGTCATAGTGTTACATTGTGAGGTCATCGAGTTCCGTGATGATGTCATAGAGATGCTTTGTGAGGTCATCGACTTACATTGTGAGGTCATCGAGTTCCGTGATGATGTCATAGAGTTACATTGTGAGGTCATCGAGTTCCGTGATGATGTCATAGAGATACATTGTGAGGTCATCGAGTTCCGTGATGATGTCATAGAGATACATTGTGATGTCATCGAGTTCCGTGATGATGTCATAGAGATACATTGTGATGTCATCGAGTTTCGTGATGATGTCATAGAGATGCATTGTGAGGTCATCGACTTTCATTGTGATGTCATCGAGTTCCGTGATGATGTCATAGAGATACATTGTGATGTCATCGAGTTCCGTGATGATGTCATAGAGATACATTGTGAGGTCATCGAGTTCCGTGATGATGTCATAGACTTACATTGTGATGTCATCGAGTTCCGTGATGATGTCATAGAGATCCATTGTGAGGTCATCGAGTTCCGTAATGATGTCATAGAGATACATTATGATGTCATCGAGTTCCGTGATGATGTTATAGAGATACATTGTGAGGTCATCGAGTTCCGTGATGATGTCATAGAGATGCTTTGTGAGGTCATCGACTTACATTGTGAGGTCATCGAGTTCCGTGATGAAGTCATATAGATACATTGTAATGTCATCGAGTTCCGTGATGATGTCATAGTGTTACATTGTGAGGTCATCAAGTTCCGTGATGATGTCATAGAGATACATTGTGATGTCATCGAGTTCCGTGATGATGTCATAGAGATACATTTTGAGGTCATCGAGTTCCGTGATTATGTCATAGTGTTACATTGTGATGTCATCAAGTTCCGTGATGATGTCATATAGATACATTTCGATGTCATCGAGTTCCGTGATGATGTCATAGAGATACATTGTGAGGTCATCAAGTTCCGTGATGATGTCATAGAGATACATTGTGAGGTCATCGAGTTCCGTGATGATGTCATAGAGATACATTGTGATGTCATCGAGTTCCGTGATGATGTCATAGAGATACATTGTGAGGTCATCGAGCTCCGTGATGATGTCATAGAGATACATTGTGATGTCATCGAGTTCCGTGATGATGTCATAGAGATACATTGTGATGTCATCGAGTTCCGTGATGATGTCATAGACTTACATTGTGATGTCATCAAGTTCCGTGATGATGTCATAGAGATACATTGTGAGGTCATCGAGTTCCGTGATTATGTCTTACATTGTGATGTCATTGAGTTCCGTGATGATGTCATAGAGATACATTGTGATGTCATCGAGTTCCGTGATGATGTCATAGACTTACATTGTGATGTCATCAAGTTCCGTGATGATGTCATAGAGATACATTGTGAGGTCATCGAGTTCCGTGATGATGTCATAGTGTTAAAATGTGAGGTCATCAAGTTCCGTGATGATGTCATAGAGATACATTGTGATGTCATCGAGTTCCGTGATAATGTCATAGAGATGCTTTGTGAGGTCATCGAGTTCCGTGATGATGTCATAGTGTTACATTGTGAGGTCATCAAGTTCCGTGATGATGTCATAGAGATACATTGTGATGTCATCGAGTTCCGTGATGATGTCATGGAGATGCTTTGTGAGGTCATCGACTTACATTGTGAGGTCATCGAGTTCCGTGATGATGTCATAGACTTACATTGTGATGTCATCGAGTTCCGTGATGATGTCATAGAGATACATTGTGAGGTCATCGAGTTCCGTGATGATGTCATAGACTTACATTGTGATTTCATCCAGTTCCGTGATGATGTCATAGAGATACATTGTGAAGTCATCGAGTTCCGTGATGATGTCATAGTGTTACATTGTAAGGTCATCAAGTACCGTGATGATGTCATAGACATACATTGTGATGTCATCGAGTTCCGTGATGATGTCATAGAGATGCTTTGTGAGGTCATCGACTTACATTGTGAGGTCATCGAGTTCCGTGATGATGTCATAGAGATACATTGTGATGTCATCGAGTTCCGTGATGATGTCATAGAGATACATTGTGAGGTCATCGAGTTCCGTGATGATGTCATAGAGATACATTGTGAGGTCATCGAGTTCCGTGATGATGTCATAGAGATACATTGTGAGGTCATCGAGTTCCGTGATGATGTCATAGACTTACATTGTGATGTCATCCAGTTCCGTGATGATGTCATAGAGATCCATTGTGAGGTCATCGAGTTCCGTGATGATGTCATAGTGTTACATTGTGAGGTCATCGAGTTCCGTGATGTAATAGAGATACATTGTGATGTCATTAAGTTCCGTGATGATGTCATAGAGATGCTTTGTGAGGTCATCGACTTACATTGTGAGGTCATCGAGTTCCGTGATGATGTCATATAGATACATTGTGATGTCATCGAGTTCCGTGATGATGTCATAGTGTTACATTGTGAGGTCATCAAGTTCCCTGATGATGTCATAGAGATACATTGTGATGTCATCGAGTTCCGTGATGATCTCATAGAGATACATTGTGATGTCATCGAGTTCCGTGATGATGTCATAGAGATACATTGTGAGGTCATCGAGTTCCGTGATGATGTCATAGTGTTACATTGTGATGTCATCACGTTCCGTGATGATGTCATAAAGATACATTTTGATGTCATCGAGTTCCGTGATGATGTCATAGAGATACATTGTGAGGTCATCGAGTTCCGTGATGACGTCATAGACTTACATTGTGATGTCATCGAGTTCAGTGATGATGTCATAGAGATACATTGTGAGGTCATCGAGTTCCGTGATGATGTCATAGTGTTACATTGTGACGTCATCAAGTTCCGTGATGATGTCATAGAGATGCATTGTGAGGTCATCAACTTACATTGTGAGGTCATCGAGTTCCGTGATGATGTCATACATTGTGATGTCATTGAGTTCCGTGATGATGTCATAGAGATACATTGTGATGTCATCGAGTTCCGTGATGATGTCATAGATACATTGTGATGTTATTGAGTTCTGTGATGATGTCATAGAGATACATTGTGATGTCATCGAGTTCCGTGATAATGTCATAGAGATACATTGTGAGGTCATCGAGTTCCGTGATGATGTCATAGACTTACATTGTGATGTCATCGAGTTCCGTGATGATGTCATAGAGATCCATTGTGAGGTCATCGAGTTCCGTGATGATGTCATAGAGATACATTATGATGTCATCGAGTTCCGTGATGATGTCATAGAGATGCTTTGTGAGGTCATCGACTTACATTGTGAGGTCATCGAGTTCCGTGATGATGTCATATAGATACATTGTGATGTCATCGAGTTCCGTGATGATGTCATAGTGTTACATTGTGAGGTCATCAAGTTCCGTGATGATGTCATAGAGATACATTGTGATGTCATCGAGTTCCGTGATGATCTCATAGAGATACATTGTGATGTCATTGAGTTCCGTGATGATGTCATAGAGATACATTGTGAGGTCATCGAGTTCCGTGATGATGTCATAGTGTTACATTGTGATGTCATCAAGTTCCGTGATGATGTCATATAGATACATTTTGATGTCATCGAGTTCCCTGATGATGTCATAGAGATACATTGTGAGGTCATCGAGTTCCGTGATGATGTCATAGACTTACATTGAGATGTCATCGAGTTCCGTGATGATGTCATAGAGATACATTGCGAGGTCATCGAGTTCCGTGATGATGTCATAGTGTTACATTGTGACGTCATCAAGTTCCGTGATGATGTCATAGAGATGCATTGTGAGGTCATCGACTTACATTGTGAAGTCATCGAGTTCTGTGATGATGTCATAGATACATTGTGATGTCATTGAGTTCCGTGATGATGTCATAGAGATACATTGTGAGGTCATCGAGTTCCGTGATGATGTCATAGACTTACGTTTTAATGTCATCGAGTTCCGTGATGATGTCATAGAGATACATTGTGAGGTCATCGAGTTCCGTGATGATGTCATAGACTTACATTGTGATGTCATCGAGTTCCGTGATGATGTCATAGAGATGCATTGTGAGGTCATCGACTTTCATTGTGATGTCATCGAGTTCCGTGATGATGTCATAGAGTTACATTGTGAGGTCATCGAGTTCCGTGATGATGTCATAGAGATACATTGTGAGGTCATCGAGTTCCGTGATGATGTCATAGAGATACATTGTGATGTCATCGAGTTCCGTGATGATGTCATAGAGATACATTGTGAGGTCATCGAGTTCCGTGATGATGTCATAGAGATGCTTTGTGAGGTCATCGACTTACATTGTGAGGTCATCGAGTTCCGTGATGAAGTCATATAGATACATTGTAATGTCATCGAGTTCCGTGATGATGTCATAGTGTTACATTGTGAGGTCATCAAGTTCCGTGATGATGTCATAGAGATACATTGTGATGTCATCGAGTTCCGTGATGATGTCATAGAGATACATTTTGAGGTCATCGAGTTCCGTGATTATGTCATAGTGTTACATTGTGATGTCATCAAGTTCCGTGATGATGTCATATAGATACATTTCGATGTTATCGAGTTCCGTGATGATGTCATAGAGATACATTGTGAGGTCATCAAGTTCCGTGATGATGTCATAGAGATACATTGTGAGGTCATCGAGTTCCGTGATGATGTCATAGAGATACATTGTGAGGTCATCGAGTTCCGTGATGATGTTATAGACTTACATTGTGATGTCATCGAGTTCCGTGATGATGTCATAGAGATCCATTGTGAGGTCATCGAGTTCCGTAATGATGTCATAGAGATACATTATGATGTCATCGAGTTCCGTGATGATGTTATAGAGATACATTGTGAGGTCATCGAGTTCCGTGATGATGTCATAGAGATGCTTTGTGAGGTCATCGACTTACATTGTGAGGTCATCGAGTTCCGTGATGAAGTCATATAGATACATTGTAATGTCATCGAGTTCCGTGATGATGTCATAGTGTTACATTGTGAGGTCATCAAGTTCCGTGATGATGTCATAGAGATACATTGTGATGTCATCGAGTTCCGTGATGATGTCATAGAGATACATTTTGAGGTCATCGAGTTCCGTGATTATGTCATAGTGTTACATTGTGATGTCATCAAGTTCCGTGATGATGTCATATAGATACATTTCGATGTCATCGAGTTCCGTGATGATGTCATAGAGATACATTGTGAGGTCATCAAGTTCCGTGATGATGTCATAGAGATACATTGTGAGGTCATCGAGTTCCGTGATGATGTCATAGAGATACATTGTGATGTCATCGAGTTCCGTGATGATGTCGTAGTGTTACACTGTGAGGTCATCAAGTTCCGTGATGATGTCATAGAGATATATTGTGAGGTCATCGAGTTCCGTGATGATGTCATAGAGATACATTGTGATGTCATCGAGTTCTGTGATGATGTCATAGAGATACATTGTGATGTCATCGAGTTTCGTGATGATGTCATAGAGATGCATTGTGAGGTCATCGACTTTCATTGTGATGTCATCGAGTTCCGTGATGATGTCATAGAGTTACATTGTGAGGTCATCGAGTTCCGTGATGATGTCACAGAGATACATTGTGAGGTCATCGAGTTCCGTGATGATGTCATAGAGATACATTGTGATGTCATCGAATTCCGTGATGATGTCATAGAGATACATTGTGAGGTCATCGAGTTCCGTGATGATGTCATAGACTTACATTGTGATGTCATCGAGTTCCGTGATGATGTCATAGAGATCCATTGTGAGGTCATCGAGTTCCCTGATGATGTCATAGAGATACATTATGATGTCATCGAGTTCCGTGATGATGTCATAGAGATACATTGTGAGGTCATCGAGTTCCGTGATGTCATAGAGATGCTTTGTGAGGTCATCGACTTACATTGTGAGGTCATCGAGTTCCGTGATGATGTCATAGAGATACATTGTGATGTCATCGAGTTCCGTGATGATGTCATAGAGATACATTGTGAGGTCATCGAGTTCCGTGATGATGTCATAAAGTTACATTGTGAGGTCATCGAGTTCCGTGATGATGTCATAGAGATACATTGTGAGGTCATCGAGTTCCGTGATGATGTCATAGACTTACATTGTGATGTCATCCAGTTCCGTGATGATGTCATAGAGATACATTGTGAGGTCATCGAGTTCCGTGATGTAATAGAGATACATTGTGATGTCATCGAGTTCCGTGATGATGTCATAGAGATACATTGTGATGTCATTGAGTTTCGTGATGATGTCATAGAGATGCATTGTGAGGTCATCGACTTTCATTGTGATGTCATCGAGTTCCGTGATGATGTCATAGAGTTACATTGTGAGGTCATCGAGTTCCGTGATGATGTCATAGAGATACATTGTGAGGTCATCGAGTTCCGTGATGATGTCATAGAGATACATTGTGATGTCATCGAGTTCCGTGATGATGTCATAGAGATACATTGTGAGGTCATCGAGTTCCGTGATGATGTCATAGACTTACATTGTGATGTCATCGAGTTCCGTGATGATGTCATAGAGATCCATTGTGAGGTCATCGAGTTCCGTAATGATGTCATAGAGATACATTATGATGTCATCGAGTTCCGTGATGATGTTATAGAGATACATTGTGAGGTCATCGAGTTCCGTGATGATGTCATAGAGATGCTTTGTGAGGTCATCGACTTACATTGTGGGGTCATCGAGTTCCGTGATGAAGTCATATAGATACATTGTAATGTCATCGAGTTCCGTGATGATGTCATAGTGTTACATTGTGAGGTCATCAAGTTCCGTGATGATGTCATAGAGATACATTGTGATGTCATCGAGTTCCGTGATGATGTCATAGAGATACATTTTGAGGTCATCGAGTTCCGTGATTATGTCATAGTGTTACATTGTGATGTCATCAAGTTCCGTGATTATGTCATATAGATACATTTCGATGTCATCGAGTTCCGTGATGATGTCATAGAGATACATTGTGAGGTCATCAAGTTCCGTGATGATGTCATAGAGATACATTGTGAGGTCATCGAGTTCCGTGATAATGTCATAGAGATACATTGTGATGTCATTGAGTTCCGTGATGATGTCATAGAGATACATTGTGAGGTCATCGAGCTCCGTGATGATGTCATAGAGATACATTGTGATGTCATCGAGTTCCGTGATGATGTCATAGAGATACATTGTGATGTCATCGAGTTTCGTGATTATGTCATAGAGATGCATTGTGAGGTCATCGACTTACATTGTGAGGTCATCGAGTTCCGTGATTATGTCTTACATTGTGATGTCATTGAGTTCCGTGATGATGTCATAGAGATACATTGTGGTGTCATCGAGTTCCATGATGATGTCATACATTGTGATGTCATTGAGTTCTGTGATGATGTCATAGAGATACATTGTGAGGTCATCGAGTTCCGTGTTGATGTCATAGACTTACTTTGTGATGTCATCGAGTTCCGTGATGATATCATAGAGATACATTGTGAGGTCATCGAGTTCCGTGATGATGTCATAGTGTTAAATTGTGAGGTCATCAAGTTCCGTGATGATGTCATAGAGATACATTGTGATGTCATCGAGTTCCGTGATGATGTCATAGAGATGCTTTGTGAGGTCATCAAGTTCCGTGATGATGTCATAGAGATACATTGTGATGTCATCGAGTTCCGTGATGATGTCATGGAGATGCTTTGTGAGGTCATCGACTTACATTGTGAGGTCATCGAGTTCCGTGATGATGTCATAGACTTACATTGTGATGTCATCGAGTTCCGTGATGATGTCATAGAGATACATTGTGAGGTCATCGAGCTCCGTGATGATGTCATAGAGATACATTGTGATGTCATCGAGTTTCGTGATGATGCCATAGAGATGCATTGTGAGGTCATCGACTTTCATTGTGATGTCATCGAGTTCCGTGATGATGTCATAGAGTTACATTGTGAGGTCATCGAGTTCCGTGATGATGTCATAGAGATACATTGTGAGGTCATCGAGTTCCGTGATGATGTCATAGAGATACATTGTGATGTCATCGAGTTCCGTGATGATGTCATAGAGATACATTGTGAGGTCATCGAGTTCCGTGATGATGTCATAGACTTACATTGTGATGTCATCGAGTTCCGTGATGATGTCATAGAGATCCATTGTGAGGTCATCGAGTTCCGTAATGATGTCATAGAGATACATTATGATGTCATCGAGTTCCGTGATGATGTTATAGAGATACATTGTGAGGTCATCGAGTTCCGTGATGATGTCATAGAGATGCTTTGTGAGGTCATCGACTTACATTGTGAGGTCATCGAGTTCCGTGATGAAGTCATATAGATACATTGTAATGTCATCGAGTTCCGTGATGATGTCATAGTGTTACATTGTGAGGTCATCAAGTTCCGTGATGATGTCATAGAGATACATTGTGATGTCATCGAGTTCCGTGATGATGTCATGGAGATGCTTTGTGAGGTCATCGACTTACATTGTGAGGTCATCGAGTTCCGTGATGATGTCATAGACTTACATTGTGATGTCATCGAGTTCCGTGATGATGTCATAGAGATACATTGTGAGGTCATCGAGTTCCGTGATGATGTCATAGACTTACATTGTGACTTCATCCAGTTCCGTGATGATGTCATAGAGATACATTGTGAAGTCATCGAGTTCCGTGATGATGTCATAGTGTTACATTGTAAGGTCATCAAGTTCCGTGATGATGTCATAGACTTACATAGTGATGTCATCGAGTTTCGTGATGATGTCATAGAGATGCTTTATGAGGTCATCGACTTACATTGTGAGGTCATCGAGTTCCGTGATGATGTCATAGAGATACATTGTGAGGTCATCGAGTTCCGTGATGATGTCATAGAGATACATTGTGAGGTCATCGAGTTCCGTGATGATGTCATAGAGATACATTGTGAGGTCATCGAGTTCCGTGATGATGTCATAGACTTACATTGTGATGTCATCCAGTTCCGTGATGATGTCATAGAGATCCATTGTGAGGTCATCGAGTTCCGTGATGATGTCATAGTGTTACATTGTGAGGTCATCGAGTTCCGTGATGTAATAGAGATACATTGTGATGTCATTAAGTTCCGTGATGATGTCATAGAGATGCTTTGTGAGGTCATCGACTTACATTTTGAGGTCATCGAGTTCCGTGATGATGTCATAGTGTTACATTGTGAGGTCATCGAGTTCCGTGATGATGTCATAGAGATGCTTTGTGAGGTCATCGACTTACATTGTGAGGTCATCGAGTTCCGTGATGATGTCATAGAGTTACATTGTGAGGTCATCGAGTTCCGTGATGATGTCATAGACTTACATTGTGATGTCATCGAGTTCCGTGATTATGTCATAGAGATCCATTGTGAGGTCATCGAGTTCCGTAATGATGTCATAGAGATACATTATGATGTCATCGAGTTCCGTGATGATGTTATAGAGATACATTGTGAGGTCATCGAGTTCCGTGATGATGTCATAGAGATGCTTTGTGAGGTCATCGACTTACATTGTGAGGTCATCGAGTTCCGTGATGAAGTCATATAGATACATTGTAATGTCATCGAGTTCCGTGATGATGTCATAGTGTTACATTGTGAGGTCATCAAGTTCCGTGATGATGTCATAGAGATACATTGTGATGTCATCGAGTTCCGTGATGATGTCATAGAGATACATTTTGAGGTCATCGAGTTCCGTGATTATGTCATAGTGTTACATTGTGATGTCATCAAGTTCCGTGATGATGTCATATAGATACATTTCGATGTCATCGAGTTCCGTGATGATGTCATATAGATACATTGTGATGTCATCGAGTTTCGTGATTATGTCATAGAGATGCATTGTGAGGTCATCGACTTACATTGTGAGGTCATCGAGTTCCGTGATTATGTCTTACATTGTGATGTCATTGAGTTCCGTGATGATGTCATAGAGATACATTGTGATGTCATCGAGTTCCGTGATGATGTCATACATTGTGATGTCATTGAGTTCTGTGATGATGTCATACAGATACATTGTGAGGTCATCGAGTTCCGTGTTGATGTCATAGACTTACATTGTGATGTCGTCAAGTTCCGTGATGATGTCATAGAGATACATTGTGAGGTCATCGAGTTCCGTGATGATGTCATAGTGTTAAATTGTGAGGTCATCAAGTTCCGTGATGATGTCATAGAGATACATTGTGATGTCATCGAGTTCCGTGATGATGTCATAGAGATGCTTTGTGAGGTCATCGAGTTCCGTGATGATGTCATGGAGATGCTTTGTGAGGTCATCGACTTACATTGTGAGGTCATCGAGTTCCGTGATGATGTCATAGACTTACATTGTGATGTCATCGAGTTCCGTGATGATGTCATAGAGATACATTGTGAGGTCATCGAGTTCCGTGATGATGTCATAGACTTACATTGTGACTTCATCCAGTTCCGTGATGATGTCATAGAGATACATTGTGAAGTCATCGAGTTCCGTGATGATGTCATAGTGTTACATTGTAAGGTCATCAAGTTCCGTGATGATGTCATAGACTTACATTGTGATGTCATCGAGTTCCGTGATGATGTCATAGAGATGCTTTATGAGGTCATCGACTTACATTGTGAGGTCATCGAGTTCCGTGATGATGTCATAGAGATACATTGTGAGGTCATCGAGTTCCGTGATGATGTCATAGAGATACATTGTGAGGTCATCGAGTTCCGTGATGATGTCATAGAGATACATTGTGAGGTCATCGAGTTCCGTTATGATGTCATAGAGATACATTGTGAGGTCATCGAGTTCCGTGATGATGTCATAGACTTACATTGTGATGTCATCCAGTTCCGTGATGATGTCATAGAGATCCATTGTGAGGTCATCGAGTTCCGTGATGATGTCATAGTGTTACATTGTGAGGTCATCGAGTTCCGTGATGTAATAGAGATACATTGTGATGTCATTATGTTCCGTGATGATGTCATAGAGATGCTTTGTGAGGTCATCGACTTACATTTTGAGGTCATCGAGTTCCGTGATGATGTCATAGTGTTACATTGTGAGGTCATCAAGTTCCCTGATGATGTCATAGAGATACATTGTGATGTCATCGAGTTCCGTGATGATCTCATAGAGATACATTGTGATGTCATCGAGTTCCGTGATGATGTCATAGAGATACATTGTGAGGTCATCGAGTTCCGTGATGATGTCATAGTGTTACATTGTGATGTCATCACGTTCCGTGATGATGTCATAAAGATACAATTTGATGTCATCGAGTTCCGTAATGATGTCATAGAGATACATTGTGAGGTCATCGAGTTCCGTGATGACGTCATAGACTTACATTGTAATGTCATCGAGTTCCGTGATGATGTCAAAGAGATACATTGTGAGGTCATCGAGTTCCGTGATGATGTCATAGTGTTACATTGTGACGTCATCAAGTTCCGTGATGATGTCATAGAGATGCATTGTGAGGTCATCGACTTACATTGTGAGGTCATCGAGTTCCGTGATGATGTCATACATTGTGATGTCATTGAGTTCCGTGATGATGTCATAGAGATACATTGTGATGTCATCGAGTTCCGTGATGATGTCATAGAGATACATTGTGATGTTATTGAGTCCTGTGATGATGTCATAGAGATACATTGTGTTGTCATCGAGTTCCGTGATGATGTCATAGAGATACATTGTGAGGTCATCGAGTTCCGTGATGATGTCATAGACTTACATTGTGATGTCATCGAGTTCCGTGATGATGTCATAGAGATCCATTGTGAGGTCATCGAGTTCCGTGATGATGTCATAGAGATACATTATGATGTCATCGAGTTCCGTGATGATGTTATAGAGATACATTGTGAGGTCATCGAGTTCCGTGATGATGTCAAAGAGATGCTTTGTGAGGTCATCGACTTACATTGTGAGGTTATCGAGTTCCGTGATGATGTCATATAGATACATTGTGATGTCATCGAGTTCCGTGATGATGTCATAGTGTTACATTGTGAGGTCATCAAGTTCCGTGATGATGTCATAGAGATTCATTGTGATGTCATCGAGTTCCGTGATGATCTCATAGAGATACATTGTGATGTCATTGAGTTCCGTGATGATGTCATAGAGATACATTGTGAGGTCATCGAGTTCCGTGATGATGTCATAGTGTTACATTGTGAGGTCATCGAGTTCCGTGATGATGTCATAGAGTTACATTGTGAGGTCATCGAGTTCCGTGATGATGTCATAGAGATACATTGTGAGGTCATCGAGTTCCGTGATGATGTCATAGACTTATATTGAGATGTCATCGAGTTCCGTGATGATGTCATAGAGATACATTGCGAGGTCAGCGAGTTCCGTGATGATGTCATAGTGTTACATTGTGACGTCATCAAGTTCCGTGATGATGTCATAGAGATGCATTGTGAGGTCATCGACTTACATTGTGAGGTCATCGAGTTCTGTGATGATGTCATAGATACATTGTGATGTCATTGAGTTCCGTGATGATGTCATAGAGATACATTGTGAGGTCATCGAGTTCCGTGATGATGTCATAGACTTACGTTTTAATGTCATCGAGTTCCGTGATGATGTCATAGAGATACATTGTGAGGTCATCGAGTTCCGTGATGATGTCATGGAGATGCTTTGTGAGGTCATCGACTTACATTGTGAGGTCATCGAGTTCCGTGATGATGTCATAGACTTACATTGTGATGTCATCGAGTTCCGTGATGATGTCATAGAGATGCTTTGTGAGGTCATCGAGTTCCGTGATGATGTCATAGTGTTACATTGTGAGGTCATCAAGTTCCGTGATGATGTCATAGAGATACATTGTGATGTCATCGAGTTCCGTGATGATGTCATGGAGATGCTTTGTGAGGTCATCGACTTACATTGTGAGGTCATCGAGTTCCGTGATGATGTCATAGACTTACATTGTGATGTCATCGAGTTCCGTGATGATGTCATAGAGATACATTGTGAGGTCATCGAGTTCCGTGATGATGTCATAGACTTACATTGTGATTTCATCCAGTTCCGTGATGATGTCATAGAGATACATTGTGAAGTCATCGAGTTCCGTGATGATGTCATAGTGTTACATTGTAAGGTCATCAAGTTCCGTGATGATGTCATAGACATACATTGTGATGTCATAGTGTTACATTGTAAGGTCATCAAGTTCCGTGATGATGTCATAGACATACATTGTGATGTCATCGACTTACATTGTGATGTCATCGAGTTCCGTGATGATGTCATAGAGATACATTGTGAGGTCATCGAGTTCCGTGATGATGTCATAGACTTGCATTGTGATTTCATCCAGTTCCGTGATGATGTCATAGAGATACATTGTGAAGTCATCGAGTTCCGTGATGATGTCATAGTGTTACATTGTGAGGTCATCGAGTTCCGTGATGATGTCATAGAGATGCTTTGTGAGGTCATCGACTTACATTGTGAGGTCATCGAGTTCCGTGATGATGTCATAGAGTTACATTGTGAGGTCATCGAGTTCCGTGATGATGTCATAGAGATACATTGTGAGGTCATTGAGTTCCGTGATGATGTCATAGAGATACATTGTGATGTCATCGAGTTCCGTGATGATGTCATAGAGATACATTGTGATGTCATCGAGTTTCGTGATGATGTCATAGAGATGCATTGTGAGGTCATCGACTTTCATTGTGATGTCATCGAGTTCCGTGATGATGTCATAGAGTTACATTGTGAGGTCATCGAGTTCCGTGATGATGTCATAGAGATACATTGTGAGGTCATCGAGTTCCGTGATGATGTCATAGAGATACATTGTGATGTCATCGAGTTCCGTGATGATGTCATAGAGATACATTGTGAGGTCATCGAGTTCCGTGATGATGTCATAGACTTACATTGTGATGTCATCGAGTTCCGTGATGATGTCATAGAGATCCATTGTGAGGTCATCGAGTTCCGTAATGATGTCATAGAGATACATTATGATGTCATCGAGTTCCGTGATGATGTTATAGAGATACATTGTGAGGTCATCGAGTTCCGTGATGATGTCATAGAGATGCTTTGTGAGGTCATCGACTTACATTGTGAGGTCATCGAGTTCCGTGATGAAGTCATATAGATACATTGTAATGTCATCGAGTTCCGTGATGATGTCATAGTGTTACATTGTGAGGTCATCAAGTTCCGTGATGATGTCATAGAGATACATTGTGATGTCATCGAGTTCCGTGATGATGTCATGGAGATGCTTTGTGAGGTCATCTACTTACATTGTGAGGTCATCGAGTTCCGTGATGATGTCATAGACTTACATTGTGATGTCATCGAGTTCCGTGATGATGTCATAGAGATACATTGTGAGGTCATCGAGTTCCGTGATGATGTCATAGACTTACATTGTGACTTCATCCAGTTCCGTGATGATGTCATAGAGATACATTGTGAAGTCATCGAGTTCCGTGATGATGTCATAGTGTTACATTGTAAGGTCATCAAGTTCCGTGATGATGTCATAGACTTACATTGTGATGTCATCGAGTTTCGTGATGATGTCATAGAGATGCTTTATGAGGTCATCGACTTACATTGTGAGGTCATCGAGTTCCGTGATGATGTCATAGAGATACATTGTGAGGTCATCGAGTTCCGTGATGATGTCATAGAGATACATTGTGAGGTCATCGAGTTCCGTGATGATGTCATAGAGATACATTGTGAGGTCATCGAGTTCCGTGATGATGTCATAGACTTACATTGTGATGTCATCCAGTTCCGTGATGATGTCATAGAGATCCATTGTGAGGTCATCGAGTTCCGTGATGATGTCATAGTGTTACATTGTGAGGTCATCGAGTTCCGTGATGTAATAGAGATACATTGTGATGTCATTAAGTTCCGTGATGATGTCATAGAGATGCTTTGTGAGGTCATCGACTTACATTTTGAGGTCATCGAGTTCCGTGATGATGTCATAGTGTTACATTGTGAGGTCATCAAGTTCCCTGATGATGTCATAGAGATACATTGTGATGTCATCGAGTTCCGTGATGATCTCATAGAGATACATTGTGATGTCATCGAGTTCCGTGATGATGTCATAGAGATACATTGTGAGGTCATCGAGTTCCGTGATGATGTCATAGTGTTACATTGTGATGTCATCACGTTCCGTGATGATGTCATAAAGATACAATTTGATGTCATCGAGTTCTGTGATGATGTCATAGAGATACATTGTGAGGTCATCGAGTTCCGTGATGACGTCATAGACTTACATTGTGATGTCATCGAGTTCCGTGATGATGTCATAGAGATACATTGTGAGGTCATCGAGTTCCGTGATGATGTCATAGTGTTACATTGTGACGTCATCAAGTTCCGTGATGATGTCATAGAGATGCATTGTGAGGTCATCGACTTACATTGTGAGGTCATCGAGTTCCGTGATGATGTCATACATTGTGATGTCATTGAGTTCCGTGATGATGTCATAGAGATACATTGTGATGTCATCGAGTTCCGTGATGATGTCATAGAGATACATTGTGATGTTATTGAGTTCTGTGATGATGTCATAGAGATACATTGTGTTGTCATCGAGTTCCGTGATGATGTCATAGAGATACATTGTGAGGTCATCGAGTTCCGTGATGATGTCATAGACTTACATTGTGATGTCATCGAGTTCCGTGATGATGTCATAGAGATCCATTGTGAGGTCATCGAGTTCCGTGATGATGTCATAGAGATACATTATGATGTCATCGAGTTCCGTGATGATGTTATAGAGATACATTGTGAGGTCATCGAGTTCCGTGATGATGTCATAGAGATGCTTTGTGAGGTCATCGACTTACATTGTGAGGTTATCGAGTTCCGTGATGATGTCATATAGATACATTGTGATGTCATCGAGTTCCGTGATGATGTCATAGTGTTACATTGTGAGGTCATCAAGTTCCTTGATGATGTCATAGAGATTCATTGTGATGTCATCGAGTTCCGTGATGATCTCATAGAGATACATTGTGATGTCATTGAGTTCCGTGATGATGTCATAGAGATACATTGTGAGGTCATCGAGTTCCGTGATGATGTCATAGTGTTACATTGTGAGGTCATCGAGTTCCGTGATGATGTCATAGAGTTACATTGTGAGGTCATCGAGTTCCGTGATGATGTCATAGAGATACATTGTGAGGTCATCGAGTTCCGTGATGATGTCATAGACTTACATTGAGATGTCATCGAGTTCCGTGATGATGTCATAGAGATACATTGCGAGGTCATCGAGTTCCGTGATGATGTCATAGTGTTACATTGTGACGTCATCAAGTTCCGTGATGATGTCATAGAGATGCATTGTGAGGTCATCGACTTACATTGTGAGGTCATCGAGTTCTGTGATGATGTCATAGATACATTGTGATGTCATTGAGTTCCGTGATGATGTCATAGAGATACATTGTGAGGTCATCGAGTTCCGTGATGATGTCATAGACTTACGTTTTAATGTCATCGAGTTCCGTGATGATGTCATAGAGATACATTGTGAGGTCATCGAGTTCCGTGATGATGTCATGGAGATGCTTTGTGAGGTCATCGACTTACATTGTGAGGTCATCGAGTTCCGTGATGATGTCATAGACTTACATTGTGATGTCATCGAGTTCCGTGATGATGTCATAGAGATGCTTTGTGAGGTCATCGAGTTCCGTGATGATGTCATAGTGTTACATTGTGAGGTCATCAAGTTCTGTGATGATGTCATAGAGATACATTGTGATGTCATCGAGTTCCGTGATGATGTCATGGAGATGCTTTGTGAGGTCATCGACTTACATTGTGAGGTCATCGAGTTCCGTGATGATGTCATAGACTTACATTGTGATGTCATCGAGTTCCGTGATGATGTCATAGAGATACATTGTGAGGTTATCGAGTTCCGTGATGATGTCATAGACTTACATTGTGATTTCATCCAGTTCCGTGATGATGTCATAGAGATACATTGTGAAGTCATCGAGTTCCGTGATGATGTCATAGTGTTACATTGTAAGGTCATCAAGTTCCGTGATGATGTCATAGACATACATTGTGATGTCAAAGTGTTACATTGTAAGGTCATCAAGTTCCGTGATGATGTCATAGACATACATTGTGATGTCATCGACTTACATTGTGATGTCATCGAGTTCCGTGATGATGTCATAGAGATACATTGTGAGGTCATCGAGTTCCGTGATGATGTCATAGACTTACATTGTGATTTCATCCAGTTCCGTGATGATGTCATAGAGATACATTGTGAAGTCATCGAGTTCCGTGATGATGTCATAGTGTTACATTGTGAGGTCATCGAGTTCCGTGATGATGTCATAGAGATGCTTTGTGAGGTCATCGACTTACATTGTGAGGTCATCGAGTTCCGTGATGATGTCATAGAGTTACATTGTGAGGTCATCGAGTTCCGTGATGATGTCATAGAGATACATTGTGAGGTCATTGAGTTCCGTGATGATGTCATAGAGATACATTGTGATGTCATCGAGTTCCGTGATGATGTCATAGAGATACATTGTGATGTCATCGAGTTTCGTGATGATGTCATAGAGATGCATTGTGAGGTCATCGACTTTCATTGTGATGTCATCGAGTTCCGTGATGATGTCATAGAGTTACATTGTGAGGTCATCGAGTTCCGTGATGATGTCATAGAGATACATTGTGAGGTCATCGAGTTCCGTGATGATGTCATAGAGATACATTGTGATGTCATCGAGTTCCGTGATGATGTCATAGAGATACATTGTGAGGTCATCGAGTTCCGTGATGATGTCATAGACTTACATTGTGATGTCATCGAGTTCCGTGATGATGTCATAGAGATCCATTGTGAGGTCATCGAGTTCCGTAATGATGTCATAGAGATACATTATGATGTCATCGAGTTCCGTGATGATGTTATAGAGATACATTGTGAGGTCATCGAGTTCCGTGATGATGTCATAGAGATGCTTTGTGAGGTCATCGACTTACATTGTGAGGTCATCGAGTTCCGTGATGAAGTCATATAGATACATTGTAATGTCATCGAGTTCCGTGATGATGTCATAGTGTTACATTGTGAGGTCATCAAGTTCCGTGATGATGTCATAGAGATACATTGTGATGTCATCGAGTTCCGTGATGATGTCATAGAGATACATTTTGAGGTCATCGAGTTCCGTGATTATGTCATAGTGTTACATTGTGATGTCATCAAGTTCCGTGATGATGTCATATAGATACATTTCGATGTCATCGAGTTCCGTGATGATGTCATAGAGATACATTGTGAGGTCATCAAGTTCCGTGATGATGTCATAGAGATACATTGTGAGGTCATCGAGTTCCGTGATGATGTCATAGAGATACATTGTGATGTCATCGAGTTCCGTGATGATGTCATAGAGATACATTGTGAGGTCATCGAGCTCCGTGATGATGTCATAGAGATACATTGTGATGTCATCGAGTTCCGTGATGATGTCATAGAGATACATTGTGATGTCATCGAGTTTCGTGATTATGTCATAGAGATGCATTGTGAGGTCATCGACTTACATTGTGAGGTCATCGAGTTCCGTGATTATGTCTTACATTGTGATGTCATTGAGTTCCGTGATGATGTCATAGAGATACATTGTGATGTCATCGAGTTCCGTGATGATGTCATACATTGTGATGTCATTGAGTTCTGTGATGATGTCATAGAGATACATTGTGAGGTCATCAAGTTCCGTGTTGATGTCATAGACTTACATTGTGATGTCATCAAGTTCCGTGATGATGTCATAGAGATACATTGTGAGGTCATCGAGTTCCGTGATGATGTCATAGTGTTAAATTGTGAGGTCATCAAGTTCCGTGATGATGTCATAGAGATACATTGTGATGTCATCGAGTTCCGTGATGATGTCATAGAGATGCTTTGTGAGGTCATCGAGTTCCGTGATGATGTCATAGTGTTACATTGTGAGGTCATCAAGTTCCGTGATGATGTCATAGAGATACATTGTGATGTCATCGAGTTCCGTGATGATGTCATGGAGATGCTTTGTGAGGTCATCGACTTACATTGTGAGGTCATCGAGTTCCGTGATGATGTCATAGACTTACATTGTGATGTCATCGAGTTCCGTGATGATGTCATAGAGATACATTGTGAGGTCATCGAGTTCCGTGATGATGTCATAGACTTACATTGTGATTTCATCCAGTTCCGTGATGATGTCATAGAGATACATTGTGAAGTCATCGAGTTCCGTGATGATGTCATAGTGTTACATTGTAAGGTCATCAAGTTCCGTGATGATGTCATAGACATACATTGTGATGTCATCGAGTTCCGTGATGATGTCATAGAGATGCTTTGTGAGGTCATCGACTTACATTGTGAGGTCATCGAGTTCCGTGATGATGTCATAGAGATACATTGTGATGTCATCGAGTTCCGTGATGATGTCATAGAGATACATTGTGAGGTCATCGAGTTCCGTGATGATGTCATAGAGATACATTGTGAGGTCATCGAGTTCCGTGATGATGTCATAGAGATACATTGTGAGGTCATCGAGTTCCGTGATGATGTCATAGACTTACATTGTGATGTCATCCAGTTCCGTGATGATGTCATAGAGATCCATTGTGAGGTCATCGAGTTCCGTGATGATGTCATAGTGTTACATTGTGAGGTCATCGAGTTCCGTGATGTAATAGAGATACATTGTGATGTCATTAAGTTCCGTGATGATGTCATAGAGATGCTTTGTGAGGTCATCGACTTACATTGTGAGGTCATCGAGTTCCGTGATGATGTCATATAGATACATTGTGATGTCATCGAGTTCCGTGATGATGTCATAGTGTTACATTGTGAGGTCATCAAGTTCCCTGATGATGTCATAGAGATACATTGTGATGTCATCGAGTTCCGTGATGATCTCATAGAGATACATTGTGATGTCATCGAGTTCCGTGATGATGTCATAGAGATACATTGTGAGGTCATCGAGTTCCGTGATGATGTTATAGTGTTACATTGTGATGTCATCACGTTCCGTGATGATGTCATAAAGATACATTTTGATGTCATCGAGTTCCGTGATGATGTCATAGAGATACATTGTGAGGTCATCGAGTTCCGTGATGACGTCATAGACTTACATTGTGATGTCATCGAGTTCAGTGATGATGTCATAGAGATACATTGTGAGGTCATCGAGTTCCGTGATGATGTCATAGTGTTACATTGTGACGTCATCAAGTTCCGTGATGATGTCATAGAGATGCATTGTGAGGTCATCAACTTACATTGTGAGGTCATCGAGTTCCGTGATGATGTCATACATTGTGATGTCATTGAGTTCCGTGATGATGTCATAGAGATACATTGTGATGTCATCGAGTTCCGTGATGATGTCATAGATACATTGTGATGTTATTGAGTTCTGTGATGATGTCATAGAGATACATTGTGATGTCATCGAGTTCCGTGATAATGTCATAGAGATACATTGTGAGGTCATCGAGTTCCGTGATGATGTCATAGACTTACATTCTGATGTCATCGAGTTCCGTGATGATGTCATAGAGATCCATTGTGAGGTCATCGAGTTCCGTGATGATGTCATAGAGATACATTATGATGTCATCGAGTTCCGTGATGATGTCATAGAGATGCTTTGTGAGGTCATCGACTTACATTGTGAGGTCATCGAGTTCCGTGATGATGTCATATAGATACATTGTGATGTCATCGAGTTCCGTGATGATGTCATAGTGTTACATTGTGAGGTCATCAAGTTCCGTGATGATGTCATAGAGATACATTGTGATGTCATCGAGTTCCGTGATGATCTCATAGAGATACATTGTGATGTCATTGAGTTCCGTGATGATGTCATAGAGATACATTGTGAGGTCATCGAGTTCCGTGATGATGTCATAGTGTTACATTGTGATGTCATCAAGTTCCGTGATGATGTCATATAGATACATTTTGATGTCATCGAGTTCCCTGATGATGTCATAGAGATACATTGTGAGGTCATCGAGTTCCGTGATGATGTCATAGACTTACATTGAGATGTCATCGAGTTCCGTGATGATGTCATAGAGATACATTGCGAGGTCATCGAGTTCCGTGATGATGTCATAGTGTTACATTGTGACGTCATCAAGTTCCGTGATGATGTCATAGAGATGCATTGTGAGGTCATCGACTTACATTGTGAAGTCATCGAGTTCTGTGATGATGTCATAGATACATTGTGATGTCATTGAGTTCCGTGATGATGTCATAGAGATACATTGTGAGGTCATCGAGTTCCGTGATGATGTCATAGACTTACGTTTTAATGTCATCGAGTTCCGTGATGATGTCATAGAGATACATTGTGAGGTCATCGAGTTCCGTGATGATGTCATAGACTTACATTGTGATGTCATCGAGTTCCGTGATGATGTCATAGAGATGCATTGTGAGGTCATCGACTTTCATTGTGATGTCATCGAGTTCCGTGATGATGTCATAGAGTTACATTGTGAGGTCATCGAGTTCCGTGATGATGTCATAGAGATACATTGTGAGGTCATCGAGTTCCGTGATGATGTCATAGAGATACATTGTGATGTCATCGAGTTCCGTGATGATGTCATAGAGATACATTGTGTGGTCATCGAGTTCCGTGATGATGTCATAGAGATGCTTTGTGAGGTCATCGACTTACATTGTGAGGTCATCGAGTTCCGTGATGAAGTCATATAGATACATTGTAATGTCATCGAGTTCCGTGATGATGTCATAGTGTTACATTGTGAGGTCATCGAGTTCCGTGATGATGTCATAGAGATACATTTTGAGGTCATCGAGTTCCGTGATTATGTCATAGTGTTACATTGTGATGTCATCAAGTTCCGTGATGATGTCATATAGATACATTTCGATGTTATCGAGTTCCGTGATGATGTCATAGAGATACATTGTGAGGTCATCAAGTTCCGTGATGATGTCATAGAGATACATTGTGAGGTCATCGAGTTCCGTGATGATGTCATAGACTTACATTGTGATGTCATCCAGTTCCGTGATGATGTCATAGAGATACATTGTGAAGTCATCGAGTTCCGTGATGATGTCATAGTGTTACATTGTAAGGTCATCAAGTTCCGTGATGATGTCATAGACATACATTGTGATGTCATAGTGTTACATTGTAAGGTCATCAAGTTCCGTGATGATGTCATAGACATACATTGTGATGTCATCGACTTACATTGTGATGTCATCGAGTTCCGTGATGATGTCATAGAGATACATTGTGAGGTCATCGAGTTCCGTGATGATGTCATAGACTTACATTGTGATTTCATCCAGTTCCGTGATGATGTCATAGAGATACATTGTGAAGTCATCGAGTTCCGTGATGATGTCATAGTGTTACATTGTGAGGTCATCGAGTTCCGTGATGATGTCATAGAGATACATTGTGATGTCATCGAGTTCCGTGATGATGTCATAGAGATACATTGTGAGGTCATCGAGTTCCGTGATGATGTCATAGAGTTACATTGTGAGGTCATCGAGTTCCGTGATGATGTCATAGAGATACATTGTGAGGTCATCGAGTTCCGTGATGATGTCATAGACTTACATTGTGATGTCATCCAGTTCCGTGATGATGTCATAGAGATACATTGTGAGGTCATCGAGTTCCGTGAAGATGTCATAGTGTTACATTGTGAGGTCATCGAGTTCCGTGATGTAATAGAGATACATTGTGATGTCATCAAGTTCCGTGATGATGTCATAGAGATGCTTTGTGAGGTCATCGACTTACATCGTGAGGTCATCGAGTTCCGTGATGATGTCATATAGATACATTGTGATGTCATCGAGTTCCGTGATGATGTCATAGTGTTACATTGTGAGGTCATCAAGTTCCCTGATGATGTCATAGAGATACATTGTGATGTCATCGAGTTCCGTGATGATGTCATAGAGATACATTGTGAGGTCATCGAGTTCCGTGATGACGTCATAGACTTACATTGTGATGTCATCGAGTTCCGTGATGATGTCATAGAGATACATTGTGAGGTCATCGAGTTCCGTGATGATGTCATAGTGTTACATTGTGACGTCATCAAGTTCCGTGATGATGTCATAGAGATGCATTGTGAGGTCGTCGACTTACATTGTGAGGTCATCGAGTTCCGTGATGATGTCATACATTGTGATGTCATTGAGTTCCGTGATGATGTCATAGAGATACATTGTGATGTCATCGTGTTCCGTGATGATGTCATAGAGATACATTGTGATGTTATTGAGTTCCGTGATGATGTCATAGAGATACATTGTGAGGTCATCGAGTTCCGTGATGATGTCATAGTGTTAAATTGTGAGGTCATCAAGTTCTGTGATGATCTCATAGAGATATATTGTGATGTCATCGAGTTCCGTGATGATGTCATAGAGATGCATTGTGAGGTCATCGACTTTCATTGTGATGTCATCGAGTTCCGTGATGATGTCATAGAGTTACATTGTGAGGTCATCGAGTTCCGTGATGATGTCATAGAGATACATTGTGAGGTCATCGAGTTCCGTGATGATGTCATAGACTTACATTGTGATGTCATCGAGTTCCGTGATGATGTCATAGTGTTACATTGTAAGGTCATCAAGTTCCGTGATGATGTCATAGAGATACATTGTGATGTCATCGAGTTCCGTGATGATGTCATAGAGATGCTTTGTGAGGTCATCGACTTACATTGTGAGGTCATCGAGTTCCGTGATGATGTCATAGAGATACATTGTGATGTCATCGAGTTCCGTGATGATGTCATAGAGATACATTGTGAGGTCATCGAGTTCCGTGATGATGTCATACAGATACATTATGATGTCATCGAGTTCCGTGATGATGTTATAGAGATACATTGTGAGGTCATCGAGTTCCGTGATGATGTCATAGTGTTACATTGTGAGGTCATCAAATTCCGTGATGTCATAGAGATACATTGTGAGGTCATCGAGTTCCGTGATGATGTCATAGAGATACATTGTGATGTCATCGAGTTCCGTGATGATGTCATAGAGATACATTGTGAGGTCATCGAGTTCCGTGATGATGTCATAGACTTACATTGTGATGTCATCGAGTTCCGTGATGATGTCATAGAGATCCATTGTGAGGTCATCGATTTCCGTAATGATGTCATAGAGATACATTATGATGTCATCGAGTTCCGTGATGATGTTATAGAGATACATTGTGAGGTCATCGAGTTCCGTGATGATGTCATAGAGATGCTTTGTGAGGTCATCGACTTACATTGTGAGGTCATCGAGTTCCGTGATGAAGTCATATAGATACATTGTAATGTCATCGAGTTCCGTGATGATGTCATAGTGTTGCATTGTGAGGTCATCAAGTTCCGTGATGATGTCATAGAGATACATTGTGATGTCATCGAGTTCCGTGATGATGTCATAGAGATACATTTTGAGGTCATCGAGTTCCGTGATTATGTCATAGTGTTACATTGTGATGTCATCAAGTTCCGTGATGATGTCATATAGATACATTTCGATGTCATCGAGTTCCGTGATGATGTCATAGAGATACATTGTGAGGTCATCAAGTTCCGTGATGATGTCATAGAGATACATTGTGAGGTCATCGAGTTCCGTGATGATGTCATAGAGATACATTGTGATGTCATTGAGTTCCGTGATGATGTCATAGAGATACATTGTGAGGTCATCGAGCTCCGTGATGATGTCATAGAGATACATTGTGATGTCATCGAGTTCCGTGATGATGTCATAGAGATACATTGTGATGTCATCGAGTTTCGTGATTATGTCATAGAGATGCATTGTGAGGTCATCGACTTACATTGTGAGGTCATCGAGTTCCGTGATTATGTCTTACATTGTGATGTCATTGAGTTCCGTGATGATGTCATAGAGATACATTGTGGTGTCATCGAGTTCCGTGATGATGTCATACATTGTGATGTCATTGAGTTCTGTGATGATGTCATAGAGATACATTGTGAGGTCATCGAGTTCCGTGTTGATGTCATAGACTTACTTTGTGATGTCATCGAGTTCCGTGATGATATCATAGAGATACATTGTGAGGTCATCGAGTTCCGTGATGATGTCATAGTGTTAAATTGTGAGGTCATCAAGTTCCGTGATGATGTCATAGAGATACATTGTGATGTCATCGAGTTCCGTGATGATGTCATAGAGATGCTTTGTGAGGTCATCGAGTTCCGTGATGATGTCATAGTGTTACATTGTGAGGTCATCAAGTTCCGTGATGATGTCATAGAGATACATTGTGATGTCATCGAGTTCCGTGATGATGTCATGGAGATGCTTTGTGAGGTCATCGACTTACATTGTGAGGTCATCGAGTTCCGTGATGATGTCATAGACTTACATTGTGATGTCATTGAGTTCCGTGATGATGTCATAGAGATACATTGTGATGTCATCGAGTTCCGTGATGATGTCATAGAGATACATTTTGAGGTCATCGAGTTCCGTGATTATGTCATAGTGTTACATTGTGATGTCATCAAGTTCCGTGATGATGTCATATAGATACATTTCGATGTCATCGAGTTCCGTGATGATGTCATAGAGATACATTGTGAGGTCATCAAGTTCCGTGATGATGTCATAGAGATACATTGTGAGGTCATCGAGTTCCGTGATGATGTCATAGAGATACATTGTGATGTCATTGAGTTCCGTGATGATGTCATAGAGATACATTGTGAGGTCATCGAGCTCCGTGATGATGTCATAGAGATACATTGTGATGTCATCGAGTTCCGTGATGATGTCATAGAGATACATTGTGATGTCATCGAGTTTCGTGATTATGTCATAGAGATGCATTGTGAGGTCATCGACTTACATTGTGAGGTCATCGAGTTCCGTGATTATGTCTTACATTGTGATGTCATTGAGTTCCGTGATGATGTCATAGAGATACATTGTGGTGTCATCGAGTTCCGTGATGATGTCATACATTGTGATGTCATTGAGTTCTGTGATGATGTCATAGAGATACATTGTGAGGTCATCGAGTTCCGTGATGATGTCATAGAGATACATTGTGATGTCATCGAGTTCCGTGATGATGTCATAGAGATACATTTTGAGGTCATCGAGTTCCGTGATTATGTCATAGTGTTACATTGTGATGTCATCAAGTTCCGTGATGATGTCATATAGATACATTTCGATGTCATCGAGTTCCGTGATGATGTCATAGAGATACATTGTGAGGTCATCAAGTTCCGTGATGATGTCATAGAGATACATTGTGAGGTCATCGAGTTCCGTGATGATGTCATAGAGATACATTGTGATGTCATTGAGTTCCGTGATGATGTCATAGAGATACATTGTGAGGTCATCGAGCTCCGTGATGATGTCATAGAGATACATTGTGATGTCATCGAGTTCCGTGATGATGTCATAGAGATACATTGTGATGTCATCGAGTTTCGTGATTATGTCATAGAGATGCATTGTGAGGTCATCGACTTACATTGTGAGGTCATCGAGTTCCGTGATTATGTCTTACATTGTGATGTCATTGAGTTCCGTGATGATGTCATAGAGATACATTGTGGTGTCATCGAGTTCCGTGATGATGCCATACATTGTGATGTCATTGAGTTCTGTGATGATGTCATAGAGATACATTGTGAGGTCATCGAGTTCCGTGTTGATGTCATAGACTTACTTTGTGATGTCATCGAGTTCCGTGATGATATCATAGAGATACATTGTGAGGTCATCGAGTTCCGTGATGATGTCATAGTGTTAAATTGTGAGGTCATCAAGTTCCGTGATGATGTCATAGAGATACATTGTGATGTCATCGAGTTCCGTGATGATGTCATAGAGATGCTTTGTGAGGTCATCGAGTTCCGTGATGATGTCATAGTGTTACATTGTGAGGTCATCAAGTTCCGTGATGATGTCATAGAGATACATTGTGATGTCATCGAGTTCCGTGATGATGTCATGGAGATGCTTTGTGAGGTCATCGACTTACATTGTGAGGTCATCGAGTTCCGTGATGATGTCATAGACTTACATTGTGATGTCATTGAGTTCCGTGATGATGTCATAGAGATACATTGTGAGGTCATCGAGTTCCGTGATGATGTCATAGACTTACATTGTGATTTCATCCAGTTCCATGATGATGTCATAGAGATACATTGTGAAGTCATCGAGTTCCGTGATGATGTCATAGTGTTACATTGTGAGGTCATCGAGTTCCGTGATGATGTCATAGAGATGCTTTGTGAGGTCTTCGACTTACATTGTGAGGTCATCGAGTTCCGTGATGATGTCATAGAGATACATTGTGATGTCATCGAGTTCCGTGATGATGTCATAGAGATACATTGTGAGGTCATCGAGTTCCGTGATGATGTCATAGAGATACATTGTGATGTCATCGAGTTCCGTGATGATGTCATAGAGATACATTGTGATGTCATTGAGTTTCGTGATGATGTCATAGAGATGCATTGTGAGGTCATCGACTTTCATTGTGATGTCATCGAGTTCCGTGATGATGTCATAGAGTTACATTGTGAGGTCATCGAGTTCCGTGATGATGTCATAGAGATACATTTTGAGGTCATCGAGTTCCGTGATTATGTCATAGTGTTACATTGTGATGTCATCAAGTTCCGTGATGATGTCATATAGATACATTTCGATGTCATCGAGTTCCGTGATGATGTCATAGAGATACATTGTGAGGTCATCGAGTTCCGTGATGATGTCATAGACTTACATTGTGATGTCATCGAGTTCCGTGATGATGTCATAGAGATCCATTGTGAGGTCATCGAGTTCCGTAATGATGTCATAGAGATACATTATGATGTCATCGAGTTCCGTGATGATGTTATAGAGATACATTGTGAGGTCATCGAGTTCCGTGATGATGTCATAGAGATGCTTTGTGAGGTCATCGACTTACATTGTGAGGTCATCGAGTTCCGTGATGAAGTCATATAGATACATTGTAATGTCATCGAGTTCCGTGATGATGTCATAGTGTTACATTGTGAGGTCATCAAGTTCCGTGATGATGTCATAGAGATACATTGTGATGTCATCGAGTTCCGTGATGATGTCATAGAGATACATTTTGAGGTCATCGAGTTCCGTGATTATGTCATAGTGTTACATTGTGATGTCATCAAGTTCCGTGATGATGTCATATAGATACATTTCGATGTCATCGAGTTCCGTGATGATGTCATAGAGATACATTGTGAGGTCATCAAGTTCCGTGATGATGTCATAGAGATACATTGTGAGGTCATCGAGTTCCGTGATGATGTCATAGAGATACAATGTGATGTAATCGAGTTCCGTGATGATGTCATAGAGATACATTGTGAGGTCATCGAGCTCCGTGATGATGTCATAGAGATACATTGTGATGTCATCGAGTTCCGTGATGATGTCATAGAGATACATTGTGATGTCATCGAGTTTCGTGATTATGTCATAGAGATGCATTGTGAGGTCATCGACTTACATTGTGAGGTCATCGAGTTCCGTGATTATGTCTTACATTGTGATGTCATTGAGTTCCGTGATGATGTCATAGAGATACATTGTGATGTCATCGAGTTCCGTGATGATGTCATACATTGTGATGTCATTGAGTTCTGTGATGATGTCATAGAGATACATTGTGAGGTCATCGAGTTCCGTGTTGATGTCATAGACTTACATTGTGATGTCATCGAGTTCCGTGATGATGTCATAGAGATACATTGTGAGGTCATCGAGTTCCGTGATGATGTCATAGACTTACATTGTGATGTCATCGAGTTCCGTGATGATGTCATAGAGATCCATTGTGAGGTCATCGAGTTCCGTAATGATGTCATAGAGATACATTATGATGTCATCGAGTTCCGTGATGATGTTATAGAGATACATTGTGAGGTCATCGAGTTCCGTGATGATGTCATAGAGATGCTTTGTGAGGTCATCGACTTACATTGTGAGGTCATCGAGTTCCGTGATGAAGTCATATAGATACATTGTAATGTCATCGAGTTCCGTGATGATGTCATAGTGTTACATTGTGAGGTCATCAAGTTCCGTGATGATGTCATAGAGATACATTGTGATGTCATCGAGTTCCGTGATGATGTCATAGAGATACATTTTGAGGTCATCGAGTTCCGTGATTATGTCATAGTGTTACATTGTGATGTCATCAAGTTCCGTGATGATGTCATATAGATACATTTCGATGTCATCGAGTTCCGTGATGATGTCATAGAGATACATTGTGAGGTCATCAAGTTCCGTGATGATGTCATAGAGATACATTGTGAGGTCATCGAGTTCCGTGATGATGTCATAGAGATACATTGTGATGTCATCGAGTTCCGTGATGATGTCATAGAGATACATTGTGAGGTCATCGAGCTCCGTGATGATGTCATAGAGATACATTGTGATGTCATCGAGTTCCGTGATGATGTCATAGAGATACATTGTGATGTCATCGAGTTTCGTGATTATGTCATAGAGATGCATTGTGAAGTCATCGACTTACATTGTGAGGTCATCGAGTTCCGTGATTATGTCTTACATTGTGATGTCATTGAGTTCCGTGATGATGTCATAGAGATACATTGTGATGTCATCGAGTTCCGTGATGATGTCATACATTGTGATGTCATTGAGTTCTGTGATGATGTCATAGAGATACATTGTGAGGTCATCGAGTTCCGTGTTGATGTCATAGACTTACATTGTGATGTCATCAAGGTCCGTGATGATGTCATAGAGATACATTGTGAGGTCATCGAGTTCCGTGATGATGTCATAGTGTTAAATTGTGAGGTCATCAAGTTCCGTGATGATGTCATAGAGATACATTGTGATGTCATCGAGTTCCTGGATGATGTCATAGAGATGCTTTGTGAGGTCATCGAGTTCCGTGATGATGTCATAGTGTTACATTGTGAGGTCATCAAGTTCCGTGATGATGTCATAGAGATACATTGTGATGTCATCGAGTTCCGTGATGATGTCATGGAGATGCTTTGTGAGGTCATCGACTTACATTGTGAGGTCATCGAGTTCCGTGATGATGTCATAGACTTACATTGTGATGTCATCGAGTTCCGTGATGATGTCATAGAGATACATTGTGAGGTCATCGAGTTCCGTGATGATGTCATAGACTTACATTGTGATTTCATCCAGTTCCGTGATGATGTCATAGAGATACATTGTGAAGTCATCGAGTTCCGTGATGATGTCATAGTGTTACATTGTAAGGTCATCAAGTTCCGTGATGATGTCATAGACATACATTGTGATGTCATCGAGTTCCGTGATGATGTCATAGAGATGCTTTGTGAGGTCATCGACTTACATTGTGAGGTCATCGAGTTCCGTGATGATGTCATAGAGATACATTGTGAGGTCATCGAGTTCCGTGATGATGTCATAGAGATACATTGTGAGGTTATCGAGTTCCGTGATGATGTCATAGAGATACATTGTGAGGTCATCGAGTTCCGTGATGATGTCATAGAGATACATTGTGAGGTCATCGAGTTCCGTGATGATGTCATAGACTTACATTGTGATGTCATCCAGTTCCGTGATGATGTCATAGAGATCCATTGTGAGGTCATTGAGTTCCGTGATGATGTCATAGTGTTACATTGTGAGGTCATCGAGTTCCGTGATGTAATAGAGATACATTGTGATGTCATTAAGTTCCGTGATGATGTCATAGAGATGCTTTGTGAGGTCATCGACTTACATTGTGAGGTCATCGAGTTCCGTGATGATGTCATAGTGTTACATTGTGAGGTCATCAAGTTCCCTGATGATGTCATAGAGATACATTGTGATGTCATCGAGTTCCGTGATGATCTCATAGAGATACATTGTGATGTCATCGAGTTCCGTGATGATGTCATAGAGATACATTGTGAGGTCATCGAGTTCCGTGATGATGTCATAGTGTTACATTGTGATGTCATCACGTTCCGTGATGATGTCATAAAGATACATTTTGATGTCATCGAGTTCCGTGATGATGTCATAGAGATACATTGTGAGGTCATCGAGTTCCGTGATGACGTCATAGACTTACATTGTGACGTCATCAAGTTCCGTGATGATGTCATAGAGATGCATTGTGAGGTCATCGACTTACATTGTGAGGTCATCGAGTTCTGTGATGATGTCATAGATACATTGTGATGTCATTGAGTTCCGTGATGATGTCATAGAGATACATTGTGAGGTCATCGAGTTCCGTGATGATGTCATAGACTTACGTTTTAATGTCATCGAGTTCCGTGATGATGTCATAGAGATACATTGTGAGGTCATCGAGTTCCGTGATGATGTCATGGAGATGCTTTGTGAGGTCATCGACTTACATTGTGAGGTCATCGAGTTCCGTGATGATGTCATAGACTTACATTGTGATGTCATCGAGTTCCGTGATGATGTCATAGAGATGCTTTGTGAGGTCATCGAGTTCCGTGATGATGTCATAGTGTTACATTGTGAGGTCATCAAGTTCCGTGATGATGTCATAGAGATTCATTGTGATGTCATCGAGTTCCGTGATGAAGTCATGGAGATGCTTTGTGAGGTCATCGACTTACATTGTGAGGTCATCGAGTTCCGTGATGATGTCATAGACTTACATTGTGATGTCATCGAGTTCCGTGATGATGTCATAGAGATACATTGTGAGGTCATCGAGTTCCGTGATGATGTCATAGACTTACATTGTGATTTCATCCAGTTCCGTGATGATGTCATAGAGATACATTGTGAAGTCATCGAGTTCCGTGATGATGTCATAGTGTTACATTGTGAGGTCATCAAGTTCCGTGATGATGTCATAGACATACATTGTGATGTCATAGTGTTACATTGTAAGGTCATCAAGTTCCGTGATGATGTCATAGACATACATTGTGATGTCATCGACTTACATTGTGATGTCATCGAGTTCCGTGATGATGTCATAGAGATACATTGTGAGGTCATCGAGTTCCGTGATGATGTCATAGACTTACATTGTGATTTCATCCAGTTCCGTGATGATGTCATAGAGATACATTGTGAAGTCATCGAGTTCCGTGATGATGTCATAGTGTTACATTGTGAGGTCATCGAGTTCCGTGATGATGTCATAGAGATGCTTTGTGAGGTCATCGACTTACATTGTGAGGTCATCGAGTTCCGTGATGATGTCATAGAGTTACATTGTGAGGTCATCGAGTTCCGTGATGATGTCATAGAGTTACATTGTGAGGTCATCGAGTTCCGTGATGATGTCATAGAGATACATTGTGAGGTCATCGAGTTCCGTGATGATGTCATAGACTTACATTGAGATGTCATCGAGTTCCATGATGATGTCATAGAGATACATTGCGAGGTCATCGAGTTCCGTGATGATGTCATAGTGTTACATTGTGACGTCATCAAGTTCCGTGATGATGTCATAGAGATGCATTGTGAGGTCATCGACTTACATTGTGAGGTCATCGAGTTCTGTGATGATGTCATAGATACATTGTGATGTCATTGAGTTCCGTGATGATGTCATAGAGATACATTGTGAGGTCATCGAGTTCCGTGATGATGTCATAGACTTACGTTTTAATGTCATCGAGTTCCGTGATGATGTCATAGAGATACATTGTGAGGTCATCGAGTTCCGTGATGATGTCATGGAGATGCTTTGTGAGGTCATCGACTTACATTGTGAGGTCATCGAGTTCCGTGATGATGTCATAGACTTACATTGTGATGTCATCGAGTTCCGTGATGATGTCATAGAGATACTTTGTGAGGTCATCGAGTTCCGTGATGATGTCATAGTGTTACATTGTGAGGTCATCAAGTTCCGTGATGATGTCATAGAGATTCATTGTGATGTCATCGAGTTCCGTGATGAAGTCATGGAGATGGTTTGTGAGGTCATCGACTTACATTGTGAGGTCATCGAGTTCCGTGATGATGTCATAGACTTACATTGTGATGTCATCGAGTTCCGTGATGATGTCATAGAGATACATTGTGAGGTCATCGAGTTCCGTGATGATGTCATAGACTTACATTGTGATTTCATCCAGTTCCGTGATGATGTCATAGAGATACATTGTGAAGTCATCGAGTTCCGTGATGATGTCATAGTGTTACATTGTGAGGTCATCAAGTTCCGTGATGATGTCATAGACATACATTGTGATGTCATAGTGTTACATTGTAAGGTCATCAAGTTCCGTGATGATGTCATAGACATACATTGTGATGTCATCGACTTACATTGTGATGTCATCGAGTTCCGTGATGATGTCATAGAGATACATTGTGAGGTCATCGAGTTCCGTGATGATGTCATAGACTTACATTGTGATTTCATCCAGTTCCGTGATGATGTCATAGAGATACATTGTGAAGTCATCGAGTTCCGTGATGATGTCATAGTGTTACATTGTGAGGTCATCGAGTTCCGTGATGATGTCATAGAGATGCTTTGTGAGGTCATCGACTTACATTGTGAGGTCATCGAGTTCCGTGATGATGTCATAGAGTTACATTGTGAGGTCATCGAGTTCCGTGATGATGTCATAGAGATACATTGTGAGGTCATCGAGTTCCGTGATGATGTCATAGAGATACATTGTGATGTCATCGAGTTCCGTGATGATGTCATAGAGATACATTGTGATGTCATCGAGTTTCGTGATGATGTCATAGAGATGCATTGTGAGGTCATCGACTTTCATTGTGATGTCATCGAGTTCCGTGATGATGTCATAGAGATACATTGTGATGTCATCGAGTTCCGTGATGATGTCATAGAGATACATTGTGAGGTCATCGAGTTCCGTGATGATGTCATAGACTTACATTGTGATGTCATCGAGTTCCGTGATGATGTCATAGAGATCCATTGTGAGGTCATCGAGTTCCGTAATGATGTCATAGAGATACATTATGATGTCATCGAGTTCCGTGATGATGTTATAGAGATACATTGTGAGGTCATCGAGTTCCGTGATGATGTCATAGAGATGCTTTGTGAGGTCATCGACTTACATTGTGAGGTCATCGAGTTCCGTGATGAAGTCATATAGATACATTGTAATGTCATCGAGTTCCGTGATGATGTCATAGTGTTACATTGTGAGGTCATCAAGTTCCGTGATGATGTCATAGAGATACATTGTGATGTCATCGAGTTCCGTGATGATGTCATAGAGATACATTTTGAGGTCATCGAGTTCCGTGATTATGTCATAGTGTTACATTGTGATGTCATCAAGTTCCGTGATGATGTCATATAGATACATTTCGATGTCATCGAGTTCCGTGATGATGTCATAGAGATACATTGTGAGGTCATCAAGTTCCGTGATGATGTCATAGAGATACATTGTGAGGTCATCGAGTTCCGTGATGATGTCATAGAGATACATTGTGATGTCATCGAGTTCCGTGATGATGTCATAGAGATACATTGTGAGGTCATCGAGCTCCGTGATGATGTCATAGAGATACATTGTGATGTCATCGAGTTCCGTGATGATGTCATAGAGATACATTGTGATGTCATCGAGTTCCGTGATGATGTCATAGACTTACATTGTGATGTCATCAAGTTCCGTGATGATGTCATAGAGATACATTGTGAGGTCATCGAGTTCCGTGATTATGTCTTACATTGTGATGTCATTGAGTTCCGTGATGATGTCATAGAGATACATTGTGATGTCATCGAGTTCCGTGATGATGTCATAGACTTACATTGTGATGTCATCAAGTTCCGTGATGATGTCATAGAGATACATTGTGAGGTCATCGAGTTCCGTGATGATGTCATAGTGTTAAAATGTGAGGTCATCAAGTTCCGTGATGATGTCATAGAGATACATTGTGATGTCATCGAGTTCCGTGATGATGTCATAGAGATGCTTTGTGAGGTCATCGAGTTCCGTGATGATGTCATAGTGTTACATTGTGAGGTCATCAAGTTCCGTGATGATGTCATAGAGATACATTGTGATGTCATCGAGTTCCGTGATGATGTCATGGAGATGCTTTGTGAGGTCATCGACTTACATTGTGAGGTCATCGAGTTCCGTGATGATGTCATAGACTTACATTGTGATGTCATCGAGTTCCGTGATGATGTCATAGAGATACATTGTGAGGTCATCGAGTTCCGTGATGATGTCATAGACTTACATTGTGATTTCATCCAGTTCCGTGATGATGTCATAGAGATACATTGTGAAGTCATCGAGTTCCGTGATGATGTCATAGTGTTACATTGTAAGGTCATCAAGTACCGTGATGATGTCATAGACATACATTGTGATGTCATCGAGTTCCGTGATGATGTCATAGAGATGCTTTGTGAGGTCATCGACTTACATTGTGAGGTCATCGAGTTCCGTGATGATGTCATAGAGATACATTGTGATGTCATCGAGTTCCGTGATGATGTCATAGAGATACATTGTGAGGTCATCGAGTTCCGTGATGATGTCATAGAGATACATTGTGAGGTCATCGAGTTCCGTGATGATGTCATAGAGATACATTGTGAGGTCATCGAGTTCCGTGATGATGTCATAGACTTACATTGTGATGTCATCCAGTTCCGTGATGATGTCATAGAGATCCATTGTGAGGTCATCGAGTTCCGTGATGATGTCATAGTGTTACATTGTGAGGTCATCGAGTTCCGTGATGTAATAGAGATACATTGTGATGTCATTAAGTTCCGTGATGATGTCATAGAGATGCTTTGTGAGGTCATCGACTTACATTGTGAGGTCATCGAGTTCCGTGATGATGTCATATAGATACATTGTGATGTCATCGAGTTCCGTGATGATGTCATAGTGTTACATTGTGAGGTCATCAAGTTCCCTGATGATGTCATAGAGATACATTGTGATGTCATCGAGTTCCGTGATGATCTCATAGAGATACATTGTGATGTCATCGAGTTCCGTGATGATGTCATAGAGATACATTGTGAGGTCATCGAGTTCCGTGATGATGTCATAGTGTTACATTGTGATGTCATCACGTTCCGTGATGATGTCATAAAGATACATTTTGATGTCATCGAGTTCCGTGATGATGTCATAGAGATACATTGTGAGGTCATCGAGTTCCGTGATGACGTCATAGACTTACATTGTGATGTCATCGAGTTCAGTGATGATGTCATAGAGATACATTGTGAGGTCATCGAGTTCCGTGATGATGTCATAGTGTTACATTGTGACGTCATCAAGTTCCGTGATGATGTCATAGAGATGCATTGTGAGGTCATCAACTTACATTGTGAGGTCATCGAGTTCCGTGATGATGTCATACATTGTGATGTCATTGAGTTCCGTGATGATGTCATAGAGATACATTGTGATGTCATCGAGTTCCGTGATGATGTCATAGATACATTGTGATGTTATTGAGTTCTGTGATGATGTCATAGAGATACATTGTGATGTCATCGAGTTCCGTGATAATGTCATAGAGATACATTGTGAGGTCATCGAGTTCCGTGATGATGTCATAGACTTACATTGTGATGTCATCGAGTTCCGTGATGATGTCATAGAGATCCATTGTGAGGTCATCGAGTTCCGTGATGATGTCATAGAGATACATTATGATGTCATCGAGTTCCGTGATGATGTCATAGAGATGCTTTGTGAGGTCATCGACTTACATTGTGAGGTCATCGAGTTCCGTGATGATGTCATATAGATACATTGTGATGTCATCGAGTTCCGTGATGATGTCATAGTGTTACATTGTGAGGTCATCAAGTTCCGTGATGATGTCATAGAGATACATTGTGATGTCATCGAGTTCCGTGATGATCTCATAGAGATACATTGTGATGTCATTGAGTTCCGTGATGATGTCATAGAGATACATTGTGAGGTCATCGAGTTCCGTGATGATGTCATAGTGTTACATTGTGATGTCATCAAGTTCCGTGATGATGTCATATAGATACATTTTGATGTCATCGAGTTCCCTGATGATGTCATAGAGATACATTGTGAGGTCATCGAGTTCCGTGATGATGTCATAGACTTACATTGAGATGTCATCGAGTTCCGTGATGATGTCATAGAGATACATTGCGAGGTCATCGAGTTCCGTGATGATGTCATAGTGTTACATTGTGACGTCATCAAGTTCCGTGATGATGTCATAGAGATGCATTGTGAGGTCATCGACTTACATTGTGAAGTCATCGAGTTCTGTGATGATGTCATAGATACATTGTGATATCATTGAGTTCCGTGATGATGTCATAGAGATACATTGTGAGGTCATCGAGTTCCGTGATGATGTCATAGACTTACGTTTTAATGTCATCGAGTTCCGTGATGATGTCATAGAGATACATTGTGAGGTCATCGAGTTCCGTGATGATGTCATAGACTTACATTGTGATGTCATCGAGTTCCGTGATGATGTCATAGAGATGCATTGTGAGGTCATCGACTTTCATTGTGATGTCATCGAGTTCCGTGATGATGTCATAGAGTTACATTGTGAGGTCATCGAGTTCCGTGATGATGTCATAGAGATACATTGTGAGGTCATCGAGTTCCGTGATGATGTCATAGAGATACATTGTGATGTCATCGAGTTCCGTGATGATGTCATAGAGATACATTGTGAGGTCATCGAGTTCCGTGATGATGTCATAGAGATGCTTTGTGAGGTCATCGACTTACATTGTGAGATCATCGAGTTCCGTGATGAAGTCATATAGATACATTGTAATGTCATCGAGTTCCGTGATGATGTCATAGTGTTACATTGTGAGGTCATCAAGTTCCGTGATGATGTCATAGAGATACATTGTGATGTCATCGAGTTCCGTGATGATGTCATAGAGATACATTTTGAGGTCATCGAGTTCCGTGATTATGTCATAGTGTTACATTGTGATGTCATCAAGTTCCGTGATGATGTCATATAGATACATTTCGATGTTATCGAGTTCCGTGATGATGTCATAGAGATACATTGTGAGGTCATCAAGTTCCGTGATGATGTCATAGAGATACATTGTGAGGTCATCGAGTTCCGTGATGATGTCATAGAGATACATTGTGAGGTCATCGAGTTCCGTGATGATGTTATAGACTTACATTGTGATGTCATCGAGTTCCGTGATGATGTCATAGAGATCCATTGTGAGGTCATCGAGTTCCGTAATGATGTCATAGAGATACATTATGATGTCATCGAGTTCCGTGATGATGTTATAGAGATACATTGTGAGGTCATCGAGTTCCGTGATGATGTCATAGAGATGCTTTGTGAGGTCATCGACTTACATTGTGAGGTCATCGAGTTCCGTGATGAAGTCATATAGATACATTGTAATGTCATCGAGTTCCGTGATGATGTCATAGTGTTACATTGTGATGTCATCAAGTTCCGTGATGATGTCATATAGATACATTTCGATGTCATCGAGTTCCGTGATGATGTCATAGAGATACATTGTGAGGTCATCAAGTTCCGTGATGATGTCATAGAGATACATTGTGAGGTCATCGAGTTCCGTGATGATGTCATAGAGATACATTGTGATGTCATCGAGTTCCGTGATGATGTCGTAGTGTTACACTGTGAGGTCATCAAGTTCCGTGATGATGTCATAGAGATATATTGTGAGGTCATCGAGTTCCGTGATGATGTCATAGAGATACATTGTGATGTCATCGAGTTCTGTGATGATGTCATAGAGATACATTGTGATGTCATCGAGTTTCGTGATGATGTCATAGAGATGCATTGTGAGGTCATCGACTTTCATTGTGATGTCATCGAGTTCCGTGATGATGTCATAGAGTTACATTGTGAGGTCATCGAGTTCCGTGATGATGTCACAGAGATACATTGTGAGGTCATCGAGTTCCGTGATGATGTCATAGAGATACATTGTGATGTCATCGAATTCCGTGATGATGTCATAGAGATACATTGTGAGGTCATCGAGTTCCGTGATGATGTCATAGTGTTAAAATGTGAGGTCATCAAGTTCCGTGATGATGTCATAGAGATACATTGTGATGTCATCGAGTTCCGTGATGATGTCATAGAGATGCTTTGTGAGGTCATCGAGTTCCGTGATGATGTCATAGTGTTACATTGTGAGGTCATCAAGTTCCGTGATGATGTCATAGAGATACATTGTGATGTCATCGAGTTCCGTGATGATGTCATGGAGATGCTTTGTGAGGTCATCGACTTACATTGTGAGGTCATCGAGTTCCGTGATGATGTCATAGACTTACATTGTGATGTCATCGAGTTCCGTGATGATGTCATAGAGATACATTGTGAGGTCATCGAGTTCCGTGATGATGTCATAGACTTACATTGTGATTTCATCCAGTTCCGTGATGATGTCATAGAGATACATTGTGATGTCATCGAGTTCCGTGATGATGTCATAGAGATGCTTTGTGAGGTCATCGACTTACATTGTGAGGTCATCGAGTTCCGTGATGAAGTCATATAGATACATTGTAATGTCATCGAGTTCCGTGATGATGTCATAGTGTTACATTGTGAGGTCATCAAGTTCCGTGATGATGTCATAGAGATACATTGTGATGTCATCGAGTTCCGTGATGATGTCATAGAGATACATTTTGAGGTCATCGAGTTCCGTGATTATGTCATAGTGTTACATTGTGATGTCATCAAGTTCCGTGATGATGTCATATAGATACATTTCGATGTCATCGAGTTCCGTGATGATGTCATAGAGATACATTGTGAGGTCATCAAGTTCCGTGATGATGTCATAGAGATACATTGTGAGGTCATCGAGTTCCGTGATGATGTCATAGAGATACATTGTGATGTCATCGAGTTCCGTGATGATGTCATAGAGATACATTGTGAGGTCATCGAGCTCCGTGATGATGTCATAGAGATACATTGTGATGTCATCGAGTTCCGTGATGATGTCATAGAGATACATTGTGATGTCATCGAGTTCCGTGATGATGTCATAGACTTACATTGTGATGTCATCAAGTTCCGTGATGATGTCATAGAGATACATTGTGAGGTCATCGAGTTCCGTGATTATGTCTTACATTGTGATGTCATTGAGTTCCGTGATGATGTCATAGAGATACATTGTGATGTCATCGAGTTCCGTGATGATGTCATAGACTTACATTGTGATGTCATCAAGTTCCGTGATGATGTCATAGAGATACATTGTGAGGTCATCGAGTTCCGTGATGATGTCATAGTGTTAAAATGTGAGGTCATCAAGTTCCGTGATGATGTCATAGAGATACATTGTGATGTCATCGAGTTCCGTGATGATGTCATAGAGATGCTTTGTGAGGTCATCGAGTTCCGTGATGATGTCATAGTGTTACATTGTGAGGTCATCAAGTTCCGTGATGATGTCATAGAGATACATTGTGATGTCATCGAGTTCCGTGATGATGTCATGGAGATGCTTTGTGAGGTCATCGACTTACATTGTGAGGTCATCGAGTTCCGTGATGATGTCATAGACTTACATTGTGATGTCATCGAGTTCCGTGATGATGTCATAGAGATACATTGTGAGGTCATCGAGTTCCGTGATGATGTCATAGACTTACATTGTGATTTCATCCAGTTCCGTGATGATGTCATAGAGATACATTGTGAAGTCATCGAGTTCCGTGATGATGTCATAGTGTTACATTGTAAGGTCATCAAGTACCGTGATGATGTCATAGACATACATTGTGATGTCATCGAGTTCCGTGATGATGTCATAGAGATGCTTTGTGAGGTCATCGACTTACATTGTGAGGTCATCGAGTTCCGTGATGATGTCATAGAGATACATTGTGATGTCATCGAGTTCCGTGATGATGTCATAGAGATACATTGTGAGGTCATCGAGTTCCGTGATGATGTCATAGAGATACATTGTGAGGTCATCGAGTTCCGTGATGATGTCATAGAGATACATTGTGAGGTCATCGAGTTCCGTGATGATGTCATAGACTTACATTGTGATGTCATCCAGTTCCGTGATGATGTCATAGAGATCCATTGTGAGGTCATCGAGTTCCGTGATGATGTCATAGTGTTACATTGTGAGGTCATCGAGTTCCGTGATGTAATAGAGATACATTGTGATGTCATTAAGTTCCGTGATGATGTCATAGAGATGCTTTGTGAGGTCATCGACTTACATTGTGAGGTCATCGAGTTCCGTGATGATGTCATATAGATACATTGTGATGTCATCGAGTTCCGTGATGATGTCATAGTGTTACATTGTGAGGTCATCAAGTTCCCTGATGATGTCATAGAGATACATTGTGATGTCATCGAGTTCCGTGATGATCTCATAGAGATACATTGTGATGTCATCGAGTTCCGTGATGATGTCATAGAGATACATTGTGATGTCATCGAGTTCCGTGATGATGTCATAGAGATACATTGTGAGGTCATCGAGTTCCGTGATGATGTCATAAAGTTACATTGTGAGGTCATCGAGTTCCGTGATGATGTCATAGAGATACATTGTGAGGTCATCGAGTTCCGTGATGATGTCATAGACTTACATTGTGATGTCATCCAGTTCCGTGATGATGTCATAGAGATACATTGTGAGGTCATCGAGTTCCGTGATGTAATAGAGATACATTGTGATGTCATCGAGTTCCGTGATGATGTCATAGAGATACATTGTGATGTCATTGAGTTTCGTGATGATGTCATAGAGATGCATTGTGAGGTCATCGACTTTCATTGTGATGTCATCGAGTTCCGTGATGATGTCATAGAGTTACATTGTGAGGTCATCGAGTTCCGTGATGATGTCATAGAGATACATTGTGAGGTCATCGAGTTCCGTGATGATGTCATAGAGATACATTGTGATGTCATCGAGTTCCGTGATGATGTCATAGAGATACATTGTGAGGTCATCGAGTTCCGTGATGATGTCATAGACTTACATTGTGATGTCATCGAGTTCCGTGATGATGTCATAGAGATCCATTGTGAGGTCATCGAGTTCCGTAATGATGTCATAGAGATACATTATGATGTCATCGAGTTCCGTGATGATGTTATAGAGATACATTGTGAGGTCATCGAGTTCCGTGATGATGTCATAGAGATGCTTTGTGAGGTCATCGACTTACATTGTGGGGTCATCGAGTTCCGTGATGAAGTCATATAGATACATTGTAATGTCATCGAGTTCCGTGATGATGTCATAGTGTTACATTGTGAGGTCATCAAGTTCCGTGATGATGTCATAGAGATACATTGTGATGTCATCGAGTTCCGTGATGATGTCATAGAGATACATTTTGAGGTCATCGAGTTCCGTGATTATGTCATAGTGTTACATTGTGATGTCATCAAGTTCCGTGATTATGTCATATAGATACATTTCGATGTCATCGAGTTCCGTGATGATGTCATAGAGATACATTGTGAGGTCATCAAGTTCCGTGATGATGTCATAGAGATACATTGTGAGGTCATCGAGTTCCGTGATAATGTCATAGAGATACATTGTGATGTCATTGAGTTCCGTGATGATGTCATAGAGATACATTGTGAGGTCATCGAGCTCCGTGATGATGTCATAGAGATACATTGTGATGTCATCGAGTTCCGTGATGATGTCATAGAGATACATTGTGATGTCATCGAGTTTCGTGATTATGTCATAGAGATGCATTGTGAGGTCATCGACTTACATTGTGAGGTCATCGAGTTCCGTGATTATGTCTTACATTGTGATGTCATTGAGTTCCGTGATGATGTCATAGAGATACATTGTGGTGTCATCGAGTTCCATGATGATGTCATACATTGTGATGTCATTGAGTTCTGTGATGATGTCATAGAGATACATTGTGAGGTCATCGAGTTCCGTGTTGATGTCATAGACTTACTTTGTGATGTCATCGAGTTCCGTGATGATATCATAGAGATACATTGTGAGGTCATCGAGTTCCGTGATGATGTCATAGTGTTAAATTGTGAGGTCATCAAGTTCCGTGATGATGTCATAGAGATACATTGTGATGTCATCGAGTTCCGTGATGATGTCATAGAGATGCTTTGTGAGGTCATCAAGTTCCGTGATGATGTCATAGAGATACATTGTGATGTCATCGAGTTCCGTGATGATGTCATGGAGATGCTTTGTGAGGTCATCGACTTACATTGTGAGGTCATCGAGTTCCGTGATGATGTCATAGACTTACATTGTGATGTCATCGAGTTCCGTGATGATGTCATAGAGATACATTGTGAGGTCATCGAGTTCCGTGATGATGTCATAGACTTACATTGTGATTTCATCCAGTTCCATGATGATGTCATAGAGATACATTGTGAAGTCATCGAGTTCCGTGATGATGTCATAGTGTTACATTGTGAGGTCATCGAGTTCCGTGATGATGTCATAGAGATGCTTTGTGAGGTCATCGACTTACATTGTGAGGTCATCGAGTTCCGTGATGATGTCATAGAGATACATTGTGATGTCATCGAGTTCCGTGATGATGTCATAGAGATACATTGTGAGGTCATCGAGTTCCGTGATGATGTCATAGAGATACATTGTGATGTCATCGAGTTCCGTGATGATGTCATAGAGATACATTGTGATGTCATTGAATTTCGTGATGATGTCATAGAGATGCATTGTGAGGTCATCGACTTTCATTGTGATGTCATCGAGTTCCGTGATGATGTCATAGAGTTACATTGTGAGGTCATCGAGTTCCGTGATGATGTCATAGAGATACATTTTGAGGTCATCGAGTACCGTGATTATGTCATAGTGTTACATTGTGATGTCATCAAGTTCCGTGATGATGTCATATAGATACATTTCGATGTCATCGAGTTCCGTGATGATGTCATAGAGATACATTGTGAGGTCATCGAGTTCCGTGATGATGTCATAGACTTACATTGTGATGTCATCGAGTTCCGTGATGATGTCATAGAGATCCATTGTGAGGTCATCGAGTTCCGTAATGATGTCATAGAGATACATTATGATGTCATCGAGTTCCGTGATGATGTTATAGAGATACATTGTGAGGTCATCGAGTTCCGTGATGATGTCATAGAGATGCTTTGTGAGGTCATCGACTTACATTGTGAGGTCATCGAGTTCCGTGATGAAGTCATATAGATACATTGTAATGTCATCGAGTTCCGTGATGATGTCATAGTGTTACATTGTGAGGTCATCAAGTTCCGTGATGATGTCATAGAGATACATTGTGATGTCATCGAGTTCCGTGATGATGTCATAGAGATACATTTTGAGGTCATCGAGTTCCGTGATTATGTCATAGTGTTACATTGTGATGTCATCAAGTTCCGTGATGATGTCATATAGATACATTTCGATGTCATCGAGTTCCGTGATGATGTCATAGAGATACATTGTGAGGTCATCAATTTCCGTGATGATGTCATAGAGATACATTGTGAGGTCATCGAGTTCCGTGATGATGTCATAGAGATACATTGTGATGTCATCGAGTTCCGTGATGATGTCATAGAGATACATTGTGAGGTCATCGAGCTCTATGATGATGTCATAGAGATACATTGTGATGTCATCGAGTTCCGTGATGATGTCATAGAGATACATTGTGATGTCATCGAGTTTCGTGATTATGTCATAGAGATGCATTGTGAGGTCATCGACTTACATTGTGAGGTCATCGAGTTCCGTGATTATGTCTTACATTGTGATGTCATTGAGTTCCGTGATGATGTCATAGAGATACATTGTGATGTCATCGAGTTCCGTGATGATGTCATACATTGTGATGTCATTGAGTTCTGTGATGATGTCATAGAGATACATTGTGAGGTCATCGAGTTCCGTGTTGATGTCATAGACTTACATTGTGATGTCATCGAGTTCCGTGATGATGTCATAGAGATACATTGTGAGGTCATCGAGTTCCGTGATGATGTCATAGTGTTAAATTGTGAGGTCATCAAGTTCCGTGATGATGTCATAGAGATACATTGTGATGTCATCGAGTTCCGTGATGATGTCATAGAGATGCTTTGTGAGGTCATCGAGTTCCGTGATGATGTCATAGTGTTACATTGTGAGGTCATCAAGTTCCGTGATGATGTCATAGAGATACATTGTGATGTCATCGAGTTCCATGATGATGTCATGAAGATGCTTTGTGAGGTCTTCGACTTACATTGTGAGGTCATCGAGTTCCGTGATGATGTCATAGACTTACATTGTGATGTCATCGAGTTCCGTGATGATGTCATAGAGATACATTGTGAGGTCATCGAGTTCCGTGATGATGTCATAGACTTACATTGTGATTTCATCCAGTTCCGTGATGATGTCATAGAGATACATTGTGAAGTCATCGAGTTCCGTGATGATGTCATAGTGTTACATTGTAAGGTCATCAAGTTCCGTGATGATGTCATAGACATACATTGTGATGTCATAGTGTTACATTGTAAGGTCATCAAGTTCCGTGATGATGTCATAGACATACATTGTGATGTCATCGACTTACATTGTGATGTCATCGAGTTCCGTGATGATGTCATAGAGATACATTGTGAGGTCATCGAGTTCCGTGATGATGTCATAGACTTACATTGTGATTTCATCCAGTTCCGTGATGATGTCATAGAGATACATTGTGAAGTAATCGAGTTCCGTGATGATGTCATAGTGTTACATTGTGAGGTCATCGAGTTCCGTGATGATGTCATAGAGATACATTGTGATGTCATCGAGTTCCGTGATGATGTCATAGAGATACATTGTGAGGTCATCGAGTTCCGTGATGATGTCATAGAGTTACATTGTGAGGTCATCGAGTTCCGTGATGATGTCATAGAGATACATTGTGAGGTCATCGAGTTCCGTGATGATGTCATAGACTTACATTGTGATGTCATCCAGTTCCGTGATGATGTCATAGAGATACATTGTGAGGTCATCGAGTTCCGTGAAGATGTCATAGTGTTACATTGTGAGGTCATCGAGTTCCGTGATGTAATAGAGATACATTGTGATGTCATCAAGTTCCGTGATGATGTCATAGAGATGCTTTGTGAGGTCATCGACTTACATCGTGAGGTCATCGAGTTCCGTGATGATGTCATATAGATACATTGTGATGTCATCGAGTTCCGTGATGATGTCATAGTGTTACATTGTGAGGTCATCAAGTTCCCTGATGATGTCATAGAGATACATTGTGATGTCATCGAGTTCCGTGATGATGTCATAGAGATACATTGTGAGGTCATCGAGTTCCGTGATGACGTCATAGACTTACATTGTGATGTCATCGAGTTCCGTGATGATGTCATAGAGATACATTGTGAGGTCATCGAGTTCCGTGATGATGTCATAGTGTTACATTGTGACGTCATCAAGTTCCGTGATGATGTCATAGAGATGCATTGTGAGGTCGTCGACTTACATTGTGAGGTCATCGAGTTCCGTGATGATGTCATACATTGTGATGTCATTGAGTTCCGTGATGATGTCATAGAGATACATTGTGATGTCATCGTGTTCCGTGATGATGTCATAGAGATACATTGTGATGTTATTGAGTTCCGTGATGATGTCATAGAGATACATTGTGAGGTCATCGAGTTCCGTGATGATGTCATAGTGTTAAATTGTGAGGTCATCAAGTTCTGTGATGATCTCATAGAGATATATTGTGATGTCATCGAGTTCCGTGATGATGTCATAGAGATGCATTGTGAGGTCATCGACTTTCATTGTGATGTCATCGAGTTCCGTGATGATGTCATAGAGTTACATTGTGAGGTCATCGAGTTCCGTGATGATGTCATAGAGATACATTGTGAGGTCATCGAGTTCCGTGATGATGTCATAGACTTACATTGTGATGTCATCGAGTTCCGTGATGATGTCATAGTGTTACATTGTAAGGTCATCAAGTTCCGTGATGATGTCATAGAGATACATTGTGATGTCATCGAGTTCCGTGATGATGTCATAGAGATGCTTTGTGAGGTCATCGACTTACATTGTGAGGTCATCGAGTTCCGTGATGATGTCATAGAGATACATTGTGATGTCATCGAGTTCCGTGATGATGTCATAGAGATACATTGTGAGGTCATCGAGTTCCGTGATGATGTCATACAGATACATTATGATGTCATCGAGTTCCGTGATGATGTTATAGAGATACATTGTGAGGTCATCGAGTTCCGTGATGATGTCATAGTGTTACATTGTGAGGTCATCAAATTCCGTGATGTCATAGAGATACATTGTGAGGTCATCGAGTTCCGTGATGATGTCATAGAGATACATTGTGATGTCATCGAGTTCCGTGATGATGTCATAGAGATACATTGTGAGGTCATCGAGTTCCGTGATGATGTCATAGACTTACATTGTGATGTCATCGAGTTCCGTGATGATGTCATAGAGATCCATTGTGAGGTCATCGATTTCCGTAATGATGTCATAGAGATACATTATGATGTCATCGAGTTCCGTGATGATGTTATAGAGATACATTGTGAGGTCATCGAGTTCCGTGATGATGTCATAGAGATGCTTTGTGAGGTCATCGACTTACATTGTGAGGTCATCGAGTTCCGTGATGAAGTCATATAGATACATTGTAATGTCATCGAGTTCCGTGATGATGTCATAGTGTTGCATTGTGAGGTCATCAAGTTCCGTGATGATGTCATAGAGATACATTGTGATGTCATCGAGTTCCGTGATGATGTCATAGAGATACATTTTGAGGTCATCGAGTTCCGTGATTATGTCATAGTGTTACATTGTGATGTCATCAAGTTCCGTGATGATGTCATATAGATACATTTCGATGTCATCGAGTTCCGTGATGATGTCATAGAGATACATTGTGAGGTCATCAAGTTCCGTGATGATGTCATAGAGATACATTGTGAGGTCATCGAGTTCCGTGATGATGTCATAGAGATACATTGTGATGTCATTGAGTTCCGTGATGATGTCATAGAGATACATTGTGAGGTCATCGAGCTCCGTGATGATGTCATAGAGATACATTGTGATGTCATCGAGTTCCGTGATGATGTCATAGAGATACATTGTGATGTCATCGAGTTTCGTGATTATGTCATAGAGATGCATTGTGAGGTCATCGACTTACATTGTGAGGTCATCGAGTTCCGTGATTATGTCTTACATTGTGATGTCATTGAGTTCCGTGATGATGTCATAGAGATACATTGTGGTGTCATCGAGTTCCGTGATGATGTCATACATTGTGATGTCATTGAGTTCTGTGATGATGTCATAGAGATACATTGTGAGGTCATCGAGTTCCGTGTTGATGTCATAGACTTACTTTGTGATGTCATCGAGTTCCGTGATGATATCATAGAGATACATTGTGAGGTCATCGAGTTCCGTGATGATGTCATAGTGTTAAATTGTGAGGTCATCAAGTTCCGTGATGATGTCATAGAGATACATTGTGATGTCATCGAGTTCCGTGATGATGTCATAGAGATGCTTTGTGAGGTCATCGAGTTCCGTGATGATGTCATAGTGTTACATTGTGAGGTCATCAAGTTCCGTGATGATGTCATAGAGATACATTGTGATGTCATCGAGTTCCGTGATGATGTCATGGAGATGCTTTGTGAGGTCATCGACTTACATTGTGAGGTCATCGAGTTCCGTGATGATGTCATAGACTTACATTGTGATGTCATTGAGTTCCGTGATGATGTCATAGAGATACATTGTGAGGTCATCGAGTTCCGTGATGATGTCATAGACTTACATTGTGATTTCATCCAGTTCCATGATGATGTCATAGAGATACATTGTGAAATCATCGAGTTCCGTGATGATGTCATAGTGTTACATTGTGAGGTCATCGAGTTCCGTGATGATGTCATAGAGATGCTTTGTGAGGTCTTCGACTTACATTGTGAGGTCATCGAGTTCCGTGATGATGTCATAGAGATACATTGTGATGTCATCGAGTTCCGTGATGATGTCATAGAGATACATTGTGAGGTCATCGAGTTCCGTGATGATGTCATAGAGATACATTGTGATGTCATCGAGTTCCGTGATGATGTCATAGAGATACATTGTGATGTCATTGAGTTTCGTGATGATGTCATAGAGATGCATTGTGAGGTCATCGACTTTCATTGTGATGTCATCGAGTTCCGTGATGATGTCATAGAGTTACATTGTGAGGTCATCGAGTTCCGTGATGATGTCATAGAGATACATTTTGAGGTCATCGAGTTCCGTGATTATGTCATAGTGTTATATTGTGATGTCATCAAGTTCCGTGATGATGTCATATAGATACATTTCGATGTCATCGAGTTCCGTGATGATGTCATAGAGATACATTGTGAGGTCATCGAGTTCCGTGATGATGTCATAGACTTACATTGTGATGTCATCGAGTTCCGTGATGATGTCATAGAGATCCATTGTGAGGTCATCGAGTTCCGTAATGATGTCATAGAGATACATTATGATGTCATCGAGTTCCGTGATGATGTTATAGAGATACATTGTGAGGTCATCGAGTTCCGTGATGATGTCATAGAGATGCTTTGTGAGGTCATCGACTTACATTGTGAGGTCATCGAGTTCCGTGATGAAGTCATATAGATACATTGTAATGTCATCGAGTTCCGTGATGATGTCATAGTGTTACATTGTGAGGTCATCAAGTTCCGTGATGATGTCATAGAGATACATTGTGATGTCATCGAGTTCCGTGATGATGTCATAGAGATACATTTTGAGGTCATCGAGTTCCGTGATTATGTCATAGTGTTACATTGTGATGTCATCAAGTTCCGTGATGATGTCATATAGATACATTTCGATGTCATCGAGTTCCGTGATGATGTCATAGAGATACATTGTGAGGTCATCAATTTCCGTGATGATGTCATAGAGATACATTGTGAGGTCATCGAGTTCCGTGATGATGTCATAGAGATACATTGTGATGTAATCGAGTTCCGTGATGATGTCATAGAGATACATTGTGAGGTCATCGAGCTCCGTGATGATGTCATAGAGATACATTGTGATGTCATCGAGTTCCGTGATGATGTCATAGAGATACATTGTGATGTCATCGAGTTTCGTGATTATGTCATAGAGATGCATTGTGAGGTCATCGACTTACATTGTGAGGTCATCGAGTTCCGTGATTATGTCTTACATTGTGATGTCATTGAGTTCCGTGATGATGTCATAGAGATACATTGTGATGTCATCGAGTTCCGTGATGATGTCATACATTGTGATGTCATTGAGTTCTGTGATGATGTCATAGAGATACATTGTGAGGTCATCGAGTTCCGTGTTGATGTCATAGACTTACATTGTGATGTCATCGAGTTCCGTGATGATGTCATAGAGATACATTGTGAGGTCATCGAGTTCCGTGATGATGTCATAGACTTACATTGTGATGTCATCGAGTTCCGTGATGATGTCATAGAGATCCATTGTGAGGTCATCGAGTTCCGTAATGATGTCATAGAGATACATTATGATGTCATCGAGTTCCGTGATGATGTTATAGAGATACATTGTGAGGTCATCGAGTTCCGTGATGATGTCATAGAGATGCTTTGTGAGGTCATCGACTTACATTGTGAGGTCATCGAGTTCCGTGATGAAGTCATATAGATACATTGTAATGTCATCGAGTTCCGTGATGATGTCATAGTGTTACATTGTGAGGTCATCAAGTTCCGTGATGATGTCATAGAGATACATTGTGATGTCATCGAGTTCCGTGATGATGTCATAGAGATACATTTTGAGGTCATCGAGTTCCGTGATTATGTCATAGTGTTACATTGTGATGTCATCAAGTTCCGTGATGATGTCATATAGATACATTTCGATGTCATCGAGTTCCGTGATGATGTCATAGAGATACATTGTGAGGTCATCAAGTTCCGTGATGATGTCATAGAGATACATTGTGAGGTCATCGAGTTCCGTGATGATGTCATAGAGATACATTGTGATGTCATCGAGTTCCGTGATGATGTCATAGAGATACATTGTGAGGTCATCGAGCTCCGTGATGATGTCATAGAGATACATTGTGATGTCATCGAGTTCCGTGATGATGTCATAGAGATACATTGTGATGTCATCGAGTTTCGTGATTATGTCATAGAGATGCATTGTGAGGTCATCGACTTACATTGTGAGGTCATCGAGTTCCGTGATTATGTCTTACATTGTGATGTCATTGAGTTCCGTGATGATGTCATAGAGATACATTGTGATGTCATCGAGTTCCGTGATGATGTCATACATTGTGATGTCATTGAGTTGTGTGATGATGTCATAGAGATACATTGTGAGGTCATCGAGTTCCGTGTTGATGTCATAGACTTACATTGTGATGTCATCAAGTTCCGTGATGATGTCATAGAGATACATTGTGAGGTCATCGAGTTCCGTGATGATGTCATAGTGTTAAATTGTGAGGTCATCAAGTTCCGTGATGATGTCATAGAGATACATTGTGATGTCATCGAGTTCCTGGATGATGTCATAGAGATGCTTTGTGAGGTCATCGAGTTCCGTGATGATGTCATAGTGTTACATTGTGAGGTCATCAAGTTCCGTGATGATGTCATAGAGATACATTGTGATGTCATCGAGTTCCGTGATGATGTCATGGAGATGCTTTGTGAGGTCATCGACTTACATTGTGAGGTCATCGAGTTCCGTGATGATGTCATAGACTTACATTGTGATGTCATCGAGTTCCGTGATGATGTCATAGAGATACATTGTGCGGTCATCGAGTTCCGTGATGATGTCATAGACTTACATTGTGATTTCATCCAGTTCCGTGATGATGTCATAGAGATACATTGTGAAGTCATCGAGTTCCGTGATGATGTCATAGTGTTACATTGTAAGGTCATCAAGTTCCGTGATGATGTCATAGACATACATTGTGATGTCATCGAGTTCCGTGATGATGTCATAGAGATGCTTTGTGAGGTCATCGACTTACATTGTGAGGTCATCGAGTTCCGTGATGATGTCATAGAGATACATTGTGAGGTCATCGAGTTCCGTGATGATGTCATAGAGATACATTGTGAGGTTATCGAGTTCCGTGATGATGTCATAGAGATACATTGTGAGGTCATCGAGTTCCGTGATGATGTCATAGAGATACATTGTGAGGTCATCGAGTTCCGTGATGATGTCATAGACTTACATTGTGATGTCATCCAGTTCCGTGATGATGTCATAGAGATCCATTGTGAGGTCATTGAGTTCCGTGATGATGTCATAGTGTTACATTGTGAGGTCATCGAGTTCCGTGATGTAATAGAGATACATTGTGATGTCATTAAGTTCCGTGATGATGTCATAGAGATGCTTTGTGAGGTCATCGACTTACATTGTGAGGTCATCGAGTTCCGTGATGATGTCATAGTGTTACATTGTGAGGTCATCAAGTTCCCTGATGATGTCATAGAGATACATTGTGATGTCATCGAGTTCCGTGATGATCTCATAGAGATACATTGTGATGTCATCGAGTTCCGTGATGATGTCATAGAGATACATTGTGAGGTCATCGAGTTCCGTGATGATGTCATAGTGTTACATTGTGATGTCATCACGTTCCGTGATGATGTCATAAAGATACATTTTGATGTCATCGAGTTCCGTGATGATGTCATAGAGATACATTGTGAGGTCATCGAGTTCCGTGATGACGTCATAGACTTACATTGTGACGTCATCAAGTTCCGTGATGATGTCATAGAGATGCATTGTGAGGTCATCGACTTACATTGTGAGGTCATCGAGTTCTGTGATGATGTCATAGATACATTGTGATGTCATTGAGTTCCGTGATGATGTCATAGAGATACATTGTGAGGTCATCGAGTTCCGTGATGATGTCATAGACTTACGTTTTAATGTCATCGAGTTCCGTGATGATGTCATAGAGATACATTGTGAGGTCATCGAGTTCCGTGATGATGTCATGGAGATGCTTTGTGAGGTCATCGACTTACATTGTGAGGTCATTGAGTTCCGTGATGATGTCATAGACTTACATTGTGATGTCATCGAGTTCCGTGATGATGTCATAGAGATGCTTTGTGAGGTCATCGAGTTCCGTGATGATGTCATAGTGTTACATTGTGAGGTCATCAAGTTCCGTGATGATGTCATAGAGATTCATTGTGATGTCATCGAGTTCCGTGATGAAGTCATGGAGATGCTTTGTGAGGTCATCGACTTACATTGTGAGGTCATCGAGTTCCGTGATGATGTCATAGACTTACATTGTGATGTCATCGAGTTCCGTGATGATGTCATAGAGATACATTGTGAGGTCATCGAGTTCCGTGATGATGTCATAGACTTACATTGTGATTTCATCCAGTTCCGTGATGATGTCATAGAGATACATTGTGAAGTCATCGAGTTCCGTGATGATGTCATAGTGTTACATTGTGAGGTCATCAAGTTCCGTGATGATGTCATAGACATACATTGTGATGTCATAGTGTTACATTGTAAGGTCATCAAGTTCCGTGATGATGTCATAGACATACATTGTGATGTCATCGACTTACATTGTGATGTCATCGAGTTCCGTGATGATGTCATAGAGATCCATTGTGAGGTCATCGAGTTCCGTGATGATGTCATAGACTTACATTGTGATTTCATCCAGTTCCGTGATGATGTCATAGAGATACATTGTGAAGTCATCGAGTTCCGTGATGATGTCATAGTGTTACATTGTGAGGTCATCGAGTTCCGTGATGATGTCATAGAGATGCTTTGTGAGGTCATCGACTTACATTGTGAGGTCATCGAGTTCCGTGATGATGTCATAGAGTTACATTGTGAGGTCATCGAGTTCCGTGATGATGTCATAGAGTTACATTGTGAGGTCATCGAGTTCCGTGATGATGTCATAGAGATACATTGTGAGGTCATCGAGTTCCGTGATGATGTCATAGACTTACATTGAGATGTCATCGAGTTCCGTGATGATGTCATAGAGATACATTGCGAGGTCATCGAGTTCCGTGATGATGTCATAGTGTTACATTGTGACGTCATCAAGTTCCGTGATGATGTCATAGAGATGCATTGTGAGGTCATCGACTTACATTGTGAGGTCATCGAGTTCTGTGATGATGTCATAGATACATTGTGATGTCATTGAGTTCCGTGATGATGTCATAGAGATACATTGTGAGGTCATCGAGTTCCGTGATGATGTCATAGACTTACGTTTTAATGTCATCGAGTTCCGTGATGATGTCATAGAGATACATTGTGAGGTCATCGAGTTCCGTGATGATGTCATGGAGATGCTTTGTGAGGTCATCGACTTACATTGTGAGGTCATCGAGTTCCGTGATGATGTCATAGACTTACATTGTGATGTCATCGAGTTCCGTGATGATGTCATAGAGATACTTTGTGAGGTCATCGAGTTCCGTGATGATGTCATAGTGTTACATTGTGAGGTCATCAAGTTCCGTGATGATGTCATAGAGATTCATTGTGATGTCATCGAGTTCCGTGATGAAGTCATGGAGATGCTTTGTGAGGTCATCGACTTACATTGTGAGGTCATCGAGTTCCGTGATGATGTCATAGACTTACATTGTGATGTCATCGAGTTCCGTGATGATGTCATAGAGATACATTGTGAGGTCATCGAGTTCCGTGATGATGTCATAGACTTACATTGTGATTTCATCCAGTTCCGTGATGATGTCATAGAGATACATTGTGAAGTCATCGAGTTCCGTGATGATGTCATAGTGTTACATTGTGAGGTCATCAAGTTCCGTGATGATGTCATAGACATACATTGTGATGTCATAGTGTTACATTGTAAGGTCATCAAGTTCCGTGATGATGTCATAGACATACATTGTGATGTCATCGACTTACATTGTGATGTCATCGAGTTCCGTGATGATGTCATAGAGATACATTGTGAGGTCATCGAGTTCCGTGATGATGTCATAGACTTACATTGTGATTTCATCCAGTTCCGTGATGATGTCATAGAGATACATTGTGAAGTCATCGAGTTCCGTGATGATGTCATAGTGTTACATTGTGAGGTCATCGAGTTCCGTGATGATGTCATAGAGATGCTTTGTGAGGTCATCGACTTACATTGTGAGGTCATCGAGTTCCGTGATGATGTCATAGAGTTACATTGTGAGGTCATCGAGTTCCGTGATGATGTCATAGAGATACATTGTGAGGTCATCGAGTTCCGTGATGATGTCATAGAGATACATTGTGATGTCATCGAGTTCCGTGATGATGTCATAGAGATACATTGTGATGTCATCGAGTTTCGTGATGATGTCATAGAGATGCATTGTGAGGTCATCGACTTTCATTGTGATGTCATCGAGTTCCGTGATGATGTCATAGAGATACATTGTGATGTCATCGAGTTCCGTGATGATGTCATAGAGATACATTGTGAGGTCATCGAGTTCCGTGATGATGTCATAGACTTACATTGTGATGTCATCGAGTTCCGTGATGATGTCATAGAGATCCATTGTGAGGTCATCGAGTTCCGTAATGATGTCATAGAGATACATTATGATGTCATCGAGTTCCGTGATGATGTTATAGAGATACATTGTGAGGTCATCGAGTTCCGTGATGATGTCATAGAGATGCTTTGTGAGGTCATCGACTTACATTGTGAGGTCATCGAGTTCCGTGATGAAGTCATATAGATACATTGTAATGTCATCGAGTTCCGTGATGATGTCATAGTGTTACATTGTGAGGTCATCAAGTTCCGTGATGATGTCATAGAGATACATTGTGATGTCATCGAGTTCCGTGATGATGTCATAGAGATACATTTTGAGGTCATCGAGTTCCGTGATTATGTCATAGTGTTACATTGTGATGTCATCAAGTTCCGTGATGATGTCATATAGATACATTTCGATGTCATCGAGTTCCGTGATGATGTCATAGAGATACATTGTGAGGTCATCAAGTTCCGTGATGATGTCATAGAGATACATTGTGAGGTCATCGAGTTCCGTGATGATGTCATAGAGATACATTGTGATGTCATCGAGTTCCGTGATGATGTCATAGAGATACATTGTGAGGTCATCGAGCTCCGTGATGATGTCATAGAGATACATTGTGATGTCATCGAGTTCCGTGATGATGTCATAGAGATACATTGTGATGTCATCGAGTTTCGTGATTATGTCATAGAGATGCATTGTGAGGTCATCGACTTACATTGTGAGGTCATCGAGTTCCGTGATTATGTCTTACATTGTGATGTCATTGAGTTCCGTGATGATGTCATAGAGATACATTGTGATGTCATCGAGTTCCGTGATGATGTCATAGACTTACATTGTGATGTCATCAAGTTCCGTGATGATGTCATAGAGATACATTGTGAGGTCATCGAGTTCCGTGATGATGTCATAGTGTTAAAATGTGAGGTCATCAAGTTCCGTGATGATGTCATAGAGATACATTGTGATGTCATCGAGTTCCGTGATGATGTCATAGAGATGCTTTGTGAGGTCATCGAGTTCCGTGATGATGTCATAGTGTTACATTGTGAGGTCATCAAGTTCCGTGATGATGTCATAGAGATACATTGTGATGTCATCGAGTTCCGTGATGATGTCATGGAGATGCTTTGTGAGGTCATCGACTTACATTGTGAGGTCATCGAGTTCCGTGATGATGTCATAGACTTACATTGTGATGTCATCGAGTTCCGTGATGATGTCATAGAGATACATTGTGAGGTCATCGAGTTCCGTGATGATGTCATAGACTTACATTGTGATTTCATCCAGTTCCGTGATGATGTCATAGAGATACATTGTGAAGTCATCGAGTTCCGTGATGATGTCATAGTGTTACATTGTAAGGTCATCAAGTACCGTGATGATGTCATAGACATACATTGTGATGTCATCGAGTTCCGTGATGATGTCATAGAGATGCTTTGTGAGGTCATCGACTTACATTGTGAGGTCATCGAGTTCCGTGATGATGTCATAGAGATACATTGTGATGTCATCGAGTTCCGTGATGATGTCATAGAGATACATTGTGAGGTCATCGAGTTCCGTGATGATGTCATAGAGATACATTGTGAGGTCATCGAGTTCCGTGATGATGTCATAGAGATACATTGTGAGGTCATCGAGTTCCGTGATGATGTCATAGACTTACATTGTGATGTCATCCAGTTCCGTGATGATGTCATAGAGATCCATTGTGAGGTCATCGAGTTCCGTGATGATGTCATAGTGTTACATTGTGAGGTCATCGAGTTCCGTGATGTAATAGAGATACATTGTGATGTCATTAAGTTCCGTGATGATGTCATAGAGATGCTTTGTGAGGTCATCGACTTACATTGTGAGGTCATCGAGTTCCGTGATGATGTCATATAGATACATTGTGATGTCATCGAGTTCCGTGATGATGTCATAGTGTTACATTGTGAGGTCATCAAGTTCCCTGATGATGTCATAGAGATACATTGTGATGTCATCGAGTTCCGTGATGATCTCATAGAGATACATTGTGATGTCATCGAGTTCCGTGATGATGTCATAGAGATACATTGTGAGGTCATCGAGTTCCGTGATGATGTCATAGTGTTACATTGTGATGTCATCACGTTCCGTGATGATGTCATAAAGATACATTTTGATGTCATCGAGTTCCGTGATGATGTCATAGAGATACATTGTGAGGTCATCGAGTTCCGTGATGACGTCATAGACTTACATTGTGATGTCATCGAGTTCCGTGATGATGTCATAGAGATACATTGTGAGGTCATCGAGTTCCGTGATGATGTCATAGTGTTACATTGTGACGTCATCAAGTTCCGTGATGATGTCATAGAGATGCATTGTGAGGTCATCGACTTACATTGTGAGGTCATCGAGTTCCGTGATGATGTCATACATTGTGATGTCATTGAGTTCCGTGATGATGTCATAGAGATACATTGTGATGTCATCGAGTTCCGTGATGATGTCATAGAGATACATTGTGATGTTATTGAGTTCTGTGATGATGTCATAGAGATACATTGTGATGTCATCGAGTTCCGTGATGATGTCATAGAGATACATTGTGAGGTCATCGAGTTCCGTGATGATGTCATAGACTTACATTGTGATGTCATCGAGTTCCGTGATGATGTCATAGAGATCCATTGTGAGGTCATCGAGTTCCGTGATGATGTCATAGAGATACATTATGATGTCATCGAGTTCCGTGATGATGTCATAGAGATGCTTTGTGAGGTCATCGACTTACATTGTGAGGTCATCGAGTTCCGTGATGATGTCATATAGATACATTGTGATGTCATCGAGTTCCGTGTTGATGTCATAGTGTTACATTGTGAGGTCATCAAGTTCCGTGATGATGTCATAGAGATTCATTGTGATGTCATCGAGTTCCGTGATGATCTCATAGAGATACATTGTGATGTCATTGAGTTCCGTGATGATGTCATAGAGATACATTGTGATGTCATCGAGTTTCGTGATTATGTCATAGAGATGCATTGTGAGGTCATCGACTTACATTGTGAGGTCATCGAGTTCCGTGATTATGTCTTACATTGTGATGTCATTGAGTTCCGTGATGATGTCATAGAGATACATTGTGATGTCATCGAGTTCCGTGATGATGTCATACATTGTGATGTCATTGAGTTCTGTGATGATGTCATAGAGATACATTGTGAGGTCATCGAGTTCCGTGTTGATGTCATAGACTTACATTGTGATGTCATCGAGTTCCGTGATGATGTCATAGAGATACATTGTGAGGTCATCGAGTTCCGTGATGATGTCATAGTGTTAAATTGTGAGGTCATCAAGTTCCGTGATGATGTCATAGAGATACATTGTGATGTCATCGAGTTCCGTGATGATGTCATAGAGATGCTTTGTGAGGTCATCGAGTTCCGTGATGATGTCATAGTGTTACATTGTGAGGTCATCAAGTTCCGTGATGATGTCATAGAGATACATTGTGATGTCATCGAGTTCCATGATGATGTCATGAAGATGCTTTGTGAGGTCTTCGACTTACATTGTGAGGTCATCGAGTTCCGTGATGATGTCATAGACTTACATTGTGATGTCATCGAGTTCCGTGATGATGTCATAGAGATACATTGTGAGGTCATCGAGTTCCGTGATGATGTCATAGACTTACATTGTGATTTCATCCAGTTCCGTGATGATGTCATAGAGATACATTGTGAAGTCATCGAGTTCCGTGATGATGTCATAGTGTTACATTGTAAGGTCATCAAGTTCCGTGATGATGTCATAGACATACATTGTGATGTCATAGTGTTACATTGTAAGGTCATCAAGTTCCGTGATGATGTCATAGACATACATTGTGATGTCATCGACTTACATTGTGATGTCATCGAGTTCCGTGATGATATCATAGAGATACATTGTGAGGTCATCGAGTTCCGTGATGATGTCATAGACTTACATTGTGATTTCATCCAGTTCCGTGATGATGTCATAGAGATACATTGTGAAGTCATCGAGTTCCGTGATGATGTCATAGTGTTACATTGTGAGGTCATCGAGTTCCGTGATGATGTCATAGAGATACATTGTGATGTCATCGAGTTCCGTGATGATGTCATAGAGATACATTGTGAGGTCATCGAGTTCCGTGATGATGTCATAGAGTTACATTGTGAGGTCATCGAGTTCCGTGATGATGTCATAGAGATACATTGTGAGGTCATCGAGTTCCGTGATGATGTCATAGACTTACATTGTGATGTCATCCAGTTCCGTGATGATGTCATAGAGATACATTGTGAGGTCATCGAGTTCTGTGAAGATGTCATAGTGTTACATTGTGAGGTCATCGAGTTCCGTGATGTAATAGAGATACATTGTGATGTCATCAAGTTCCGTGATGATGTCATAGAGATGCTTTGTGAGGTCATCGACTTACATCGTGAGGTCATCGAGTTCCGTGATGATGTCATATAGATACATTGTGATGTCATCGAGTTCCGTGATGATGTCATAGTGTTACATTGTGAGGTCATCAAGTTCCCTGATGATGTCATAGAGATACATTGTGATGTCATCGAGTTCCGTGATGATGTCATAGAGATACATTGTGAGGTCATCGAGTTCCGTGATGACGTCATAGACTTACATTGTGATGTCATCGAGTTCCGTGATGATGTCATAGAGATACATTGTGAGGTCATCGAGTTCCGTGATGATGTCATAGTGTTACATTGTGACGTCATCAAGTTCCGTGATGATGTCATAGAGATGCATTGTGAGGTCATCGACTTACATTGTGAGGTCATCGAGTTCCGTGATGATGTCATACATTGTGATGTCATTGAGTTCCGTGATGATGTCATAGAGATACATTGTGATGTCATCGTGTTCCGTGATGATGTCATAGAGATACATTGTGATGTTATTGAGTTCCGTGATGATGTCATAGAGATACATTGTGAGGTCATCGAGTTCCGTGATGATGTCATAGTGTTAAATTGTGAGGTCATCAAGTTCTGTGATGATCTCATACAGATATATTGTGATGTCATCGAGTTCCGTGATGATGTCATAGAGATGCATTGTGAGGTCATCGACTTTCATTGTGATGTCATCGAGTTCCGTGATGATGTCATAGAGTTACATTGTGAGGTCATCGAGTTCCGTGATGATGTCATAGAGATACATTGTGAGGTCATCGAGTTCCGTGATGATGTCATAGACTTACATTGTGATGTCATCGAGTTCCGTGATGATGTCATATTGTTACATTGTAAGGTCATCAAGTTCCGTGATGATGTCATAGAGATACATTGTGATGTCATCGAGTTCCGTGATGATGTCATAGAGATGCTTTGTGAGGTCATCGACTTACATTGTGAGGTCATCGAGTTCCGTGATGATGTCATAGAGATACATTGTGATGTCATCGAGTTCCGTGATGATGTCATAGAGATACATTGTGAGGTCATCGAGTTCCGTGATGATGTCATAGAGATACATTATGATGTCATCGAGTTCCGTGATGATGTTATAGAGATACATTGTGAGGTCATCGAGTTCCGTGATGATGTCATAGTGTTACATTGTGAGGTCATCAAATTCCGTGATGATGTCATAGAGATACATTGTGAGGTCATCGAGTTCCGTGATGATGTCATAGAGATACATTGTGATGTCATCGAGTTCCGTGATGATGTCATAGAGATACATTGTGAGGTCATCGAGTTCCGTGATGATGTCATAGACTTACATTGTGATGTCATCGAGTTCCGTGATGATGTCATAGAGATCCATTGTGAGGTCATCGATTTCCGTAATGATGTCATAGAGATACATTATGATGTCATCGAGTTCCGTGATGATGTTATAGAGATACATTGTGAGGTCATCGAGTTCCGTGATGATGTCATAGAGATGCTTTGTGAGGTCATCGACTTACATTGTGAGGTCATCGAGTTCCGTGATGAAGTCATATAGATACATTGTAATGTCATCGAGTTCCGTGATGATGTCATAGTGTTGCATTGTGAGGTCATCAAGTTCCGTGATGATGTCATAGAGATACATTGTGATGTCATCGAGTTCCGTGATGATGTCATAGAGATACATTTTGAGGTCATCGAGTTCCGTGATTATGTCATAGTGTTACATTGTGATGTCATCAAGTTCCGTGATGATGTCATATAGATACATTTCGATGTCATCGAGTTCCGTGATGATGTCATAGAGATACATTGTGAGGTCATCAAGTTCCGTGATGATGTCATAGAGATACATTGTGAGGTCATCGAGTTCCGTGATGATGTCATAGAGATACATTGTGATGTCATTGAGTTCCGTGATGATGTCATAGAGATACATTGTGAGGTCATCGAGCTCCGTGATGATGTCATAGAGATACATTGTGATGTCATCGAGTTCCGTGATGATGTCATAGAGATACATTGTGATGTCATCGAGTTTCGTGATTATGTCATAGAGATGCATTGTGAGGTCATCGACTTACATTGTGAGGTCATCGAGTTCCGTGATTATGTCTTACATTGTGATGTCATTGAGTTCCGTGATGATGTCATAGAGATACATTGTGGTGTCATCGAGTTCCGTGATGATGTCATACATTGTGATGTCATTGAGTTCTGTGATGATGTCATAGAGATACATTGTGAGGTCATCGAGTTCCGTGTTGATGTCATAGACTTACTTTGTGATGTCATCGAGTTCCGTGATGATATCATAGAGATACATTGTGAGGTCATCGAGTTCCGTGATGATGTCATAGTGTTAAATTGTGAGGTCATCAAGTTCCGTGATGATGTCATAGAGATACATTGTGATGTCATCGAGTTCCGTGATGATGTCATAGAGATGCTTTGTGAGGTCATCGAGTTCCGTGATGATGTCATAGTGTTACATTGTGAGGTCATCAAGTTCCGTGATGATGTCATAGAGATACATTGTGATGTCATCGAGTTCCGTGATGATGTCATGGAGATGCTTTGTGAGGTCATCGACTTACATTGTGAGGTCATCGAGTTCCGTGATGATGTCATAGACTTACATTGTGATGTCATTGAGTTCCGTGATGATGTCATAGAGATACATTGTGATGTCATCGAGTTTCGTGATGATGTCATAGAGATGCATTGTGAGGTCATCGACTTTCATTGTGATGTCATCGAGTTCCGTGATGATGTCATAGAGTTACATTGTGAGGTCATCGAGTTCTGTGATGATGTCATAGAGATACATTGTGAGGTCATCGAGTTCCGTGATGATGTTATAGAGATACATTGTGATGTCATCGAGTTCCGTGATGATGTCATAGAGATACATTGTGAGGTCATCGAGTTCCGTGATGATGTCATAGACTTACATTGTGATGTCATCGAGTTCCGTGATGATGTCATAGAGATCCATTGTGAGGTCATCGAGTTCCGTAATGATGTCATAGAGATACATTATGATGTCATCGAGTTCCGTGATGATGTTATAGAGATACATTGTGATGTCATCGAGTTCCGTGATGATGTCATAGTGTTACATTGTGAGGTCATCAAGTTCCCTGATGATGTCATAGAGATACATTGTGATGTCATCGAGTTCCGTGATGATGTCATAGAGATACTTTGTGAGGTCATCGAGTTCCGTGATGACGTCATAGACTTACATTGTGATGTCATCGAGTTCCGTGATGATGTCATAGAGATACATTGTGATGTCATCGAGTTCCGTGATGATGTCATAGTGTTACATTGTGAGGTCATCAAGTTCCCTGATGATGTCATAGAGATACATTGTGATGTCATCGAGTTCCGTGATGATGTCATAGAGATACATTGTGAGGTCATCGAGTTCCGTGATGACGTCATAGACTTACATTGTGATGTCATCGAGTTCCGTGATGATGTCATAGAGATACATTGTGAGGTCATCGAGTTCCGTGATGATGTCATAGTGTTACATTGTGACGTCATCAAGTTCCGTGATGATGTCATAGAGATGCATTGTGAGGTCATCGACTTACATTGTGAGGTCATCGAGTTCCGTGATGATGTCATACATTGTGATGTCATTGAGTTCCGTGATGATGTCATAGAGATACATTGTGATGTCATCGTGTTCCGTGATGATGTCATAGAGATACATTGTGATGTTATTGAGTTCCGTGATGATGTCATAGAGATACATTGTGAGGTCATCGAGTTCCGTGATGATGTCATAGTGTTAAATTGTGAGGTCATCAAGTTCTGTGATGATCTCATAGAGATATATTGTGATGTCATCGAGTTCCGTGATGATGACATAGAGATGCATTGTGAGGTCATCGACTTTCATTGTGATGTCATCGAGTTCCGTGATGATGTCATAGAGTTACATTGTGAGGTCATCGAGTTCCGTGATGATGTCATAGAGATACATTGTGAGGTCATCGAGTTCCGTGATGATGTCATAGACTTACATTGTGATGTCATCGAGTTCCGTGATGATGTCATATTGTTACATTGTAAGGTCATCAAGTTCCGTGATGATGTCATAGAGATACATTGTGATGTCATCGAGTTCCGTGATGATGTCATAGAGATGCTTTGTGAGGTCATCGACTTACATTGTGAGGTCATCGAGTTCCGTGATGATGTCATAGAGATACATTGTGATGTCATCGAGTTCCGTGATGATGTCATAGAGATACATTGTGAGGTCATCGAGTTCCGTGATGATGTCATAGAGATACATTATGATGTCATCGAGTTCCGTGATGATGTTATAGAGATACATTGTGAGGTCATCGAGTTCCGTGATGATGTCATAGTGTTACATTGTGAGGTCATCAAATTCCGTGATGATGTCATAGAGATACATTGTGAGGTCATCGAGTTCCGTGATGATGTCATAGAGATACATTGTGATGTCATCGAGTTCCGTGATGATGTCATAGAGATACATTGTGAGGTCATCGAGTTCCGTGATGATGTCATAGACTTACATTGTGATGTCATCGAGTTCCGTGATGATGTCATAGAGATCCATTGTGAGGTCATCGATTTCCGTAATGATGTCATAGAGATACATTATGATGTCATCGAGTTCCGTGATGATGTTATAGAGATACATTGTGAGGTCATCGAGTTCCGTGATGATGTCATAGAGATGCTTTGTGAGGTCATCGACTTACATTGTGAGGTCATCGAGTTCCGTGATGAAGTCATATAGATACATTGTAATGTCATCGAGTTCCGTGATGATGTCATAGTGTTGCATTGTGAGGTCATCAAGTTCCGTGATGATGTCATAGAGATACATTGTGATGTCATCGAGTTCCGTGATGATGTCATAGAGATACATTTTGAGGTCATCGAGTTCCGTGATTATGTCATAGTGTTACATTGTGATGTCATCAAGTTCCGTGATGATGTCATATAGATACATTTCGATGTCATCGAGTTCCGTGATGATGTCATAGAGATACATTGTGAGGTCATCAAGTTCCGTGATGATGTCATAGAGATACATTGTGAGGTCATCGAGTTCCGTGATGATGTCATAGAGATACATTGTGATGTCATTGAGTTCCGTGATGATGTCATAGAGATACATTGTGAGGTCATCGAGCTCCGTGATGATGTCATAGAGATACATTGTGCTGTCATCGAGTTCCGTGATGATGTCATAGAGATACATTGTGATGTCATCGAGTTTCGTGATTATGTCATAGAGATGCATTGTGAGGTCATCGACTTACATTGTGAGGTCATCGAGTTCCGTGATTATGTCTTACATTGTGATGTCATTGAGTTCCGTGATGATGTCATAGAGATACATTGTGGTGTCATCGAGTTCCGTGATGATGTCATACATTGTGATGTCATTGAGTTCTGTGATGATGTCATAGAGATACATTGTGAGGTCATCGAGTTCCGTGTTGATGTCATAGACTTACTTTGTGATGTCATCGAGTTCCGTGATGATATCATAGAGATACATTGTGAGGTCATCGAGTTCCGTGATGATGTCATAGTGTTAAATTGTGAGGTCATCAAGTTCCGTGATGATGTCATAGAGATACATTGTGATGTCATCGAGTTCCGTGATGATGTCATAGAGATGCTTTGTGAGGTCATCGAGTTCCGTGATGATGTCATAGTGTTACATTGTGAGGTCATCAAGTTCCGTGATGATGTCATAGAGATACATTGTGATGTCATCGAGTTCCGTGATGATGTCATGGAGATGCTTTGTGAGGTCATCGACTTACATTGTGAGGTCATCGAGTTCCGTGATGATGTCATAGACTTACATTGTGATGTCATTGAGTTCCGTGATGATGTCATAGAGATACATTGTGATGTCATCGAGTTTCGTGATGATGTCATAGAGATGCATTGTGAGGTCATCGACTTTCATTGTGATGTCATCGAGTTCCGTGATGATGTCATAGAGTTACATTGTGAGGTCATCGAGTTCTGTGATGATGTCATAGAGATACATTGTGAGGTCATCGAGTTCCGTGATGATGTTATAGAGATACATTGTGATGTCATCGAGTTCCGTGATGATGTCATAGAGATACATTGTGAGGTCATCGAGTTCCGTGATGATGTCATAGACTTACATTGTGATGTCATCGAGTTCCGTGATGATGTCATAGAGATCCATTGTGAGGTCATCGAGTTCCGTAATGATGTCATAGAGATACATTATGATGTCATCGAGTTCCGTGATGATGTTATAGAGATACATTGTGAGGTCATCGAGTTCCGTGATGATGTCATAGAGATGCTTTGTGAGGTCATCGACTTACATTGTGAGGTCATCGAGTTCCGTGATGAAGTCATATAGATACATTGTAATGTCATCGAGTTCCGTGATGATGTCATAGTGTTACATTGTGAGGTCATCAAGTTCCGTGATGATGTCAGAGATACATTGTGATGTCATCGAGTTCCGTGATGATGTCATAGAGATACATTTTGAGGTCATCGAGTTCCGTGATTATGTCATAGTGTTACATTGTGATGTCATCAAGTTCCGTGATGATGTCATATAGATACATTTCGATGTCATCGAGTTCCGTGATGATGTCATAGAGATACATTGTGAGGTCATCAAGTTCCGTGATGATGTCATAGAGATACATTGTGAGGTCATCGAGTTCCGTGATGATGTCATAGAGATACATTGTGATGTCATCGAGTTCCGTGATGATGTCATAGAGATACATTGTGAGGTCATCGAGCTCCGTGATGATGTCATAGAGATACATTGTGATGTCATCGAGTTCCGTGATGATGTCATAGAGATACATTGTGATGTCATCGAGTTTCGTGATTATGTCATAGAGATGCATTGTGAGGTCATCGACTTACATTGTGAGGTCATCGAGTTCCGTGATTATGTCTTACATTGTGATGTCATTGAGTTCCGTGATGATGTAATAGAGATACATTGTGATGTCATCGAGTTCCGTGATGATGTCATACATTGTGATGTCATTGAGTTCTGTGATGATGTCATAGAGATACATTGTGAGGTCATCGAGTTCCGTGTTGATGTCATAGACTTACATTGTGATGTCATCAAGTTCCGTGATGATGTCATAGAGATACATTGTGAGGTCATCGAGTTCCGTGATGATGTCATAGTGTTAAATTGTGAGGTCATCAAGTTCCGTGATGATGTCATAGAGATACATTGTGATGTCATCGAGTTCCGTGATGATGTCATAGAGATGCTTTGTGAGGTCATCGAGTTCCGTGATGATGTCATAGTGTTACATTGTGAGGTTATCAAGTTCCGTGATGATGTCATAGAGATACATTGTGATGTCATCGAGTTCCGTGATGATGTCATGGAGATGCTTTGTGAGGTCATCGACTTACATTGTGAGGTCATCGAGTTCCGTGATGATGTCATAGACTTACATTGTGATGTCATCAAGTTCCGTGATGATGTCATAGAGATACATTGTGAGGTCATCGAGTTCCGTGATGATGTCATAGACTTACATTGTGATTTCATCCAGTTCCGTGATTATGTCATAGAGATACATTGTGAAGTCATCGAGTTCCGTGATGATGTCATAGTGTTACATTGTAAGGTCATCAAGTACCGTGATGATGTCATAGACATACATTGTGATGTCATCGAGTTCCGTGATGATGTCATAGAGATGCTTTGTGAGGTCATCGACTTACATTGTGAGGTCATCGAGTTCCGTGATGATGTCATAGAGATACATTGTGATGTCATCGAGTTCCGTGATGATGTCATAGAGATACATTGTGAGGTCATCGAGTTCCGTGATGATGTCATAGAGATACATTGTGAGGTCATCGAGTTCCGTGATGATGTCATAGAGATACATTGTGAGGTCATCGAGTTCCGTGATGATGTCATAGACTTACATTGTGATGTCATCCAGTTCCGTGATGATGTCATAGTGTTACATTGTGAGGTCATCGAGTTCCGTGATGTAATAGAGATACATTGTGATGTCATTAAGTTCCGTGATGATGTCATAGAGATGCTTTGTGAGGTCATCGACTTACATTGTGAGGTCATCGAGTTCCGTGATGATGTCATATAGATACATTGTGATGTCATCGAGTTCCGTGATGATGTCATAGTGTTACATTGTGAGGTCATCAAGTTCCCTGATGATGTCATAGAGATACATTGTGATGTCATCGAGTTCCGTTATGATCTCATAGAGATACATTGTGATGTCATCGAGTTCCGTGATGATGTCATAGAGATACATTGTGAGGTCATCGAGTTCCGTGATGATGTCATAGTGTTACATTGTGATGTCATCACGTTCCGTGATGATGTCATAAAGATACATTTTGATGTCATCGAGTTCCGTGATGATGTCATAGAGATACATTGTGAGGTCATCGAGTTCCGTGATGACGTCATAGACTTACATTGTGATGTCATCGAGTTCCGTGATGATGTCATAGAGATACATTGTGAGGTCATCGAGTTCCGTGATGATGTCATAGTGTTACATTGTGACGTCATCAAGTTCCGTGATGATGTCATAGAGATGCATTGTGAGGTCATCGACTTACATTGTGAGGTCATCGAGTTCCGTGATGATGTCATACATTGTGATGTCATTGAGTTCCGTGATGATGTCATAGAGATACATTGTGATGTCATCGAGTTCCGTGATGATGTCATAGAGATACATTGTGATGTTATTGAGTTCTGTGATGATGTCATAGAGATACATTGTGATGTCATCGAGTTCCGTGATGATGTCATAGAGATACATTGTGAGGTCATCGAGTTCCGTGATGATGTCATAGACTTACATTGTGATGTCATCGAGTTCCGTGATGATGTCATAGAGATCCATTGTGAGGTCATCGAGTTCCGTGATGATGTCATAGAGATACATTATGATGTCATCGAGTTCCGTGATGATGTCATAGAGATGCTTTGTGAGGTCATCGACTTACATTGTGAGGTCATCGAGTTCCGTGATGATGTCATATAGATACATTGTGATGTCATCGAGTTCCGTGATGATGTCATAGTGTTACATTGTGAGGTCATCAAGTTCCGTGATGATGTCATAGAGATTCATTGTGATGTCATCGAGTTCCGTGATGATCTCATAGAGATACATTGTGATGTCATTGAGTTCCGTGATGATGTCATAGAGATACATTGTGAGGTCATCGAGTTCCGTGATGATGTCATAGTGTTACATTGTGATGTCATCAAGTTCCGTGATGATGTCATATAGATACATTTTGATGTCATCGAGTTCCCTGATGATGTCATAGAGATACATTGTGAGGTCATCGAGTTCCGTGATGATGTCATAGACTTACATTGAGATGTCATCGAGTTCCGTGATGATGTCATAGTGTTACATTGTGACGTCATCAAGTTCCGTGATGATGTCATAGAGATGCATTGTGAGGTCATCGACTTACATTGTGAAGTCATCGAGTTCTGTGATGATGTCATAGATACATTGTGATGTCATTGAGTTCCGTGATGATGTCATAGAGATACATTGTGAGGTCATCGAGTTCCGTGATGATGTCATAGACTTACGTTTTAATGTCATCGAGTTCCGTGATGATGTCATAGAGATACATTGTGAGGTCATCGAGTTCCATGATGATGTCATAGTGTTATATTGTGAGGTCATCAACTTCCGTGATGATGTCATAGACATACATTGTGATGTCATCGAGTTCCGTGATGATGTCATAGATGCATTGTGATGTCATTGAGTTCGGTGATGATGTCATAGAGATACATTGTGATGTCATTGAGTTCTGTGATGATGTAATAGAGATACATTGTGAGGTCATCGAGTTCCGTGATGATGTCATAGACTTACATTGTGAGGTCATCGAGTTCCGTGATGATGTCATAGAGATACATTGTGATGTCATCGAGTTCCGTGATGATGTCATAGAGATGCATTGTGAGGTCATCGACTTTCATTGTGATGTCATCGAGTTCCGTGATGATGTCATAGAGTTACATTGTGAGGTCATCGAGTTCCGTGATGATGTCATAGAGATACATTGTGAGGTCATAGAGTTCCGTGATGATGTCATAGAGATACATTGTGATGTCATCGAGTTCCGTGATGATGTCATAGAGATACATTGTGAGGTCATCGAGTTCCGTGATGATGTCATAGTGTTACATTGTGATGTCATCAAGTTCCGTGATGATGTCATAAAGATACATTTTGATGTCATCGAGTTCCGTGATGATGTCATAGAGATACATTGTGAGGTCATCGAGTTCCGTGATGACGTCATAGACTTACATTGTGATGTCATCGAGTTCCGTGATGATGTCATAGAGATACATTGTGAGGTCATCGAGTTCCGTGATGATGTCATAGTGTTACATTGTGACGTCATCAAGTTCCGTGATGATGTCATAGAGATGCATTGTGAGGTCATCGAGTTCCGTGATGATGTCATACATTGTGATGTCATTGAGTTCCGTGATGATGTCATAGAGATACATTGTAATGTCATCGAGTTCCGTGATGATGTCATAGAGATACATTGTGATGTTATTGAGTTCTGTGATGATGTCATAGAGATACATTGTGATGTCATCGAGTTCCGTGATGATGTCATAGAGATACATTGTGAGGTCATCGAGTTCCGTGATGATGTCATAGACTTACATTGTGATGTCATCGAGTTCCGTGATGATGTCATAGAGATCCATTGTGAGGTCATCGAGTTCCGTGATGATGTCATAGAGATACATTATGATGTCATCGAGTTCCGTGATGATGTTATAGAGATACATTGTGAGGTCATCGAGTTCCGTGATGATGTCATAGAGATGCTTTGTGAGGTAATCGACTTACATTGTGAGGTCATCGAGTTCCGTGATGATGTCATATAGATACATTGTGATGTCATCGAGTTCCGTGATGATGTCATAGTGTTACATTGTGAGGTCATCAAGTTCTGTGATGATGTCATAGAGATTCATTGTGATGTCATCGAGTTCCGTGATGATCTCATAGAGATACATTGTGATGTCATCGAGTTTCGTGATTATGTCATAGAGATGCATTGTGAGGTCATCGACTTACATTGTGAGGTCATCGAGTTCCGTGATTATGTCTTATATTGTGATGTCATTGAGTTCCGTGATGATGTTATAGAGATACATTGTGATGTCATCGAGTTCCGTGATGATGTCATACATTGTGATGTCATTGAGTTCTGTGATGATGTCATAGAGATACATTGTGAGGTCATCGAGTTCCGTGTTAATGTCATAGACTTACATTGTGATGTCATCAAGTTCCGTGATGATGTCATAGAGATACATTGTGAGGTCATCGAGTTCCGTGATGATGTCATAGTGTTAAATTGTGAGGTCATCAAGTTCCGTGATGATGTCATAGAGATACATTGTGATGTCATCGAGTTCTGTGATGATGTCATAGAGATGCTTTGTGAGGTCATCGAGTTCCGTGATGATGTCATAGTGTTACATTGTGAGGTCATCAAGTTCCGTGATGATGTCATAGATATACATTGTGATGTCATCGAGTTCCGTGATGATGTCATGGAGATGCTTTGTGAGGTCATCGACTTACATTGTGAGGTCATCGAGTTCCGTGATGATGTCATAGACTTACATTGTGATGTCATCGAGTTCCGTGATGATGTCATAGAGATACATTGTGAGGTCATCGAGTTCCGTGATGATGTCATAGACTTACATTGTGATTTCATCCAGTTCCGTGATGATGTCATAGAGATACATTGTGAAGTCATCGAGTTCCATGATGATGTCATAGTGTTACATTGTAAGGTCATCAAGTTCCGTGATGATGTCATAGACATACATTGTGATGTCATCGAGTTCCGTGATGATGTCATAGAGATGCTTTGTGAGGTCATCGACTTACATTGTGAGGTCATTGAGTTCCGTGATGATGTCATAGAGATACATTGTGATGTCATCGAGTTCCGTGATGATGTCATAGAGATACATTGTGAGGTCATCGAGTTCTGTGATGATGTCATAGAGTTACATTGTGAGGTCATCGAGTTCCGTGATGATGTCATAGAGATACATTGTGAGGTCATCGAGTTCCGTGATGATGTCATAGACTTACATTGTGATGTCATCCAGTTCCGTGATGATGTCATAGAGATACATTGTGAGGTCATCGAGTTCCGTGATGATGTCATAGTGTTACATTGTGAGGTCATCGAGTTCCGTGATGTAATAGAGATACATTGTGATGTCATCAAGTTCCGTGATGATGTCATAGAGATGCTTTGTGAGGTCATCGACTTACATTGTGAGGTCATCAAGTTCCGTGATGATGTCATATAGATACATTGTGATGTCATCGAGTTCCGTGATGATGTCATAGTGTTACATTGTGAGGTCATCAAGTTCCCTGATGATGTCATAGAGATACATTGTGATGTCATCGAGTTCCGTGATGATCTCATAGAGATACATTGTGATGTCATCGAGTTCCGTGATGATGTCATAGAGATACATTGTGAGGTCATCGAGTTCCGTGATCATGTCATAGTGTTACATTGTGATGTCATCAAGTTCCGTGATGATGTCATAAAGATACATTTTGATGTCATCGAGTTCCGTGATGATGTTATAGAGATACATTGTGAGGTCATCGAGTTCCGTGATGATGTCATAGAGATGCTTTGTGAGGTCATCGACTTACATTGTGAGGTCATCGAGTTCCGTGATGAAATCATATAGATACATTGTAATGTCATCGAGTTCCGTGATGATGTCATAGTGTTACATTGTGAGGTCATCAAGTTCCGTGATGATGTCATAGAGATACATTGTGATGTCATCGAGTTCCGTGATGATCTCATAGAGATACATTGTGATGTCATTGAGTTCTGTGATGATGTCATAGAGATACATTTTGAGGTCATCGAGTTCCGTGATTATGTCATAGTGTTACATTGTGATGTCATCGAGTTCCGTGATGATGTCATAGAGATACATTGTGAGGTCATCGAGTTCCGTGATGATGTCATAGACTTACATTGTGATGTCATCGAGTTCCGTGATGATGTCATAGAGATACATTGTGAGGTCATCGAGTTCCGTGATGATGTCATAGTGTTACATTGTGACGTCATCAAGTTCCGTGATGATGTCATAGAGATGCATTCTGAGGTCATCGACTTACATTGTGAGGTCATCGAGTTCCGTGATTATGTCTTACATTGTGATGTCATTGAGTTCCGTGATGATGTCATAGAGATACATTGTGATGTCATCGAGTTCCGTGATGATGTCATACATTGTGATGTCATTGAGTTCTGTGATGATGTCATAGAGATACATTGTGAGGTCATCAAGTTCCGTGATGATGTCATAGACTTACATTGTGATGTCATCGAGTTCTGTGATGATGTCATAGAGATACATTGTGAGGTCATCGAGTTCCGTGATGATGTCATAGTGTTAAATTGTGAGGTCATCAAGTTCCGTGATGATGTCATAGAGATACATTGTGATGTCATCGAGTTCCGTGATGATGTCATAGAGATGCTTTGTGAGGTCATCGAGTTCCGTGATGATGTCATAGTATTACATTGTAAGGTCATCAAGTTCCGTGATGATGTCATAGAGATACATTGTGATGTCATCGAGTTCCGTGATGATGTCATAGAGATGCTTTGTGAGGTCATCGACTTACATTGTGAGGTCATCGAGTTCCAAGATGATGTCATAGAGATACATTGTGATGTCATCGAGTTCCGTGATGATGTCATAGAGATACATTGTGAGGTCATCGAGTTCCGTGATGACGTCATAGACTTACATTGTGATGTCATCGAGTTCCGTGATGATGTCTTAGAGATACATTGTGACGTCATCGAGTTCCGTGATGATGTCATAGACTTACATTGTGATGTCATCGAGTTCCCTGATGATGTCATAGAGATACATTGTGAAGTCATCGAGTTCCGTGATGATGTCATAGTGTTACATTGTAAGGTCATCAAGTTCCGTGATGATGTCATAGAGATACATTGTGATGTCATCGAGTTCCGTGATGATGTCATAGAGATGCTTTGTGAGGTCATCGACTTACATTGTGAGGTCATTGAGTTCCGTGATGATGTCATAGAGATACATTGTGATGTCATCGAGTTCCAAGATGATGTCATAGAGATACATTGTGAGGTCATCGAGTTCTGTGATGATGTCATAGAGATACATTGTGAGGTCATCGAGTTCCGTGATGATGTCATAGACTTACATTGTGATGTCATCCAGTTCCGTGATGATGTCATAGAGATACATTGTGAGGTCATCGAGTTCCGTGATGATGTCATAGACTTACATTGTGATGTCATCCAGTTCCGTGATGATGTCATAGAGATACATTGTGAGGTCATCGAGTTCCGTGATGATGTCATAGACTTACATTGTGATGTCATCCAGTTCCGTGATGATGTCATAGAGATGCTTTGTGAGGTCATCGACTTACATTGTGAGGTCATCAAGTTCCGTGATGATGTCATATAGATACATTGTGATGTCATCGAGTTCCGTGATGATGTCATAGTGTTACATTGTGAGGTCATCAAGTTCCCTGATGATGTCATAGAGATACATTGTGATGTCATCGAGTTCCGTGATGATCTCATAGAGATACATTGTGATGTCATCGAGTTCCGTGATGATGTCATAGAGATACATTGTGAGGTCATCGAGTTCCGTGATGATGTCATAGTGTTACATTGTGATGTCATCAAGTTCCGTGATGATGTCATAAAGATACATTTTGATGTCATCGAGTTCCGTGATGATGTTATAGAGATACATTGTGAGGTCATCGAGTTCCGTGATGATGTCATAGAGATGCTTTGTGAGGTCATCGACTTACATTGTGAGGTCATCGAGTTCCGTGATGAAATCATATAGATACATTGTAATGTCATCGAGTTCCGTGATGATGTCATAGTGTTACATTGTGAGGTCATCAAGTTCCGTGATGATGTCATAGAGATACATTGTGATGTCATCGAGTTCCGTGATGATCTCATAGAGATACATTGTGATGTCATTGAGTTCTGTGATGATGTCATAGAGATACATTTTGAGGTCATCGAGTTCCGTGATTATGTCATAGTGTTACATTGTGATGTCATCGAGTTCCGTGATGATGTCATAGAGATACATTGTGAGGTCATCGAGTTCCGTGATGATGTCATAGACTTACATTGTGATGTCATCGAGTTCCGTGATGATGTCATAGAGATACATTGTGAGGTCATCGAGTTCCGTGATGATGTCATAGTGTTACATTGTGACGTCATCAAGTTCCGTGATGATGTCATAGAGATGCATTCTGAGGTCATCGACTTACATTGTGAGGTCATCGAGTTCCGTGATTATGTCTTACATTGTGATGTCATTGAGTTCCGTGATTATGTCATAGAGATACATTGTGATGTCATCGAGTTCCGTGATGATGTCATACATTGTGATGTCATTGAGTTCTGTGATGATGTCATAGAGATACATTGTGAGGTCATCGAGTTCCGTGATGATGTCATAGACTTACATTGTGATGTCATCGAGTTCTGTGATGATGTCATAGAGATACATTGTGAGGTCATCGAGTTCCGTGATGATGTCATAGTGTTAAATTGTGAGGTCATCAAGTTCCGTGATGATGTCATAGAGATACATTGTGATGTCATCGAGTTCTGTGATGATGTCATAGAGATGCTTTGTGAGGACGTCGAGTTCCGTGATGATGTCATAGTATTACATTGTAAGGTCATCAAGTTCCGTGATGATGTCATAGAGATACATTGTGATGTCATCGAGTTCCGTGATGATGTCATAGAGATGCTTTGTGAGGTCATCGACTTACATTGTGAGGTCATCGAGTTCCAAGATGATGTCATAGAGATACATTGTGATGTCATCGAGTTCCGTGATGATGTCATAGAGATACATTGTGAGGTCATCGAGTTCCGTGATGACGTCATAGACTTACATTGTGATGTCATCGAGTTCCGTGATGATGTCTTAGAGATACATTGTGACGTCATCGAGTTCCGTGATGATGTCATAGACTTACATTGTGATGTCATCGAGTTCCCTGATGATGTCATAGAGATACATTGTGAAGTCATCGAGTTCCGTGATGATGTCATAGTGTTACATTGTAAGGTCATCAAGTTCCGTGATGATGTCATAGAGATACATTGTGATGTCATCGAGTTCCGTGATGATGTCATAGAGATGCTTTGTGAGGTCATCGACTTACATTGTGAGGTCATTGAGTTCCGTGATGATGTCATAGAGATACATTGTGATGTCATCGAGTTCCAAGATGATGTCATAGAGATACATTGTGAGGTCATCGAGTTCCGTGATGATGTCATAGACTTACATTGTGATGTCATCCAGTTCCGTGATGATGTCATAGAGATGCTTTGTGAGGTCATCGACTTACATTGTGAGGTCATTGAGTTCCGTGATGATGTCATAGAGATACATTGTGATGTCATCGAGTTCCAAGATGATGTCATAGAGATACATTGTGAGGTCATCGAGTTCTGTGATGATGTCATAGAGATACATTGTGAGGTCATCGAGTTCCGTGATGATGTCATAGACTTACATTGTGATGTCATCCAGTTCCGTGATGATGTCATAGAGATACATTGTGAGGTCATCGAGTTCCGTGATGATGTCATAGACTTACATTGTGATGTCATCCAGTTCCGTGATGATGTCATAGAGATACATTGTGAGGTCATCGAGTTCCGTGATGATGTCATAGACTTACATTGTGATGTCATCCAGTTCCGTGATGATGTCATAGAGATGCTTTGTGAGGTCATCGACTTACATTGTGAGGTCATCAAGTTCCGTGATGATGTCATATAGATACATTGTGATGTCATCGAGTTCCGTGATGATGTCATAGTGTTACATTGTGAGGTCATCAAGTTCCCTGATGATGTCATAGAGATACATTGTGATGTCATCGAGTTCCGTGATGATCTCATAGAGATACATTGTGATGTCATCGAGTTCCGTGATGATGTCATAGAGATACATTGTGAGGTCATCGAGTTCCGTGATGATGTCATAGTGTTACATTGTGATGTCATCAAGTTCCGTGATGATGTCATAAAGATACATTTTGATGTCATCGAGTTCCGTGATGATGTTATAGAGATACATTGTGAGGTCATCGAGTTCCGTGATGATGTCATAGAGATGCTTTGTGAGGTCATCGACTTACATTGTGAGGTCATCGAGTTCCGTGATGAAATCATATAGATACATTGTAATGTCATCGAGTTCCGTGATGATGTCATAGTGTTACATTGTGAGGTCATCAAGTTCCGTGATGATGTCATAGAGATACATTGTGATGTCATCGAGTTCCGTGATGATCTCATAGAGATACATTGTGATGTCATTGAGTTCTGTGATGATGTCATAGAGATACATTTTGAGGTCATCGAGTTCCGTGATTATGTCATAGTGTTACATTGTGATGTCATCGAGTTCCGTGATGATGTCATAGAGATACATTGTGAGGTCATCGAGTTCCGTGATGATGTCATAGACTTACATTGTGATGTCATCGAGTTCCGTGATGATGTCATAGAGATACATTGTGAGGTCATCGAGTTCCGTGATGATGTCATAGTGTTACATTGTGACGTCATCAAGTTCCGTGATGATGTCATAGAGATGCATTCTGAGGTCATCGACTTACATTGTGAGGTCATCGAGTTCCGTGATTATGTCTTACATTGTGATGTCATTGAGTTCCGTGATTATGTCATAGAGATACATTGTGATGTCATCGAGTTCCGTGATGATGTCATACATTGTGATGTCATTGAGTTCTGTGATGATGTCATAGAGATACATTGTGAGGTCATCGAGTTCCGTGATGATGTCATAGACTTACATTGTGATGTCATCGAGTTCTGTGATGATGTCATAGAGATACATTGTGAGGTCATCGAGTTCCGTGATGATGTCATAGTGTTAAATTGTGAGGTCATCAAGTTCCGTGATGATGTCATAGAGATACATTGTGATGTCATCGAGTTCTGTGATGATGTCATAGAGATGCTTTGTGAGGACGTCGAGTTCCGTGATGATGTCATAGTATTACATTGTAAGGTCATCAAGTTCCGTGATGATGTCATAGAGATACATTGTGATGTCATCGAGTTCCGTGATGATGTCATAGAGATGCTTTGTGAGGTCATCGACTTACATTGTGAGGTCATCGAGTTCCAAGATGATGTCATAGAGATACATTGTGATGTCATCGAGTTCCGTGATGATGTCATAGAGATACATTGTGAGGTCATCGAGTTCCGTGATGACGTCATAGACTTACATTGTGATGTCATCGAGTTCCGTGATGATGTCTTAGAGATACATTGTGACGTCATCGAGTTCCGTGATGATGTCATAGACTTACATTGTGATGTCATCGAGTTCCCTGATGATGTCATAGAGATACATTGTGAAGTCATCGAGTTCCGTGATGATGTCATAGTGTTACATTGTAAGGTCATCAAGTTCCGTGATGATGTCATAGAGATACATTGTGATGTCATCGAGTTCCGTGATGATGTCATAGAGATGCTTTGTGAGGTCATCGACTTACATTGTGAGGTCATTGAGTTCCGTGATGATGTCATAGAGATACATTGTGATGTCATCGAGTTCCAAGATGATGTCATAGAGATACATTGTGAGGTCATCGAGTTCTGTGATGATGTCATAGAGATACATTGTGAGGTCATCGAGTTCCGTGATGATGTCATAGACTTACATTGTGATGTCATCCAGTTCCGTGATGATGTCATAGAGATACATTGTGAGGTCATCGAGTTCTGTGATGATGTCATAGTGTTACATTGTGAGGTCATTAAGTTCCGTGATGTAATAGAGATACATTTTGATGTCATCAAGTTCCGTGATGATGTCATAGAGATGCTTTGTGAGGTCATCGACTTACATTGTGAGGTCATCGAGTTCCGTGATGATGTCATATAGATACATTGTGATGTCATCGAGTTCCGTGATGATGTCATAGTGTTACATTGTGAGGTCATCAAGTTCCCTGATGATGTCATAGAGATACATTGTGATGTCATCGAGTTCCGTGATGATCTCATAGAGATACATTTTGATGTCATCGAGTTCTGTGATGTCATAGAGATACATTGTGAGGTCATCGAGTTCCGTGATGATGTCATAGACTTACATTGTGATGTCATCGAGTTCCGTGATGATGTCATAGAGATACATTGCGAGGTCATCGAGTTCCGTGATTATGTCATAGTGTTACATTGTGACGGCATCAAGTTCCGTGATGATGTCATAGAGATGCATTGTGACGTCATCGACTTACATTGTGAGGTCATCGAGTTCCGTGATGATGTCATACATTGTGATGTCATTGAGTTCTGTGATGATGTCATAGAGAAACATTGTGAGGTCATCGAGTTCCGTGATGATGTCATAGACTTACATTGTGATGTCATCGAGTTCCGTGATGATGTCATAGAGATACATTGGGAGGTCATCGAGTTCCGTGATGATGTCATAGTGTTAAATTGTGAGGTCATCAAGTTCCGTGATGATGTCATAGAGATACATTGTGATGTCATCGAGTTCCGTGATGATGTCATAGAGATGCTTTGTGAGGTCATCGAGTTCCGTGATGATGTCATAGTGTTACATTGTAAGGTCATCAAGTTCCGTGATGATGTCATAGAGATACATTGTGATGTCATCGAGTTCCGTGATTATGTCATAGAGATGCTTTGTGAGGTCATCGACTTACATTGTGAGGTCATCGAGTTCCGTGATGATGTCATAGATACATTGTGATGTCATTGAGTTCGGTGATGATGTCATAGAGATACATTGTGATGTCATCGAGTTCCGTGATGATGTCATAGAGCTACATTGTGAGGTCATCGAGTTCCGTGATGATGTCATAGAGATACATTGTGAGGTCATCGAGTTCCGTGATTATGTCTTACATTGTGATGTCAATGAGTTCGTGATGATGTCATAGAGATACATTGTGATGTCATCGAGTTCCGTGATGATGTCATACATTGTGATGTCATTGAGTTCTGTGATGATGTCATAGAGATACATTGTGAGGTCATCGAGTTCCGTGATGATGTCATAGTGTTACATTGTGATGTCATCAAGTTCCGTGATGATGTCATAAAGATACATTTTGATGTCATCGAGTTCCGTGATGATGTCATAGAGATACATTGTGAGGTCATCGAGTTCCGTGATGACATCATAGACTTACATTGTGATGTCATCGAGTTCCGTGATGATGTCATAGAGATACATTGTGAGGTCATCGAGTTCCGTGTTGATGTCATAGTGTTACATTGTGACGTCATCAAGTTCCGTGATGATGTCATAGAGATGCATTGGGAGGTCATCGACTTACATTGTGAGGTCATCGAGTTCCGTGATGATGTCATACATTGTGATGTCATTGAGTTCCGTGATGATGTCATAGAGATACATTATGATGTCATCGAGTTCCGTGATGATGTCATAGAGATACATTGTGATGTTATTGAGTTCTGTGATGATGTCATAGAGATACATTGTGATGTCATCGAGTTCCGTGATGATGTCATAGAGATACATTGTGAGGTCATCGAGTTCCGTGATGATGTCATAGACTTACATTGTGATGTCATCGAGTTCCGTGATGATGTCATAGAGATCCATTGTGAGGTCATCGAGTTCCGTGATGATGTCATAGAGATACATTATGATGTCATCGAGTTCCGTTATGATGTTATAGAGATACATTGTGAGGTCATCGAGTTCCGTGATGATGTCATAGAGATTCTTTGTGAGGTCATCGACTTCCATTGTGAGGTCATCGAGTTCCGTGATGATGTCATATAGATACATTGTGATGTCAACGAGTTCCGTGATGATGTCATAGTGTTACATTGTGAGGTCATCAAGTTCCGTGATGATGTCATAGAGATACATTGTGATGTCATCGAGTTCCGTGATGATCTCATAGAGATACATTGTGATGTCATTGAGTTCCGTGATGATGTCATAGAGATACATTGTGAGGTCATCGAGTTCCGTGATGATGTCATAGTGTTACATTGTGATGTCATCAAGTTCCGTGATGATGTCATATAGATACATTTTGATGTCATCGAGTTCCGTGATGATGTCATAGAGATACATTGTGAGGTCATCGAGTTCCGTGATGATGTCATAGACTTACATTGAGATGTCATCGAGTTCCGTGATGATGTCATAGAGATACATTGCGAGGTCATCGAGTTCCGTGATGATGTCATAGTGTTACATTGTGACGTCATCAAGTTCCGTGATGATGTCATAGAGATGCATTGTGAGGTCATCGACTTACATTGTGAGGTCATCGAGTTCTGTGATGATGTCATAGATACATTGTGATGTCATTGAGTTCCGTGATGATGTCATAGAGATACATTGTGAGGTCATCGAGTTCCGTGATGATGTCATAGACTTACGTTTTAATGTCATCGAGTTCCGTGATGATGTCATAGAGATACATTGTGAGGTCAACGAGTTCCATGATGATGTCATAGATGCATTGTGATGTCATTGAGTTCGGTGATGATGTCATAGAGATACATTGTGATGTCATTGAGTTCCGTGATGATGTCATAGAGATACATTGTGAGGTCATCGAGTTCCGTGATGATGTCATAGACTTACGTTTTAATGTCATCGAGTTCCGTGATGATGTCATAGAGATACATTGTGAGGTCAACGAGTTCCATGATGATGTCATAGATGCATTGTGATGTCATTGAGTTCGGTGATGATGTCATAGTGTTATATTGTGAGGTCATCAACTTCCGTGATGATGTCATAGACATACATTGTGATGTCATCGAGTTCCGTGATGATGTCATAGATGCATTGTGATGTCATTGAGTTCGGTGATGTTGTCATAGAGATACATTGTGATGTCATCGAGTTCCGTGATGATGTCATAGAGATACATTGTGAGGTCATCGAGTTCCGTGATGATGTCATAGTGTTAAATTGTGAGGTCATCAAGTTCCGTGATGATGTCATAGAGATACATTGTGATGTCATCGAGTTCCGTGATGATGTCATAGAGATGCATTGTGAGGTCATCGACTTTCATTGTGATGTCATCGAGTTCCGTGATGATGTCATAGAGTTACATTGTGAGGTCATCAAGTTCCGTGATGATGTCATAGAGATACATTGTGAGGTCATCGAGTTCCGTGATGATGTCATAGAGATACATTGTGATGTCATCGAGTTCCGTGATGATGTCATAGAGATACATTGTGAGGTCATCGAGTTCCGTGATGATGTCATAGTGTTACATTGTGATGTCATCAAGTTCCGTGATGATGTCATAAAGATACATTTTGATGTCATCGAGTTCCGTGATGATGTCATAGAGATACATTGTGAGGTCATCGAGTTCCGTGATGGTGTCATAGACTTACATTGTGATGTCATCGAGTTCCGTGATGATGTCATAGAGATACATTGTGAGGTCATCGAGTTCCGTGATGATGTCATAGTGTTACATTGTGACGTCATCAAGTTCAGTGATGATGTCATAGAGATGCATTGTGAGGTCATCGACTTACATTGTGAGGTCATCGAGTTCCGTGATGATGTCATACATTGTGATGTCATTGAGTTCCGTGATGATGTCATAGAGATACATTGTGATGTCATCGAGTTCCGTGATGATGTCATAGATACATTGTGATGTCATTGAGTTCGGTGATGATGTCATAGAGATACATTGTGATGTCATTGAGTTCTGTGATGATGTCATAGAGATACATTGTGAGGTCATCGAGTTCCGTGATGATGTCATAGACTTACATTGTGATGTCATCGAGTTCCGTGATGATGTCATAGAGATACATTGTGAGGTCATCGAGTTCCGTGATGATGTCATAGTGTTAAATTGTGAGGTCATCAAGTTCCGTGATGATGTCATAGAGATACATTGTGATGTCATCGAGTTCCGTGATGATGTCATAGAGATGCATTGTGAGGTCATCGACTTTCATTGTGATGTCATCGAGTTCCGTGATGATGTCATAGAGTTACATTGTGAGGTCATCGAGTTCCGTAATGATGTCATAGAGATACAGTGTGAGGTCATCGAGTTCCGTGATGATGTCATAGAGATACATTGTGATGTCATCGAGTTCCGTGATGATGTCATAGAGATACATTGTGAGGTCATCGAGTTCCGTGATGATGTCATAGTGTTACATTGTGATGTCATCAAGTTCCGTGATGATGTCATAAAGATACATTTTGATGTCATCGAGTTCCGTGATGATGTCATAGAGATACATTGTGAGGTCATCGAGTTCCGTGATGATGTCATAGTGTTACATTGTGACGTCATCAAGTTCCGTGATGATGTCATAGAGATGCATTGTGATGTTATTGAGTTCTGTGATGATGTCATACATTGTGATGTCATTGAGTTACGTGATGATGTCATAGAGATACATTGTGATGTCATCGAGTTCCGTGATGATGTCATAGAGATACATTGTGATGTTATTGAGTTCTGTGATGATGTCATAGAGATACATTGTGAGGTCATCGAGTTCCGTGATGATGTCATAGATTTACATTGTGATGTCATCGAGTTCCGTGATGATGTCATAGTGTTAAATTGTGAGGTCATCAAGTTCCGTGATGATTTCATAGAGATACATTGTGATGTCGAGTTCCGTGATGATGTCATAGAGATGCATTGTGAGGTCATCGACTTTTATTGTGATGTCATCGAGTTCCGTGATGATGTCATAGAGTTACATTGTGTGGTCATCGATTTCCGTGATGATGTCATAGAGATACATTGTGAAGTCATCGAGTTCCGTGATGATGTCATAGTGTTACATTGTGATGTCATCAAGTTCCGTGATGATCTCATAGAGATACATTGTGATGTCATCGAGTTCCGTGATGATGTCATAGAGATTCATTGTGAGGTCAACGACTTTCATTGTGATGTCATCGAGTTCCGTGATGATGTCATAGAGTTACATTGTGAGGTCATCGAGTTCCGTGATGATGTCATAGAGATACATTGTGATGTCATCGAGTTCTGTGATGATGTCATAGAGATACATTGTGATGTCATCGAGTTTCGTGATGATGTCGTAGAGATGCATTCTGAGGTCATCGACTTTCATTGTGATGTCATCGAGTTCCGTGATGATGCCATAGAGTTACATTGTGAGGTCATCGAGTTCCGTAATGATGTCATAGAGATACAGTGTGAGGTCATCGAGTTCCGTGATGATGTCATAGAGATACATTGTGATGTCATCGAGTTCCGTGATGATGTCATAGAGATACATTGTGAGGTCATCGAGTTTTGTGATGATGTCATAGTGTTACATTGTGATGTCATCAAGTTCCGTGATGATGTCATAAAGATACATTTTGATGTCATCGAGTTCCGTGATGATGTCATAGAGATACATTGTGAGGTCATCGAGTTCCGTGATGATGTCATAGACTTACATTGTGATGTCATCGAGTTCCGTGATGATGTCATAGATATACATTGTGAGGTCATCGAGTTCCGTGATGATGTCATAGTGTTACATTGTGACGTCATTAAGTTCCGTGATGATGTCATAGAGATGCATTGTGAGGTCATCGACTTACATTGTGAGGTCATCGAGTTCCGTGATTATGTCATACATTGTGATGTCATTGAGTTCCGTGATGATGTCATAGAGATACATTGTGATGTCATCGAGTTCCGTGATGATGTCATAGAGATACATTGTGATGTTATTGAGTTCTGTGATGATGTCATAGAGATACATTGTGAGGTCATCGAGTTCCGTGATGATGTCATAGATTTACATTGTGATGTCATCGAGTTCCGTGATGATGTCATAGAGATACATTGTGAGGTCATCGAGTTCCGTGATGATGTCATAGTGTTAAATTGTGAGGTCATCAAGTTCCGTGATGATCTCATAGAGATATATTGTGATGTCATTGAGTTCCGTTATGATGTCATAGAGTTACATTGTGAGGTCATCGACTTTCATTGTGATGTCATCGAGTTCCGTGATGATGTCATAGAGTTACATTGTGAGGTCATCGAGTTCCGTGATGATGTCATAGAGATACATTGTGAGGTCATCGAGTTCCGTGATGATGTCATAGAGATACATTGTGATGTCATCGAGTTCCGTGATGATGTCATAGAGATACATTGTGATGTCATTGAGTTTCGTGATGATGTCATAGAGATGCATTGTGAGGTCATCGACTTTCATTGTGATGTCATCGAGTTCCGTGATGATGTCATAGAGTTACATTGTGAGGTCATCGAGTTCCGTGATGATGTCATAGAGATACATTGTGAGGTCATCGAGTTCCGTGATGATGTCATAGAGATACATTGTGATGTCATCGAGTTCCGTGATGATGGCATAGAGATACATTGTGAGGTCATCGAGTTCCGTGATGATGTCATAGACTTACATTGTGATGTCATCGAGTTCCGTGATGATGTCATAGAGATCCATTGTGAGGTCATCGAGTTCCGTAATGATGTCATAGAGATACATTATGATGTCATCGAGTTCCGTGATAATGTTATAGAGATACATTGTGAGGTCATCGAGTTCCGTGATGATGTCATAGAGATGCTTTGTGAGGTCATCGACTTACATTGTGAGGTCATCGAGTTCCGTGATGAAGTCATATAGATACATTGTAATGTCATCGAGTTCCGTGATGATGTCATAGTGTTACATTGTGAGGTCATCAAGTTCCGTGATGATGTCATAGAGATACATTGTGATGTCATCGAGTTCCGTGATGATGTCATAGAGATACATTTTGAGGTCATCGAGTTCCGTGATTATGTCATAGTGTTACATTGTGATGTCATCAAGTTCCGTGATGATGCCATATAGATACATTTCGATGTCATCGAGTTCCGTGATGATGTCATAGAGATACATTGTGAGGTCATCAAGTTCCGTGATGATGTCATAGAGATACATTGTGAGGTCATCGAGTTCCGTGATGATGTCATAGACTTACATTGTGATGTCATCGAGTTCCGTGATGATGTCATAGAGATACATTGTGAGGTCATCGAGTTCCGTGATGATGTCATAGTGTTAAATTGTGAGGTCATCAAGTTCCGTGATGATGTCATAGAGATACATTGTGATGTCATCGAGTTCCGTGATGATGTCATAGAGATGCATTGTGAGGTCATCGACTTTCATTGTGATGTCATCGAGTTCCGTGATGATGTCATAGAGTTACATTGTGAGGTCATCGAGTTCCGTAATGATGTCATAGAGATACAGTGTGAGGTCATCGAGTTCCGTGATGATGTCATAGAGATACATTGTGAGGTCATCGAGTTCCGTGATGATGTCATAGTGTTACATTGTGATGTCATCAAGTTCCGTGATGATGTCATAGAGATACATTGTGATGTCATCGAGTTCCGTGATGATGTCATAGAGATGCATTGTGAGGTCATCGACTTTCATTGTGATGTCATCGAGTTCCGTGATGATGTCATAGAGTTACATTGTGAGGTCATCGAGTTCCGTGATGATGTCATAGAGATACATTGTGATGTCATCGAGTTCCGTGATGATGTCATAGAGATACATTGTGAGGTCATCGAGTTCCGTGATGATGTCATAGTGTTACATTGTGATGTCATCAAGTTCCGTGATGATGTCATAAAGATACATTTTGATGTCATCGAGTTCCGTGATGATGTCATAGAGATACATTGTGAGGTCATCGAGTTCCGTGATGATGTCATAGTGTTACATTGTGACGTCATCAAGTTCCGTGATGATGTCATAGAGATGCATTGTGATGTTATTGAGTTCTGTGATGATGTCATACATTGTGATGTCATTGAGTTACGTGATGATGTCATAGAGATACATTGTGATGTCATCGAGTTCCGTGATGATGTCATAGAGATACATTGTGATGTTATTGAGTTCTGTGATGATGTCATAGAGATACATTGTGAGGTCATCGAGTTCCGTGATGATGTCATAGATTTACATTGTGATGTCATCGAGTTCCGTGATGATGTCATAGTGTTAAATTGTGAGGTCATCAAGTTCCGTGATGATTTCATAGAGATACATTGTGATGTCGAGTTCCGTGATGATGTCATAGAGATGCATTGTGAGGTCATCGACTTTTATTGTGATGTCATCGAGTTCCGTGATGATGTCATAGAGTTACATTGTGTGGTCATCGATTTCCGTGATGATGTCATAGAGATACATTGTGAAGTCATCGAGTTCCGTGATGATGTCATAGTGTTACATTGTGATGTCATCAAGTTCCGTGATGATCTCATAGAGATACATTGTGATGTCATCGAGTTCCGTGATGATGTCATAGAGATTCATTGTGAGGTCAACGACTTTCATTGTGATGTCATCGAGTTCCGTGATGATGTCATAGAGTTACATTGTGAGGTCATCGAGTTCCGTGATGATGTCATAGAGATACATTGTGATGTCATCGAGTTCTGTGATGATGTCATAGAGATACATTGTGATGTCATCGAGTTTCGTGATGATGTCGTAGAGATGCATTCTGAGGTCATCGACTTTCATTGTGATGTCATCGAGTTCCGTGATGATGCCATAGAGTTACATTGTGAGGTCATCGAGTTCCGTAATGATGTCATAGAGATACAGTGTGAGGTCATCGAGTTCCGTGATGATGTCATAGAGATACATTGTGATGTCATCGAGTTCCGTGATGATATCATAGAGATACATTGTGAGGTCATCGAGTTCCGTGATGATGTCATAGTGTTACATTGTGATGTCATCAAGTTCCGTGATGATGTCATAAAGATACATTTTGATGTCTTCGAGTTCCGTGATGATGTCATAGAGATACATTGTGAGGTCATCGAGTTCCGTGATGATGTCATAGACTTACATTGTGATGTCATCGAGTTCCGTGATGATGTCATAGAGATACTTTGTGAGGTCATCGAGTTCCGTGATGATGTCATAGTGTTACATTGTGACGTCATTAAGTTCCGTGATGATGTCATAGAGATGCATTGTGAGGTCATCGACTTACATTGTGAGGTCATCGAGTTCCGTGATTATGTCATACATTGTGATGTCATTGAGTTCCGTGATGATGTCATAGAGATACATTGTGATGTCATCGAGTTCCGTGATGATGTCATAGAGATACATTGTGATGTTATTGAGTTCTGTGATGATGTCATAGAGATACATTGTGAGGTCATCGAGTTCCGTGATGATGTCATAGATTTACATTGTGATGTCATCGAGTTCCGTGATGATGTCATAGAGATACATTGTGAGGTCATCGAGTTCCGTGATGATGTCATAGTGTTAAATTGTGAGGTCATCAAGTTCCGTGATGATCTCATAGAGATATATTGTGATGTCATCGAGTTCCGTTATGATGTCATAGAGTTACATTGTGAGGTCATCGACTTTCATTGTGATGTCATCGAGTTCCGTGATGATGTCATAGAGTTACATTGTGAGGTCATCGAGTTCCGTGATGATGTCATAGAGATACATTGTGAGGTCATCGAGTTCCGTGATGATGTCATAGAGATACATTGTGATGTCATCGAGTTCCGTGATGATGTCATAGAGATACATTGTGATGTCATTGAGTTTCGTGATGATGTCATAGAGATGCATTGTGAGGTCATCGACTTTCATTGTGATGTCATCGAGTTCCGTGATGATGTCATAGAGTTACATTGTGAGGTCATCGAGTTCCGTGATGATGTCATAGAGATACATTGTGAGGTCATCGAGTTCCGTGATGATGTCATAGAGATACATTGTGATGTCATCGAGTTCCGTGATGATGGCATAGAGATACATTGTGAGGTCATCGAGTTCCGTGATGATGTCATAGACTTACATTGTGATGTCATCGAGTTCCGTGATGATGTCATAGAGATCCATTGTGAGGTCATCGAGTTCCGTAATGATGTCATAGAGATACATTGTGATGTCATCGAGTTCCGTGATGATGTCATAGAGATACATTGTGAGGTCATCGAGTTCCGTGATGATGTCATAGTGTTACATTGTGATGTCATCAAGTTCCGTGATGATGTCATAAAGATACATTTTGATGTCTTCGAGTTCCGTGATGATGTCATAGAGATACATTGTGAGGTCATCGAGTTCCGTGATGATGTCATAGACTTACATTGTGATGTCATCGAGTTCCGTGATGATGTCATAGAGATACTTTGTGAGGTCATCGAGTTCCGTGATGATGTCATAGTGTTACATTGTGACGTCATTAAGTTCCGTGATGATGTCATAGAGATGCATTGTGAGGTCATCGACTTACATTGTGAGGTCATCGAGTTCCGTGATTATGTCATACATTGTGATGTCATTGAGTTCCGTGATGATGTCATAGAGATACATTGTGATGTCATCGAGTTCCGTGATGATGTCATAGAGATACATTGTGATGTTATTGAGTTCTGTGATGATGTCATAGAGATACATTGTGAGGTCATCGAGTTCCGTGATGATGTCATAGATTTACATTGTGATGTCATCGAGTTCCGTGATGATGTCATAGAGATACATTGTGAGGTCATCGAGTTCCGTGATGATGTCATAGTGTTAAATTGTGAGGTCATCAAGTTCCGTGATGATCTCATAGAGATATATTGTGATGTCATCGAGTTCCGTTATGATGTCATAGAGTTACATTGTGAGGTCATCGACTTTCATTGTGATGTCATCGAGTTCCGTGATGATGTCATAGAGTTACATTGTGAGGTCATCGAGTTCCGTGATGATGTCATAGAGATACATTGTGAGGTCATCGAGTTCCGTGATGATGTCATAGAGATACATTGTGATGTCATCGAGTTCCGTGATGATGTCATAGAGATACATTGTGATGTCATTGAGTTTCGTGATGATGTCATAGAGATGCATTGTGAGGTCATCGACTTTCATTGTGATGTCATCGAGTTCCGTGATGATGTCATAGAGTTACATTGTGAGGTCATCGAGTTCCGTGATGATGTCATAGAGATACATTGTGAGGTCATCGAGTTCCGTGATGATGTCATAGAGATACATTGTGATGTCATCGAGTTCCGTGATGATGGCATAGAGATACATTGTGAGGTCATCGAGTTCCGTGATGATGTCATAGACTTACATTGTGATGTCATCGAGTTCCGTGATGATGTCATAGAGATCCATTGTGAGGTCATCGAGTTCCGTAATGATGTCATAGAGATACATTATGATGTCTTCGAGTTCCGTGATAATGTTATAGAGATACATTTTGAGGTCATCGAGTTCCGTGATTATGTCATAGTGTTACATTGTGATGTCATCAAGTTCCGTGATGATGTCATATAGATACATTTCGATGTCATCGAGTTCCGTGATGATGTCATAGAGATACATTGTGAGGTCATCAAGTTCCGTGATGATGTCATAGAGATACATTGTGAGGTCATCGAGTTCCGTGATGATGTCATAGAGATGCTTTGTGAGGTCATCGACTTACATTGTGAGGTCATCGAGATCCGTGATGAAGTCATATAGATACATTGTAATGTCATCGAGTTCCGTGATGATGTCATAGTGTTACATTGTGAGGTCATCAAGTTCCGTGATGATGTCATAGAGATACATTGTGATGTCATCGAGTTCCGTGATGATGTCATAGAGATACATTTTGAGGTCATCGAGTTCCGTGATTATGTCATAGTGTTACATTGTGATGTCATCAAGTTCCGTGATGATGTCATATAGATACATTTCGATGTCATCGAGTTCCGTGATGATGTCATAGAGATACATTGTGAGGTCATCAAGTTCCGTGATGATGTCATAGAGATACATTGTGAGGTCATCGAGTTCCGTGATGATGTCATAGAGATACATTGTGATGTCATTGAGTTCCGTGATGATGTCATAGAGATGCATTGGGAGGTCATCGAGCTCCGTGATGATGTCATAGAGATACATTGTGATGTCATCGAGTTCCGTGATGATGTCATAGAGATACATTGTGATGTCATCGAGTTTCAAGTTTATGTCATAGAGATGCATTGTGAGGTCATCGACTTACATTGTGAGGTCATCGAGTTCCGTGATTATGTCTTACATTGTGATGTCATTGAGTTCCGTGATGATGTCATAGAGATACATTGTGATGTCATCGAGTTCCGTGATGATGTCATACATTGTGATGTCATTGAGTTCTGTGATGATGTCATAGAGATACATTGTGAGGTCATCGAGTTCCGTGTTGATGTCATAGACTTACATTGTGATGTCATCGAGTTCCGTGATGATGTCATATAGATACATTGTGAGGTGATCGAGTTCCGTGATTATGTCATAGTGTTAATTTGTGAGGTCATCAAGTTCCGTGATGATGTCATAGAGATACATTGTGATGTCATCGAGTTCCGTGATGATGTCATAGAGATGCTTTGTGAGGTCATCGAGTTCCGTGATGATGTCATAGTGTTACATTGTGAGGTCATCAAGTTCCGTGATGATGTCATAGAGATACATTGTGATGTCATCGAGTTCCGTGATGATGTCATGGAGATGCTTTGTGAGGTCATCGACTTACATTGTGAGGTCATCGAGTTCCGTGATGATGTCATAGACTTACATTGTGATGTCATCGAGTTCCGTGATGATGTCATAGAGATACATTGTGAGGTCATCGAGTTCCGTGATGATGTCATAGACTTACATTGTGATTTCATCCAGTTCCGTGATGATGTCATAGAGATACATTGTGAAGTCATCGAGTTCCGTTATGATGTCATAGTGTTACATTGTAAGGTCATCAAGTTCCGTGATGATGTCATAGACATACATTGTGATGTCATCGACTTACATTGTGATGTCATCGAGTTCCGTGATGATGTCATAGAGATACATTGTGAGGTTATCGAGTTCCGTGATGATGTTATAGACTTACATTGTGATTTCATCCAGTTCCGTGATGATGTCATAGAGATACATTGTAAAGTCATCGAGTTCCGTGATGATGTCATAGACTTACATTGTGATGTCATCCAGTTCCGTGATGATGTCATAGAGATACATTGTGAAGTCATCGAGTTCCGTGATGATGTCATAGAGATGCTTTGTGAGGTCATCGACTTACATTGTGAGGTCATTGAGTTCCGTGATGATGTCATAGAGATACATTGTGATGTCATCGAGTTCCGTGATGATGTCATAGAGATACATTGTGAGGTCATCAAGTTCCGTGATGATGTCATAGAGTTACATTGTGAGGTCATCGAGTTCCGTGATGATGTCATAGAGATAAATTGTGAGGTCATCGAGTTCCGTGATGATGTCATAGACTTACATTGTGATGTCATCCAGTTCCGTGATGATGTCATAGAGATACATTGTGAGGTCATCGAGTTCCGTGATGATGTCATAGTGTTACATTGTGAGGTCATTAAGTTCCGTGATGTAATAGAGATACATTGTGATGTCATCAAGTTCCGTGATGATGTCATAGAGATGCTTTGTGAGGTCATCGACTTACATTGTGAGGTCATCGAGTTCCGTGATGATGTCATATAGATACATTGTGATGTCATCGAGTTCCGTGATGATGTCATAGTGTTACATTGTGAGGTCATCAAGTTCCCTGATGATGTCATAGAGATACATTGTGATGTCATCGAGTTCCGTGATGATCTCATAGAGATACATTTTGATGTCATCGAGTTCTGTGATGATGTCATAGAGATACATTGTGAGGTCATCGAGTTCCGTGATGATGTCATAGTGTTACATTGTGACGTCATCAAGTTCCGTGATGATGTCATAGAGATGCATTGTGAGGTCATCGACTTACATTGTGAGGTCATCGAGTTCCGTGATGATGTCATAGAGATACATTGTGATGTCATCGAGTTCCGTGATGATGTCATAGAGATACAATGTGAGGTCATCGAGTTCCGTGATGATGTCATAGTGTTACATTGTGATGTCATCAAGTTCCGTGATGATGTCATAAAGATACATTTTGATGTCATCGAGTTCCGTGACGATGTCATAGTGTTACATTGTGAGGTCATCGAGTTCCGTGATGATGTCATAGAGATACATTGTGAGGTCATCGAGTTCCGTGATGATGTCATAGACTTACATTGTGATGTCATCCAGTTCCGTGATGATGTCATAGAGATACATTGTGAGGTCATCGAGTTCCGTGATGATGTCATAGTGTTACATTGTAAGGTCATCAAGTTCCGTGATGATGTCATAGAGATACATTGTGATGTCATCGAGTTCCGTGATGATGTCATAGAGATGCTTTGTGAGGTCATCGACTTACATTGAGAGGTCATCGAGTTCCGTGATGATGTCTTAGACTTACATTGTGATGTCATCGAGTTCCGTGATGATGTCATAGAGATACATTGTGAGGTCATCGAGTTCCATGATGATGTCATATAGATACATTGTGATGTCATCGAGTTCCGTGATGATGTCATAGTGTTACATTGTGAGGTCATCTAGTTCCGTGATGATGTCATAGAGATACATTGTGATGTCATCGAGTTCCGTGATGATCTCATAGAGATACATTGTGATGTCATCGAGTTCCGTGATGATGTCATAGTGTTACATTGTGATGTCATCAAGTTCCGTGATGAGGTCATATAGATACATTTTGATGTCATCGAGTTCCGTGATGATGTCATAGAGATACATTGTGAGGTCATCGAGTTCCGTGATGATGTCATAGACTTACATTGTGATGTCATCGAGTTCCGTGATGATGTCATAGAGATACATTGCGAGGTCATCGAGTTCCGTGATGATGTCATAGTGTTAAATTGTGAGGTCATCAAGTTCCGTGATGATCTCATAGAGATATATTGTGATGTCATCGAGTTCCGTTATGATGTCATAGGGATGCATTGTGAGGTCATCGACTTTCATTGTGATGTCATCGAGTTCCGTGATGATGTCATAGAGTTACATTGTGAGGTCATCGAGTTCCGTGATGATGTCATAGAGATACATTGTGAGGTCATCGAGTTCCGTGATGATGTCATAGAGATACATTGTGATGTCATCGAGTTCCGTGATGATGTCATAGAGATACATTGTGATGTCATTGAGTTTTGTGATGATGTCATAGAGATGCATTGTGAGGTCATCGACTTTCATTGTGATGTCATCGAGTTCCGTGATGATGTCATAGAGTTACATTGTGAGGTCATCGAGTTCCGTGATGATGTCATAGAGATACATTGTGAGGTCATCGAGTTCCGTGATGATGTCATAGAGATACATTGTGATGTCATCGAGTTCCGTGATGATGTCATAGAGATACATTGTGAGGTCATCGAGTTCCGTGATGATGTCATAGACTTACATTGTGATGTCATCGAGTTCCGTGATGATGTCATAGAGATCCATTGTGAGGTCATCGAGTTCCTTAATGATGTCATAGAGATACATTATGATGTCATCGAGTTCCGTGATGATGTTATAGAGATACATTGTGAGGTCATCGAGTTCCGTGATGATGTCATAGAGATGCTTTGTGAGGTCATCGACTTACATTGTGAGGTCATCGAGTTCCGTGATGAAGTCATATAGATACATTGTAATGTCATCGAGTTCCGTGATGATGTCATAGTGTTACATTGTGAGGTCATCAAGTTCCGTGATGATGTCATAGAGATACATTGTGATGTCATCGAGTTCCGTGATGATGTCATAGAGATGCATTGTGAGGTCATCGACTTTCATTGTGATGTCATCGAGTTCCGTGATGATGTCATAGAGTTACATTGTGAGGTCATCGAGTTCCGTGATGATGTCATAGAGATACATTGTGAGGTCATCGAGTTCCGTGATGATGTCATAGAGATACATTGTGATGTCATCGAGTTCCGTGATGATGTCATAGAGATACATTGTGATGTCATTGAGTTTCGTGATGATGTCATAGAGATGCATTGTGAGGTCATCGACTTTCATTGTGATGTCATCGAGTTCCGTGATGATGTCATAGAGTTACATTGTGAGGTCATCGAGTTCCGTGATGATGTCATAGAGATACATTGTGAGGTCATCGAGTTCCGTGATGATGTCATAGAGATACATTGTGATGTCATCGAGTTCCGTGATGATGTCATAGAGATACATTGTGAGGTCATCGAGTTCCGTGATGATGTCATAGACTTACATTGTGATGTCATCGAGTTCCGTGATGATGTCATAGAGATCCATTGTGAGGTCATCGAGTTCCGTAATGATGTCATAGAGATACATTATGATGTCATCGAGTTCCGTGATGATGTTATAGAGATACATTGTGAGGTCATCGAGTTCCGTGATGATGTCATAGAGATGCTTTGTGAGGTCATCGACTTACATTGTGAGGTCATCGAGTTCCGTGATGAAGTCATATAGATAAATTGTAATGTCATCGAGTTCCGTGATGATGTCATAGTGTTACATTGTGAGGTCATCAAGTTCCGTGATGATGTCATAGAGATACATTGTGATGTCATCGAGTTCCGTGATGATGTCATAGAGATACATTTTGAGGTCATCGAGTTCCGTGATTATGTCATAGTGTTACATTGTGATGTCATCAAGTTCCGTGATGATGTCATATAGATACATTTCGATGTCATCGAGTTCCGTGATGATGTCATAGAGATACATTGTGAGGTCATCAAGTTCCGTGATGATGTCATAGAGATACATTGTGAGGTCATCGAGTTCCGTGATGATGTCATAGAGATACATTGTGATGTCATTGAGTTCCGTGATGATGTCATAGAGATACATTGTGAGGTCATCGAGCTCCGTGATGATGTCATAGAGATGCTTTGTGAGGTCATCGACTTACATTGAGAGGTCATCGAGTTCCGTGATGATGTCTTAGACTTACATTGTGATGTCATCGAGTTCCGTGATGATGTCATAGAGATACATTGTGAGGTCATCGAGTTCCATGATGATGTCATATAGATACATTGTGATGTCATCGAGTTCTGTGATGATGTCATAGTGTTACATTGTGAGGTCATCTAGTTCCGTGATGATGTCATAGAGATACATTGTGATGTCATCGAGTTCCGTGATGATCTCATAGAGATACATTGTGATGTCATCGAGTTCCGTGATGATGTCATAGAGATACATTGTGAGGTCATCGAGTTCCGTGATGATGTCATAGTGTTACATTGTGATGTCATCAAGTTCCGTGATGAAGTCATATAGATACATTTTGATGTCATCGAGTTCCGTGATGATGTCATAGAGATACATTGTGAGGTCATCGAGTTCCGTGATGATGTCATAGACTTACATTGTGATGTCATCGAGTTCCGTGATGATGTCATAGAGATACATTGTGAGGTCATCGAGTTCCGTGATGATGTCATAGTGTTAAATTGTGAGGTCATCAAGTTCCGTGATGATCTCATAGAGATATATTGTGATGTCATCGAGTTCCGTTATGATGTCATAGAGATGCATTGTGAGGTCATCGACTTTCATTGTGATGCCATCGAGTTCCGTGATGATGTCATAGAGTTACATTGTGAGGTCATCGAGTTCCGTGATGATGTCATAGAGATACATTGTGAGGTCATCGAGTTCCGTGATGATGTCATAGAGATACATTGTGATGTCATCGAGTTCCGTGATGATGTCATAGAGATACATTGTGATGTCATTGAGTTTCGTGATGATGTCATAGAGATGCATTGTGAGGTCATCGACTTTCATTGTGATGTCATCGAGTTCCGTGATGATGTCATAGAGTTACATTGTGAGGTCATCGAGTTCCGTGATGATGTCATAGAGATACATTGTGAGGTCATCGAGTTCCGTGATGATGTCATAGAGATACATTGTGATGTCATCGAGTTCCGTGATGATGTCATAGAGATACATTGTGAGGTCATCGAGTTCCGTGATGATGTCATAGACTTACATTGTGATGTCATCGAGTTCCGTGATGATGTCATAGAGATCCATTGTGAGGTCATCGAGTTCCGTAATGATGTCATAGAGATACATTATGATGTCATCGAGTTCCGTGATGATGTTATAGAGATACATTGTGAGGTCATCGAGTTCCGTGATGATGTCATAGAGATGCTTTGTGAGGTCATCGACTTACATTGTGAGGTCATCGAGTTCCGTGATGAAGTCATATAGATACATTGTAATGTCATCGAGTTCCGTGATGATGTCATAGTGTTACATTGTGAGGTCATCAAGTTCCGTGATGATGTCATAGAGATACATTGTGATGTCATCGAGTTCCGTGATGATGTCATAGAGATACATTTTGAGGTCATCGAGTTCCGTGATTATGTCATAGTGTTACATTGTGATGTCATCAAGTTCCGTGATGATGTCATATAGATACATTTCGATGTCATCGAGTTCCGTGATGATGTCATAGAGATACATTGTGAGGTCATCAAGTTTCGTGATTATGTCATAGAGATGCATTGTGAGGTCATCGACTTACATTGTGAGGTCATCGAGTTCCGTGATTATGTCTTACATTGTGATGTCATTGAGTTCCGTGATGATGTCATAGAGATACATTGTGATGTCATCGAGTTCCGTAAAGATGTCATACATTGTGATGTCATCGAGTTCCGTGATGATGTTATAGATTTACATTGTGATGTCATCGAGTTCCGTGATGATGTCATAGTGTTAAATTGTGAGGTCATCAAGTTCCGTGATGATGTCATAGAGATACATTGTGATGTCGAGTTCCGTGATGATGTCATAGAGATGCATTGTGAGGTCATCGACTTTTATTGTGATGTCATCGAGTTCCGTGATGATGTCATAGAGTTACATTGTGTGGTCATCGATTTCCGTGATGATGTCATAGAGATACATTGTGAAGTCATCGAGTTCCGTGATGATGTCATAGTGTTACATTGTGATGTCATCAAGTTCCGTGATGATCTCATAGAGATACATTGTGATGTCATCGAGTTCCGTGATGATGTCATAGAGATTCATTGTGAGGTCAACGACTTTCATTGTGATGTCATCGAGTTCCGTGATGATGTCATAGAGTTACATTGTGAGGTCATCGAGTTCCGTGATGATGTCATAGAGATACATTGTGATGTCATCGAGTTCTGTGATGATGTCATAGAGATACATTGTGATGTCATCGAGTTTCGTGATGATGTCGTAGAGATGCATTCTGAGGTCATCGACTTTCATTGTGATGTCATCGAGTTCCGTGATGATGCCATAGAGTTACATTGTGAGGTCATCGAGTTCCGTAATGATGTCATAGAGATACAGTGTGAGGTCATCGAGTTCCATGATGATGTCATAGAGATACATTGTGATGTCATCGAGTTCCGTGATGATGTCATAGAGATACATTGTGAGGTCATCGAGTTCCGTGATGATGTCATAGTGTTACATTGTGATGTCATCAAGTTCCGTGATGATGTCATAAAGATACATTTTGATGTCATCGAGTTCCGTGATGATGTCATAGAGATACATTGTGAGGTCATCGAGTTCTGTGATGATGTCATAGACTTACATTGTGATGTCATCGAGTTCCGTGATGATGTCATAGAGATACATTGTGAGGTCATCGAGTTCCGTGATGATGTCATAGTGTTACATTGTGACGTCATCAAGTTCCGTGATGATGTCATAGAGATGCATTGTGAGGTCATCGACTTACATTGTGAGGTCGAGTTCCGTGATTATGTCATACATTGTGATGTCATTGAGTTCCGTGATGATGTCATAGAGATACATTGTGATGTCATCGAGTTCCGTGATGATGTCATAGAGATACATTGTGATGTTATTGAGTTCTGTGATGATGTCATAGAGATACATTGTGAGGTCATCGAGTTCCGTGATGATGTCATAGATTTACATTGTGATGTCATCGAGTTCCGTGATGATGTCATAGAGATACATAGTGAGGTCATCGAGTTCCGTGATGATGTCATAGTGTTAAATTGTGAGGTCATCAAGTTCCGTGATGATCTCATAGAGATATATTGTGATGTCATTGAGTTCCGTTATGATGTCATAGAGATGCATTGTGAGGTCATCGACTTTCATTGTGATGTCATCGAGTTCCGTGATGATGTCATAGAGTTACATTGTGAGGTCATCGTGTTCCGTGATGATGTCATAGAATTATATTGTGAGGTCATCGAGTTCTGTGAATATGTCATAGACTTACATTGTGAGGTCATCGATTTCCGTTATGATGTCATAGAGTTACATTGTGAGGTCATCGAGTTACATTGTGAGGTCATCGAGTTCCGTGATGATGTAATAGAGTTGCATTGTGAGGTCATCGAGTTCCGGGATGATGTCATAGACTTACATTGTGAGGTCATCGAGTTCCGTGATGATGTCGTAGAGTTGCATTGTGAGGTCATCGAGTTTCCGAAATGATGTCATAGAGTTGCATTGTGAGGTCATCGAGTTCCGTGATGATGTTATAGCGTTGCATTGTGAGGTCATCAAGTTCCGTGATGATGTCATAGAGTTTCATTGTGAGGTCATCGAGTTCCGAAATGATGTCATAGAGTTGCATTGTGAGGTCGCGTTCCATGATGTCATAGCATTCAATTGTGATGTCATCGAGTTACATTGTGAGGTCATCGAGTTCCGTTATGGTGTCATAGAGATACATTGTGAGGTCAACGAGTTCCATTGTGATGATGTCATAGAGTTGCATTGTGAGGTCATCGAGTTCCGTGATGATGTCATAGAGTTTCATTGCGAGGTCATTGAGTTCCGTGATGATGTCATAGAGTTACATTGTGAGGTCATCAAGTTCCGTGATTATGTCATAGAGTTAAATTGTGAGGTCATCCAGTTCTGTGATGATGTCATAGAGTTACATTGTGAGGTCATCGAGTTCCGTGATGATGTCATAGTTACACTGTGAGGTCATCGAGTTCCGTGATGATGTCATAGAGTTGCATTGTGAGGTCATCGAGTTCCGTGATGATGTCATAGAGTTGCATTGTGAGGTCATCGAGTTCCGTGATGATGTCATAGCGTTGCATTGTGAGGTCATCGAGTTCCATGATGATTTCATAGATTTGCATTGTGAGGTCATCGAGTTCCGTGATGATATCATGGAGTTGCATTGTGAGGTCATTGAGGTCCGTGATGATGTCATAGAGTTGCATTGTGAGGTCATCGAGTTTCGTGATGATGTCTTAGAGTTACATTGTGAGGTCATCAAGGTCCGTGATGATGTCATAGAGTTGCATTGTGAGGTCATCGAGTTCCGTGCTGCTGCATGGCTCTCGTCACCCTAAGTGCCAAAAAATGAAACACTGCTGCTGCATGGCTCTAGTCACCGCAAGGGCCAAAAAATTAAACACTGCTGCTACAAGGCTCTAGTCACCCCAAGGGCCAAAAAATTAAACACTGCTGCTACATGGCTCTAGTCACCCCAAGGGCCAAAAAATAAAACACTGCTGCTACATGGCTCTAGTCACTCCAAGGGCCAAAAAATGAAACATTGCTGCTGCATGGCTCTAGTCACCCCAAGGGCCAAAAGCACTGTATTTTAAAGGCTCTACTCACGCCAAGGGCCAAAAGCACTGTATTTTAAAGGCTGTACTCACGCCAAGGGCCAAAAGCACTGTATTTTAAAGGCTCTACTCACTCCAAGGGTCAAAAACACTGTATTTTAAAGGCTCTACTCACGCCAAGGGCCAAAAGCACTGTATTTTAAAGGCTCTACTCACGCCAAGGGCCAAAAGCACTGTATTTTAAAGGCTCTACTCACGCCAAGGGACAAAAGCACTGTATTTCAAAGGCTCTACTCACGCCAGGGGCCAAAAGCACTGTATTTTAAAGGCTCTACTCACGCCAAGGGACTAAAGCACTGTATTTTAAAGGCTCTACTCACGCCAAGGGACAAAAACACTGCTTTTTAAACGCTCTACTCACTCCAAGGGCCAAAAGCACTGTATTTTAAAGGCTCTACTCACGCCAAGAGATACTAAAAGCAGTGTATTTTAAAGGCTCTACTCGCGCCAAGGGCCAAAGCCACTGTATTTTAAAGGCTCTACTCACGCCAAGGGCCAAAAGCACTGTATTTTAAATGCTCTACTCATGCCAAGGGTCAAAAACACTGCTTTTTAAAGGATCTACTCGCGCCAAGGGCCAAAGCCACTGTATTTTAAAGGCTCTACTCACGCCAAGGGCCAAAAGCACTGTATTTTAAAAGCTCTACTCACGCCAAGGGCCAAAAGCACTGTATTTTAAAGGCTCTACTCACTCCAAGGGCCAAAAGCACTGTATTTTAAAGGCTCTACTCACGCCAAGGGCCAAAAGCACTGTATTTTAAAGGCTCTACTCATGCCAAGGGACAAAAGCAGTGTATGTTAAAGGCTCTACTCATGCCAAGGGACAAAAACACTGCTTTTTAAAGGATCTACTCGCGCCAAGGGCCAAAAGCACTGTATTTTAAAGGCTCTACTCACGCCAAGGGCCAAAAGCACTGTATTATAAAGGCTCTAGTCACCCCAAGGGACAAAAGCACTGTATTTTAAAGTCTCTATTCACGCCAAGGGACAAAAACACTGTTTTTTAAAGGCTCTTCTCACGCCAAGGGCCAAAAGCACTGTATTTTAAAGGCTCTACTCACTCCAAGGGCCAAAAGCACTGTATTTTAAAGGCTCTACTCACGCCAAGGACCAAAAGCACTGTATTTTAAAGGCTCTACTCACTCCAAGGGCCAAAAACACTGTATTTTAAAGGCTCTACTCACTCCGAGAGCCAGAAACAAAATCTCTGTTGTATAAAGGCTCAACAAATCTCTGCTGGTGCAAGGCTGAAGGGCCTAAAACTCTTCAGGTGAAAGGCTGAAGTCACCTGAAGGGCCTCAGTCTCTGCTGGTAGCTCAGCTTAAGGGGCGTGTAACTTAATTTGGAAGGGCTCACGTTAAGGGCCATAAAAGTGAATTTTGGAAGGTCTTACCACATCACACACACACACACATCCACAATGACAGTTCAGGGTGGGTACTGATGGATTTCCCATTGCCTATTCTATCTGTGGTTGTCATGGGCAACGTGATTTAAAGGGGTGCTTGTTAATGTTTGTTGAGCTTAAATTTGGGTTTGTGTCCATCCATTTGGGGAAGAAAGAAGGTTTCCAGGTAATTTCCCTCTTCGATTGAGGTTTTTTGGAGTATGGAAAGTGTGTATTTGATAGGCTGTGATGGTGGGGTAAAACAGTGACTTGAGCTTGTTAGATGCCCCCAGGCATGCTTCCCCTGCTGTCCCAGTTGCATTGCAGAGGCATCATTTTCTGAGGTGTGATAGTGGACTTGGTGACCCTCCTGAGTCGAATGGTGGGATCCCCTGAAACGAAGCATTTTCTCCCATAGACTATAATGGGATTCGATATTCGTTCGAATAGACAAAAATATTGAGCAGCTATTCGAAACGAAGAACGAATATCGAATATTTTACTGTTTGCTCATCTCTAATTGAGATGTCATCGGGTTACATTGTGATGTAATCGAGTTACATTGTGATGTCTTCAAGTTCCATGATTATGTCATCGAGTTCCGTTGTGATGTCATCGAGTTCAATGATGATGTCATAGAGTTCCATTCTGATGTCATTGATTTCTGTGATGCCTTCGAGTTCCATTGTGATGTCATCGAGTTCCATTGTAATGTCATCAAGTTCCGTGATGATGCCATCAAGCTCCATTGTGATGTCATAGAATTCCATTGTGATTCATCAAGTTCCGTGATGACGTCATAGAGTTCCATTGTGATGTCATCAAGTTCCATTGTTATGTAATTGAGTTCTGTGATGATGTCATCAAGTTCCATTGCGATGTCATCGACTTCTGTGATGATGTCATCGAGATCCATTCTGATGTCATCGAGTTCCATTGTGATGTTATCGAATTCCATGATCACGTCATAAAGTTCCATTGCAATGTCGAGTTTCATTGTGATGTCATCCAGTTCCGAGATGATGTCACCGAGTTCCATTGTGAGGTCATCCAGTTCCATGATGATGTCATCAAGTTCTGTGATGATGTCTTTAAGTTCCATTGTGATTTCACCGAGTTCCATTGTGTTGTCATCAAGTTCCATGATGATGTCATTGAGTTCCATTGTGATGTCATCGAGTTCCATAATGATATCAAGTTACATTGTGATGTTATCAATTTCCATTGTGTTGTCGAGTGTTCCATTGTGATGTAATCGAGTTCCGTGATGATGTCATCAAGTTCCATTGTGATGTTATAAAGTGCCATAGTGAGGTTATCGAGTTCCATTGTGATGTCATTGAGTTCCTTGATGATGTCATTGAGTTCCATTGTGATGTCAACAAGTCCCGTGATGAGGTCACCGAGTCCCATGATGATGCTATCGAGTTCTGTGATGATGTCATCAAGTTCCATATTCAAAAAAGAAATAAGGAAACGGGGGCACTCACCCATCTGAATTAGTTTTCTTTAAAAACTCAGTCCTTTATTAGAAACCGTAGATAAAAGAAATTGTGAGGGAGAAATAGCATACACGGCAAGGGCAACAGCCATTTTGCACCTGCTATTTGGCTTTCTCAAGCCAAATATGTGTATTGTCAGGGTCTGAGGTTGTTAGGTGGGGTGGCGTAGACACACAAGTCCAGATTCTTAGTCCAAAATAAAGGTAGAGTTTTATTTTTACTCCACAAGAAACTGTGCGGCAACAAAAACAGAAAAAAAAACCATACAAAATAAATATCTGCCCGGCTAGGCTCTAACTACACATAAATAGGTTACCTCACCTATAATAGTAGATTCCATAGCAAAATTGAATGGTACAAGACACATCTCCCACAGTGTGACCTTCCAGCTGGCCCTGCAGCCCAGCTCTGTCCAAAGTCTTGCTGCTGGAACTGACCTTTTAAACCTCACTGATGAGGACAATCCACCACAGCTGACACGCTGCAGAAATATCCACAATGTGTGGACTGGAGGTGGGGTGGAATGACAGGTCCCACTGCCAATCCTACCTGCCATTCCTAAAAAATCCAGCCCAATACTAAGCATGTAACAAAATGCTCAGCAGACAAAAGCTGTCTGCTGAGAACAAGTCATTCCTGGACTTTCTCTCATCTTGCCCACCTGAGTAGTCTGGGCGAGATGTACACCCCCTCCATTATTTTGCCGGCCATCAGCTTACAGTATGTATATGGACACATATTTGGCTTGAGAAAGCGCCCGTAGCATACACTAAATGGCTGTTTCCCTTGCCGTGTATGCTGTTTGTCCGTCCCGATTTGTTTTATCTACGGTTTCTAATAAAGGACTGAGTTTTTAAAGAAAACTACTTCAGATGGGTGAGTGCCTTCCGTTTTTTTTTTCTTTTTTGAATATCCTATTTACAATTGGGATGAAGAGCACCACTCCTGAAGTCTTATGTGACCATTTACGTATTATTAACACAGTCGCATAGTGTGAACAAGCCTTTGAAATCTAGTGATAGTGCGACTCTTCTCTTGGATGTCCTCACCAAATTCCATTGTGATGTTATCGAGTTCCATTGTGAGGTCGAGTTCCATTGTGATGTCATCGAGTTCCATGATGATATCATCAAGTTACATTGTGATGTTATCAATTTCCATTGTATTGTCATCGAGTGTTTCATTGTGATGTCATCGAGTTCCGTGATAATGTAATCAAGTTCCATTGTGTTGCCATCGAGTTCTGTGATTGTCATCGAATTCCATTATGCTGAGTTCCTGATGATGTCATCGAGCTTCATTGTGATGTCATCGAGTTCAGCGATGATCTCATCGAGTTCCATGGTTGTAATGTGACAAAATGTGAAAAAGTTCAAGGGGTATGAATACTTTTACAAGGCGCTGTAAGACCTCCTCGAGAAAACACCACCTGGTTCCTGCTTGGGGTGCCACCCAGTCAGGCACGCCCATTACAAATTCTATCTTTTGCTGGTCTCCTCCCCTTTGGGTCACAAGCCTGCCTTCCTCACTAAGGGTGCATGCACACTACGTAACGCCGGGCGTGTATGAGAGCCGTACACGCCGGCATTACAGCAGGGCTGCCGAACACTTCCCATTCACTTCAATGGGAGCGCTGTAAACGCCGCTGTTACGAGCGCTCCCATTGAAGTGAATGGGAAGTGTTCGGCAGTCTGCTGTAATGCCGGCGTGTACGGCTCTCATACACGCCCGGCGTTACGTAGTGTGCATGCACCCTAAATGGGAAAATTACTTCTTTGATTCACAGCGTTCTAGAATTTTTGTATTTGCCCACAAGAGATCCATTACGAGCAAATATCGAGATGGTTATAAACTTTTGACCAGATGGTACCATGCTCCTCCTAAACTGCACAGAATTTTCCCGTAAGCCTCTTCAAGGTGTTGGTGATATGGCTCCAAGAAGGAAACTTTACTGTTCATTTTCTGTGAGTGTGTCGGACTGAGGGACTTTTGGGACGGAGTTCACCGGGTGATATGTAAGATCTTCCTCCCAGACTCCTGCTTTCTATCTGCTCCACCTTTCTGACTTTTTTTTCACGTGTACCACTAGTCTTCTTTGTCATATTTGATTAATGCAGCTAGGGTCTGCATTACTGACCACAGGATGTCTTCTATCCCTTCCCACCCTCACGTTCATTGGGTTTGCAAGGTGGAGGAAATCCAGGGCATGGAGGATCTCATTGAGTGCCTCTGGAACATGCATGAAGGTTCCACTATCAAGTACTCTGACTATATTTTTATATATAGAGCACTTTAGTATTTGTTCACTATAGTTGATATTTAACTTTGGCTCCTCGATCCAAGCACAGGGAAGCGACTTGGTTGCTTAGCAACTAACCTGCCCCTTTTTTTCGCACCTCTGCCTGGAAGGGTATGTTTGGCATTCCCAACGGCGACCCACAAATGATGATCATTGAAGGAGTGGGGCAGGCATCTGGCTCTTACTATATGAACAAGGCCAATACGGGCTTTCGGCATTGGCAATTCTCAGTACTGGTGTCCACCATCAGGACACCATGAACTGCAGTTTTTACTTCAATTATTATTGGCTTTATACTGCTAGATAATGATAGTAGTGTTAGGCAGTGTCCACCCATGCTATCATTGCGGGGCATGGAATGACTGACTGACAGTAATGACTCAGGTAATTCTGTGCTAATAACTACTGCATGAACCAGGATCATACCGAAATCTATCTGGTCAGAGAAATCCTTGAGTTGGTGTGTACTGTTAGACTCTCAAACCCTAATACTAAATTACTAACACACAACTGCAAAATTGAATATTTCTGTACATTGTGCTAATTTAGGAGCAGGTCTGGGTAGCTTGACCACCGTCTGACTGGAGTTATATCCATTTTTGTACAGATTGGTACTAAAATATCTGTCACTATCAGTCCCAAGAATCTTTCCATTCTGAGCCCCGCCATGTACTCATGCAGCAGTTTATGACCATGAGGCATTTCTGTGTTCAGAAGAAATTGTGTAACAAACCGTGGTGTGTTTTTTCTTCTTTAACCCCTTGTAAAAATGAAATTTGGGACTTAATTGACGTTTTTTGTAAAACCAAAAATATTTTTAATTTTCACGTCCCAATGGTATTAAAATCTGTGAAACAGCTGTAGGGTCAAAATGCTCATTATACCCTTTGATATGTTCTATGAGGGGTGTATTTTCCAAAACAAGGTCACTTTTGGGGTTTCATTGTATTGGTACTCATTTCTGTAAATGAGACATGGTACCTGAAAACTATTCCAGCCACATTTGCCCTCCAAAATCCAAATAGCGCTCTTTCCATTCCGAGTCCCACCATGTACCCATACAGCAGATTATGACCACATATCAGGTATTGCCGTGTTCAGCAGAACTGTTTAACATACTGTTTGGTGTTTTTTCTCTTTTAACCAATTGTGAAAATGAAAACTTTGTGGATAAAGTGATGTTTCAGTAATTTTTCATTTACACATCCTAATGTTAGTATAGTCTGTGAAATGGCTGTAAGGTCAAAATGCTCACTATACCAATTGATAAATTCTGTGTAGGGTGTAGTTTCCAAAGCAGTCACTTTTGGGGGTTTCCATTGTTTTGGTACTCTAGGGGCTCTGCAAATAAGACATTTGCACCTGAAAACTATTCCAGCAAAATCTGCTTTTGAAATTGCCAAGTGTCGCTCCTTCCCTTCCATGTGCTGCTGTCTGCCCAAACGTGGCATATTCCTGTGCTCGGGAGAAATTTCACAACAAACTGTGAGATGCATTTTCTCTTTTAACCCTTTTGTGAATGTGTTAATTTTAAGGCTAAATGATTTAGTTATTGAAAAAAAATCAAATGTCTAAATTTCACCACCATATTGTTTTAATTCCCGTAAATGCTTAAAGAGTTAACAAAATTCCCAAATGCTGTTTTGAATTATTTTAGTTCAGTTTTGAAAATGGGGTTTCTAATATATAGGCTTTTATAATCCCCTCCCAGCAAAGTCCGGTTTTGTTGCTCAGCTGTCTTTATGAAGTGAAATTCTTCACTAGCTGTGATGTCACGTGTCTTTTGCTGAGGCCACTGATAGGTCAGAAGACCACAAAGGACTAGTAGGCAGAGTACCAGAGTTCAGGGAAAAGGAAAAAAAAAATAAAAAATTTTTTGCCCAGACAACTCCTTTAAGACATTTAAAGCCTTTTACAGCAGCAAGATGAGTGTATTTACTTTAAAGAGGACCTTTCATCAGATTGGGCACAGGCAGTTCTATATACTGCTGGAAAGCTGCAAATCGGCTTTCCTGATCTGTGCCCTGGGTAAAGCGCTATCACTCCTGGTACCGTAGCGCTTTACAGTCAGAAGGGCATTTCTGAGTTAGCCAGGGATGCCCTTCTGCCCAGCAGCGCCTATCGCGCTATACAGTGTGAGCGGGGAGGAATGCCCCCTCCCTCTGCTCACAGTGCTTGTCTATAGATGAGTATTATCAGGAGAGGGAGGGGACGTTCCTCCCCGCTCCACAGTACAGCACGATAGGCGCTGCTGGGCAGAAGGGCGTCCCTGGCTAACTGTCAGAAACGCCCTTCTGACTATAAAGCGCTACGGTACCGGGAGTGATAGCGCTTTACCCAGGGCACAGATCGGGAAAGCCGACAGTGCACTGAATTCAGCGCACTGTCAGCTTTCCAGCAGTATATAGAACTGGCTGTGCCCAATCTGATGAAAGGTCCTCTTTTAAGACCTCTTTCAAATCCATGTTGAAGGAACAACAGAAACTCAGACACCAAAGCCTCATGAGAAGAAATGTGTTTCCTAGAGTACTAGCTGGAGAAAATTTCCCAGATTCTATACTCTGTTAGTAGTTAGGTCTTCTGAAAGAGAGCATTGTTTTGTTTCAGGAATTCCTTGATAAAGAAGATTTAACCTTTCAATCTCTATGCCATTAAATGAAAAGCGTAGCAAATTCAGGTGCCTGTATTACCTTTTGTAGTAGATCTTTTCGGAGAGGTAGAAGTCAGTAATCGCCCCCTTCCCCTTGAAAATTCCAACAATTCAGGAAACCCACGGATCCCATAAACTATAATGGGGCCTGCTGGTTTACTGCCGAAAAATGCTGAGAGAAAATTTCTGTTTAGAGGATTTTTGTCTCCGCATTTTTCAAGAAGAATGGAGAACGAAATCCCCGAATGGAAATTGATCGCAGATGTGAACCCAGCCTTACTTGCAAAGTAGTAGAGGGGTCAGGTGGAATGAAGTAAGATATGACTACTTAGTGTTTGTTCATAGTCTGTTAACTGGAGACCCACAGATATTCATTCATTGACTGTACAAGACATTTTTAATAAAATGCTTTATTTAAATACATAAAATATGCCATAATTTGACAATTTGTGTAAGTATACCATTTCTTTTTAATCAGTCCACTGAAAAGCAAAAACAACTTTAAAAAAAACCATTTGTCAACATAGGAGGCGACAAGGTGTTGTGACAGTCACTGTAGAACTTCAAGTTTCAGAGTGCCTTAATGTTACAATGTGCTACTCAAACCTACTCAATAGTAAACAATGTCTACACATAACAGAACAGAATTTAGGTCCAAAATTTTGAGCTTTTCAGTAAAATTGCAGGACATTATATCCTGGCAATGTATTACATACAACAGAAAGCAAAAGAAATGAAGCAATGTTTGTCCTTAACAAGTACAAACATTTTTATATTACGTTTTGTTCAAAATGTCCTCCAAACCAATAATAATGCCAAGTAGGTGGCAATGAAGCAGTGCAGAGATAAACATCTATGTAGTTACATGCAGCTCAGGCTGCAAAATGCACTGAGGGTGGGACAAAATTGTCATATTTGCCTGCAAACAGCATAACACAGACAGAGGCTGACAATGTCCATAACAGCTAAAAGGACAGTGATTCTACAGTAAAGCAGGCGCACTTGCAGCCATCTGATAAGCATATTGATAAACAAAATTATACTCTCTGCTTTGCTTCACTGGATTGTCGCAATAAATATATATTTCTGGACAAGTTTAACACCCCTACAAGGCAATATTTTTAGGATTTGTGGACATGATGAATTTTGTTCAGTTGGCTAGTTATAGGTGCTTCTGGAATATCTGGGTGACAACCAATACGATCTCAGTTACAGCTCAATGGAGCATCCACCAAATACTCCTACTCCAAGACTTCTGAAAAGTACATTTGCCAAGTGGCAGGAGAGAGGGGATTACTGCATTAATAGGAAAGTTTGCCATTTCTTGGAAAGCTGGATACCAAAATCTATGCAAGCTCTAATGGAGGCTATATTGGTTGTCAGAGACATCTATAAGAAGTGTCCAGATGAGACATAACATAAAAAGCTCTACAAAATGCTCTTTATACAGTATTACAAATGTGACTTCCAATGTGATGTAATTAGTATATAATGCTAATGTAAGTAGTTCCACAATGTATTTCTGAACTGACAGACGAAGAAGTCAGTGTCATATTCAAATTGTGTAAAGAGAACAAATAATCTCACCAACCAATACATGTTTCAGGAATTCAGAGAAAATTCCAGAAGAAAATGTCTGGTTGACCACAGTTAAATTACAGTTTACACCTCAAAACAGCAGCACAATAGTAGCAAAACAAGATTTATACAGTGCAGAACAGTTGTAATAAGACAACTACAAAGAGGGATGCACAGCATACACTCATATATTAATATGTTTAGCATATGTGCTAAGAAATCACCCTTGCATACACTGATTGTAGTCCAAAGCCCTCCACTGACTTGACAGACTCGCGTATACCCTTTTTTCATTGTACAGAAAAGCAAAGCAGACTGTGCATTCTTATACAATGGACCACATTGAAAAAAGATACTGGGTCATATATTCTTTTTTTTTTTTTTTTACCATTGTGGCAACTGGTGAAGGTATGCCACTGTATGGCTATAGAGTAGAATACAGAAAAGATATATGCCCCAATATATACCTCATATGAGATGAATATAGCCTAAGGATTGTTACCCCCCTTTCAATTCACAAAAACAGTGAAGAAAGGCAAAATATTCTTATCTGTGAATAATCCTGATTTTTTTTTAGGCTATTACATGAAGTAGATCGCATAAGGGCATGTTTTTGCATAGTATGGCTTAAATGTCCCACAAATCTGAATTCAAATGATGGAAGGTAAGGGTGGGTTTACACCACTGATGTTATTATTTGTTGCTGTTATCTGTCCTAGGATGACGGCAATGGACATTAACTATGTCAAAGTAACGGACGCAGATGGGGTCTATTTCCATTCCCATTGACAGCAATGTAAACAACATGACGGACGTTGTTTGATTACTTTTGTAATGGAAGAAAAAGTCCTGCATGCACAACAAATATGATGGAATTATTTGTCCATTACTCTGCCACAGTTAACGTCTGTTGCTGTCATGAAAAAAGGAATGACAGCAACAGACATTAACAACAGTAATGTGAGCTCACCCTGAGAGATTCATAATAGGGTAGTTAAATATAAAGTGCCCATAGTAGTGTAACCCTAGAGGAAACATGGGACATATGCCTGATTCAGCCATACAGGGATCACTGGGTTAAGAAAAATCTGATGGATTTCATTGGAATACTATTGTGGTATTAGTACCTTATATCCACTGAAAAAAACATAAAGAGAAATATAGCACAGATAAAATGAACATAAAAACAAACAAATACGTACAGAACAAGAATTAAGAACAACATCCCCACCATTATTTGGTATCATTGCAATGTCTGAACCACCAACAATTTGTGCACATTTGATAAAATAGAAACATAGATTTTGTTGGCTCATATGTACCCATTAAATTCTTTATACATTGCTGCATATCCTGAACTGGATGAAACATAATACAGGCAAACAACACCAAAAGTCTTGATTCATTTGTACCATAATGGATAATAGTTATGTGCCATTATAGATAAAAGACCTGCGATAAGAACAACAGAGCCAGCCCTATTGAACCTATGGCTTCTTATGCAAATCATGTGATACATCACCGAAATAAATTGGTCAAATAAAAAAAATTCTGCATAAACAGAACAAATAAAACTAATGTGATGCAAATGAGTGGTTTCCTTAATTATTACATTTTCAGAATATAAAAATACATATAACTTAGTGGTTTCTTCCAAATAAATTTTGATTTTAAGAATGTGATTATTATAAAAAGTTGGAGAAAAACATTTGGTGCACTTTACTTAGACTTGATCATTGAGATGTGTACATGGTGGTGTGTTATTATGGACACTGACTATGCATTATTAGTTTGCATGATCAAGACCATGGTTGACTGCGGACCTTCGTATCGGTGATGGACTTTTTGGGTGAGCGAGCTGTAAATAAAATAAGAAACACTTTTATTTAAATACATAGCTAAACTTTTTTTTCATAAACCTATAGTTCGAGTGAATATGATATACTTTGTAATATGCTTTAATCAAGGAATAGTGCCGTTTCCTCACTTATTTGCCTTCTTCATCCACTGATCAAATCTGTACAATAAAAGTTTATGAAGAGGAGAGAGGAAGGACAAAAAAAAGTGGGGGCTAAAGAAAAAATTCCAACTGTGCTAGAATTAGTGGAGCAGCAGCTAATAAATAATGTAAAGAGATGGACTTGTTGGAGGTGGTGAAAGGTTCTCTTTAAAAGGGGCTCTATCAGCAAAATTATGCTGTATGAGCTCCACATATGCGTGAATAGCCTTTAAAAAGGCCATTCAGGCACTGCTAATCTCATTTTAAACCCCTTCCCCCCTGTTTTAAAATAAAACTATAAAAACATATATGTAAATCATACCTATCGTGCGAGGTGGCCGGTGATGCACGATCCGTCATCTTCTGGCACACCTTCCTCTTCTTTCGGTGACACCCTCCGTTCCTGGCTCTTCCCTGGCTTCATCGTCGTCTTCTTCCGGCGGTTCAAATCTGATTGGTTCAAATCTGGCATGTGCGCACTGCCATTGAGAAAAATGGCGCCTGAGCATGCGCAGTAGCTCCGGAGGGAGCGCTACTGTGCACGCGCCTGATTTGAACCAATCAGATTTGAACCGCCGGAAGAAGATGAAGATGAAGTCGGGGAAGAGCCAGGACCGGAGGGCGTCGCCGAAAGAAGAGGATGGCGTGCCAGCAGATGACCGCCCAGCGTGCACGATAGGTGTGATTTACATATATGTTTTCATAGTTTTATTTGAAAACGGGGGGGGGGGGGGGGGGGGGGGGGTTTAAAATAAGATTAGTGGAGCCTGAATAGCCTTTTTAAAGGCTATTCACGCATATGTGGGGCTCTTACAGCATAATTTTGCTGATAGAATCCCTTTAACTACCATGATAATTGTAATTAACTCTTGGAAACAATGCAACAGTAAGGTTCCTGGGTTTCCTTTTTTTTTCTGTATTTCAGTTTGTTAAAAATGATGCATGCTCTGTCAAGTTTTTGTTGTAGTTTCTTTTCCATACAAAACAATTTTATGAAAAAAAAATAATTTTAAATTTTTACTTACAGTCCTATGAAAAAGTTTGGGCACCCCTATTAATCTTAATTATTTTTAGTTCTAAATATTTTGGTGTTTGTAACAGCCATTTCAGTTTGCTATATCTAATAACTGATGGACACAGTAATATTTCAGGATTGAAATGAGGTTTATTGAACTAACAGAAAATGTGCAATATGCATTAAACCAAAATTTGACCGGTGCTAAAGTATGGGCGCCTGTCACCAGAACCCAGCCCCACAGATTGATTCTGGTGACCCTAAACTAACTAAGTTTTCCCCATGTGAATTGGTGCCTCTCACCAAGATATCACTGTTACAGTGAGGGGAAAAATATCTGCGTGAAGACAGAAACTAGCATTCCGCCATCTTGTCTGTGTATATTCCATATTGCTTTCACTAATGTCTTGTCCCTCTCACGCAGCTACTGTGAGAGACTTGCAATTGTGCTTTCTTATCATATTTAGGAAAAGGTTGGAATGTTTCTGAGTTTCTCATAACTATTCCTTAGTTTCTCATGTTCCATAACAAGACACAGAATATTCATTAGATATGAGATCAGTCTAAACCAGTTCTAAGGATCAAGGACAGACCCTCCATCTTAAAGCACTGTGCTAGCATGTTTAGAACTAAAATGGATGACACAGACAACCAAGCGTTAACTCATGTATTACTTATGCATGTATTTATCATTTGTAAATGCCCATTTTATACGCTCACCAATGATAATTCACATTTCTATGTGATGTAGTTTGTTATGCCTAAATTAGCATATAGCCATTATTCCTCTATAAAAGCTAAGTAACATGTAATAAATGTCAGAACATTTTGATATACATCTGAGTATGTGTGGCTTTGGGTTCTCCCGAGCTCAGCAATCATTTTGTTTTTAATTTGGAAACGACAGCATGTGCTCCAGGAGTGTTTCCCCCGCCACTACAAAGAGCTAATTTGCATATTGACAAAAAAAAAAAGGAACTTCTTAGCAAAAGAGGCAGTAGTTGACAAGCGGAGAACACCATTTGATCCTAACTTATCCATCTGTGCAGACTGTAATACAAATGCTGCCATTTCACAATACATTCGCATTGTAATACATAGCATCAGTGGTCAGACCCCAGGAGTTCAAGATGCCTGAGAGATATAATAATTATGCCCGTTGCTGTTTCGCTTCTGAACCCCAATGCATAGGAATACAAGTGAAATGTCATTTTGGCTGCACAGTGAATGCCGTAAAAACTAAGCCCATAAGAAAGTCGCGCAAATGCAGTTTTTATCCAGTTAAACCTCTTTCTGAATTTTTTTCCAAATTCCCAGTACTTTGTACAGAATATTACATTTATCATTATGAAGCCCTAATATGGCTCTGTGAATGAGAAAAAAAATATGGGTTTTTAAAGGTGGGGAGTTAAAAACAAAAAATGCCTGCAGCTTGAATGGGTTAGGGTTAAAATCATAAACTATTACTATTGACAATACAAAAACAAGTTCAGCTCTGCTACATATTTAAATTACAAAATTACAAAAAAACACTTGCCTGGAATTTCCGTCTTAAAGCCTTGGTCATTAATGGGGTTAGTCCAGTTCCGTTCTCTTTGTTTTCTCTGTCATATAATGGGGTTCCACCTGGACTCCTGAAAAATACAATATAAGAAAAAAAATTCCAAAATTTTAATGCAAAATGTTTTACAGGCCCTCTCCATCCATCAGCCAAAGCACAGGAACAGTTAGAAAGAGCCTAAAGCACATAGAAAAGATTTGTAAAACATGCACCCCAGTTTTTGTTTTTTTGGCGCTAGCATTCTGACAAATTTCACTGATTTGTGTGCCCTGTATTTAAAGCTCCACAGTCCCCCACAGTATATAAAACACCCCCATAGCTCCAAACAGTAGTTGTGCCATATAAATTACACAGCCTCATTCCCAAGGAGTGCTCTGTTGCTCTCTTCCACTTGTCTCCTGCTCGACGCAGCAGGTCTGCAACAGACATCAGTAGTGGCAGTCTGAATGGTGGAGCAGGAAACTAAAGACTCCCTGCTTCACCATTTTATTCTAGCCTGAGGATGCAGATAGGGTTGTGCTGGGGCTGCCTGATCAGCTCTCAGATTGAATTGAGAGAAAATGGGACAAAACAGCTGTGCAGTGCAAACAAGTACATGCAAACTGCCTGGGACAAACCGTAGGAAAATTTTAACCCTTTCGCTGCCAGGCACGTACACTGTACGTGCTCCCAAGGTGGCACTTCAGTAGCGGAGGACGTACTTAGTCTACTTAGTCCCTACTAATGCCGATATCTCTGGACTGCATCAACATATCTTGATGCTTTAAAATGCATTTTAAAGAAGAGACTCTCATCTTTAAAATGATATCAGGGACTTGATGATTTTACTTACAGTTTTGTAGTGATTCACTGTTGAAAACACTATTTGGCATTGAGATCCAACTGCAGATCTCAATTCCCGACAGCGATTCAACAGTGAATTTCTCCAAAACTGTACATCCAATCATCGAGTTCTTGATATCATTTTAAAGATGAGATTCTCCTCTTTAAAATGCAATGCAAGATATGTTGATGCAGTCCAAAGATATAGAGCTCCAAAGTGTCCCCCCCCCCCTCCTGTCTAAGCAAGCAATTTGCGATCTAACAAGAAAGGAAGAGGGACACGGAGCAGCCCAGCAGAGAGAGAGAGACACAGAAACGATCTCTCTCTCTGCATAACTTGTATGTGACAGCAGGAGGGGGGGTGGCAGGGACTATATTGTCCCTATTAACCCTTCTCCTGCCAATCAGAGCGTATACTATACATTTGTCTCTGATTGTCACATACAGTTATAATGTAATTCCCCCCTGAGCTTTACTAGTGGGGTATTCTTATGTTATACCTCCTGAACATAACCAGGAAGTTTGTTGGTACTGTGACCCAGACATTTACCATTGTCCAGGTCGCAAGCCAAAAAAAAAAAAAAATCGCACCAAACACTTACACAACATATACATAAAGTCGCAAATAAAGTTTACATTTCACCCAATCCCTGTCCTGTCTATACCTGAGCTTTCTACAGTAAAATACGTCTCTAGTGATGTCCGTTACACGCTAAAATAATAGTAATAACGATTATCACTAGAGATGAACGTATAGATTGCTAAAATTATTATAGGGGGATGGAAAATAACATTTTTATGTAAAGTCCTATTTAATTTGCATGAACAAAATGGGATGGCGCATTTCTGCGATTTTGGCGATTCTTTAACACCCACCCCTGTAAATATATACGTGTGGTATTTATGAATGCCTCACATATTGCAGTTTTATGGACAGTACATTATGTTTGCAGAAAGGGATTTCTTGAGCCGCACTTTAGTGGCAAATTTGAATTTTTGCGCAATTTTTGCTAGCAATCTCTGTTTGCCGCAAAGTTGAATGAAGGTGCTTGTATATATAAACTATTAAATTGTGTTTTTATAGACGGTATGCTGTGTACTCTGAAAAAAGTTAGATTTTGGTATCACAGTCACAGTTTGGTAGGTGCAGTATAGCTTTTTAACATATTAGTGAACAACAGCAAAATCCTGCTTGTCTTCTGTACTCGTGTTTTTGGGAGTCCGAGCTCTTGTTGTAGTTGATGTTTGCGGTACATATAGTATATATACACTTTGTATACACCATAAGCTATTATTTTAAAAGTATTTTGTATATGAATGTGAGATTGAACATGAGTTTTAGGTGCAAATATGTGTTTTAGCGTATTTTTTCAAAAAATTATTTGTGTTGGTCGCAAAGTTGCATGAAGGTGGATGTGGCTATCGATGACCCATTAAGACATTTGTAATCTTCAGATTGTCTACTTTCAAAAAATATATAGGGTTTAGGGGTTCACTTACTTTTCATAGTGTGTAATCCCTACATTTTATAGGATGATACTTTTTTAACATTTCCAGCTTCAAAGCAGAATTTTGTTCCTTCCAGTTCTAGCGATTTTTTGAAGACACGTGCATGCGGGTTCAGGCCATAGTGATATGTATGAACTCTGCACAGGTTGAACTCTTATTTTTAGGAGGTTTGGTGCATTTAATTTTTTGTTTGGTTTCCGCTTTTAACAACTAATATACATTTATTTGCATTTTTTCATAAAACATTCACTTTAAATCAAAATTGCATGAAGGTGCCTGTTCGTATACAGTACCAAGTGGCATTCTGACAATGCTGCAGGTGTCTACTTTAAGAAAATATATAGGTATGGGGGGGTTGGATGCTTTTTTAATGTTGCAATTTAGGTTTGATTTGTCCATCTCAAAACTGTGAAAATTGCTCTGGCTACTGGAGGTGCAAAATTTCCAGAGACCCTTGGCAGCGAAAAGGTTAATAAAGCCCTATGGAATAATAATTTTGGTTAGCATGTGAATGCAATGAGCACAAAAAAAAAATTGCAAAAGTGTACACAGCCTTTAAGGCTAAGGTGGAAATGCAGTGTTTTTTTAAATCAGATTTTGTTGTGTTTTTTGAGCAAAAGTCAAACGTGGTTACGAAAGGAATGGAAAATATAAAGGAAGCACTTAGACCAGACCTGGGCAATGTATGGCCCCCGGGCCACATCCGGCCCTCTGACTGCTTCTATCCGGCCCGCATAGCTAGTGGAAGATTTTTTTCAAGGACCTGTGATGATGTCATCATAGCCTATCATCAGGATAGGCTATGACTCATTAGTGGGTGGAGCCACACGGGACTGTGAGCTTGATGCAAGCTGCCGGCAATGGGGGCTGCTGGATGATAAAGAGAGAAGACGCAGCATGTGTGAGCAAGACGGGGGAACTAGGGGCAGATGTAGGGGGGCAGTTCAACTGAATGCACATGGAGGGGGGACATTAAACTAGGGGGCAGATGGAGGGTGACAAACTGGGGCAGCTGGAGGAGGATATTAAACCATGGGGGGTAGCTGGAGGGGGACATGTCTGCCTCTAATTGTCACCAGTTTAATGTCCCCCTCCAGCTGCCCCAGTTTCATGTCCCCCTCTAGTTTCTGCTAGTTTATACTGGGGCACCAGGAGAGGGACTTAATACTGTGGGACATTTGGAGGGAAACCTTATAATGTGGGGGTGTATAATGTTAGGGTGACTGTAGGAGGATTTTACTTTGTGGGGCACATGGAAAAATGATTGAGAATGGGCGGAGTCAGAGAAGTGAGTGGAACTAAATTTGCCATGGCACGCATGGCCCTCTAGAACCGTGTGGCCCCATGGGAAAATTAATTGTCCACCCCTGACTTAGTCGTTTCCCTTCTATCAATTCCACTCCTGACTTTGGCTCAAAAAACCGCAGCACTATAGGGAAAAGTAAAATATTTTCCAGTAAATTTTCGGTATCAGTTCCACGTAGTTTTCAAGATCTCTGGCTGCTGTGATTTAATAGGAGCTTCTGTTTACTAAAAATCTGTATGGTAACATAATGGACACAAAGGTCATTAAAGTATGTGCATCAATGATGTGTGTCCATCACATAACCCAACCAGATCAGACTATTAGCCCTATTAGACGCTCGAGGGGCTTTCATGGATGCTTGATCTCCGTGGACACTTTTCCAGGGATTGTGGGCATACAGCGACCTGATGTGTTGATGCCGTGTGGCTGGAAGTGTCCTCGTCCCTAGCGGCCTGTTTTTTTTTTATGCCTCTTCCCTCCCCCCCCCCCCCCTTCACTGTCTCTTTACTACTTTTGATGCATGATTTACTTTGCATTGTATTTGTCTGTTGTGGCTTGTCATATTTGCAGACCTCTTTTTGGGGGTTCTGTCCTGTTATTTACCATGTTTTGGGGGGTTTTTTGTGTACTTTTGTAATAAATAAAGAATTTGCATTAATTAACATTCTCAGTAAAAATACAACTTACCTTTCCATGTTGACTTTTCTAAGACGTTGCCTGACATCCAGTGGGCTATTGAACTTTTCTCTGCATAGATAAAATCCATCAATAATTTCAGCTGGAAGCAGTAGAAAATTAGCTTTACAAATATTCCAATTCAGCAACTTACTTAAAAACATGTGAGAGACACTTTGGTCCCGGTTTGGAAGTCATCTTCAGTTTAATACCCCTCAGTTCTGATACGGTGAACAGTGGAATGCACTGACTTCTGTTTAATGTCTTCTAAAATATAGTGGAGACCATATATTAAACAAAAGCTATTAAAGTAATAATGTATAAAATGAAGATAATAAAAAGTTGACACAGCCTATTATGTCAGACCTAATAACCACAAATAAGTAACACAAACGGTGATAGCAGCAGCATAACCAAGTATCCATATAGTGGGGTGAGTCTCCTTACACAATAGGAAGCTACACCAAGTAAACAAATGCAGAGAATGCCAAAGGTCCTAGAGCAGTTGTTCTTAATCGGGGTTCGATCGAACCCTAGGCCCTATGCACAGTTCATTTTGTGCACCAGTAAAAAAACATACCTATGTCTTGAATTTGGAAAAAAAATCATATTTGATTTATCACTCAAGAAAGGTTCGGTGAATGTGCATATGAAACTGGTGGGTTCGGTATCTCAAACAAGGTTAAGAACCACTATCGTAGAGAAACCCAGAAATCACTCAAAACACTGCTAAAGGTATTTGGGTGCAATTATTAACCCATCAATAGCACTAACAGACCTTTTTAAAAAAAAAAAAAAAAAAAAAAAAAAGTTTTTAGCCTGGAAAGCCCCTTTAAACAACTTTTAAAAGTTGTGGCTTTTAGAAGAAGAGCAGTCAAAAATGAAAATCTAAAAATGACTGCGGCGGGAAGGGGTTTTAATTCTTTATGGAACTTACTTTTTGCTGGTCTATGCCATCTTTGGTTTTTCTTAATTTGACATTCAGAAGGTCCTTGAGGGTTATCTGAACGGGTCCTTCTTGTTTTACAGGTGGTGCCTGTAATATACGTGTCAAGATTTTATTTTAGAATATAAAGAAAATAGAGACTAGAGGTGAGTGAACAGTGAAACATTCGAGATTCGTTTCGAGTAGAGCCTCAATATTTGACTACTCAATCGAATATCGAATCCCATTATAGTCTATGGGAAAAAATGCTTGTTTCAGGGAAAACCACTATTTGACTAAAGTCCACGAGTAGCAGGAGGAGAGTGTTTAGGAGGAGCGCTGTGCAGTTAAAGCGTACGGACCACATTATAGTATATGGGGTCCGTGCGCTTTAACTGCACAGCGCTTGCAGTTGTGCTGATAAAAAGTAAGCTCACTCGGAACCGCAAGCTGCCAGCTCTCCTGACTAGCAGAGACGAACCTGCGGCAAATCAACGCTGGTTCTGCTGGAGGCTCATCCTTGCTAGTCGGGAGAGCTGGCAGATTGCTGTCACGAGGCAGCTGACTTTTTTGTCATAGGAATGCATTGACCAGCGTTGATTGGCCAGTGTACAGCATTCGGCCAATCAACGCTGGTTCTGCCGGAGGCTCGTCTGTGAAAAGGTGGAGTCTAAGATTGGACTGCTGTGGGTATATCATGGGTATAAGAAATTAGTATATAAAATATATAATGTATATAAAGTATATAGTATAAAGTATAGTATATAGTATAAAGTATATAAAGTATATAAAATATCACAACTCATTATCAATTTTGTATACTCATAAGTATAATGATTTTTAATTTGATTTAAAAATGTATCCAACCTTTGGCTGAGTGCTTGTCACTGTCTTCAAAAGTGGCAAATGTTTTTTGAATACAATATTCGGTGGTGGAAGTGGTGGTGGAGGGGGAGGAGGAGGCGGTGGAGGTGGTGCTGGTAGGGAAGGCAATAAACCCACTCCTGCTGCTTCCATCTTAGATTCTTTTATAGAAGGCAGGATCTTTGCTTTCTGACAATTACAGCAGCAGACACTTCCTGATAAACTTGAATTGGTGCCTTTAGTCTGAAAGAAAATGGACATTACTAACATCAGCAGATATTGAAGATGTCATCTGCTTATATTCCAGTTGAAAAACTGACATAGATGCTCACCTGAAGTGACAGCTGCAGCTTTAGAAACTCAACTTCAAGTTTATGTAAGCGCCGTTTCAATGTATGTTGCTCAATATAGTAGTGGAAAGGTGGACTAATGATATTTTTTACAAAAGTGAGCCGCTGGAAGAAATATATATAGTGGTGAACTCAAATGATAGATTAACCTCCACCCACACAGCTCTGTGGAGCCACCCCCCATTATCAATCAGAATCCCACTTTTTTTTAACCCCTTTTATGCTACAGTCAAGGCTAACTGCAGCATCTAATTTGTTTTACAAAAAAAAAAGGAAAAAGAGAATGTTTTTCCCCTTGTTAACGAGAAAAATTTTTTTTAATTGTTGCTAGAATTGATCCTAGAATTCATGTTTTCTCTTCATTTTGCCTCAAAGAAACATTAGGTACCGTATATACTCGAGTATAAGCAGTTTTTGTGCTGAAAAAGCCCCCGTTGGCTTATATTTGAGTTAAGAAAAAATAATTTATTTTTTTATTATTTTTTTTTGGGGGGGGGAAGGGGGGGCAGTCTGTGATCAACCGCAATAGTAATGTATAGAATCTCCCATAAAATAGTGAGAAAAATATTAATAATATTTAATAAATATAATAGTAAAAATAAATAAAAGTTCTAAATCACTCCTTTCCCTAGAATACATATAAAAGTAGGAAATGATTGTGAAACACATACACATTAGGTATCCCTGTGTCTGTAATTGCCCGGTCTACTGAATATAGGGTACCTGCAGTGCTCTTGTTCCGTTGGGAAGGGGTTAATAGGAGCACTGCTGATACTGTATATTCAGCCAGGCTGAATTTCAAGTGGGGGAAAGAAAAACAGTCCTCAAGCTCAGAGAAGGGGCAGACAGACAACAAAAACAACCCCTCCCCTTCCCCATCACCTACTGCACCCAAAAACTCCGACCATTTTCATTTTTTAAATTTTCCAGTAGCTGCTGCATTCGGTATTCTCCAAATGTTTTATTCTTGGAGATAAACTGCTGCCAAAAGAGTCTGGTAGTGGCTTTCTACCCTCTGCTATGTTATTACACGTGTACTGCTTGGGTGAGTCAAGTGTGCATGTATAAGGGGGTGTTTGGCAAGATAGCTGGTACAGAAGTTTTGCCAATCTTATTTGTATGGCCAGCTTAAGGGAGTTGTCCAGGACCTAAAGGATAGGTAATCAGTATCAGATTGGACTGGGTCCAACACCTTGACCCCGAAGTGGTTGCTGGAAGTTGTATATCAGGTATACAGCCATAAGCAGACCTGCTTATATTCAAGTGAATGGGAGCAAGGCTGTAGTTCTCCCGCTCCATTGCTACAATGTATGGAGCGCTGTACACTGCATACATCTTTTGGTCTGTACACTATAGCTGTGGTGACTAGAACTGCAGCTCTGCGCCCTTTCGCTTGAATATGAGCAAGGCTGATTCTAGCCATAAACTTTATATACAGCTTCCGGTAGCTCCATCAGGTATGGGCTCATGTGAGACCCTGACCGATCTGATACAGATGACCTATCCTACCCATCAGTATCAATTATCTTCAGATCCTGGACAAGCCCTTGATGACAGCCTATCTTTCAACTTCAGATTTCAGGGGGTAGGTTATATAATCAGTGATTTTAATATATCCAATATCTACCTTGGAAGTTGAGAGGTTTTATTTAATCACTCCCATTGAAGCACAACAACCCTGCATAGCTAACATAGCTGCCATCTTAACTCCAGCAATAAATTATATTTACATTAACATACCTTTTTCATACTGTTATGGATCCACAAACATAAAGATATGAAGGTTTTCACTATTGAACTCACTACATTTCTAATACTGGGTAATCTGAGCCAAAAAGAGTACACAAAACTGAAATCCCATGATAGCCTTGCCTCTGTCTTTGGCGTTAACCTGCAAACATGAAGAATATACAGCAAGTATTCATTTATATGGAAAAAAAAACACGTACACCACTGTGTTAATTTAAAAGAAAAAAAAAGATAGATAGATAATAGATAGACGAGTCATTCCATTCATGCAGAGCAATCTGAAACATTAACAATATCTGGTACACAGTAGATAAACTTACTCTGTAGTATCACAACTGGAATGTTGCATCTTCTTTATAGCCCATGGTTTCCGTTTCTTCGGTTTACCAGGTCTTTTGCGTGCTTGCAGGAACTTTGCCATGATCTACGCAGAGATATAATAGATATAGTTAAGACCATTAAAAAAAATAATTATCAGTGTCTAAAGAAGTCATCATATTACTGTACTATTGATAGTTACACAGGAGTATGTAATAAACTATATTATATATTATTACTATTGACAATCAGCATAATTTTACTAAGGACAGAAGTTAACTGGACTGCCTAACCAGATTAGAAATGAGTACAAGCCTAGACAAAAGGGAGGTTGTGAATATAGCATTTTTGGACTTTGCAAAGGTATTTGACACTGTCCTTCGGACATTTAACCCCTTAATAATGCAGGACAGTTTGTAAGATCAAGGGGTTGTCGGGGATAAACTGATCTTTCTAATTTAGGCTACTGTGACGTCACTTCTTCTTGGAGGCCAGCACCTCTTCTTTTTGACATCTGTGCAATAATAGAGCAGCTGTACTGCACAGGCGTGGACAGCCGTCAAACATCAAGAAGTGATGTACCGTCCTCAGAAGGTCCGAATCAGAAGACAGGTTAGTATGATGGGGTGGGGGGGTTGAGTTAGTTAGGAAAGGCTATAAGTGGGCAGGCTAGCTAGGGAGGGGGTGTTAATGAGAAAGGGATTGGGAGGTAGTGAGAGATGGAGGAGTTGCGAGTCATGTCTGAATGAAACCCAAGACAATGTGGTAGTTGTAGCAACAGAAAGATGCCCATATAAACAAAAGCAGAAGATGCCAGGAGCTCACAAAGAAAGCCAGAAATCACTCAAAACACTGCTAAAGGTATTTGGTTGCACTTATTATTAACCTATTAATAGCACTAATAGACATTTTTGAAAAATATTTTCTTGCCCAGAAAAATTAAAATAGGTGATAAATGTTAACTGAACGAGAAACACAACTCAGGTATCCAGCACATTCGGGTCTAAACAGTGGAGAAGAGCCAGCGTATTACTAGTGAATCAACATCTTGTAGAAGTTCTCTTTATGTAAGATACACCCAGAGGTCGTAGTCGCCCTTAATCAACAAGGCCGTGCCCATAATAGGCTCAGCCAAATAGTTATCCCACTTGGATACTTTAGCTATGTGTAAGTAAAATATCCAGAGTGGGTCTGAGAGGAGCTGATAAATATCTGAAATGAGACCAGCAGTAGTAACACCGAATTTACAAAGCTTTTCAAAAAACGTAGGTGTTGGGGCCGTGGAAGATAGTACAGGCTAAATATGAGATTTGAATATATGAAAACTCACTAGACCAGAGCAGGCCAAAATTGGATTGAAGATCAGAAAACGGAAAGAGGGAACATGTCCTGATCTATAACACTGGCAAACCTGAAAAGACCAGCCTGTACTCAAGGGTCTGCCACTAGTGTAGAGAGTCCTGGAGGGAAGTTAGGATGGAGGAGGAATGCTGTCATAGAAGAGTGTGCATAGGATACAGGAAAGTGAGCTGCACAAGTGTGCCAAACATCCCTTGTAAGCACCATATGGCTAAGCAAGTCAGTCCTTGGACGACAGCAAGGACTGGACCAAAACAAGGAATTAGGATAATGTGGGGAAAGCCACAACTTCTCTACATACATCCATTTGAAATAGGCCTGAAGGGTGGACCAAGGCAGGATCCGATGCAACTGGGTTGTCCAGTAATACATAGCTAGATTAGGAAGGGAAGGGCCTCCCCTCACCCTAGGGGTCATCCTGAACTGCCTAGAAAGCCTCAGTCTCCCTCCGGGCCAGAAAAACCGTACAATTGAGCCCTACAAAGAAAATCCCTAAGGTGAACCAGTATCATGAGGGTCTCAAATAGAGTAGTTTAGGCAAGATAATCATTTTTATGGTAGCTATATGGCTAAAGAGCAGGGAGGAACGACCCCTCCCTCTGCTCACACAGCTCGTCCATAGACCAGTATTATCAGGAGAGGGAGGGGGGAGTTCCTCCCCGCTCCACAGTACAGCGCGATAGGCGCTGCTGGGCGGAAGGGCGTCCCTGGCTAACTGTCAGAAACGCCCTTCTGACACTAAAGCGCTACAGTCCCGGGACCGATAGTGCTTTACACCGGGCACAGATCAGGAAAGCCGATAGTGTGCTGAATTCAGCGCACTGTCAGCTTTCCAGCAGTATATAAAACTGCATGTGCTCGATCTGATGAAAGGTCCTCTTTAAGGCCAGCCAAACTAGAGTGAGGAATCTAGATAGGTAGACCCTCCACCTTGGAGGCGTTAACCTTATAGCTGTATAGATGGCCAAAACAAGACAGGAGATCATGGAGGTTAGGGAGGGAAACATGAAGATTGGTAAGGGTCAGAAGGATGTCATCAGCAATATGGAGTGTTTTTTGCGATTGCAGATCTTGATCCCCGAAATATCCAAGTGAAAGCGGACAGATGACATCTAAGGGTTTAATGCAGAGGACAAAGAGGAGAGGTTAAAGCGGACAACTCTGTCGCATTCCGTTGTGAAGGAAAAAGGGAAGAGAAGAGGCATGGGTGAGTTTAATCGGCACGGATGGGAATGAGTAAAGGCCTCTAATTGTGTTCAAGAAGAGAACATGGAGGCCATATGTGGCCAGGGCTGTAAACAGGAACGGCCACTCCAGTTTATCAAATGCCTTTTCTGCACCCAAGTTGAGTACTAAAAGTTCACAGCCAGATTGAGAGACCACATAAATAAGATCGATTGTTCTCCTAGCACTATTTCCCCCCTTCCCCGACAACAAGGGACAAAGCCAACCTGATCTTTATGGATCAAGGGTGGGAGACCTACATTGGGCATGGAAGACAGAAATTTAGTAAACAGCTTGAATTCTATATTCAGGAACAGGATTTGCCTACACAAAAAATCATATATGTTGGCGTAAACTGCTGCTTGGACACACAGCAGGGCTCAGAAGAGAAGGAGTTTTTTAGCTTTCGGAGTATAGATTTAAAAGGGAGTTTCTGGACACCATGTTGTTTTTGCAGAGCCCTGCAGGTGCCAGTAAACTGGAATTCCCCAAGAGGTGACCCATTTTGTAGAGGCAATTTTAGGGTCTCTGCAAATGTGACATTGCATCCAAAAACCAACTAACCATTGCGTTCTATAAGCTACATAGCACACCTTCACATCTGCGCCCTTCTGTGTGCCCAAGGGCAGTTTATGCCCACATGTATGACACTGTTGTACAAAGGAAAACATGATTAAGGGTGCGTTCACACGATGTAAAATGGAACGTGATCTGGCACGTATACGGCGTGTCAGAGTTTGGGCGCTCAAAAAGATCCCATTGATTTCAATGGGAGTTACGAGCGTATACGCAGCGTAATTTTGCACCCTCAAAATTACGGGCGCAAAATTACGTGGCGTATATGCTTGTAACTCCCATTGAAATCAATGGGATCTTTTTGAGCGCTCAAACTCTGACACGCCGTATACGTGCCAGATCACGCTCCATTTTACATCGTGTGAACGCACCCCATCAATGTCATATGTGGGTATAAACGGCTGACAGCACAGATGGGAAGGATCACTATTTTGGTTTCTGAACGTCATGCCACTTTTGCAGAGCCCTTGAATTGCCAGTAAAGTGGAATCCGCAGACATGTCACCCCATTTTGGAAACTACACCACTGAAGGGATTTATCAAATGGCGTAGCAAGCACTTTTAATCTATGAATGTTGCATTAATTTATTTTTCAGAAATGAATGATAATGAAAAGTGAACATTGCAATTTTTCCAGATATACACCATTTCAGTACCCAATATGTTGTGCCCAGCTTGTGTCAGCAGAGACACACGATCCAAAAACTGTTAAAGAGGACCTTTCATCAGATTGGGCACAGGCAGTTCTATATACTGCTGGAAAGTTGACAGTGCGCTGAATTCAGAGCACTATCGGCTTTCCCGATCTGTGCCCCGGGTAAAGCGCTATCGGTCCCGGTACCGTAGCGCTTTACAGTCAGAAGGGCGTTTCTGACAGTTAGCCGGGGACGCCCTTCTGCCCAGCAGCGCCTATAGCGCTGTACTGTGGAGCGGCGAGGAACGCCCCCTCCCCTCCTGCTAATACTCGTCTATGGACGAGCACTGTGAGCAGAGGGAGGGGGCGTTCCTCCCCGCTCACACTGTGCAGCGCGATAGGCGCTGCTGGGCAGAAGGGCGTCCCTGGCTATCTGTCAGAAACGCCCTTCTGACTGTAAAGCGCTACGGTACCGGGACCGATAGCGCTTTACCCGGGGCACAGATCGGGAAAGCCGACAGTGCACTGAATTCAGCGCAATGTCAGCTTTCCAGCAGTATATAGAACTGCCTATGCCCAAATTGATGAAAGGTCCTCTTTAAAGAGGACCTTTCACCACTTTTGGGCACATGCAGTGTTATATACTGCTGGAAAGCTGACAGTGCGCTGAATTCAGCGCACTGTCGGCTTTCCCGATCTGTGCCCGGTGTAAAGAGCTTACGGTGCCGGTACCGTAGTGCTCTATGGTCAGAAGGGCGTTTCTGACCATTAGCCAGAGACATCCTTCTGCCTCGCGGCGCCTATCGCGCTGTGCTGTGGAGCGGGGAGGAACGCCCCCTCCCGCTCCTGATAATGCTCGTCTATGGACAAGCGCTGTGAGCAGAGGGAGGGGGAGTTCCTCCCGGCTCCACAGCACAGCGTGATAGGCGCCGCGAGGCAGAAGGACGTTCCTGGCTAATGGTCAGAAACGCCCTTCTGACCATAGAGCACTACGGTACCGGCACCGTAAGCTCTTTACAGCGGGCACAGATCGGGAAAGCCGACAGTGCGCTGAATTCAGCGCACTGTCAGCTTTCCAGCAGTATATAACACTGCATGTGCCCAAAAGTGGTGAAAGGTCCTCTTTAAGTGGGCATCCCAAGAACAACAGATTTTGGAGCATTCATCTCTGATACAAGCCGGGTACAAAATATTATGCACTAAAACTACATATACCTGGAAAAAATTGCCATTTTCACCTTTCTCCATCAACTGCATATTCATAGTCTATGCTCCAAAAACCAAACAGCGCTCCTTCCCTTCTGTGCCCAAGCAGCAGCTTACACCCACACCATTTTTGTGTGCTTATAATTTGACTAAATTTTATTAACTCTTTCTTGATAGATTTGGAAAACAAAACAAAAAATCAATTCTGGCATAGCTTTTCACCTTTTAATTTTTTTCCGCACATCATAAGAAAAAGGTTGTTTTTATTCTATGAGTCCGTAGGATTATGGCAATACACAATTTATATTGTTTTTTTATGTGTTACTAATTTAGCAAAATAAAAATCCATTTGGGGACATAAATCAATTATTTTTACATCATCTTCTGAGATGCACATTTTTATTTTTTGGCTGATAGGGCTTACTTTTTGTAGGAAGACCTGTGCTTTTTATTGGTACTGTTTTGGGGTAAATGTGACTTTTTGATCACTTTTTATAGCATATTTTGTAAGACGAGTTGGAGAAAAATCATTATTTCTGGCGCTGTTTTTTTCACGACATTCACTGTGCAGGCTAAATAATGTTTCAGTTTCATTGTACGGAATGTTATGAACGCAGCAATTCCAAACGTATTTTTTTTTTATTAATTTTTAGAGTTTTCTTTTATATAATTAATTTTAAATAGGAAAGGGGCATTTTGGGGCTTAATTAATTTATTAATATTCTTTCATACACTTTTTTTTTTTCCCCACAACTGTAAAGTGATGTTCCTCTAGGGGACCTGATCAAGCAATGCTTGATCTGATCACTGATTCAGTACTATACACTTGTATACACGTGTACTGCAGTCTATAGAGGAAGTCAGTCTAAGGGTTCGTTCACATGTGCACCCAGTCTCCGTTCTCAGGTTTCTGTTTTCTGCAGACAGAAGACGGAAACCTGGCAGACCGTGTCCGACCGTCAGCGTTTTGTACTCTCCGTGTGAAACCTGTTATTTTAAACCAGACACAAAAGTCTTGCATGTCCGACTTTGTATCCAGTTAAAAAAAAAACTGTTTCACCGCAAACAGCACAAAACGCTCAACGGCCGGACACTTTTCAAATCCATGGGTCTGAAAAATGCCTGCAGGTTTCCGTTTCCTGCCCAGTTTAGGGCAGGAAACAGAAACCTGCAAAACGAAAACCCGGGGCGCAGATGTGAATGAGTCCTAAGCAGTTGCATAGGCTGACATCCTCCCATCCCAGCAGGATACCAGGTATTGAGGACTTGGATCACTGATCAAACCCGTGGCTGCAGAAAATACATGGTGGGGGGTGCCGAGGGGCTCAATAACATGTCGGAACCCCTTGGATCCCGCTGTCATGTTTGACCACAGCATCAAAGGGGTTACAAGCATGATGTAATTTTACTGCCAGGAACTTTAAAGGGGCTCTATCAGCAAAATCATGCTGATAGAGCCCCACATATGCGTGAATAGCCTTTAAAAAGGGTATTCAGGCGCCGCTAAAGTTATATTAAACTACCCCCCAGTTTTAAAATAGAACCCTAAAAAAGAATGTTATCTACTTACGCATTGTGCACACTGGGCGGGCATTCAGGGTGCGCAGTCTTCTTCATCCACGCCTCTTCTTCCTCCGATGTCCTCCGGTTCCGTCCTCCTCCGGCGCTCGCGAACTGACACTGATAAAAAAAAAAAAAATGGCCTGGGCGCCTGCGCAGTAGCCGTAGTAGAAGCCGCATGCTACTGCGCAGGCGCCCAGGCCATTTTTTTTATATCAGTGTCCGCTCGCGAGCGCCGGAGGAGGACGGGACCCAAAGACATCGGAGGAAGAAGAGGCGTGGATGAAGAAGAAGACACACCCTGAATGCTCGCCCACAGTGCACGATGCGTAAGTAGATCACATTCTTTTTTAAGGTTTTATTTTAAAACGGGGGGTTAGTTTAATATAACTTTTCCGTGCCTGAATAGCCTTTTTAAAGGCTATTCATGCATATGTGGGGCTCCATCAGCATGATTTTGCTGATAGAGCCCCTTTAAATCCATGTGCAGATGAGTTGTTCAGTCCATCAGAGGTTCTGCTGCAATTGCTAGACTAACCATCTTCACTTATGGTTGCCACCTATTGCTGCCCCCAACATAACGTTTGACAGGTCTGGATAGGCGGGGACTGCAGCAGATAAAGCTATGCCCTGGGTGAAATGAATAGATCACTGGTATTCAGGTTAATGTCAAACTGCAGAGTTGTTCTTTAGTGATGCAAGGTAATCACAGAAAATTTCAAGTCTTTTATCACTGATGTGTCAAAGTGTCACCTACGGTATGTCTAGCCCCTAAGCTCAATTCTATTTCCTGTTTCTGCAGACCCCATAATACAGCACTATATACCTTCCAGGACCTTACACTGTGAGGATCACATGCATTATAATAAAAATATACTCCGATAGGGATCAAGGAGTTTACACGCATTGTGATAAAATACATGTATGATAGGGATATCAGGGGGTTTACATACATTGTGATAAAATGCGTGTATGATAGAGATTAGGGGGTTTACATACATTGTTATAAAATGCATGTATGATAGAGATCAGGGGGTTTACATACATTGTGATAAAATGCATGTATGATAGGGATCAGAGGGGGTTTCCGTGTAGTGTAATAAATCGACCTAATGAAGCAAGCGTGTCTGGCATGTCCTGGCCCGCTGCCCGCAGTGATGCTGAGCTGGCAGTGCCTAGGTAATTGGGCTCACCGTGCTTGAGCTGATAGGCGCCGCTCCCTCACTCCTCCGCCCGCAGCCTGACAATCCACACACACAACACTTCTATTTTCAAAATTACAACGCGACGCGCTCCAGCCAATCCCTAACCTCGGCCACCCTAGACACCGCCCCCATCCGTTAGCTCCCTCAAGAGGTGGCCAATCAGACGTCGTTCCGCTCTACCTGCAGACTTCTCACGGAAACTGGGAGGTGCCCATTCACCAGCTAATCACGTCGCTGGAATCCTCCCTCCCCTCTCACTCTCAATTCATGAATGGGTTAAATTCGCAGAACCTCTTAATAACCAATGAGAGATCAAATCGAGATTACTGTAGCCAATGGCAAGCCATTACTTGTTTTTCAGCCAATCACACTATGACGCTCATAAAGCGGTTTACATTAAGCTCTGACCAATGGGCTGCCGGTATCGTCTCCGGCTGACCAATGCAGACCCTGCATGAAGTGACAGCTGGCCAATGAGCGGCGCCAGCTATTTGCACCCAGTGAGTGTTGCACAAGCAGGGCTCCTCCTCTGTACCCTCCCCCGCTCGTATTCCCGGGTCCGCCTGAGGAATGTAAACTATTCAACATGGAGACAGCAGTCAATAAGCTGGAGGCTCTGGTAAGACGGCGGTGGCGGGGGTGTGTGCGGGCACGGCCTGCACCGCGAGCGGGATCTGCGGTAGCACACGGCTCTCTAGTGTGTGTGTGTAGAGCCGGCGGGTGAAGCAGGATGGGGCTGTGGGCAGGAGCGCGCACATCATGTCATCTGGCCGTGGCGGCCTCAGGCTGCTGACAGGAGCGCTACCGCCCGGTGCCTGCTCTACAGGCGGCCGTGTGCACGTATCGTACTGGAGGAAGAGGCGGCTCTGTCTGCCTGCTAGAGATTACAGCTGGAGCCGAGGAGCGGGCCTGGGCGGCCAGTACACGTACTGAGGAGGTGCGGGGCTGAGAAATGGCGGGAGCAGGAGACGCCTCTTCATTCTGCTGCTGTGTGCGGGGCTCACGCACGAGATTAGCGCCGAGTACAAGCTAATCCCGGCGCTAGGCTATGTAATCTCGTGCTCCTCCCTCAGCACTGCCCTCCCTCTGTCCTTCACTTGTCACTCTCCTCACACCAATCACTGGCCCTAGTCAGACTACTGCCGCCTGGCATCGTGCCCCGAGTTTATGTATCATGCCCGTACCCTCTCATTATTATCATATAAACCACGCCTCCCTCATTAGCTATGCTTCGCCCCGCCCCCTGGTGGCCGCTGACGTTACCATTGTACAGTACATAAAGCCTCACCTATGGCACAGAGGGAGCCCGGGGGTGGGGTCACCATAAAGCCACGCCCCCCGTCAACAGAAATGAAAATGACATCTGTCACAAAAAGTGAGCGAGTTTGAAAAATAAGGTGTTTATGGAAGATGTCCGTCACAAAAATACTAGTATAATGTCATTATTACCTGTAGAGTTTAATTATTAGTACTGTGCCTAGTTGAGGTAATAAAGGTGACTCTGAATTCTCAATGAAGTCCATGCTCTACTGTCACAATTTCTTTCTTTATATATTTACATATCTAAATAAAAAATGTTGGTTGCCCTTGGAAACTGACACCGCTGTCAAGCATGTGACCTAATCCTTCCCTTCCGTCATCTGAGATCCCACATTAATTTTCTCGTCTCTGCTTGCTTGTATAGCGCCAATTTATCCTTCCGTGCTTAATAGACTTTGTCCCTCACAGTCTACATTCCCTGTCAGTATGTCTTTGGAGTGTGGGAAGAATCCATGCAAATGCAGAGTACCTTAGGCCCCATGTAGCAGGCTGCAGCCAAAAAGTGGTGCATGAAAAACTGCGGCAGAAACGCAAAGTATTCTTCTGCGGACTTTCTGCTTCAGTTATACCTATGTTGAAACTGCTGGCGTTCCCTTAAGTATAGTTATCATGCTGCAATTTACAAAAATGCAACATTTTCTGAAATAGCAGCTTGCCCGCTACAGGGGTTTTTTCTGCAATGTGAATATTAGCCAGAATCCCATCCACTTTGCAGGGATTGTAAAATGCTGTGGCATTTCTGCCGGGGCAAAATCTACACTACATGGGGCAACAGCCTTAGGGCATGTTCACACCTGCGCTCGGTCTCCGGTTTGTGGGTTTCCGTCTTCTGCCGACAGACAGTGTCCGCCTGTGAGCGTTTTGTGGTCTTCGGTTAAAACCGGTTTCTCTGCAGAGACCACAATTTGCTCACAGGCTCAGGTTTCCGTCTTCTGCCCAAGAAACTGGATAGGAGACGGAAACCGGCAGTCACTTTGGAAACCCATTCAAATGAATGGATTTGCAAAGTGACTGCTGGTTTCCGTCTCCTATCCAGTTTCTTGGGCAGAAGACGGAAACCTGAAAGCGGAGACCGGGCGCAGATGTGAACCTACCTTTAAAGTGATTTTCTATTATCAGACTATTGATGGCTACGCATATCAGATATTTCTTGGTCTGATTCTTGCCATCTTTCCCGATCAGCTGTTTAAAGGGGCGGCACTTGGATGAACGCTGTAGCCTCCTCAGTGCCTAGACTACTTTGTCTACATGCCTGCTGTCTACATATAGTCATGATGTATGGTATTGCAGCTTTGTTCCGTTCAAGAGAGCAGGATGAAGCTACAATATCATGCAGTTTAGTACGGCTGGTTGACATGTGGACGAAGCGATGTAAACGCTGGATAGGCCACAGGATTTGCTCCATGGCCCTTGCAACAGGTAATGAGCAATTGTGACAATAGTCGGGCCCCATCAATGGGATTCTGATGAATTTTCCTAAGAATAAGTTATTAGTATATTAAACCAGATGTCACTCTTGTAGAGAGGGATCACCTGACTTGATCATTGACTCTTTTCATGCTGAGTTGATAAGTCAGCAAGAGCCATGTTCTTACTGGCAACCCCATGTCAAGCAGTTCGGTAGATAGGCTTCATTTACAGGGCACGTATGGAAAGATGTATAAAGGTTGTAATGTGAGCAAAATAAATCTTCAATGAATTTGCTGCAAATTTTGTTTTCTTTGTTAACTAGCATGACCAGTTAGTTGAATATTTTTTTTTAATCCCCTCCTCTCCTGAATACTGAATAAGAATAGTTGGAATTCATCAAGACTGGCGTAAAACATGGCAGTCTTGATGAATTTTGCTGTGTAGTATGATGCACATGAACGCATTAAAACCCCATGCACACAAGCAAATTTAGTCTGGACCGTATATTGTACGTGTTTTTCTGTACTGAATGTGATCTGGAAAACAGAACTCCTTGCATCATAGTGATCTATGAATGTGCGTCAAAATGTACATGTCTGCTTTAGGCCACACCTCCTAACACTGAGCCCGTGGCAAAGATGACATTAAAAGAACTGCTTCAGAAAAATGGGCATGCTAGTGGAATAAACTGCAATTCCGCCACTGTCTTCTACTTTACATTTTCTGCCGTTTGCCATGCGACTTATATCAAACCAGACTTCTCATTCATCTTATCCTTCAATTATATGGACAGAGACCTATATATATTCGTCAAGGTAGAAGACTATAACGCGGATGCTCCTTTCAAGTTATCCAACTGCATTGTTCTTCTTTTGTTTTGTTCTTTTATGGATGTATGAGCAGTATAGTAAAAATGTAACGTTAAGCTAGCCTTACTGTGTTATGTAAGGGCAGTTCCTGAGCATGCAGTAGTTATCTTTCAGCCACTCACGTCCTACACTGTACGGTAGATAACAAGGTTGTACACATTCTGTCCAATTTATTCTTTCTGAGCATATCTTCTAAGTCAACCAAACAAATAACCCTAAATCAGCAAAACTAATCTCAGAAACAAATACAAAACCAGTCACTGAGACCAAAATATAATAAGAATATAACAAAATTTTATTAAATATAAGAAAAATAAAGAACATATGTGAAATGGGGAAGACTTACAAAGGAATGTCCGTCAAAAAGATGGCGGTTCAATACCACAACCCTCCCACTGAAGGTAGACAGAAAATCCCCTCACAATCTCCAATAATATAAAGCAAATAGAAATTCAATAATGGTAGTTCCAAATGTAGGAAATTATATTACAAGCACATATGAAACCTGCTCCATACACAATAATAAGCATAGGAAGGTAGTAAAAGGACACATATATATAAGTGCACTTACCATTACATATCTAACAACATCTTTAACAATACACGTGAACCACCAAAAGGGAGAAGAGGGAGACCACTGTATACCACCAGGGGGACCAATAGTCCTATAATGAACTATTGGTCCCCCTGGTGGTATACAGTGGTCTCCATTTTCTCCCTTTTGGTGGTTCACGTGTATTGTTAAAGATGTCATTAGAACAAAAGCATGGCACGCGCTAAAAGCAAACCGTCCAATCCTGTCACTCAACATCTGCTGTGTGGGGTTAATTCTTGAGAAATCAACGAGTTTGGATGATAATAGGGAGTATGCCTGGCTTTAAGTCTAGATTTACGTAGTTACCAAACAAGCTTCCTAGCCTTTGTGGAATGTTATTAATATTTCTTATTATTTTTAAAGCAAACCTCTCCCATTGAAAATGCAGTGCAATCTGCAGGCAGTTTGTCATAGAGTGGGAGGAACTGAGCAGAATAGGTTTGTTATTAAAGTTCCAGTATAATTTGTTATTGAGATCTGAGTCCAGGGGGTTTAACTAGCAGATATACCCAGGTATATTAGAGATTTAAGGTTATACTATATTGTTTCCCATTTAACTGAAGGCGGGTTCACACCTACGCCCAGTTCTCCACTCTCCGCTTTGTGGGTTTCCGTCTTTTGCCCGAGAAATTGGACAGGAGATGGAAACCCGACAGTCACCACTTTTAACCAGTGTTTTAACCACTTTCTGTTTGGTTAAAAAAAAAAAACGTTTCGCCGCAGACAGGCACAAAACGCTCACGGGCGGTCACTTTGCAAACCCATTCAAATGTGAATGGGTTTGAAAACTGACTGCTAGTTTCCGTCTCCTGTCCAGTTTCTCGGGCAGAAGACTGAAACCTGTAAAGCGGAGATCGGGCGCAGGTGTTAACCTGCCCTGACTTATATCTTGCTGCATGCAGATCACACTGTATTTGTGATGTGCCTCGCTCCCTATAAGTTTGATCCCAGATTCTTCTTTTTCTCTTAGCTCCTACAACTGAACTATAATACTTTACTGAACTATACTTTTGCTCTTCTTTTACGAATCCTGTCCAGGGCCCTTTTTATGTTGTACTACTAGTGGCCTGGCACAAAAAGCAGTGCAATGTTAAAAGGGCATTGGCCAGTGACCCAAGCCACCTTCTGAAAGTACCTAAGAGCTGCATTCCCATTCTGTGGATAGTCGTCCAGCTGCTTTTACTTCTTTCATGGTGAAGATTTTTTTCCTGCTAATAATTGCTCTGACTTTATTGCACTACTGTACTATACAGCTAGCAGTGCAATAGTATTGTCAAAGCATTTGGGAGCAGAGGAACCCTTCATACAGCAAGCACACTTGGAGAAATGCACTGTTTGGTTACAAAGTAAAGTGGGGCAGTGGGTATTCATGGCCTTTGTTTTACTGTGATAACAAGTTGTGATGTTTTTGATAATCTGAATTTCAGTTTCAAAAAGCTGAGTCTGACTTGGATTATATTGAACAAAAATTGGAGTTTGAAATAAGGAAGAGTCTCCCGGAAGAATCATCCCAGGTATTTGCATCATCTGGTTTGGTAGATGACTTATAATGCTTCATATACGGTACTTTTGAACAATCTGGTTTCGGTTCTTGTCTACAGCTGCTTTTTGTAAAGGTCCTCTGGGCATGGCTTTTTTTTTGTCTACTGCTTTCAGTATGAAAACAATGGACATCTGACTGAACCCATAAAATTCAATGTAACTGCTATTTTAGTGGCCCATCTGTCCATTATTCTGGTCCTTTAATGGACCAGAACACTGGACAGCTGACGAAATTGTGAACCTAGTGTCAGATAGCCGCTTTGTATTTCTTTTGCTTCAGTAGAGTAGTCAAAAACTCTTTTGACGATTCTCATGGTCATGAGGCTATATGCCATAGATTCAGTGGTGTTATTGTGCTATGGAAACCATCTCAGGATTAGTCTGGATACTTCAAGCTGAAAAAGGAGCAGATGTTGCTGCCTTACATTAAAAACAAGATTAGCTGATGAGAGCCAGTTTTCAGAAAGGATTTTGAGGTAGAAGACCACCTTAAAATTCTCTCCAAAAGCCGCTTTAACAGAAATTGCTGAGATATTTTGTTATTTACTTATTGGGTATTAGGAATTGGATAAACTTTAAGTCTTATAATAAAGCTATTTAATTTTAGGAAAACCCTACCAAATTGTTGGAGCAGTTGGCCAGCGTGAAGTCACGCTTTAAAGGGTTGTCTTCGCAGTTGGACAAGATTGCTGCAGACCAGCAAAAGTCAGTGGAAAGTATTCAGGCAACGATAGCAAACACCTTGAAAATGGTGCAGCATTTACAACAGCAAACTGACTTTGAGGTACTACTGAGAGTTTATATTTTGTTAGACCTATGTAACTACACTTTTGAAAGTTATGTGATGCAAATGCTCCTTTTTTTTTTCTTCTTTTTTCTCCTGTCATTTTTAATAGGGCTGTGGATTCATTGGGCAAATCCGATGACTCCAATTTTTTACTATCTTGACTCCTTCACAAATAGCTTACTGTCATGGTCAGTCAGACACAGTAAAGCTCATCTAATTCATTAAAATTCATGATTTGAATTTCCATGAAAGTAAATATACAACAATATATACATGTAGTTATACTGTATATAATTATACAATATTAAAAATTGTTTGTTTTGAAGCATGTAACCTCCCCCAAGGCCACACACACACACACACACACACACACACACAACGACGCCACAGCCCTGTCTTTACAGTTGGTCTCTAACCAGACATATGGTTATACTTGCAGTAGTTGGTGCTACCTTTAAGTTACAGCTTTGTTATAAAACTCTTAACGATACAAATAATTGATCTTAGTATAGAATACTAGCATTTGCCCGCGACTTCGTCCGCAGGTCGTTGGTGGGGACGATCCGCCTGTGCCCGCGTCTTGGCTGTGGTAGGTACATATCTGGATATGCGCACAACCAACTCCCGGGCGGCCCCCTTTACCCCCTCCCAAATTCCTCTCCTTTGTGACCCCTGGTGACGCTGGTCCCCGCACCCTTCCCAAATTCCTCGCCCGTGTCACCCCCGGTGACGCTGGTCCCTGCGAGCACCCATCAAACACCCCCCACCCCCAACCAAAAATTCCTGTTCCAAGGGCAACTCCCCCGTGCGGTTCCTTCTTAAGTGGTAACTCGTGGCCCCTGGCCCGTGTGGCTCCAGGGCACCCGAACCTCTGTAGCGCAGCCCCCTCCTCCCGTGCGCACCCTCAAACCCCACCTGTGTGGCATCTCTGCTAAGGGGGCCCTGGGTGCCCCTCTGGCTCCCTAAACCCCTGTTGCGTGCCCTCCTGCGCGACCCCCTTGGCCCCCAAAGGGCACCGAACACTACAGTGCCCCAGAGTTACTCACACAGCTGATCCACTTGCCCTGCCACAGCGAGTAAGGCCGCATGTCCGCTTCGTTCTGGAGCTGTGGGTATGCACCGTTGTTTCCAGAAAGCAGACTGTGTACACCTGATTGCCTTGTCCTGCACTACACAGCCAGCCTGCATGTGAGCGTCACGCTGTAGCGGTGAGCCGCCGCCATTTTCTCCACTTTGCTCGCACTTCGTCCTTTGGGCCACCCACAGGATGCAGCGGATGTATCGGAGCCTTGCTGAAGGGCCTGAGATGATGTCATCTCAGGTCCTGCAGTGTAGTCATATATAGAAAGCAATAGAACCGCACACTACAAAACAAAGAGGTATGGGTGCTAGCAGACAAAGAGTCCTGCGACTCACGTACAGTATAGATAAATGCTGCTGCACACCGTATGAAGGTGAAAAAGTGAAAAATTTATTGGTACATATACGCCATGAATTGGTTTGTAAAGCATAAAGAAAGCACTAGATCATTGTGAACATAACGTTTTGGTCATTTTAGACCTTCTTCAGATAAGATCTAGAAACAAGCAGAGTGCGCGTGACGCCATGATTCCGCACTCTGCTTGTTTCTAGATCTTATCTGAAGAAGGTCTAAAATGACCGAAACATGTTCACTACAATGATCTAGTGCTTTCTTTATGCTTTACAAACCAATTCATGGCGTATATGTACCAATAAATTTTTCACTTTTTCACATTCATACGGTGTGCAGCAGCATTTATCTATACTGCAGTGTAGTCAGACCATACGTTCACCGGTAGCAGTCAGGGGATGTAGCGGCCTAAAAAGTAACCTATGTTTCCTTCCCAGTCACCATCCAGGTATGTGTGTAATCTCCGCCAAATCCGTTCAGTGGTTTGGCTGTGATTGAGGAACAAAACATCCAAACGCACAAACATCTAAACACACAAACTTTCACATTTATAATATTAGTAGGATAGGAAGAACCAGTGGGTCAATGAAATGAGTGTGTTTAAACAGTATAGCTTAAATACCTTTAGTATAATACCCTTCGGTATAGCTTGAATACATATAAGAAACTATATAATGTGCCTTAATGTTATGTATTTGAAGGTACCCCCCTTTTCAGAGGAAGAACTTCATGCTCTCCAACAGTTTGAGACACTAGCATTGAAAAGCATGAACCTGAAATGAACAGGTAATTTTTTTTTTTGTTTCTTGAGTACCTCTGTGACATCAGGTTACAAACTACTTTTGCCAGTTTATTTTGCATTACCAACAGCAGGTCAAATGGAGAACTTTGAAAGCACAAAAAAATTAGTTTTTAGCAGGTTTATCTTTAGTGCACTTGTGGCACAGGTTCAGTGTACAAAGTCTCCGCAAATGGTTAAAGTACAAGTTGCACTATATGTAGAAAATAATACTATATCATTTAGTTTTTGCATTTTTGAGTGATGTAGTTAACAGACTTTTTTTGCTTTTGGACTGCACAGTAACAGTTTAATAGGGTTTTATAATTTAGTATAGTCATGGTGTATCCTCAGGATAAGCCATAAATATCAGATTAGTGGGGGTTTACGCTGTATAAAGAGACAGCGGCACTGGGGCAAGCACGTTGCATACACTACATGTTATCTCGTATTACATTGGAGGCTATTGCAGCTTTGTTCTAATTGTTTGAACAAGACAATTCTGCAATACTCTTCACAGCCACTTACGTGTATATTCCTAAAGTTCCGATATTGATAGCCTATCCTCAGGATAGGCCATCGATGTTTTAAACTCTGAAAACACTTTAAAGAAGCATTCCTGTTTTTATTAAAAAAAAAAAAAAAATGGATTGCTATATATTTAAGTCTGTGTGAAGTGTAATGGTACTAAACAACTTGCTGAGAGCCTTTTTAGGAAGTTCTGTGCTTCCTTCTATTTCCTGTAGGAACAGGGGGTCATACTCCCAATCCAAGTCAATTAGAGCCTCAATCTGACTGCTATAGTTTTATATGGTGAGTTTAATCTCCTGTTGGTACAGGAAACTGAGTGTTCATCAGAGGAACGGAGCAGAAGTCAGTGCTCAAAAGGAACGGGATAGAACTTCACAATAAAGTAGTAAGTTAACAAATTGCATATAAGATCAAATGGAGAGGACAAACAAGTATTTCACTGGTACTCTTGTTATGTTTGCATGAGTGTGTCGATGACTAGAAGAACAGGAAAAAAAACCCTCCCATCTAATGACTAACAGCTATTGACTATAATGGGGTCTGTTTGGTGTATGTTATTTTTTTTCGCTGACTTTAATAGACTCATGTAGGGTTTCAGACTGACATTCCACCAGACGAACATCTGACACAGATGTGAACATGGCTTTAATAAGGCCTGACCCATAGTGTAATTATCTGCCAGTTCTGGAAAACACTGGGAGAGATTTTTGACTGTCCAAAAGAAAAAAAAAAAAAAAAACATTGCCCATAACACATTACGCTATTACATTTTCTAGGGGTTTTTCTTTTAGACAGTTTCATAAATATCCCTTTAGTATTTTATGTTTACAACTCATCTGATTGACTTACATTTCTTCCCACTTGTTTTCCTTCTTTTTTTTTCAAAGCAAAGAAACGGAAAAGATTTTTTTTCAGAAGGACCATGTACTGATGTACTGCTGAAAAGATGTCAACATGGCCGTGATGACTGCAGATTTTTGAACCTATTTATTGAAAAAGGAAAAAAGTAAACCTTCAATACATTGTACATATATTAAGAAAAACTGGTTGTTGGTGTGTGACTTCCCATAAAATATACGGTAGATGTTTTATGTAATCTACAACTCCAGTATCTTGTATCAATTTACCTTACAATTCATTACTGCAGGTTAATCTGGTCGATTTAAAGGAACATCAAACCTGTAATGCTTACATTCCTTGTAAGTTCCACAATATAAGCTTACTCAAATGGGAAAAGTAGGGAGAAACCTGTGGCATAAAATGGACATTGTAATGACTTTAAAAAAAAATTCAATGTTTTATTACAGAGTTGTTTGCGTAACAGTTGTTTTTTTTGTAATTTAAAATGTATATATTTTTATATTAAAGGCTAAAATATAAAATTAAAAGATAAATTGTGTGTTGTCTTTTTTTTTTTGCATGTTAATATTCTCTAGTAGTACTTAAATCCATTTCGGGCCAAAGGCAATTTTTATTTTTTATTCCTCTGTTCAGAGAACCTTACGGGAGCTTAACCCACAGATAACAAACACCGTATTATTACGGCACAACTGACTGGGTTTTAAACTTAGCCCTGTTTGGGAGGTTTACCCCTTAGATGCCACCGTCCAACAAGACCGTAACATTTAAGAGGTTCCGCTAAGAAATGCTCTGTAAGTGTTTATCAGGGTACTCTTCAGATTTAGAGCTTACAAAGGAAAAAAATAAAAAAGGAAGTGGATCCCCCCACCTCCTCCACTAATCGTAGGAGATATTGGGAACATAATAGGGAACTTGATGTTCACAATGCACTTCACACAGCTTTCATATTCACCATTCATTATCTGTAGTGCAGTCACGTTTGGGATACTAATCCTCACTACACCCCCTTGGTAAATTCTTTGAGGGGTACAGTTTTCAAATTGGGGTTGCTTTCTAGGGATTTCCACTTTACTGGTACTTTAGAGGCTCTACAAACATCACATGACGTCCAGGTATAAACATCCAAATCTGTTCTCCAAAAGCTACATAGCGCTCCTTCTCTTCTGCGCCCAAACGGCAGTTTATGCCCACATGTATGACACTGTTGTACCCAGGATAACATACTCCATGTCATATGTGGGTATAAAATGCTGTTTGGGCACAGCCGGTCACAGAAGGGAATGAGCACTTATTTTGTTTCTTAGAGCACATATTATCCCAGTTTGGAAACTACACCACTGAAGGAATTAATCCAGGAGTACAGTGAGAATTTGTAACCTCCAAACGTTGCATTAATTTATCTACTAGACATGAATGTGCAGCTGATGGTGAAAGGAGAAAATGGCAACTTCTCCAGGAATACATAATTTTGGTGTGTAGTATTTTGTGCCCAGCTTGTATCAGAGACAGTCACTCCAAATGCTGTTGTGTCTGGGATACCAGTTTTATTCATATGCTAATTAGCCTCCAGCGTGCACCTGAGAAGTCTCAGCGAGCACCCCTCTCTGCTATGTGTACAGCACAGGCTGCTGCTGATGACTCATCTCCCTGCTCTCACACAAAGCAAACAGCAGGGAGAGTGGGCTCGCTGAGGACTGCATGTGCTTGCTGGAGGCTAAATAGTATATGAATAAAAACGGCTCATTCAAAAACTACTGGGGTGATTTACATACAAAGGCTATGCAAGTATGTGCTTTGTTAAAAATTACTTTTCCCAATGATAGAGCCCCCTTAAAAAATTTTTTCCTTAAGCCACTTTACCAATCCTTTCAGTGGTGTAGTTTCCAAAGTGGAATGGTAATTCAGCGGCTCTGCAAAAGTGGCATGATGTCCAAACACTGTGCTCCAAAAACTGAAATAACTGTTGTTCCCTTCTGTGCCCAAATAGCAGATTATACGTATGACATTAAGTATGTTATCCTGGTTACAATAGTGTTATATATGTGGGCATAAACTGCCATTTGGGCACATAGCAGGGTGCAGATGGGAAGGAGAGCTATGTGCTTTTGGAGCACAGATTTAGATTTGTTTATGTTTGGATATTATGTCACATTTGCAGAGTCCCTATAATTATGTCTAAAAAAAAATGGGGTCACTTCTTAGAAAATTCCAATTTACTGACACCTTCAGTGCTCTGCAAAAACAACATGGCGTCCAAAAAGTCCCTCTAAGTCTGTACCCCAAAAGCTAAAAAAAATAACACAGTGCTCCATCCCTTCTGAGCCCTGCTGTGTGCCCAAAAACAGTCTATGCCCAAATATACAACTTTTTTTGTACCCTGGATAACCCACTTACTCATTTTTAGCTTAGGTTAGCTTTGCCTGAAGCGCCTGGGGCCTTAATGCCTGCGATCAGTGCCCGCATTAACACCAAGTCTTTGCTGTATAATATAACAGAAACATGGTGGCTGCTCAGCTCCTGAGCGGCCACTATATTTAAATACCTGACAGGAAAGGGTTAATTCTCTGCAGCACAAATAGCTTTTCTAGCTAATAAAAAATTCAGAGCAATCTGCATAACTTTGCAAAGTATTACTACAGACTGCATAACAGCACGGCATCCCTTTCTCTCTTGTAACCATTGAGGTCTCCAAATATCTGAGCCCTACCAATCAAAAAGTGATTGCATATCTAGGAATACGACATTACTTAATCATATAAAAGTTGAGAATATGTGGCCCGTCTTATAAGGAAAAGACCCCCCACACACACACACACACAACCGTGTTATTATAAAGACATAGGCTAAGGCCCCACAATGCGGAATAGCTGCTTTTTTGTTGCAGATTTTGCTGCGGTTTTTCGAGCCAAATCTAGGAGTGTCTACAAAGGAAATGGGAAATATAAAGCATCATTTATTATAGACATCCTTTCTGCTCAAACCACTTGGCCTTGGCTCAAAAAAACAGCAAAATCTGCAACAAAAAAAACGCAGGGTTTTTTTTGTGGTTTTTTGAGCCAAAACCAAAAATAGCTACATAAGGAATGGAAACTCTATAAAAAAAAGTTCTTATACTTCTCCCTTCTGCTCGATCCACTCCTGACTTTGGCTCAAAAATCCGCAACAAAATCTGCAACAAATAAAGCTGTTTCCGCAACGTGGGGCCTTAGCCTTACAGAAGTTTTTCAAGCAATTTTTTTTAACCCCTTCCCGACATCCGCCGTAATAGTACGGCGCTGCCGGGAAGGGCTTCCTGCAAATCGCCGTACTATTACGGCGGCTGCATGGTGCGCACACAGAACCTGTGTGCGCACCTTGCGCTGCGGGTGTCAGCCGTATGTTACGGCTGACAATGCCCCAAAACACCCGCGGTCGGAACCGGGTCCGATCGCAGGTGTTAACCCCTGAGATGTCGGCGGTCAACATGACCACCGGCATCTCCGGGGTTTCAATATAATGTGGTGCCGATCGGCACCCCCCGCACTGGTTTCGGGGGGTGCCGGTGTTCGTAGGGGGCAGCCCGGGGTCTGATCAATGACCCCGGGTCTGCCCCATCACTTACCCCGTCCTCGTACCTGGTTGATCCTGCCGTAAAGGAAGCTGTCAGCCTGTGCGTCTACACAGGCTGACAGCTTCCTATACTCTGCAATACACGTGTAACACGTGTATTGCAGCGTATATGTAGTGACGCGGTGATCAGCTGATCACTGCTTCAATCCCCCATGGGGACAGGAAAAAAAAGTTTGAAAAAAGTAAAAATAAAAAAGTTTAAATAAGTTTAAAATAAATTAGAAATAAATAAAGCCCCAAAAATCCCTTTTTCCCCATATAAAATGTTTTATTATGTAAAATAAAGAAAAAAACATTACATATTTGGTATTGCCGTGTCCGTAATAACCTGAACAATAAAATTAAAACATTATTTAACCCGAACGGCATAAAAAAAAAAAAAACGTAGAAAACCGCACAAAATAATGATTATTCACCACCTTTCCCTTACAAAATGTTCAATAAAAAGTAATCAAATGGTCAGATGAAAACCCAAAAGGTACCAATAAAAAGAAGAGGTCTTCCCGCAAAAAATAAGCCCTCAACCAGCTCTGTCTAGTGAAAAATAAAAATGTTATGCCTTTCAGAAGATGGCGATGCAAAAATAATTGTTTTTTTCCCTAAATTGAATTTTATTCTGCACAAAGAGCAACGCATTAAAAAAATAATATAAATGAGGTATCACCGTAACCGTACCGACCCGCAGAATAAAGGTAACATGTTACTTATGCTGTACGCTGCACGGGGAAAAAAAATAAATGCTAAAAAGCAATGTCTGAATTGATGTTTCCTTTTACATCCCAACCCAGAAAGAGTTAAAGAGGACCTTTCACCATATCTGGGCACATGCAGTGTTATATACTGCCGGAAAGCTGACAGTGCGCTGAGTTCAGCACACTGTCGGCTTTCCCGATCTGTGCCCAGTGTGAAGAGCTTACGGTCCGGTACCGTAGCTCTTCTATGGTCAGAAGGGCGTTTCTGACCATTAGCCAGAGACGTCCTTCTGCCTCGCGGCGCCTATCACGCTGTGCTGTGGAGCGGGGAGGAACGCCCCCTCCCGCTCCTGATAATGCTCGTCTATGGACGAGCTGTGTGAGCAGAGGGAGGGGGCGTTCCTCCCCGCTCCACAGCACAGCTTGATAGGTGCCGCGAGGCAGAAGGATGTCTCTGGCTAACTGTCAGAAACGCCCTTCTGACCATAGAAGAGCTACGGTACCGGACTGTAAGCTCTTCACACCGGGCACAGATCGGGAAAGCCGACAGTGTGCTGAACTCAGCGCACTGTCAGCTTTCCGGCAGTATATAACACTGCATGTGCCCGGATATGGTGAAAGGTCCTCTTTAATATAATGTAGTCAATAAGTTACAGGCCCCAAAATGGTGGCATTGAGAAGCACATCTAATACCGCAAACACCAAGCCCTCATATGGCCACATTGCCAGAAAATAAAAATAAAAATCCAGCTTGTACAATGTGAAGACAAAAACCCTAAAAGTCGCCAAATCATTAGGACGTAAGTGGCTGCGACTAGAAGGAAATGTATAAGCTGTGCAAGCGTTTTCAGGGGACACCCCATATTTAGAGCTTATGAGAGAGAATACACCAGCGCTGACCCCCCAGAATTTGACACGGACTTCCCCGTCCGTGTCATAGGAGCTACTGGGAAAATAGAATGGGATTTGGTGTACCCAATTTACTCCGCACAGCTTACATATTCACTTCGGGGTTACTAATGCTCACTACATCACTTGATAAATTCTTTGAGGGGTGCGGTTTACAAAATGGGGTCACTTTCTAGAGGTTTCCACTGTTTGACACCTCAAGGGCTTTGTAAACGCAACATGGTTCCTGAAACTGATCACAGCCAGATCTGCCCTCTAAAAGCTCCTTGGCGTGCCTTCCCTTCTGCGTCTCGCTGTGCGTCCATATATTAGTTTACACCCACAAGTAGGGTACTATGGTAGTCGGGAGAACTTGCATAACAAATTGTGGGATGCATTTTCTCCTTTAACTCCTTGTGAATGTGCAAATTCTAGGGCTAAACGAAAATATTAGTAAAATAAAATCAAATTTGAAAATTTCACCTCCATTTTGTATTAATTCCTGTTAAGCACTTATAGGGTTAAATTACTAGGTATATGTTGACTTGGCTTATGTAAGGGGTGCAGTTTTGAGAATGGGGTGATTTATGGGGGGGTTTAATACAAGGGTCTTTCAAAACCCCTTCATAACTGGATCAGTCCCTTAAAAAATGGGTTTTGGAAATTTCTTGAAAATTTTGAATATTGTTGTTTCACTTGTAAACCTTCTAATGTCCGTAAAAAATAAAAGGGTGACTAAAGTTTGATGCCGACATAAAGCAGAGATCTGGGACATGAGATTTATGATATAATTTTGGCGGTCTGACTATCTGTATGTAATGCACATCATTTCAGACTACATAAAATGCATATTTTTCAAAATTTCCACCAAATTTCCTATTTTTTCATAATTAAACACAAAAAATATCTACCAAAATTTACCACTAACATGAAATACAATGTGTTACGAAAAAACAATCTCAAAATCACTTTGGTAAGTTAAAGCGTTCCAAAGTTATTGCCACATAAAGTGACACATGTCAGGAAGTCAAAAAGTGCCATCGGTGGGAAGGGGTTAAAGTATCTGTTCGTGTATAAATTTTGTTGCCAGCGAAACGACTGAACCAATCTCTTCCAAATTTGACACATAGATAAATCAAGCACTTCTGAAGATTAGATAGATCAGCACTCTAGGACCTACCATTCTTAAAGAGGACCTTTCACCATTTTGCCCACAGGCAGTTCTACATACTGCCGGAAAGCTGACAGTGCGCTGAATTCAGCGCACTGTCAGCTTTCCCGATCTGGGCCCGGTGTGAAGAGCTTAGGGTCCGGTACCGTAGCTCTTCTATGGTCAGAAGGGCGTTTCTGACAGTTAGCCAGAGACGTCCTTCTTCACAGCACAGCCAATCGCGCTGTGCTGTGAGAGCCGGGTGGAACTCCCCCCTCCCTCCCTGATAATGTTCGTCTATGGACGAGTACTGCGAGCAGAGGGAGGGGGCGTTCCTCCAGGCTCTCACAGCACAGCGCGATTGGCTGTGCTGTGAAGAAGGACGTCTCTAACTGTCAGAAACGCTCTTCTGACCATAGAAGAGCTACGGTACCGGACCGTAAGCTCTTCGCACCGGGCCCAGATCGGGAAAGCCGACAGTGCGCTGAATTCAGCGCACTGTCAGCTTTCCGGCAGTATATAGAACTGCCTATGGGCAAAATGGTGAAAGGTCCTCTTTAACATATTCAGAAAAGTACATAAAAGCTCCACTAGCTTCCACATCAAGGGCCTTCCTCCATTTCACATCAGATGACCCATATCAAACAATGGAAGCTCGCAGGTCCTCCATTTTTAGCCTCACTGACATACACACAGTTTTAGACCAAGTATCTATAACAATCCAGTCATTTATGTTTTAGAGTTTTTATAACAAGCACACACCCAAATAAATAAAATAGACTGTGTGAAGCCAGGTAAGGCTTGGTTCACATCTGCGTTCGGTAGTCCGCTTGGGAACCCCCCTGAATGGAATACCGAACGCATTAAAAAGCGGTGAGCAATGAAAGCACACTAACTCCATAGACTATAATGGGATCCATGTGTTTTATGCGCAGTGTCCGCACGAATCATGCAGAGAGAAAAGTGCTGCAACAAGTACTTTTGTCTCCGCATGATTCGTGCGGACACTGCGGAAAACACATGGACCCCATTATAGTCTATGGGGTCCTTGTGCTTTCATTGCTCACCACTCACCAGGACTCCAGCGCTGCAAGGCTGCAGTGCTAACCACTGAGCCACCGTGTTGCCCCTTGCTCACCACTTTTTAATGTGTTCGGTATTTCCCACCCCCACCCCCCCCCCCCCACCCCGAATGGAATCCCGAACCTAGATGTGAATACCGTTAGTACCATACCGCCTGATACTGTAAGTCAAACATAAATAGTATTATATGTTGTGGTGAAATTTATTGGGGCAGATTTATTTAAAATGGTCTGAAAACAAAACTGTCTTACTAGTGCATAACAACCAATCACAATGTAGCTATCATTTTCAGAATACAATACTGCTCTGGGATAGGTTGCTATGAGCAGACCATTTTAATAAGACTTCCCAATTGACTTAATTTAATAATAATCTGGAAGATATTATTGAACAGATCTGATTGGTTAAGGGATATACAGAAAATGTTTACACATGGACATAATGTATAGGAAAGCCTTCTTGCATCAATTCTAATATATACTCTTATTGAAATTGTACATTTGATATGTGTTTAAACCATTCCCGCTGGTGACATTTTTCAATTTTTGTTTTTGACTTCAAAACTCTATAACTTTCTTATTTTTCTGTTCACAGAGCCACATGAGGTCTTAATGTTTGCAGGACAAATTGTTCTTCATAATGGTATAATTTATTGTTCTGTACAATGTACATGGATACACCTAAATAAAATGGGAATGGTTGGTGATATAAACTTCCTGTTTGTCGCACATTAGCATATGGGAGGGGGGAAACTTTTCAAGATGGGTAGTGACCATGGCAGCCATTTTGAACTCAGCCATTGTGGATCCAACTTTAGTTTTTTCACTGGGAAGAGGGTCGAATTTATTGAGAATTTCACAATAATAATGGTGTGCTTGGTTTTAACGTAACTTTATTCTTTCATGAGTTATTAACAATTTTCTCTTTGTTTACACCCCCGGATGAAGCCATATTCCAGCCAAAACGTTGTGTGTGATCAGCGCACAACCTCTCCCCTCTGTCTCCCATTACTTACATCATTATGGGTATGTTTGTTGTTCTGACTTATGTTTTAACCACGCCTAAGTTTGCTACATGCTATTATACATTGCTTGTGCAGTAGTCTATGTGAGATTTATTTATTATGGCACTTTCCTATCTGCTGCACACTTTTCTATCATGATGTATGCATTCTTTGTCATATGAGATGCAGACACTGATACATAGGGAGTCATGGTCGAGTTTGCAGGCTGTTTGTTTCACTGACCTTATAGTTATTTTGCACTATTGTGTCTGTTCTTGGACATATATGTTTATGTATGTGTTACTTTTGTGATTGAAATAAAATTTTGTAATTTTCTATATGATGAGTGTTTTGTCTTACCTTTTCTTGGTTTCCAGTTAGCTTACATATTCTGGTAAGCACACGTCTATATCAAGGCTGTTTTTGCATTTGTGGAATAAGGTTTTTATTGAGCCATTTCGTTTATTCCAGTTTTTTGCGTTATGCTTCTTTTTCAGCCATTGTCATGTCGCAGAGGTTAACACATGAGGAGCAGATAGAAATTGTGTTGATGTCTGGTGAATGCAGTACCTGGGTCATTGCAGCAGATTTCAATGCAAGACACCCTATGAGACCACCCTGTAGCTTGAGACTCCCCAATGGTTAGACTCATTCATGTGGGCCTAATCAGTGGTAGAAAACCTCAACAGAATGCTGATGTTCTACACCGTGAACCGGGGCAAAAAAAATAAAGAAGAATCTGGGGTAGATGACCGCCTCAAATTCCTCTCTACTTTCTGATGTCCGAATAGGTTGTATATACTTCTACTGGAGTGGACTGTAATACAGTCCATTCCATTCATCTCCCTCAGCAAGAAATACCAAATTTAGGTTTTGTTTTTTTTTGCTGTAGTGTGTATGAGTTTTTCCAAAAGGGGCCCACTGGGACTCTGTCACCCAAGGGCCCACACAAACCTGTTACCGGCCCTGCATGCTCCTTTAGGAGTTGAAGGAGCAGATACAAAGCTCTGGTTGCAGTAGTGTGGAGAATGAGAAATCCTGGAGAAAAGTTAGAGAAGCTCCACCTACTGCTTTGAGATTCCTTGCTTTCTGCATAATCTCTTCTTTAATTCTATAGTGATGCAAGTGGCAAGCAACATAACAGAGTTTAGTAATATGAGGATTAGTCTGACCCTTACTATGTGTACTCTATTCAGCTCTATCTCCAACTGGCGCGGGCTCTGTTTCCTCCCCTCTTTCCCTTGCTGTTGGGGTTCCTCAGGGCTCGGTCCTCGGCCCCCTGCTCTTTTCTCTCTACACAGCCCCCATTGGACAAACCAACGCCAGATTTGGCTTCAGGTACCATCTTTATGCTGATGACACCCAATTATACACATCTTCCCGTGACATCACCCCTGCACTCATACAAAACACCAGTGACTGTCTCTCTGCTGTCTCTAATATCATGTCCTCGCTCTATCTGAAACTAAATCTCTCCAAGACTGAACTACTACTGTTTCCACCATCTAACAAATCTGTCCCTGATATATCCATTGCAGTCTCAGGCCTTACTATAACTCCTAGGCAGCATGCCCGCTGCCTCAGGGTCATATTTGACGCAGACCTTTCCTTCACCCCTCATATTGAATCACTCGCACGTTCATGTCACCTCCACCTCAAAAACATCTCCAGAATACGTCCTTTCCTTACCAGAGATACACTAAAGACACTTATTGTCTCTCTGATTCATTCTCGCCTTGACTACTGTAACTCCTTACTAATCGGTCTTCCCCTCACTAAACTCTCCCCTCTACAATCTATTCTGAATGCAGCGGCCAGGCTCATCTATCAGGCTAGACGCTACAGCGATGCCTCTGGTCTGTGCCAGTCACTACATTGGCTGCCTATTCATTATAGAATAAAATATAAAGTTATTACTCTCATCCACAAGGCTCTCCATAATGCCGCACCTCCCTACATTTCTTCCCTCATCTCTGTCTACTGCCCAACCTATGTTCTCCGCTCACTCAATGATCTAACACTTACTGTACATCCTCTATTATCAGAACCTCCCATGCTCGTATACAAGACTTCTCCTGAGCTGCACCACTTCTCTGGAATGCTCTACCCTGGACAATCAGATTAACTCCCAACTTCTACAGTTTCAAACGCAAACTAAAGACACATCTTTTCAGACAAGCCTATCACAATTCCTAATGCTAACCCTTCTGTTCTTGATGCCTTTTCAGCCTAACATAGTTGTCCAAGCTCTATCCACATGTTAAAGGACACGACTAGTGACGGCTCACAAAGTTTTGTTTGTGTAATGACTGTAACCTCTATTACTAGAGATGAGCGAACAGTGTTCTATCGAACTCATGTTCGATCGGATATTAGGCTGTTCGGCATGTTCGAATCGAATCGAACACCGCGTGGTAAAGTGCGCCATTACTCGATTCCCCTCCCACCTTCCCTGGCGCCTTTTTTGCTCCAATAACAGCGCAGGGTAGGTGGGACAGGAACTACGACACCGGTGACGTTGAGAAAAGTAGGCAAAACCCATTGGCTGCCGAAAACATGTGACCTCTAATTTAAAAGAACAGCGACGCCCAGCTTCGCGTCATTCTGAGCTTGCAATTCACCGAGGACGGAGGTTTCCGTCCAGCTAGCTAGGGGTTAGATTCTGGGTAGGCAGGGACAGGCTAGGATAGGAAGGAGAAGACAACCAACAGCTCTTATAAGAGCTAAATTCCAGGGAGAAGCTTGTCAGTGTAACGTGGCACTGACGGGCTCAATCGCCGCAACCCAGCTTTCCCAGGATCCTGAATGGAATACACTGTCAGTGTATTCCCGTATACCCGATATATACCCCCGATACCCGTTCCAACGGTGTGCCCCCCCACCTTCACCCCAGAAATACCCTGCAAGTCCCCTAGCAATAGAATTGGGGCTATATACACCCACTATTTTTGCTACTGCCATATAGTGCCATTGTCTGACTGGGAATTCAAAGAATATATTGGGGTTACGTGCACCCACAATTTTTACTACTGGTATACAGTGCCAGTTTCTGACTGGGAATTCAAAGAATATATTGGGGTTATAAATACCCTCATTTCTTGCTACTGCCATATAGTGCCAGTTTCTGACTGGTAATTCAAAGAATATATTGGGGTTACGTGCACCCACAATTTTTACTACTGGTATACAGTGCCATTGTCTGACTGGGAATTCAAAGAATATATTGGGGTTATAAATACCCTCATTTCTTGCTACTGGTATATAGTGCCATTGTCTGACTGGGAATTCAAAGAATATATTGGGGTTACGTGCACCCACAATTTTTACTACTGGTATACAGTGCCAGTTTCTGACTGGGAATTCAAAGAATATATTGGGGTTACAAATACCCTCATTTCTTGCTACTGCCATATAGTGCCAGTTTCTGACTGGGAATTCAAAGAATATATTGGGGTTACGTGCACCCACAATTTTTACTACTGGTATACAGTGCCAGTTTCTGACTGGGAATTCAAAGAATATATTGGGGTTACAAATACCCTCATTTCTTGCTACTGCCATATAGTGCCAGTTTCTGACTGGGAATTCAAAGAATATATTGGGGTTACGTGCACCCACAATTTTTACTACTGGTATACAGTGCCATTGTCTGACTGGGAATTCAAAGAATATATTGGGGTTATAAATACCCTCATTTCTTGCTACTGATATATAGTGCCATTGTCTGACTGGGAATTCAAAGAATATATTGGGGTTACGTGCACCCACAATTTTTACTACTGGTATACAGTGCCAGTTTCTGACTGGGAATTCAAAGAATATATTGGGGTTACAAATACCCTCATTTCTTGCTACTGCCATATAGTGCCAGTTTCTGACTGGTAATTCAAAGAATATATTGGGGTTATAAATACCCTCATTTCTTGCTACTGGTATATAGTGCCATTGTCTGACTGGGAATTCAAAGAATATATTGGGGTTACGTGCACCCACAATTTTTGCTACTGGTATATAGTGCCAATTTCTAACTGGGAATTCAAAATGCGCAAGGCTCCCGGAAAGGGACGTGGACGAGGCCGTGGGCGAGGTCGGGGGAATGGTTCTGGGGAGCAAGGTAGCAGTGAAGCCACAGGGCGTCCCGTGCCTACTCCTGTGGGGCAGCAAGCATTGCGCCACTCCACAGTGCCAGGGTTGCTTGCCACATTAACTAAACTGCAGGGTACAAACCTTAGTAGGCCCGAGAACCAGGAACAGGTCTTGCAATGGCTGTCAGAGAACGCTTACAGCACATTGTCCAGCAGCCAGTCAGACTCTGCCTCCTCTCCTCCTATTACCCAACAGTCTTGTCCTCCTTCCTCCCAAAATTCCCAAGCTTCACAGAACAATAACCCCAACTGTTCCTGCTCCCCAGAGCTGTTCTCCGCTCCTTTCATTGTCCCTCAACCTGCCTCTCCACGTCACGATTCCACGAACCTAACAGAGGAGCATCTGTGTCCAGATGCTCAAACACTAGAGTCTCCTCCATCTCCGTTCGATTTGGTGGTGGATGACCAGCAACCCACCCTCATCGACGATGATGTGACGCAGTTGCCGTCAGGGCATCCAGTTGACCGGCGCATTGTGCGGGAGGAGGAGATGAGACAGGAGTTGGAAGAGGAAGTGGTGGATGATGAGGACACTGACCCGACCTGGACAGGGGGGATGTCAAGCGGGGAAAGTAGTGTGGATGTTGAGGCAAGTGCAGCACCAAAAAGGGTAGCTAGAGGCAGAGGCAGAGGTCAGCAGCTTAGGCGAAGCCAGGCCACACCCGGAATCTCCCAAGATGTTCCAGTTCGTACCCAGCCCCGAAAAACTCCCACCTCGAGGGCACGTTTCTCGAAGGTGTGGAGTTTTTTCAAGGAATGCGCCGAGGACAGATATAGTGTTGTCTGCACAATTTGCCTCTCGAAATTGATTAGGGGCTCTGAGAAGAGCAACCTGTCCACCACTTCAATGCGCCGTCATTTGGAATCCAAGCACTGGAATCAGTGGCAGGCAGCAACGGCAGGACAAAGGCCGCCTGCCGTTCACGCCACTGCCACTGCCACTGCCTCTGCCACTGCCTCTGCCTCTGCCACTGTCACTGCTGACTGTGCTGGCGATGCACTCCAGAGGACGAGCCAGGACACCACTTCATCTGCCTCCGCCACTTTGTTGACTTCTCCCTCATCCTCCCCTGTTCCTGTCTTATCTCCTTCTCCTGCACCATCAAAGGCACCATCAGGCGCTTCTTTACAACAACCCACCATCTCTCAGACATTGGAGCGGCGGCAGAAATACACTGCTAACCACCCACACGCGCAAGCCTTGAACGCCAACATCGCTAAACTGCTGGCCCAGGAGATGTTGGCGTTCCGGCTTGTTGAAACTCCCGCCTTCCTGGACCTGATGGCAACTGCGGCACCTCGCTATGCCGTCCCTAGCCGTCACTACTTCTCCCGATGTGCCGTCCCCGCCTTGCACCAGCACGTGTCACTCAACATCAGGCGGGCCCTTAGTTCCGCGCTTTGCACAAAGGTCCACTTGACCACCGACGCGTGGACAAGTGCATGCGGACAGGGACGCTACATTTCACTGACGGCACACTGGGTGAATGTAGTTGAGGCTGGGACTGCTTCCCAAACTGGCCCGGTGTACCTCGTCTCCCCGCCTAACATTCCTGGCAGGGACACGAGAAGAACACCCCCCTCCTCCTCCTCCTCTACCGCCTCCTCCTCCGCCACCGCCTCCTCCTCCGCCACCGCCTCCTCCTCCGCTGTTAGATTGACCCCAGCTACGAGTTGGAAACGTTGCAGCACTGGCGTTGGTAGACGTCAGCAGGCTGTGCTGAAGCTGATCAGCTTGGGGGACAGACAGCACACTGCCTCCGAGGTGAGGGATGCCCTCCTCGATGAGACGGCAATATGGTTTGAGCCGCTGCACCTGGGCCCAGGCATGGTCGTTTGTGATAACGGCCGGAACCTGGTAGCAGCTCTGGAGCTTGCCGGACTCCAACATGTTCCATGCCTGGCCCACGTCTTCAACCTAGTGGTGCAACGTTTCCTAAAGAGCTACCCCAATGTTCCAGAGCTACTGGTGAAAGTGCGGCGCATGTGCGCCCACTTTCGCAAGTCGACAGTAGCCGCTGCTAGCTTAAAATCTCTCCAGCAACGCCTGCATGTGCCACAACACCGGCTTTTGTGCGACGTCCCCACACGCTGGAACTCAACGTTTCAGATGTTGAATAGAGTGGTTGAGCAGCAGAGACCTTTGATGGAATACCAGCTACAAAACCCTAGGGTGCCACAAAGTCAGCTGCCTCAGTTTCTCATCCATGAGTGGCCATGGATGAGAGACCTTTGTGACATCCTACGGGTGTTTGAGGAGTCCACAAGGAGGGTGAGCTCTGAGGATGCGATGGTGAGCCTTACAATCCCGCTCTTGTGTGTTCTGAGAGAATCCCTGATTGACATCAGGGATAACTCAGATCACACAGAGGAGTCAGGGATAGCATCCGATCCGTCACAGCTGGAGAGTAGGTCCACACATCTGTCCGCTTCATCGCGTTTAATGGAGGAGGAGGAGGAGGAGGAGGAGGAGGAAGAAGAGTTGTCCGATGATGTGATGGTGATACAGGAGGCTTCCGGGCAACTTCGAATCGTCCCATTGTTGCAGCGCGGATGGGTAGACATGGAGGATGAGGAGGAAATGGAGATTGAACTTTCCGGTGGGGCCAGAGGAGTCATGCCAACTAACACTGTGGCAGACATGGCTGAGTTCATGTTGGGGTGCTTTACAACCGACAAGCGTATTGTCAAAATCATGGAGGACAACCAGTACTGGATCTTTGCTATCCTTGACCCCCGGTATAAAAACAACATCTCGTCTTTTATTCCGGTAGAGGGGAGGGCCAATCGCATCAATGCTTGCCACAGGCAATTGGTGCAGAATATGATGGAGATGTTTCCAGCATGTGATGTTGGCGGCAGGGAGGACAGTTCCTCCAGTAGGCGACCAAGTTCTCACCGGTCCACACAAGCGAGGGGCACACTGTCTAAGGTCTGGGACACCTTGATGGCACCCCCTCGCCAAAGTGCCGCCACAGAGGGTCCTAGTGTCACCAGGCGTGAGAAGTATAGGCGCATGTTGCGGGAATACCTTTCCGACCACAGCCCTGTCCTCTCCGACCCCTCTGCGCCCTACACGTATTGGGTGTCGAAGTTGGACCTGTGGCTTGAACTTGCCCTATATGCCTTGGAGGTGCTGTCCTGTCCTGCCGCCAGCGTCCTATCTGAGAGGGTGTTCAGTGCAGCCGGTGGCATCATCTCTGACAAGCGCACCCGTCTGTCAGCTGAGAGTGCCGACCGGCTCACTTTGATAAAAATGAACCACCACTGGATAGAGCCTTCATTTTTGTGCCCACCTGTGTAAAGCACCCCAACATGAAACTCCATGTCTGTACTCAACCTCTCCAATTCCTCCGCATCCTCATACTCATCCACCATAAGCGTTGCACAATTCTGCTAATACTAGGCTCCCTCCAACATGATTTCCCCCAACTCTGCTGGTTAGAGGCTCCCTCCACCCTGATTTCCACCAACTCTGCTGGTTAGAGGCTCCCTCCACCCTGCTTTCCCACAACTCTGCTGGTTAGAGGCTCCCTCCACCATGAATTTGCCCAAACTGGGCTGGTTAGAGGCTCCCTCCACCATGAATTGGTCCAAACTGGGTTTTTTAGAGGCTCCCTCCACCATGAATTGGTCCAAACTGGGGTTTTTAGAGGCTCCCTCCACCATGAATTTGCCCAAACTGGGCTGTTTAGAGGCTCCCTCCACCATGAATTGGTCCAAATTGGGGTTTTTAGAGGCTCCCTCCACCATGAATTTGCCCAAACTGGGCTGGTTAGAGGCTCCCTCCACCATGAATTGGTCCAAACTGGGCTGGTTAGAGGCTCTCTCCACCATGAATTGATCCAAATTGGGGTTTTTAGAGGCTCCCTCCACCATGAATTGGTCCAAACTGGGCTGTTTAGAGGCTCCCTCCACCATGAATTGGTCCAAACTGGGGTTTTTAGAGGCTCCCTCCACCATGAATTGGTCCAAACTGGGGTTTTTAGAGGCTCCCTCCACCATGAATTTGCCCAAACTGGGCTGTTTAGAGGCTCCCTCCACCATGAATTGGTCCAAACTGGGTTTTTTAGAGGCTCCCTCCACCATGAATTGGTCCAAACTGGGGTTTTTAGAGGCTCCCTCCACCATGAATTGGTCCAAACTGGGCTGGTTAGAGGCTCCCTCCACCATGAATTGGTCTAAACTGGGTTTTTTAGAGGCTCCCTCCACCATGAATTGGTCCAAACTGGGGTTTTTAGAGGCTCCCTCCACCATGAATTGGTCCAAACTGGGCTGGTTAGAGGCTCCCTCCACCATGAATTGGTCCAAACTGGGTTTTTTAGAGGCTCCCTCCACCATGAATTGGTCCAAACTGGGGTTTTTAGAGGCTCCCTCCACCATGAATTTGCCCAAACTGGGCTGTTTAGAGGCTCCCTCCACCATGAATTGGTCCAAATTGGGGTTTTTAGAGGCTCCCTCCACCATGAATTTGCCCAAACTGGGCTGGTTAGAGGCTCCCTCCACCATGAATTGGTCCAAACTGGGCTGGTTAGAGGCTCCCTCCACCATGAATTGGTCCAAATTGGGGTTTTTAGAGGCTCCCTCCACCATGAATTGGTCCAAACTGGGGTTTTTAGAGGCTCCCTCCACCATGAATTGGTCCAAACTGGGCTGGTTAGAGGCTCCCTCCACCATGAATTGGTCCAAACTGGGTTTTTTAGAGGCTCCCTCCACCATGAATTGGTCCAAACTGGGGTTTTTAGAGGCTCCCTCCACCATGAATTGGTCCAAACTGGGTTTTTTAGAGGCTCCCTCCACCACGAATTGGTCCAAACTGGGGTTTTTAGAGGCTCCCTCCACCATGAATTTGCCCAAACTGGGCTGTTTAGAGGCTCCCTCCACCATGAATTGGTCCAAACTGGGTTTTTTAGAGGCTCCCTCCACCATGAATTGGTCCAAACTGGGGTTTTTAGAGGCTCCCTCCACCATGAATTGGTCCAAACTGGGGTTTTTAGAGGCTCCCTCCACCATGAATTTGCCCAAACTGGGCTGTTTAGAGGCTCCCTCCACCATGAATTGGTCCAAACTGGGGTTTTTAGAGGCTCCCTCCACCATGAATTGGTCCAAACTGGGGTTTTTAGAGGCTCCCTCCACCATGAATTTGCCCAAACTGGGCTGTTTAGAGGCTCCCTCCAGCATGAATTGGTCCAAACTGGGGTTTTTAGAGGCTCCCTCCACCATGAATTGGTCCAAACTGGGGTTTTTAGAGGCTCCCTCCACCATGAATTGGTCCAAACTGGGCTGGTTAGAGGCTCCCTCCACCATGAATTGGTCCAAACTGGGCTGGTTAGAGGCTCCCTCCACCATGAATTTGCCCAAACTGGGCTGTTTAGAGGCTCCCTCCACCATGAATTGGTCCAAACGGGGGTTTTTAGAGGCTCCCTCCACCATGAATTTGCCCAAACTGGGCTGGTTAGAGGCTCCCTCCACCATGAATTGGTCCAAACTGGGCTGTTTAGAGGCTCCCTCCACCATGAATTGGTCCAAACTGGGTTTTTTAGAGGCTCCCTCCACCATGAATTGGTCCAAACTGGGGTTTTTAGAGGCTCCCTCCACCATGAATTGGTCCAAACTGGGTTTTTTAGAGGCTCCCTCCACCATTAATTGGTCCAAACTGGGCTGGTTAGAGGCTCCCTCCACCATGAATTGGTCCAAACTGGGGTTTTTAGAGGCTCCCTCCACCATGAATTGGTCCAAACTGGGCTGGTTAGAGGCTCCCTCCACCATGAATTGGTCCAAACTGGGCTGGTTAGAGGCTCCCTCCACCATGAATTTGCCCAAACTGGGCTGTTTAGAGGCTCCCTCCACCATGAATTGGTCCAAACTGGGCTGTTTAGAGGCTCCCTCCACCATGAATTGGTCCAAACTGGGTTTTTTAGAGGCTCCCTCCACCATGAATTGGTCCAAACTGGGGTTTTTAGAGGCTCCCTCCACCATGAATTGGTCCAAACTGGGTTTTTTAGAGGCTCCCTCCACCATTAATTGGTCCAAACTGGGCTGGTTAGAGGCTCCCTCCACCATGAATTGGTCCAAACTGGGGTTTTTAGAGGCTCCCTCCACCATGAATTTGCCCCAACTCTGCTGGTTAGAGGCTCAATCCACCCTGATTTTCAAAACAAATGTTGGTGCCAACCTCAACTTACTACAAGGGCCAAATTCACTGCTGGTGACAAGCTCTCCTCACTGCAAGTGCCAAATACACATGTTTCAAGGTGTTTTCCTACTGTCAGAGAGGTGGTATTGAGTGTGTAAAGTGTGTAGTTGTTAGGCTGTGATGTTGGGGTAATAGAGGGTCTTTGGTGTGTTAGATGCCCCCAGACATGCTTCCCCTGCTGTCCCAGTGTCATTCCAGAGGTGTTGGCATCATTTCCTGTGGTGTCATAGTGGACTTGGTGACCCTCCAGACACGGATTTGGGTTTCCCCCTTAACGAGTATATGTTCCACATAGACTATAATGGGGTTCGAAACCCGTTCGAACACACGAACAGTGAGCGGCTGTTCGATTCGAATTTCGAACATTTTAGTGTTCGCTCATCTCTATCTATTACAAAATTGTCTGAACACTGTATAAGCAATGCCGCCCCTGCTACATCTTGTGTCACCCCCCTCTACCTCATAGATTGTAAGCTCTTTTGAGCAGGGCCCTCAGTCCCATTGTGTGAAATGACGTTCTTTGTTATGTATGTCTGTATCTGAACCCTATAAATTGTACAGTGCTGCGGAATATGTTGGCGCTATATAAATAAAATGTATTATTATTATTATTAACTGGTCTGCTGAGAATTATGCTAAAAAAACGTTGTGTCCCAAAGAAGACTTGAAGAACGTAACCCCAGACACTAATGTGAGCCGAGCATTAGTGATAACAGTCTTTTGTGTTAATTAGTTGCCAGTGGATCAGATTATGAAAGAAAGAACTTTCTCTACCCTGAAACCCAACAATGATTTCCTTAATTCGGGGCTCAACATGGTGTAAACACCACAATTTGGCTGTAGCAGAAATGCCACAACAAAAACCGTGGCATTTTACAGTCCCTGCAAAGTGGATGAGATTCTAGAAAATCCAATCCACACATTGCAGAAAAAAAACGCATAGCAGAAAATCTGTGGTTTCCAAAACCATTGCGGTTTTAGAAATATATAGTAATTGAAGTATAATTGAATGTGAATGTCCGCAGAGAATCTGTGAAATGCGTTGTGAGAAAAAAACGCAATGCGTTTCCAAAATGGCTTTTCCCCGCAGAGCTTTTTAGCTGCGTACTACTATGTGAGGCGTTAGTCTCATTTTGGCTGATTCAGTTGCTCATGCATGTAGTGTCCCTGCCTGATAAGCTGTCCACAATAAGGAAATCATGGCTGTGTTCCTGACCCGAAAAAGTTCCTACATTTTTGGTCGTATTCAATGAAGTCTACAGACTGTAACCACTAAAATGATTAGAAAAAATGTTTAAGGCTAAGGACCCATGTAGAGAGGAAGAGTTATATTGTCTCACCTAAGAGGGAGGGTTCTACTTCTGGAAGCCATGCGAGAAGGTTAAAGTTTCTTACTGACCAAAGCGTGTTCCCTGAGGTCTGGAGAAGGTTAAAGCTTCTTACTGACCAAAGCGTGTGCCCTGAGGCCTGGAAGCGAGGCCCCAGAGAACCAACTGCAGACTCTTGTGGATTTTGTTCCTTTTCTTTTATTCCCTTTTTATTTTATGTATTATATTATACTTTTTAACTATATTTGCTTGTCATTTACTGATATACATTTCTGTATATGTTAAGTGGCTAGTACTGACCCGCTCATTTCGTATTATCCAATAAGACCCGGGCACACTCGCAGGGCGCGGGTGGAAAGTAAGGAAGAAGGGTGATCGCTAGGTGTGCCAAAGTGGCCTTGGTGAGGTGGTATCTTTCATAATTATCATAAATGTTATGGATCGCTTATTGTGACACAATTTTTTTTCACAGTTTTATAGTTGTATTTACAGTATTAAAACAAAATATAAACTATATAAATCTGATATCCCTGTAATCATAGTGAGCAACAGAATAAAGCAATAACTTATTTTTATTGCCCTGTGAGCACCTTTGAAACATTTTTTTTTTCAATTCCACACCATTGTTATTTTTCTAAGCCATCCTAGGGGTTTCAGATTGCTTATTCCACAGACTTCAATGCTATAGGATAATGAAGGATTCAGTATTATTACATTGGCAGGCCTGGGTGCCTTTAGAAGGCTCCAAGCCGCCATAGCAGTTAATGTGTCCAGTCTCATTGTTGGAGCATTTGTTTGATCGCTGAAGGGAGCCCAGTCTATCATAACTACTCAGATGCTGTAGTCGCATTTGTCCATTATTGGAGATGTCACTGAACACTGCTGTGTAAAACATGTATGAAAAAGACCTGTCACCGAGCACAAAATGCTAAATGGCATACATCATTTGATGGTGGTTGTGTTCAGTTATGTATGCTGATAGGAGTCCCTGTCTCCTAGCAACATACAGCTTAGAGTACAGGACAGTACGTTGTTGGGAGGCAGGGACTCCTAGAAGCATAAATAACTATATTGCTAAGAGTCCCTCTCCTGATATACTGTGCAAATTGGGAACACTCAACACAAACTGAGTTTCACAGCTGAATGTGAATGCAGGGTAAGGGTGCATTCACACTACGTTTCCTGAAGCTTATTCTGAACGTAAAACACGTTCAGAATAAGCGGCGTATAAAGCAGCTCCATTCATTTCTATGGGAGCCGGCATACGAGCGCTCCCCATAGAAATGAATGGGCTGCTTCTTTCACTGCGAGCAGTCCCATTGAAGTGAGTGAGAAGTGCCGGCGTATACGGCAAGCTCTGCTCATTCCGAGCATTGACCATTGTATAAGCAATGCTACCTCTGATGCCGCCCCTGCTATCTCTTGTGTCACCACCTCTACCTCATAGATTGTAAGCTCTAGCAAGCAGGGCTCTCAGTTCCATTGTGTGAAGTGACTATTTCTTTGTAATGTATCTTTTTCTCTGTACCGGAACCCTACAAATTGTACAGTGCTGTGGAATATGTTGGCACTATATAAAATGTATTATTATTAGTAGTAGTATGGGGCATTGAAGGGGCTCTATCAGCAAAATCATGCTGATAGAGCCCCACATATGCGTGAATAGCCTTAAAAAAGGCTATTCAGGCACCGTAAATGTTATGGGATAAAGGAAGAGATGGTCTGCAGACACTCCTTAGCCTTTAAAACATCCCATTTTTATTCCATAGCGATTAAAACGATAGCATACAAAAAGGGTGTCCGTAGAAATACACACATGGTGCGTTAAAAGAAGACGCTTACGCGTTTCGGGGTGTCCCCCTTAGTCATAGCATGTTACACTTACAACATCTAAGGACTAATAAATGTTTACATACAGGTGTAATACCTGATTGCCCTGTCACGTGCACATTGTAACATCTTGGAGTACAATAAAGTTTTAAGTAGTCAAAATTGATCTATCGCAACAAAACCTTCAATTTCATTGAATAAACGTATTATATAAATTCATGACATACATATAAATTGTTGTAACTCTTTGATTCTTATGAAATTTACAATATTATATGTCATTATAAGTTAAATGAAAAAAGAAAAAAGAAGAAAAAAAGAAGAAAAAAGAAAAGAAAAAGAACCTTAACCGCATGATGCAAATTAGCAGCCTGATACATCATTTTAGAAAAGTAAAGGTTAAACCGAGTAAATTCATTATGAGCAGGAAACGGACGAATATATAAATAAATACATACAAATGCGGGTTAAAGATATTTATGCTACATAACCCACAGAAAGTTGCCATGTGATACGCAACAAAGCTAGTTGCCATGTGATACGTAACAAAGCTAAAAGCAAAAATATTTTGAAGGCTAACAAAACGGCAAGCGTAGTGACGAATATATACATCGTCACTACGTGACTCACAGATTATGAAAAAAAAACCAATCCATAACAGCTCAATATAGATACAACTCTGCTTAGCTCTATAACTTAATTATACTTTACTCTAACCTATATCAAAGGCATATAGTTTACAAGCAGTGAACAATCGCAGCAACACCATCCCCGCTACATGGCCGCGGAAACGTAAAAAGGGGAGAAGAGAGAAGAAAGAAAAAAGGAAACAAGCTCCATCAATGCGCCACTTAAGGAGAACAACCATTACATGGGTCCGAAAACTTCGCAAACCTATGATACACTATTTAATCGTCCCATGAATACAGAATAGAACGTACAGAATGTGCATGATAAGTCACGTGATTAAAAACTACCAATTGAAAGCTAGGGCGTGGCCTCATTTATAGTCAGCATACACAGTATCACAACTCCTCCTATCCAAAATCACGTGACAAGGTTTAGCCTATGGAAAATTAGAGGCAGGATTAGCCAGTAAGTGTATTGTTATACTGTAACCCCTAATGAAACATAGAATTTAGCATCATCAGTGAGGACAGCCAGGCCTCCTGACCCCCATGATGGAAGCGGAAACATGCCGTACAAGGTATACAATATAGAAAATACAAAAATTATTTTTCTGGCCTGTATACTTTAATAAATGTATGATATGTCGGTCCTGATGTTCATTCCTGTAGGAGCTCTACAATTAAAGTTTAAAATGTACCATGCCTCTCTCTTAAGTAGAGTAGTTCTTAAGTTACCTCCCCTAATAGATTGATTTATAATTTCCAGCCCAAAAAATCTAAAGGTTTGCATGTTACCCTTATGTACTGTAGCGAAGTGACGGGAGACTCCCGACATTCCTTCGTTTTCTGCTTTACTGCTGTCTCTTATGTGTTCTAAAATGCGTACCCTTAAATTCCTTGTAGTACAGCCGATGTAGTCGACATTACAGATGGTACATTTTATACAATAAACTACATTGCGACTTTCACAAGTAATATGCTTTTGAACAGTACAGCTAAAATTCGCTGCATAGCTGGTTATGATTCCTGCATCTTCACCATATTTACAGACCTTACAGTTCAACAATTTACATTTAAAGAAGCCTTTATTTACTTCATGTGTTGGGACAGTTTTCTTATCCAAAGGTAAGCAACTAGGTGCTAAAAGATTCCCTAGTGTATCTGCTCTCTTGGCTATATAGCTTACTCCATTAGTCAGCAATTTATTGGTGATTTGATCTATTTCCAAAATTGGAAGGTTTTTTTGGATTATTTTCTTTATTTTATTAAATTGCGGGCTGTATTTTGTGGAAAAAACCAACCTGTGATCATCTTTACATTTGTTTTTGTTAATTTGTTCACCTAACAGTAAAGTATCTCTATTTTTATTTTTTATTTTATTACGTGCTCGTTCTAGAGTCCAGCTGGGATAACTTCTCATTTTAAGTCTTCTAATAGTTTCTTGTTCCAGTAAGGCATAATCCTCACTGTTGCTGCAAGCCCTCTTTGTTCTTGTAAGTTCCCCTATAGGGATACTAGTTACGGTATGTCTGGGATGGCAGCTGTTTGCCCGCAAAATGGTGTTTCCTGCTGTAGACTTGCGGAATAGTTTAGTAGTAACACTATGAGTGCATGCCGAGCCCTCCAGTGTTACATCCAAAAAATTAATACACTGAAAATCATGAAAATATGTGAATTTTAAACCATAAATATTATTATGTAAATAATTGATAAACTCTGGTATGGGCGTCGTATCTCCATCCCAAACAATTAGGATATCATCGATATAACGCCCATACCAGAGTAAATGAGAACAAAAGGGGTTAACTGATGTAAAAATGAATTTTTCTTCCCAAAATGCTAATAACAGATTAGCTAATGAAGGCGAGAAGGGGGCACCCATAGGGGCCCCCTTCAACTGTAAATAATAAAATTCTTTGAACATAAAAAAGTTATGAGAAAGTAGAAAAAAAGTGACTGAAAGTATGTACTCACAGGAGGGCTCGGCAAATGCACTATATTTATAAAGATGGAACGCTAAAGCGTCAATCGCTTCCTTGTGGGGAATATTGGGGTATAAGGAGCAGACATCACAACTCAACCAACTATATTCTTTTTTCCATACAAAATTGTGAAATGTTCTAAGTACTTCCCTGCTATCCTTTATGAAACCCATTGTTCTACTGACCAATGGTTGTAAAATATTGTCTAACCAAATTCCCAGTTGTTCACATAATGAATTGTTGCTAGAAATAATAGGCCTAAGGGGGGGGGGGAATAACCCCCTTGTGTAATTTAGGTAGCCCATATAGCACTGGCGTCATAGGGGTGGTATTATACAAAAACTTCGCCTCCAAATCAGTAAATATACCGAGGGATACACCTTCATCGATCAAGATTTTAAGTTCCTGGCTAAATTTGTCTGTAGGATTGTATGTAAGGAGTTTATATCGTCATTGTTGGTTATAAAGAAATGTCTCTTGATAGTAAGACCTCGGACGAATTTGTTGACATCCATCAATGTTTGGAATAAGTTGAAATTAGTTCAAGCATATCTTCAGATCTTGAGGTTAATCCACCTGGCAATCCTTCACGCCAATCTGGCAAATATAAAAAATCCCCAAAAAACGGGATAGAAGAACGCGAAGAGGTTCAGGAAGGAATCTCAAAAAGAACCAGATACGCAATGAGGAAATAGATGTAAGACCACCTTCAAAAACAGATGAATCAAGTGTGGTTAATCAACAAATTCGTCCGAGGTCTTACTATCAAGAGACATTTCTTTATAACCAACAATGACGATATAAACTCCTTACATACAATCCTATTATTGTATTGTTATATTAAGCTACCCCCCCCGTTTTAAAATAAAACCCTAAAACAGAATGTGATAAACTTACTGAACGTGCACAGGGGGCGGGCATTCAGGGTGCGCCGTCTTCTTCATCCACGTCTCCTCTTCCTCCGATGTCCTCGGGTCCCGTCCTCCTCCGGCGCTCGTGAACTGACACTTGCTAAAAAAAAATGGCCTGGGCGCATGTGTAGTAGCATGCTGCTTCTACTACTGCGCATGCGCCCAGGCCATTTTTTTTAGCAAGTGTCAGTTCGCGAGCGCCGGAGGAGGACGGGACCCGAGGACATCGGAGGAAGAGGAGGCGTGGATGAAGAAGACGGCGCACCCTGAATGCCCGCCCAGTGTGCACGTTCGGTAAATTTATCACATTCTGTTTTAGGGTTTTATTTTAAAACGGAGGGGTAGTTTAATATAACATTTACGGTGCCTGAATAGCCTTTTTTTTTAAATGGGGAGCAGTAGTTAATTTTTTCAAAATGCAGCTGGACGTAGATATGGGCTTCTCTATAGGATTTGAAAAATATGTGTACCAAAGTAAACGAATTGACAAACAGCCCCCCCCTCCCCCCCCCCCAAAAAAAAAAACTCTGAAAAATGAATTATAATATGCAGGGAGAAGAGTGTGAGAGGATTGGTTTACATTGGCGCCAGAGGACTTTACTCAATTGGGAGGCTTTTTTTGGAGACAGATTTTTGGGCAGAGCGTCAAAATCAGCGCCAAAAAACTATGTTCACTGACCCTTAGTGGATGGACTCCCGTTGTTTGGGTCCCCCGGCAGAAGCAAAGGACGGAGATCCCAGCGCAAGTGTGAACCTAGCCTGACGGAGACTTGTGACATGGCAGAAGCTACAGAAATCGCTGGCTGTAATTACTCCTTGCCTTACTGACATCCAGTATGGCTTTATTTTAGGACATATACCGTATGCACTGTCGGCGGTCTAGATGTACTTTTAATGGCTTGCACATTTACCCATTATTTCTTATGGCCCCATACACACACCCGTGTTTGATGATGATTCTATATAGGGGGGTCAATGTTTATTCACACAGGGCCGTATATAGTAATTATTGCACAGAGTGTCTGAGGGTAAACCATTTTCATCATCATTGCTCATAGCCTTGAGTCTACTGAGGGATCTGTAAAAACGTTCCGAGAAAATAGCACATGGATCACAGTGAGCTAATATAATAAATAGCACATGGGTCAGAGTGAGATAATATAATAAATAGCACATGGGTCACAGGGACCTAATATAATAAATAGCACATGGGTCACAGGGACCTAATATAATACATATATGAGGAGCCCCTCCAGTAAAGTTTAGCAGGTCTCACAACAGGCCACCATACCGTCCAGTCCAGGGGCGTAACTACCGTGGTAGCAGCAGTAGCAGCTGCCACAGGGCCCGAGCCATTAGGGGGCCCGGTGACAGCCGCTACTGCTGCGTTTTTTTTTTTTAAAAGTCCGTTACGGGCCCCATTCACTTGCCGATCCTGGCTGGGCCGGGATTGGCAAGTGACACTGCGGGGCCCACAGAGGCTATCATTATACTCGGGGGTCTTTGCAGACCCCCGAGTATAATGATCGGCGCACCGGGAGGGGTAAGGTAACATAAAAAACAGTGTTACTTACCTCTCCGCGATCCTGCCAGGCCTCCGTCATTCGTGTCTGACGTCACATGACCCAGGCCAGCTTCCCGGGTCATGTGACGTCTGACGTCATTAAAGCTGGACAAGAGCGGACAGGACAGCTGACAGGAACAGGTAAGCAACTGTCTCTGTTCTTTTAATGGTTTTAATCCCCCGGGTCTCCGATTATTATACTCTGGGGTCTTTTCAGACCCCAGAGTATAAATGTTTATCGGTGTCCACAGTGGGACATATGGGGACACTATGGGGGGTAATACTGTGTGTGCAGGGGCACTATAGGGGTTAATACTGTGTGTACATTGGACACTATAGGGGTTAATAATACTGTGTGCATTGGACACTATAGGGGTTAATACTGTGTGTGCATTGGACACTATAGAGGTTAATACTGTGTGTGCATTGGACACTATAGGGGTTAATAATACTGTGTGTGCATTGGACACTATAGGGGTTAATAATACTGTGTGTGCAGGGGACACTATAGGGGTTAATACTGTGTGTGCATTGGACACTATAGGGGTTAATAATACTGTGTGTGCAGGGGACACTAGGGGTAAATACTGTGTGTGCAGGGGACACTAGGGGTAAATACTGTGTGTGCAGGGGACACTAGGGGTAAATACTGTGTGTGCAGGGGACACTATGGGGGATAATACTGTGTGCATTGGACACTATAGGGGTTAATACTGTGTGTGCAGGGGACACTATTGGGGATAATACTGTGTGCAGGGCTTACTAAGGGACATAATAGAGTGCGGAGGAGGGGGTCAGTCGAGGTCTTCGGCATCGGTTTGGGGAGGGGGGGCCCCATGTCAAAAGTTCGCCACGGGGCCCCGCCATTCCTAGTTACGCCACTGGTCCAGTCGCTGGGCCGGGAGAACAGCGCTCACTGCAGCACTCCTCTACCGCCCATGTGTCTGCCACCACTGGTCGGATACCAAGCGCCGGCGTGCTGACGTCCTGTCCTGGCCACGCCCCTTCCATTGCTCTACCTCGGCGTCGCTGGTCTCTCAGTAACGAGCCGCGGTTCAATATGGCGGCCGCGATCTTTATGTTGTGAACGGCGGCGCTGTTGTTTTCCTTCTCTCTCCTCTTTTCTTCACACACAGCAGCAAGGGACATTCACAGTAACTCCACAGCCTCCACAACCGCCTGACCTTCACCTTCCCCGGCTGCTGCATGTCTGCAGCTGACAGGGGGCGTTTTACTGATAATTTCTTCACCTGTCTCTGCAGCACCATCAAGTACCTGACCTACTTCAGGTCCAGGAAGAAATCTCTTCAGTACTGCAAGATCAAGGACCCCAAACTGGAGGAGATGGACGAGCAGAGCGTGGAGGTGAGTGAGGAGATGCGGGGCTTTGACAGGTGGCTTTCCATATAGATGCAGCAGGACTGGGCCATGGCTGTGATCTGGGTAAGGAGTGTTATCAGCACCCTCGGGGTGTAGAAGTATTGGGGAGCCTGTTTACCTACCATGAGCCTGACTCTTAAGACTAGTTATTAGACGTCTATGAAGGATTTAAGCCGGTGGGCACTAGAGACTTGGATGGCTAGTTGCCTTTGCAACCCGCTACATCTGTGGTGTGGTGCCAAGCGTTGCAAACATCTCACAGAAAAATCATACACAGATTCCTGAGGTTGGCTTTTTATGGAAACAGTTCTAGGAAATTATTCTCAAGACTGTCCCTATGGGAAATCTCATTTCAGAACTGCATGTGTAATTGTGATCGGGGATTTTACATGTTTTCAAATCTATGGTTAAAGTGTGGGAAAAAAAACAAGCAAAACACTACAAACCCATGAAAATCCTGTTTTTTCTCATATATTTGGTGGCCCACCTGGTTCTTGTAGTGAATTGCTGCAGCAGTCAGAATGTGGCAAAGTCAGTGGCTGTCCTGGGCTTTTCTTATACACATTGATTTGCAAGCAGTTTTCCTACAGATGTGTTGGGGGAGCAGCACCTGGCGATGTTTAGGAAGTATATCTTCTAGAAAACTTTGACTTAATGGAAACTATTTTGATTCCACAACAGAAATTTTTGTAAACATTTTCAAAATATAAATATGCTCTAAATGTAAGGCCTGGTTCACATTTGCATTCAGTATTCCGAACACATTGATATAAGCAGTGAGCACTGAAAGCATATGGACCCCATAGACTATAATGGGATTTGTGTGTTTCCGCATGAGTCGTGCAGAGAGGAAAGTAGTTAATGAAGTACCTTTCTGTCTGCATGTTCCGTGTGGACACAGCGCAGAAAACACACGGACCCCATTATAGTCTATGGGGTCCATGTGTTTTCATAAACTCACCGCTTGTTAATGCGTTTGGTATTCTGTTCGGGGGATCACCATGCGGACTCCTGGAACAGAATACCTAATGCAGATGTGAACCAGGCCTTAAAGAGGACCTTTCACATCCTCAGGAACATGCAGTGTAATATACCGCTAGAAAGCCGTCAGTGCGCTTTCATGTTATGTGCCCCTGGTGAAGAGCTATCAGTGACGGTACCGTAGCTCTGCAGTGTCAGAAGGGCATTTCTGACAGTCTGTGAGGAACGCAATTTCTCAGTATAGTCTATTGCGCTGTACTGTGAGAGGGGACGGCGTTCCTTACTGGCCAGCGATGACTAGAGATGCGAAAACACTATTCGAAACAGCCGTTTTGAATAGCACGCTCACATAGAAATGAAGTGCTACTAAAAAACTTTTCAAGGCTAGGGGCCCCTTTAGCAAGTCTATGGAAAAAAATGCATTGTGTTTTTTTCCCCACATCGTTTTTCACAGAAAGTCTGATATTTTTCTTCTGTAAACTTTCTGCCTCTCTTATTCTGTACGGAAAATGCCAGTGACATTGACATGGTGCACAACACACAAGCGTTTTTTGAAATTGCAAAATTTGCATTAAAAAAAAAGCTGTGTTTCCGCACTGTGGGGCCTCATCCTAAGGTTAAGTTCATACAGAGTTTTTTGATCAGGATTTTGAGGCCGTATTAGCCTCAAAATCCTGACCAAAAAGACGTCTCCCATTGAAATCCGTGGGAGCCGGTCAGGTGGTTTTTTCCAGGAGCCGGTTTGTTCTGGCTCCTGGAAAAAAGAAGTGAGATGCTCATTCTTTAGGCCGTTTCACTTCGCGATACGGCCTGAAGACACTCCCTCCTCCCGACTAGGCCCATTCATTGAGCCTAATTCAGTGCACTGGCATTCAGTCGCGGTTACCCGTATTTTGGACCAGAACCTGAGGCGGCCTCCACCTCAGGTTCCGGTCCAAAAAACCCCATGTGAACTTACCCTAAAGGAGTTGTCCCACCATGTGAAGACTAGAACTTTTCTTCTGCTCTACCTTCAACCTGAGTGCAGTCAGGTTGGAGATAGCCGAGTGCTGTATTTTGGCTATCCCTAGTGCTCCCACTTAAGTGACCACTGACCAACATCATGCCCATTCATGTTAAATCTGTCCAATGTCAGGTCACCCTCTGAAGCAATGTGGAATGAGGGATAAATAGAGTGCAAACTGGTTTGAACATAATAGATCCCGTGGAGAACCTTAGTGATGTCTCCATTAAGGAGACTTGCCAACTTCCCTTGCTAATTGTTTTGCAACATTATTGCTACTGTACTTCTGCAGTGTTGGGGCTTTATAGTTTTTTTTTTTTTGTTTGTTTGTTTTTCCTCCCACTTTAACACATAAGGGAATTTGCTTTCGTGAGGGGTTTCATTTAGTATGCTGTACAGTTGAGGAATAAGGTGTATTTGTAATGGGTCATAGATAACTACTGCTTCTAGAGTACCATATGATACACTGGAGTAGGTATCGGCCAGGGAACTTATGGATGAAAAACACCCTGGCCTGTGTCTAAGGCCCGGATTGTTAAGGGAGTACAGGTGGCCTGAGCCCAGAGGATAATCTTGATAAGTCTTTGGATGTTATTTGGTACCTGCCTCCCTAGAATGAATCCCACTTGGCCACTATTCATTAATTGGAGAAGTTAAGCTTTCAATCTTTTAATTAGAAAAAGCGAAGATTTTGACATCAAGGTTAATGAGTCAAATATGGCGATAATGAACCACAGCCAGTTGGTTCTTTTTAGGCTTGGGTATTACAGTGATCATGAGATCTAGGAAGCCTGATGGCCTTGTGGTAATTGGTTTCAATAGTTAACTGTATGGGGGAGGTAGGAGCAGTGACTTTTCGGTAATACTGGGCGGAAAAGCCATCTGTCCCAGGGATTTGCTCCGTTCAAGAGCTTTCAAGGCAATCTCTACTTCCTCTATCTCCTGGGGCATTTAGGAATTCTAGAGCCAATTGGAAATAAGTAAAGAAATCTGAGATATGAATCGATTCCCTGAAAGGATTGGGTATTGTGGTCAGAGTACAGGCGGGAATAAGAGACATGGAATGCATTGTATATTTTGGCTAGGTGTGAGATAGTATGGACCTGATTAATCTGCTGTCTGGAACCGAGTGCACTTACAAAGTAGGTAATTTAGTTTGTTAGCCTATTTGTAATAGGTAGCCTGCACTCAGCGAACATATTTTGCAGTACAGTGGATGAGGAATGCTCCAATAGGTACATCAAAAGGTTTTGCTGAGGGCCATGTCATCAATCCCCCTGCTTGTATATACTTGTCAGTGAATCGTATTGTTGACATATTTGTGCATATTTGGTGGTTGTGACACTTTAAGGAGAAAGATATTACCTTTTGAGGGGCTGCCGATTCTAAGGGTAATTACTTGTGATCACAGGAGAAACCTTGTAGTTTTGTCATTTATGGTCTGTGAAAGAAATTCCCTTGAAGCTAGGACAAGCAGATAAAGGGATTTTAAAAAATCAAAACACATAATTTTTTTCTGGGCATCAGAGAAGGGGGGGAATGTCAGACACAGTTTCACAGATTAAATTAAGGACAAAGAATAAACATGAAGGTGAACTGAGGGGGGATAGGAATCATAAACAAGGGGGTGTCTGTGAAACATAAGACTAAGCCTAACATTATAAAAACTTTTAATGTCAACCAAAACTCGATCACTACCATGGATCAAGATTTAGACAAAAGCTGGGTTGCTGCCGTCATTCTTCCCAAGCTCCTTTGGATTAGAAAAACTGTAACTTGCAAGGTGTTTGTTTTTCTTCCCTTTTTACTTTATAACTGTTTGTTTGTATGTCACCCTTTGTTTTGTCTTTTTGTAAGCACTGAATCTTTTTTTTTTTTTTTTTTTTATTAAAGTGTTCACTTTAATAGTGGCCCTGGTATGCTCTACAGATCCATTGCCTTTAAAGTGTGATTGCCATCTGATGAGAGATGTATGTGCATGACTTAGTTTTCTATTACACATAATCAGTAGGTGGTAGCAGTGTGTATCTGGAGTGCTTTGACTGTGTTGGGCTAAGGGCTCATTCACACTATGTAAATGCCAGCTTATTCTGAACGTAAAAAACGTTCAGAATCAGCAGCGTATAAAGCAGATCCATACATTTCTATGGGAGCCGGCATACGAGCGCTCCCCATAGAAATGAATGGACTGCTTCTTTCACTGCAAGCAGTCCCATTGAAGTGAATGGGAAATGCCGGCGTGTACAGCTCGGCATGAGCAGAGCTTGCCGTATACGCCGGCACTTCCCATTCACTTCAATGGGACTGCTCACAGTGAAAGAAGCAGTCCATTCATTTCTATGGGGAGCGCTCGTATGCCGGCTCCCATAGAAATGAATGGGAAGTGTCCGGCAGCCCTGCTGTAACGCCGGCGTGTACGGCTGTGATACATGCTGGCGTTCCGTAGTGTGAATGCACCCTTAGACTTGCACTCAGCATGCAGCCTGAGTCAGTGTGTGCAAGATTGGGTGAAGTGAATTAATGCCTGAAAACTGCACCCATTTCACGTGCTAGGGTGGCCCATACATTACACACTACCAGGAGTCCTAAGTATGGCCAGGGCCCAATTCCTCTCCTTCTTGATGTGAGATGCCACTGAAATAAACTTGCCCCGATAAAGGTCTTGTTCTACCCTTTGCAGATGCAAGGTTTTCATAAAAATAAAGCGGCTATATGGTCAGTCATTTTCTCCGCTATTGTTGAGTTAGATAGGAGTGACTTACTAAGACACCAACTAAATGGTATAGGTAGCTTGCCTTTGGGATCAAATTCCACAAGTACCATGTTATGGTCAGACTAAGAGCAATGTACATGGTGGGCAAATAACAGATGAAGAAGGGTGGAGGAGTTGGTCAGAACCCAATAAATATATGTATAACCCATATATCTCTTCATTTTTTGCTTGATACTTCAACTGTGGTTCGCTTCATAACTAGGTACAATGGAAAACTATTAGCGCCATATTGGCGTTTCTCAGCTTTCCCAGCAATGGATATAAACCTCATTCACATGGAACTGGCTTTCAATTACAGAAACTTTGAAGCATGTGAATAACCAATAATGGCTTCTGCTTTTTACAGAACCAATGAGGAATAGGAGATTGAGCCATCAGGTTTTCTTTGCACCACTGCATCAATAGTTTCTTCACATGTGCTAGATTTATGCAGAATCCACAAGTATTTGGCACCCCATGGATGGGGATATCCACAACACACAATGGACATTTTCTATGCAGCGATAAGATCTTTGAGAATAAGTAGCAAGTAACCCTACAGATTCTGCCCAAAAGTCAACGCACCTATCCCATTGAATGAGCCAATGTCTGTTCTCTGCTGTCTTCATTTGCCCAACAGACTTTAAATGGAGCAGCAGCTTTCATGCTTGACCATTACTCACTTTATTGGGAGTTTCTTGGAAGTTTTGACCATACAGCATAGAGTGAAATAGGAGATGTGCAGCCCTACTTAAACATACCTTTTGCGGATGTTGTAAGTGGTGGAGTCGCTGTTAAAATAAAAATCTGGCCCTATTCTCTGAAATGCTGTCTGTTTCATGCCCCTTCTCCTGTAGCATCCAGTCAGTGTAGGAAGTAGGGAGCACTTCACCGTGGCGGGCTACTTTGTGGCACTTCTGGTTGGCGCAGGCCACAGAATAGAAGTTTTCTAGTGATGCTGCTGCTAACAGTGTGCTGTTAAATACAAGTGCAATTGTTTTGAATACTTTGGCACAATAAAAAAGTTGCAGAAGTGCAGATGGCATAGTAGACAATAGCGTGACTATGGTGTATTGTTTGTAGTATTTTGTATGATATGTCTCCTGTTTTATAACCTTCTAGTAATAAGTGGTTTGGAATATGACAAGTTAACAATAACTACATGGTTGTTTAGTAACCAGTTGCTCTCTGATACAGGACTCTGTTAATGAGACCGATAAATAATAACTATGACTTGTTCATACATGTTGGTATAAATATATAATATTGTTGCATCTTTAATAAGCGTATACTACCTCAGGGAATAGTATTACATTTTTAACATTCCCGGGTGTTGCATATTCACATAGGTTTTAAAAATGTACCGTGTATGTCCTTATTCACACTAGGGAGTCAGAAGCAACACTTAGATGATATTTTTCTAAGATATGCAAATCAGCCAGCAATTTCGCTTCTCTGCCTTTTGGCTAAGATCAAGTGTAGTATCTGTTCTTATCAGAAGCAGGAAGTAGGTGAAACCACCTGAGGTCCATCCTTGGGGTGTAAAGGCGGGAGTAGACCGAACCCTGTGGAGATGAGAATGGAGAACTACTTTGGGCATGTTGCCAGGGAATGCAGTCAGTAATCGGTTCCGCCAGTGGTTTTGGCTCTGGCCACTGCAGGGGACCGACAGCGCACTGCTGACGCTGGCAACACGACCACCTGGTGCCTCAGTGCCAGTGGATCTTGGCTGGCGGCCGGGGAGCGCGCGAAGGCCACTTGTGTTGTGCCCTGGGGGCTGAGTGGACCCTGGGGTGCCTTAGACCACTGGGCCTGGGAAACCCACTGGTTTTCGGCACATTGCTTGGCACAAGTTTACACCTTTTTGAGCACCCCACTCCCTATGCCTGGTTTACCAGAGCGGGAGAATTTTTATAGATCCGGTGGGTAAACCGGGCCTTGAATGGCACTTTACCACATTGTTTAGATGTTTTTTCACCTTCTTTTGTCACTTTTTTTTGTGTTCGACGAAGGGATGCTGTACCATTTTGGGACGCCCCCGACGGTCTTCTGGAGGTGAAGTCTGTAATGGACTTCCCTCCTGTCTCTTGTTGATCCTCCCTGGGTCGACTGGGGAGGGCGCAGGTCCTTTGGTCTGAGTCCAGGAGTATCCCAGGTGGTGGCAGCCCGAGGAGAAACTGGACAATGTCAGTCCGTAGTACCCTAGGTGGTGGCAGCCCAAGGGGAACAGGGCAGTTTGCGGGCTTTCGGCTTCGACTGTTAGCCCACTGGTACTCGACTCCGCTCGGCACCTTTTGGGCCTTGTGGGGAAGGGTTAGTCAGGAACCCCCCTCTTCCCTATTGGGGAGGGAAGGGTAAGTTTTTGACAGACCGCATCCTGGGCACGTTTTTATTTAGTGGCACTCCCACTTTTTTTCGTGCGCTGGGTGTTTACGTTGGCACTGTTTGAGGCCTTCGATTTAAAAAAAATAAATAAAATCGATTGTGCAAGCACAATGACTTTGGTTCAAAAAACCACAACAAAATCTGCTACAAAAAACACTGCATTTCTATCATTAAAATCACATTTTTTTGTAGATCACAAGTAGGAATAGCCTTAAGAAAGGCTATTCTTCTCCTACCTTTTGATGTCTTCGCGCCGCTTCCATCTTCTTCAGGAGTGTCTTCTTCTGGAAATGGGTTCAAACTTCTAGGCCTCGGGCAGAGCCGACTGCGAATGTCCACAGGCCACAAGAAAATGGCCGCTTACTTCCATTCACCTCCATTCACAAGGTGCAATCAGTGCGTTCAGTTTTGGTGTCTGATATGTAAATTAGGTTCTCTATTGTTTGGTGTTTTCCAGGAATGGTATTGCCATCACTGGAATAGCATCTATTGAAGGACACACAGAGTTGGTGGAGGTGATGAAAAGGTCCACTTTAAAGGGTACATCCACACATGTCAGAATTACATGCAGGTTACACTAATAATTCCATTGTGAATCTGTAACAGTCTTCTTATTTTACATGTGGATTTTGTTGTAGTCTGTGAAATCTGTAGTGGAAACTTAATACTAGATAATCTGAAGCAAGAGAACCTTTGTCTTTATCCATGCAGGCAACCTCCTTTTCTTCCCACCTCCCCTTAACACCTTGTCAACATCGCCTGTAATAGTATGGCGGATGTTGGCACTTCAAATATAGTACCCACTCAGGGAAAAGCAACGCCGTAGGCGCCGTAATTCCCACAATCAGTCTCCTCTTTCCTGAAAACTATCACTGTACTCCTGAACAAGAATCTGGGTGGCAATCTGTCTCCATGACAGTCAGGAACCTTTTGAAAGTTTCTAGGTTCCTCCTCACTATACTTCTATTATGGGCTGCAGGAGGCTGCCTGTAATAGAAGTGATCGGACTTTACAGTATACATTGTTTGTTGGTTTGTTTTTTTTGTTTATTTATTCGATGCTGCAGTATATAAAAATCACATTCCAGCTTTGTATTCAACTAGTGATTTCTCCATTTCTGTTATAGCTTGAGCTGCAATATTGGTAGCTTATGAGACTCTCAGCTTTCAAGTGACACCAGAAGCCCTTGCATAAATTTGAAGTGACTCCTATCCCCCCCCCCCTTTTTGTTATCTGCTAAGTGTGTATATACTGACAATCCGTTGGAGAACAGGAATAATCGAGAGGTGGACCGCCAAAGTGGGGGTAACCCTCAAAGTCCGACTAACTTCATTACCAAAATCGGGTCTTTCGAGAATCAGTCGTTTTAAAACTGAAAACAGCGGAGGGAAAAGTCCTCCGTTCAGGCAGACACTTTGGCACGGATGTAAATGTAGCCTTAAGTACAGGACAGATCTTTATTTGACTTGCTAGGGAGAACTTTAGAACTTGCTTTGTGCTAAAAGTACAATACAATAATATATTACAGAAATATTCAGCAAACCTCTCTATACAATAGCATAAAAACTGAAATGACTGTTGCTTTGTAAACCATTTTGTATAATTAAATAGTTTTGTACAAACAATATGTTTTTCTTCAACAAGTTTATTTTTTGCACACACTATTGATATATGAAAAAAAAATCGTAAGTGAGAGGTATGGTGTAATGTATGTTCCTAGTAAGACTTGCTCACATCTGCTTTATTTCCATTGTTCTGCTCCATTATAGGAGTAGAATAATAAAAATAATAGTAGTGCTGGATAAGTTGTATGAGAGACACCAGCAACGCCTAACTGACTTCTGGTTCTTGAGATAATATCTGCGTTAGAGGCTCCATTGGCATGTGTGAATAGAGCTTAAACTTTCTTTTATAAACAGGCCTCTCTAACTCTTCCTTACTTGTTTTACTTAGGGCATAGCAGAGGTGTTCAGATGTTTCATCTGCATGGAAAAGCTGAGAGATGCTCGCCTCTGTCCACACTGTTCCAAACTCTGCTGCTTCAGCTGTATTCGAGTAAGTGTCACTTACTATTCTGTCATTGAGGTTGTGTTTTCTTTTTTTTTGTGTTCTGCCAAATCATACTCCTTATCGGGGCCACACGGTGGCTCCGTGGTTAGCACTGCAGCCTTGCAGCACTGGGTCCTGGTGTTCAAATCCCGCCAAGGGCGAAAAAACATCTGCAAGGAGTTTGTATGTTCTCCCCGTGCTTGCATGGATTTCCATCCCATATTCCAAAAAGACATAGGGAGCGTTCACACTACCGTCGGTGTCCGACATATAGTGTCCGCTCCTAGTGTCCGCTCAAAATCTGTCACGGACACTAGGAGCGGACACTAGATGTGTCCGTGACACCTGTCATTCACTTGAATGGGCATCGAGTGCGTTCTTTTGCACTCCGTGCCCGTCCTTCCCTGTCCGCAAGAGAAGATGTCCGACTTCTCAAGCGGACAGAAAAACCCTGCATGCAGGGTTCCTCTGTCCGCTTGAGAAGTTGGACATCTTCTCTTGCGGACAGGGAAGGACGGGCACGGAGTGCAAAAGAACGCACCCGATGCCCATTCAAGTGAATGACAGGTGTCACGGACACATCTAGTGTCCGCTCCTAGTGTCCGTGACAGATTTTGAGTGGACACTACATATCGGACACCGACGGTAGTGTGAACGCTCCCATACTGATAGGGCTCACAATGTACATTTTTTTCCCTATGTGGGGCTCACAATCTATATATAAAAAAAAAAAAGGTCTAGGTATGTTGTTAACTTGTATCCACTGGCGTTCTTTTGACTTTACGTAATGCATTTCAAAAATGTGTTCATTTTATTTAAGGTTATTAGCCAAGTCAATTCACTTGGTGCTCATATCAAGCAGTCACATTGCTTTTTATTTATTTATTTATTTAAATCTTTACACACCTTATGCAGATATGTAACAGTAGAAATGTTACATACTTAAATGGGCTCTATCAGCAAAATTATGCCATATGAGCTATTCAGGCACCGCTAATGGTATTTTAAAAGCCCCTCCCCCCATTTTAAACTAAGACTGTAAAAACATATATGCAAATTATACTTACCGTGCACGGGGGGGAGTTCGTGCAATGGTGGACGTCATCTTCGGTCCCGCCGTCCTCTGGTGTCTTTTTCCAGCGACGTCCTCCTGGGCTTGCTTTTCCATGCCTCCTTCTTCTTTTCTTCCAGTGGGTTGTGTTTAAACTCCACGCGTGCGCAGTATCGCTCCCTCCGGAGCACTACTGCGCACGCTCCGGTGCCATTTTTGTCATAGTTCTAAGGGGAACTATGCATGCTCAGTATGCTCAGTTCCCCTTAGAACTACGTGAGCGTACTGCACATGCGCAGTACCGTCGCAAACTTCCATTGACAAAAATGGCGCCGGAGCGTGCGCAGTAGCACTTCGGAGGGAGCGATATTGCACACGTGTGGGATTTAAATGCAACCCACTGGAAGAAAAGAGGATGAAGGCGTGGAAGAAGAACCCAGGAGGACGTCGCTGGAAGAAGACACAAGAGGAAGGCGGGACCGAAGGTGACGTGCACAAACTGCCCACTGTGCACGGTAAGTATAATTTGCATATATGTTTTTACGGTCTTGGGGTGCATTCACACTACATAAACGGCAGCTTATTCTGAACGTAAAACACGTTCAGAATCAGCAGCGCATAAAGCAGTTCCCATTCATTTCTATGGGAGCCGGCATACGAGCGCTCCCCATAGAAATGAATGGGGGGGGGGGGCTTTTAAAATACCATTAGCGGTGCCTGTGTAGCCTTTTTAAAGGCTATACAGGCATATGTGGGGCTCATATGGCATAATTTTGCTGATAGAGCCCCTTTAAAATCTTTTAATACTATTACTTATGACAAACCAAGTGATGTTATATGAGCAAGGCTTGGCAAAAAGATAAGGAAGGGGAAATTGGGATTAAGAGTTGCCACTGTGGAGTAAGAATTGAGCCAGAGACCCTATACCTTCTAAGCCTTACCAGACACCCACAATGATGACAGTGATGTATATTTTCATACAGACTGGCCTCTCTGGTCTTACTTACCCAGTAATGCATTGTAAAGACTTAACAAAAAGGTCTAGATTTGGAATCTCAATGGAATGAGGTCAACGACCGTATAATCTTTCTAGTTTTATATTGCAATTGTTGCTACCTTGTTTATACTCAAAAACAAGGGAAAAGTATAAGATTAGTTTTCAACCAAACATAGTTTTAGTTTTCATGGAAGAAGGCACAGTTCATATAACAATGGTATCTTGGTTTGTTCTATACACTATCACATTACATCCTTTGTGATACATTGCAGATGGTGTTTGGCATTTGAAACCTAAACATATCAATACCAGTGCATTATTTAAGGAGGACCTGTCTCCTCCCCGATGTATCTGCTTGCACAGAAATACTTGTATTCTTTATAGAATAACTTTACTAGAGCATCTTTTCTTACAGCATTGTGTTGTTCCTGTTAGGGTATATTCACCCTGTGGAATTTGCATTCCACGTGTGAACATTTCCACGCGGCTAGCCGCAAGGGAATGCCGGTGCAGTGCATCCAGTCGCAGCATTCCGCTCCGTTTTTGGGCCTGAAGAATGGGCCTAATCGGGAAGTAGCCTCATGCTTAGTCAGCTGCGGCTTAGTCAGCTGCGAATCAGTGGCAAGATAGAGCAGCTCGCTTCTTTTTTCCGCTGCTAGCTAGCGGAAAAAGAAGCGAGCGGCTCCCATTAAAGTCAGTGAGGCTGATTCTGCGTCAAAATCCACTCAAAAAAACTCAGTGTGAACATGGCCTTATTCTTCCACCCTGTTCCTCTTGTCAAACTGGCATATCACTATCTAGCCTGTCAGTCTACCTGATCTGCACAGTTTCTTAAAAAGCAGTAGGGATAGAAACCTGCAAAGAGCTAGAAAGGTAAAAGACAAAGTGGCCAATTTGGTGTTAATGAAGCCACTCAGTTTGAGAAACATTCAGCGTTGAAGTGAGGTAGTCAAAGGGCCTGAGCTCCAGATTCAGCAGACATTGTTGGCCCTCTAATCTAAAAAGCATGACCAGGGATAGACCATGGACGTTAAGTTATATATCAATGAAATTGTATAGGAATTCTGCGAGGAGAGGGGAAATTACCAGGGCCATTTGGCCTAATTATTCCAGGTTTAGTGTATGGGGACCTAATTTGGGGTTTGGAAGAGGGGAGGGGGTTATCGGGTTCACAAGAGAGCATTGGGGTGCATAGGGGCAAGCCACAGTTTCTCAATCTCTGACCAATTTGGATAAGCCTGCGATGTAGTCCAGAAGGGAATGCATCGCAGTTGGATGGCTCAGTAGTAATGAGGAAGATGTGGAACCAACATACCCCCAACCCCTCTGTCTGCCAACATAACTAGTCTCTAATGTCCTTTAGCGGTCGAAATGAACTGGAAAATGGCCCTCTGCAAGTCATGAAAGATAAAACGGTGACTGTCACAGGAGAGTCTCAAAGAAATATTATAGTTTTGTGAGTAGGGTGTTTTTCACAGCAGAGAATCTGCCCAGGAGTGAAATATGAAAAGGCTCCAATTATCCAACAGTGTCTTAAAGGGGCTCTATCATTTGGAGAAGTCATTTTTAACTAAGCACATACTTGCATAGCTTTTAGAAAGGCTATTTCACACATCTCTTTTGTATGTAAATCTCCTCAGTAGTTTTTGAATGAGACAGTTTTTATTCTTATGCTAATTAGCCTCTTGGTGCACCCCAATAGTCTCTTCATGCACTCCTGTCTGCTATTCTTTCCTATGTATGTGTACAGCACAGGCTGCTGCTGATGACACATCTCCCTGCTCGCACACACAAAGATAGGAGAGAATAGTAGAGAGGAGGCTGCTGGTAACTTCCTGTGCTGGCTGGAGGCTAATTAGCATATGAATAAAAACGGGTTTATTCAAAAACCACTGGGGCGATTAGCATACAAAAGGAAAGTGTGAAATAGCCTTTCTAAAGGCTATGCAGGTACAGTGGGGCAAAAAAGTATTTAGTCAGTCACCAATAGTGCAAGTTCCACCACTTAAAAAGATGAGGCGTCTGTAATTTACATCATAGGTAGACCTCGACTATGAGAGACAAAATGAGAAAACAAATCCAGAAAATCACATTGTCTGATTTTGTAAGAATTTATTTGCAAATTATGGTGGAAAATAAGTATTTGGTCACCTACAAACAATCAAGATTTCTGGCTCTCACAGACCTGTAACTTCTTCTTTAAGAGTCTCCTCTTTCCTCCACTCATTACCTGTAGTAATGGCACCAGTTTAAACTTATCAGTATAAAAAGACACCCGTGCACACCCTCAAACAGTCAGACTCCAAACTCCACTATGGTGAAGACCAAAGAGCTGTCAAAGGACACCAGAAACAAAATTGTAGCCCTGCACCAGGCTGGGAAGACTGAATCTGCAATAGGCAACCAGCTTGGATTGAAGAAATCAACTGTGGGAGCAATAATTAAAAAATGGAAGACATACAAGACCACTGATAATCTCCCTCGATCTGGGGCTCCACGCAAAATCTCACTCCGTGGGGTCAAAATGATCACAAGAAGGTTGAGCAAAAATCCCAGAACCACGCGGGGGGACCTAGTGAATGAACTGCAGAGAGCTGGGACCAATGTAACAAAGCCTACCATCAATAACACACTACGCCGCCAGGGACTCAGATCCTGCAGTGCCAGACGTGTCCCACTGCTTAAGCCAGTACATGTCCGGGCCCATCTGAAGTTTGCTAGAGAGCATTTGGATGATGCAGAAGAGTATTGGGAGAATGTCCTATGGTCTGATGAAACCAAACTGGAACTGTTTGGTAGAAACACAACTTTTCGTGTTTGGAGGAAAAAGAATACTGAGTTGCATCCATCAAACACCATACCTACTGTAAAGCATGGGGGCGGAAACCTCATGCTTTGGGGCTGTTTCTCTGCAAAGGGGCCAGGACGACTGATCCGGGTACATGAAAGAATGAATGGGGCCATGTATCGTGAGATTTTGAGTGCAAACCTCCTTCCATCAGCAAGGGCATTGAAGATGAAACGTGGCTGGGTCTTTCAACATGACAATGATCCAAAGCACACCGCCAGGGCAATGAAGGAGTGGCTTTGTAAGAAGCATTTCAAGGTCCTGGAGTGGCCTAGCCAGTCTCCAGATCTCAACCCTATAGAAAACCTTTGGAGGGAGTTGAAAGTCCGTGTTGCCAAGCGACAGCCCCAAAACATCACTGCTCTAGAGGAGATCTGCATGGAGGAATGGGCCAACATACCAACAACAGTGTGTGCCAACCTTGTGAAGACTTACAGAAAACGTTTGACCTCTGTCATTGCCAACAAAGGATATATAACAAAGTATTGAGATGAAATTTTGTTATTGACCAAATACTTATTTTCCACCATAATTTGCAAATAAATTCTTACAAAATCAGACAATGTGATTTTCTGGATTTGTTTTCTCATTTTGTCTCTCATAGTTGAGGTCTACCTATGATGTAAATTACAGACGCCTCTCATCTTTTTAAGTGGTGGAACTTGCACTATTGGTGACTGACTAAATACTTTTTTGCCCCACTGTATGTACTTAGTTAAAAATGACTTTTCCCAATGATAGAGTCCCTTTAAGACCATGGAGCAGTAATTCACACAATAAAGCATAGTATAGGAGGGGGAAAGATGGATCTTTAAGTATTTGATGGACGGTCCCTACTGTTGGAAATTAAAGTTACAGCATAACAACTGCACGGTTGTTCTAGGAATATTAAGTGAGAGGGCCGCTGTCTTAGAGGGATTAAACTTTATAGCCAGATGGTTGACTGTAATCATAAAGGGTTTTCACGAGGGTAGTTAGAGAGATGTGGGGGACTGTTGAGGGTAAGAACAACATTGGCAGCAATGAGAGAAGCTTCCCTGTCCTGACCTTGATGCAATGTCTGGGGTTAAGCATATATAGACTGCCAGTGGTCAATACAGAGCGCAGAAATAAGCCTGGAAAGCGGGCAGCCCTGTAAAGTGCCATTTGTAATGGGAAAGGAGCCAGGGGAGGAGTGATGAAGTTTTACTGTGACTGTAGGGGAGGAATGTAGTACTCGAATCTCCTGTTAGAATGTCCCCTGAAAGCCAAAGGCTTCCAGGAAAGCCATCATAAAAGAACAGTCAATACGATCGAGCTATTTCTCTGCGTCGAGGCTAGGGAGGAGGACTGAAGTTGAAGAATGATTTGTTACCTCTGACAAATCCACAGTCCTTCTGATGTTATCTCCTCCCTGGTGACAACGGGCTTATAGCTTTAGCGCTCCTGGAGATACTTGTTAGATTTGAAGACTAGAGTTAAGTAGGAATGTAGTATGAATGGTGGAATAGGTGGCCACCTCCAAAAAAGAATTGATTAAATATTACAAATGGGTCAGAAGGTCAATTTGAAATAAGTCTGGGTTCACATTAGCGCTTGAACTGAATTTGGGATTTCTGTCTCTGAATCTGCTTAAAAAATGCAGAGAGAAAAGTCCTGCCAGCAGGCAGAAACTGGTGGACCTGATTACTGTCTATGGGGTCTGCAGGTAACCACTTTTTAACTGGGTTAGCTTTCGGGTTTTTGGACCCGAAGAACAGGAAGCTGAATGCTAATGTTAACCTAGTGTAAGTGAACCCATCAGGACCTGGGACATTGTCATTCGTAAGGTCTTTTAAAACACCTGTTATCTCCTCAGCAGCGAATGGAGAATATTCATCTATTTCTTTGTGCTGTTATAAGAGAAGATGCTACTGAGTTGTCATATTATGGGCAATACTTGTCAGGTCCTCTTTTAACATTCTTGTTTTTCATCATCAGTCTGACACGATCAGCACATGAATGTTCTGTTCTGCTGTTGTGCCTTTAAACCCTTTGTATAAGATAGTTTCATTTTACTACAGTATAACGTTAACAACTTTCTCATGTCATGTAGCCTATAAAAAGATAGTATCAGCACACCCAAACTTTGCGATTGTGTACAGACCAGGAGATATTGCACGATTAATAAAATGTATGGGGGGATTCAAATCTCGTTTCAATAGTTGTTTAGCTATTGAGAGAAAAAAAACCTGTCAATTTAACTTTGACTTTTTTGTCTACAGAGATGGCTTACTGAACAAAGAGCTCAGTGCCCCCACTGCAGGTATGATACTGATGTGATGCACGTTTTAAAATATATGTTGTTTTTCTGTCCTATTTATATCATGTTTATGGTGTCCATTTAATATATACACTTAGATGTATGTATACTTAAGGCTATTCGGATCATGTTTTTTACATGCATTTAACAGATGCAGAAGAACAGATACAAATGGCCATCCGTTTACAGATGTCTATGTAAACGGATGGCCATCTGTTTGTGTCTGTTAGAGCCAAAGACTGATATTTGTGGCAGGTGCCATACAGTAACTTTTTACCCATAGGGTCCCATTGTTTAAGGATCTATATGTTTAGCATATACTTTATTTTTTTTCCTGAATACTCCTGTATAGAATAGTTCCAGTTTGCTAATTCATACTTTTTGGTGGTATAGGGGCATTTCACACTTGCGCCCAGTGTCTGGTTTGTGCATTCCACCGGGTTTGCATCTTCAGCCCCGGCGAAACTGGACAGGGGACGGAAACCCGGCGGTCAGTTTTAAAACCCATTCACTCAAATGTGGAATGGGTTTGTAAGGGTAACTACCCGTGTCCGGCCGCTGCCTGTTCAGGGAAACCATTTTTTTAGCGAACACAAAGTCAGACATGCAGAACTTTGTGTCCGGTTAAAAAAAGCAGTTTCTGCGCAGTATGCTGAGTTCTATAGTGAACTACAAGAAAATGGCGCTCGGGCATGCGCAGCAGCACTCAGAACGGAATGTGGCCGGGATTTAAAAGCGCAGGGGCGAGACTAGATGGAGGTGGTTACGGCAAGTGAGGAAGAGGGCATAATGGACCACAAGCAATGAAGGTGGGCGTAGAAGAAATATCTTTGTCCTGGTGATGTTAGGGTTCTCTCAGAAGGGTTGGTGAATGCCATTAGAGTTGGTAATGGCAGTCTTTATTGCCTGATAGAAATGGCCCACATGTATCTCTCTTCACATGCGTCCTGCTTGGTAAGCTGTGGGTTTTTTTTTTTTATAGCCTGCTATAAACATTTACATAGTGTGACAATTGGGGATAATTTAGCATCAAAGGTAAGCGTTTTTTCCTGGACTCTACAGAGGTGTTGGTGGCGCTGGGTGCCAAATTAACAGCAGGTCCTTTGATACAATCCAAAATAAATGGCTTTATTCAGCTGAAAACAAAACAAAAAACAAAAAAACAAACAGCCTAGCCCACGTACAGGGCAATACCTCACTCCTTGAACCCTGACTTATCTGCTGCTGGTTTTATATACTTTATAGTGCCGGACCCATGAGCAGTACTGGGCCTACGGCTAATTTACATGGCTGTTTTCAGAACAATGAAATTCTATGAGGCTATTCACATGGGTTAGACCACAATAAAACGGGATGACAAAAAAATGGAACATTCCCTGTTTCTTGCGGTTTGTCATCAGTCACTCATAAACCCATGTCTATGAGGAAGCTGTGAAAACGGGTGTTGAATGGATGCAAATTGTGAAAAATGGACTGTTTTGTGTCAGTCATGGAAATAAGGCCTTATTGGTGTTGGGGATGGGTGTTTGGCCTCCGCACAAATTGATGATGGCCTATCCTATACAATGGGCCATTAGAAAAAAAAAAACCTCTTTTGATTTATTGCATTCGCCTTAAAAACCACAAGTGCTGCCTTTTACAATCCTGCACTGATGTCCAAACACCCAGCCTTGTTTGTAGACTGCACATAGTTATATAGATTTTTGCGCTTGGTTATTCAAATTGCTTTAGATATTAAAATAATAGCTATTATTATTATACTGTTATTCGCACAGACCCCTAACATTATGCTGATGTGTAGTACATCACTCGCTAAGAACATTGCCAGAAATGTACTTCTCAATAAAATTAAGAAAATCTAGTAATCTTCACATTAATAGCGAGTAGTGTTTTTCATTGACTCAACAGACTAATATCTAAATAATTTTTTGTTTTGTTTTATTTTGTCAGAGCTCCCCTGCAGCTTAGGGAGTTGGTTAATTGTCGTTGGGCAGAAGAAGTTACTCAGCGACTTGACACACTACAGTTATGCAGCCTTAACAAACATGAAGAAAATGAAAAGGACAAGTAAGTGAAGGGTTTATGTTTGTCTTGCTTACTTACATGTCTTTCATTTTAATTTTGGTTGGCACGTACTATACGACTACCCTCGTAAGTACTATAGGACTAGTACTAGTACTAAGTTATTAAAATGTTTGTAAATCGTTTAGCGAAACCATATACAATAATTGTTCTGTAAACCATAATGTGAAACAGCCAAAGTGGCAGAGGGCACAGCGCGACTGACTAGAGGGGAAGAAGGTGTACACAGTTCTTCCAGGTTGTATAGCGAAGTACAGTGAAAGGTCAGTAGCTCCTGATGACTGGCTGAGGAATCTACTCAGGGATCCGAAATCTTGGTGAACCTGTCAGGGAACCCCCCCACCCCAAGCCTTGTACATGAGTTGGTGCATGAACAGGATATTTCTTTATTTCACAGTTCCTTGCTGCTCTTGTAGGAACATTTGGATGTTTACAATCAAATAAACTTTTAAGATAAAAACAGTTTATATTGATTGCAACTAGCAACAATAACATGTAAGTCATCTATACCAGAAAGTCACATTCTGGGCTGCAGGATCCCAGGAGCATCCAAGTGTGACTCCTTGGATTCCAGGATGTCATGCCAGTTGGTATAAAAAAAAAAAAACCCTGCAATCCCAGAACATCTATATCACTGATGATGTCCTCACTCCAGGTTGCCTCCACAGTTTCATGTATGTCCAGCCCACCATCCCCCAGGCTGCCTCCACAGTTTTGTGAACTGATGGTTCAATGGTTAAAGCAGCCCTGCCCACTGTAATCTGTTATCATTTGTGGAAACCATTTTTAATCAAATACTTAAATTAAATTTTTATTATTTTCTAGTAGGCTATCAAGGTTCTTTCGGTAACTTTTCCCTTCTGTTTTATTTAAATTAGTCATAGGGGTGGGGAGCAGTTTTATCTTATCATGCTAATTTTAAGTGTGTTGTATCATTGAAGTAATACGGCATTGTAAGGCTTTCCTGTTTGCATTTCTCAATTTTATTTTTTTCATTTTTTTTTTTTTTAAAGATGTGAAAATCATCATGAAAAGCTCAGCGTATTTTGTTGGACATGCAAAATTTGCATCTGCCACCAGTGTGCTCTCTGGGGAGGAATGGTGAGTTAACTTGTTAAGCTCAGCAGTGTGATATACATGACATGGTCAAAATGAAGTGATCATATCATGGCCAACCTTATTACAAAACTTTGGTCATTACTACAGAGGGTGGACCATTATTCTATTTTTCTTTCCTCCACTTTTCTAGGACTAGTATTAGTGAGGTTTTGTTCTGTTGTTGGGGCAGCCTGTACCTTTGCATTGTGAAGGCTGTGTCAGATGGACCTTAACACCAGGGTCTCACGTTGCGATAATGTGGTGTTTTGGCCACAGCAAAAAAACTCTGTATATTACAGTGCCTTTATAGTTGATGTGATTTCGGCTAATCCCATCCACACATGGCACTGCAGTGTTTTCAAAAACTGCATTTTCTCGCAATATTTCACTGGGGGACACAGCACCTTGGGTATAGACCTGGTCACTAGGAGGCGGACACTAGGGAAATGAAGGCAGTTGGCTCCGCACACACAGGCTATACCCTCTCACTGACAGTGCACTCAGGTCGTGACTGCCTCCTACGACACTAGGTTAAAAATTGCCTAAGTCAGGTCTTTCTGTCTTACACTGGTTTTATTCTTTCTTTCTTTCAGGGGCAGGGGGTTGTCAGTGTATATGCTACACTAGTCGTACCCCCTGCGGGTGCAAGCGCTCTTTTATAGAGCGCCTCGCAGTCACCCAGTGCCCCTCTTTACTTGCTGCATCGGCGGCTGGATATTCTGGTGACCCCCACTATTACGTGCGAGGTATCACCGAAGGGGTGAGTCTGTGGCGCCTGAAGACTTCGGACTGGTAAGTATGAGCAGGTGAACATAGGTGAGTATGTTGTCCTTTTTTACCCCTCTTCCCCTCTCTGTTCTTCCCTTTCTCCCCTCTTAGGGCCCCTTCACACGGAGTTTACGCTCTGTGTATTCTTTCTACGCGCTGTATGTTCTGTACATTTTACACGTGTAAAATGTAGTTAGCCATTGAGTTCAATGGCTTTTTCATATAACACGCGTATTTTTGCGCGCGCAAAAAGACACGCGTTATACGAACATTCCATTGAACTCAATGGCTAACTACATTTTACACGTGTAAAGTGTACAGAATACACAGAGCGTAAACTCCGTGTGAAGGGGCCCATACCCTGTTTTGTTTTGTTTTTTTTGGTTTGTCTGGCCTTCCTCTTGGGCCGCTATCTGGTGGGGAAAGGCAGTTTTAGTGGAGTTAAGGGGCTACTGGCCTTCCCATTTCTGGGCAGGCAGCATGGTCCACGTGGCTGGTGGCGGGCTCCATGCGGCGGCTGCGGCTTCACCGGCGAGTAGGCCGCATTAGATCCCGCTGTGTTCCTGAGCGTGTGGCCGGCGCCAGGAACCGTGCGGCGGCCGCGGCTTTGCCGGTGTGTGGGCCGCACTAGGCCCTGCCTCATCTCCGGGCTTTGCTGAATCCTGGAGGCGGGCCTGGGTGTTCCTCCCGCCTCTTTGTGTGGGAATCTTGCAGGGAAGACCTAGTTTGATGTGTCTCTTCCTGTTCTGAGGCCTGTTTTTTTTTTCCTTTGCAGTCTCAGCTTTTGTGCAGCCTTTGTGAATCTTCTTGTACAGCTATCTGCAGCAGTTGGGGATGGTCTCCTTCCAGGATCTAGTAGGCTACCCTTTGGGGTCGTTGTTTTTCTTTTATTGCCGCCATGCTTTTTCATGAGGAGTCTCCCTGGGTTCTGGCGCTCCCCACTGTTTTCCTGTTTATGCGTGCTCTAGCTGCAAGCTAAAATGTCTTTGCGGACAGGTTGTATCTATATGTTCATTCTGTTGCTCCACTCAGCCCGTTCTGGAGTCCCCTGGCCCTTCTCCCCCTCACCAGTTTTGGGCGTTTTTTTTTTTCCCCCAGGTTGGGTAACTTGGCCAGACTTTTGTCAGTCTATGGCGGTATCTGGAGTGACTGTCCGCCCATATTGGGGGATGCCTCTGTCTGCACAGTTAGCAGCTGTGGTTAAGGCCCTAAGGGGTTTTTCCTGTTTTAGTCCTAGGGGCTGCTCTTGCAAGCAGGCTAGGAAATCCTCACTTAGGTCAACACAGAGGATCTGCACACAGCTCCTCCAGGACAGGTGGATCTAGGTCTCCTCCTGCTTACTTTGTTTATTCTGGGGACGCCTCTGACTCCGAACGGTTTCCAGCCAGGCACATTGGTAGCATCTGCTGCTCAGGAGCTTGTTCATGCAATTTGTGATACTTTTCAGATACAGAGGGCTGTTGCTTAGAAGGATATCTCCTTCTGCATAGCCGCCATACGCCTAGCCTTGGGGCGTTTTGACCATATTCAGCAGGATCAGTGGCTTCATCCGGTCCAGCCCCTGTTTGTTTCCGGGAGGTCAGATGTCTTGTTCCTTCCCGGAGTTATGCATTTTTAGGTGGACTAGGTCCTTTGCGGTGGTTCAGCCATTGCCAGGTTTTCTAGGGCTACCTAATTTGCCTCTAGTAACTCTGCCTCTCTGTGATTTCTCTGTTAGAAGGCTGGACTCTTTGGCTGGTCGGCCTTTTGTTTGCGGCTGGTTCCGTGCATCTCTTTTTTGCTAATCAGCTCTGCAGGACTACCAGCGTCCCTCCTTTCGCTGCATCCTGGGTTAATATTATCACCTGAGGCAAACAGCTGAGGGCTGGTCTTGGTGATTGGTCAGCTCTGCAGGACTACCAGCTTCTGGTAGAGCAGATTCTATACACTTCTAATGTCTATGTGATTCTTCCTTTGAAGCGGCTCGCTGGTCTGCCAAGACCATGCTGATGTTGTGGCTATATGTCACACGGTTCTTCCGTTTCTGGAACGTTGAGCCTGCTTCTAAGATGATTGGGGTTGCTCTACCCCCCCCCCCCTTTTTTTTTTTTCTCCTGTGAGTAGTGCCGTCCCTTTTGGAAGGGCTTGGAGTAGCGACTTGGGTTTGAAGTTCCCTACTTTTTCAGAGACGTTCAGAGCGTTAGCTCTTCCCTCTTTCGGGGCAATCTCCTTGGGATTCGTCCTCCAAGAAACCCTCCAGCAAGACTAGTCCTGCTGGCCATCCCTGCTCTAGCCTCCCTAGTCTGTTGCTGTCTAGCCTCAATTTGCATTAAGGTCTTCCCCTGCCCAGGGGTCCTTAGGTGGGGGATCATCGGCTTGCCTTCTGGGAGTTTTGACTTGCCTGGTTTCGGGAGGTGATCTCGATCGGCTATTCCATAGAATTTTCCAGGAGGAAGGTTTTTTTTCCTTCTTCTCCCGCTCAAGCGGCCTCTCTTCTCGAGGCAGTCTCCATGCTTCAGCAGAGGGAGTGATTGTGTCCGTGTCTGCTTCTTAACATTTCCAGGGGTTCTATGCCAGCCTGATTACTGTTCCAAAGAAAGGACAGTTCTCTCTGTTCCATTCTGCACCTGAAGTCTCTCAACAGGTTTTGTTCAAGTTTGAATCTTTTGCATAGAGTCTCTGCTATTCGTGATTGCCTTTATGGAACTGGGTGAATTCCTTTTGTCCAATTTGTTGCGCTCCACTTGGGCCCATTGGGTTGGCCTTCACCCCCCGGGTTTTTGTTAGGGTGCTGGCCTCTCTCATGGCTATTCTCCGCTCCAGAGGTGTGACTGTTGCCCCATACCTGGAAAATCTTCTGGTTAAGGCTCCTTCCAGGACGGACAATCTCTCCAAGTTACAGATCACTCTGGATCTTCTTTGGCGATTCAGCTGGCTCTTCTAAGAGGGGAAGTCATGTCTTGTGCTTTTTAGCGCATGGAGGTTTCTGGATATGTTTTTGGATACTAGTCTGGGCAAGATTCTCCCTCCAAAAACCAAGGTTCGAACTCTAGTCCAGTTCCAATTGCTGTCTTTCAGCTGGCAATCTTGGCACGTTGAAGCCAGTGCCAGACCAGCCTGGATCGCCCAACTCCTCTGTTCTTCAAGTTCCTCTGGAACATCGTGGATGGCACTCCTCCCTGGGTTTTTTTTTTTTCTGGGGAAGTCTTGTCTTCCATCCACTGACAGATGTCATTGCCAATGCCAGCTTTTCAGGGGGTGCAGAGTTCCAAGTCCAGGATGTTCTGGAACTGTGGTCCAGAAGGAATCCTCCCTCCAATTCAATCTGTTGGAACAGAGGGCCTTCTTTTGGACTCTGCGTACTGGACCCCCCCTTCTCCGGGGTTGGCCGGCTCGCTTTCAGTCCAACAGTTCCACCGCCATCACCTTCTTTTATCTCCAGGGCGGAACCAAGAACCAGGCGTTTGTTTGTTTTTTGAGGCCTCCTGTTTTAACCACAAAGTTCTTCTGTATTTGGCCAGGTGCAGGGATCCTTGGGCATTGTGTTTGAGCTGGCAGTTTGTGCGCCAGTCTCCCTTCTTGGTTCTTCACAGGACAGGATGGTTCTTTGTCCTCCACTATCTTTTCTTTCTAAGGTGACATCCTCTATACTCATCAATGAGGACATTGTCTTACCGTCTTTTTGTCCGGAGCCTAAGGATCCTTGTGAGCGCCATCCATTGCCTGGATGTTGTTCTGGGCAGCCGGGTTTTTTCTAGCCCTCACGATACCTTTTTCGGCGCTGTGATGCTCTTTTTTTGATCTTCCAGAGAGCTCTAGGAAGGGCTTGCGCTTCTAGGGTGTCCATCTCTGGATGGATTCGGTCTGTCATTAGGAATCCTTACGGCTAAAAGATAGTGATTCGCCCTTCCGTGTAGTGACTCACGCTACCAGGGCTGTCGGTGTCTTCGGGGCTGTTCGGCATCAGGCTTCTGGTTTGCTGGTCTGCAAAGCTGTTTCCTGGGCTTCAGTACACATTTTCTCTAAATTTTACTAGATCTTTTCTGTGTCTTCTGTCAATGCCAGTTGGTCAGAGGGTTCTGCAAGCGGCACTGCGCCGATTGTTCGCAGGACTCTGTTTTTTCCCTCCGTCGGGGACTGCTTTTGGACGTCCTAAGGTGCTGTGTCCCCCAGTGAAATATTGCAAGAAAAAGGGATATTTGTGTACTCACCTGTAAAATCCTTTTCTCATTGTTTCACTGGGGGACACCTGTTGTTGTTTTGTGTACGGGGTTTTATTTCTTAACAAATTTAGGTTTGTTCTTGGTTGTTGGTTCCATGTCCGTTTTTTCTTGTTTTTGGACTCTCTCCTACTGCTGTGGTATAAAACTGCCTGAGTTCACTGTCAGTGAGTGGGTATAGCCTGTGTGGGCGGAGCCAACTGCCTATCATTTCCCTAGTGTCCGCCTACTAGTGACCAGGTCTGGCGTGAATCTGCGTTCTGGGCCTGCTAGCAGAAGTACCATAAGGACTTTTGCAGTTTGAGCGTGGCGATGCTGGAGCCCGACACCCGCCCCAGTGTCTGGATGCCGGGTCTGTAACCAAGATGCTGTGTCTCCCAGTGAAACCACGAGGAAAGGATTTCACAGGTGAGTACGCAAAAATCCCTTTTTTGTAAATTGCAGCATGTTTATTATATCTATGCAGAAAACACCAGTGTTTCCGTAGGTATAAGTGACACAAAGTCCGCAGAGGAAAACTCAACAGCCTTCACAGTCTTGTCTTCAGCATTTTTCAGCTGCGGCTTCCTACGTGGAGCCTTAGCTTAAGGCTGAAGCCCCACGTTGCAGATTTTGTTGCATTTTTTTTTTTTTTTTTTTTTGAGCCAAAGCTAAGTGACTACAAAAGTAAAGAGAAACATATAGGTACTTCTAGCTTCAGCTCAATCCACTCCTGGCTTTGTCTCAAAAGCTGAATTTCTACCACGTGGGGGCCTCAGCTTAAATGGGTTTTCCTATCTCCCTGTTTTAGCAGCTTTGATCCGATGTCTTTTTCTCACTTCCTGTATTATTCAGCAAACTAGGGTGGAGCGCAGCTTGTACTGTTTGATGAACAGGACACTATGAAATATCAAAATATGAACTTTGCCTTTATTAGGAGTTATTTATTGTGATTATTAGAGATTTAATATAAATGCAGCTCAAATAATAATCACTGTAAATGTATATTTCGTTCCACAGGTTTGTATAGAATACTTACCATGCTTCTAAAGAACAGACTCTGTTATTTTTGTGTGTAGATACAGAGAGAACACACTGTCTGAGCCTTTATCAGCAAAATGCAATTAGCTGAACTACCGTATATACTCGAGTATAAGCCGAGTTTTTCAGCACAGTTTTTGTGCTGAAAAAGTCCGCCTCGGCTTATATTCGAGTCATTACAGTAATTCAGCAATATTTATAGTTAGACATCAGGGCGGGTGCCGGGCCGCAGCATCGCCACGCTCATAGCAGGAGCGTGGCGATGCTACTCATTTCAAACTGCAGAAGTACTTGCGGTACTACTACTAGCAGTCCCGGAATGCAGATCGCACCCCCGCACTCCATCAGTCGCCGGGTGACGTGGCCACGTAACCTCAGGCCCGCACCTGGCGTGAATCTGCTTTCCGGGCCTGCTAGCAGAAGTACCATAAGTACTTTTGCAATTTGAGTGTGGCGATGCTGCAGCCTGACACCCACCCCAGTGTCTGGATGCCGGGTCAATTGCATCTATTTTTCTCTATGGCGCATCAATCTTTGTTAATTCTTCAATAAAAGAATCCCCTTCCACTGCAAAATAAGAGTGTGCAACAGAATTTCTCTTTGGATGATGACAGGGTTGGAGGACCCAATTTTATCTTGCACCTCAACCTTACATGAGAGTGTGCAGTACCATTGTTATTTTACACTTTGTTCCAGTGCAATTGACCTAGGAAGTCAATTGCATTGGTTGTAGTGGTAAGTCCCATTAGTGTCCATTGTAGTCCATATACGTCAGTTACTAATGGGTTAATGGGAGTTTGTCATCAAAAAAATTTAATATTGGATCAAATTTATTAAAGTTATGCCAATTTTCTGGTGTAAATGTGTGTGTTTTTATTTTTGTATACTTGCATTAACCCCCACCTCCCAAAACAACACTTTGTCAATTGTCTGACTTGCTTGAGAAATGAATAGGAATCCAACTAGGCTCGAGATCTGCCTGACAAAATTACTATTACTCTTGTCTGAAAGTTGTCGTGAATTATTAACTGTCCTCAGTCTCTTAGTAGTTCTGGCGCATTTGTTGCCAGCGCTCACTATAGAAGGACCGTTACTTGACGTGCTGTTTTTAATATATTTCTCCCAATTGTTTTAATAACGTTCAAAGTTACATTGTAAAAAATGGATTTTATTTTTCTCCAATGAGTCTGTTACTAGAGAAAAAATTCACATTAATTTTTAAGATATTTTGAAGTAAAATGCAAAAATTTTAAATTCTCCACTGTGCAAGATTATGTGACTGTACTAATGAGAATATAATATTGCTATGGTTTGTATTTCAGCATGGCGGACACACTTTCAAGCCGCTGGCAGAAATTTATGAGCAGCATGTTACAAAAGTGAACGAAGAGGTGGCCAAACTTCGGCGGCGACTGATGGAATTAATCAGTCTTGTTCAAGAAGTGGTGAGCAATCATTGAAATGCACTAAAGTATACCTTTCTTGTTAGGTAACTTCTATATATAAATTGATTGTTTTATCAAATTTGTCACATCATTTTTTTTTCTTTATCTGTCCTTTCTGTATTTTTATACAAAAGAAGCTGGTCACTTGTATATAAAGAATGCTAATGTATGTTTAATTGGACATCAGCAGGCACAAATGAAAACGTTATATGAAAAATGTATGTTTAGCCTTTGTGAGTTTTTCAGTTTAATCTATGGGGGGCGTCATATGTGTGATAAATACAAATCTACTGATCTTTGCTAGAGATGAGCGAGTACTGTTCGGATCAGCTGATCCGAACAGCACGCTCCATAGAAATGAATGGATGCACCTGGTACTTCCGCTTTGATGGCGGCCGGCCACTTAACCCCCCACGTGCCGGCTACGTCCATTCATTTCTATGCGAGCGTACTGTTCGGATTGGCTGATCCAAACAGTACTAGCTCATCTCTAATCTTTACTTTGGTCATTGGATGCTGTCGCAATGGCATTCAACCTTTCGCCCCTGCGTGCTCTATCTCATTCTGCGGGGTTTCCGTCCTAAGCTCTGGGAAACTGCATAAGGGATGGCTTCCTGTCGGTCAGTTTTAAAACCCATTTATTTGAATGGATTTTAAAAGCAAACTGTCGGTGTCTGTATGCAGCCTCTCTGCGGGAAACCGTTTTTTTTCACACACAGAGTCCTGCAGGTCTGACTTTCAGTGAAAAATGACACAGTGCACAGGGGCGAAAGTGTGAATGACCCCTAAGGAAGGATGGAGAGTGAAAAAAGTTTGCAGTAAAAACTGAAGTTCCTTGAGCTTTGCCGTTGGGTGCTGGTACTTCAATAGTTGACACTGCTGAGTCTCATGATATTTATATATTTATACAGAATAAATACTTTGCACATTTTTGCTCTACAAATCATCTTTGTACATAAACTTAATTGCTATAGTGCAACTTTTTGTTCAACTGTTATTACTTTGTATAGGAACGTAACGTGGAGGCTGTACGAAGTGCTAAGGACGAACGGGTTAGAGAGATCCGTAATGCTGTGGAAATGATGATTGCCAGACTCGACACTCAGCTCAAAAATAAGCTCATCACACTTATGGGTATGCTATGAGATTACTGCTAGCATCAATTATTGTAAGATCTATAGACAAAACGTGCCATATATATTAAATGTTTCTTCCTTCTAAAACTTCAGAACTACATGCTTTATTTAGATAGCATACATATTATATGGACTTGGTCCACGGTTGGAGGAGCTGGACAGTGCTAAAGTCCATCTGTTTCCACTTTCAGCCTTGTTGGTCTCTTTCTGTTTTTATAATATCTAAGATTTGCACAACGTTATCAACCAAATGGTTTGCTTATATGATTTATTTTACTGTAACCATACAGACAAAGCCTTTGCCTCTATTAGCACCTTGTTTTAGAACTGTGTGTTTTATGCATTGCCAAAGCTGTATCTTTAGGGCTCTAGTGTCCTTTGGCATACTCTGGGGGCAGGGGGGGGAAGTAGTAATATGTATCGGCACCACTTTTTTTTCATTGTACAGGAAAGCATCCTATACAGAGGCACACAGTTAAACAAAAATGCCACTTTAGGCCTATTTACTGGTATTTATGACTGCCGACTGTTACAGGCATGTCACGGAATGCTCTTTGTTACATGGCTCCAACACAAAGTTATACATCTACTAAAATAAATTTTACACCATTCTGTAACCGCCTCATTTTGCATAGTAACATTTGGTTATCCACTAGTTAATACAGACAAGTTGATGATCACTTGTAAATTCTAAAATATATTTATTTATAATTCCATTAAATTACTTTGTTTAGCAGTAGAACAGGTTCACTGATAGGCTTCACAAAGGAGAAGGACTAAACAAGCTTTCGGATATATTTGACTGACTACACAGAAGTTATTTGTTGTTTCAGGTCAGAAGACCTCTCTAACACAAGAAACTGAACTTCTGGAATCACTTTTGCAAGAAGTAGAGCATCAGGTAAATGGGAATATATGTAAAGGTGTTGTCTAATCAGGACATCTCCTTCATATTTCCAGAGCATTTGGATATATTGTATGATGAGGTCTAGAGCAGAGAGCTCCTACCAAGCGAAATGCTCTGGCTGACCCATGCTGTCCATGTACTGCATGCAGGCCTGCTGCAATGGCCCACATAGTAATAATTAGATGGAACATGGACAATGTGAAAATGAGCCAGATTTACCATAGTGAATCAGGATGTGTGATCAATCTGGTGCATCCTTATACAGTGTAGAATAATTTTATATCAAAATAATCCTGACAAATTTTAAAGGGATTCTATCATTAGAATACTCTTTTTAAAAAAACAAAAAAAAAACTAATTACACATAGGAATAGCCTGAATGCTATTCTTCTCTTACCTTTATTATTCTGATCCGCGCCACTGTTTCTAAGAAAGATCTTCTTTCTTCCTTATGTAAATGAGTTTTCTTGCAACACTGGAGGCGTCCTGAGTACTGCTTGAAAACTCTCCAGCGACGCCTCTGTCTTCTTCTCCACTTCTTCTCTCGTGCTCCCATCTTTGTCCTAAAGCACCGACTCCGTGCCAGTTGTCCGTTTTCCTGTGGCCTCTCCCATTCGGTCAAGTGTATTTAGTTTAAAAGGCTATTCTAATGATAGAATCCCTTTAAAGTTTTCATTAGAAGTTGAAATATCTGCAGACTAAGCCTTTATGCATGGTATCATTTTGCATTGCTCTCGAAGTCAGAGGGCATGTGCAACACAGAGCAGTCTGTCCCTCCCCGTTTCCTTTATACTAGTTCAGGATCCTTCAGGATATGTCTAGACAGCATGGAAATGGAAGCATTTGAGGTGGGCATCCGCTTTAGATTCCTCTTCATTCTTCGCCCTCCTGGCTGCCCGCAGCAGAATTAAATAAGACTAAGCTTCCTGAAAAGTTAGAGCCCATTTAAAGGGAGTTTATCATTTGAAAAAATCATTTTCAACTAAAAGCACGTTGGAATAGCTTTGAAAAAAAAAAAAAAAAAAAAGGCTATTCTACTCCTATCTTTGCTTCTTTAAGGGTAAGTTCACACGGGGTATTTTGGTCAGGATTTTGAGGCCATATTCGCCTCAAAATCCTGACCAAAAAGACAGCTTGGAGCTCCGGAAAAAGAAGCAAGGTGCTCATTCTTCAGGCCGTTTCACCTCGCAATTCAGCCTGAAGACACACCCTCCTCCGGACTAGGCCCATTCATTAGGCCTAATCTGGAGAAGAGTGCACGGCTGGATGCCAGTGCAGTGTACCAGCTTTCAGTAACGGCTATCCGGCTTTTGGATCGGAACCTGAGGCGGCCTCAGGTTCAGATCCAAAAATCTCCGTGTGAACTTACCCTAAGTCTCCCCGCCATTTCTTCAAAATTTGTTTTCTTGTGGTATGGTAATGAGGATCACGGGGCACTGGGGCATTTCCCCAGTGCTCCGAGGAGCACCTCCTGCGTCATACCTGTCCACCACCCTTTTCATGCTTGTGCTCCATCCCCTCCTCCTCTTCTCCAGAACTTGTGCCTTGCACGGGCTTCTAACGCCGCGCTGTAACTATCTAAAATGTCGGGCATGCACAATTGGCTCTGCCACTCAGGGTTCATTTGTGGTGATCTGCGATTGGGAGGGGGCGCTTCTGGTGCTCCGATCCTCATTAGCATTTCAGAGGAAACCGAATTTTGAAGAAACGGCGGGAAGAATCAGAGTAGTAATGATAGAAGTAGACTAGCCTTTTTAGGCCGGGGCTAATCCCATCCCCACTTTGTGGAGAAAATCACAGCGTGGAAATTATATGTCAATTATATCTATGGAAACGCTGGTGGCTTTTCCGTAGATATAATGGTAAGAAAAAGTCCATGAAGGAAAACTCCATGAACTTTCTCTTCAAAGCGCTGCGGAAAGAACTGCAATGCGTTCATGCTGCGGTTCTTCCTGCAGCTCTTTAGCACTGCGTTTACGGCCCGTTAACTGTAAATATTTGATCTAAAACAATGGACTCCATTTAGCGGAGAGCTTGGTGTACTTTACTCCAAGACCCAGTTGCAACCACAGCAATAAACCTGCCCCATTGTGTTAAAGCCTAACTAAACTTTTATTTTCATAAATCCGTAGAGCAGGTGAAGATGGCAAACTTTGTAATATACTTTATATACGTAAAGTGCCTGTTAAATTTATTTGCCTCATTCTGTCACTGTTAAAATCTGTACAATAAAACTATATGGAGAGGGACGCAGCTGAGCTATCAAAGAATTATTATTCAGACTTTTCCTGATGGAAACTACTGATTTAATGCTATAGACAGTCTTATGTCAGTTCCCCCCCCCCCCCCTTCCCGTCCAATTGGGACTCAATTTCACCCCATTCTGAATATTGTTTCAGCCTCTCAGTAAATGCTCATATGCCTAATGAATGGAAGAATAAAAAAAGTTATGGTTCTTGAAAGACAAGGAGTCTAAAACAACAATTAATTGACTGTAGCGGGAATAGGTTAAAGGAGTTGTTCATGTTATGTATTACAGAATGATTATTATCTTTTGTCTCATAGAAAATACTACTATTCTTCTTTTATGATGAAGGCAGCATGAGTAGTACTTGTAGTTACCGTAACTGGTATCTGTGACAGAATAATACCAATTTTTATCAGTCTGCTTTTTATCCTTCAGGGTCTTGAGGGTTTGGAGAATGAATTATTTAGTGGCACTTTGGTACTTGTCCACTATCTTAACACCTCACAATTGCTCATATAGCTGCTATTGTTTACATAAGTGTTAGACGGTTATCCAGCTGACTTCTGTCTAACTGCTACGGTTGTTTTTCAGCTTCAAAGAAAAATGTAACTTGTCCTTTGAAAGCTTGTATAGAAATGCTGTGGTATTGCTCCTCAAGATTCTCCACTTTTTATCAGGATAGTCTTCTTTATTTTGCAGCTTCGATCTTGTAGTAAAAGTGAGCTTATCTCAAAGAGCCCTGAGATTCTTATGATGTTCCAGCAAGTGCACAGAAAACCCATGGCTTCTTTTGTCACCACCCCTGTACCACCAGATTTCACAAGGTACTTAACAAAAAGTGCTTGATAGTGTTTTGTTTTTCGCAACTATTCCCATAGATACATGTGCATTAGAACCATACACTCTTGACTGTTTTGTGTCCAGAATTAGCTTCAATCAATGATAAATGGGATTTTATGGGACTTGCATATATTGATAGTTTCCCACTAAACGGATATTGATGACCTAGCTTGAGGATAGACTGACAATTGGAACACTTGAAGACAAATTATTTCTAGAGGGTTGTGGTGCTCATGAGTGGTGTGGCCTCTTCACTTTGCTGATCGCAGCATTTTCATCGGTCACAGAAGCTCAGTCTCTTTCAAGTGAATGGGCTGAGCTTTCCCGTAGATATAATGGTAACAAAGTCCACAGAGGAAAACTCCATGAACTTTCTATTAAAGCGCTGCGGGAAGAACTGTGATGTGTTCCCGCCGTGGGGCTTTAGCCTTAAGCAAGTATTCAGTACTCATGTAAAAGCCAGATGGAAAAATATTTGGGTATGAATGATGGATTTTAGCTCAATATAAGTTCACTTAATGCGTATGGGTGACCTTGCAGAGATTAGCTACATTAGGTGCAGAGGTGGGCGCTGACTACAGTATTTTAAATGCCATGTGTTACTGTATGTGAGAAGGGGGGATGGGTCTGTTTTAGATTTTGAGTTTTGGTCCTGGATCTTCAAGTTATGCTTCTGGTGCATTTTGTGACCTGTGTAGCTTTGAATAGCTCACTTAATTTTAAAGGGAGTCTATTAGATCCAAAATACTTCCTTAACTACTACTAATACCTTGTAGGGACCATTAATGGAAGCAGAAAAATACTTTTATGGGTACTGCCAAAGCCGTGCAGAAATGGTTATCTTTTATGGATTTGCAAATCAGTCTGTAGGTGTACCAGGGGTTGGCCCAGTCTCCCTTGCTTTCAGAGAGCTGTGATGCAGGCAGGGACTGAAAATGTCATTCACTGCTAAAGGGCAGCAATGGGCAGAAGTTTTAAAGGGGCTCTATCACTGGATTTTACTAAATTGAGATACACATATCCCTGAATAGCCTTTAAAAAGGCTTTTCAGGCCCCGCTAATCGTTTAATAAAAGATCGCCCCGTTATAAAGTATGACCGTAAAAATGAATATGCAAATCATACTTATTATGGGCGGTGCGTACACTCCTCCACATCATCCTTCGTTCACACCCGCCTCTTGTTTCTTCTTTGTAAGACGTCCTCCTGACCTGCTGATTCCCCGCCTCCATCTTTCTTCATTTTGGCGGATTTCAACTAATTCCCGCACATGCGCAGTAGCGCTCCCTCTGGAGTGCTACTGTGCACGCTCCCGTGCCATTTTTGTGTATTGAAATGTGCGACCGTTGTGTGCATGCACAGTATGCTCGCGTAGTTCACAGTACCCCTGTGAATTACTCAGTTCCCCTGTGAATTACGCAAGCGTACTGTGCATGCGCAGTACGGTCACGCATTTCAAATACACAAAAATGACACAGGAGCATGCGCAGTAGCGGGAATTCAGTGAAAACCAACAGAATGAAGAAAGATGGAGGCGCATAATTGGCAGTCCAGGAGGACGTCCTACAAAGAAGAAACGAGAGGAGGGCATGAACAAAGGATGGCGTGGAGGCATGCACGCACCGCCCACCGTGCACGATAAGTATGATTTGCATATTCATTTTTACAGTCATGCTTTATAACGGGGCGGTCTTATTAAACGATTAGTGGGGCCTGAATAGACTTTTTAAAGGCTATTCAGGGTTGTGTATCTCAATTTAGTAAAATCTGGTGATAGAGCAATTTAGACCCAAATTTGAAGTTATGCCCTAGAAATAGGATTGGGGATAACTTCCTGATCAGTGGAGGTCTGACTGATGCGGACCCCACTCATCCCAAGATCAGGGATCTCATTCTCTCATCCTGATGGAATGACAAGCTTAGCTTGCTATCTCCAGAGCTCCCATAGAGAATGAATGGAACTACAGTGCGTATGCTCTGTATTCCTTTCTACAAGAATGAGAGAAGTGGACCCCATTCTTACTATTAGTGGAGGTCCCAGCGTTCAGACTGCCACCAATCGGGAAGTAATCCTATATCCTATCGATGACTTCCAATCTGAGTCCAATCCCTTTTAAACTCTAAATCCCTTGGTTTATTTGAACACAGACTAGAAGCGTACATATATGCCTTATTTAACTGACCTACCTGTTTGCTTATTTTTTGCAGTGAACTTGTTCCTTCCTATGATTCAACTACATTTGTCCTGGAAAACTTCAGGTATTTGTTTTCTCTTCATTAGTTTGTGTTTACCATTAGTTCATAATTGTTTGTGTGGCGTTGCAGAGTAACATCAATTTGATAGCTTCAGGCAGAAGCTAATGACAATGGTGTCCAAAAATTAAGATTTCTTTTGCATTTACATGCTGTTGGATGTGGGTAAATAATGTTTTTGTAGCGATATTACTTTTACCATCACAGGGTCTGAAATCTAAACTGGTAGAGAAATAAAAGGGGTTTTACTTTTACTTTGGTTCTCCATATCTGTTAATCCACTTATGGTTCTTTTTAGGGACTGAAATTTTATAAATAATGTTAGTTATTGGGGGAAGGTTAGGCGGTTAGAGAAACTTGGGGTGGACCAGGAAAGGACATGTCATAAGTTGAACTTGCACTCCCTGAGAGTCCAGGCCAAGTTAATCGTGAGTGCAGGAAACTGCTTCAGCCTGAAGTAAACAGTATCAGCATTATCAGCACTGGTCAAGATGCATGGACCTACTTGGTAAATGCTTTTCTTGCCTGTACAATTTAACCCCTTTGCCTCCTAGGCGTTTTCAAAACACCACATTACATTTGGACATTTAGGACTTTGCTTTGTGTTGATGTACTATGTTTACCTGGATTTGGTTAAAAAAGGGAAGAATCCCTTTCATAGTTTTTTCACAGAATAACAACTTATCCTGTGGATTGATAAGAAGGGTCTTGTTGCTATAAACCCCACCAGTTATGAGAATATGGGTCACTTTGTCCCTTTTGAATGGATTGGTCATAAATGGGCAATGATGCTGCTTTGAATCTTCGATGGACTTAGACACAGCAGAGTACCATCTTCATCAGTTCTATACCCTTTACATGAAGCAGCAACATGTATGTTTAATAACTGTTCCATTCAAATGGGTGACACAGGACCCCCAAATCTTGTGACTGCTGGGAACCCCGGCAATCAAACACTTATCACCTGTCCTGGGTCTCCACTTGCTCAATGTATAGTGCCTTGTATTCATACCCCTGAACTTTTTTTTCATCTTTTGTCACCTTACAACAGCAAACTTTAAATGTGTTTTATTGAGATTTTAAATAGCACATAATTGTGAAGTGGAACGGTTGTGGACCTCTTAGCAGATGTCTTAGCCCAGCCTGTTCCATTTTCTCCTGAAGTCTTCCTTTTGGCGTGCTGGAGGAGGAATTGTGGGAGCACCATACTCTGATCTTTCTCCAAGAATGCTTATTTTATGCCAGGAAGGCCATCGCCTTGCGGTGGATGGCCCCAAAATCCCCGTCGATATCTCAGTGGCAGAAGCTGGTTAATTCAGGTATTCCTTATATACAAAGGGAGGGGTTGTCCCCAGAAATTTTCTAAAGTGTGGGGAGCGTGGTGTGATTTCCCCCGCAACCCAATACTCCCAATTCTCCCTCATTACGTACGGCACTGGACACTTTTGCGTCCTAACGAGCGGCATCTGCTGGGAAGGTCCATGGTCCCCTTGTACCAGTATGTTGTGCTGCTATTCATGTTATTGTAGTTTGCTCTCTATTGTGTTATTGCTATAGTGGGTGTGTTGGGATCCGGGTGGGTAGGGATGTGGCATGTCCTTATTTGTCCATGTTATCAGTTTGTACTTTCTTTGTATTTTATTTCTTTTATTTTATTTATCTGATACTTTTTTATTGGTCTATCACTTAAAATCTCAATAGAATACATTTGACGCTGGGTTCACACCAGTGTTCGATCTCCGTTCTTAGGTTTCCTGTATGCAGAAGACGGAAACCTGTCATGCTGAGTCCGGCCTTGAGCGTTTTATGCGCTCCGCGATGAAACAGTTTTTTTTTTTTTTTTTAAAAATGGACACAGAGTCCTGCATGTCCGACTCTGTGTCCGGTTTAAAAAAAGCCAGTTTTGCCGCAGAGCACAAACACCGGCGCACACGGCCGGAGACTTTTCAAGCCCATTCAAATGTATGGGCTTGAAACATGCCGGCAGGTTTCCGTCTCCTGCCCCTGTTTTGTGCAGGAAACGGAAATCTGCAGAACGGAGACCGGGCGCAGATGTGAACGAGCCCTGATTGTGGCTGTAAAGTAATAAAAGGGGTAGTTGTCTTGATTTGCTTTTGTTGGTTGAATACATAGTTTTGTGTTTAATTCTTCTGCAAGTGAAATATGCATCAGTACGACATCATCACAATTTTAATGTGCTGTAAATTTAGATTCCAATGAGTTTTCATTCTTGTATCATAGGAAGAAACCTGCCCAACTTCGATGCAGCATACAACTATTTGCACTCTATTGCTTTGTCTTGAAAGGGTGTCTATAAACATTATTAAATCCTGAACACATGGCAAGCTGAAGTGGGGCATTCTCATTTATAATATTGCACTGAACTGATCATCTGTGATCGCAAAATGAGCCTTTTATTCTTTCCGGTGCAGGGCTGTCCACTGCAATCTATACCATCAGACTGCAATTTTCTCTCCAAAGGGGAACCAGTGTGAAAACTGTTTATTTCTGTGTCATATTTCATAAGTTCAGATATGTATTTTGTTACTGATATACTGGATTTATCCCTATAATTATTTATTTCGCAATCTGTCTGCTGCAATATGTTTTCTTCTTGTGTGACTGATTTCTATGATGGTCAATGACTTTTTGAAGCATGTTCATTTTAAGGCTATAGTCCCAAGTTGTAGAAACGCAATGTTTTTGTTGCAGAGTTTGCTTTTGTTTTTGTTTTTTAAGGAGAGAGACTTATCAGATAAGTTTCCTTGATCCTTTGTTGCCCCCTATTCTTTGGTCTTCAGAGCTGAGGGGGCTGTGGGAGACCTATTCTTTTGTCTCCTCTGCTTCTGCTCCCACTGTCTTGTGACACACTCCTCTCTTCTCTTATTGCTTGTACATAGAGTAATGCGGAGTCTGTCATGTGACCGAGAGTTGGAGCATCAATCCCCCGCCCCCCCCAATTGTGCTCTGCAAATGTAACAATGCAGGATCAGCATATACACTGTCTACCAATAAGTATTTGGACACCTGTGGTAGAATAGAAAAACAACATTTATTCATATTCAATAGTTTGTAGAACCCAGCAGATGCTTCCTTACGGATGGTATTGATCAACACAATACTCCTGGATGCCTGTTGAAACTCCATATGCACCATCGTTTGGGTGCGGTTTCTCTGGCCAGCACCCATCGGTCTCTATCTCCCAGTTTCGAGTGTCTGCAGACTTGGGGCAAATTCCGACAATCACCATTCAGCTTCCACTTTGTAATCACATAGGCCACTGTCGATTTTGGGTAACTCTGTTAGCTTGCTATGTCCCTTAAGGATCGACCATTTCTGTGGTACCCACAATTACCCCTTTCTCGAAATCGGACAACTCTACACTTCGTGGTATAATGCCAATACTAATGCCAATGCTGTTTCCTGTTTAACGGCAGAAGGCGTTACATACATCATGACCGCAGGTATCTTCATTTGCATGGGTGTCCAAATACTTATTGGTAGACAGTGTATTAAGTAGGCTTATCCATTGCACTGCAAATCTTATTACCCTACAAAACCCTTTTTAAAGAGGACCTTTCATGACCTTTCATGTTTTATATACCGCTAGAAAGCAGTGCGTTCCTCATAGCTCAGCGTCATTGTTGGGCCTTAAGGAAGACCCCTCCCACCCCCTTCCTCGCGACAATACTCATCTATAGACTTGTACTGGGGGAGGGGGGTGCTTGGGGCTCTCCTTATAGCCCAGAGATGGTGCTGAACTATGAGGATGCCCTTGTGACAGTAGGGAGAAATTGGTCCAAAACTAACTGTACCAATATCTCCTCCACCGGGGGAGGATATATTAAATGAGTTGTTCCCACAAGTGCTGTTTTTATTTTATTATTTTACATCTACACTGTATAGGTGATAAATATTGTGGGCCTCGACTTCTCTTCTTTGTCCTCAAAGAATGACTGCAGTGAAGAGGCACTAAGACTGTCATGTGTGCTGCCTTCTCCATTTACAATTTTTGATTTTTCTGGCAGCTTTTGAGCTATTAATACATTTCGTAATATACTTTATTAAAGGGGCTCTATCACTGGGAAAAGTCATTTTTATCTAATCACATGCTTGCATAGGCTTTAGAAAGTCTATTCCACACTTACCTTTTGTATGTAGATTGCTTCAGTGGTGTCTGAATAAGACAGTTTTTATTCATATGCTAATGAGCCTCCAGCCAGCACAGGAAGTGCCCAGCAGCCTCCTCTCTCCCATTATCTTCTATGTGTGTGAAGCAAACAGGAAGCAAGTCAGCAGCAGCAGCCTCCAATAGAAAAGATCAGAGAGAGGTGTGCACCATCTATGTGCACTAGTCTAATTAGCATATGAATATAAACGGACTTATTCAGAAACCACTGAGGCAATCTACATACAAAAGTTAGGTGTGAAATAGACTTTCTAAAGGCTATGCAAAGGTGTGATTAGTTAAAAATGACTTTTCCTAGTGATAGAGGCCCTTTAACTTGGCTCCTTTCATTGAAATCTGGCATTTCTTTATTCTTCTCCTTGTTTTCTTGTTGTTTCTTATCCTATTAATATAAAGGTGAAAGTTTGTGAGTTTGGATGTTTGTGGGTTTGGATGTTTGTTCCTCAATCACGGCTGAATGGATTTTGTGGAAATTTCTCACACACACACACACACACACACACACACACACACACACACTTGCCAGGAAAAGGTAGTAGGCTACTTTAAATGTGGGTCACTCACCCCTAATCGAATCGTGACCCTCCAAACAATCCTCCAGCTCGGCTGCAGCAGCTGGCATTCCGCCAGCGCTGGTCTGTGCACGCACCTGCTATTGGTGCATGGCAGGCTGTGGGCGGGCTCTGGCGGCACCATAGGTTGGGGGCTGAAGGTGGGCGTGCTGATTCAGCAGGGAAGTGCAGCGGGTACAGGGGATGTCCCAGGGAAGGGGGGGGTCCCTATGTCGAGGTCCCCAGGGATCAACCATATACCCTAGCTTCATGTCTCTCCCCCAAAACCCCCCCCCCCGCCCTTCATCGGCCCCAGTGTAGTTGGACTCACCTTGCCACGCTCCCCCGATGCTCTCTCCCCTTGCTCGCTGCACATAGGTGTCGGCCGGCTGGCTGCGTATGGCAGGTACACTGCAATACAGGCGCCGGTATTCGGCAATGCACTGTATGATACCAGTGCCTGTATTGCAGTCTAACTGCTTAGGCTGCAATACAACCGCACGCCTGACAGACCAGGGAGGCAGCGCGAGGCTCCAGCTGTCATAGCAACCTGACGCCCTCGCTCTGCCTCCTATACGCCACACGCAGCCAGCCGCCCGACACCGATGCGTGGCAAGGTGAGTCCACCTACACTGGGGCTGATGTGGGGGGGGGGGGGGGACGGACAAGAAACTGGAGGCAGATGAGGGGGTCCAAGAAACTGGGGGCAGAGATGGGGGGACAACAGACTGGGTGCAGAGATGGGGAGGGGGGGACTAGAAACCGGGGGCCGATGAAAGGGGGAATAAGAAACCACAAGCAGAGATAGGGGGACAAGAAATGTAAGCGGTTCAGCGCCACCGCCAACCCGCAGACGAAGTCGCAGGTAACTGGTAGTCTTTCGTATGATACAGTAAATTTTCAAAATACATTTTCAGCTGAAATCAGTCAGCACAATCCCAACTGTATTTTCAACTGAGATCTCTGGAAATAATACAAATAGAACGGAAGTCTGACATGCTGAGACTCTCTACTTTCATATGACACCAGAAGCATGATTCTATGTTTTATAATGGGATATAACTGATTAAAGTGCTGCCCTGTCCGATCATTTTTTCTTCATTGCATGCAAGACCATACACAGTGAGAATCGGGGAATGCTCTCATTAGAAAGAATAAAGTACTAACAAATGCAGACTCCTTTCCAAAATTCTGCAAAGACTATTGCAAAATGTATTAATGATAAAAAAAATACTGCTAGAAACTAGTTATTTAATTGGTGTTATTGGTTATTTAATTGTCGATCAAACACTTATCACTTTGCTCCAACACTTCATGCTACAGATTTCCAGTGATCTACAGCTACATTCATAAATACATTTTAAATAAAACCATATGCAGCCTGTACAGTTAGTGCTTTGGTCACATGGACACATTTGTTTATGCATTCACAGTTGGGGGTGTGTGGGGAATACTGCAGGTGACTTTTACATCAATAAATGAAAAGGATGTGCTTTGTTATACCATCAGCCTTTACATAGACTGCAATGCATATGAGATGGGGAGTTATTGAACAGATCCTTCTCTACTTTCTGCGTGCTGTTTATGGTGGAAATAGCAGTTAGCGAGAGTGTAATGGACAAAAATGCAAAATAACTGTCATATACTGTCCAGGAGAGCGACAGCCGTTTCGTGCTGGTAGCACTTTTTCAAGCGCTTGAAAAAGTGCTACCAGCACGAAACTGCTGTCACACTCCTCTCCCAGGCGTGCCTCCTCCCGTATTGTATTTTATATGGATGTTTGAAATAAAGGTTTGAAATATTTTTATACTCTTTCAACGGTGAGTGCCCAGCTTTTTCTATTTTCTGGACTGTATATGGACTTTTTTACTTGCTGTGAGCACCACCAGTGAAGTATATGGAATTTACCTCTGACCTTCCATAGCATAGTTTGTATGCATGCAGTAGTGCCGCCTCATCCTTTACATTTTCGAACTGTCATATAATGTCCATATAATTATCCCTTATGTATGTGTGTGTTTATATCGCTTCTTGGCCTTTTGGCTAAGATCAAGTGTAGTATCTGTTCTTATCAGAAGCAGTCAGTAATCAAAACTGCCGGAGGGCCTGGTGGGCCAAAGGCAGGAGTAGACAGAATGCTGTGGAGATGGGGAAAAAGAGAACCACTTGGGGCATGTTGCTGGGAGAAGTAGTAAGTAGCAGGTTCCGCCAGTGATTTGAGGAGCCCACTGCGGGGGAACTGCAAAAGCTATGGATGCTGGCAACATAACCACCGGGTGCCTGGGGATCTTGGCTGGGGGCCGGGGAAGCGTCTCAAAGGCTTCTAGTGCAATGCCCTGGGGGTGCCGAGTGGCCCCTGGGGTGCCTTAGATCACTGGGGATGGGATCCCACTGAACTTTGGCACATTGCTATTGCACTATACACACCTTTGTGACACCCACTCCCTATGCCTGGTTTACCCAGTGCAGGGAAATTTTTATAGATCCGGCGGGTAGACTGGGCCTGAACGGGCACCCTAGCACTTGTTTAGTCTTTTTCACGTTTGTTTTGTCACTCTTGTCACTGTTTTGTGGGACGAAGGGATGCTGTACCACTTTGGGACTCTCCCGACATTTTGTGGGGGTTGGGAGTCCTTCTTTTTTGTGACCTGCCTCTGCTTTGGTAGAGGTGGGCAAGGTATCTGAGACCAAGAGTGTCCCAGGTGGTGGCAACCCAGGGAGAAACTGGACGACTGATCGGCTCTTAGTACCCTAGGGTGGTGGCAGCCCAAAGGGAAAAGGGCAATATGGACCTTCTGCTCCGGCAGTCCGTCCTTCTCGTGACTCTAAGTCACTTGGTGCCTTTTGGCCCAGTAGCTTGGAGCAAGTCGGGAACCCTATTCCTTTTTGGGAAGGGTACCCACAGCAGAAAGCGTCCTGGGCACGTGTTTTTTTTTTTGTTTTGTTTTTGTTTTTTTTAGTGGCACTCCCACTTTTTTCATGCACTTTGTGTGAGAGACGGCACAGTTAGAGGCCTTCGAAAAAATGTGTATGTATATAAGCTGATCCTCTGTCACCCCCAATTCTTTGGTTTGCAGAGCTTAGGGGGGCTGCGGGAGGCCTGTTCTTTTGCCTCCTATGCTGCTGCTCCAACTATCTTATGACAAACTCTGCCGTTTTTGTCAGACGTGTTTTTGGATTGTTGGGAAATTTAAAGGAAGTGCTTTTATGTTTCATATTTTCCCTACTACTGGATCATCTCCTAGATTGTGGTCATAAAGCTGGATTGGAAACTGCAGGGGATTTTTTTTCTTAAAGGGGTTTTCTGATCATTATTCAAAGATCCACAGGAGTCTTGATTCCTGGGTTCCCTGTGGATCAGCTGTTTGAAGTGGCAGGGGCGATGCGCTTCAAAGGCCGTGTGACATCATGTTTTTTGGTCACACGGCCTGATCACAGCAAAGTCCTATTAAAGTCAATGGGTTGGAGCATGATGCCAAGCACAGCTGCTGTACAAACACAAGTCTTCAATTGTTTTGCCTGAAAAACACCTTTAAAACTGTGTATAAAGCCACCCCTTTTCAAACAAATTCTGGGCAAAACAGGGCACATATTAGCTCTCCTGATACTTGGATGGAAACCAAGTCAACACTGGCAAGTCATTGAGGTCACTGCGGGTCAGGTGGAAGGATAATTGGTTTTGGAGCAATTTCTGTATTTAGTTATTTTTATACTGTGTTTACTGAGGATTGGAAGGTCAGCATTGACTTGACATGACTAAGATTTTCATTGCTGCTTCATTTTAGTAATTGGTTTCCCCTAGCAACTAGGAAAGCCAATTCAGCCAGAAAGCTTTTACGGATCTCTGGCATCTGAACTTACTTTAAAAAGTGAAGTTTGTACGTTGGGTTAATTGACCATTAGTAGCTAAAGAATCTGAATAGAAGTCAGAAAAATGGAAATCTCCTTTAAAAATAATTGAGCCGCTTCTCTATAATGCTTTTGTGTACCGCCTGATCATCGGATGGAGGATTTCCTGACAGTTATGTATCATTTGTTTCCCATATTTTTCTTTCTCTTCTCCAGCACTTTACGCCAGCGCGCTGACCCTGTATACAGCCCTCCATTACAAGTGTCAGGCCTTTGTTGGAGACTAAAGGTTTACCCGGTGAGCATGCATATTGTAAAATTCTCCACCTCCAGAATTATATGGCCACAGGACATTACTGTTTTGGTGGGGAAAAAATATTCTAAAACATAGAAAAAATTTAATATGTTGCATTACTTTTTTTTTGCCCCATTCTTTTTTTGACAGTCAGTTTCTCACAGCAGCAGAGAGCACAGCTGTGTAGGGTCTGTCTGTTGGACTTATAGCGCATCATAATGTGTGGGGGAACTAAATGTGCATTATACTGTGTGGGAGAGGACTAAGGGAAATTATTCTATGTATAGGGGGTCTGGCATTTTACTACTATTACACTATTTGATCAGATTTTTTAACAGTGGGATAACACTGCTGCGCTCTATATTACTACCGCAAGTCCCCTTATGTTGACTTTAACATAGGTATCAACAGCCTCAGTTGTTGCTTGGTACACAAGTACCTCAGTTGTTGTTTTCTCTTCATATAACAAAAAAAAAAAAAAATCTTAAATTCAATTGTACTACGTCTGCAAAACCTAGGTGCACAATACATAACAATCTCTTCTCCACTATATAACCATAGTCAGCTTTGCAACAAACAAGAAAGAAGATGAGAAAGTAGCACACACATTTAACAGTGTCTTATTTATCTGCTTACTTATATAGTGCCATCATATTCCGCAGCACTTTTCAGGCATTGTCAGTCGCTGTCCCATGTAAGGCTCACAATCTAAAATCCCTATCAGTAGGTCTTTGGAGTGCATACAAACTCCTTGGAGATGTTGTCCTTGGCAGGATTTGAACCCAGGACTCCAGTGCTGCAAGGTTTCAGTGCTAACCACTGAGCCACCATGCTGCCCGTGACTTTATACCTGTAAAAGGCAACCAACTATTACTATTACGCCTTTTAGGCTGAGTAATTTCTACCTCTAGTAAAAGGTGACCATTTCAGACTTGTATACTAGAGATCTTTTAAGACCCAATTTATTATGAAATTGCCTGGAATTTCTTGAGATGCCTCTGAGGACCAGTGTAAGAATGCTGGCAGTTGAAGGTACCTTTAAATAGGGAGGATGAAGAATTTTCACCTGAGGCAAGAGAGGCTTTCATATGTCATATAAAGACAGTATATTCGTATAAACATGTCTAAATATAAAAAAAAAGTTTTCAAAGAAACATTTGCATGTATTAAACAGTAAAGACTCAAGTAAAATGTGTTATTTCTTATGGGTTCCTGTATAAATAAATGGCTACAAAGCAGATATCCTCTCGTATAGGTTCCAGGACTGCTCTGTGTTGTTAGTGATATATTTCATATTTTACACTGTATGATTTACATATGTTGTCCTGACATTGTAGCAATTTTATTTGTCTACATTTTCCTATAGTGTTTTGAGAACTTTTGCATAATTGGTGAATTATCTGTTTCTTTTTAAGGATGGAAATGGAGTTGTCAGAGGTTACTATTTATCGGTCTTCCTTGAACTTTCTGCTGGCCTTCCAGAAACCTCAAAGTATGTGTTCCTACTTTTTTATATGATAATATTGTACCATCTGGTCTATCCACACTGCTGTGCATTACTGCTGTAGGGTTTTTCTTTTACTTTAAATTTAAAGGGAATTTAGCAAGACTAGCTTTTCGTACTGTGCGCTGGAATGAGATGTGCATGCCTGATAGTAAATTAGGCTCCTCAGTGGCTATCCACCTGCCATAATTTGTTACTTTCCGACAAGGATTCAAGTAAATGTGCTAGTATATGGAGTTTTATAAATGCCTACCATTGATATCATCCATATTTTATTAAAAAGGATCTTTTTCCATATCTGCCAACACCAGTTTTTAGCATCTGCTAATAGGTGCTGCCCCACTGATTCCAGTGCAGTTGTATTTATTTTTTTTTCTCTAGCTCCCACTGTTCCTGAGCAGGTGGTGATGTTTTGGTGCCTGATATGTTACTTAGTCTCTGTACTGTGAGATGGGTGGTGTCAGGCAGGAACAGGCAAGCAGTGTGTTTCAGAGCTCCAATCAAATGTAAACAGTCTCACAGCTTAGTCACACCCCTTGTCTTCTCCTGCCTGACACTGCCCTCCTGACAGTACAGAGCCTAAATAGCATAGGAGGCACCAAAAGTAATAGCACTTATTGCTCAGGAACAGTGTGGTCTATAGAAAAAAGTCAGGATCAGTGGAGCAGCAGCTATCAATTGATGCAAAGAGGTCAACTTGGAGGAGATAAGATTCTCTTTATGCAACAATGATTGGCAAGGTGCTGAGGAAAATGTGAGTCCATGTACTTTTAATCTACCGTATATACTCGAGTATAAGCCGACCCCCCTAATTTTACCACAAAAAACTGGGAAAACTTATTGACTTGAGTATAAGTCTAGGGGGGAAATGCAGCAGCTACTGGAAAATTTCAAAAATTAAAATGGCCGAGCTCTTGGGTGCAGTAGATGCTGAGGAAGGGGAGGGGGTGTTTTGGTTGTCTGTCTGCCCCTTCCCTGAGCTTGAGGATTGTTTTTTTTTACCCCCAGTTGGAATTTAGCCTGGCTGAATATAGGGGATCTGCAGCGCTCCTATTAACCCCTTCCCGACGGAATAGAAGCACTGCAGATACCCTATATTCAGTAGACCGGGCACTTTCAGACACAGTGATATCTAATGTGTATGTGTGTCACAGTCATTTTCTACTTTGAGGGCAGGTTCACACTAGTGCCCAATCTCCGTTATGCATAACGGTTTCGTCAATTGGGCAGCAGAAGATGCTCACCTACAGACACTGAATGTCGGTTTTTGTCTTCTGCCGACAGAAAACGGAAACCTGCATAACTGAGATCAGGTGCTGTGAACTCGCCTTTATATGTATTGTAGGGAAAGGAGTGATTTAGAACTTTATAGAACAAGTCCCATAGACGGCAATACAAGTGTCCTATCCTGGCCTGCTAGCAGAAAATTACCGTAATGACCCGAATATAAGCCGAGGAGCACTTTCTCAGCACAAAAACTGTGCTGAAAACCTCGGCTTATACTCGAGTATATACGGTATATGGGTTGGTATGTATGTATAGTAATATATTTTTTTTTATCAAGTGTCTAGTATTTTAATCTTTTTCTTTTCTTTTTTTTTTTTTTTTGAATGGAGGGGGGGTGGAAGGGGTTTATATTTGACGCTGAGCTGTAGTTGTCTCCTGTAGAGAACCCCTTTTCCATTTGGCAAATAGGTATGGTAGAGGGAGCTTCTCCTGGTCAGGGTGTCCTACTGTTAGCCCCCTTGAAGTCAACTATATGACTTCTTAGAGTGCTATCCGGGTTATTCCCAGATAGATTCATTTCTATGGGCCTGTACACATGACCGTGAATGACATGGTCAAGTGTGCGGGCCGACAGTTCTGGCCGCAAATTATGGAACAGGTCTTATTCCTGTCTGATTTTGCGATCTTGCTTATGTGGCTCCTATAGCATTGAATTAAAGAGGCTGCAGAAGTATGGCTGTTGCATGTCCGGTGCACAGGCAGAACATGGGTGACATCCACTTGTCCTCCATGCACTGTCTGTGTCGTTTATTCACAGAAGCCCGTTAGCACACATTCTTGTGCAACCAGCTTTAGCCAGAGCAGAGAGCATCTCTGTCTTTGGATTTGGGCCTAGTTTGTCCTGCATTACACTGGTCACCTATGATATTCTATTGGTGCTGTGTCAAGTGCATCTTTTCCCCTGCAATGTCAATCATCTGCTGGGAAAATTGGTTTGTAGATGTCAGAACAGACAACCCATTTCAATTAACCTGACTTCTTAGGTTGTACAACCCCATTTTTTATTTTATTTTATTTTTTAACTCGTTTTATTGAAAATTATATAACAGAGCAAACAATGCAATCAGGGAAAAGACTTCCACAAAAGAGCATAAAATAAAGCATAAGGAAATTTCAAACAGAGATAAGCCACATCGCCATTCCCTCTTGGCCCTAACCCACCCTCCACATCAATAACACAATAACGAACAAAATATCACACATCATATCATAGTACAACCCCATTTTTAACATAATGTAATATTATTAAGTTGTCATTCTCCTCTGCAGTTATCTCTAGATTTGCCATCTAAGACGTTTGTCTCTGGCAGGTATGAGTATCGCGTAGAAATGGTACATCAGTCTTCCAATGATCCTGCTAAAAACATCATTCGAGAGTTTGCATCTGATTTTGAAGTAGGCGAGTGCTGGGGATATAACCGCTTCTTTCGCCTGGACTTGCTTGCTAATGAAGGCTATCTGAACCGTGCAAATGACACTGTCATTTTAAGGTACGTCTGTGACATTAATCTCACTGTTTTACATTTTGAGGTTAGGAGCACATCCATCACGAGCAGCGGCCTTTTGTGTGCACCTTCCTTCACTTTAAATAGACATGGGATAAATGAGGATGTTGCATAAAACTGGTGTTTGTTCTGACTGTATGAGTTATGTGGCCTGTTCCCGTGATGTGCTGTGATTTTATTTTATTTTTTATTTAAAGGGAACCTGTAACAAGAAAATGGTTTTCAGTCTACAGTACATTTGTCATGTTCTCAAGCATAAGGAACTGACCAGACTGCTATAAAATTTGTGGGATAGGATTCAGTGTAACCTGTCATTTATCCATAGAAATCTCAGTTCTTTCTGTGTTCTGAAATCAAGAAGGTGGTCCTATTAGTGATAGACATCTATCTATACGCACAGCCATAGTGGAGAGACTGTGAATTACTGATATGACTGTGTCCTAGACTTCTCATTATAGAATGCATAGCTATATCAATAGAGAAATAACACAATCCTGCAAAATTCTATAATTTGAAATGGAAATGCCTAGTGAAATTTCTAACCTCCTGTCTAACTGGACTTTTACCTTGAACTTCTGCCATTGTATATATGTGCACCTACAACAGTACCCATGACTATAGACAGGATCAGTGATTGCTTAGGGAAAAGTTAGGTTGTAGCATGCTGGTGCAAATGCACTAGCGACATCCTGCCACTAAATAGTGCTGTTGCATCATTGTAATAGAAAGCTCTACACAATATGCACTTGAGCAAAGTCCTTGCCAATTTCTTTAGGAGTTAGGAGGCACCAAGGAAAGTTTATTTAAGGAAGCAGCTTCTCACTAAGATTATAGTAGTGCCAGGGAGCAGCAAGTGTCCCCCTGTTGTGGGTGCACAATATGGGAAGACCGAAGCTAACGGAGGAGCATCTAGATATAAAGACTGCAAGGAGAGGCCCAAGTAAGAAACAGTGCTAGATCCTAATAAGACTCTAATAATACATTGAACAGAAGAGACAGGCCTAGAGAGAAGGTTAGTGAGACCAATTTGACGATAGTGTTGCAGATAGAGAAGGCGGCCCAGGGTGCCCAACATGAAGTTCTGACGTTGAAGTGAAATTCTCAGATGGATGTAGAAAGATATCAGAGAACTAGAAGGTCCACTAATGCAAGTGGTTGGAGCTGGCAGGAGAGTCCTGAGTAAGACCTACTGCAAAGTGCTTGACAGTCACCTCTCTGGGTCTTGCACAGTACGTGGTTGTACTAGACTAACATATCCAAATATGTTTGTTTGTAAGTATAAAAGTGGCTACATTTTAGTGTGATTAACCCTTTGTAGCTGAAAGTCTTGAATCTGGACTCTTCATTCCATCCTCCATGATCATGGACCTGAATTATAAGAAGGTCTCAAGCTAGGTTCACATCTGTGCCTGATCTACATTTAGGCTTTCTGTCCCCAAACCCACTTAAAAACCACAGAGAGAAATGTCCTGCAAGCAGGACTTTTCTCAGCATTTTTCATGCGTAAACTGTGTGGAAACCTGGTGGGCTCCTTTATAGTCTATGGGGTCTGCGGGTTTTCAGCTTTTAGCATCACATTGCCATCACATCTGATCATCTTTTATTTATAGCTTCGCCCATGAATATTTTCTTTTCTGCAGAGGACATTTTTCGTAAGCTAGAAAAAAAAATGTCTTGCACAATAACTATTTTACTCATATAGTTGGGAGAATCTTGGAAAGTTTCTATATATTTTGCTATGTATATTACTGTGTGAATGTTTATAATAATTTTATTAGCTGTTATATTTCTGCTGCACTTTACACATAGACTTGTTTATATGGATAAGAAGACAATTAATTTTCCCAGATAACAGTGAGGCAATGTGGCAAAGCAAATCTGTCTTCTAAATGGTAGATAAAAAGTAAAAAATACTATTGGTCATATGGGAAAAGAAAGCTATTTACTTATTTACTGATGTTAGTTCTTCATGAGCAGCAGGTAACATATAGTTAAATCTTTTCTACTGTAATATTTGCGGCTTCCTTGGAGATGTATTTTTCTCTATTCTGACTGTTTTGTCTTTTATACTTGGGTCACATTAACTGCAGCTTCAAGATCGACAGAGAAAATAATAGACTTTTGTACCTTCAGAAAAGTTTGTCCTAAATGTCAGGATAAACCTTACCTTAATTTCAGTAATGTAAAGCTTTGATTTGTGTGACTAGTAATATGGTATATTTACCATATTCATTGCTTCTCAAGATTCCAGGTTCGCTCTCCTACATTTTTTCAGAAGAGTCGGGATCAACACTGGTACATCTCTCAGCTCGAGGCAGCACAAACTAGTTACGTACAACAGATAAACAACTTGAAAGAAGTGAGTGATGTTTTTGTTTAGTATAATATTTCTTCAATGGGGAAGGTTGTCATGGACTTGGTTATACTTAGGGCTGTTTAAACACAATAGTTGCCCCGATTCAAATTCTCGCCCCCCCCCCCCCCCCCGACCAAACACATGTAATTTAATATCCCCTAAATGTGGGCCACACATACTGTGTTTGTGTCCCTTAAGATAACCTCCATATATTGCCTCCTCAGTGACCAATTAATATATTATGTTATATGCATTTTTTTTTTTTTTTTTTTTTTTTAATTTCCACAGAACCTGTTGGTTCTGGATGTAGTGAGGTCTTCAGCTCTGTGCTCATCGCGCCTGAGGGCTAGCACAGAGTCCAGGGCCTGGAAGCATATGACACCTTTGCCCCCCCCCCTCATAGCTACACCTCTGACCTGCATCCTAAGGACGCAGATACAGTTGAAATTGCTACCTTTTGTCCGGAACAGCAGACAGCAACCAAAATGAGAGACTGTTCTGCTCAATCTGGGTTGTCTGAGGTGGGGGTCCCCACATAGGGACTGGTGTGAATGCATGGTTTGCCATATGGTTAAAGTATGCACACAATATGAAGTATATAAAGTGAGTTTATAATTTCACTTTACAGTGCATATGGGTAATGCCAACATGCAGTACACATAATTTGCAAACAATACTACTATAAAATGTAATGCCCCCCCCCTTATTGACACCATCACACACCTTGATAGACAGGCAGCACCTACATTATAATGTGATTATGCATGATCATAAAGATTTGTATTAAATTGCTTCTGTGGGGAAAACAAGCTAAACAGACATTTGGGATTTATTAAGCACAATCTCCAAATCACTTATGGTAACTGAATGCCCAATCCTCTGTATTCCTCCTCATTGCATCAGTTTAAAAGGCAGAGTGAGTCATACATGTGACCTGCGACTCCAGTGTTTATAAGGTGACTGAGACAAGTTAGTACATCACTTGTCTATTTAGATTGACCCCAGAATTTTATAATGTAGTCGTACTTGCATTTCTTTACAGATGTTTTCTACATTTTGGAGGAAAGCCATCTGTATTTCACAGCCAAAATAATATTAGCTTGAAAAATTTGAATATTATATGCATTAAGATGCAATTATTACATCAGTTTAGCAGGTCCGTTTACGAACAAGTGGCTATCGATTTCCATAGAGTCAGTGTTTAATAAATAAATGGCGACACGGTGGCTCAGTGGTTAGCACTACAGCCTTGTTGCGCTGGAGTCCTGGGTTCGAATTCAACCAAGGACAACATCTGCATGGAGTCTGTATGTTCGTGTTTGTGTTTGTGTAAATTTCCTCTGGGTACTCCCACACTCCAAAGGCATACTGATGGGGAATTAATAAATGAAAAAGGATCACAATCGTACAATACCATACTTTTGTGTGTCAGTGAAAAATGCTGTGAATTGTGCCTCCAATGACTCCAGTGTATTTTATATTGCTAGTACAGTGGCTCTAGTCTACAGGCTGCAGTATAGCTCTGGCCTTACTGTTGCACTATTTGTCTGTTCTGTTCTAGAGACTTGCTATTGAACTGTCAAGAAACCAGAAATCTAGAGGAATGTCTCCGCCAGACACTCATCTCAGCCCTCAGAATGATGAAAGCCCAGAAGTCAGGGCCAAAAAGACAGAAGCCAATCTAGAGAACATCCCTTCTTTACCTACTCCAAGAGAGGCTGAGGAGGATGAGGAGAAAATCCTTCATGATGTCTATAATGTAAGTAACTCCACTTTCATTATCAATTAAAGAAACTTGTACATGAATTACAGAAAACTCACGTTTATCTGGGGTGAGTGTAAACCAGACTTGTGAGCCTCTCTGCTTCTCTTTGCGGCGGCATAAATGTAGTGCAGGGGATAGGTGAGTATCCTTTTTTGTTTACAATGCAAAAGAGTCACTAAGAATATTCTCTACATATTCCTTAAAACAGCAGTACCTGATCCTTTTTTTTTTTTTTTTTTTTTCCCTTCTTCTTTCCTCCAAGGACCAGTTAAATTGAAGACAATTTTTCCGTGGCCCAGCAGGGGGATAAAGGGTGGTGTTGGGTTGGTTTGAGGGCCCCCCTCCTTAGGTAATGCTACATGTGTGGGATGATGGTGCAAGGGAGGGTAACTTTAAACAGTTATATCTTGGATATAATAAAACGTACAACCTTGATTTTGGTGTCGCATAAAAGAAAAGATTCTCTTCTTTAATATGACACTAAGGTACTATCAATTTATTTCCAGAGATGTCACTAATTCTAAAAACACAGTCAGGAATGGGATTTTTATATTGTATATATTATAGAGTTGCATATAAATATCCTATTCCCAAATTTGTTTTCAACCAGTTATGTCTCCGGAAATAACTTTGACAGAACTTTAGTGTCATATGAAAGAAGATAATCTTCTCTTTCGTATGACATCCAAAACAAGTTTGTACGTGTTATAATGCCCGTAATGTAACTGTTTGAAGTGACCCTCACTCACCCTCATTTTCTCTATATGTTACACATGGTATCCCCTATACAGTAACCTTCAGAGGCAGAAACCACTCTCAATACAGATTTCTGCACTCATAGATGTGTGACTATTTAGACATAAGTAAGACTGCATGCACACAACACGACTTTGTTCATGTAACCAGGCCATGATTGAATGACACAGAAAACACATGAATGGCATTCACGGCTCTCAGTGTGTTGGGGGACGCAAAATGGACAGGTGCAGGGTCTGTCTTGAGTTTTGCCCCAGGTCACTGCCGCATATACAGTACATGTATCCTTAATTAGATCATGTCCAGGCATACTCTTCCACCTAGTCTAATATTGCCAAAAACCAAAAATGATCTACCTCAGACTATAACAAAATTATAGGAAAGTCACACTTCCCACCCTCATAAGGTAAGTATAAAATAGGAAAACTTTATTGATAATAGATTAAAATTGTTGCCCCTCTTAAAAATGTGCACCAGTGCAAAAGACCAGTAAGTAAACGCCCCGTGGGAAGTGCTACAAACTGCTGACCTGTTAATCTTCAAAGTCAGCCACTACCCACTACAAAATCACTTCCATTAGGAAACCATTTGAGACCTAATAGTCCTCCCTATAATAATATAGTGGTAGGTTAAACACTGACTTTGCTCAGCAATAACGGAATAACTCCCTATATATTGCTCATCAGCCGGAGCTATGATATATCTTAGATAGCGTTCACCCAATATGAATGTTCTAGCTGACAGTGCAGAAAAGGTTAACGCTGGACTCCAACAATATAGCTTGGGAATCACTCCCTAATGTGAGAGAGACCCCTATTACATAAGAGACCCATCTGTTAAACACCTAAGTTGGGCACCGATGATATAGCTTTGGAGTCGCTCTCAGACATAAGAGAGACCCTTGGTACATCGGAGTCCTAGCTGCTAAACAGCTATCGCGTTTCCTAGCTGTAGTATTTCAAAACTATTCGTCAGAGGTATTTTTTGTTGATTTTTCATTTAGAAGAGCTATTGTTTGCCCCCGTTCCACTCCGGCACAAGTTATCGGCCGCCATATTTTTGTTTTGTTCTGTTTTCTAGTCTAATATTGGGTGTGAAAAGACGCAACTGCATGCTATGTGGTACAGTTGCTGAGGTAGACGTATGATGCTATGTATTAAGCATAGGTCTTATGGTAATGTATACTTGATAGGTGTAGTATAGTTGCCTTTGTACCACCCAGTGTCCCTGTCACATCCCTCCATTATGATGACACATCGGACAGGAGAGTATACCTGGACATACCCTGTAAATGGGATTGTTACTACATTACCATGTAATATTGTGCTTATTATATTACGTATAATCTCTTGTTCTTTTTTTTAGTGTTTGCATGTATTTTTGTTTTGGGGTCCAGTTTACATATGTTTGCGTAAACTTGACAATTTCATCTTACAGTTTACATGTATCCTATTTAACATATTGCATGACTTTAACATATTTCAACTTATTTAGGGTCCAGCAAATCAATATGATCTTGGGGGAGTCCTGCATGAGGCAGTGATGGTTCACTAACAAGTTAAACAATTTTAGTTTTTTGTTTTTTTTTCTGTGCCTTGTTGTTTTCGGTCATTTACACTGCTTAGAGGGCATCAGTCCATTTACTTGATGTTTGTGTTAGCAGCAGGATCTATCTGATGGGGATTTGGATGCCGACCTGGCCGGGGATGATGAAGTAAACCATTTAGAGGGAAGTTGTTCTTCTGCCAGTTCAACTGCTACCAGCAACACAGAAGAAAATGATATTGATGAAGAGACCATGTAAGTATAGATGGAAGAATGTTTTCTGCCACATGGATACATTTTTCACCATTCGTTCTGTCATACATAGATTTTTATCTCTTTTTGTGACTTGCTTATTATTCCTATTCAGGTCGGGCGAAAATGATGTGGAGTACGGTAGCAATATGGATTTAGAAGAAGGGGAATTGATGGAGGATGCAGCTGCTTCTGCTGGAGCCTCGGGTAAGACTTAAAACAATCTAAACATGTAACCTTATCGAAAGTCTTAACAAGAGGAGTCCCTCTGCCAACGCACATTACAGACTGTTCCAATTTCAGCTTTTCAAAGAGACCAGCGTGTGCCTTTTCATCACCTGAGAGTACAGTACCGATCAATTGGATCCACACAGAGCTGCCACTTCTGTACACTGTTTCTCACAGAGCTTTGTATTTTTCTCATTGTATAGTTAGCTGACTATAAATAGGACCTCAGGACATGTCTGCCCCTTTTCTGGCTATTGTTTGATGCATAAAAGCATAAATCAGTAGGCAGCCAATTCTTGGCTTCCTCTTTGCTTACATATTTTAGATTTTTTTTTTTTTTTGTGGTGTTTAAAAGCTACAAAATCTCTTTATATACATATACTTGAGCTCTGAGATGTAGGCATCTTACAGCAGAAGCATGAAAACATTTTAATGGCACTGAATGATCTTAACACACACTCAAGTGTTATGTGAACAGACTTCTAATCTTTGAATAGTGGGCTATATGCAATGTAAAAACTGAGGAACATGACTTGAACAGTTTAGGCAGTCACCAAAGTTTGAATTTGTCCTCTTTAACATGTTGGGTTTTTGTTTGTATTTTTTTTCTTACTCTATTATCTACATGTTATAGGGGTATTTTGGTAATATCAGATGAGGAGAAGTGTTAGGTGGTTGCGGGGAACTGACCACTAGGCCCCTACTCATCTTCAAGATTTGAGTTTCCAAAGCTTAAAGGGGTTGGCCACTTTTAGACCAATATTGAGAAACCAATGTTATTGTTTGTACAATAAAATGATATACAATTTTCCAATATACTTTCTGTATCTATTCCTCACAGTTTTCTAGATCTCCGCTTGCTGGTATTCATTCTGTTACTTGTAGTGGATAAAAGTCTGACCATGGTCATGTGATTTACGGTCCATGGTCATGTGATGAGAACACAGGTACACAGCTGATTACCAGGCAGAGGTCTGATTATTGTGCTGTGATTATAACGAGCTGTGCATCTGTGTGCTCATCACATGACCATGGACCGTAAATCACATGACCATGATCAGAGTTTTATCCACTAGAAGTAGCAGAATGAATGACAGAAGGCAGAGATCTAGAAAACTGTGAGTAATTGGTACTGAAAGTATATTAGAAAATTGTTCAACTTTTTAATATACAAACCCTAACATTTGTCTCTCAATATTGGTCTAAAAATGCACAACTCCTTTAAGTATGTGCTTTATCTCATCATTCTAAGTTTATGTCAAAGATGGAATGTTGTGCTCTACAGATCTGTGGAATCAGTCAGTGCCCGTTTTGGATAGCGTCAGAGTTGGAAGGGGGGAAAAGTTACCGATTTCGGCTTTAAAATAAATATTTTCTATATTATATAATTTATTAGAAACCTTCTATTATCTCCTATTCAGTGGGTGGGGGATACCATGTTATTACTGAGATACCCCATTAAGCATGCATTGCAGTGTTCTTCTGGTATAATCTGTTTCATATCTAACTCTGCCACTCTGTTGAAAAATGTGGATGATCCATTATACTGTTCTTTAAAATTTAGCAAGCAGTCATACCTATGGTAGCAGTAGAACTTCAAGACGCACTGGAAACAACTTAAGTGCCTCCAGCAGCAGTAGTTTATTGGATCTGGATCCCCTTATTCTAATCCATTTACTGGACCTTAAAGACCGAAATAGTGTGGAAAATCTTTGGAGTCTACAACCTAGGCCTCCTGCATCCATCTTCCAGTCTTCAGGTACTTTATACATGGTTCACACAAGCATAACATGCAGTAAGTTGACACTTCCTCCTGTATAGAGTTCATTTCTTTGCCTTCTAATGTAATACTTCTGAGGTAGAACAGGCAGAGTTTATAGTGACAGGATGAGGGAGGGCTATGTTGCAGTGTTGGTGGGAATTCTTCAAGAAGCATCACCAGCCTTGTCCCTACACGGCAATATCACATACAGTGCATGAACAAGAGGGGCACTCTTTTTGGAAAAACTCGGCCATGTTTTTCTAATTCCTCACAACCTTTTTCAATGAGGGGTAAGACCGTTCATATTGAGTGGCACAATTGAAGGGATTGCTTGACGTCTAAGTGACGAATAGGTTAACTCTAAGCAAAACCTCCTTTTAATAGGTGAAGGGGTGAGTATTTCAGGCTAACCCCTAAAGGGGTATTTTTTTTTTTTACCCCAATCCTGCTGACTCCAGGGAACGATTATAGCTTCCCTCAGTTTAGGTGGTCTTTTTATGACTGAGCACATGCAATTCACCCACTTACTTATTCTGATGAATGCACGTTTGTGAAATGAAAAGATTTACCATATAAGTGAGAACACAGTGACCACATTCTCAGAGTTTCAGTGCGAAGAGCATTAAACATTGCGAACAAAAAATAGATAGCAACCCAATGACTCCCGTGACCTCCACATGCAGGGGCCACTTTGTGGGGTATTTGTGAAAGCTATGGGAACCCCTCAGGTGTAGTGGTCACATCTGGCCATGGCACTTGAGGGGTTAAGTGTCACCAAGTCTCTTCCGTGTGAAACAGCAGAGATCCTGAAGCTATGGCGCCAGGACAGCTTCTGAATGGGCACTAAATTTAGTCCTAGCCTCTGTCCTTCTATTATAGTGGTTGCCTTGGAAAACCAAATTGGAGGATTGTTGAAAAACAGAATTGTCATAATTCTGTCCTGTTGTTCTATGGTCCCTATGGGTGGACCCCCACTGATCAGATGCTTTTCACTGATCCACTGGAAATGTTTCTGTTGTGCCTGCTTACACAACCATGATAACCTAAGAACAGGCAGGAAAGTATTCAATGCTTATATCGAAAGGCGAAAGAAAAACTTGTATAACATTCTATAATGCTTAAATTCCAGTCTATGAATTCTGTCCATCTATAGATATGATAGTCTAGTATTTGTATTTACTTATGCTTTCAGCGTCCTGTTCTCGCAAAGATAGAGATTCCCGCACACAACAGACATCCTGGCGCGTGTCTCCAGATTTGAAGATGCTGAAGAGGTATAAGTCTCAGGTCCTTGAGGTGCGCAGCAAGCTTTCTGCTGTAAAGAGTCAGATATGTGAAGTCAGGAGCGGAAGTTCTGGGCCTAATGAAGGCCAAACAAATAGCACTGGAGAGCTGGACACTTTAACCACAGGTAGCGGGGAAGGATGTAGCAAGTTACAAGAACTTGGAATGGAGTTACTTCGAAAATCTTCTCTTGCAAGCTGTTACGTGAGAACTTGTAAGTCTGAAATTATGTGTATTGTACTTTTATAGCTTGTGTAGGTGTGTATGAAGTGGTTGTCTATATATTTGTATGACTGTTTGTGCTATAATGTACAACTAATAAAGACCACTAATCTTGACAGTGCTCTTCCAGTTCCCAAAAGAAATGAGTCCTTGAGAGGATATAAAAATGTTTCCTTTAAATCAGGGGTCCTCAAACTTTTCAAACAGTGGGCCGGAGGCAGAGCAGGTCGCACAGACATCAGGAGCGGTGCCCTCCAATAGGTAAAGTGAAGTGCGCTCCATGGCCTGGCCCGAGCTCCCCAGGAGCTTCATTATAAATGCACGCCTGCCAGCGTTGTTGGCGGGGCCAGACAGAAGTGCCGCATGTGGCCCACGGGCCGCAGTTTGAGGACCCCTGCTTTAAATGATACATTTTATAGTTAGCCTTTACATTTCTGATTTTTTACAGTTGACAATCCAGTTTAATGTCACTGTTAAATGCTAGCTAAAACCCTACTTTCCCTGCAATTTCTTCATACAAAAGGATAATGGTTACTCTAATGAACATTTGTCTTTTAGCGCTCACAGAAGAGATTGTTACTATGGACAGCAAGCCATTTTGTCATATTTAACAATTGCACTTGGCAGCAAATGCATCCAGGTAGTCAGAAATAGAAGGGATTATATAAATGTTCTTCCTATTCTGCAATTACCTATTTTTTTTTTTTTAACCCCTTCCCGACATGCGCCGTAATAGTACGGCGCGTGTCGGGTCTGTAACTATGGCGACCGCCCGGGAGCCGGGCGGCCGTCATAGCCGCCGGGTGTCTACTGCTTTAAGCAGTAGACAACCGGCTCTGATGCCTCCGATCGGTCCCCGGACCGATCGGAGGCATTAACCCCTCCGGCGCTGCTGTCAAAGGCAGCATGCTCCAGGGCCGACGTCATGTTGCAGTGACAGCCGGGAGCCTTGTTAAAGGCTCCCAACCGGTCTGCAAATTCTCTCTTTTGCAGGCTGGTGTATACAGCCTGCAAAAGAGATGATGCTTTTTTGCAATGCATTGCATTAGCATTGTAATGCATTGCATTAGTGATCAGACCCCCTGGGGTTCAACACCCCTAGGGGGTCTAATAAATGCAAAAAAAAAAAAAAAAAAAAAAAAGTAAAAAAAAATATAAAAAAATATCAAAAGTATTAAAAGTTCAAATCACCCCCCTTTCCCTAGAACAGATATAAAAGTAGTTAAAAACTGTGAAACATATACATGTTAGGTATCCCCGCATCCGAAATCGCCCGCTCTACAAATCTATACAAATATTTTTCCTGTTCGGTAAACGCCGTAGCAGGAAAAATAGTCAAAAGTGCCAAACCGCCGTTTTTTCACTGTTTTAATTCTGATAAAAATTTGAATAAAAAGTGATCAAAGCAATAACATTTCCCGAAAATGGTAGAACTAAAAAGTACACCCGGCCCCGCAAAAAAAGACGCCCTATGCATCCCCATACACCTATGTATAAAAAAGTTACGGCCGTCGGAATATGGCGACTTTTAGAAAAAAAAATTAACACCATTTTGGAATTTTTTTTAGGGGTCAAAATGTAAATAAAACCATATAAATTTGGTATCCCTGGAACCGTACCGAAACACAGAATATAGGGGACATGTCATTTTGGCTGCACAGTGAACGCCGTAAAACCAAAGCCCGTAAGAAAGTCGCAGAAATGCATTTTTTCTTCAAATCCACCCCATTCTGAATTTTTTTCCTGCTTCCCAGTACATTATATAGAATAATTAATGGTGGCATCATGAAGAAAAAATTGTCCCGCAAAAATTAAGACCTCATATGACTCTGGGAGCGGAGAAATAAAAAAGTTATGGGGTTTAGAAGGAGGGGAGTCAAAAACGAAAAACGAAAATCAAAAAATGCCATCGGCGGGAAGGGGTTAAAGACTTTAAAGCGATGAAGAACTTGTAAAATGAATAGCATATTGTGTAGTTATTAAAGGGGGTTTCTTACCTTTTGGAGCTACCCCGTAAAAGCTTCCCATGGCTACCAATGTAAAAATGTTTGGTAGAGGGACATATATCTGGACTCACACTAAGAATAGGTCATTATCCCAATGGTGGAGGATCTCAGCACCCGTCCACTGTTTGAGGGGGGCCATGTTGCTTCACCCTTGTCATTGTTGACACTGCATGTCATCTACATAGTAGTTGTTGCATGTAGGTAGATGGATTGATATTAACAATGAAGAGGCCACAGAGCTTATGTGAACGGTGTGACCCCTTCAAACAGCTGACCAGTGGGTGTGTCAAGAGTCTCCCCAACCAGTATAAAATTGATGGCCTATAGTAAACAATCAGTAGCATGTACATGGAAACTCCTCTTAAGTTTTGTTCATCTGTGCTAAAGCACCAAAGGTTTATATGTGGTAAATGACATTAAATGATATTAAATCTTGTAAATGACATGTTTTACTGAATGTGCCTGGAAAACAGATAAAGGTACTGGTACAACTCAATTTTCACTTCTTGAATCATTGAAAGTGCACTGAGAGTTTTGGCCAAAGATGCTAGTTAATTCCATGGTGTAGTGCAACAATACACAATACGCCTTCTAAAATGGCGCCCAGCCACAGACTAGACATGGAAATGGGAGACGAATCAGAGACCGAAAGCATCATGGAGGGTGAACATTCAGACGGCAACAATATATCTATATCCTTCTTACAAAAAGCTCTTGCTAAAGCTCTGACAAAAGCAGTTAACCCAGTGATGACGGAGCTTGCTGAAATAAAAGCAGAGATGCAATCTATAGATAGCAGAGTGCAGACACTGGAGGATACTTGTTCTGCAATCCACTCTCATACTGAAGAAATGGTTGGAACCTTACAGCAACATAAGGACCTTATAGACAGATCACTCACCTTAGCTGAAGACCTGGAAAATAGGAGTAGAAGGAGAAACCTAAAAATCAAAGGACTCCCAGAATCTTTTACTCCTGATGATCTTCCCAAGGTAGCGGACAAGCTATTTACAGATTTTCTAGGCCCAGGGAGAGCTGCTAAAGTGGTAGTGGCACTTCGGCCAAGGCCTAAACATGGTAATCCACCGACAGACATACTATGTGGCTTGCTCTCTTATACGGACGCGGTCGCGATATTGAACGCTGCTCAAGCCGCTGACAAAGTATCTTATGAAGAAAATGAGATCTCGATTTATCAAGACGTAGCCCTGTCTATATTGGCTAAAAGAAGACTTCTCAGACCACTTTTAGAAGAATTGCGTGTACGCAACATTCAGTACGCCTAGCTGTACCCATTTGATCTTGCCATCATTTGTGGGGGTAAGACTGTCTATGCACCTAGGGATCTTCAGGCAGTCTGGGAAATTCTAGACATAGATCCTATTGATATACCATCTTGGCTGCCATCTCAGGATATACCTCCCTTGCCGGACGTACCTGACCTTCATACGGGATCACTGCAACATAGATCACCGAGAGCAAGGAGAATTGCTATGAAGGGACGTTTACTCCCAGCGTGTAAAGACTTTCACAGTGTTTGTATGCTGTCAACAGGAGCCGTGAGTGAAATTTTCCAGAGCTGTATTGATGCTTGGCTCATCCATATTGTTTGATTCATATGTTATATCTTTTTTTTTTTTTTCCTCCCAATTTAGCAGTTATATGGACTCATTCTTTCAGTATATTTTACAATGCCTTTAAAGGGGCTCTATCAGCAAAATCATGATGATAGAGCCCCACATATGCGTGCATAGCCTTTAAAAAGGCTATTCAGGCATCGGTAATGTTATATTAAACTATACCCCCCCCCCCCCGTTTTAAAAAAAAATAACCTAAAGAAGAATGTGCTCTACTTACGGATCGTGCATGCTGGGCGGGCATTCTGGGTGTGTCTTCATCTTCTTCCCCGCCATTTCTTCCTCCGATGTACTCCTGTCCCGTCGTCTTCCAGCGCTCGCTCGTGGACACTGATATGAAAAAACGGCCTGGGCGCATGCGCAGTAGCATGCGGCTTCTACTACAGCTACTGCGCATGCGCCCTGGCTATCACTGGCCGTTCGCGAGCGCTGGAGGAAGACGGGACCGGAGGACATCGGAGGAAGAAGAGGTGGGGATGAAGATGAAGACACACCCTGAATGCCCGTCCAGGGTGCACGTTCGGTAAGTAGAGCACATTCTTTTTTAGGTTATTATTTTAAAACGGGGGGGTGGGGGTGGGGGGGGGGGTAGTTTAATATATCATTTACGGTGCCTGAATAGCCTTTTTAAAGGCTATGCACGCATATGTGGGGCTCTAGCAGCATGATTTTGCTGATAGAGCCCCTTTAATATGTGATAGCTTACCCTAGAAGTTGTATGCTACCATTAGGAGCTCATAATGCGCATTGCATCTCAGATGATGCATAATCTGCCTCTATACCCCCTCTTCTCCTTCCCATTAGTTACTCCTTCCCTAATTATCCCTTTCTCTTCCCTAGCAGTAGACCGTTTGTGCTCTTTAGCATTTACTTTACTTTTAAGGTGGCATGCTTGTGGGTTTGTTTCCGATCAGGATTTTCTACGTTCAGTTCACTTTTGTAATAGTTTGATATAAGTAAACACAGTACAACGCTACAGAGGTGCTAAAGTCTTCTAAGGCACTGTTTTTTCTATTACCAATTGTCTCCTTAAATCATACACTTTGACCTATACTCAATTCCCCCCTTTCTTGCTCATATACATTCATCACCCCTGACCCCTCCCCCTTTTTCCTACCTCCCCTACCTGCCTCGTAGACACCACCCATAGAGAAAACATGGACTCTAATCTAGTGATTGCGTCTTATAATGTCAATGGCCTAAACTCGCCAGAAAAGAAGAGATGGCTAGAGAGGTACGTGAAGAAACAAAAAACAGATATATTAATGTTACAGGAGACTCATTTTAAACAAAATAAAACATCACATATGCCAAAATCAAGATTAGTTCACACGTGAAAAAAGCCTAGCTGATTTTGTCACTGATTTTTCAGCGTCGCTTTTTTTGGACACTGTTTTTTGCATTGGATGCTGTTTTTGACACTGTTTTTAACGCTTTTTCAGTCACTGTTTTTTTTAAGCTTTTTTTTTTTTTTGCATTACAAAAAAGTACATGATAAAAAAAACTGCTAGCAGTTTCAGTCGCTGTTTTTGCCTAAACAGCTGCAAAAATAAGCGACCAAAAACTGCTAGCGGTTTTTTTCAGTGCCCCATAGACTCCTATTCATTTTTTCAGGCGTTAAACGCCTGAAGAAAGGTCATGTTGCTTCTTTTTCTGCTAGCAAAAAAAGCTAGCAATAAAAAAAGCTAGCAGAAAAAAAAAAAAGCTAGCAATTCACATAGGGCTACATTTTAGGGCTAGTTCACACGGGGACATGGACGCCGATTTTGACAGCGGATTTCGCGGCCAAATCAGCGTCCATACAATGTCCACACTATGTGAACTGCTCCCGCCGCGACCATCGCGGTCACGGCTTTCACCTCCGCTGTAGGCTCAAATGAATGAGCCGACATGGAGGGCGCTGCGGCTGGGCGGAAGCCGCGGCTCATCGCGAGCGGCTTCCGCCCGAAAGATAGGTCATGTCGCTTCTTTTTCTGCTAGCGAGCTAGCAGAAAAAAAAAAGCGAGCAGTTCACATAGGGATACATTGTATGGACGCTGATTTGGCCGCGAAATCCGCTGTCAAAATCAGCGTCCATGTCCCCGTGTGAACTAGCCCTTATGGAGGCTGATTTGGCCGCAAAATCAGCTGTCAAAATCAGCGTCCATGTCCCCGTGTGAACTAGCCCTTAATCAATGGTTTTTTCATGTCACCCCACCTCAGCCGTGAAGGGAGTGGCGATGGCTATCAACTCGACAACCCCGTTTACATGTGTTCAACAGCATATTGACTCTGAAGGGAGATTTCTATTTCTAAAAGGGAGAATCTCAAATAGACAATTAACGTTAGCAACCTTTTGTGCTCCCAACCATGGCCAGATTACCTGGTTGTCAGATGCCCTACATGAACTTTCACTCTTCGCTGAAGGAGAATTGATACTTGGAGGAGACATAAATGGTGGCGTTAGACCCACTTTTGGACACCTCTAAAGAAAAAAACTGCACACCCTCAGAGATCATTGCGTAGCTTACACGTAGCATTGCAAAAACTGCATTTAGTAGACACCTGGAGGTTAACTAACCCAAGAGTGAAGGTCTACACATTCTTCTCAGTACCTCACCAGACATATCAGAGGATAGACTGTCTTTTGCTCCAAATCCCTATCCTCTAATGTACTAGCATCCCACATAGGCACAATTTGTATCGCCAATCATGCCCCAATCTCAACTACACTGTCCCTACCAGACTTGGTTCCAAGAGAATGGACGTGGAGACTGAACGAGTCGACCTTAGATAAGTTAGGGAGCGTTCACACTACCGTCATTGTCCGACAGGTAGTGTCCACTGCTAGTGTCCGTTCAAAATCTCGCGCGGACACTAGCTGTGTCCGTGGCACTTTTCATTCATTTCAATGGCGATCGGGTGCGTTCTTTTGCACTCCGTGCCTGTCCTTAACTGTCCGTTTGTAAAGATATCCGACTTTTCAAGCAGACAGCAAAACCTGACATGTAGGTTTTTTTCTGTCCGCTTGAAAAGTCGGACATCTTTACAAACGGACAGTTGAGGACAGGCACGGAGTGCAAAAGAACATACCCGATTACAATTTAAATGAATGAAAAGTGCCACGGACACAGCTAGTGTCCGCGCGAGATTTTGTGCGTATTATAGTTACAGACTACGCAGCTACCGTAGTTACAGCCCGGCATCCAGACACCGGGGCGGGTGCCGGGCCCGCAGCATCGCCATGGCGATGCTGTTATTTCAAACTACAGAAGTACTTACGGTACTTCTGCCAGGAGCGTGGGGCGATGCTGCGGCCCGGCACCCGCCTCCGTGTCTGTATGCCGGGTCTGTAACTACGGTATTACCGTAATGACCTGAATATAAGCCGAGGCAGACTTTTTCAGCCCAAAAACTGGGCTGTAAAACTCGGCTTATACTCGAGAATATACAGTAACTCTTCAGGAAATTATCCCACCTAAAATCTGTTCTTTTACATCTTCAAGATAATCCTATACCAATTTATCTCATCTCATGGGAAAAAGATTTAAATATCTCCTTTACCCCAGAAGAATCGGCTTCAATGTTAAAATATTCCCATGGATTGTCTAGATGTGTGAGACTCCAGGAAGTACACTACAAGACATTGTCAAGATGGTATAAGACGCCCGAGTGGCTGCTCACCCACAAATTAGCAGATAACAAAATGTGCTGGAGATGTAAGACACAAACTGATAGCATGTTACTCATTTGGTGGGAATGTGACTTGTTACAACCCTTCTGGTCTGAGGTGGGACAGAAAATATCTATAATTGTCGGTAAACCGATCCAACTCACTCCAGAGATGGCCTTACTCTCTAAACCCTCTAACAGTTATTCTCCCTCCAAGACAAATCTCGTTTCTCACTTTTGCAATTGAAGCAGCTAAATCACTGATACCCCTTTTCTGGCTACAGCCCATTTCTCCTACAATTCAACTTTGGGCGGAGAAAATCCACCAAATAGCCAGATATGAGGAAGTTGGAAAACCCAAACACGTGACACTTGCCTAAAAATATGGACACCCTGGTGGACATCACTCAATGTTTTCACACCAACACAAACGACTGACTCTTGAACCTATACGAACTCTGTGCAGGGACCAGTAAGCGGGTTTCACGCCCAAACTCTCTTTTATCCTTACTCCCCCCTCCTTACTCCCCCCCCCCCCCTCAACCCTTTCATCCAAATCTTCCCTTCATTTACACTTATTACCTCCCCTCCTTGGCTCTATTCACCATTTCTCACAACCTTATGTAAACTAATAAAATATATGATTATAGGTCATACCTATCAATAACTTGTCAGATTAAACTTTGTCTGAACCTTTGTACTACACCTAGGATGTTTAACCTTAACCTATCTTTACTGTTCTACCATACCTCTGTTACCATCTAGAGGATGTATTATCCTCTCAACGATTTTTTCATCTTCTGTTCTTACCTGTGTGAACTTTATGTATATTTGTCAATGTTAATAAAATCAGAATTCAAAACAATATAACTGATGTGCTTTTTTTGGCTGAATTTCGAAGCAAGGAAATTAATTTGTAAACTGTACTGGGGAGCAATAATGATATCAGATGAGATCTATATAAATAACATTTTAAATATAAAACTTAAATTTTATGTTTCCAGCAACCACCAAAAAATGTAATTCCCCCAAGCACACTCGTACCAGCGAAAGAACAGGAAGTCTTTCCTTGCGGAGAGCTGTTGACAATGGGGACAGCACTCATCGTGCTAAAGGAGAATGTCAGGCTCCCTCTGAAGGTATTAGTTTCTTAATAAATATTTTCTGTTTATACACCCCAGCTTCCACTATACTAATGCAACAATATGATTTCAGCTTGTAACAGTAGCACCAAGAACAGCAGCAGACTTGGATCACCAAGATCTCTCGGTAGTGGAAGTCCTGAGACTCCATCTAGCTCTAAAGCAGAAGACAGACAGCCTGACCTTCTCAGTGCCGAAATACAAGCCATGTGCTTAGAAAAATCCAGGAAAATAGTTACATTGGGGTAGGTCAACCTGTGTATGGGTTGTCTGTTTAGATGGTTCATTTAGGAGTATCAGATTGCTATTTCCATACTGATACTTCAAATGAGGGGGGGAGTTTCTTGTTTATATTTTTGGGGAACTCCGTACCATCATTATAGCATCGGTCGGTGATTAGGAGGCTGGGCTGACACAGGGAATATAAGAAATGGTTGGCTAAACCCTCTCCACAGACAGGAAGTCAATCTGTTATAGCCTAGGGTCCATGTGAGACAGGCATGACCTGCTAGCAGGTCTTTTTGCGTTTTGTTTGTTTCTTTTCTCTTTCAGGTTACAGGGGCATTCTCAGTGTTTGCTCCACATTAGTTGTACTTCCCCATGGGTACTAGGAGGAAGGCAGGGTGTCCTTGCACAGGCCTTTCTTTCTCTTCACCGTTGGTTACTCAGTATGCAGTCGCAGCGGAGTGCTGGTAATCACATTTTCAGTGCAAGTTTACTGAAGAGATGACTCCCTTTGAGTGCTCGAAGACATTGGATGGGTGACTGCTTCAGTTCCTGGATCTGACCTATCTCCTGGAACACTCCTTCTCTTCCCATTTAGCTTGCAGCAGCTTATGGACATTCCCTTGTCTATCTTGACATGTCCCTTCCTTGGTGGTTTCTGTCTCCACTCTTAGTGGTACCAGTGGAACTTAGTGGACCCCTCCTCCCCGAGCATGAGTGCTCTATTGATATTGAATAAGCATTCTACCTATTCTGAAAGACTTTCCCTCTGTTCCAAGTTTACCAGCTCTTCTGATGCATACCAGTTTCTCTGACGGGATCTTTACCTCTTGCTGGCAATTTCAGTGGATGCCCTTGGCTCTATATCCTCAACCAAGGGTGTTCTTCAACATAACTTCCTCGAAATCTCCTCCCTAGGTTTACCTGAGCACTTCTTACTATCTCAGTCTCCAAGGGGCATTGGTTCCTTACAGCTGAATTTGGGGCTCCCTGATTATTTTTCTGGCAGGGTTACTTGACCCTGTTCTTGGGTGATCTGACAGCAGACCTTCACATTCCATCAGCTGGGGGTGGTTAGACTAAGGGATCTTTACTTTCCTCCGCCTTTTCAGTTATGAAATTTATTCTGTTCTTGCAGACTAGTCCCACTTTTCTGCTGGGACAGTGTCTCTCTTTTTGCAGCTCACTGTCTTCCCAAGTACGTTTGTTCTAAATTCTCTGAGCTGCAGATTGCCTCTCCTGGACTTTTTGCAATGGGCAATCCTTATGGCCTTCTTGTAGTGGTCTCCGTCGCTACCTACCTACCTGCCTACCTCTTGCTGGATTGAGACTGTTGTCCCCTCAGCTCCTTGTGGTTGCGTGCAACCCTGCAGGCCTCCATATTCAGTGTGTCTTCTTTCTATATTGAGTTTGTTCTTAGGTCCCCTTCCCTAGAATCTGGATACTTATCAGTACTCTGTCCCCAGCTAAGTTATGGGCTCTGTTACTGTAAAGATTTTTTGTTTTGTTTTTTGTTTTTTTGCATGTACCTCAAAGGTGCCACCTTAAAAACTCATACCTCTTACTTATTTGGGCCATCTTGGCTACTGTATGGGCTTGGCCCTCTCCATCGTTCGGTATTTCTTGCCGCTTGTCCTACAGGGCTTATGTTTCACTAAAAGTCTCCTACTGTGCCCCTCTGTGGAGCTTGGAATCTGGAAAGCCTTGCTGACTACTTAAACCGCTTGCGTTCCCTCTAAAATTATCCCTCTCTCCACTGGGTGGCTAGGTTGTCTAGCTATCAGTTAGAGCTCTCTCTGCCCCTGCTGTGGGCAAGGGGGCTCTAAAGCTTCTCCCTTTCCCAAAAGTTAGATAACTTGGAACCTTAGCAGTTTGATGGCAGTAAATGTCCACTTGGCCCATCTAGTTTGCCTTTATGTTGTCTTTTCTTTGCTTTTTTTTCCCCTATTGCTTTCAATGTGATACGCGCGTATCACATTGAAAGGAATGGGGGAAAAAAGCAGCCCATTCATTTCTATGGGGAGCGCACATATGCCGGTTCCCATAGGAAGCAATGGGATCTGTTTTAACGCCGCTGTTTCGGAACGTGTTACACGTTCAGAATCAGTGAGCGTATACTCCGTGTGAAGGGGCCCTTAGGATCTACTCAACTTTTTATCTGCTGCATGCCTAAATTCACCTGCTTTTCACTTCCTCAGTCCTTCCTTCCTTTTTTACTTTTGCAGTAGCTTCAGCAGGCAGTTCAGTTCCTCTGGGTTGCGTCTCAACTGCTTTAGAACATCCGATAGTACGGTGGACCCCATTGATATAAATGAGAGAATTGGATTTTTGTACTTATTGTAAAATCCCTTTCTCGTTGTATCCACTGAGGGCACAGGTCCCGTCCTGTGCCTGGGTTCTCTTCTTGGGCTCAGGACATATTGGTACTTGCTCTGTGCTTTGTCTTTGTCTGGTACAAAACTGATTAACTACTGGTTTGTGGAGAAGGTATAACCCATTTGGCAGGCCAGTATTTTTTTATATTTCTGTCAGACTCCTAGTGGCTGAACCTATACCCATGGTGTTGTGTTCCCCAATGAATACAATGTGAGGCATTTTACAGCAAGTAAAGGAATCCAATTTTTCCAATGTAGCTTTATGTATAGATATTGCTAGTTTGCTCTGTCTATCTTCAAGAAGAATAGAAATGGCACTTGACACTAATATAATTTTATTATGCATGACCGTAATAGTGACACATGTAATGCTCCTATATCCTGAAGGTTTTTTCCCACAAACATTACATCTTGCAGACACAGCATTCAGGAGAAGGAGACCCTTTCTATCCTTGTCTGAATAAAGAGGTGGTCACATAAGCACACTGCTGCTTCATTTAAAGGAGTTATCTGGGATAACACCTATTTTCATATGAGGTGGTGAAAGTGAAAAAAAAAAAAAACAACATTTTCAGGACAACCCCTTTAACAGTTTGACTGACTGGAGATAGCAGAATACACTATTCTGCTATCTCCAGAAGTTTCAGATCACCAGATCACCCAGCACAAGCCACTCTACCATTCAGATATTTTCTTTTATATGCTATTTGGCTTTGAAAGGACTGTTTTTACTATTTGTTAAAAATATCACCATGCAGTAGACTCTATAAAACAAAAGTTGGCCAAAATGGATACCCTTGTTGCTGTTGGCTTTTGCTATGAAACTGAACTTTTCCAGAATAGTAGGTTGCCCTTGTAGGAGAGAGAGACATACCCCGGTAAATCTTTTTTTTTTTTTTTTTTTGTACATCTGAAATTGCTGTGAGTATGTGGACACACAGCCCATTACAACTTGTATAAGGACCAGTTTGCAGTGGGTTCCTTCTTATGGAGTACCTGCATGTCTCTGATATATAGGTCATGTGCATATTATCACATTAACTCTCTATTAAACCTATTTTAATGTTTAAACTGCATGAATAAGGTCTTCCTATATCAAAATGTTGTGATATGTCTGGGATATGCCATAACATTTTGCTCTGTTTCCTATGGGCATTTCTCCTGCACAGTGGCATTCCTTACCTCCCATTGTGCAGGGAAATGTGTGATTGCCCTGTTCGATAAGTAAGCAGATATGCCATTGCATAATGAGAAATGGGCCTCTTGTTATGTACTACAGCTTTATGTCATGTGGATTATTAACTAACTATATCTTCTTACAAAGGTCAAATTCTAAAGGATGGAATGGAAAGGATACTGTACAGTCTGGAAGCTTGGACAGTGATCAAGATACAGGTGAAATTAACCCCATGATATCAGATGGAGCTTCATCTTATCCAGATGAAGGTAAGATATGTTGTTGTCTCACTATCGTTCTTTCTAACGCTGGGGTCACGTATCGTGGAGACTCTTCCAATTTTTTTTATCAGGTATTGCTCTTGGGTTTTTTCAACCTTTCCATTGCAAAGGTTTAAGGACGCTGGTAATATCACATCGATAATTGACATCCTGCTGGTTGAAAATGCAGAACACTGGTAACTTTGTTTTTTGTTGTTTTTCCAATGGACGTGGAAGTGATTTGGCAAAATCTAATTCACTATTTCACATCTATTGTGACTAATAGAAATTGTGGGTTTTCTCAAAGTTTGCTGCCTCAGTGCTTTTTAGGTCTCTAGTCAGCACACGATTTTTCAAGTGTCTGTGTTTGTTTTTGAAGTCTTGTTTGGGGGGGCAAGGGGAGAAAGTGAGCTTAGTTTTTCTGGAGTAATATTTTACATTGCATTTATGATGTGCCCCTTTTTTTAAAAAAAAAAAAAAAAAGAAAGAAAGTGTAGCCATGCTCAAGTACATGGGCACTGTAAAAAATAAAAAATTTTTTTAAAAAACCTGAAATATTGAACAGCAGTGAAATGTCAATTTCCATAAAGTGAGTTTTCAACAAAATTTACGTTGCCATTGTGTTTTGTTGTGGTGTTTTGGGTTGTTTTTTTTTTTTTTTTTAAACGAGCTACACGGAATGATGAGGCATTAAAATGGTGCACACAAAAAAAGTGTAACAAATAATAAGTCCCCTAATGTATGTGTGTGTATTTAAAGAGTACCTTCATGTCCTTAACAATCTGGAATATTATGTACTGCTAAAAAGCCGACCATGCACCGAATTCGGCGCACCGCCGGCTTCCCTGGTATGTGCCCCAGGGCTGCAGATATCACTACCATTACTTTGGCACTGATACCGCTCCACTATCAGAAGGGCATCATCAATGGGCTGCGAGGAACATCCTCCTTTTCAGTACTCTTCCATAGACTTGTATTGTTAGAGGGGGTGTTCCTCTAGTGATGACTCTGAGCTGTAAGGCCCACCCTTCTGACAGTGGGGAGCAACCAGTGCCGAAATTAATGGTACCAATATCTCCAGCACTGGGGCATATTCCAGGAAATTCAGCGCACTGTCTGCTTCTAACAGTATGTAATACTGCACATCGATGAGGAAAGGTCCTCTTTAACCCTTTCCCGACTAGTACGGCGGATCCCAGTATATTGTACAGAGTAATAGTACTATTAAGAAGAACAATTTGTCCTGCAATCATTAAGACCTCATATGGCTTTGAGAGCGGAAAAATAAAAAAAAAAATTTATGGGCTTTGGAAGGGGAGTGTGGGGGGAGTGGGTTTAGTCAAAAATGAAAATCAAAAAATGCCCGTGGCGGGAAGGGGTCAAAGTGAAAGCTATATAGAATATTGCAGAAAGAAATGCCAACTATCCCAAGACTTCCCCTTAACACTTAAAGGGGAGTCTACCACCTTCCCCAAGCATATTCGACCAGTTATTATTTCAGTGATCAGCAACATAGCTTTGTTGTGCTAGTCACTTTTGTAGTTTGGAGAAAAGTAAAATTGAAGTCTCCTGCCTGGAGATGGTAATGGTTTGAGCAGCAAGATCAGTGCTCCGTGGAGCTGAAGAATCGCCCCAAGGACTACCAACTGCCTATTTTGGATAAAACTTATGTTATTATGTTCATCACTGCAATGTTGGTGGAAGTTAAATAAGTTTAGGGGAGGTGGTAGACTCTCTTTATCCCATTAGAGATCGTCATATAGAAGACTTTCAATGGCGGTCATTAATAGGCCTCATTCGGCTGCAACTGACTTTATGTAATGCAGGGTCTCCCACACACTCGCATGCTAATAGTGCCTATGGCATCTAAGTGCTTTTAGAGGGAGGGGGCTCTCTCCTTAAGGCATTGACACCCCTCTGAACGAAATCGCATGGAGTTTTTATTTTCTTGCAAGGCAGCTGAGTCCAAATGAAGGCCACCAGGGCTTCTTTTGACTTATCCTATTAGGCTTTGCTAAAGACATGGCCCAATAAATGGCTTGTCAGAAAATGACAGGCAGTGAGATGTATTGCACTTCATAGGTAGTGCCATGCATTATAAAAGTTATCTGAAGATCACAAGTTAAAGTCTCCTGGAGGCCAAAAGAAATAGTAGTATTTTTATTAAAAAAAAAACAAAAAACACAGAACTCTTCCTCCCCCCACACACTTTCCCCCATATATACCAAAGTGGTTAGTAAATAATACAAAATTAAAAAGATTTTAAAAATTCCTTTTTCTTTTTTTTGTGTCTGCCACAGCACAAAAGGTTTCAAAAAGTGTTCTGTTTCCTAAAATGGAATCAATAAAAAGATCAGGTCTTCCCACAAAAAATAAGCCCTCACACAATTCCATTAGCAAATCAATCAAATAAGTTGTGGATCTTGGAAAGTGATGATGGGGAGGTGAGGGTTTCTATTTATGGTGTGTATGTTGCATTTGCTGATCATGCTGTTCTGTATACCATTGTGTCTAATTCTATGCAATAAACTGCTGACTAAGCCACAAGATGTCACGTGAAATACATTAAACAATTCTAGGCATTTATTCCAAAGTAGTGTTTTTGATACGCCCCCCCCCCCCCCCCCCCTTCCATTTGGAACCCTTCTGACTTGATCTTAAAGCCCCCCTGGCAGCATAATACAGTAGCTGGCATACTGTGACTCACAAAGCTTTCTCAGTAGGCATTTGTGAACAATTGCTAACTGCATCTATTGTTTGCTAGCTCTTCTAGCTACAAAAGTCTTGATTTTTGTAAGTGATCTCTAACACAAAAGTGTGTTTTATTTATTTCTTGCAAGATCCCATATTCTTCCACCCCTGCGCTCATTTAAATTCCAGTGACTGATGGCTTATAGTACAGAACTTCTATTAAGGTGCCAGCAGCATCCATCCCTATCTGCAGCATGTGAAAAGTGTGTAGGAGTTGGCATTTAGAGAAGGTCTTTCAGTGACATGGTATAAGAGACGTTTTCACGCTTAGTCACTGCTGCGTGATGTGCTCTACTGTACCATTTAGTCTCATTTACAAGATTACCCGATTTTAACATTTTCACTGCTAGGACTAGGAGCGTATATTATACGCTTATCAGAAATGATTAAGGTGCTGTTGTTTTGTTCATTTCCTCATTGTAAGGCGTGATGTGTTGTCTGATTTTTGCATTCTAATCCTGTTTTATTGTGTGTTTTCCAGCCGGTTTATGCTCCAAGCATGTTCTTCACATTTTGCCAGGAATGAGTAGTGACAGTGACATTGAGTGCGACACTGAAAATGAAGAGCAAGAAGAAAGTATTACCTGTGGCAGCTTTAATGACACTTTTACAGCACAACCATCTAGTGACGGTGAGTTGAAAAAAGAAAAAACAATGTACGGGTCCAAAGTGTTCCAGTTGTCTCATTTTTGTATGTCCCACCAGTGTTACCACTCCTGCATGCAGGATTTAGCATCAGTTGCGCTGTTGCCATTGATGGTATTCCCATGGTGTCTCTTACCTTTTTGCATTAGAATTCTCCATGGATGCCTGTAGAGATTTGAGGTGTACAGTGATTACAGTTAATGAAAGTCCTCCACGCCACCTTGTGACTATGTGCTGTACTGTAATTTTTCATGAATTTTCTTTTCTTCACTTTCAGTATTATAATTTTTCATAAGTACAATAGTACTTCTATCTTGTTGCTCATATTCTGATGGAATGATATTGCCATTGAATAAGGGCCTCAAATATGCAGCTGTTTTTGTTATGTCTTTGTGTTAGAATTTTTGTTTTGAGCGGTTTTGGAAATTGGTAATGTGTACACTATCTTACTGACACTGATTTAAAATATCAGAATGCAGATTATTATTGACCTTTCTCATTGAAATACGATTTTTTTTTTTTTCTTCCTGGAAGAAAAATGAGTAAATGTGCCAGTGTAATTCCAATGAATACAGTACTAGTTTTCTTGATGTTTTCAAAGTATCAAAAAAGATGTCAAATATAAATGATGGTACCGTCTTTTTGCTACAATTAATAAATAACTTGGAGAGTCATGTGGAGAAATACTTCATACTAACATATAGTAACCTAAATTTTATTCATGAGGCATTGGTTTACAACTTTGATTTCCACGATTTTATTCCATTTAACACATATATATATATATATATATATATATATATATATATATATATATATATATATATATATATAAAAAAGTCTACTGGCGTTACCTATAATAGACATGCCTGATTTGCGGTCTCAAAAAAAATAAAAATAATAAAATCTTCCTTTCTTTAAAGTGGATATTGGCTTTTAACGAAGTTACAGTATTTAGAATGCATATTTTTATTTCATGTGATTGAACCGACCAAAAGTTATATTGTATATTTCTTAAATCGATGGTACAGGAGATAATAGTAAAAATCCTTTATCCTATTATTTTACCTCTACTGCCCTGTTCATGGTTTCTGGCATTCAGAAGCTGGGTACAGTACAGGGGAGGGAAATATTATAAAGAATCATTTGTCTTTAATAAAATTTATTATAAAATTATATTTTTACGTTAGGTACATTTTAAAAGCTTTTAATAATAATAATAATAATAATAATTAATAATTATTTTTGTTCATGTGTATGATGTCATGGTCACCCTGCATGGATTATGGTTATACTTTTAGTAAATGTGACCAGCATGTATAGCTATTACACAACAATTGAAACTTTCTGCAGCTTTTAGTAGAAGGTTCTCCCTCCTTACACTTTTAATTTATGTCTAGATAGATCTGGCGTCTTCTCTATTCACTATAAGCTGCCAGGTCTAAACAATCTGGCATTGGAAAAGACTTCTAAGTTGACTGGCAGTTCAATAGACCCCAAGACATGCACGAAATAAAAAATAATAGCGCCAATATTTGAAATGTTAAACCTGAAGCTTTTATAGATGGCAGTTTTTTGTTTCCCAACCACAGCAAGTTGCCTCACTCCTCCGTTTGAGCTGGTTTGCTGCAATAGTTCCTCAATATAATTGTAAGGGGCTTTAAGACCATTGAAGACATTTTCCCATGAAAGCTCAGCTATACCATAAATGTCTGATAGGTGTGTGTTCCAGAGGTGGAACCCATATCTATCTCTAAAATTATCTATTTCCCCCAGCTTCTTTGCCCTGTTACTTATCTGGCTGTGACCTTGCCAAGAAGACTTTCAGCTATGGTCAGGATGTATGGCATTAGCATAGTTCTGTTACACTGTTTCCATAACTCACAAAGAAACAAAGGGCGTTCTATAAACAACATAACTCACGGTCCTATATGGTCATAACGCTCATTCAGAGATACCTGACTTCCTGCATGATGGACTTCACTATAGTAGGTATAATGGATGTGGTTAGATGAGAGGTGGGTAAGGGTCCCAACCCGTACGTAGTATAATAAAGAGTCCCACCAAAAGTAACTTCTTTAGTGTGAATACTTTAATATCGGAAGTTTTGAACAGAGTTGGTGAAAACGATACATAAACGTTTTCGGCCCGGATGGCCTTCTTCAGACTCGTATCAGTTTAGCTGAAAAGAGTAGACAATTTAGGGAAAGCCCAAGCAGAAGAGGGATATGCCCTCAAAACTGTATCTCTAAGATGGACACAGGTGGTGTGATGGACTATGAACCGGGATAATGACCCCTAGTATGGATTTAAACCAGTAAAATGGCCAGGTCAGCTGTGTGTTTAGGGATGCAGGCTGGGCTGCAAGATGACGCCTATGGTATGCCTGAAGGAGTGTAGCATTGGTGGTGCAGTGTCTCCTTAGGGAGCTGTGCGTGATGCGTCCTGAGTCATTGGTGACGCCACCAATGACTCAGGACGCATCACGCACAGCTCCCTAAGGAGACACTGCACCACCAATGCTACACTCCTTCAGGCATACCATAGGCGTCATCTTGCAGCCCAGCCTGCATCCCTAAACACACAGCTGACCTGGCCATTTTACTGGTTTAAATCCATACTAGGGGTCATTATCCCGGTTCATAGTCCATCACACCACCTGTGTCCATCTTAGAGATACAGTTTTGAGGGCATATCCCTCTTCTGCTTGGGCTTTCCCTAAATTGTCTACTCTTTTCAGCTAAACTGATACGAGTCTGAAGAAGGCCATCCGGGCCGAAAACGTTTATGTATCGTTTTCACCAACTCTGTTCAAAACTTCCGATATTAAAGTATTCACACTAAAGAAGTTACTTTTGGTGGGACTCTTTATTATATTGGACTTCACTATAGGGTAGACAAAAATGTCCTCTTTATCTATATACTTGTAGTCGCTTAGATTATTTAGGAGATTATAGAGAGAAGGATAAATAGACTGTCTCCGGTAGATAGATATTATACCGTCTACAGCTGCCAAGGTGTTGCTCTTCTGACGCATCATGGGATTGATAGCTGAGCAATGTTTTTTTTTACATTTTGAGACACCTAAAAGTGATTTAAGGCCCAGCAACTTCTTCAGGGTAAGGTCTTAAGGAGTGACCACTGGGTGGCTGCAGTACATCTCAAACTTGCACTGAATAATTTAAGTATTTTTGTAAGGGAAAAAAAAAAAAAAAACCTGCAAAATTGCACTTACTAAATACACTGTTAACATGTTTCCATGCACAGTTTCCGGCTTTAGTGCAGTAGCTTTTTGTGACATTACAGTCCAGATTTATATCTGAATAAATAACCTATGAGTACAGTTGTGATGACTAAGGGTCAGTGGATAGTTACTAAAATCTCACAGCTAAATGCCCGCCAACACTTTTTTTTCATTCACCGGATTAGCAGTCTTTGTGTGTGTGTACTGTAGTACATTTGCTTATGCTGTTGTTGTAAAAGATACTGCTGTTCCCCTATGTAGATCAAGGCTGTCCTTTTCCAGATGACAACAATATAAATGCAGAGGACCTTCATTTCACTGCTGGAGACAATGGTGGAAGGTAACAAATTTATTTCTGCCCATCCTATTCTATTCTATTCTTTTTTTTTTTTTTTTTTTTTTTCCTCTCCATTCATGTCAATTGAATACAAGACCTGTGACCTTTTGAGTTCTATGATTTGAGGTTGCAACTTTCAAGCAGAAGTGGTTATTACATGATTATTACTGTAGCAAATAATATCCTGTATTAAAGGTAACATACCAGGTAATGTTGGGAAAGTAAACCAACAGCAGGTCCTTAAGGGACCGGTGGTTTAGTGTCCAAGATATTCCTATTGCAAGCCTGTCCTTGTGAACCTTATACTTGCTAAACAATGACTTCTCCCAGTGCATGCACAGTGAAGTAGACTTGTAGTGTCCTAGCTTCCTTACAGAATTGCACATGTGCAGCGAGAACCAGAGACGAGAGGCAAGCATAAAGACTTAGACAGGCCTTCTATATAGAAATTAAGTCTACAGTCTAAACTGAAATTTTTATTAAAAAAAAAAAAATGCTTGATTTTAAGTGTATTAAAAAAAATTCTATCATTAAAATGCTATTTTTTTTCAACCTGACACGTAGGTTCTCTTGCAGCACTGGGGGCGATCTCTAACAGCACTGGGGGCGTCCTCAATGCTGCAGGAGAACTCTCCAGCGACGCCTCTATCTTCGCCTGGAATGCTTCTTCCGGCGCTGGCTTCAAACTTCTAGGCATGCGCAATCAGCTCTGCCGTCAGGCCTTGGGTAGTTCCAGACGAAGATGGAGGTGGTGCTGCGAGAGAACTCATTTGCATACCAAAGAAAACCGGGATTTCTACCGAACGGCGGCCCAGAGAAGACCTCAAGGGAGGAGAAGAATAGCCTTTCTTAAGGCTATTCCTACGTTTTAGTGAGGAAAAAATAGCATTTTAATGATACAAATTCCCTTTAAAATCTACATTCTAGGAAAAGTATCAGAGGAGCATTCATTGGTAGGCACTTGTAGGGTGTTTAGAGCGCCACCCTGAAGAGCTATGATATTTGTTCTGACACATGTATTCAGCCTTTTCACCTATGTGTGTTTTTATGCTTTGCCTAGGTAATCTGTGAGAACATCTAGACATCTGCAACTGAGCTGAAGACCACAAAACACTAGGATCCTTAGAACTCTATCCAATCTAGGATGCACATTCACTACTGTAACTTATTTATATGACTGAGGATGCTGCTCAGCACTACAAACAATACAGTAAATATGCAGAATTAAATGGTGGTTTCTTATGATTAGTCCAGTGCAGCGATCATAAGCCAAGGGACATGGAAACTATTATTTAACTCTTGGCATGCAAGTTAGTAAATACATTCACTGTTCATACAAAAAAGAGGAAAACTTTACACTCCTGTATTATAAAGAATGAGGAACCATCTATAAGTCATACCTGCATTATGTAGGTCCTATATATAAAAAAAAAAAAAAAAAAAGCATTTTATGCTTTGCACTAGAGTTATGACTTTATCGATATCTTTAGCGAATTAGAGTGAAGATGTCCTGACCTTACTGCAATACAGGGGACAGTACAATAAGTTCGTTCAGCTGAGAACATACTCTTTTCATTTGACTTACTTTTTAATAAGTGACACCGAAATCCATTACGGAAATTGGTGTTCCTACTCCGCACTTTTCTAATCATAAAGAAACATCACTTCTTTGACATCTGCATGCTTCCACAGGAGTGCGAACTGTATTGTATTATCTGAAGAAAAAATGTTCTGTGTCTCCAGGCATGGGGAAGGCAATAATGGAATGCTTATGTCTATGGAGATAAAAATATAATGGCATTCTTTGTAGATAGGTGCTAGAAAACTACCAGCAATAAATATACCTGCAGTCTAATGGGAGAGCTGGCATGGTATTTACATAGCTGAGAAAGGAAAACCTTTCAGGTCCACACTAGGTAAATCTTTCTTGAATGGCAAGCTTATTTTGTTGAACTGATGAGCAACCGTGTGCAACATGTATGCAAGGAAACACTAATAAATCGTTTTATGTTCAGGTACTTTGCCCTTAAGGCTACGACCCCATATTGCGAAAATGCTGCTTTTTTTTTTTTTTTTTTGTAGCAGATTTTTCTGCGTTTTTTTGAGCCAAAGTTAAGAGTGGCACCAAAAGGAATGGGAAATATAAAGGAAACATACTTTTCCCTTCTGTTAAATCCACTCTTGACTTTGGCTTAAAAAAAAAAAAGAAAAAAGCAAAGTCTGCAACAAAAGAAGCATGCGTTTTGTGGGGCCTCAGCCTAAAACTGCAATGCTAAGATTTGATTTTCAAGACCAAATTATTGCATAAGAAGTATTACAAGCTTTGAGCACATCCTCTTGGTTACGGGGGCATTCCTGCAGAAGATACATAGGCCAGAGGTCTGAATAGTGACTTAACAATGCAGGGACCATTTCCCCATTGTTTAATAGGATCTCACTTCTTGTGATGAGTAGGGGTTACCCCTTTATAGTTTCAAAGGTATTTATTGAAAAATTGCAAGAAATACAGAACAGTAGCAAATATGAAAATAGCCACAAAAGTAATGCAGAAAATTCGAAAGAAGGAAACCGTCACTAGTCCAAAGGTAGTATGCCTATATGAGGTTGCCCCTTTAAAGGCTATGGACAGACTTTGAAAGAATATTTTTACTATTATATGTTACTTATTTCAGGCTAAAAAAACCCCAACATTTTCCTATAGGTCTATTGCAGGATACTATCTTTCATTCTCAAAACTCTGCGCAATTGTAGATTGATTTGCATATCTTTAAAAAGATGACTACTTCTGCTACTAATAAAGGTCCCTACACTGGACTAGTGTCCCTTGTAGACGGTCTGGTCTGGGTGTGAGTCGGTACCCAATTTAGTCACATTAAACTTCACTTATTGCTATATACCATCGTGATTTGCCTGCAATGTTGAAGAGAAAAAAACCAAACAGCTTTCATCATATAACTAAATATAGCGTCAGATATTGTATAAATCTATTACTGTATTGTAACTATTCACTTGTTGTCATTCCATTTCACAGGCTGCCACCTAGTGAGGCTTCTAATTGTGCATAAAATACTGAGACTACTTTAGATTTATATAGAGAGTGCCAATATAAGTTTACTGACCACCTGTAAGGGTAAGAATACATGTGTCACACTTATTGTCTCATACTGATCTCTTTGCGTCTGCGCACATTCAGCCTGGTTACTGAATAATTTATTTTACATTTGTATAGTTTTTTTTTTCTTGAAATGCTGAAAATATTGAGCAGAAGTGTGATAGTAGGAGACATAACGGTCAGTGGCGATTAAAAAAAAAAAAGACAAAAACCTTCGATATGATTTTAAGTTGTTTTTAATGTAACATATTAATAGGCTGTACAGATGTTTGTTCCTTGCAGACCAAGTGAGCAATGACATTGCCAAACCTGTTGCTGCAGTTTCTAGCATTTAAACTGCTGTTTGCATTGTTCTAGTTGTTTGAATCTGGTACTTGTAGAACTAAATATGTTTGTCGGCTATTTAAACTGTCTAGTCAAGTCCACTGTCCTTTTACTTGTGTTTTTTTAATGTCTTTTTATTTTGATCTGAATTAAACTTTTTGTTGCACTTTTTTGTTAATAAAATTAAACCTGTAACAATTTGTCTCTGTAGTTGTTGCTTGCTAGAAGGAGATTTTTCTATTGGACTGATCCATGTACAGTATTTAAGTATAAAGTTGACTCATCATGTAAACTGGGAAATATTGCACTGGGAAATATTTTGGGGATTTAATCTGTAGATGAATATAAATGCCTGTCTTAAATAATTAAAAAAAAAAAAAAAAAAAAAAAAAGGCCTTCGTTTTTGGGTAAGTTTTATTTTTCAGGCACTCAAGCAATTAGTATCCCCAACTTACTGCACCATTAATTTTGAATGTGTCAGAGAGAATAGTAGCAACTTTCTTTAACTCCTTTCCGCTGACTGCATTTTTTGATTTTCGTTTTTGAACCCCAGGGGGTCTGATCACTAATGCAATGCAATACAATGCTAATGCATTGCAAAATACCGGGGCTTCTATTGCAGGCTACATAGAGTAGCCTGCAATATAAGCCAATGAATGACAGGCCTGGGAGCCTTCACAAGGCTCCCCGCTGTCATGGTAATGTGATTCCGGACCCGGAGGCGCCGGAGGGGTTAATGCCCCTGATCCGTGGGGGCACAGACTGGGGGTATTAGTGTTGGATGTCTACTGTTTAAAACAGTAAACATCTAGTAGCTATGATGGCCACCCAGCTCCCGGGCAGCCGCCATAGTTAACCCCTTCCCGACATCCGCCATACTAGTACCGCAGATGCCGGGTTTTTAAGACACAGTCTCTAAATACTTTGTGTCTGTGGCACCATGCTTTCTCTATCTCCTCTCCTTGATGCTCTCTTTTACACTAAGGTGCTGTAGTGAAGTGACTGTGTCCGTGGGAGCGAGCAGGGGTGGCATCTGACATTTGGTCTCACATAGGTAGCTAAGCCCACAGCATAGTAGTGGCACTCTGGAGGCAGGAGGTAGGACTGGGTGAGCGGATTAGTAGCGGGAAGTAGCAGCGGCAGGGTAGGACATTTTAGAAATACAATATGCCGCATGTTTGTGACATCCGCACTGGAGGCACTGACTGTAAATAGGGCTTATTTTTGGGATAGGGCTTATTTATTGCAGAAACATGGTACATAAATTTTAAACAAGTTATTAATCAGTTATAGTAATATGACAAAATAATCTAATAAATATAGAGCACTATAAAGTTGCTAAAGCAATATAAACTCCAAAGTAATACAAATGGGAACTAAATACAATTAATGCCAAAGGTGTGCTAAGTAATACTATGCAATTATTTACAGATCCATATCTTATGACTGTTCCAAGTTCCGCTGTGACCTCTATCTCAGATCGTGGTGCACAATTCGCCCTTGCTTTTTCTGAAGGTATCTTTCTTTATGTACAGGTGGCTTGTAAAGTATCAATCTTTTCTTCCAATACAAAACTTTGTAAAGCTCTCAAAAATGAGCTACATTGTACAAGGGTGAATAAAAATCATCCAAGTCCTGGCTGTAGAATTTAGTAATCTCTCTGTTTTTCAATACACTTTTTCCATCTGTCAATAAGCTTTCATATTCCCTCATTTAATAGTGTTTTAGGCTGAGGTGAGAACCACAAATCCACTACTGTCTTCACCTCTTTATCAAACATGGTTTTTCCTCCAAAACTAGTCCAAGCCAGTAATTCTTTCTTATGGTGCCCCTCTGTTGCTGAAGTCAAATTAGTCAAGGGCACCACCTGGCGTAAACGGCCTTTGGAAAAAACATGGTATTTTACAATCACTGCTAAGTGGATAAGATTCTAGCGAATCCCATCCACACCTTGCTGAAAACCACGTGCAGCGGAGACTCTTCAGTTTACAAAATGGTCATGATTTTGAAAATCACAGCATGTCAACTATACCTATGGAAAAGCCCGCAGTTTCCCTATAGGTATGATGGAAGCAGAAATAGTGAAAAGTGCTGCTATGAAAACAACTGCGGGGGAAACCGCAATGTGCTGCCATCACTGTTTTTCCTGTAGTGCTTTTTTGCCATGACCTGCTATGCGGGGCCTTAGCCTTATAGGGGTTATCTGGTTTCTAACATTGATGGCTTACCTTTAGAATAGGCCATTAGTTCTGCAGGGGTCTCACATCTGGGACTTGCGCAGATACCGAGACAACAAGGTTCCTGGTATTGTTTACATACCATGAGTCGCACTGCTCACTCTCCATACAAACTGTAGTGGCGAGTGTAGGTACTGCAGCACTGTTCCATTCAAATCTATGTGGCAGCGCTGCAGTACCTACACTCTTGCTACAGTTTGTAAGGAGAATGAGCAGCGCATCTAATATTGATGAGCTATCCTAAGGATTAGCCATCAGTGTTAGAAACCAGATAACCATTTTAGGCTTTTCAAACTTTATATTGGCATATGCAAATTTACCTTGGAGAGCAGCTTCATCTAGTCATGCAGTCATTGTGCTAAATCACGTCTTGTAAAGTATGAATGGCATGTTTCTCGCTGTCTAACGCTATACGCTACCTAACTGTCGGCCTCTCGAGATGTGATTTAGCACAATGACTGCATAACTAGATGAAACTGCTCCCTGGAACTAGTTAAGGTAAATTTGCATATTATGAGTTAAGGACTTAAAAGCTTATAACGTGACTTTTCAGCAACAGAAAGCTTAGTGATGGGCACCATAGGTTGCCCTTGATTTTGTTCATGCCGGGGTCAGTGTAGGGTAGAAAAAAGTTTCACTTTAACCAACCTACAGTGTTACCCCAGTTCCCAAGCTGCTCCCCACTTTTTCCAGCATCTCTGGCCTTTTTACGAGGTGGTCACATGTATAAAGCTACAGGCCCACCAAGAACCAGCAATGTGATAGGAAGATATTTGGACAGTGCGAAGCAGGGCCGGCGTCAGTGCACGGCATAGTCGGGCAAGTGCCGGGGCCCACAGAGCCTCTGGGGGCCCCCCAGCACTTGCCTGTCCCGATTTCAGCTCATCGGTGAGCTGAAAACATAGGCGATTAAAGCAGGAGCTGTCACAGCTCAGCTCCTGCTTTAACGCTGTGGTCCGGCTTCTACATTTGTAGGCGCGATGTGATGACGTCACATCGGGCCTACAACTATGTGAGTGGAGTGAGAGCGGTGGGGGAGCGTTGGAAGGTGAGTGTGTTTGTTTTGTGTTAAACATTAAGGTGGAACATAATGAAGGGGGCCCATGAAACGGGGGTAAATGAATAGGGGGAAGAACGGCAGGACACTGATGAAGGGGGGGGGGGAGAGAACGGCATGACACTGGAGCAGATGAAGGGGGGGAGAACGGCATGACACTGGGTCAGATGATGGAGGGGGGGAGAACAGCATGACACTGGGGCAGATGAAGGGGGGTAGAACGGCATGACACTGGGGACAGTAAGGGTGTATATGAAACTGGGGGAGAGATGGAGGGGGGGCATATAATTTACGGGTGACTATAGGAGGATTTTATTGTGTGGGGGCACATGAAAAATGAATGAGAATGGGTGGAGTCAACAAAAGTGGGTGGAGCTAAATTTGCTGCTCTTTCTACTTTTCAAAAGTTGGGAGGTATGGCGTAGGTGATGCCGTGCTCCTGCGAGACGTCACTTGCTTCGTCCGCCCGCAGCGGCGTGCAGTGTCCCGACTCCTCCACAAGGGGGCCCACTGAGGCTCTGGAGCCGACCCTGGTGCGAAGCTTGCATGGAGAACTCAGTTTTGCAGCAGTTTTCACACAGAACTTCTTCAGTTAAAACAAGGACTTTGCTTTTTACACCGCTGGTCAGTTTCGGTAGACAGACCCATAAATAAATAAAAAAAATTGAAAATTTTTCTTTGTCTCTAATTCATCGGAATAAGCATATATACCTACAAATATGTTTGTGTTTATAGTTATATAGTGTACAATATAATTATAAGAATAATAATATAAGTATAATTAACAGAGGCCCATGTGAAGTGAGCAAACATAAAAACATTGTTACTAACTTTCCCTGGACTCCACTGCTGTTTCTTAGTCCTCAGTGGTCCCTGACACCTTTAACAGACCTGATGAGAAATGTGCTTGGACCTCAGTGGTGCATGGCATTGTGTGACTGTTGAGGCCCAATTACAGGCCTGAGTGGTCCCTGACATCTTTAGCAGGTCTAAAAAGGAGCAGAATCCCAGAGACAATGAAGACCAGCGCCCAGGGGAGGTGAGAAACATGAGTCTTATGTTTGCTCCCCTCTTAGGGCTAGTTCACACGGAGTTTTTTGGCAGCGGATTTTGACACTGAATCTGCCTCAAAATCTGCCTGCCAAAATGGCTCCCATTGACTTCAATGGGAGCAGCTTGCTTCTTATTTCCTCTAGCTAGTAGCGGAAAAAAGAAGTGAGATGACCTATCTTGCTGCGGATTCCCTGGCCTACTCAGTTGTGGCGCGAGACTCCCTCCTGATTAGGCCCATTCATTCGGGCCTAATCCGGAGCGTAATGCCGAAAGGGCATTCCATCACGGCTAGCTGCGCTGCATGTTCACACGCAGATTCCATTTTCCGCCATATGAACATACTCTTATGGACATCCACTAATTATACTGTCAGGTTCAAAGGTGTACAGTTCGAATGAAACTGCAAGCAAAAACTTGCAAATATTGTGATAACTTGGACAAAATCACATTGCTTATCCGGATCGATGGTCAGTTTTGGTTATTTTTTGATTAATTGCCAAGACCTACTTTATGGTAAGTGTCTGCTCTACACAAGGCACTGCAGACAATTGAGGTAAATACAAGACAAGAAATATTTAGTGACTTATAGGTAACTGTAACTGATTATATTTCCCATTTGAACTGCAATTATCATTTCTTCCAGCTGTGATGTGTCTCTAAAGTTTGCAACAAAGGCATCTCACTTTTCCACGTACTTGACACACATTGTCCTCCTCTACATGTATGCCTGCTGCTAACCCCAATAAAAAGGAAAAAAAAAAATATTGAATGAATAAACACCAAGTGCATCTTTAAATTAATGACTACTCCCACTCAATTGATCAACTGTTGAAGGGACCATAGCGGTTGTCCTTCTCTGTTTACATTGTATTGTTCGATTCATAGAGGCTATGTGATGTAACAGCCTTATCCTATACACCTTATGGGGACAAGGTTGTAATTACATTGCACGGTCGCTTTAAAACAAACAGTGGCGCCATGGCCACTTCAAACAGCTGGTCAATGGGGTCCCAGGTGTCAACCCCCCCCTTCCATCACTGATGTCTTATTGATGATCTAGCCTGAGGCTACGTCATCAATAAAAATGACCCTTTTAACAAAGCCTAAGTGGTTTCTTAATTTATTACTGCCCAATTGACCCCCTTATATTATGCCCCTCTTAGCACATTTAATTCAGAAAGCCCCAGTTTTCATCCAACTGCTCAAGAAGAGGAAGAATTGGGCTACTTATATAATTAGATGCTACACCACTACTGTGTGTCAATGAAGAAGACATGGTAAACCGTGAGGAAAGGCACCATGGTAAATTTGTTAAAACAGCAGAGGAGGAGAAACGTGCATAACCCTGACTTAATATGTATATTTCACTACTGTCAGATCTCATATCCTGCTGTGACTAACTTGAGCAAGAAAATTAATCAAAAATTTTATTTTTAGTCTCAGAAAGTCCCACAACTTGACTGCTATAGGCAGCGCTGCCAAGACCAGAAGTAGTCAGGATGTTTCCACTCCCATTCATATTGTTACACTGGTGGATGGAATGGCAGTAGCATAAGTGTTTCCTCATCCTCATTTAGCCTGTTCCCTGACAGGTTGTTTTTTTTCCCCCAGTCATTTTACTTCACTGGTTATATAATTGTGATTGGTGTATATTTGTTTTTCTTATTTTTACGAAGAAAAAAAACACAACAAAAACCTGTGTTAGGACAAAATTAGAAAATAAATTTGATTTATCTCTGAAAGGGAGAACTGGCCAGTGAGTATTAGACTAGCGCATACTGTATAAATCATCTTGGATTTTTGTTAATAGCAGTAAAATACCCAAGTGTTTTGTTTGTTTTTGTTATACTGTTTGAGATATAACTGTTTGAAGTGACCCTCCCCCACCCTCATTTTTTCTAACTCTAAGGGTTGGTTCACACTAGCATTTGTATTCCGTCCGGGAGGAGTCCGCATGGACAACCCCCCGCGGACGGAATACAATCGCGACTGTAAGCGGTGTGCCCGCACAAATGATTTGTGGGCAATGCGCGGCAAGCACACTGAGCCCATTATAGTCTATGGAGTCCATGTGCTTTGCCAGCACACCGCTTCCAATTGTGATTGTATTCTGTCAGGGAGGTGTCCATGCTGACTCTTCCTGGACAGAATACAAAGGCTAGTGTGAACCAACCCTTACACAGATCCGTACTCTTATACAAAGTAACATTACTTTATGTCAAAAGGAGTTAATTAAACGGAATTCTCAAAACCTGTGATAAAAGGAGCCCCGTGGTAGGTTACGACACCACCTCATATTTGGGAAGGAGGGGTTGAATTTATGTAACAATTCAGATGTGGAGAGAGGGCACTTGGCACATATCTATCATACAGTAGAAGACCAAGTGGATTTTTAGGGTAGATACTGTATCCCCAATAGGTTTTTACTGAGAAGCCAAATTCTGACTGCTTCAACCAGACCTCCTTTAGGCTATTCCTCTTCTTTGGTGTGAGTACAAACAAACAAAAAAACACCACTCACCCTTGTAAATGCTGTTCCACAATTTAGATAGGTATTGTCTCCGTCATCCTTTTTTTTTTTTTTTTTTTGGGGGGGGGGGGGGGTTCTTTGTAGATTGTGAGCCCCATGTGGGGATCACTATGTACTTTTTTTTTTTTTTTTTTTCCCTATCAGTATGTCTTTGTAGAATGGGAGGAAATCCACACAAACACAAGGAGAACATACAAACTCCTTGCAGATGTTGTTCCTGGCAGGATTCAAACCGAGGACTCCTGCGCTGCAAGGCTGCAGTGCCAACCACTGAGCCACCGTGTTGCCCCCTCCTTCATCCATTTGTGTCCCTTGAGTACCTTCTATCCTATATCACTGGGTTTTTTTTTGTCCTTTACATTATTCCCTAGAATAGAACCTCCTTATCGCCGGGTTCCTATTGTTTCTGTTTTGTCTTCAATGGGGCTCTCATAGCTATAAATGCTAAAATCCCTGTTGGCTTTAGACCTCATTTAGGATCAATCATCATTGAAAAATTATAACTCCTACCCTATCCTCCTATATCTCTTAGCAGTGATTGTTTACCTATGGTATAACTTCTTGGGCCCATACTGACATTTTCTGGTGCGATTTCATCTAATCAGATTTCCCATCCAGTGGCACATCATTGTATCGGTATTTTTTTCCTCTTGTCCTCTGATGAATGCCTATTCCCCTGGATGAAATATGCATATAGGGGTGTGTTTAGGACATTAGAGTTTTTGAGCTTGCCTTTGGTACTGTCCTTTTAGAGGTAGGAGTTTATTTGTTGAGTTAGGGTGAGCACTGGCTTCAGTTCAGGGACAGTAGCCACAAGTGACAATGGTGCCCTCTGATTCTCCCCCAAACATCAGTAAGATCAGCCTAACCCCACCTGAGAGACAACTGGTACTTCTTTTTGGCTGATATTGAGAGATGGAATGTGATGTATTTTTTGTTGTTTGGACCTGTTGCTCTGCCTTTTAGTTTTCTGTGAAGTTGGTAATATTTTTAATGAATTTTATTAATAGTTAAGTTTCATTTACTAATACTTTTCATTGCTGGTTAGTGTGATACTACTGAGTGTAAGTGGTGTTGGCATTCACAACTCAATATAATTCTCTGATTGTTGGTTTTCAGTTGGCAGGGAAAGAAGAAATCGGGTTCACTCCTCAGTTCGGGTTTCCCTTTGTCAGGTCTACTTGGCTACCCAACGAAAAGAAAACTAATCCGCTTAAAAAAGCCTAAAAAAAAAAAAAGGTGGAAAAATTTTAAGTGGATTTGGGGACAGAAACCTTGAATTGTGACTAGGCACAGGTGTGACCCTAGCCTTAGTTTGTTCTCATGGAGGTACGTCACTGCCAGTGCGGTATTCTCCTCTCTCCATTGAGAATACATGCAGACTAGTCACAGTGGAGCACGCATGTCAAAAATGTTTGTCTACCTTTAGGTCGCTTTATGTGGTCAATATTTGTTGTGAATTTTATACCTATTTATGCAAAACAAAACAAGGGCTGAGTCCAACACAAGACACTATAACTTTATTCATCAATACTTTTTCTATGTGTAGATTTCATTTGTGATTTGTGAAATACTGATCAAATAGAGACTATTTGTAACTTCGAATACATAAAAATAAATTCACAATCTTGTGAACACAAACAGTTTACTTATTATAGGACTGGTAAATGTTACTTAGTTCTACATTTGCTAGTTTGCTATTTATTTACTTCTATTATAGGCTGCAGCATTTAATCAATTTCATCTATTTGGACTTAAAGGGTCCATTCACACAGAGGAAAATGGTGAGAAATTTGGTGTGGAATTTCAGCACTGAAAAAAAAGCCTCCCATTGACTTCAATGGGTTCCTTTTTCTAACACCATATTCCTCACTATCTTGCTCCATGTGAATGGACCCTAAAGGTTAATACTGACACCCAGTTAGTATTAAATGGTGCCAGGGTTAAGGCTACAGAATATTGTATCATTTTATTCCACTAGTGGTCCCTTAACTTTTATAGGATATATACAAGTATGCGGCCCAGCAAATGATAACCTTTAAGACTGTACATAAACTCCAGTAAGAGAAGTCAAGCAACCTACACACTATGAATATTTTTCCTTTGCTATTTTATATAATATATATATAGACTGCAGCTATGTTACAAATGTGGATTAATCCCACAGTCATTTACATTTGTCTGTTTTGTAGCTTAGCCTCATACTTCCAGTTGCAGAAATAAAGACATTAGAAAAAAATCTAGTTGACAATTTTGTTTTATTACTGTACTGTCAAATCCCAACAATATTTTATCTGATAGAACATCTTGAAATTTAGTGAAACATAGATTGGTATTTTTTTCTTTTAAACGAGACTATCCATTTAGTTCAAGGTTGATGTTTTCTGAACAATATAAGTGAAATGAGTATTTAACTTCCTAAAATAAGGTCAAACATAAAAAGTAACAAAACCAATCGGATTCATTTTAAAACATACATAGAACTTGAAACACAACACTAGTAGAAATCCACTTTGCTCATGATTTAACACGCAGTGATTTATTTTGAAGTAAAAGTGATATTAAAGTGGTTATTCGACAGTTTACAGTTGTTGGACTATCCTAAAGAAAGGCCATCAGTTTTAGGTTGGAGCGAGCCAATCGGCTGTCTGAAGTGGACTACGCTTTACTTGTAAGATCCTTAAGACTGCTGCTACAACAAGTATGACATTCTGAGTACAGACAGCACTAGAACCCCTGCAGTCAGCTGAATGGCAGGCATAGGAGTCAGACCCCCACCAATCTAAGATTAATGGCCTATCTTAAAGGGGTTGTCCAGGATCTGCAGATATTTGATACTAGCTTATCAGTATCAGACACCTAAATCACCAACCGATCAGCTCATGTGGCCACGGAAAGAAGTTCTGCTCCTATTCAAGTGAATGGAAGCGGGGCTGCAGTTCCAGGCATCACCTCTGCAATATATAAATCAGAAGCTGTATAGTGGAGCTCCGTATACTGAAGTAGTGATGCCAGGGAACTATTCACTTGAAGCAAAGCTGCTTCTGGCCATATATACTTGGTGTATAGTTACTGGCAGCCACAACTGCTGATTGGTTAAGGGTTCGGGTATTGGGCCTTAACCGATTTGATACTGATGACCTATCCTACGGATAGGTCATCAGTATAAAATATCTTCAGATCCTGGACAACCTTTTTAAGAATAGGCCAGCAAATTTATAAATTTGTGTAGTGTCAATAAACATAAAATCATACTCAGCAAACACTAGGTAACACAGTGAGTTCTGGGTGTTACTGGCTTTTTACAGTTATTTGAAACCAGCACAAAACCTTCACACTTTCGTGAGCCTCAAGGGTATGTTCACACAGAGAAAAAGGTCGCGAAAACCTTTTCCGCCGTGTGAACATTCCGCGCCACTCGCCGAGACTGCATCGGCATTCCGTTGTGGCATCCCATTCCGGTGTAGGTCTGAATGAATGGGCCTACACAGGAGCGTGTCTCGAGCCGCGGACACCACGGCTGATTCAGCTGCAGAATCTGCAGCAAGATAGGGCATGTCACATCTTTTTTCCACTACTAGCTGGTGGAAAAAAGAAGCAAGCGGTTCCCATTGAAGTTAATGGGAGCCATTTTGGCAGCGAATTTTGAGGCGGATTCCGCATAACAAAAAAAACAACTCTGTGTGAACATACCCTAAAAGGGATATTCCCACCTTGGAAACTTCAGGCACATCCACCTAATGTGTGTAAAATATCTGATGTGGTCCCCTACTCACCTAGTCGGGTATCCATCACATCCAGGCAGAGAGTGAAAGGAGAAATGGCTGCAGGGAATCTCCATTCATTTTTTGTTGGAGTTCCGGAACTAAGCTCGTATTCATTCTATGACTGGATGCCACAGCCATTTTTCCTATAGATATTCTATAAAACTCTATGTTGGAAATACCCCTTTAATAACCTGAGCTATGGTGAGCGGGCCAGTAAGATGTCTGAACAGAACATCAAATAAATATTGCTATATAGAGCAATAATAGTCAAGTGGTTTATGCAAGGGCTCCTGTGGTCTAGGACTGTAAAGTAATGTATGTATCCTTGGAGGCTTAGGGAAGCAAAAGGGGTAAATGAAATAACCCCTTCTTTACCTATTCTGCTAGGGACAACCTCTAGTTATTTACTCAGTGTTGTCCTATTGCCACAAGCGAAATGCTGATCAATTAGCTTCCATTTCTCTCCGGTGAAGGCATAGAGATGATGGAACTGCTGCATAGTTTTCCTTAGAATCAGGTTCAATGAGTGTGTTGACTGACAGGGAAGAGGCTTTACTTGAATGGGAGACTTTAAGGCCGGAGCCCCATGTTGTGACAATGATGTGATTTGGCCATGGGGTTCTACATTATCTGCAAAGTGGATGGGATTCTGGATAATCCCATCCACACATTATAGAAAAATATCCACAGCGGAAATGCTGAGATTTCAAAAACCGCCACGTTTTTGGAAATCACAACCTCTCAATTATACCTACAGAAACTCTGCAGACATTCTGTACTAAGCGCTATGGCAAAAAAAACTAGTGTGTTTCCACAGCGCATTTTGGCCATGACTCACTACACGGGGCTTTAGCCTAAGCTGCACAGGATAATATGTGTTGTACAAATGTTACCTACCTCATTTTCTAGTTTTAAATCCCTTGGACTGATCTTTGGTATAATAAATGCTTTTCTGCTTTTATATGTTACGTAGACCAGTGAGTGTGCATAGGACACACATGGAGTAATACTGGATAAATAAGTCTGCAAACCTCACCAAAGTTTTACATCCTGACACTACAAAGTAAGGCTTCGTTCATATCTGTATTGGTATTCCGTCAGGGGGAAGTCCGCATGGGGACCCCATCCCCGAATGGAATACTAAATGCAACTGGAAGCAGTGTGCCAGTGAAAACACATGGACCCCATAGACTATAATGGGGTCCGTGTGCTTGCTGCCAGACCTCCGCAGGGATAATGCGGGCAGGAAAGTAATTCACAATCTACTTTCCTGTCTGCATGATTAGTGCGGGCAGCGTGCGGCAAGCACACAGACCCCATTATAATCTATGGGGTCCGTGTGTTTTTACTGCACACCACATGCAGTTGCGTTCGGTATTACCAAACGCAGATGTGAATGAAGGGTAAGTAGTTGACAATTGATGTACTATGTTGTCTTTGTGTGACAGGACTGTAATGGCTGTTGAAGACAACAGCATGCACTTAGTGGTTGTATGATTTATTTATTTTTTCAGATAGATCCAATTTTTAATTTCAACAGCACCACTCTTCCCCATGGACTGTGTCTGGTATTGCAGATCAGCCCCATTCAAGTGAATAGGACTAAGCTGCAATATAAGACCCAGCCTGTAGACTAAAATGCTGTTTTTGTACGGGATTTGTTCTGTGGAACAGAATTACAGTAAAGGATGTATGACAATCTAGATGTGCTGGTTTCAGAGTTAGTTCCTATTTTATTTTTACCTGCCAATAAAGTGGTGTAGACTGATTGAACTAAAAGCTCTGTTAGTTTAGTCGATGAGCACATTGTTAAGATAACAAAAGTGACTAAAATGAAAAACAAATAGAATTGAAATTGCCATTTTCATTTGTAATTCTATTCTCTGCAAGAATATTGATGGCACTTCTAGGCAAATAAAATATTTACATATGTATAATAACGCATCTTCCCCTCATTGCTGGTCCCAGCAATGGGTGCAGGTTAGGAACCTTTGGAAGTCACGTTATGATGTATACAAGCAAACCGAGTGGTTTATTTCCAACTCACAGTGAAGTTTTCAAGCGAGTTATGAGTAGTGTACGGTTGATGATTTGGGGGTTACATATCATAACCAACACCATACTCTTATATAGTCATGTCCACTAGATGTTATAGGGATAATCCAGTATTTAGCTGAATTATATACATACATATATATTTATAGGTTTTTTATTCTTATTTTTTAATTTGTAACACATCAGCACTACCAGGAACACGCTAGAAGTACAGAACACAGAACCTGAGGATTACTCCTCTGCATTAACAAGTAAATAAATACAATGTTATATAGTTTCATAACGGTCTAATAGTTTGTTTTTACATTATCACCAAGTTATACTGTCATAAATTACAATATACAGAGATGTTATATATCATTAGTTATAGGGGTAGTTATTGCTTACATCAGCAAGCAGCAAATTAGGGCACAGATTTCTAATCACCAGTGGAATGAAGAGAACACTGTATTTCACAAAGAACTGCTTTACCTAAAGCATAGATTTCAGAGCAGTATATATATCAGACCAGTAAACCACTACTATATATATACAGTATATATATAGGTATCTTTATACTGAAATGTTTCAGAGTCACATTAATGAGATATGGCAAGGCTAGTGCTTAGAAGCGGCGACACAAACTCACTCAACACCGTAACACTGTACTTGGTCCATCAGACCAAACCATTTTATGTATCCCTCTCTGGTTCTTCAACTTTGTCTTTTCAGTTTGGTTAACTCTCTAGCTTTGGGCACACGATAAATACCCAATATCAGATAAGTTAATAGATCTTCTGCAGGAAAGCTAAAATGGGATATGTTCACGCTGTTATGTTGCTGCTAGGGCCAGAAGTTTTTTAGGATAATGCAACGTTTCCTGTGTGATGTATTCTTGAGGACGTGATTCTAAGTTTTGGGTGAAATATTTAAATAAGATTTTAATTTGCCACTCAACTTTCCAGGTAACACCACACCGGTAAGCCACAAAACCGTGAATCAATTAAGAGTCAAGGTAATGGCTGTGCAGCTTTACATGTACAACTGAGGCATTATCAAAATGATGCAGCCTGTTAAAAACCCCACTCTAAGGCCTTGTTCACACATCTCTAAGTCACAGCTGTCTGCTTTCCTTGTTCTCTACCAACTACACATGGTTCCATCAATTTTAATGGGCATATGCGGACATGCGGAGACATACACTATGTTGGTTTGTGTTTTTTGGACAAAACACACCCAATGAAGAAGTATGTAGGTTCCTGAAAATCACTCAGCACAAGTTTCTTCACTGATTTAAAGGGATCCTATCATTCAAATGCCTTTTTTTCTCAGTAACATGTCGGAATAGCCTTAAGAAAGATGGAGGCGGCACTGGAGAGAGTTCTCTCGCAGAATTGGGGACACCCCCTTTGCTGTATGAGCTCTGGGGACTGCCCCCAGTGCTTTGAGAGAACTCATTTGCATACAGACAAAAAGCGGGATTTCAAGCGAATGGCGGCGCGGAGAAGACATCTAAAGGTAGGAAAAGAATAACCTTTCTTAAGACTATTCTGACGTATTACTGAGAAAAAAAGGCATTTGTATGATAGGATCCCTTTGTGAAAAATGACAGCTGTATTTAAAAAAAATACTATAATTTTCAAAGTTAAAATATGGATAAATCACCATGAATTAACTACATCTGGACATATGAATAAGGCCTAAGGCTACCATCATACAAGACTAAAACACTCCAGATTTTCTATTGCAGAAAATTCTGATGGAAAACCGCAGGAAAAAAAAAAAAAATCTCAACATTTGTATTGAAAACTATGTAAACTTGAGAGCCAGGAGTCATAGGGTGCAGACACGCCGGGCATACTCACAGCAGGCTGGCAGATACTAGGTGCGGCTTTTCAGCTACACAGTACGAAGAAATTGTATTCACACGCACAGCAAAGTGACACATATTCAGGTAAATGGAGTAGCTTCCTATGCAGAAAAAAAATTTCTCTATCAATTTAGTGGATATGTCTGCAATTTCTGGGAATGTATAATATACTATTGAAAATCATAGGGACAGTTACACTGTTAGATTATTAGTAAAAAAAAAATTTGATATACAAAGTTCTCAGATAATTTCACACCAGCCAAAATGCATATATTAGATATAAAACTTTCCTCACATACTTGTAATACTTTTCATGTGCTATGTCCCATTTCACAAAACTTGCCATAGTGACAATTGCATATGACTTCATATGTTCAGATAAAAAGACAGCACCTTATCCTTTGTACGTAGACCCTCTCATACTATACTGAAGCACCCATTTCACCAGACAATATTTCAGCGTTGTACACTGCCACAAACATATGGACTAGTAAGCAAGGCACCCAGCAATGGGCTAGTGTACACCCCAAAATATTGTACCAATCTGTACAATGAATAGATAAAGAGAAGAGGAGGGGGCATATTTACAACTGATTAAAGAGCTGGATATATGGCACAGTCTTCTCCTGGTCTTATAGAATATCTTTACTAGTCAATATCACATACTTTACGCTAGTTAACTGGATGGCATTTCACTACGATACTCCTTCGGTACCAGGTGTAGCACAAAGTCATGTCATCTATACATAGGCCTAACAATGAGAAGATCGTCTTGCTTTTGCTTGAGATTTGGTCCTATAGGCAGGTTGGATTATCCCCAGTGGCAATGCAAGTTATTATTTTTCTCTAAAAATGGTAAGTGTTGGAGGATTGTACAAGTTTAACTTCACTAAGGGATATTAATACTCAGTGGCAAAGTTTCTGACTGAAATCAGCCATGTTTTATACGATATAATACATCTTGATGGACAGTGATAACTATTTCAACCATGTTTTTCATAATGCTGGACAACCTCTTTATACGTATATCACCACCAAAAGGAGATATATAATAAACCAATATTTGGTAAATTTGGAACACCCATCTAACATAATATGCCTGCCACTGGCCTACAAGTCTTTATAGCCTGATGGACACGGAAAGAAGTATTGCTTATTTATATTAATTCTAATGGAAAATGTTCCTGGGTGCATATTTATTTATTGGTTTTATTACTCCACAAGGCACAGATATCATAACTGCGACATTTTAGTACTGGTTCAGTTTAGTGAAAACCAGAGGGACTACATTATAGGTCAATGAGGTTCTTTGGGTGTCACTGGTGCCTGTTGTGTAATGTCCCTGGACTAGCACTCATTTATAACCAGTAGCCATAACACTGAAATGAAGAGAGGTTCATGCTGGCCACTGCCAGGCAGTTTGGGCTTAATGCTCCAAGCACTAAGGATTGGGCAGATGAAATATGGGCAGAATCTTGAGACTCCCATACACATTTGCCAGTCAGCTGCAAGTATGCTTTCTCCTCTAACAAACGTCTTGTTCCTCATACTAAATTAGAAAGTAGACTCCAGTACCAGTTCCATTATAGAACTTGTGCTTAAGTTTCAAGCATCAAAACCCCATAGGTTATCAGTGTAAAAAAAACAAAGATGTTTTAGGGACAAAAGCTTTGCTCTTGCCAATAAGTAAAGGAAAATACCCATAAAACTGAAATACCATTATAGGATTATGGCAGAACAGGTTTTGCTAGTTTAATGTAGGAACATTACAGATGAGCCAAGAGGAAGAGGTTGGGTTAATAAATGAATAGCTTATTAAGACACACTATCCTGCCTATAGCCATCTCCATCTTTAACATGTCTGCCAAATTGACATTACACTATCTTTATTTAAGGGAAACATGATGCATGAAATTAAGGCAGCCTGAAGGTCAATGAACCCATATGGAAAGGAACATACTGTGTTGTAGAATTAAATATACATGATGTAACATAGTAATACCCCATTTCTTTGTCTGATTAAATACGATAGTTTGGATACTAATACGCCTGAGCCAACATCCTCTTATTGTACTCAGAAGTGAGAGACGCGGAAAGCTGGATTGGTTTTCTTATGGCTAAACCCACTTTCATGGGATAATGAATAGTGGTTTGTGAACTTCTATGTAACAGATGGGATGGTTTCTATAGTATTGATACTGATTTAACGCCTTAATACCTGAGTTTCCTCATGTTGTAGAGGTTGGCTTGTCCGCAGGAATCGCTCCACATTGGCTATATCTCACTGTACTCCAGCAGTGCCTTATTGCCATTATAAAGAGTGACATCTATCTAAAACTATAAAAATAACTGGTATTAATCTATAAGCGTTTGTGTATAAAGAATACTTAAGAGGTAAATATACAGTTGCAATAGTAGTTCCAGTAGAAAGTTGCTGAGGGCGCCAGTTCAGAAGTGAAGACACAACGCTCCTTCTGTAAATACCTTAAACATTGCTCTAATAACCTCTACAACCGATTACGTTACTGGTGAAGGTTAAAACTTCTACAAGGACCTGCAAGCTGCCTTATTGGGCATAGCAACCTTTTCAGCTAAAGGCCAGGACCACAAAACCACAGGAATTCTGAATAAAAACCTTGTAGGACACACGCATACACACACACACACACAAAAGACATCTTGGGTAAGGTTGACAGTTAGTACTGCATTTGATAGAGGTTACATTGTGAAGTTTATACCAGACACATACATCTTCTAATCATTCACTTACAGCAAAGGGCATTGCCCACTGTTTAAAACACCCTACAATGTCCTTCGTGCCCCAATTGCTGCACATGAAAAGGGAAATGTTAGGTCTTCTTTATCGACAAAGTCAAGCTGACATATCTGACGACGATGGGAATGTCCATCTTTATGTAAATAGAGTACCACACTGTGCACTACTTGGGTGAGTTCAATACACTAGAAGAGAAGGAGAATGCCATTAAAGTTTGGGTCTATCTAACCTAGTTCACTGGAGCACTACAGTTATATAACACACAGGGGAGGTCAGGTTTCCTTTTACATTTTATAGAGCCTATGCAGGTCTGCCAATGCTATACAGTTGCTCTCTTTCAACAATGCTCTATTCATCAAATGACCTCTAAGATTACTTTTCCTAGAAGCTACAGGGCTATGTACTGATATTCTATGTTTGCCAATGCTTTGCACTGGCACTAATAAAGTGGACTGTGCTTTATGAGAAGGCTTTTGGGAAGATAGGAGCTTTGGAAAGTTTGGCTTGGCCTTAGTGCCACCTCTCCTCTTTCTGAAACGTACAGGAGTTGCGCGTCTTGGACCATTCATGACTCCCTTCAGACATTCATCCTTTAACTCCAGAGGGCAGCATAAGCTCTCCTTTCTGGGCATCAAGATATTCACATATCCCAAGCCTTTATTTCTAGATATACTTTCATCCCACTCTTTCTCTCCACAAGCAGGTAGACTCTCTAAAGTCTCCTTTCTCACTGATTCTTTGCTTCCTTTGGCTCTCTTTGGTGAGCTAGCACTAGATACTTGGGACCATGGCAAACATTTGGCACTATATGGTTTGCCACCTCCTCCGTGCAATGGGTCTAAATAGTTTTGTTTTTCTATAACCTGCGCTTCAGGACCAAGGTTTAAACTAGTTCTGTCTGTGAATGAATCTCTCCCATCATAACCTCCTAGATCAGCTGGGGCTGAACACTGATGAAGAGGCCACGATCCTTTGCAGTCTCCTTGATTCTCCTTGTCATCACCGTTATCTTCCTGTCCTCCATCAAAAGTGTTCTCAGATTGGTTATTGTCCTGGCTTGTATTGGATGTTGGATTAAGGTCTTTGAGAAACACCACAATGACTGTGATGTTGTCACTGGAACCAGCATCACGAGCTGATGCCACCAGTTTATGGGCAACCATGCTGCTATCTCCATTATTTTCCTTCAGGTGGTCAGATACCACTTTCACAGCTTCATCTGGGTTTACTGTATCATAGAAACCATCACAAGCCAGAATAAGATAATCTTCAGAACCATCAAGGGCCATGGATGTAGAGTCTGCATCACCGCAAATATATGGCTTATGCTCAGAATCTCCTGTATGACAAAAAACAAAAACAAAAAAAAACCCTGAATATTATGTTTTGCACATTCTGGTTTTAGGCGCATTTTACAGATAAGGCTGAAGACAGTATGTGTAATGAAGCAAGGTATACTGCTCTTAGCTTGTTCTGTGCAAAAAGATGAATCCTGGATTTACCCACAATATGCTATATAATACATTTTGTAAAGTTCAAAGAAACAGATGGTTTCGATATTGGTCGATTTGGAACCCTATACCCTAGTTTCCTAATGACATGCTGGTTGTTTAATGGCCCTAAACCTGGTGGCAGGTTCCCTTTAACAGCAGTGGAGAGAAGGGAATAGAGAGTAAAACCCCTTTCAGACGACCGTGTGAATGCTCAGTGTGCTATCTGGACTTTTACCCGACTAGCACACTGACCAATTCATTTCTATGGGTCCGTGCACATGACCGTGAATTACATGGTCCCATGTACAGGATGAAAGTCCAAGCTGCAAAATAAGGAACAGGTCCCATTTCTATCCGATTTTGCGACCCTTCTTCAGCGGATCCTATTCAATGAATGAATGGGGCCGCGGAAGCAAGGCTGATGCATGTGCGGCTCACCGATGAGATCCGTGTGCCGCCCATGCGCTCGCAGTGTCATTCATTCACAGCTGGCAGTAAACACATATACTCCTAGATATTGGTGTCAAACACTATTTTGTCATACATATGAAAGCATATATAGTATTCTATTTGATTTAGGCAACACTATTATGAAGTGATAGAATGGCATTGCATTTCACACATCACTTACACATCCAGGTTCCCTTGGTGTTTAATAGGAAAATAAAATACTATTTATTATCTGCTATGATAACGCTAAAGGAAACAATATGCCATTTAAGTATTAAACTGAACTCTAAGGGAGCCTTCACACGGAGGAAACACACGTGTATTTTTGCAAAATACACATGTAAAAATACACGTGTAAAAATAAGACTCCCATTGACTTCAATGAAATTTTACAGACGTATTTTTACAGGCATATTTTTACACGTGTAACAAAATATCACTGAAGTCAATGGGAGTCTTATTTTTACACGTGTATTTTTACATGTATATTTTGCAACAAATACACGTGCGTTTACTCCGTATGAAGGCTCCCAAAGGCTGAGGCCCCACATTGCATAAATGCAGCTTTTTTTTGTTGTGTTTTTTTTTTTTGAGCCAAAGCCAGGATTGGATTGAGCAATTTGGGGAAATAAAAGAACTTCCTATATATTTCCCATTCCTCTTGTAGCCATTCTTGGCTTTGGCTCAAAAACCCGCAGCAAAATCTGCAACAAAAGAAGCTGTGTCGTTCGGAAGGGTCTTGGCGGCCTCTTGAGAGCCTTCACACTGTCCGTGACCTCCCACCCCTTGGCCCTTGGAGGGGGCTACAGCTTTCCCACTTCCTCTCCTCGTTGTCAGATCCGGACGCCTTTGACAGACCTCTCACGGGCTTTGAGAAGGCCTGTACTGGATCTGGTCTTTTACGCCATTCTCTCTCGGAGCTCTACTCGTTATTGGTCTCCCCTCCTCCGGGCCATAGACCCCCCTTCCTAGCCAAATGGGAGACTGATCTCTGTCTCTCTTTTTCGGATGCGGACTGTGTCAGGATCTTGGAGCTCGCCCACAAATACTCTGTGGCTTGTAAGTTCCAGGAGGCGGGCTACAAGATTCTCACCAGATGGTATCATGTTCCGCCTTGCTGCACAAGTTTTTCCCCACCACCTCTCCGCTTTGTTGGCGCTGTGGTTCGGAGGAGGGGACCCTCCTTCATGTCTTCTGGAGTTGTTCGGCTTTGAGGGGCTTCTGGGATGGTGTCCACCGCCTGATTTCTCAAATCTTCCAGTCTTCCCTTCCCAATACCCCGGCTTGCTTCCTTCTACACCTCTCCAACATTCCTCGGCGGGCCTACCGTCGTTCGGCGATTCGCCACCTGATCAATGCTGCCAGAGCCTGTATCCCAGCCCTCTGGAAGTCTCCTAACCCCTCGTCCCTACACCACTGGATCCGTAAGGTGGAGGACATTCAATCTATGGAGGACCTTACGGCGTCTCTTCGAGACAAACATGAGTCCTTCCTGAGGGCCTGGACCCCGTGGATTTTATTTCAGGGATCCCAGTTGTATAGAGACATCTTAGGACAGGCTTGAGGTCTGGTTCTGGGTCTGGACCCCCCCTCTTCCTTCTGTTCCTTTCTCCTTCCTCTCGCCCCCCCCTCCTTCCTTTCCCCTACGCCCCCCCCCCCCCACCTCTTGTTTGCTCCGCTCCCCCCCTTCCCTTTGTTTCTTTCGTGTGATGCTGGCGCCTCTCCGCGCCCCTTGGTTGTTGAGGGGCCCCACTTCCGTATTTCTTGTCCTGTTTTGTACCTCGGGTCCTTGTTGTTCTTACGGGCCCTTTGTTGTTCTGGTATTCATTTGTCTGTTATCGCAGTTGGTTCTTCTTCCAATGTATTTGTGTTTATAAATAAAGAATTTATAAAAAAAAAAAAGAAGCTGTGTTTCCGCAACATGGGGCCTCAACCTAACACAGCTTTGTATGGCATATTTAACATACCAGGCCTAAGTTAGGATGAAGGGAATGAAGAGTGTTGGTGCACATTTATATGGCAGTAATAGAACTAGAAGCTGTACGCAGTCAGCAAAATATATTTTTGAATAACGATATGTATGATGAGAATATAAATAAATATTAGCATAAACCCCAAATGCACAATTTATTTTAGTTAATCGAGTCGAGAGCTTTAGCGAATTAACTACATCCTAGGTGAGATGAATTTGTCTTTCCCAATGTAATTTATCTTCCGTTTTATGTTTCTGCAGCGTTTTATACAACTGAGATCATCAAAACACTTAATTAAAATCAGGGTCATAAGGAGACAAAGAAAAGAGGAAAACAATTCATTAAAGTCAATCTCCTACCAATAGCTCTAGAGACAGACAGGCTTCCATTAACTCTCCATGCGCCAAACCAGACCACACAACCTCCAAGGGCCTCAATGCGATGTTTCTCATCCTGTAAAGCAAACAAAAGATCAGTTTGGTGATCAGGGCCTGAGCATCAGATTTATTCCACATACAAGTGATAAAGGCATACTTTTGCCTAGGATTTTGAACAAAGCATATGCTGGACAGTAAAGTAATTGTGCTATATGAATTGTCTCTTTAGTAATGCACCAGTGCTACCCTGTTGTATAGATCATTTTGGCCTGACATTATCTTACTTTCTCCAGCATTCATCATCCACAGAGGTGTCTAGAGAATAGCACACATCGCTGAAGTAGCCACTTACTACTCCTTTAAAGACTTTCAGTGTTATGAGTCAGCATCACTAAATGGGTACAGTACAACCCATAGATACAGAACAGCAATGTCTAAATTACCGTAGTACTGCTCTACGGCCCTACATGCTGCATTACACAGGTGTACGGACAGCAATGCTTAGGAGAGGTCACTATGTTGGGTGCACAAAGTCAACTTTAAATTTATCTTGAATTTCAAGTTTCATATTGGCCAGAAAATCATATAAAACTGATTTTTTTTTCTGTGAATAATCATAGCTAAATCAAAATACAAAAAGTACAGCACCATTTTAGGTATTGAGAAAAATCTGCATCAAAGAGGCTTTAACCATATATAAGTGCTAAATCAAGTAATAAACACAGTAAGTAATAACTGAAGGTCCACAATAGAGATCAAATTCTCTTTTCAGCATTGGGCTATTCCCAGATGAAGATGACCCCACAAGTTCCGAAGTCCTCACCTCTCTGTCAGGTTTATGTGGCTTCATTAATTCCACAGCTTGTCCTCTCCGTACTAGCATCACCTGTGAGTCTCCCAACCAGGCCACATGCAGCATGTTGCCACGGATAAAGGTCACTACACCAGTTGTACCACAACGTAGGTTCTAGAGTAAAAATGAGAAAAGGTATACATTTACTTCAAATACACAGTATACAACAAACAGTTCTCTTTATGCACTAAAATTCATTCATAAGACACTTAATTCAAGAATAAGATTAGAGGATTAATGAAAATCTAATGGGTTATACTCAAGAACTCTGACCCCCAAACCCTGCTTTCCTAATGTGCCCATTCCTCTTTAGAGATTAGAAATGAATATGAGGACACGACATCCATAGCTTGTCACTACTGTACACATCATGTCCTTCATTTCATAGCTACACAAAGAGAAACAGAGACTAAGTTGAAGCTGCACACTTGCAGTTCACAACCTACGGGCCATGTTATGTACAGGCTGTCCTAGCACGTGGCATGAGTGCGGCTGTCAGGGGTCAGCTCCCTCCACTCACTCCATCTTACACACACCCGTCACTTAGACTGCAAATTGAGCATAAATCATACCCCATCATAGTCCAAACACCCCACATACACGCTGCTGTACTGTATTCTGGTGGGTGGGCATGCACTGACCACCACTGACTTGACAGGCTCAGCCGAAACCTCATTCACATCTCTCCAAAGAGTCAGAAGCAAACACGCCAACAAGGTAATGGGTTAATAGAGCGAACGCAAAGTATCCTCTGTAAACCTCTGTCCATCTTGCTCTAGCACTGTACTGATGTAACGTGTGTGTTTTAAGTTTTAATTGTTTATATTTGCTGAGATGCACTTTTTCAGTCTGTACTTTGTACTATCCAGTTCACTACACTTGAGAAAGGGCAGCAAAAGCCCAAAACACATCATGTATTTGTTTGGACTTCAATAAAGAAAGTTTGGTTATACGCGGTGATTCTATCTTCTGGTCCTCCTGGCATTTGATTGACAGCTAGTGTGGCACGAGTCCTGCGGCTACATCACCTAGGGAGGAACCCCCCTATTAAGTGGTTCACAAGCTATTGGGTGGTTGTGGATCCCACCACCCTGTAAGGTGAGAGGCTATTGTCTCTTTTTTTCTAACTAGATCATACTTACTTCACCATGTACAGCTTGGTGCTGTTTTCTGTTTTTGCTCTAGCAAGATGGAATTTATCAGATATTTCAGGGTGAAAGTTAAGTTTAGGTTGGAGGCAGGAAACGCAGCGAAGTGTCAAAGTAAATGATTGGACATTTCCGTTCTCTGCTAAGTTTCTTACACATGCTTGCACTATTGGTTTCTGCACAGTTTGGTGAACACTTTGACATTGTCATCATTTACCACCATGAAATAAATATATGAACTTGAGATATGCTTAGTATTCCATTTCTAACTATGTATAATATATAGGGGAGGATAGATACAGTGCCTTACCTGGGCATCGTACAGTACCCTGTATTATCGTTTTGTAATGCCACATGCTGCTACACGGGAGACATTCACCAAGGTCATCATCTACATAAGATCTTTTCTTTACTGATAAGTTCATGGACTGATCAAGATGCACCAAATGATCTGAGATGAGGATGGAACATTTTTTTGTTCCCAGTCTCTGAGTAGAGGGAATAAGCATGGTTGTAAGATAATACAACCGGATGCCTTTCTTCCCGGCACAAGTCCTTCGGCCACAGCTGGTGAGGTACAAGGCACATCATCTTTGAGAATACTGACAGCTCAGTGCTGTTTTGTTTCTGTGCAATGTCACCTTGAGCTTTATGTCACTGTGATAGATATCACGATGTCACACGCACATCTGCTCCAATCTGAGAGAATTATTTTGCAGCTAACCCCTCCCCATTTCCTGCCACTTATATTGCTTGAGGAAAGCCATTCGCTGCCAGTGCACAAGAAATCATCAGACTGTTTAATACCCACATCCCGTCTAACTGGACCTAGTGCATATGTCTGTGCAGGTATAAAATCCATTTCTCCAACAGATCAGCACACCTTACGTATGGAAACATAGAATAACACATGCAAATACAGTAATATTCAGAATTTAGTATCTCCACTTCTAGTTTCTTAAATGGTTTGCCTAAATAACCAATTTTCCTTATTATCATATGACAATTGTTTTCTTAAAAAGTTTTCTGAATAATCAATAAATAAAATAGATGTGGAATTTATTTTGCATGTTATTATTTATTTACATGGTTATAACACATATATACGATCGTCAACTGTTTATTTGCAGAATTTTTTTTCTTTTATACTGTAGTTTTTGACGTGTGTTCTTTTTTTCAGTCATTTTTTTATTTTAACCTAGAGAGAAGGGAAAAGACCTAAGAGAATAACTACAGCATGGAGCCTTAAAATGCACTAAGTGAAAAAACACCACAAAAAGTTTGCAGAGTGTTTAACCCTTTCCCTCCAGTGGCAATTTTTTTTATTTTCGTTTTTGACTCTCTCCTTTGAAATCCCATAACTTTTTTTTTTATTTTTCCGTCCACAGAGTGAAAATGAGGGCTTAATGTTTGCAGGATTTAACATTTTGTAGAATGAACAAAAAAGTTGGAAAAAAATTCTGAATGGGGTGGAATTGGAGAAAAAGGTGCATTTACGCATTATGAGCTTCGCTTCTTGAACGCCAGGGGGTCTGCTCATTAATACAAAGCATTATCCCAACAACAACTGTATGGCACACAGTCATTACACTTAATCCACATATGACGCAACCTTGATGTAATGTACAGTATCATACATGATACACTGTACACAAAGAACATACTGGCAAAACTGATACTGTCAGAGAACATGAAACGCCCTGTTTAACGCCAGGGCCCCACGTTGTTGAAACACCACGGAAAAAAAATGTTGTGTTTTACAGGGGACTCTGGCTAACCCCATCCACATGTTGCAGAAAATAATCTGCAGCAGAAAATCTGTGTTTTCAAAAATGCTTGTCAATTTTACCTATAGAAATGCTGCCATTTTCTGTATAGGTATAATAGGGGCAGAAAGTCTGCAAAGGAAAACTGTGGACTTTCTGTGAAAAATACTGTGGGGGGAAAAAAACTAAATGTCTTTTCTGCACCATTTTTAGCCTAAAAGGTCACTTTGTGCCATAAAATGATACATGCTACAATAATAATTCTCATATCATAAGGATTCACTGAAGGGCACAGCGTGTGGGGGGAGATATGATAAGGGTAAGCAGATAATGTCTTTGGCCCTTCAATAGACCCCTCCTTGAGAGCTATAGTGAAACATGTTAGTTAATGGCTGATACTATGCCCTCTATCCTTAGCTCTGCTACAGAATAATCTTTGATGACCCCTTTTCATGCTTGTCACTCATTTCTATCACTACCTGTTACTCAGAGATTACAATACATAATCCTTTTCCTGGCTTACAAAGCTCTTTCCAACTTGGCAGCTCTCTACATTTTTTAAATGAATCTACAGATAACTACCTTACACACATAGCTTCAGCATTACATGATATGACCTTGTCCTGCCTGATTTACTATGATGCCTTCTGTTATAGTGGGTAAAGTATAATGGACTGCTTGGTGCCATACACCATAAATCTGGGTGCACACATCATCAGCTGTATATTGATACTGTAATTGTACTCCAATAATAATGCTCAATCCTGGCCATTTAACCCTAGATGTCACTATTAATAGCAACCACAGCATTCAAGTGGTTAGACATCAGAAGGAGGGCTCCCTCTGTCACCCAAAAGATGCCGCCATGATAAAATCATAAGGAGTGAGCAATGGATTAACATGACAGTCCAGAATTTAAGTCTACATTGACATCTGCACTGGAGACTCCATCACAGTGTCCATAGAAAATTGGCGGAGGAAAACCAATGGACCCCATTATAGTCAATGGGTTCCACCAGGCTTCTTATGCAACAATTATTTTAGCGGTCTACTTCTCCGTTTTAAGGTCCTCCAACGGACCTGAACAATGGAGAAACAAAAAGCTAGTGTGAACCTAGCATTACAAATGTCCCCAGATCTGCATTCATGCAAACCTTATAGGGTAAGTTCACACAAAGTTTTTGGTCAGGATTTTGACGCGGAATCCATGTCAAAATCCGCCTCCAAAAACTGCCTCACAATAGAGTCCTATGTAATCCACTAGCAGAAAAAAGAAGCAACATGACTTTTCTTCAGGTGGATTGCACCTGAAAAAACCAATGGGAGTCAATGCGAGGCGGAAAAACCGTGTTGTGGTTTTTGACGCGGTGTTTGCAGAAACCGCTTCAAAAACCGCTAGCGTTTTTTTCAAGGTTCATACACTGTGTTGGAGAAAAAAAAAAAAAAAAACGCCTAAGAAAATGCTTCATGTAAAAAAAAAAAAAAAAAAAACGCTTCAAAAAACCATTTCCTAAAGGGGCCACACGGTGGCTTAGTGGTCAGCACTGCAGCCTTGCAGCGCTGGAGTCCTGGTGTTCAAATCCCTCCAAGGGCAAAAAACCATCTGCAAGGAGTTTGTATGTTCTCCCTGTGTTTGCATGGGTTTCCATCCCATATTCCAAAGACATACTGATAGGGAATAATGTACATTGTGAGCTCTATGTGGGGCTCACAATCTACATTTTAAAAAACAAAAAAAACAAAACACATTTCCTAATTCCTGAAGTGGATTTTTTCTTCTCCAAAATCCTCGCCAAAAACCCAGCCTTTGACCTTATTAGTATAAAAAAAAGTGTATAGAAAGAAAAATACAAAGTAACAGGAAAACTTTTTCCTCCTACAAAATATTCTATTATGGAAAAAGTGACAATATTAAAAAAATAAAATCCAATTACCTTAATTATTACAACCTCAGCATAAAGATAAAAGGAGTCTGTCACCAGGACACTCCATACGGACCAGTCATAATTAGACTCCTGCGGAGTCCCCGGCATCTGCTGTAATAGACCGGCGGATGCCAGGGAGTGTCTTAGCTGCCGGGGCCTGCAGATTGTCACGCTCCTGCCGCTGCAGAAAAGCAGCGGTGGCAGTAGCGCGGCCATGCTGCAAATCCGCTCCTCCGCAACATTCGGACTATAAGACGCACCCTCATTTTCCTCCGAAATTTTGGGGGAAAAAAGTGCGTCTTATAGTCCGAAAAATACAGTACCTTTAGATAGTCCAACAAAAAGATGTTTTCATAGATCGTAAAATGAGGCTGAAATGCAATGGGGCGTATTTACTCAAACATTGTGCCCTTTGGTTTTAGTAATCAATAACTCATATCTCAGTAGTTTCTCCATAAATGTGCATTATTCAAGTAATTATCAAATAGGTAAAAAAAAAAAGTAATAGTAATTATTACATGAAAACTTATCCCATAATACTAAAGGATGTGACATTATTGGCTTTATTAATGGACAAAAAATCAATTAGTGTATGAAATACATATAGTTACTCAGTTATTATATCATATTATATTACACAGTATATAATGTGCAGCTGGCACATCAGATCATTGCCGTGGCTGCAGTCTAAGATGGAGCCTGTGAATTAGAAGGGCTGTTTTGTAATCTTCTTGGAGAATTGAATTCTGCACAGTATTAATCACTCTTGACATCTGAGACATAATTAACTACTAGACGGAGGATAGAAAGAGCAACCAAGAGCTCTTTAAAGAAAATGATAAATGAAAGAATTAGGACCCGTCTGAATTTATTTTCCTCGCATAATCGTTTGTGGACTCTCAAAACGGAGACACACTATTAATATCTGCACTGCTTTAAGCTCTGCAAGGACTTCAAACTCAATGACAGACTATTAAGTGGTATCAATGAAGGCTTAAAGCATAACTCCACTCAAAATGCAAATATTTAGGTGTGAGTGCCCCACTATGTCACTAGCAAAGCAGCCCAAGGATCTAAGTTATGGGAGGCTGAAGAGTTCCATTTACTGTCTCTGTGATTGGCCGCAACAAGGAGAGAAAACAATAGTCAACAAGATAGTGCGAAACAGGTCCAATGATACACAATCCAGTCACATTAATATGACCACCTGTCAAAATCCAGAATAACCACCTTTGACTGAGCAGACCGCTGCGAGATGTGCAGGAAGAGAGTGGCTGTTGTGATGATGTTCACTGAGATGTTGAGCCATGCCAACTCCAGTGCTGTGGCCAGCTGCGCTAGGTTACGCGGTTGAGCATCCATGGCGCGAACAACCTGATCGAGGTGGTCCCACAAATTCTCGATTGGATTCAAGTCTGGGAAACTCATCCTCAAACTCAAACTCATCCTAGTGATCCTCGAACCACGCATGTACACTGCAAGCCTTATGACATGTCGCATTGTCCTGGTAGATGCCATCATCCTGAGGAAAAACATTTCACATGTAGGGGTGAACATGGTCCGCAAGGATAGATGCATACTTGTGTTGATCCATCGTGCCTTCCACAATGATGAGTGCACCCAGATGGCTGATGACACGTGCCTTCTGCAATTGGTTATTTAAAGTTGACGTCAAAAGTAGGCGGTGGTCACATTAATATGACTGGACTGTGTATATTGGGATAAATACAGTCATATCTAAAATACTCTAAAAAATTCTTTGCTTTTTGGTTCGATTGCCTAAAAATACCTTTGATGTACTAAGTTATGCATCACTTATAAGATTTCCATGTTAAAAGGAAACATTTACCAACTAAACTATTCCATTTTATACAGGTGAAAAAAGTAAACTAGTCCAACACATGCCAAAAGGACATTATTTTGGCGTCTGCAGGAGAATAGAACCCTGTGGATCGTGTTAGAACATATCATTAAAGGGGTTGTCACGATAAAAATTAATCTCTACACTAAAAATTAATCCCTACACCCTCCCCCCACCTATTTTCTAAATAATTTATCAAAAATGTATATTTACCCATATCCTTGGTGGTTATTCGGTGACAATCCATTTCCCCGTTTCTGGAAACGGAACATCACTACTACTCCTCCCCCTTCCCCCATCATCCTTACCTCTCTTCCTTCCAGGCTTCCTCCTGCGGAACAGCTCCTCCCTCTTTTCTGACTACCAACACACGCTATAGTCTCGGCGCTGCTCTGTGCTCTGCATTTGATAATCCACCTCTACTGCGCAGGCTTGCAAGAAGCTCCCACGCCAATGCAGTTGAGGTGAATTGTTGGCAGCAGAGCACAGAGCAGCGCTGGGAAAATTGCATGTGTCAGCAGAATCAGAAATGAAGGATGGGCCATCCCGCAGGAGGAAACCTGGAAGAAAGAGAGGTGGGGTCACGGGTTGGGTTGAGTAGGTTGGGAAGGGCTAGTAGTGGGCGGGATAGCTAGGGAGACAGGGAAGGGTGTATGGGAGGAAGGGAGACAGGAAGGGGAGCGAGTGAGGTGAGAGGGAGTTAGTGTGGAAGTTACATAACAGGAAGCTGATCCATCTAAACTAATGCAGAATATGCCAGGAGCTCCCAGAGACACCCACAAATCAATCATAACACTGTTAAAGATATATGGATGCATTTATTATCCCATTAATAGCACTAACAGACCATTTTTTTTAAATAAATAAACAAAACAATTTTTGCCCAGAAAACCTCTTTAACCACAGGCTAATGGAATGTACACAAGGGCTCAAATTTATTGCTCTTCAATAATAGCTGTGGGTCCAAAACGTATTTGCACAACCACATTTAATAGGAAAAAAAGACATAGGGCACACATCTCAGTATTGTACATTGAGCTAAGCTTCTCCGCAAAATCTACAAAAATGAACATTAGGTTCGTACAATACATTTTGATCAAGGTATAAACCCACTAGCAACGGCATCCTCTGCATAGTTAGACCTTATTCTACTGGGTTCTGTACCGCATGGCAATACCACCATCACAACACAGCATACACCAGGGAGTGAACCAGCAGCACAACAGCACCCCTGCTGCCAATCTAACTCCCCAAAACTTATTAGGCTAACAGATTATACTCCCAAGTCCCCCTAAAACATAAGACTTCTGTCAGCCAAACATCCTGGTAGGACATTAAATTGTCCTCGGAAATGGACCTGCTGGATGCTCCACTAAAATATCTTTTTGTTGATCATTTTTTTGCATCACTTATGCAATCTGAAATATAAAACAATGCACTTTTCTGCAGGAAAGAACAGCATGCTGCTCTGTCTTTTATATTACTGTCACAAATGACAGATGGAGAAGGATACAATATCAGTACATGAGATCCACTCTAAAATAATGTCAGGAACAGACTCAAATATAGAACTGCAAAGTTATCTAGAAAGACAAAACACCTCATTGTGCATAACGTCTCTCACAATCTATAGACGCAATGCAAAGCAGTCACGTTCCATACAGAACCATTAGCAAAATACTCATCTGCCCAGGAAGGGTTACCCATGGCCAAAATATATATATATATATATATATATATATATATATATATATATATATATATATATATATATATATATATATATATATGAGACAAAATGACAATTCAAAGTCATAAAATCACGCATCTAGTGCTTACATGGACTACATTGGCAGCCTTTAAATGTTCTTTTTGTGGTTTCTTTTAATATATATATATATATATATATATATATATATATATATATATATATATATACACACATATTTTGAGAGAGTGAAGGGTGTGGTCTGGGAAGACAGGTATATCCCAGCCAGGCAGCTAAAGGGTGTTCGGTAAAGACCCACACCAAGGAGGTCAGCTGACTAATCAAGGCCTGATATAGTCTGTGTGTGAAGACTAGGGGTGTGGCACCACACTGACAGAACTGACCTGTCCAAACTGAATCTACAAAGCAGGTACTGTGCCACCCGTTGTTGTTGCCAAGGTGGGAGTCTGGTAGCAAGTCTCCTGTATAGTCAGGGAAACAGTTTTCCTATGTTTAGTTAGTTCTCAGCCGAAAAGGCTTTTGTTTTGCTTATTTTGTGCCTTTGAAAGGCAGTGTATGCACTACAAGTGAATAAAGCCTGAACTTGTGTGCAGTCCAGTGTCTGTGTCCCTGTTTCTTGCACTGCTACAAGCATCTGCTTGAGCGATTCCCCATATATATATATATATATATATATATATATATATATATATATATATACACACACACACACACACACACACGGTCATGACTGGCTCCAGGAGAAGTGTAGACAAGTATTTCTAGAAAACACTGACACTTTTCATGAAGTTTTATCCCAGGTTTGAGGATGTTTATTCCCAATAGCAGAAATTAAGAAGGAATTCTACAAAAGTATCAACTCATTGACAAAAAAAAAAATTACACACCCAGAGAAATATGTGGAATTGCAACAAAACCAGGCAGGTAGTTATGACTCAGATATGTCAATATCTAAATGATTACACGTGAAATGGGACGTTCATTTCAAGGAATTGACTGTGCAACAAGCAAAAGCCTTGTTAATCAATCATTCAGACACACATCCTTGTCTCTGCCATTTTCAGGTACGGAGTAGGAAATTTGGTGTCATAAGGTCCATCCTTCCAATGATCATATCACTGCCACATTCATTTACAATTGTGTTGTGATTGAGAAACCAGGACGGCTATAGACTGGAACTGTATGGTAGCGACAAATCCAGGTTCTGTTTGGGATCGGATAAAGTTGGGTTCCATGGAAGGTCTTGTAATGAGCACTTCAATTCTGCCTTTGACTGTCTCAACTGCTATTGTGATGATCCGTAGAGCCTAGTAGTGATATAAGAGACACGAACACCTCAGCAACATGTGCAGGACATCCTACAGCCACATGTGCTGAATCTCATGGCAGGGCGTCCAACTGGTATTTTCAGCAGGATAATGTTCATCCACACATAGCTATAAGCAATTATAATAAACTTTATAATATATCTTTTCCAGGAGAAAAGTCACTTTTTGTTCATATCAGTCTGATTTTTCCTGCTTCCCTCCCTTTATTAAACTACCATTCACTCCAAAAATCACAAATTCATCTGAAGACTATCTGCATGTCTACGGAGAATACTGGGGGAGAAGTGAGCAGAAAATGTGAAAGACAAGGTTAAAGTGATGCTGAAGCTGCACAGAAGCTTTCTATCAATACCAAAGCACTTTATTCAGATCAGTACCTGTCAGTACTTCTCTAGATATGTCCTGCATGGCCCTGAAGCTGCTTCTAAGTGAGAGAAATGGTTCTAGAGCAGATTCCTCCTCTACTTACTGGACACAGTGTATGGTAGCTAGTCTCCACTCACCAGTTCACATAAAAATTAAAAACTACAGATAGAGGCTACTGAGAAACTAAATATGTTATATAATAACCATAAATAGCATTACCTCTTATGTGAACGTGTGCGCGCACACACACCAGCTTATCCAGAAAAGTTAAAACAAATGACAGGTATGCTTTATGTGCAAGACCAAGCAAATATACGTAAATAAATTCAGAACACTAACCTCTCGGGCGGCTTTTTTTACGAAGCTTTCATCTGTGATGCGGAATGCTCTACACAAGGCTTCAGCTGGGTCCTGTGGGAACACTTCTTGACGTACCAAATTCACATGCAGGTGGATAGAAGCATAAATGGCAGCATCTACTCCTCCGTGTCCATCAAACACAGCAAAGTAAGCTTGCTCCTCTTGGTCCTAAGGGGTAGGAGGAAAACAAACTTAAAACCATAAGATCCACACAATAATTCTCCTTATTCTGCACTGCATTATCAGTATGCTAGATTACATATCTGCCTTTAGTGTCTAGTTCTATAACACAGATATTAGAAACATCCACTAAAACATGTGGAGCAGATACAATTTATACTGGTATTATATGGAGATCACAGCTATTTCATGGACAATGTGGCAGGCATTCTATAAGCACAACAGGATCTTATTATAGGAGCATAATCGCGGGTAATGCAAAGTTATTAAGGCTGATGTTTGTGTGTGCTAGTACTTGTTTTATGGCATTAGTTTTAGCTCTTTTCTATCTACCACCTGATTTAAACCAATCATCATTGCTAGAATCTTTCCCAGTAATGCCGATTGGCTGCAAGAAGTCAATGTTCCTCTTTAATGTTATTTTCAGTTGGATGCAGGCATGATATACTGCAGCTTACCACCCAGACAAATATTACCTGCCACCCATTCAAAAATTCCTAAAACTGAACTGCACACATCTATTTCAGGATTAACCTGTTACCTAGCCCTTACTTTGGCCCGTTTCTGTCTTCTGACCCTCTCAACAGCCTGCTGAATCGCTCTTGGCTTAGACTAGGCGCCCTTAGCTTTTTAAGCAAGATGACTAGCAATGGGACCAAGCAGTGACAGTAAGGCGGCAGGGTCCTTGAGGGAGGATAATGGTCATCTTGCCTCTCTGCTTAGATATCATCTCTGCCACCCAGTGCATCTATATAAAATAAACTCGGTAGTTAATTAAATATTATACGGGAACATAGGCTGTGTGCTGTATGCTGCCCTCTTGTATGTAGTGCAGCGAGTATACTTAGGGGCCCACTAGGTCTCCCTTGGGCAATAGCCCACTGAATATTCATCTGTTCCCCTATGGTCAAAGGCTATGCAGCCCCCACACATTACTGAAAAGATGGCCAAAAAAAATTATATGAAGACCAATCGATTATCAGATTGAGGCTTCCCAACCTTCCCCTGGCATCATACAAGAAAGGGGTCTTGTTGAATTACACACGTCAATCCTTCTATGGGTGTCTGGCAGTGGCTTGCTCCTCTTTCCCAACTGAAAACACGTGGACACTTGGCTGAGTGTATATACTGTATGTATGGTAGACCTAAGAATTTAGCCTACAGCTATTGAAAGTGAATGGGCCCTTTATGTACACTGGCAACTGAAATGACAAAGAACTAAAACAGTCAGCTACCCCTCATCAAAAAAGTCCTAAATACAGTATATTTGGACATTAGAACCTAAACAAGAAAGCAACCATTTGAGTTGTTGATATGGAAACTGTTTATAGCTCAAAAATATCAAGGCAGACTGTCCCATGAGGTTGGGAATCCTACATACTGTACAGTACAGACCAAAGGTTTGGACACACCTCCTCATTCAAGAGCTTTCTGTATTTTCATGACTATGAAAATTGTAGATTCACACTGAAGGCATCAAAACTATGAATTAACACATGTGGAATTATATACCTAAAATACATATCTTTTTTTATGTAGATTGTGAGCCCCACATAGAGCTCGCAATGTACATTTTTCCCTATCAGTATGTCTTTGGAGTATGGGATGGAAATCCACGCAAACACGGGGAAAACATACAAACTCCTTGCAGATAGTTTTTTGCCCTTGGCAGGATTTGAAGAGAGGACTCTAGTGCTGCAAGGCTGCAGTGCTAACCAATGAGCCACCGTTTGGCCCCTTCCTAAAATACATTTCTGTACATAGGTGCTTTGGATTTGTTCTGAACATTTAGGCTTTGCTAACCTCAGGCATATACGGCTTATATACGCTCAAACTATAATTTACAATGAAAGGTTTAGGCCAGGCTCACACTTGCACCAGGCTCTCAGTTGTTTGGGTCCGCCAGGGTAAAAACAACGGTTAACTACGGACTCCATAGACTATAATGGGGTCCACCATTTTTACACTGAAACCAGCAGAGAAAAAGTTATCCGTGCAGCACTTTTCTCTCTGCTGATTTTGATATGATTATTGTTATTTATTTATACAGCACCATAAATTCCATGGTGCTGTACATTATTACATCAATTCAATGGTGCTGTACATTTGAGGGTTTACATACGGTACACAAAATATACAAAATAACTACAATACTAAAAGTGACCAACCAGCATAATGGGTTAGAGGGTCCTGCCCACAAGAGCTTACAATCCATGAATAGTATAGTATGTGTGTGTGTATATATATATATGTATATATATATATATATATATATATATATATATATATATATATACACACACACACACACACACACACACACACACACACACACACATATATATATATATATATATATATATATATATATATATATATATATATATATATATATATATACATACACACACACACTAGCAATGTTCGGTGAAAAGGTACAATATCTATTATGGTCTATTGGTCGCCATTTGTAATTTAGTGGTTTATTCCTTAGACAGCTCCCAAGAGGACAAAATTGTATGACTTTGCAAGGAACTGCAATTGTGTACCACAATAAAAAGCAATCTTCCATCATATTGATTTTCTGATTGGAGTACTGCAAATTATTTTCAGCAATTACTGTCCATCTTTTAGGTCTGTTCTAAAGAAAAAGTGGAGCAAAAATTCCTAAAATTGCTTAATATTACTCTGTATATCATACAATTTAGTATGTTAACCAGTATTATCATTATTTGCTCTTTGGCAATATACAGTTAGGGCCAGAAATATTTGGACAGTGACACAATTTTCGCGAGTTGGGCTCTGCATGCCACCACATTGGTTTTGAAATGAAACCTCTACAACAGAATTCAAGTGCAGATTGTAACGTTTAATTTGAAGGGTTGAACAAAAATATCTGATAGAAAATGTAGGAATTGTACACATTTCTTTACAAACACTCCACATTTTAGGAGCTCAAAAGTAATTGGACAAATAAACATAACCCAAACAAAATATTTTTATTTTCAATATTTTGTTGCGAATCCTTTGGAGGCAATCACTGCCTTAAGTCTGGAACCCATGGACATCATCAAACGCTGGGTTTCCTCCTTCTTAATGCTTTGCCAGGCCTTTACAGCTGCAGCCTTCAGGTCTTGCTTGTTTGTGGGTCTTTCCGCCTTAAGTCTGGATTTGAGCAAGTGAAATGCATGCTCAATTGGGTTAAGATCTGGTGATTGACTTGGCCATTGCAGAATGTTCCACTTTTTTGCACTCATGAACTCCTGGGTAGCTTTGGCTGTATGCTTGGGGTCATTGTCCATCTGTACTATGAAGCGCCGTCCGATCAACTTGGCAGCATTTGGCTGAATCTGGGCTGAAAGTATATCCCGGTACACTTCAGAATTCATCCGGCTACTCTTGTCTGCTGTTATGTCATCAATAAACACAAGTGACCCAGTGCCATTGAAAGCCATGCATGCCCATGCCATCACGTTGCCTTCACCATGTTTTACAGAGGATGTGGTGTGCCTTGGATCATGTGCTGTTCCCTTTCTTCTTCAAACTTTTTTCTTCCCATCATTCTGGTACAGGTTGATCTTTGTCTCATCTGTCCATAGAATACTTTTCCAGAACTGAGCTGGCTTCTTGAGGTGTTTTTCAGCAAATTTAACTCTGGCCTGTCTATTTTTGGAATTGATGAATGGTTTGCATCTAGATGTGAACCCTTTGTATTTACTTTCATGGAGTCCTCTCTTTACTGTTGACTTAGAGACAGATACACCTACTTCACTGAGAGTGTTCTGGACTTCAGTTGATGTTGTGAACGGGTTCTTCTTGACCAAAGAAAGTATGCGGCGATCATCCACCACTGTTGTCATCCGTGGACGCCCAGGCCTTTTTGAGTTCCCAAGCTCACCAGTCAATTCCTTTTTTCTTAGAATGTACCCGACTGTTGATTTTGCTACTCCAAGCATGTCTGCTATCTCTCTGATGGATTTTTTTCTTTTTTTTCAGCCTCAGGATGTTCTGCTTCACCTCAATTGAGAGTTCCTTTAACTGCATGTTGTCTGGTCACAGCAACAGCTTCCAAATGCAAAACCACACAACTGGAATCAACCCCAGACCTTTTAACTACTTCATTGATTACAGGTTTACAAGGGAGACGCCTTCAGAGTTAATTGCAGCCCTTAGAGTCCATTGTCCAATTACTTTTGGTCCCTTGAAAAAGAGGAGGCTATGCATTACAGAGCTATGATTCCTAAACCCTTTCTCCGATTTGGATGTGGAAACTCTCATATTGCAGCTGGGAGTGTGCACTTTCAGCTCATATTATATATATAATTGTATTTCTGAACATGTTTTAGTAAACAGCTAAAATAACAAAACTTGTGTCACTGTCCAAATATTTCTGGCCCTAACTGTATTCTATATATCATTGAATCTTAAAGTGGTTTTCTGGGATTCACGTATTGATGACCTATCAGTATATGATTGGTGGAATACAACTCCCAGGACACCCTATATCAGCTGCAGCATTTGGGTGAGTGCTGCACCCTCTTCAATGAGCAGAGCACCTTACATTATGTGCTTGGTAATGCATCTCAGCTTCATTCACTTGAATGGGCCTGATCTGCTGCTGTATCACGTGACTAATGGACATAGAATGCGGCAGCCTCTAAACAGCTAGTGGATGTCTGACCTCCAGAAATTATACATATTGATGACCAATCCTAAGGATAGGTCACCAATATATAAACCCACAAAACCCTTGTAATAAATGTTGTAAGAGATGCTACAAAACATTTTCATGAGGAATATAGCATATCAGAATCAAAGTCCATTAAAATCTTTTTAATTTCATACAAGATGCTCATAACTGCTAAGTAATGTGGAAAACTGGAATGGGGAAAAACAATGATTGAATTCTAAGTGGCAGTATAAAGCACACTATTATATGATACTAATCTGAAAAAAAATTCATTTCGTTTTCACAACATAATTAAAAAGGTGTTGTCCAGGAATTTCAGAAGTCAGGGAGGAGTCCGATGAAGATGAAATATTACAAAAAAAAATCATCATACTCTCCTTTCTCTGGAACAGATGATGTATGTGAGTGACTTCTGGATATATATCACTGGTCTTGCACATTTGATGGTAGTAATGAAATTGGTGTTTTTAAAAGGGTTCTCCAACCCACTATGTACTAAATAGATGCCACAACACACACTTAAAGTACTTTGTTTGATGCAGTATTTAATTTTTCAGTTTTTCCAAAGAATATATGTAATATTAAATTTTTCACATCTCAATGCTATATAATATAGAATACATTTGTACAATGGTCGAATGCGGGTCAACAATGCAACATTTCGGTCAATCCCTGACCTTCTTCTTCTCGCTTGATCTTTATGTACGAGCAGAGAGATGTGGAGCAGAGTGTGGTTGCTGAATGGCCTCAGCGGTCATGTGTGTTACAGAACTTCTGCCAGCAAAAGCACAGCGCGGGCTGGACCAGACAGGAACAGAAGACACTGGAGCGTATCATTTTTTTTAATTTTTTTTTTTAAATATCACCTTTACCAGCCTCCTACCTGACTTCTGAAATTTCTAGGCAATTCCTTTAATGATCTCTACCATTGAATGTGGTCTTCCATTAGTTTTTTCTGGAAAACTCCTATATAGGGGGTTCTCTCTTATGATGAAGCCACAGTTCACATGAATGTTTCCAACTTTCATTAACACAGGACCTCATTCTTGGGATTGGCCAATCCATGTTATTAGTAAAATGTCTTTCATAGGGTGAAGTCTGTACTATGCACAACATGGAGCCAGACGCAGTTGGCTCTTGGCTCTGTATGGTGACCAGGTACCGATGCTGCAGCTCAACCAATGAGGTCTTTTTTGTATAGCTCTTATAGAGTATTCAATACCTCCTGATGGCACCATACAGTGGAACATGGGGTGCCTACATGTCAGTAATATGAACTGATAGCGGAGTGCAGCACTCTGTATTGTGTTCTATGGGGGTCCCAGTGGTCAGGAAACTACTGATCAAAACCTGTACCTGATTATGGGCAAATCCTTAAGAATCCAGATCAGATGAACAAGATTAACCTGTATTAAAAGGTATTATCCGAGAAAAAAAAGTTTGCTTTATTCTCCAGAAACAGCACCACTCTTGTTTACAGGCTATGTTGGATATTGCAGCTCATTTCTTTTTAAGTAAATTGTTAAGGCAACTCCCTCCCCAAAAAAACAAAAACAAAACAGGCTCAGTTATTTTTTATTTTAATTCATCGGCTCAAACTAGGTAGGATTTTTAGACTTAGATTTTGGGTTTTTTCACTGTTTAGCTAATTTTAACTGTTATGCTGTAGCTAAAAATATAGTGAAGTGAATTATTACTTCTGAGCCTATCACTTGTCACATCTCCTCCCAGACAATCTGAGCTTAATACGTTGATTATATCTTTCTTGGAACATGCATGTTTAATGCTGGGGATTGTCAGGGTTGAAATGTGTATTCTGTGATGTGATTAAATGAAATATCTGGAACATTTTAAGAAAAGCAAATATATTGTAATATTTAAGCATCCAGACAGCTATGTCCCATAAGTATATTTAGATTTTTTTTTTAGCGTCTAAGCAGAGCAGGGGCTTTGGAGCTCTATTTATCCTTAAGGTATTTTAATGTAACATTAAAATGTGTTTAAAGGAAAAGAGTATTTGCAAGATAACATTAAAGGTGTTTTAAAATGGATTGGTTAGTTAAAGAGGACCTTTCATGTCATTGGGCACACGCGGTTTTATATACCACTAGAAAGTCAACAGTGCGCTGAATTCGGCGCACTATTGGCTTTCCCATTATGTGCCCCAGGGGGAAGAGCTATTGGCGTCGTTACCAATAGCTCTTCACTGTCAGAAGTGCATTCCTAACAGTCTAGCTGGGAACGCCTCTCCTGACAGTACTCACCCATAGACTTGTATTGGGAGAACATTCCTCACTGCTCAGCATCATGGCTGGGTGGTAAGGAACGCCCTGTCTGACACTACAGAGCTACGGACAGTACTGTCAGGAGGGGCATTCCTATAGTCCTCTCAAACAAGCGTCCCACAATAGACACTGTACTTAGTGATTTCAGAATTGAGTAAGGTTGTCGCACATAGTGGTCATGCTACATTGTATACAGTGCCTCATGGTACAGTGTGTCTTTTACTTTAAAAATATGATGCAGCTTTTATCTTCAAATGAATGTTCAGTACCTCAAGATTGAAGAGGATGTTAAAGTCTGGAATGCAGACATGCTTGTCTTCCATCTTCCTTCGCATGTTTTTGATCGCATGAATTGATGTCTCATAGTAGAGATGTGGTTTGGGACACAAAGGAAAATCTTTTACCCAGCTACAACATATCTCATGCAGCTTGCCGAATACCGCACGTGCCAGTTTCACAGTCTCTAGCTCTAGAAAGTAAGCAAAACAGAACAGGTTGTGAAAGTTAACAATCAATATTAATAAGAAATAGCATTACAACAGTTTACAACCTTTGTTACCAAGTTGAGGGCTTAACTCATAAAGCAAAGTTTGCTTTCAGGTAATGCAAGAAGAAACTGGGGTACCCAAGTCAGACTCTTTACCTACAAGCATGCTCTAGGTCTGTAAAGTGATACTTCAGAGCAGGGGTAGGGAACCTTCGGCTCTCCAGCTGCTGTGAAACTACAACTCCCAACATGCTCCATTCACTTCCATAGGAGTTCCAAGAACAGCAGAGCAAGTATGCATGCTGGGAGTTGTAGTTTTGCAACAGTTGGAGAGCTGTACGTTCCCTACCCTTGCTTTAGAGAGAGGATAAGCTTTTAGTGCTTTGGTAATATTCTTCTATCAGAGAGCAAGCAGAGACTGTGGAATTCTTCTAACTTCTCAGGACTTGACCCTAAGACACTACATTCATCCTCATTCCACCTTACTGTTCATTGAACTCCAAATTTCTTGTGAGTCCCTACTATACCAAAATCTATAACATCTTTTGTGTAAAACAATTTTTAATAATTATACTGGTTATGCTAATCTACAAATCCCACCCTGCCTTTCTAAATATACTTCCTCTGTAATCCAGATAACCACCTGATGGTTCACTACTTCTCGTCTTACATTCCAACTGAATCTTCACAATTTCCTTTATCTATCTTGTGAGTGCTATAGTCAATCTTAAATCCTAGTTTCCATTCTATATCTTTGACCACTTCTTGATTGTTTTTTTATTTTTGGTCAGCTCTATTTGTTTTGCACTTGAGGTTACATTCTTAGACCCCATGCACATGACCAAGTGTGTTTCCAATGTGGAGCCGAGTTTGAAGCGGAATATAGTTGGATGACACGGAGAATGGCATCCGAGTGTCATCTGAATGCATTCACATCTATGGGGGCTTCCAATCTGTACTGATGATATGGAGCAGGATAGAACCTGTTCATCACAGAATAAATTCCAATGACACTCGGATGTCACTCTCAGCGTCATCCAACTGTATTCCACTGAAAACTTGGCCCCACATTGGAAGCACATTCGGTAAATGGATCCCTTTTCTTTTGTTCTTAAAGCAGTAGTTGTCATTTTTGATATCTATATATTACACATTTAGGTAGTACTTAAAATGAACAATAAGACAGTAATATACATAAGTACAATGTTTTGTGTAATAGATCATATTAATCACAAAATAAAATCTAAATTAAAAGAACATATAACCCTACCACTTTATATTGCGAATAGCAGCCACCTCTTCCCGTCCTCACAACCTCCCCCTCTGTTCTATCTACAGGAAACTCCTACCCATAAACAAAGTCCCATCCTTACATTGTCTCCAAAAGTGTAAAAGTAGCAAAAAATAAAATAAAAAAAGTAAATTATTAAAACCTGTTCTTTGCAAGATCTTTACAATAATTCTTGTTTCAGAAACACAATGCAGATTGACAGACACTCTGCACAAGTTTACTTTCTTCTTATTTCTGTGTCGCTGATACCCAAGTTTACTGTTTCCTTCAATTTAAGCGTCTATATATTTAGTTATCCAAACCAAACACAATTCCTTTACAGTATTGCTGATAGATTTTAGGAAGGCTTTCAGGAAGTGTACAAAACACTGGAACACATACCTAGGCCATTTGGAAGTGCTGATTATATTTGATATTTTTAGACATGGAATTTCAATAATACCCTACTTCTACATTTTGGTGATGTATGTACAGATCTGGGCTTCGAAAAAATGTCAACATGGATCTGCATGAATGTAGCTCTCTCATTAGAACAGAAAGGCTGTTTGTAAAGTCTGGATGTCATCCTGACATCCCTGCCAAGTCATGCTTGTTTACTTCCATTATTCACAGAGTGTCCTTAAAGTTATTCCATGTCTTGCCAAGAACAAATCTAAATGACAATAATGTAATTTATACCCTACTTCTACATTTTTTGAGTCACATCAGGCTACAATAAAATGGCACTGCTTGCAGTACTTTTCTCTCTGCATGTTTTTTGTAGAAACCACATGGATCCCATTAGAGTCTATAGGGTCCGTGTGGTTTCTTAGGTAACTGTTTTTTAATATGTATAAGTTTTCGTTCAGGGAAGGAGTCCCCATGCTGATGTGAACCGGGTCTCGTGCTGTTAAGCAGTTGTGGATAAGTGATGTTTTGGGCTTGTTTTATATCACAAGATGTGGGAACCTTGCAGTCTTTGGGGGAGATTTATGAGGCTGTCTTCTTTGTTTCATCTATGTTGGTGGAGGATGCACCAGGTTTATGAGGTAGCACACAGTTTCCCATAAATCAATTGCACAAAAGATACTAGGAGTCATCGCAACTAAAAGAAAAAGACGACTACAGGATCATTTAGTTCTCTGTGTGGAGTGATCTTCGGTTAGCCTGATATTGATTATACAGCCTGATTGTGGTTGTGAGGAAGGATCTCTGATAGCGCTCCTTCTCACATTTGGGTGAAGCAGTCGGTCGCTGACAGTACTGCCCAGTGCTGTCACGGTCTCATACATGGGATGGGAGTTGTCCTCCAGCATGGAGCTCACCGTAGACAGTATCCTTCTGTCACCCACCACCTGTACTGGGTCCAGGGGGCTCCCCAGATGGATCCCAGCTGGCTGCCCAAACCACCCATATTACATATGGATTAGAAAGCAGAATCAAATGGAAGATACAATAAGAATAGGAATAAGTGGCAATACTAGACACAGCCCATGGATTAGAGTGGTGCTGCCATAAGAAAAATTGTGAACATTTTTCCTAACATTATACAGTCAATACCATTCTGAGCTACACATAAGTCAATGTATGTATTCAGTCTTACTCAATAGTAACTTCTAAGTATACGAGTGGTTACTTATATTTCACTTATACATCTGACAGGGCAAGAGAAAAGATTTCAAGTGTGGTATAAATACCAGGCATGTCTAACAGGAGCTTACATGCATTGTTGTAGCTAACCAGATGATGAAGCTTGGCTGCTTACATAGTCCTCTATTATTAAGTGCTGGAAAGTTGCTTCTAAATCCTGAACATACATACATAATTCATCACTAGCATGTTTTGACTCTTCGCTGTGTCTCAGTGCTTATCAATGACAGGTCCATGATCTGATTTCTCAAACTTTTTGCTAGTTATCCTCTTCCTCTTCTACATCTCATATTTGTTTTCCTTGACAGAGATATTGACAAAAGTCTTCACAAAAGTTCAAAGACATCAATTATTCTCCAATCCTGCTTTCACATGCATAAACAGCCAAAGACGACAGTCTCAATAATTCTGACCTTTGCTTCTACAGAAGCAAAATTCCACCTTTTTACATCATTTCTGTTTAACCACTTAAGGACCAGGCCAATTTTCCTGGTTCATTTTTTTTCATTTAGGTTATCAAATAATGTTTGTTTGTTTGTTTGTTTTTTTAGGGGGGGGACACAGGGAGTTTTTTCTTTTCTGTTTTTTTTATAGACAGTATGCTTTCCACTTCTCAGAATGGCTTCCTCCGCCTTCCATTTACCCAGTGTGAACCCTAGCATAACCCATATTTGCATATAGCCTCACACTCACAAATCTATGGAGGAGGGGATGGCTGCAGTTAGCTATAACCTTGTCTTGAAGAATATAGCAATGTCAAGAACTCTCTCACTCAAAGAACTCTCAAACTGCAGTTATTTGTGTTTCTTTTCCAGCAGACTCCTCCATCCCTCTCCATAGACTTCTATGTAAAAAGTAACTTCATCTAATAAATGAAAAAGGAAGCCTACAGATATAGCAGAGCTAACACAAACGTCTGTAATTGGTTATATGTATGCAGTGTGATATCACAGAAAACAACAAACCAACAAAAGTAAAATTCACGCTACAGAAGTTTGGGTTGACTGATATATCAGTATTTCTTTAATAAGAAAATATTGCAAAGTTGTTTTTTTATTATTCACCTACACTATCAACACCTACCATTCATTTATGGAAAAAAAAAAAAAAAGTTTTAGAACTAGAGGTACAATTGAACAGATTTTTGTTTTTAAGATGTAAATTCTGTGGGATTCATACTGCAGATAGCAATGCATTGTTCGAGCTTAGATGACAGTAACACAGAACTAGGTGTTAGATGACATATCTGTCAATGGAACAGAGCTAAGCTGCTGTCTGGATAAATCAAAACCAGCAGAGTTTGGAACAAGCATTGCAGGAAACTGTACAATGGTCCCTCAAGTCACAAAATTAATTGGCTCAGACACCACCATTGAAGCCTTTGTAACTTTAGACCATTAGTAACTGATTCTGAATACCCCAGAATGTAACAAAAATAAAAATAAAAAGAAATATCTTTAGGTAGATGTAGATATGGGAAATCCTAATGCCAATACAAATACACTAAAAGTCAGGAAAAGCTGCAGAAAGCTTTAAATGACTATATGCAATGGGGCTAGGAGTCCTAAAAAGAATGCACAGCAGACCCAAAAAATAACATGTAGATGCACTCACCTTTTGCCCAAATGTGCTACCCATCCTAGCATGGGTATTGAGAAGTACAGAGTAGGTAGTACTGCACTGTACTGCAGGGAGTCCTGGAAAAAGAAGTGTCTGTCACTGCTTCCCGTTGAAAACTATGTCAATGGGTGGCATATTCTGGACAGAATTTGCAGCAAATTCAGATGTGTGAACTGAGCCTTAAAATGAATGAATCCGTTGTAGTATATATTTGAATGCGTTTTAAATGATACCTTTCTTGATTGTAACAGCATTACAGGTTATAGTTACTGGATTACTATATTTATGGTGATGGGTCATTGATCCAGAATTTTTTTTCTGATTGCCAGATTTGGAGGGAATTGTTTTCCCAAGATAAGAAAAAATGGCTTCGTCCTTAAAGGGTTTGCCTTACTCTTGATCAATATTTCCGGACAATGGGCTGAACTGGACAGAAGTACGACTTTTTTTCACTCTTAGTGGAATGGAGCTAGCTAATTCAAAGGCTAGGAGCACTACTGATCTGGTGAAGTGATGAAAGGACCTTAGCCGCTCCATTGGGTCCCAGTGGTCTGACCCCTCCAGCCTCCAGCTATGGCATATCTGAGTGATAAGCTATGTCATTATGAGAATACACTTGTAACTGGTTCCAGACCACCCGCTGACTATAATTGTCTGGGCGGTCCACTATTAGCCCTGCAAGGACGTATCCGTACGTGTTTGCATTGTTAAGCAGCTGCAGAGGCAGGGAGCCGACTATTAGTACAGCCAGACCTCTCAGAGAAGTCCGGGACCGCTTAGTGACCACTGGGTACAAAGATATTGTAGCCACCATGATGTGGACCCAATTGACAGTCTCATGATCTGCCAGGGGCTTGGAACTGTAGAAGCAGCTGTGTTTGGTGTTCCTGTAAATTCAGTGTGATGAGATAGGCTTCTCCCTTCCACATCCCAACCCAACAGCATGTACCTTGGTTGATGAATAAAGAACACAAGTGAAATCACTACTTAATGTACTTATCCCCTAAAATCACCCTCTACTCAATGGACTCTTGTGCTTTCGTTCTGCTGTATTCAATACATTGTGTCTGCCAGATCTTCTTCATTTATATATTGAAAGTGCTGCAAGCAGCGTAGCTCACAGTGCTGGAACCAGAATAGGGAGGGAATAAGAGTCCATATGACAGACAAATTGCGAGCTGAGTCAGCTCTTGAGCAACACAACGGTTTATAATGTGTAACTTACAGCTGTGAGTAGGCGGCTATCATTTGCTTTGAGGGGTTCGGTACTATTTTTAATCCTACTTCCCTTTCTTGTATAATTTTTTCCTTCCCCTCTATTTCAGTCACATACAGTTACTTCCACCCCCCTCTTTCCTATACTCTCTAGTTATCACTACATTTTCCACAAACTGCACAGTTAATGGCCATCAAGAATCACTTAGAGGGGCTATTATAACAATTGAGAATGGAAAACCTATGGATTTCATATCAGAAGTCTGGGCACTACACCCTCTGCTTAATACCTATTTGTATTGTATAGCCTTAGCCAAGACTGTTCGCAACAGAGCAGCCCAAAATATAACAGATTTTATTACAGGAAACCCCCATATCTTACAGTTACAGATGAAGTATTGCAGTGTATTCCCACAATATCTTGCACTGTAGAAGTCTCCTATTCAACCAAGTCTACTAGTGCATAGATAAAATGTTAGAATTAGTGCAATACACTGGCGGATAGGAAGAAAGTGTCTGTACATAACAATCCAAATGTATATGCCATCCAAGATTTGTACAAATGTCATTACTCATGCATGAAAATATCTGTTATATTGGATGGTCACATATGGCCTTATATTCCATTCTGATCCATCTATCAGGAACATAATCATATTCAGTAGGGGAAACAATAATGGAATCTAACCGTCAACTGCCCTGATCTTCTCTAAATAAGAGATTTACAACATATTGCAAATCTCCTTTTGTGGCGTCAGCCGTTTAGTAGCACAGCAAGGGGTAGTTTACACAGAGTAAACGCACGCTCATTTTGGCAAAATACACGTGTAAAAAATACACGTGTAAAAGTAAGACTTCCATTGATTTCAATGACATTTTTTTACACGAGTAAAAAAACACATCAAAATACTCGTCAAAATAAACGTGTAAAATGTCATTGAAGTCAATGGGAGTCTTATTTTTACATGTGTATTCTTTACATGTGTATTTTGCCAAAATGAGTGTGCTTTAATCCGTGTGAACTACGTAGGTAGGTAGAGGCATGGACCCTTGTGCATATATATATCAGAATAGATTGTATCTTTTCAAGGTAGACAACAAACTTGAGCTCTTTGATCTAAGGCTTACATCAGGGGAAGGCAACCTTTTTTGTTCGGCGTGCAGATTTAAATAAAAAAATAAAATAAAAAATGAGGTACTCAAAATGCCGCGCAATAATTGTAAAGATGACGATCCCCATAGTAAAGTCTTATAATTCAAACAACAGCATTGAGGTGCTGTCATACTGTGCTCCCAGCCACATGTGTTTACCTCCATTTACCTTGATACGCCTGTACTTTTCCATTAGAAGCAATGTAAGTACATGGGCAAACCACAATTAGTGGTAAATATATGTGGCTTGGGGTGCCGGCGATCACAAGGAAAATGGGCGGCCGCCATAGTTAAACACCCGGCATGTGCCATACTACTACAGCGGATGTTGCGAAGGGGTTAATGTGAGACACATAGAGTTACTAAAAATAAATTAATAACCCCAAATGCATGACATTAATAGGAATAGAAGCTCCAGCATGTACCTGGTGTTTTTTACTTTCACTTTGCTGTACGGAGCTCTCCTCTGCTCTTCTTAGGAGGAGCTCACCTCTGTAGCAGGCAGGGTCCAGGCAGGGTCCTTGTGCTGCACAGTGTGATCTCATCCTCCTGGGATTTCCTGTCTCTCTAGCAAGAGAGGAGGGAGCATCCTATATCATTGTTGTAGCAGAGCACTAAAGGACGCTCCATCTTCTATTAATATTCAGGTCCCAGGCTGGCTGCCGTGCCAGCAAGATATGCCATGCATGCCAGTCTTGACACGCGTGCCACGGGTTGCCGACTCCTGGCTTACATCTTCCCTAATCTGAACCTATCATCTTTCAAGACATTTCTATAGTTCCACCAAATACCAGCCCAAATACTTTATTCCCAATATTCACAGTTTCAATTGTGCCCTAAAACACACCTTTTTTAGCAGGCCTATCACATTGTAACTGTTCTCAATTTAGCCCCTTTCTTCAATATTCCTGAAAACCTGACCCCTTTTCCAACAGTAAGTACTGCTCTTCATATCTGTATATACCAGATGTATCACATGTACTGGCTGGTGACTGGCTCGTGCAGTTTTATGTATCCTACTCCAGTTTTATAAAAGATGGCTAAAAGGTTGTACAAACACTATCTGGATTATGATATTTAATTATGAATATGCAAAACATGCATCAACTCTAAGTGTTGTATTCATCTTCTAAATATAAGTATATATATATATATATATATATATATATATATATATATATATATAAAATTTATGGTAATAATGTGAAATGGTTATTGCCAAGGCAGACAATATGGTTGTTGGTGGCTGAAGATGGATTTTCAGTGATATTACGTCTGCAGTCTCTATTTGTGAAACTGATGTAAACATTTTATACTGTGAAAATGAAAAACCTCAGGTTTACAAAATTACTACTAAGGATCAGATCGCTCTTTCCATCATCACAATCCTTGATATGAGGAGAATCATCACTTACCAAATACTATTACCAGAGCCATATGATGGGCATAAATGCTGTCAGGGTCTGGGATTGCTAGGTGGGGTGGCATAGACACACAAGTCCAGTTTCTTTAGTCCAAAACAAAGGTAGAGTTTTATTTTCACTCAAAAATATAGTGCAGCAACAAAAGGAAACAATACAAAAATAAATACCTGCCCGGCTAGGCTCTAACTAAACATAGAATAGATTACCTCACCTAGAATAACAGAAATCAAAAGCCAGTAGAATCACTCAGGACACAGCTCCAAAAATATGACCTCTTTCTTTGGCTCTCTAGCCAAGCTCTGCCCAAAGTCTGCTGCTGGAGCTGACTTCTTAAGCTCCCTTGACAAGGAGACTCTCTGCAGCTGAGGCACTGCTGGAACATCCCAAAGTGTGGACTGGAGGGGGGTGGAAGGTCCCACTGCCAACCTACCTGCCATTCCCAAAAAATCCAGCCCAATAACCTGAACTTTGAAAGAACACTCAGCAGACAGAATTATCTGCTGAGAAACATTCTTTCTGGAGTTTTCTCATCTCACCCACCTTAGTAGTCTGGGAGAGATGTACACCCCTTCCATTACCTGGCTGGTCATTGGCTTACAATGCTTATAGTAAATGTTATGGTATACAGAATGTATAGATCATGTCACTGACAAAATGAAGATCAATAATATAGGATTCTCACTGGCTAAACACATTCATTGACTAATAATAATAATAATAATAATAATAATAATAATAATAATAATGTCAGATTGCTGCTAAACTTGTCATGCTGATACGTAAATGATTACAGGGGTTATCTGATTAGACAATGGGTGATTCCACAAGTGGGTGTAAAAGCCACACTGCCTTATATAGAGGCTCTTAGAGGCTACTTAGGATAGTGTACCTTTTGGAGAGATTACTACTAGATATCCTCTAGGATGCACTCAAAAGACATTTTGGTTGGTTGGCAAACTTTGAATGGCAGCACATAATTGGAATAAGAAAAGAAGATTGGTCATTTCAATGAACTGCCCGCAATCTAGGCAATTCTGATATATTTGATGGGAGCAGTGCAGGGGCATAGTTAAAGGGATAACAGAGGTAGTAATCGCTACCAAACCCTGGAGCTTTACAGAGTTTAAAGGCCTCTCTACAACATACAAAGACATCAGTATTATAGATAGCACATGATAAGTGGGGACCCGATTAGATATTTTGCATTGGGGGACTGGACCTTCAAATTACAGATCTACAGTGGTTATGTGAGTACATGCACACACAGTAAGCAGACTCTAGACAACCCACACAGAATACCAGCAGCATCATTTGATTCCCCAACAATCATGAGCAGCTCGCAAAATTGTTCTTATCCACTATACAGACACAGGAAGATTCTCCATTACACCCCTGTCTCACACCTATGGGTAAATGTGCCTCTATACCCAACTATATCACATCCTGTATCCAGGCTAGGGGTGGCCGAGCAGGGCACTAGAGCCCCTTTTCAACTGTACAGTTTGAACAGCTTGAGAAGAAGTTTAAGAAATTAAAAAAAATATATATATATAATATATATATATATATATATATATATATATATATATATATATGCCCTTATTTGAAATACCCAAATTACCATTTTTCACCTACAAAACGTGGCCTTAAAGTTCCTAAATTTGCCATTGCACATTAACATTTTGCAAGCCAAGTGTTTTTCGGGTTTGTGTGTCCAAGTCAAAGACAATTGGATCGCATACTTGGTCGTGTGCATGCAAGATGGCAAATGTAATAGTTTTACAGCGAAAATATGTACCACATATATACTTAATTGCATTACTTCTAATTTCATACTACTCATTCACTAAAATTAAGTGTTAAAAATACAAAGTCGAGAATTTTTACTATGCACAAAAAAAAAATATATATAAAGTGTGACCTCTGGCAGACAGTACGTCAGTTCACTTCAAGTCAATCTGGCCAGGAGGCAGTCTGAAACAAAATTACAATTGTTGGGCTACTATTCTTTGTATTCTTTAATGTAATAAACTTGAAGACTCCTGCATGCTATTTGACCACAGATCACTTTACTAATTCTATTAACTTTGACCAACCACAACAATTACAGGGACCATGAATAACACTGCTGGTATTAAGCAATCCTCTTGTACGTAATAACACAGGCACAAACCATAGCGGGAATGCTCTGAGTAGACCACCTTCTTTCCTAGACAAGATCTTCTGTGATAAGTTTCAATTTCCCAAATTAAACATTTTCTTTGAGAAGAATTTTGAATTTTTTTATTGCAATTTTGAATTTTTAATGCAATTTTGAGTGGTCATCCCAAAAAGGTTTCACTGGATTTTACATCCTTGAACTCATTGTGAAGAAGCAATTCAGTTAAGGGGCTATGTGGGGGACAATATAGCTTATCTGTTCATTCTCTGCACATGATATGCTTTATTAGTAATATATAAGCAGGTCTCCTTTAGTCCCTCACTTCAGCTCTCGGTTACATGACCAACTCCACTCTACACAATGGACTAGCAGATGGAGTAGAGAGGAGAGACCATGTGCGTCATGACGCCGACGTAACCACTGAAGCCCAATAACAGTTCTTTAGTCAGAAGAGAACAGGGAGCTATGCCAGAGTCCAAGGAAGGTGAGTAACATTGTTTATTATGTATGATCACCTCTCATGGGCCTCCACTTATTATACTCTGGGGTCTGAAGAGACCCTAGAGTATAATAATAGTCCATAAGTGGCAAACCACAAAAATGTTGGGTTCAGTGATATTTGGCTACTACGAGATACTATACTGTGTGAAGGGGCCACGTGCCTTCACACGGAGTAACGCCGGCTGCCATTCACAGCCGTACACACGAGCGCTGCGGAAGGCTCCCGAACACTTTCCATTCACTTCAATGGGAGCGCTCGTAAAGCTGGCGTTACGAGCACTCCCATTGAAGTGAATGGGAGGTGTTCGGGAGCCTTCCGCAGCGCTCGCGTGTACGGCTGTGAATGGCAGCTGGCGTTACTCCGTGTGAAGGCAGCCATACTGTGCAAACGGGCCACTATGGACATTGTATTGTGCGGAGGAGCCACTATGGAACATTACACTGTGTGAAGGGGCCACTAAGAGACATTACACTGTATGCTCTTTTGGACATTTGAAATTCAGGAATAATCTGTGAGTTAGCTGGGACAGGTATAATATAAAAAAAGAAATATACTCACCTGTCACTGGTGTGATGTCTGCCACAACAGCCCATTCGGTCATGCACCTTGCCTCATTTCCCAGAAGCCCTGCATCTCATGTAACCACTGAGGCCAAATAAAGCCTTAGCAGATGCTTTAGAGGGACCGGTTATGTTACTCATATCTATGTCACTGGCCCCTCTAGCGACCAATGATGTCGCTGATTTTACTCAGTTACCACGTGGGATGCAGGGCTTCTGGGGAGCGAGGCATGATGCGCTACTGAACAGGCTTTGGCGGTAGACACTGGAGTGCTGGGGACAGGTGAGTATGGTGTTTTTTTATGTTACACCTGCTCAGGGCACCCTAGAGTTTGTCCAATTCCCATTTAAGCTAAGCACTGAGGCTGGGTATATATCCCTGGCTTCTTTAAATCCTTTAAATCACTGCGCATGCGCTGGGGGCACAGTGATGTATCTCACTCAGGGAGCCTCAGTGTTGAGTTGTGTGCATGTGCAGCGGAAATCAAGTCTAATCTTTTTTCATGGTTGAAAGGGGGGCTCCATTTCAATTTCCACATCAGGAAGCAGAAAAAACAGAATCGGCCCTGGAGGAGTCTGGATCTCCAGCCCAATCCTATTCAGTTCAATGGAGGTCAGCTGTAATACCAGAAAACCCACAGACTGTTTGTGAAAAAAATCCTGTACAACCTACTCAATGTTTGTAACCAGGATTAGTATAGAATCATAAGAATGATGGTGAAGGAAAGCAGGCAAGGATGCCAACGGCTCATATTAGCCAGGAACTAGATCTTCACAGAATGAGAGCGAAGATATTCTATGCCAGTATTCACCAGCCATAATCCAGCTTTGGCTTTCATGCTAGTAAGCTTTTACATGTAGAATTCAAACAAAGGGAAAGAGACTGGGCCAGGAATCACTGCTGTACAAATGCCATTGTGTATCTGTCCAATGAAACACTGAGCAACTGCAAGATAACTTATCTTTCTGGCTTCAGTGTCACCAGCTACAGCTTGCAAGTGTCCTATTGACAAGACATACATTTGGAAGACAATGCAGCAAAGGATTCAGTGATGCCAAGTCAGACAAAGGCACATAGTAAGTGTAATGTGATGCATGCAATGAATATGACAATACTACATTTACCGTCATGAAAGGCACTCCTTAAATTCAGTGGCAGCAGCACAATTCACAAATGCTGGCCCTGTATCTTTCAGGATTTGAAGGTTAGATATAACAATTATGATTTGTGGTTGAAAGTCTATTCTCATAAACATGAATCAGGTCATAAGTGAAGGGTTCCTGTCCATATGCCTTGTTAGATCATGTAAATATTATAAGGGAAGGGATCCTTTGCTTGGGCCCGACACTGATGTTAACAGTATATAGAGCTACTACAGGGAGCGCTATTGTTGAGGCAGAGGCAGGGTAGCATGTAATACCACATTTTAATTTGTCTTCAACATTATAATATAAAGACAATATTAGATGTTAAAGTGTAACTAAATGATTGTGGGTGGGGTTGTTTAATAAAACGCTCTAAGGATAAGGCCCCAGATTGCAGTAAAATACAGAGTTTTGGCTACAGAGAAACGCGCTGTGTTGTACAGTGCCAGCAAAGTGAATGAGATTCTGGCTAATCCCATCCAAACAAACCAGCAATAATACACACAATGCTATTAATTCACATGTGAAACTCTTAGGTTTGTCCCCTAAGGATTTGAAAGCATAAGGACAATTAGAGAGAGTTGTCTGAGAGTTAGCTTGTGGGACTGCCTGAAATGGGCAGGAGCAAATAGGGGTTAGGCCCAGAACAGTGTAGAGCAGGCATGTCAAACTCAGGGTACCCCGAGGGCCACATGAGTAACAAGAGGTTGTTGCGAGGGCCGCACACAGCAGCTAATGGCTAGGGCCTAGGGGACTGATCACTAATACCATGCATCGCAAAAATCCGGCATTTCTATTGCAGGCTACATAGAGTAGCCTACAATAGAAAGTATAGAATGACAGGCTGGAGCCTCACAAGGCTCCCGGCTGCCATAAAAATGCACGCAGGCCCCGAATCTTGCTCGGGGTGCCTGCGATTGCCAGTAAAATGGCACCTCAGTTAAAGCTGACAGACACCATTATTGTGTTGGAGTGCTGGGGAAGGGTTGGCGTGCTGAGGGGGGGGGGGGGGGTGCTGGGGTAGGAGGGCTTCTGGATATCTGGCCCTTCCTTGGGTCTGGTGACTGTTTTTTCCAACCCACTTGCAATTCTTGCACTTGGGGGTTAATAGGAGCACTATAGACTGTAATGCTCCAATTAACCCCCAAGTGAAAGAATTACAAGGTGAGTGGGAAAAAAAACAGTCCTCAAGCCCAAGGAAGGGCCAGACAGACATCAAAAAGCCCTCCTCCCCCAGCACCCCAACCCTTCCCCAGCACCCCCCCCCATCATCATAAATCTAGTATTTATCCCCTATCCGTAGGAAAAATCACAATTTCTTCTGCAGAAGCTTACCTGCTTCTGCTCTTCAGCCTGCACTGCGGTCTTGTGAGACCGCATAGGACATAGGCACATGTCGGGTGCGGGCCTGATTACGTGGCCACATCACCCGGCGTGTGGGGAGGAGGGGGCGGAGTGGAGGGAGGAGGAGGCGGAGCAGCAGAGAGCAGGCAGGGAGACCTGCTCTCTGCGAAGGATGAGGGGCAGCCCCTGGAGCAGTGCTGCGTCCAGTAGGGCCACCCCAATCCACCGCTCACTTTCCTTGTACATCTGCGGCCCACACAAAAGTCTCAAACTTTGTCTCTAAAGTTTAGAGACAAAGTTTGAGACTTTTGTGCGGGCCGCAGATATGCCTGTAAAGGGCCACATGCGGCCCGTGGGCCGCATGTTTGACATGCCTGGTGTAGAGGAACATAAAGGAATCCAATGATTCATCACAGTATTACAGCATTTTATAACACATACTATAGGGAAAGTCACCAGGTATGTTAACTTTAAAAATTAAGACACGGATTAGCAGAGATAAGGTAACAAAATAATAAACTATACAGAAAAATCAAAGTTGAGGAATGTCATGGGAGCCACTTTGGATGCTAACTCGCCTTTTATACGTTCGTAGAAATGTTGCCAATACTTCCACTGAACAACTCCAAAATGACCTGAATAGACATTATCATACTATTACAGTGATTCCTCTGATGTTCCTGTCTTTAGTCTGTGTAATCGACCTTTTTGCACATTATTTTTAGTACTACTGAGGTAGTGGCTATTTCTTTTACTAGTCATATTCTTGGTAAAAAACAAAGAGTGAAGATGAACATGGAAGGTAGATCACCATAGATTATGTAAGAAGGTGACAGGCTGAGTGCTGGAATCACGAGTGGTCTAGGGCAGGTCTTGAGTAGGCCTCAGCTCCAGGTCCTTGGCTCATTACTGGCCCAGAAAGGGCTGCAGAAGCTGCACTCCAATGTAGATCGAGGAAGTTACTGAGTCTGTCTTGTATCCCTGAGTCCAGTGAGACAAAGGTGCGATGTTAGGTTTGTGTGGCTGGTAGTAAGCCACATGTATAGTTAGGTTATCGATTCTGTTTTGTTCGTTGCTCTAATGAGCAGGATTGTGTTTTGTTTTTGCCTAAAGTTAAGGCTGTATTTTATTTTGCTCATCTTTTGTGCCTGAAGTGAAGAATTATTTATTTTCCTGTGTTTTTCTAAATAAACCTGCTTGCTGCATATTTTGTGTCCCTGTCTTTGACTGTTTTGCTACTACCGAGATATCTCCCCCACAATTGATACATGTCTTTCCATGAAACCTAAATGGATAATCTGGTAATATTAATATGGGAAAACCCTTGAAACAGCTGTCTGCAGATGGGTCCTTCTTTCTTTTGTAGGAGTTATTCTGGCTTGGCTTTTATTCAGTATATAGGAAGTTACCTTAAAAAAGGTTGCACTAGAGCATGTTCCTCTTTTCCACCAGGGAGGGCTCATATTTGCATATTTCTAACCCAAAAATCAGGGCATGCATGGTCTAATAAGACTCTGCATCACCTCACGGTTGTGTTTCATAAGGCATGGTACCCCTTCTGACCTAAGCTGTACCAACAGCCTTTTGACATGTCAATCTGGTATGGATTGTATATCAAGAAAAGGGTCTTTAAAAAAAAAAATCTGAAATGCTCTTTGAAAACGGTTCCATATGAAATTCTAAACAAAAATGTATAAACTTCAACCTCACACAGCCAACTTCAATTTTCAGTGGGATGACAAGTTGGAGGGTTCATGTATTTGGCTGTGCTCTCTGTTTGGACAATGACCTAAGACTTACATCCTCTATTATCAGAACCTCCTATTCCTGTATCCCATACTTCTCCCGAGTTGCACCACTTCTCTGGAATGCTTCAAGCGCATCTTATTAAGAGACATCTCCTCTTCAGGCAGGCCTATTACAATTCCTAATCTAAATCCTTTTGCAGTTAGGCTCCCTAAAACTAACCTTCTTCTGTTCACACTCCCCCATTACCCCTTATCAGACTGTGACCTTGTATGTCCAGGCACTTTGGATCTGCACATAAAGGAACAATGACCAGTGTCAGCTCATACAGCCTTATTTGTGTAATTAAATTAACCTTTATCATACAATTTTCTGACCATTGTATAAGCAATGCTACTTCCTATGCTGCCCCTGCTACCTCTTGTGTCACCACCTCTACCTCTGGTAAGCACAGCCTTCACTCCTATTGTGTGAATTGACTTACTATGTAATGTCTCATTTTGTCTGTACTTTAATCCTACTATTTGTAAAGTGCTGCAGAATATGATGGTGCTAGAAAAATAATTTATTGTTAATAATAAGAGTAGTTTACTTACGTATAATTCCTTCTGTGCCATCCACATGCTTTGGTACATAGTATGCAGACAGGTCACTTTGCAATATCTCATCAGCTGTTGCCCTTGCCAAAGCAGTGGCCAGGAAAGATGGGCAATTACTAAAGAAAGAAGACAGAAAGAGACGTTAGGCAAACAGTCCTAACAAGTGATTTATTTTGTACAATTCCTGGAAATAGAGGGCAAAGGAAAACTGGCAAAATACAATTCCACAGTTATGCTCCATAACAAATTATATTACAGGTTATCAGACTGCTTGACTTCTTCTAGCAGATTGAGTTATGGTTTCTATTCCTGACTCTCCCCATCCTTCTTCAGAGAAATCAGATGTAGTCACAAGAGGACCAACAAAACCTGCTTAGAACAGGATTGCTCGAGTATACTTATATACAATATATACTAAAATATAGGACACATTACCATGAAAACATTTTATCAGTCGTCTTCAATCAAACATATAGTGATATCTGTTTATCTTCATCTTACATTTCATCATAATACTACTTCACTATACAGTTTACTAAAATGCTTAAAGACGCAGCTAAATATTGTACAAAGGTCATGTGTCCAATGTATGTTACAATAAATAGGTTACTATACATATCCCATGCACAAATTTGAATGGTGCAAAATATACTACTACAATAATAAAGCACAATAACAAAAAAAATAGTACTAACCAAATACTTGATAGTAAATAAATTGAGTAACGCACAAATAATAGTACCTATTGCTTATTCTTTCTAAGGACTGACTGACATCTTTCTGAGTACACATTGTGATACAGGGGGCGAGCTGGCGATTATTCAGTGTTGGCGGGGTAAGAAGGACCCTTTCTGTGTACACACTGCGATACAGGGGGCAAGCTGGCGATCATTCAGTGTTGGCGGGGTCAGTAGGACTCTTTCTGAGTACACAATGTAATACAGGGGGCAAGCTGGCGATTATTCAGTGTTGGCGGGGTAAGCAGGACTCTTACAGTCTTTCCTGGGAGTCCTGACATGGTTTACTCCGCCTTTTACTCAGAAATCCTGCTCCAAATTCAATAAACCTATATATCACTAAGCTCATCCGCTCCTCTACCATATAGTACTCTCAGAAAGGGCAGCAAACAAGTGACAGGTTCGCTATTAGTCGTAGGAGCTAAACAATTAGAAACTTAGTATATCTAAATGACATGTTTAATAAAATCCAGTACAATTTAAGGACATGCCAAGAGATCTCCACTATGTGGATTTCTAAATGACGAATTGAGGAACACTGCTCCTCTAGTTGTAGTGTCACCTTCCCAGGTAGCGTTTTTAGCAGAAACCAGGTTATTAAACAAAGGGTCTTTGGAGATTTATTTCTTCCACTTTTATTTCTTTTTATTTCCCCTGGGATCCATAAATAGTATGCAGTGCAAGAACTGCTTGAACATTTGCTTTTAGCAAAAAGATAAAGTATCCTAGCTGGCCTTTGTAATTTCATCCACAGACTACAGCAGGACTGTGACATTAGCAGAAGTCATTTCCCATATCAGTGGTTGAGCTATATGACTTGTGTGCTCCAGGCATGCATACATTACCAGACAAAGGAACACAAGCAGATTGAAAAGACCTTCATTAAAATAACACAAACAGCAATATATTTCAAATAGTGGAATTTATAGTCCCAGAAGAACCATAGAAGCCTATTTTAGACTAAATACAGCCAAAATACCATCATTTCCATTACCCTATATATGATATGATTGGGACTGAAGACATCTTAATGTATAATGTACAGGTCATCATTTCATAGGTAATATACGTTACACCATTTTTAGAATAATAGCTAAAGTAAAGCAATTTCTGACATTTCATGTAATCATTAACAGGGTTTTCTTGGAAGTATTACTACGCTTGTCCTACAGTTCTAAAACAGGAAAACAAAAATGACTTGCAATAACCTAATGCTCAATTCACACTAGACCCATACCTTGCCTTATTAGGTCTATTCTGAAACAAATCCTAGCAAAACTTTATTAAACCCATTGAGAGAGTCTTTTTGTACTTTTTAAGTGGACCATACCTATTAAATCATCAGATCAACCATTTTGAATATTACCATACTGAATACCACTGATCAGCCACTTTTTGCCCAAATAGCAATCAACTTGTTTTATTTATTTATTATTATGACCATACTGCCCCTTGATCCAGAAGTTTAACTGCCAATGTCGATGATGGGATCACTTGCTCAAACTATTCCATCATCATTTATTGGATGGCCATTTGAAGCCTTATGTACACAGTGGGACTTTGGTTTCCCTTCAACACTGGTCCCCCTCTAGCCCTCAGTCCCTTACGTTTTAATTACGTATTCTGTGCCAGTGATCCCCACTAGCCAGGGCTGTAAACCACTGACTGACTCCTCTATTGCTCCACAGTCCAACAGCAAAGCTGGTTCTTTCATAAATAGCTCACAGCTATGGTCAGTCAGAAGCCAATGACAGTAAATATGCAGCAAGATATTCTCATAAAATAATAATTACATAATATATAATAATTAAACATTTTATTGTGAAGCTGAAGTCACTTTTGAAGTTACATTTCTGACTCCATTGTCACCCAAAACAGGCCACTACTCAGACTCCATGAGTGCACAGCTTTGCCACTAGCCCTCCAGTGCTTCAATGACATAACATGATCGCTGATCAATGCTCTATCGCATGAAAATTCCATCCCTTCGGACACCACATCATGGGAATATAGTCAACTGCCACAACCATGTTATAGGGCAACTAAAATATGTTAATATTTCACCTATAATTGCATAGAAAATTACCATGTCCACGTGTGGTTCATATCCTTAAGGGCCATGCAGTCAAACAATTGTAGCTGTTGATCATGAAACTGAATAGGTAACGCATGCAAAAACAACATACTAAAAATAATAAGAGAATCGTGGACTAATATACTTGACTAAGTTATAAAAAGAATATACAAAGCTCCTTATAAGCAAATCCTGCTAAAAATAAGTAATAGTAAGCAGATATGAACAACAGGATTTCAGGATTCATCAGTTTTCTACAGCCTTGCATTTTTCTTGTCTTTTCCAAACTGGCTCATTGTCACTAAAGACCTCATTAGGGAAGTAAATTGTTCACAAGTGCATTGTCTTCTAGTCTACATGCCGTGTGAGTGTTACACAACACACTTACTGCAGCATTTTTAACAGTCTAGGGAACAGTATCCACATTAAAGGGAAATATGATGGATGTTGCCCATCAATTAGCAGATAAGAAAAACAAAAAAATAAGATTTAATGCAAAGGAGTCAAATAGTCAAGTTTCCATTCAGACATATAGCAGCTTCTCCATATGTATATGGCACATACGCTTTGGCCATACAGCTGATGTTGTAAAGGGAAGATTAGCAGCCTTCTTCTAAAACAGAAGCTGTACACACATGATTCACTCCACCAACTGTCTCAGAATCTGAGGATTTGCTCAAGGAATGTACTGCTTGCTGTGGATACTGGCCAGACAAACAGCTCTATGTATTTTATGCCATCTTGTGCTCCAGATAAGCATTTTCTATGGCTCAATAATTTAGGTTTCTTAAATTAAAGGGGGCCTTTCACCACCTTCACCAACTGCAACGCTTTGCATTCTTTGGACGATTCCACTCCAGTGATTTTGGCACAGTTGGTCTCTAACCCCACTGTTCTTGAACAATCACTTCGGTTAGTTTCAGTACCCAATATGCCAATTAGGCTCTCTAGTGTCAGGTAGGTGGTGACCTCTGGCCCACGACCACCCACCTGACAGTACAGATCATAGTTATCATATTTCTTGTTGAAACTAATAGCACAGATTGTTCATGAATGATGAGGACTAGAGAAAAAAAAAAATCAATTGTTCCAGAATCTGGGGCTATTGAAAGATACAAAATATTGGAGCTGGTGAAAGGTCCTCATTAATAAATAAATCCATATTAACGGGCTTCACTAAAATTGCTCTTTATTTACAAAAATGGCATGTTCTTCGATGAACAAGTGGGAGTTGGGAGTCTGTTAGCATTCAATTGGTTATAAAGCTAAACCCAATACCTTGGCATTTCCAAATATGTGTTATTTGGCTTTGAAGCACCATTTTTATGTAAATCTCTGTTTTATTCTTATGGATGTGCGGGAAAAAACACTTTTCCCACGAACCTGGAGCTGAGACCACAGCCCAGGCAAGCTAAGGCACACATTTCCACTATGGATAAAGCATGATTTACATGAAAATAGGTATGCACAGCTAAAAAGAGACATATTTGAAAACAGTAGAATCTCTTCTACAAGTTACTGTGGATAAGTTTACTGCTGACAGACTCCCTTTAATGAGGAGATATCATATCACCTCGCCTCCTGACAGTACTCGTCCATAGACTAATACTGGGGGGGTGTTCCTCCCTGCTCAGGGTCATGGCTGGATGATAAGGAACACCTCCACTGACAGTACAGTGTTATGGACTTTACTGTCAGGAGGGGCGTTCCTCACAGCCCGGCTAGACTGTAAGGAACGCCCTTCTGACAATGGTAACATACACTTATCACACACATAGGTAGAAAGGCACAATTAAGATTTCGAAGAAAACATGCTCCAGAATTGTTGTTTCAGGGGGAACGTAACTATCTAGTCAGGGCTCGTTCACATCTGCGCCCGGTCTCTGTTCATACAGGTTTCTGTTTCCTGCACAAAACAGAGCAGAAGACGGAAAGCTGAAGGACTCTTTCAAACCCATTCATTTGAATGGGTTTGAAAGGTGTCCGGCTGTGAGCGCCGGTGAGCGTTTTATGCTCACTGCCATGAAACCGTTTTTTTTTTAAACCGGACACAGAGTTGGACAGGACTCTGTGTCCGGTTTAAAAAAAAAAAAAGTTTTGCGGCGGAGCGCATAAACCGCTCACCGGCGCTCACGGCCGGACCCGGTCTAACAGGTTTGCGTCTTCTGCATGCAGAAGACTAGAGATGAGCGAACACTAAAATGTTCGAGGTTCGAAATTCGATTCGAACAGCCGCTCACTGTTCGAGTGTTCGAATGGGTTTCGAACCCCATTATAGTCTATGGGGAACATAAACTCGTTAAGGGGGAAACCCAAATTCGTGTCTGGAGGGTCACCAAGTCCACTATGACACCCCAGGAAATGATACCAACACCCTGGAATGACACTGGGACAGCAGGGGAAGCATGTCTGGGGGCATAAAAGTCACTTTATTTCATGGAAATCCCTGTCAGTTTGCGATTTTCGCAAGCTAACTTTTCCCCATAGAAATGCATTGGCCAGTGCTGATTGGCCAGAGTACGGAACTCGACCAATCAGCGCTGGCTCTGCTGGAGGAGGCGGAGTCTAAGATAGCTCCACACCAGTCTCCATTCAGGTCCGACCTTAGACTCCGCCTCCTCCGGCAGAGCCAGCGCTGATTGGCCGAAGGCTGGCCAATGCATTCCTATGCGAATGCAGACTTAGCAGTGCTGAGTCAGTTTTGCTCAACTACACATCTGATGCACACTCGGCACTGCTACATCAGATGTAGCAATCTGATGTAGCAGAGCCGAGGGTGCACTAGAACCCCTGTGCAAACTCAGTTCACGCTAATAGAATGCATTGGCCAGCGCTGATTGGCCAATGCATTCTATTAGCCCGATGAAGTAGAGCTGAATGTGTGTGCTAAGCACACACATTCAGCACTGCTTCATCACGCCAATACAATGCATTAGCCAGTGCTGATTGGCCAGAGTACGGAATTCGGCCAATCAGCGCTGGCTCTGCTGGAGGAGGCGGAGTCTAAGATCGCTCCACACCAGTCTCCATTCAGGTCCGACCTTAGACTCCGCCTCCTCCGGCAGAGCCAGCACTGATTGGCCGAAGGCTGGCCAATGCATTCCTATGCGAATGCAGACTTAGCAGTGCTGAGTCAGTTTTGCTCAACTACACATCTGATGCACACTCGGCACTGCTACATCAGATGTAGCAATCTGATGTAGCAGAGCCGAGGGTGCACTAGAACCCCTGTGCAAACTCAGTTCACGCTAATAGAATGCATTGGCCAGCGCTGATTGGCCAATGCATTCTATTAGCCCGATGAAGTAGAGCTGAATGTGTGTGCTAAGCACACACATTCAGCACTGCTTCATCACGCCAATACAATGCATTAGCCAGTGCTGATTGGCCAGAGTACGGAATTCGGCCAATCAGCGCTGGCTCTGCTGGAGGAGGCGGAGTCTAAGGTCGGACCTGAATGGAGACTGGTGTGGAGCGATTTTAGACTCCGCCTCCTCCAGCAGAGCCAGCGCTGATTGGCCGAATTCCGTACTCTGGCCAATCAGCGCTGGCCAATGCATTCTATTAGCTTGATGAAGCAGAGTGTGCACAAGGGTTCAAGCGCACCCTCGGCTCTGATGTAGCAGAGCTGAGGCTGCACAAGGGTTCAAGCGCACCCTCGGCTCTGATGTAGGAGAGCCGAGGGTGCACTTGAACCCTTGTGCACCCTCAGCTCTGCTACATCAGAGCCGAGGGTGCGCTTGAACCCTTGTGCACACTCTGCTTCATCAAGCTAATAGAATGCATTGGCCAGCGCTGATTGGCCAATGTATTCTATTAGCCTGATGAAGTAGAGCTGAATGTGTGTGCTAAGCACACACATTCAGCTCTACTTCATCGGGCTAATAGAATGCATTGGCCAGCGCTGATTGGCCAGAGTACGGAACTCGACCAATCAGCGCTGGCTCTGCTGGAGGAGGCGGAGTCTAAGATCGCTCCACACCAGTCTCCATTCAGGTCCGACCTTAGACTCCGCCTCCTCCAGCAGAGCCAGCGCTGATTGGCCGAATTCCGTACTCTGGCCAATCAGCACTGGCTAATGCATTGTATTGGCGTGATGAAGCAGTGCTGAATGTGTGTGCTTAGCACACACATTCAGCTCTACTTCATCGGGTAATAGAATGCATTGGCCAATCAGCGCTGGCCAATGCATTCTATTAGCGTGAACTGAGTTTGCACAGGGGTTCTAGTGCACCCTCGGCTCTGCTACATCAGATTGCTACATCTGATGTAGCAGTGCCGAGTGTGCATCAGATGTGTAGTTGAGCAAAACTGACTCAGCACTGCTAAGTCTCTGCATTCGCATAGGAATGCATTGGCCAGCCTTCGGCCAATCAGCGCTGGCTCTGCCGGAGGAGGTGGAGTCTAAGGTCGGACCTGAATGGAGACTGGTGTGGAGCGATCTTAGACTCCGCCTCCTCCAGCAGAGCCAGCGCTGATTGGTCGAGTTCCGTACTCTGGCCAATCAGCGCTGGCCAATGCATTCTATTAGCTTGATGAAGCAGAGTGTGCACAAGGGTTCAAGCGCACCCTCGGCTCTGATGTAGCAGAGCTGAGGCTGCACAAGGGTTCAAGCGCACCCTCGGCTCTGATGTAGGAGAGCCGAGGGTGCACTTGAACCCTTGTGCACCCTCAGCTCTGCTACATCAGAGCCGAGGGTGCGCTTGAACCCTTGTGCACACTCTGCTTCATCAAGCTAATAGAATGCATTGGCCAGCGCTGATTGGCCAATGTATTCTATTAGCCTGATGAAGTAGAGCTGAATGTGTGTGCTAAGCACACACATTCAGCTCTACTTCATCGGGCTAATAGAATGCATTGGCCAGCGCTGATTGGCCAGAGTACGGAACTCGACCAATCAGCGCTGGCTCTGCTGGAGGAGGCGGAGTCTAAGATCGCTCCACACCAGTCTCCATTCAGGTCCGACCTTAGACTCCGCCTCCTCCAGCAGAGCCAGCGCTGATTGGCCGAATTCCGTACTCTGGCCAATCAGCACTGGCTAATGCATTGTATTGGCGTGATGAAGCAGTGCTGAATGTGTGTGCTTAGCACACACATTCAGCTCTACTTCATCGGGCTAATAGAATGCATTGGCCAATCAGCACTGGCCAATGCATTCTATTAGCGTGAACTGAGTTTGCACAGGGGTTCTAGTGCACCCTCGGCTCTGCTACATCAGATTGCTACATCTGATGTAGCAGTGCCGAGTGTGCATCAGATGTGTAGTTGAGCAAAACTGACTCAGCACTGCTAAGTCTGCATTCGCATAGGAATGCATTGGCCAGCCTTCAGCCAATCAGCGCTGGCTCTGCCGGAGGAGGCGGAGTCTAAGGTCGGACCTGAATGGAGACTGGTGTGGAGCGATCTTAGACTCCGCCTCCTCCAGCAGAGCCAGCGCTGATTGGTCGAGTTCCGTACTCTGGCCAATCAGCGCTGGCCAATGCATTCTATTAGCCCGATGAAGTAGAGCTGAATGTGTGTGCTTAGCACACACATTCAGCTCTACTTCATCAGGCTAATAGAATACATTGGCCAATCAGCGCTGGCCAATGCATTCTATTAGCTTGATGAAGCAGAGTGTGCACAAGGGTTCAAGCGCACCCTCGGCTCTGATGTAGCAGAGCTGAGGGTGCACAAGGGTTCAAGTGCACCCTCGGCTCTCCTACATCAGAGCCGAGGGTGCGCTTGAACCCTTGTGCAGCCTCGGCTCTGCTACATCAGAGCCGAGGGTGCGCTTGAACCCTTGTGCACACTCTGCTTCATCAAGCTAATAGAATGCATTGGCCAGCACTGATTGGCCAGAGTACGGAATTCGGCCAATCAGCGCTGGCCAATGCATCCCTATGGGAAAAAGTTTATCTCACAAAAATCACAATTACACACCACGATAGAGCCCCAAAAAGTTATTTTTAATAACATTCCCCCCTAAATAAAGGTTATCCCTAGCTATCCCTGCCTGTACAGCTATCCCTGTCTCATAGTCACAAAGTTCACATTCTCATATGACCCGGATTTGAAATCCACTATTCGTCTAAAATGGAGGTCACCTGATTTCGGCAGCCAATGACTTTTTCCAATTTTTTTCAATGCCCCCGGTGTCGTAGTTCCTGTCCCACCTCCCCTGCGCTGTTATTGGTGCAAAAAAGGCGCCAGGGAAGGTGGGAGGGGAATCGAATTTTGGCGCACTTTACCACGTGGTGTTCGATTCGATTCGAACATGGCAAACACCCTGATATCCGATCGAACATGTGTTCGATAGAACACTGTTCGCTCATCTCTACAGAAGACTGAATCCTGAAAACGGAGTCCGGGCGCTAGTGTGAACCCAACGTCAGACAGACTTATCATGAGAGATGACAGGTCATCTTTAAAAAGTAAAGTTTGTTTTCACATTGCTTATATAGTTATGTGGCACAGAGCACTGCGAACACACGTAACTTATAAACTGGCGTAACATCATGGCATTTATTTATCAATAAGACCAAAAAATAATTAACCTGGTGTCCAGGCAAAAATATAATACATTTAAAGGCCATTTCATTTGTACAAATAAATTTTCCTTTTAGAAAACTGGTGAAAGGAAGTATGAGTGCAGAATCTGACTACACAATTTACAGTCTGTTACCATGAATATGTTTAAGTCTAGAAGGGAGCTGTAGACATAAAATTGTATCATTTGCAATTTTAGACACATTACCCTGGAAAGGTAGATAAATCCCTTCAAATCATATTAGACCTGAATACATACCAAAAAGTATAGCTACTACTATCCAGGACTAGGCCATTAAGAGCCCTACAAGTGATTATTTAGGCCACTCATTTACATACTCTTTTATAGTATATGTTGGGCGAAGATCTCATGAGACAGCATTAAAAGTGAAGGCACCTGGGAGGTGAGCAAATATATATAAATATGAATATATATATATATATATATATATATATATATATATGAATATATATATATATATATATATATATATATATATATGTGTGTGTGTGTGTGTGTGTGTGTGTGTGTGTGTGTGAAAGTTTGTGTGCTTGGATGTTTGTTATTCAATCATGCAAAAACGGCTGAACCGATTTGAATGAAATTCGGCACATAGATAGATTGTAACCTCCATTAAAACATAGGCTACTTTTTATCCCGGTAAATGACATGGCCTCACTACTGTTGTGAATGTTCACATACAATATTACACTTCTTCTGCAGCAGCCTTATCTCAGGTCCCAGGGCTGTTATCTCTCTGTGTAAACACACGCTAACCCTCAGTGAATTGTGTACACATATTTACATATTATCTGCTCCAGGCAGTGCAGACAAACTGACATGGTCAAACACCTTTCATCCAAATGGGCAGTTTGTCAATTTTAAACATGCCGGGAAAAAGAAAATCTAATTTGTATCAAAGAACGAGAGCTATGATGGTAAACAGAAATCACAGAGTTCTCCTCAAGGGGAGCTGAGGGGGATCATCAACGCCAACAACACACTCATTATATGCTGTCCCAGCGAGCTGCTCAGATGCTGGAACAAGCGGAGCTGAGAGGGATCATCAGCACCAACAACACATGCATTATAGACCATCGCAGTGAGCTGCTGAGATGCCAAAACAATTGCAGGCACAGTATGAAGAACAACTTCAGTGCCAGGCCAACTTGAGAGCTGCCGAAATGCTACGGCGGATCATCAACACCAACTAGCTTGCTTGAGTGCCAGGCTAGCTTGAGAGTTGCCGAAATGCCAGAGCATGTGGATCATCAACACCAACAACACACTTATTATATGGCTTCCCAGCGAACTGCTGAGATGCCCGAACAATCACGGGCACAGCGCGAGGAACGCATTCAGTGACAGGCCAGCTTGACAGCTGTCGAAATGCTGGAGCAGGTGGATCATCAACACCAACAACACGCTCATTATATGGCGTCCCAGTGAGCTGCTGAGATGCCGGAACAATCACAGACACGGTGTGAGGAACAAGTTCTGCGGCAGGACAGCTTGAGAGCTGCCAAAACGGCGGAGCAGGCAAACCATCGACGGCAGCGATTAACAGAGTGGATCGTCCATTTTATACAGCCTCTGCTTGTCGTCCAGTCGTCCCCCTTACTCCCCCCCGGTCATGTGACTGACAGATTGACCAGTCAATTCACTCACTAGCAAAAGACTGAATAAAAGGAGACAATGCGTTCTGAGTGAGTACATTGCTCAAGTTATATTAGTATGCAGGGTATACTAATTTGGAGTGGGCTTTTAAGGGGACCTTTCAGCACCTTCCAACTCCAACTTCTTTCAGTCTTTAATAAGAATTCCAGTCCAGTTGAATATCTTCCGTCCTGACCCCTGTTGCCAATTGAACATATCCATGGATCACCATTCTACATCAGCAGTCCTGCATGCTGTATTAGTCACTTACAAGGGAAATATCTAGCCCTTTTTTATTTTATTAAAGTTCATCAACTTCCTGCACCAACCGCCAAATCCTTATGCAGCATATCCACAATCTTACAGCTTGGGCAGTAAAGTAATACTTCCAATCTCTGACAAAATTGCACTTCATTTTCTCATATGCAGTGACCCGTGTTCTTTGTACAGTAAATTATTTGCTCTGCAAACTGAACAATGTTTTATCAGGACCTATGCATATTTATACCCCTTCCCCCTTCTCATAGCCTTCTCTTCTTTAATAACCTTCATATGTAAGATCCTCCATACTAGTGGCATAATGATCGTGGTCGCAGGGGGTTCAACTGTGACCGGGCCCAGAGGAATACTGGGTCCGCAGCCAGCTGGAAATGCGTGAGGCCCTGGACCACCATGATAACGGTTGGGGAAAGCCTGGTTCCATGACCTTAAAAGAAATTGTTAATGGAAAGGGGCTCGGCATGTTGCCAGGCCCCTTTCCAATAGTTGCTATCCCACGGGAGGTGACTAAAAATATCAAATACTTATACTGACCACTCTTGGGCTCAGCATTTTCTTCAGAGATCTTCCAGCCTGTGATCAGCAGTGATGTTTGTGGAGCATTTACCTCAGTTGCTCAGGATAAGAGGACCAAAGAGAATGCTGAAGACAGCCGGATGAAGCGATGATGGCCAGAAGAGGTGAGGTAAGGAAACTATAACTGTTTGTTATTTTTAATCACTTGCCCATGGGCCTCTACTTATTATACTTTAGGGCCTGAGGAGACCCCAGAGTATAAAAATAGCGCCGAAGTGGAGGGGGCTCTTGGGGAGCATATTATACTGTGTGGGCCACAGTGGAGAATATTATACTGTATGTGGGCCACTAAGGTGCATATTATACTGTGTGGGGGCCACTGTGGACATATTATACTATGAGGAGCCACTGTGGGAATGTTATACTGTGTGGGGCCACTGTGGTGAGCATATTCTACTGTTTGGGGTCCACTGTGGAGCATATTATACTGTGAGAGGTCATTGCGGAGCATATAATACTGTGTGGAGCTCTTTCACAATTCACATCACATGCTGTTTTACAGCAGCTGTTCACTATTATTACATGCTGTAATAACATTGCAGTGATCCAGTGATCATAAAAGAGTTGATCAGCAGGTACCCCAGGTTTTTAACCCCCCACTAACCTCTTAGACTGTTAGGGCCCTGAAGATCAGCTGTTTCCCACAGCACACAGCTTTCAGTATTGTTTACATGCTGAGTACTGCGCTGCTTATTCACTTTATTCTTGAAAGCCACAGTTGTGGGTACTAAATCTGTATCCCTTTCGAGTATCAGATACTGCTGCAGCATCCGTAACCATCACCTTCAAGAACTCACTGTAGGAAGGGGGTAGGAGGCCCCGGACAAATGTTTGAACAGGGGGCCCACAAGATTTTATTTATGCCACTGCTCCTATACCACATATTAATTTGGGTACCCTTCTCTCCATATCCCTAATGATTTTTGTTTATGAAATTGTGCCCAAAACTGGTCACATTAGTGCACTAGTGCATTAGTTAAAATATTACTTTCCTGTCTAGAAGCCATGAGTTTCTTAAAGTCTGTCTGGATGCCCTAAACTGACTTTGCACATTATAATTTAGCTTATTATCAAAGTAATAATAGGTACGCTCAAATCCTTATACATTGTAAACTCACCCACTCAGGGGATAACAAATGTGTATATAGTAATAACCTTCAAACATCAATATTGAACCTCATCTGCCATTTTCCTGCCTGTTCAGTGAGATATTGCAGCCTGTAGGGATTGGACATTCTGTACTGTATCTACAACACCACGTCAATTGTGTCATCTATCCTGTTTCTCCAAAAATAAGCCCTACCACGAAAATAAGCCTTAGGGTGCATTCACACTGAGTAAACGCTAGCTTATTTTGTAGAGTAAAATTACACTTGTAAATTTTGCTATCCCATTGACTTCAATGATATTTTTTTACAAGTGTAAAAATACGCCTGTAAAAAATACGCCTGTAAAAAATACGCCTGTAAAAATACGCCTGTAAAATGTCATTGAAGTCAATGGGATAGCAAAATTTACAAGTGTAATTTTACTTTACAAAATAAGCTAGCGTTTACTCAGTGTGAATGCACCCTTAGCTTGATTTTGCTGGGTTTTTAGAATAGGCTTGAAATATAAACCATACTCCAAAAATAAGCCTTAGTTATTGTCATCGCCTCCAGTGCAAGATTATGTTATGTGACGTCACTGACGCCATAGAGACGGAAAATAAGAATACTGTAGCTCCCAAATGTCCTGGACAAGTGCCCTGCCCCCTTCAGCCACGGCAGGGCAAAATGTGCTCACCCGCTCTCAAGTCCCGCTCTAGAGTTTTGCTTCCTGCCTCCCGAGTCTTTCCCTTCTGATTCTCGATGGCTACTATTCTGTGAGCTTAGCTACCTAAGTGACCAGACATCAGGTGTCACCCCTGCTTGTTCTCACAGATGCAGTCACTCCACTATAGTACCACTGGTTAGCGTAAAGGAGAGTAGATGGAGAGGGTTTGGTGCCACTGCCACACAAAGTATTTAGAGAGAGCGCTGGTAAGTTTATTTAAGACCAACTGCCTCTGCGCCATCAATTGTGAATGCGGGTTAGACTCACTAACCCTAACCATTTTACAAGATTTGTCTGGAGTGAAAAATAAAGTCACGGAAAAACAAGACATACCCCGAAAAAAAGCCATAGCCCTATTTTTGGAGAAAATAAATAAAAGACCATGTCTTATTTTCAGAGAAGTACGATACAAATGCAGAGAAAATACTATTAACTCCTTAAGGACCGGGCCAATTCTTTTTGCATTTCCGTTTTTCCTGCCAACATCCGAGCGCATACCAGGAAGCTGACATTACTCTGAATTCAGCACTCTGCTTTCTAACAGAATGTAATACCGCACATTTCTTAAATCCCTTCAGGATTGAGCAAATTTTCATTTTTGCATTTCCATATTTCTCTCCCCACATTCCAAGAACCATAACTTTTTAATTTTTCAGTTCACAGTCACATGATGGCTTACTGTTTACAATACAAATTGGACTTTGAAATGGCACCATTCATTATCCTGTGCAACGTACTGGAAAGGTGGGAAAAAAAACCAAATTAGGTGGAACTGTAAAAAAAAACAAAAAACATTTGCACTAATTTCTTATGGGTTTAAATTTTACACCATTCACTGTGTATTAAAAATGACGTTATCTGTATTCTATGGGTCAGTACGATCACAGCGATACCAAATTTGTATAGTATATGTAATGTTTTGATACCTTTTAAAAAATTAAAATCTTTGTAAAATAGAAGAAAAAATTGTCGCCATGTTCTGACATGTGTAACTTTTTCATATTTACAACTATGGAGCTGAGTATGGTGACTTTTTATGCTGGACGTAATGACATGTTGATACTATTTGGACGAAAGTCTGTTAAATATAACAGGTTAAGGTTGGGTTCACATCTGCGTCAGAGTATCTGTCGGACCTCCTTCACAGAGACCGTTGAAGACTTTTCTCCCCATCACTTTCAGTTTTGAATCAGCTGAGACCTGGTGGATTCCATGGTATGTTACCACAGAAGTAGCAATCCGGATCTCTGCTGGTCAGGTCCAACGATCCCGAACAACGGAGAGTCAGGCACTAGTGTGAACCTAGTGTAAGGGAACTAGAATTTTGGGGATATGATCAAGATCCATGTATTTTGTGTAATCGCTAGATTCAGAGTTGGGAAGGAATGTTACCCCTAGTATAGAACAACTGACATCTATATCATATCGTTGATTTTTTTTTTATTTTTTTTTTTATTTTTTTACCTTCCTCTGGATCAAGGGTTGAGGATTATAGGCTGGACATGAAGGACCTCTATCTTTATCTTACCTCATCAACCATATTACTGTGTCTAATTTGTACTATCAACAGTAATTTCTAATTTGGAACATCTTCACAACCCATTTTTTCTCTCAGGCTAGGTTTATACCCTGCGCCCAGTCTCTGATTGGGTTTTCCATACCCAAATCCACTTAAAAAATGTGGAAAGAAATCTCCTACAAGCAGGACTTTTCTCTCCGCATTTTTCCACCTTTTTTATGCGGAAACCCAGTGGACCTCATTATAGTCTATGGGTTTGCGTGGGCAAGCACTTTTCTTTTTTAAAGTGGATCAGGTACCCCAGTGGACCCCACGAAAAGAAACCCGAACACAAGTGTGAACCTAGCGTCATTCATATCATGCTTATTCTTTGTGTTCTACAGCAGTAAATGGAGCAATATTGTATTTTCTAATTTATCGATAACACACACACATATATATATACACACACACATACCCACACATATACACTTAGGTTTTTTTTTACAAATTCTAGCAAGAAGCATTACATTGCTAACTTTAGCTCTTACATTATCACTTCAAAAGGAGGTATACTTCAGGTGTAATGTTTCTAAAAATATGAGAAAAATGACAAGGCTGAAAGAAAAACTGTGAATGCTTTCATGTATTTTAGTTCTAGTCTGTATTTTATTCATATTTTTATGCACTTGTATCATCGATCACAGAAAAAGAATTTCACTCTCATGGAAAATGGGTCAACAAATCTGCCAAAGTGTCTATATAGTTTAGAGTCAGACTTTTTATTTTTATGACATCTGCACAGGGGCCATTGCGTGCTGTCTTCACAGTAGAACCTACAGATACACAACCATTACAAAGCCTTTGTGGATAGAACCTTGTGCTGAGAATAGGTGAAAATGGGCATAATCAAACTTCTCTGCCAAAATAAATATCACTGATTATTCTCCTCTTATAGGAGGTCACTATTATTACAATCTGCTTCCACAAAAAATAGAATCCAAAGTAATCAGAGTTGTATGTACTCCAAATTGTTATCAACGAAAACTGACAAAATGTCCTCCAGAAACAAGTTCTCAAATTAACAAGCTATGTCAATGGAAAAATAAAAAGGTTATGGGTCTATACAAGCAGCAAGACAAATAGGTGTCTTAAAGGGAGTCTATCACTGCCCCGGCTACTTTAAAATGCTTACATAGTGCTGTAGATGCTGTTAGCAGAATAAAAACCATACCTTTCTTATGTTTCAGAGCCCCAGGAATGCAGAGAAAGAACACTTTTATTCTTTATTCGAATGAGGATCTTAGAGAACAGGGGGAGTTTTCTTCTATTACTGAGTACTGCTGCATCATCACTAAACATATCCATCCTACATTCAGCTCCCAGGGGAAGAAGGTGAATGCAGGATGAGTGTGTTTAGTGATGATGCAGCAGTACCCAGTGCCTGAAGAAAACTCCCCCTGTGTTTCAAGATCCTCATTTGAGTAAAGTATAAAAGTGCTTTTTCTATGCATCCCTGGGGTCCTGAAACAAAAAAGGTATTGTTTTCATTCTGCTTTCAGCATCTACAGCACGATGGGAGCAGTTTAAAAGTAGCAGGGAGCAGTGACTGATTTGCTTTAATGTTTAAAAAAAACAAAAAAAAAAACAAAAACAAACCTCAAAGTCATCTCCAAGACTGGTAAGTATTATGGGGTGGGGAGGGGGTTGAGGGACGTAGTTGGGCCTCATTTTGAGAAGATGCAGCTGACTTTGTATATCTCTTATCTCCTTTACATGATGTATGGACACATAACCAACAAAAGTATTAATCTTATGGTATCTGGGCACTCTGTCATATTTTATGGTATATGAAGGTCACTTAGAGTGTATAGACACAGGGTCTATGGAACCTGTCATCTTATCTCTTTTGCCATGATATATACATATAGACATAGTCTGGGATGTTAGCTCACACATAAGCATTTTGAATCCTTCTTTGTTTCATGGGAAAGTCCATCCCAGTGTGGAAAGCTATAATGAGATGCAGATTATAATGAGCCTCAGCCAATAGCCATGTGCCAGGCTTGTCTTATATCTCTATAACCAATCATGATTGTACTAATTAGAATAGCCAAGCCAGCTCTTTGTCTGTAATGTATTTAAACTACCTTTTTCTTATAATAAAATCAGAACTCACTTGATACACTATCAGCTGCGTGTGTGTGTGTGTGGCTTCTCCAGGCCCAATGGGTGGTAGCCCATCTAGGCCTGTTAATTATTTAATTTGGAACTCTGCAACATACTCTTATGAGGACCCTTTAATGTCCCCAACATTAGTTAGCTAGTTAGATAGGTAGGTAGGGCTAGAAGTCCACGAGCTAGCTAGGGAAATGAGGGGGGGGGGGGGTGAGGGAGGGAATCTGAGTGAGCTGCAATGCATCATGGTAGTTGTAGGCCAAGATAGTAGGAAGCTACCCATGCAAACAAATGCAGAGGAAACCAGGAGCTCCCAGGGAAAGCTAGAAATCACTCAAAACACTGCGAAAGGTATTTGGGTGCACTTATTAACCCATTGATAAAGTAATGTTTTTGCCTGGAAACCCCCTTTAAGACAGAGGTAATAAGTAGGCCATTATCTTTTGTCAAAGTATGCAAAATTCCAAGAACCCATCACCATCATTTTTGTACCATTCAACCTAATTAAAAAATGTTTTGCCTAATGTTTTTCATGTTTGAGTCAGAACTACAGCATACACAGATCATTCTGGCCCATAATAGATGTTCCATTCACTAACTACATCATCCTGGGTTCACTGGACAGCCACTTAGAATAAAAATGTATATACAATTGCTACTGCTATAGTTACGTAATCTGACACGGCACAACATCTAATCTATTTGAATCGAAAAATGCCATTTTCCCTTTTCAATACTAAATATATCACAGACAAAAACAAGCAATATTTTCTGAAGGCTTTGCATGAAAATCTTACGTCGATGCAGACGCAGATACAGCTCTAAATATAGCCGTGATGTGGCCTTCAACAATAATGTACAAACCATAAAGACTGCATCTGATAAATGTAACTAGAACTAAAGTACTGGACTTTACATGCTAAATTCCGGTAATAAAAGACAGATTGCAGATACATTATAAAATAACAAACAATTATGGAAAAAGACTTATTTCCTACACCTCATCTTCTCCGCTCAATATACCTTATCATTAAAGCGGTTGTGTAAGTTTAGAAAAATATGGCTGCTTTCTTCCAGAATTAGAAAGAAGTTCTGCTATGGTTGTGTCTGGTATTTCAGCTCCGCACCACTAAAGTCAGCAGAGCTTGGCTGCAGTACCACATTTAACCTTTGGACAAGAATGGTGATATTTTTGAAGAGCGAGCCCATTTCGGAGGAAGAGAAAGTCGTTTGCTGTATGAATACCACCTCACATGTACATCATGTGTATTATGATTTTTGGGGCTGAAGCATAAAGAATCAAATTATCTAAAAACCTAATAATGACTAAGCAACAGTAAGTTTACGTTTTGTGGTTGTAGGGTTTATTCCTACTCCATTATACATGTACATTGCAGGATTAACCTTTTTCTCATTGAGGACATCAGCTCTACATCCCCCCTAGGGTGGCACCACAGTAGCCGAGCACGTAGCTACTACGTCCTCCCTACTAATGCTGATATCTCTGGACTGCATAAACTTTTTTTTTTTGTAATGTAAATTGTGAGCCCCATATGTCTTTGGAATATGGGATGGAAATCCATGCAAACACGGGGAGGACATACAAACTCCTTGCAGATGGTTTTCTGGACTCCAGCGCTGCAAAGCTGCAGTGCTAACCACTCAGCCATTGTGTGGCCCCCTGCATAAACATATCTTGATGCTTTGAGATTCCTTTTAAAGATGAGAATCTCATCTTTAAAATGATACTAAGCACTTGATGATATGATTTATACTTTTGGAGCAATTCACTGTTGAAAACACTATTTGGCATTGAGATCCAACTGCAGATCTCAATTCCCGACAGAGTTTTAACAGTGAATCGCTACAAAAATATAAGTTCTATCATCAAGTGCTTGATATCATTTTAAAGATGAGATTCTCCTCTTTAAAATGCATTTTAAAGCATGAAGATATCTTCATGCAGTCCAAAGACAGGGCTCCTGCAGCGTGCACACAGACAGAGAAGCAATCTGATCTTTATGCACAAGATTTCCAGCTTCAAAGCAGATTTTTATTCCTTCCAGTTCTAGCGATTTTCTGAATACACATGCATGCGGGTGTAGACCATAGTGATATGAATGTACTCTGCACATGTTGAACTCTTATTTTTAGGAGGTTTGGCACATATAATTTTTTGTTTGGTTTCCGCTTTTAGCAACTAATATACATTTATTTGCATTTTTTCATAAGACATTAACTTTAAATCAAAATTGCCTGAAGGTGCCTGTTCGTATACAGTACCAAGTGGCATTCTGACAATGCTGCAGGTGTCTACTTTAAGAAAATGTATAGGTATGGGGGGTTGGATGATTTTTTTTTAATGTTGCAATTTAGGTTTGATTTGTCCATCTTAAAACTGTGAAAATTGCTCTGGCTACTGGAGGTGCAAAATTTTCAGAGACCCTTGGCAGTGAAAGGGTTAAAGGTTCCTGCAATCTAGGAATAGAACACTATGTTACGCCTCTTTCCAGCCTATTTAAGTGCCCAACACACGGTCAGTGACTGATGTCACAACAGGGATCTGTTCTCCCCCTGTAACTGGGACTCTTATGGATGCAGGGCCAGCGTCAGCGCACGGCATAGTCGGGAAAGTGCCGGGGCCCACAGAGCCTCTGGGGGCCCCCCGGCACTTGCCCGCCCCAGCACTTGCCTGTCCTGATTTCAGCTCATTGGCGTCCGATGGACGCCGATGAGCTGAATACATAGGCGATTAAAGCAGGAGCTGTGACAGCTCAGCTCCTCCTTTAACGCTGCGGCCCGGCTTCGGCGTGTGTAGACGCGATGTGATGACGTTACATCGTGCCTACAACTATGTGAATGGCGTGAGAGCAGAGAGAGGAGCGGCGGGGGAGCGATGGAAGGTGAGTGTGTTTGTTTGGTTTTTGTGTTAAACATTAAGGTGGAACATAACGAAGGGGGCCCATGAAACTGAAGGGCAAATGAAGGGGAGGGGGGGGGGGGGAAATGGCACGACACTGGGGCAGATGAAGGGGGGGGGAACGGCATGACACTGGGGCAGAGACGGGGGGACATGAAACTGTGGGCAGATGAATGGGGGAGAACGGCACGAAATTGGGGACAGAGATGGAGGGGGGACACGAAACTGGGGGCAGAGGAAGGGTGTATATGAAACTGGAGGCAAGATGGAGGGGGGGGCATATAATTTACGGGTGACTGTAGGAGGATTATACTGTGTGGGAGCACACAAAAAATGAATGAGAATGGGAGGAGTCAACATAAAAGTGGGCAGAGCTAAATTTGCTACGGCGTGGCACATTTTATCCCTCTTTTTACTCTTCAAAAGTTGGGAGCTATGGCGTTGGTGACGCCACACTCCTGTGTGACGTCACTCGCTTCATCTGCGACGTGCAGTGTCCCGACTCCCCCGCCTTCTCCACAAGGGGGCCCACTGAGGCTCTGTCGCCCAAGGGCCCATATAAACCTGGAGCCGGCCCTGTATGGATTCCACAGTTTGCCAAAGCAGAAGTGAGTCTCGAGCTGCTGACTCAGCCGCTGACTCCACGGGAAGATAGAGCATGTCGCTTTTTTTGCCACTAGCTGGAAAAAAAAAAAAACGATGGCAGGAAGAAAAAAAGCAAGGGACTCCCACTGAAGTGAATGGGAACCGTTTTTGCAGGCGAATTTTGAGGCGGATTCCGCGTCAAAATCCACCTGCAAAAACCTCCGTGTGAGCATACCTATGAATGCTCCCACGTCTGCCAATGCAATGGTAGCTTTTAAGCCCTGCTCTTGGTAGGATTTTTGAAAATTAAAATCAACCTTAGGATGGGGTTTTTTGGACCAGATTTTGATGCGGAATCCGCCTCAGAATCTGGCTCAAAAAACTGCCTCCATTGACTTCAATGGGAGCCAATCAGCAAACTGTCCTTTCTTACCGCAGATTCCACTGCGGAATCAGCCATGAACATCTGCAGCACGACACTCCCTCCCGACTAGGCCCATTTATTTGGGCCTAATCAGAAGCGGAATACCGCGACAGTCGGAATTCTGTGACAGTTGCGCTTGCGGAGGGAGGCGTTTTTTTGGACTGGATTCTGAGGCGGATTCCCGCGTCACAATCCAGTCTAAAAATCCCAGCGTAAACCCAGCCTTAAAAATAAACCAAAAATAACAGATTAGTCACTGCCACACTGTAAAAGGGAAAAATGTAAATGCCCAACAGACACATACTTGGAAAGTAATAAGTAGTAATAAGGGCAGCCTATAAAAAAAAAAAAAATCCTCATCAAACCAATTAATTTTTAAAAATTTAAAGTATCTCAAGCTAAATTTCACACTTGCATCCACTAACTATAGAATGTGCGTTGTTCACTTATAGGGTGGTTACATTGGTGTCCTAATGTCTGTCTTTCCCTCGATGTCATCCCCTGTTTATTTGGACATGCTATATATATATATATATATATATATATATATATATATATATATATATATATATATATATATATATATAGCGCATCTTCTCATCGCAGTTGTGGCTCTCAATAGGGCAACGTCTCACAGTTTTTAGAACCATTATCAACTGGTTGTAGAAAACCAACTATTTTGGGAAAAGTACACATTAACAATCAGGTACTAAAGAATCAGCAAAAAAGCTTTTAACAGAAAATGTATCTGGACTAATTCCCAGCAGGGCAATGTTTCATGCAAGATAAACATGTTTTGAAAAAAAGTGCCACTTATGCCTATTGCAAATCCAAAATGGCAAGAAGATTAGGAACAACTTTGTGCCTGTAACTGAAAAAAAGAATACTAAATAATTTGGAATAGTAAATAACAGATGGTATACATCAAAATGGGGTCATTTCTAATATTCTATGCATGATCTTGTTTGAATCACACTTCAAAGAAATCTCAGAAAGAACATTATGTTGCATTGTTATCTCTTCCCAATGCAGGAAAGCGATTTTCCATAAATTTGAATGAACAACTAAAATAACTAAGAATTACTCCCTATTTATTCCGTAAATCTCAGGTATAAATGATTTGTCACTGAGCAGCACGGGTCAATTTATAAAGAATAGAAAGACAGAGTAGTTATCTCAGAAGCTAGAAGAGATAAACTACATGACTAAGATGAAGCAGATTACACAGATTCATGTCAGAGATGAGCGAACACTATTCGAAACAGCAGTTTCGAATAGCACGTTCCCATAGAAAAGAATGGACGTAGCCGACATGCAGGGGGTTAAGCGACCGGCAACCGCTTTGTAAAACAACGCACCCGATCGCCTTTTAAATTAATGCAAAATGTCACGGACACACCTAGTGTCCAATGCTAATGTCCGCACGAGATTTTCCACGGACATTAGCAGCGGACAATAGCTGTCGGACACCGACGGTAGTGTGAACGCCCCCTTAGCGTTTATTTATTTCTCTTGCTTATATAGAACCAACATATTTTGCAGCACTTTACAGATATTTTCATCTCTCACTGTCCCAAGTAGGGCGTACAATCTGAATTCCCTACTAATATGTCTTAGGAGAATGTGTCAAAACACATGGAAACACAGGGAGACAATGCAAAGTCCATGAAGATGTTGTCCTTGGTCAGATTTGAACTCTGTGCTAACCATTGAGCCACTGTAGTAATAAAAGAGCAGATAAATTAGGATTGACATTGTCCAATTGGATCAGCATCAGTGCTATTGTTAATACGATCGCTCATGCACTTTACATTATGGCGGTAGGACATCGTGTTTACATGCGGAGATACAGTCCTATGAAAAAGTTTGGGCACCCCTATTAATCTTAATCATTTTTAGTTCTAAATATTTTGGTGTTTATAACAGCCATTTCAGTTTTATATATCTAATAACAGATGGACACAGTAATATTTCAGGAGTGAAATGAGGTTTATTGTACTAACAGAAAATGTGCAATATGCATTAAACCAAAATTTGACCGGTGCAAAAGTATGGGCACCCTTATCATTTTATTGATTTGAATTCCCCTAACTACTTTTTACTGACTTACTGAAGCACAAAATTGGTTTTGTAATCTCAGTGAGCTTTGAACTTCATAGCCAGATGTATCCAATCATAAGAAAAGGTATTTAAGGTGGCCAATTGCAAGTTGATCTCCTATTTGAATCTCCTCTGAAGAGTGGCATCATGGGCTACTCAAAACAACTCTCAAATGATCTGAAAACAAAGATTGTTCAACATAGTTGTTCAGGGGAAGGATACAAAAAGTTGTCTCAGAGATTTAACCTGTCAGTTTCCACTGTGAGGAACATAGTAAGGAAATGGAAGACCACAGGGACAGTTCTTGTTAAGCCCAGAAGTGGCAGGCCAAGAAAAATATCAGAAAGGCAGAGAAGAAGAATGGTGAGAACAGTCAAGGACAATCCACAGACCACCTCCAAAGAGCTGCAGCATCATCTTGCTGCAGATGGTGTCACTGTGCATCGGTCAACTATACAGCGCACTTTGCACAAATAGAAGCTGTATGGGAGAGTGATGAGAAAGAAGCCGTTTCTGCATGTACGCCACAAATAGAGTTGCCTGAGGTATGAAAAAGCACATTTGGACAAGGCAGCTTCATTTTGGAAACAAAAATTGAGTTGTTTGGTTATAAAAAAAGGCGTTATGCATGGCGTCCAAAAAGAAACAGCATTCCAAGAAAAACACATGCTACCCACTGTAAAATTTGGTGGAGGTTCCATCATGCTTTGGGGCTGTGTGGCCAATGCCGGCATCGGGAATCTTGTTAAAGTTGAGGGTCGCATGGATTCCACTCAGTATCAGCAGATTCTTGAGAATAATGTTCAAGAATCAGTGACGAAGTTGAAATTACGCCGGGGATGGATATTTCAGCAAGACAATGATCCAAAACACCGCTCCAAATCCTCAGGCATTCATGCAGAGGAACAATTACAATGTTCTGGAATGGCCATCCCAGTCCCCAGACCTGAATATCATTGAACATCTGTGGGATGATTTGAAGCGGGCTGTCCATGCTCGGCGACCATCTAACTTAACTGAACTTGAATTGTTTGTCCAAAATACCTTTATCCAGGATCCAGGAACTGATTAAAAGCTACAGGAAGCGACTAGAGGCTGTTATCTTTGCAAAAGGAGGATCTACTAAATATTAGTCACTTTTCTGTTGAGGTGCCCATACTTTTACACCGGTCAAATTTTGGTTTAATGCATATTGCACATTTTCTGTTAGCATATTGCACATTTTCTGTTAGTACAATAAACCTCATTTCAATCCTGAAATATTACTGTGTCCATCAGTTATTAGATATATCAAACTGAAATGGCTGTTGCAAATACCAAAATATTTAGAACTAAAAATGATTAAGATTAATAGGGGTGCCCAAACTTTTTCATAGGACTGTATATGGCCATAAAAGAAGCATTATTATGCTCACAATAACTATGTAATCGCTTGACAGATGAGAGCTTCATCTGTGGTTTGTTATACGGCGCAATGAACAAGAAGTGTTTGCTCGCATGATAATTTGTCATGTGTAGTAGACCGATATAGGATTATCCACACACGGTATCACGGTACTTTTTGTTGTATTCATCTTGTGCTCCTGTCCCGTGGGAAACATGCCATATCAGAAGGTGAAGTCAGAGCAGGAGATAAGCCATGTGTAATATCTGCCTGACAGGAAAAGGTCTCAGCAGTGATAAGGCCGCACGGCTAGAAAGCATTGTTCAGCGATTTGAGAATAAGCCATAGAGGAACTAGCGCATAAGCTGAATTATGTTGATTTGTTTATACGATCAGTTCAGATCGATATTAGGAAATATCCGTCAGATACTTCTGTAGAAGAGGAATATAAATGGTTATGACCTTTCTATGCTTTTGGACTATTTTTTCTCAATAGTTCTACGCAGTATCTGCATAGCCCGATTATTGTAGATTCATAGTTATGTCCCAAGAGAATTATCATTCTTGGACAACAAATAATTAAAATAAATAAAGACCATCATGCTTTACTTGTGGCTAAAATTTGGCCTTTATTAAGGGGTTACCAATTCCATTGAAATAATTAAATAACCAATAATTAAATCAATAAATAATTGATAACGAAACACGTAACCAATAACCGTATTGAAACTGTCCCCCCAGCATTAGCTGGAGGACTAAAATCCCCTCTAATAAAGCAACGCGACATGTCCATAAAAGCATCTTGTAAAGGGCAGAAGAGCGGGTGCTGCTGTTCCATCCTGGATACGGTGACAAGACAGCTCATACTGGTGACACAGCTTTATTTATATTAACATTTTCCCGCGGTTGACGCCAACAGTCCAATCAGCTGTTCTAATCAGTTGCTAGGCAGAATAAGATAAACACCTCAGAACCTGCTCATGCTTCAATGGTCCAATCAGCTGTTAGGAAGCCTGCTACCAGGCAGACTTGTGGAAACATCTGGAAGCTCTGGATCGGAGGCATAGCTGAACCAAAGTTGACTTTTAATCAGAATAAACCACTGGAAACACAAAATAGGGTAGAAGAGAGAAACAGACCATACCAAATTCACTAACAATTAGAGCTGGTGTCACAACACCATGGGCCCACATTCGCTATGGCTACTGAGGCCTAACAGGGCTGGAATTAGCTTCATTGCTGGGTTATTTGCAATTTCTTGGTTGACAAGTGCACAAACCATGCTTTATATCTTTACAACTGCTGACTTTCCTTAGCATTGTTTAATAAACTATATCCAATTTTATCCTGGTTACACAAATTATATGTAACTCTAAGGGTAAGAGTACCATAAACTGCTTGTGTCTCAGTGTGTCGCTTGACTCATGTCGCACAATGTAGTTTTCAGAATATTTAATGCACATGAACATCCTTTTTCAATGGAAAAGTTGAACTCCTATGAACAGCTGAATTTATTATTATTATATTATTATGAATAATAATAATAATAATAATAATAATAATAATGGGTCGCACAATTTTTGATGTCACGTTATGATATATACGTTGTGTAGCTGAAGGTATTGTTCAGCAAAATGGGTGTGTTGCACAAGAGTTACAGGGACACTATATGGCAAAATGATGCCAAACCTAAAGTAAGTGAGTAACATTACAACATCACTATGGGTGTAAACAAAGAGTTATATCTCATTTTGCAGTCAACAGACAGTTTTCTGGTTTTCTACAAGATTTTAGAGTATATCCTGCACATTTTGCAAAAAACAAAAAAGTGAGTTGGTCACTTATTTTGGAGCAGAAAGTTTGGCTCAGAATTGCCCCTGCAATTTGTCATAAAGGTGTTTGATGAAGTCACCATGGCAGTTGCAGCTTACAAGGAGATGTTTGTTATAAGACAACCTCTTCATAAGGAACTTATATGTCAGCACTGCCGGTATGTACCATAGTGCCAGACATGTTGCTGCCGATAGTTTTGGCACAGATATCCATCCTCTGTCAGAAGGAGAGCCTTATAACTCAGCGGGACACCTACCGGCAAAGCTGACTGTGTGCTATATTAAGCGTACGGTCAGTTTTCTAGTTGTATATAATACCGCCAATATCCAAGGACATGAAAGGTCCTCTTTCAGCTAGTAGAGGTCTTTTATTAAAACTTCTGGAGACAAGGAAGGTTTGGGGATTTTAGACATTCAGAGTCATTATTTTGAAAAATGCTTTAGTAATTCTGGAGCATTTAAAATTACCAATATATATATATATATATATATATATATATATATATATATATACACGGATATTTAAGCATAGAATATATATAAGTATAAATCAAAGAAAAAAAATCAGGCTGCCTTGTCCCCGTGCTGTGACTGCACAGCTCACGCTCACCACTGGAAAAGCCAGCAACATAGTGTTCCTATGGCACTGTTTGCAGGCTATGCCAGCATTCAGTCAGTACACCCACATATCCTGTTCTTGTTTGCACAGTGTTCTAGTGAAACACTGTGCCAGTTCCTTCTCCATTCCGGTGGCAGTTTGTAAAACTCACGGCCTGCAGTTTCCTTTATTAGAATAGGGTTATTTAACACACAACATCTCTTTTGTTTTAGAGTGTTTTGCAAAAGCAACAAGCAAAAGTAAATCTTCCCTGGCTGAGCAGCCTGCACACAAAAGATTTATTCTATAGGGGCTTTTGTAGATTGCATCCATGGACAAATCTTTATTTTCGCCTCAATCTGTGGTTTCTAATGTAGATGTTTTAAAGGGATTCTATCATTAGAATCCCGTTTTTAGCTAAACCCACATCAGAATAGCCTTAAAGGGGTATTCCCACGTCGCATACTCACCAGTCTTCGATGCTGTAAATTCTTGCGTCTACACTCCCCAGCATCCCCCTCTCTATTACAGCGGATGCCGGGTCTGTATTGGCAGCCCCTTCCCCCAAAGTACAAACTACCTCCCTCAAGCCCCTCCTCCCTCCCCCCTGAGAGCAGGCAGATACATCACTTGACTTTTGACCAGATAAGTCAAGGGATGTGTCAACAAAGAAATGAATAAAGTAAGATAGTGGACAAACAAAGCAGTTTTGCTGAAGCAATGTATTTAGGAAAAGTCTTACATTCACAAGCCGTATAGATAGGATCCTTGTGATGGGACAACCCCTTTAAGAATGGCTATTCTTCCCAAACCTTTAGAAGTCTTCTCAGTGCCACCGTTCGGTATACAGTATATTCCCGGTTTCTTCATTATGGTAATGAGTTTTCTCGCAGCACTGGGGGTGGTCCTCTCCCATTTGGACACAGGAAAATAGCCGACTGACATGCGGAGTTGGCACACTCGGCCATTTTCCTGTGGCCGAACAAAAGAGAAGAGGCGGAGAACAAGGTGGCGGCAGCAGTGCTGGAGAGAAAATTCATTACCACAATGAAGAAACCAGGAATATATACCAAATGGCGGCGCGGAGAACACTTCTAAAGGTAGGGAAAGAATAGCCTTTTTTAAGGCTATTCTGACATGGGTTTAGCTAAAAACAGGATTCTAATGATAGAATCCTTTAAATTTGACCAAGAGTATGGGAGTTTTAATACGGAGCATAGTTATCAATTGTTGTAAGATTAAGTGAACAGAGAGAGAATAGTAACTGTAGTTGGGCAGGCTAAAAGCAGAGCTCATCCTGAGCCTCCTTGTTCATGGCAGACTATGGAGATGTGACAACCAGTTCTTTATGACAACACAGATTTCTTTGCCATTCATGATATTTGTAAAACTCACATTTTAATGGCAGAGATTAGTGTTTTTCATTCAGCAAGCATGTATTGTAAGCATATAGATACATGGAACATGCATGTCCTAACAAAAACTAAAAATCTATAGCACAATTTAGTACGGCAAATTAGGATGCAATCATACAAATCGGAAAAGGTAGTCTAATAAAACTAAAACAATTCAAGGATCTTATAAAAATATCTGGTAAATCAAGAGATAGATAATGGATTATATGTAAAGTGTTGCATATAAAGCAGAGAATTTTACCATTTGATGACTGAAATCTGCTGCACACATAACACTATACAGTGTTGGCCAAAGGTATTGGCACCTCTGCAATTCTGTCAGATAATACCCATTTTCTTCCAGAAAATGATTGCAATCACAAATTCTTTGGTTTTATTATCTTCATTTAATTTGTTTTCAATGGAAAACCACAAAAATAATTGTCAAAAAGCCAAATTGGATATAATTCCACAGCAAACATAAAAAAGGGGGTGAACAAAAGTATTAGCACTGTTTGAAAAATCATGTGATGCTTCTCTAATTTGTGTAATTAACAGCACCTGTTACTTACCTGAGGCACCTAACAGGTGGTGGCAATAACTAAATCACACTTGCAGCCAATTGAAATGGATTATCGTTTACTCAACCTCTGTCCTGTGTCCTTCTGTGTACTACATTGAGCATGGAGAAAAGAAAGAAGACCAAAGAACTGTCTGAGGACTTGAGAAGCAAAATTGTGAAGAAACATGAGCAATCTCAAGGCTACAAGTCCATCTCCAAAGACCTGAATGTTCCTGTGTCTACCGTGCGCAGTGTCATCAAGAAGTTTAAAGCCCATGGCACTGTGGCTAACCTCCCTAGATGTGGACGGAAAAGAAAAATTGACGAGAGATTTCAAAGCAAGATTGTGCATATGGTGGATAAAGAACCTCAACTAACATCCAAACAAGTTCAAGCTGCCCTGCAGTCCGAGGGTACAACAGTGTCACCCCGTACTATCCGTCGGCGTCTGAATGAAAAGGGACTGTATGGTAGGATACCCAGGAAGACCCCACTTCTTACCCAGAGACATAAAAAAAGCAAGGTTGGAGTTTGCCAAAACTCACCTGAGAAAGCCAAAAACGTTTTGGAAGAATGTTCTCTGGTCAGATGAGACAAAAGTAGAGCTTTTGGGGAAAAGGCATCAACATAGAGTTTACAGGAAAAAAAGAGGCCTTCAAAGAAAAGAACACGGTCCCTACAGTCAAACATGGCGGAGGTTCCCTGATGTTTTGGGGTTGCTTTGCTGCCTCTGGCACTGGTCTGCTTGACCGTGTGCATGGCATTATGAAGTCTGAAGACTACCAACAAATTTTGCAGCATAATGTAGGGCCCAGTGTGAGAAAGCTGGGTCTCCCTCAGAGGTCATGGGTCTTCCAGCAGGACAATGACCCAAAACACACTTCAAAAAGCACTAGAAAATGGTTTGAGAGAAAGCACTGGAGACTTCTAAAGTGGCCAGCAATGAGTCCAGACCTGAATCCCATAGAACACCTGTGGAGAGATCTCATGATGGCAGTTTGGAGAAGGCACCCTTCACATCTCAGGGACCTGGAGCAGTTTGCCAAAGAAGAATGGTCTAAAATTCCAGCAGAGCATTGTAAGAAACTCATTGATGGTTACCGGAAGCCGTTGTTCGCAGTTATTTTGTCTAAAGGTTGTGCTACCAAGTATTAGGCTGAGGGTGCCAATACTTTTGTCCGGCCCATTTTTGGAGTTTTGTGTAAAATGATCAATGATTTGGCTTTTTTTTCATTCTCTTTTGTGTTTTTTCATTGCAAGCAAAATAAATGAAGATATTAATACCAAAGAGTTTGTGCTTGCAATCATTTTCTGGAAGAAACTGAGTATTATCTGACAGAATTGCAGGGGTGCCAATACTTTTGGCCAACACTATATTAATCATAATCTGGATCGCGTTGTATCAATTAAAACTGTTCTGCACTGGAAGATCAAAAGCTGCAATTAAAAATAAATAAATAAATACAAAAATTCACTGAAGGGTTAATTTCTACTCTCCACACTCGCATACTGAAAATGAATTTCTAAGCAGTTTGAGCCTCCCAGACCCACAGCAGCGTTTATCTTGCCTGCAGTGTGTTGCTATATTTAGGTAGCGTGCGCACATAAACGTTATATGGATTGATTGTGAATGAACTACACATTTCCAATGGGCTTACTGAGACTGTGACATGTTACAATATTTTTCACTTTATTTTATTATTTGATATTCTACACATCAATATTTTACTGTGAGAAAAGCAGCATGAGATTAATGGCTTCACACACAGACCAGTAGATTCATATGGGGGAGAATGGTCTGAATTAGAAGATAGCACACATAGGTATGTTCTCTAGCAGCTAAAAGAATGTAGGAGAATGTATCATCTAATTTACAGGATAATATACCCCATACTGGAAACAGCATCAGAAGTTGTAGAGGTCTGTCTCCTTTAACACCAACAACAACAAAAAATCACAGATCATTTTCTTGAATTTAAGATAGCAGTACAATATTTCTTAAAATGACACTTCACATCTGTATTCAGGGAGTCCGCTTGGGGAACCCCCGAATGGAAACCTATATATATATATATATATATATATATATATATATATATATATATATATATAGGAACAGCGGATCCCATAGACTATAATGGAGTCTGTGTGGTTTCCGTACCAAACACGCGGAGAGATGCTTCTTGCAGGACTTTTCTCTCCTCATGTTTCATGTCGAAACAGAGCATAACCCATATGGACTTCATTATAGTCTTTTGAGTCCGTGGGTTTCCTTAGGTAACTGATTTTTTTATCCATATAGGTTTCCATTCTGAGTGTTCCCAAGCAAACTTCCCAACAGATGTGAACTGGGCCTAAGACTCAGTTTGCATAGGTTTTTTTTTTTTTTTTTTTTTTTTTTTTTTTAAAATTAACTGCATGTGGTTTTCTAACTGTAGATATGAGTAGTACAAGAAATTCTGTATCTCCCCTGTATAACAGCCAGTACACCAGGATGTTATAATACAGGTGAGATGTATAGTAACATGTGCTACTCATATCTGCAATTAAAAAGCAGTATGTGCCCATAAGAAACTGCTACATGTCTGCCATATTTGGTCTTAAAGAGAAGTAGTGGAGTGAGGTTGGGTGGCAGGACAGAGAGGTTAAAAATAACAAGCAATCCTTCCTCTCTTCTAGTGTAAAGTGAGTTTTTCACTGACAATTATTATATAAAGATTATATAAAAGAGTGCTTCAGGCATTCTAATGTATTTACCATTAGGTGTAGAGAATGGGATGGCACAAAGCTAGGAAACGTCACAATAGGGGTCTGTGCATGATAGAGAAGAGTAGACATTACCTGTCTATGCAGCAGTACTGTATTCTGTCTGTAACTTCACCAGTAAAATGGCTTTCCCAGAGAGTCAGAGCCATGTGTGCTGGGCCCAGGCAGAAGTGTGGGGTCCTGACCTGTGGTATCCCTGGTTAGGATTCAGTCTGCAGGGTTCTAGTTCAGGATAACTATCCTAGCCATATGCAACATTGATTTCTGTGATTGGAATAATCCTATAGGATTTATTTTTAAAAATGCATTTTTTGTATACCCTATGACACACACTCAGCATGCTTTGTCAGGTCACTGCTAGTGCGCTTTATTACTGGGAGGGGTCTGGGCAATGTGTGGAGATGACTGCAGCACTTTATATTGTGGTATTAGACAATGTAATCTTTAGCAGTGCATATTCCTCTGAAAACTCTTAATTACAAAGCCTACAGCCCACACACATTGGCGGGGGGAAGCTCGCGCTCTCTAAACCACTTATTATTGGGAAATATTGCTCTGCTTTCTGGGCTGCCTACTACTGCACCAAGGGTGATGGGATTTTAGAATAAATCATTAGACTGAGAAAGTATGTAAAATATTATTGCTACTTCTAGTATTAAAGGGGATGTTTCCTGAGCCATCATATTCATGTTAGAGTATATTCTCACATAAGTATAAGTGAAGTAGAATACATTCCCACATAAGTATAATAAGAACCCAGGCCTAAAACTGAGGTTTGGGTTCCCTTTAAATTCATGAGGGTAGCGTGGTTGGGACAGCAGTGAAAAGGAATTCTTGGCCTGCTAAGAAGAATTATGAATTCTTCATTTCAAGATAATACAAATATTATATATATATATATATATATATATATATATATATATATATATATATATATATAATCTGGTGGCTAAATGGAAGGCTCTGCTTGGTGTAAGGTTCTTATAATGAATAGAGATGAGCGAACAGTGTTCTATCGAACACATGTTCGATCGGATATCAGGGTGTTCGCCATGTTCGAATCGAATCGAACACCGCGTGGTAAAGTGCGCCAAAATTCGATTCCCCTCCCACCTTCCCTGGCGCCTTTTTTGCACCAATAACAGCGCAGGGGAGGTGGGACAGGAACTACGACACCGGGGGCATTGAAAAAAATTGGAAAAAGTCATTGGCTGCCGAAATCAGGTGACCTCCATTTTAGACGAATAGTGGATTTCAAATCCGGGTCATATGAGAATGTGAACTTTGTGACTATGAGACAGGGATAGCTGTACAGGCAGGGATAGCTAGGGAGAACCTTTATTTAGGGGGGAATGTTATTAAAAATAACTTTTTGGGGCTCTATCGGGTGTGTAATTGTGATTTTTGTGAGATAAACTTTTTCCCATAGGGATGCATTGGCCAGCGCTGATTGGCCGAATTCCGTACTCTGGCCAATCAGTGCTGGCCAATGCATTCTATTAGCTTGATGAAGCAGAGTGTGCACAAGGGTTCAAGCGCACCCTCGGCTCTGATGTAGCAGAGTCGAGGCTGCACAAGGGTTCAAGCGCACCCTCGGCTCTGATGTAGGAGAGCCGAGGGTGCACTTGAACCCTTGTGCACCCTCGGCTCTGCTACATCAGAGCCGAGGGTGCGCTTGAACCCTTGTGCACACTCTGCTTCATCAAGCTAATAGAATGCATTGGCCAGCGCTGATTGGCCAGAGTACGGAATTCGGCCAATCAGCGCTGGCTCTGCTGGAGGAGGCGGAGTCTAAGATCGCTCCACACCAGTCTCCATTCAGGTCCGACCTTAGACTCCGCCTCCTCCAGCAGAGCCAGCGCTGATTGGCCGAATTCCGTACTCTGGCCAATCAGCACTGGCTAATGCATTGTATTGGCGTGATGAAGCAGTGCTGAATGTGTGTGCTTAGCACACACATTCAGCTCTACTTCATCGGGCTAATAGAATGCATTGGCCAGTGCTGCATCTGATGTAGCAGTGCCGAGTGTGCATCAGATGTGTAGTTGAGCAAAACTGACTAGGAATGCATTGGCCAGCCTTCGGCCAATCAGCGCTGGCTCTGCTGGAGGAGGCGGAGTCTAAGGTCGGACCTGAATGGAGACTGGTGTGGAGCGATCTTAGACTCCGCCTCCTCCAGCAGAGCCAGCGCTGATTGGTCGAGTTCCGTACTCTGGCCAATCAGCACTGGCCAATGCATTTCTATGGGGAAAAGTTAGCTTGCGAAAATCGCAAACTGACAGGGATTTCCATGAAATAAAGTGACTTTTATGCCCCCAGACATGCTTCCCCTGCTGTCCCAGTGTCATTCCAGGGTGTTGGTATCATTTCCTGGGGTGTCATAGTGGACTTGGTGACCCTCCAGACACGAATTTGGGTTTCCCCCTTAACGAGTTTATGTTCCCCATAGACTATAATGGGGTTCGAAACCCATTCAAACACTCGAACAGTGAGCGGCTGTTCGAATCGAATTTCGAACCTCGAACATTTTAGTGTTCGCTCATCTCTAATAATGAACAGTCAACGAGGTGTTGTGCACACAGCACCTCTAAACAATGCAATGGGTTACCTGTCGATCGGTGGGAATCTGAAATTATGCTTGCAGAGTTGTCAGACAGAAAGGGATCTCTTATACCTGTCATATTGAAATCTCATATGTATAACTGCTTATCTGCAATGAAATAGGTGATTTCTTTTGGGCTGGTGCTGAGCCATAGAATCCATTGTTTTCATATTTCAACCTGGGTTAAGACCAACAATTGAGAAATAGCAGCATATAACTGGGATCTGTACTAGGGGACTATGCCATACAGAAGTGGTTTTCCATGCACAGTTGGCCCCTAGAGGCATAAAACAACATCTGACATGTTAGAGTAAATTATTCCAAAATGAAGAGCAACATCCTTGGTTTTTGCGGTGTAGAAATATTGTTTGTTTTCTGTGCAGTGTGATAGATTAATGTAACACTATATTAGCCCTTGATACACTTTAACTGTAGCTTCAGATTTTTCAAGTTGACTCCTTTTCCTTCAGTGAGCTTTCTTTCTATTCAGCTGCAGCTCCCTCAGGAGCCTGCAGCAGTCTCTGTAATGTCATTTCCCAGTCTGCCTTAAAATATCTGTAAATGTCAACGCTTGTCATGTGCTAGCAGCATCTTGGTCTCATGTGGGCTGCACACTTCCACTGCCTTTCTCTAGAGCAGTCTCAGTCCCCGTCTTCATCTTACAACTACATGCTGTTGCCTAGCTAGAAAGTACAAAAATTGGTCATCGGGATGACCTACATAGAGTTTATGCTATACAAAGGCTTCCACGCTGGGACAAGTTTAAGAATCAACATTACATTGTTAGGCCAGATGGGCAATCTGGCAATTCAGATCTGAAGGGCTGGCTGATCAGCACTAGTTAGCCCCCTAAGACCCACCGTACTGAATATCTGGGCCATCTGTAAGCTCAAGGAATCACACAGCTCTTATCAACATTATTAAAGACAATTTCACAGCAGATGGACATTTGTGTGAAACTAGGACTAGTTTCTGACCTTGGTACTAGAGCTGATATGGGAAAGCAACATATCAGTTGCAATATTTATACATAGTTGTGCAAAAAAAAAAAAAAAAAGGTCATTTTACAGAGACAGATTAAAAAAAGGCTCTAGCTAGATATATGTCCTATTATGCATAAAATATTCATATTTGGTATGATCATCCCAAGCAGAATACCATATGTGTGTTTCCTCAGCCATGAAGTAAAAAGAAGAAACTGAAGAAAACTAGGAAGGAACAATTAATCTGGGAAAAAAATTGATGAAATAATAGAAATCAAAGCAAAACAAAAAAAAAATCTGGTTCACATCAAACAAGACTTTCTTTACTCACTGTAAATATGACTTAGCATTGCAAGGTTATTTTAAAGGTCCTGCATGAATTTTGCATGTTCTCTAGATGTAAGTGTAGGTTTCCCCCCACAATCCAAACACATAGTGAAAGGTAAATGGGCCGGCTATGAAATTTACTTTAGTGTGCCGGAGAGAAAGGAATGAGATTGTGAGAACTATTTGAGACTGAAGTGAATGATGACAGTTTTACAGAACTGTCTGCACTATATAATACGGCTGGTCGATTATGATTTGATTAAAATCAAAATTTTTTAGGTCACGCTCCTTTTAAATCATGCCCCCTTTTACAGTATGACTAAGGGCGGGCTCACATCTGTGCCCGGTCTCTGCTTTGTGCGTTTCCGTCTTCTTCCGACAGGAGACGGAATCCAGGCAGTCAGTGTCCGCCCGTGAGCATCTTCTGGTCTCTGTGGAGAAACCGTGAATGGGTTTGAAAACTGACTGCCGGTGTCAGTCTCCTGTTCAGTTTCTTGGGCAGAAAACGGAAACATGAAAGCGGAGACCGTGCGCAGGTGTGAACCCGCCCTAAGTGATGTGCAAAACTCCTGAGGTTAGGTCTGAATAAAACCACCAGGCAAAAATGGCTGTACCGAAGTGGCATTATGCTCCGGGGTCTAAAAAGTGGAGCCTATCATGGGCATCAGCACGACTCCCGGCTTTCTTTGGTGATTCAGACTGATGTCAGGGATCACCGAGGCCTGTGATTGTGCCTCAATTGCCCCAGTCATAGACGTCAGCGGTTTCTGACAACAGGCAGCAGTGCCAAAGAGAACCCCAGAAAGGCAAGTAAGGCTGAGGTCCCACTTTGCAGAAACGCAGCTTTTTGCCATGGTTTTTTTTTTAGCCAAAACCAGGAGTGGATTGAGCAAAATGTAGAAGTATAAGAGGTTCATATATATTTCCCATTCCTTCTGTAGACAATCTTGGCTTTGGCTCAAACACAAAAAATAAATAAATCTGCATTTCTGCAACGTTGGGCCTTAGCCTAACACTGTTATTTATGTTTGAACACCTTCCCGGGGCATCTGACCATTATCATCTTGGGTCTGAAGAGACCCTGGAGTATATTAAAAGCAGTTTTGGCTTGGACCTGTTTTTTTCAAATGAAACTTAAAATATTGTAATGATTGGACCAAAATAACTTGTGTGACCAAAATCACGTTGGTTTCTGTTCAGTTTCTATTATTATTCGATCAATAGGCCAACCCAACTACATGAGCAACAGAAATATACATTTTCATCTGACTGCCTATGGGTTCTAAATATTTATATCTATGGGAGCATTCACACTATTGTTGTTGACAATCAGTATTGTCCATTGCTAGTGTCCATTACAAGATTTTAGTAATGGACACTAGCGGAACCGTCACAAATTCATTAAAATTTCCATTCATTTCAATGGGATTTTATCTTGTGTCCGTTAGTGAAAGTTAGTGTCAGTAATACCCGTTTTTTCCAACATGCAGGATTTTTATGTCCGTTTAAAAAAAACAAACAAAAAAACGGTTTCACAATGGACATCAAGCATCCGTTACTTTTTAACATTGAAGTCTATGGGTAATGGACAGTAATAGGTGGGATTCAGTTACACTACCTATTTATACTATATATTACTATTACTGTACTTTTTGTTTCTGCTCATGCTCAGAAAGCAGAAATAAAAAACTGCACAAAAATCGGACAGTATAAAAATGAACACTAACACTAACTGATGCCAATATGTCAGTTTTTTTTAATTGGTCCATTAAATTGATCAATTAAAAAAATGGACACATTAACATCAGTTAGTGTCTATAACGGATATCCAACGATAGTATGAATGGGGAGTGCCCAGCTTTTTCTACTTTTTGGATTGTATTTGGACTTTTCTGTTTGCTGTGAGCACCACCAGTGAATTGTATGGAGTTTATCCTTCATGATACAGTCTGTATGCATGTAGTAGTGCCACTTTATCCTTCATATTTATTAAGACTACTCATTTCACTTGTTAAGAAATAGACCAATAATAGTGACTAGTTTTCCTGTATGAGGGAATGTAGAAAAAAAATTGTAGTATGAAGGCTGAAAGGAATGACTATTTTTACCTACATCATCACTGGTTAAAAATCAAAAACTGACAATATGACCATATCCAGCAGAGGACTGTCAGGGTTCAAATGCCTCTGAGCCACTCTTTTTATTTTACGAGGACTGAGACTAAGAAGTCATGGATACTCCTTCACAGCCAAACACAATCACTCCAGCACTGTCTTGTCAGAAACTATGAATTCCTGATAGCCGCCTGCAGGAAACACAAGCCTTAGGCTACAATGGAGCTGGCACTACTGGTATATTTCATTATTGGTTTATTTCTGGGGAAAATACTGATTGCCTAACCTTAGACTTTTTACTTGGGACTTTAATTTCTGAAAATGTTATATATATATTCCAATATTTTAAGAGTTTTCACAGGAAGATAAAGCATGGCCTACCCTTAGAAATACTTGATCTTTGCCTATGTAAATAATGAAAGGAGCCTTTTATTTTGCTGACAGGTATGGGTTCCCGGAGTCAGATTCAATTAAACACTGATGGTGTATTTTAAACGGAATAATTCTTAGAAGCATTAGTGAGGCATTATTTCAAGATGCGAGGTTGCGGGTAACATTAAAATGTAGAATATGCCAAGCACAAGATTCAATGCTAGAAAACTTAGGATAGGTCATCAGTTTAGGTTCGGCATGTGTCTGACAACCAGGCCCCCAACTATGCAGCTGTTTCAGTAGTAACCAAGCACCTCAACGTACATGTGTGCGGTGGCTGTTCTTGGTAGTCTCTTTGGTACCGTATTTTTCGGACTATAAGACGCACTTTTTTCCCCCCAAATTTCGGAGGAAAATGAGGGTGCGTCTTATAGTCTGAATGTGGAGTGGGTTTGCGGCATGGCCGCGCTACTGTCACCGCTGATTTTCTTCAGCGGCAGTATCGCGGCAATCTGCAGGCCCCGGCAGCTAAGACAGTCCCCGGCATCTGCTGTAATAGACCGGCGGATGCCGGGGAGTGTCTTAGCTGCCGGGGCCTGCAGATTGCCGCGATACTGCCACTGCTGGTTTTCTTCAGCGGCAGGAGCGTGACAATACTGCAGGCCCCGGCAGCTAAGACACTCCCCGGCATCCGCCGGTCTATTACAGCAGATGCCGGGGACTGTCTTAGCTGCCGGGGCCTGCAGATTGCCGCGCTACTGCCGCTGAAGAAAACCAGCGGTGACAGTAGCGCGGCCATGCTGCAAATCCGCTCCTCCTCCGCAGGTCCTGGCAGTCAGTTAGCCCCGGGGCCGGTCCCCACCGGCCCCATACCTTTAGTGATGCAGGCCGGCTCCTGCACGGCGAGGCCGCAGGAGCCGACCTGTTCCGATGACAGCCGGGAGCTAATGAAGGCTCCCAGGCTTGTCATAGATATATATTACTATCGCGGCTGGTCTATGACCCTCCGCGATAGTAATGTATAGAATCTCCCATAGACGGCAATACACTTGTATTGCCGTCTATGGGACTTGCAATCAAATGATTGCAGTTTCAAGCCCCCTAGGCGGGAGATATTAAAATAGTAAAAAAAAAAAAAAACCACTTAAAAAGAATATAATAAAAAATAAAATAAATAAAAGTTCACCTCCTTTCCCTAGAATACATATAAAAGTATAACATTACTGTGAAACATACACATTAGGTATCCCTGTGTCTGAAAATGCCCGGTCTACTAATATTTTTATGTACAGTGAACGTCAAAATCAAAAGTGCTAAACTGCCGGGTTTTTCTCTCTGTTTTGCCTCTGAATTAAATAAAAGGTGATCTAAGCAATAAACATTTCTCAAAATGGTATAACTAAAAAGTACAGCTGGCCCCACAAAAAAAACGCCCTATACATCCCCGTACAGCTGCAAGGTCACCTGTCAATGTGGCCTTGCAGCTGTTCCAAAACTACAACTCCCATATATTAAATATTTTACCATTTTTTGCCTGAAAATTTTTTTTCCCTATTTTTCTCCTCTAAAACCTGGGTGCGTCTTATAGTCCGAAAAATATGGTAGTTCTTTTGACTCATGATTTACATTGTCTATCACAGAAAAAACTATCAGATTGGCCAACAAGTACCGTGTTTCCTGAAAGTAAGACAGTGTCTTATATTAAATTTTGGTCCTAAAGATATGCTATGTATTATTTTCAGGGGATGTCTTATTTTATTTTTGTGTGCTGCTACCACCACTGCGCTACGCTGAGATGTGCTTGCTGCACAAAGACTGTATAAAGAAAATCATTGCAGCCGGCTGAACGCTGTGCGCGGTTCTCCATGTGCACAGGAAAGTCAGCTGCTGCCTCTGTTGTGATACCGTACATTGTATCCACTGTTCCTGCTGCTCTGGGATGAGCTGGGAGAGTGGACCCCCCACCGCATACAATGCTTAGTGTATGCACAGCAGCCATTTCCCAGTTCATCCCACAGCAGCAGGAACAGTGGACACAACGTATCGCAACAGCGTCAGTAGCCGGCATACCTGTGCACACGGAACATCACGCACAGTGTTCAGCCGGCTGCAATGTTTTTCTTCATACAATCTTTGCGCAGAAAGATTATAATTATTGGGGGATGTCTTACTTTCAGGGGGTGCCTTATATTAGGCAATTCAACAAAACCTCTGCTATTTCTTACTTTCGGGAGAGGACTTATTTTTGGGGAAACAGGTTATCCCTCATTTTTGCTATGCAAAGATAATCTCTATAACATACAGTAAATGAAGAAACAATACCTTGAAGCTCAAGCAGCCTTGAAAGCTATTGACCTGCAGATTATTTCTAGCCTTGCAAGTTTAGCATCTGATCAATCTATTATACTAAAGTATCAAATGAAAGTATGTAAATGTATTGTTTCCCTCGTGAGAATGAGGTATCATTGCCAGTACAGCTTAGTTCAGACATTCAGCCACCATCACTGTACATAAGAGGAACAATCTTAACACATTAGCTCTAATACTCCCCATGTTAGGTTATGACTTTATTAGCACCCTATTGCTTTATCACTGTGGCAACGCTCTCTGGCCATTATTCTAACAATTGAAGCATTTAATCACAACAAAGAAACGATCATTTATCTGAGCTGAATGTTTGTTCAGACAGCATAACATTATTCTTCATCTCAGCTTTCTTTTTAAACTTATGCCAATGCGGTTAAGTGACATCATCATGAACATCAGCATGGATTTTAATAGTTACAAAGCTATAGTACAGTACCATGAGGTGGACGTTCCTCACCGCCCAGCAATGATGTTGCTTTTTAAGGCTCACCTTTCTGACAGCGTAGGGATATCAGTGATGAAACTACTGGCACCAAAGCGTATACGGCAAAGCTGGCGGCACACTAAATTCAGAACACTGTCAGATTTCTAGCAGTATAGAATATCTACGTCAACGTCAGATGACATAAAAGGTCCTTTTTTAAAGGGGTTGCCTTCTAACAAGCAACCACTGCAATGGTGACCGCATTGAACAGCTTTATGATGAATTGAAGGGCAATTCTAAGCCAAACTTTCTACCCCAACATAAGTGACCAGGGCCATGAATTCAAAATTAGAGCGATAGTGCTGACAACCAATACTAATACATGAACATATGCATAATTATCAGTTTCGGAGGCCAATGTATGATGTAGAACTTTACTGTCTTAATTTTGAAACAAATGATCTCATTTGAGAAACTATGATGGCATAGCAAATATTTCAGGACGTTGGACAGCTCCATAGAGCAGGTTGCAAATATTCTAAAAGAAGAAACTTGTAGGTATGCCATTTACTACAGAATTATGGCCAATGGGGTCCAGTCATATTTCATATATGCAAGCTGACAAAATAATTATTCTACTTGTCTGTTGTTATAAGCTAGGAGAATAAGGAGTACATACCATTTTCATCTTCATCTTGATAATGCAATGGGGCAAATTTCTTAAAACTGGCATTTTGTATAGTGTTGTAATAGATTACCACAAAATCAGCACTCTAATTGTAATCTAAACAAAAATCACACACGGTCAAACTAATAACTACATTTCAATATGTAGACAGTCTGATCTGCATACATCCCGCAAAAACATGGGACTCTACTATGTGCATGGGATGAAGAAGCCCCCATTTATATGCACACGTGTACCTACTGACCTAATGCTTGATGGAAAAAATACATTGCATGACCCCTTTAACTTATGGAGTACTATACATACACCCTCTGCTTTTAAATGCGTCTGTCTCAAGACTTCTAGAACCATATCCATAGATACTTGGCAAGAGGATCATTTCTTTCTCCTGATAAGTGAAGGAACACGGTTTCTATTAATTTCATAATTGTCAGTATGTCAATACATTTATTTTATGAGGTATAATGCAACTAACAATAACTTCACAGTAGGCCCTTTCCATCTTTAGTTTTTATATTCATAACTATGTTACTATAGCAACCATTGCCAGGCTCACTAGCCTATGTCAGCTTAACTGAGACACGCAAATAGTATGGATAACGTAAAAGCATTAATACAGGAATAATGGGGCAGATTTCCTAAGCAGATCTAAGATTTAGAATGGGGTAGAATTGAAAATAAAAACACAGTTGTAACATTTACTCATGGAATTACTTTTTATGACGTCTTTTCCAGTGACATGTTACCTTTATTCAGTGGGTCAGTATGATAACAGTGATACCAAACTTATAAAGGTATTTATTATGTTCAGAACAGGTGCAAAAGAGTTTCCCTCTCCAGACCCACCTTTAAGGGAAGTGGCAAGTGCCATGCAAAATGAAGGCTAACCGATGAGGAGCGGACAGACATTTTGTTGATGTCTGGTGAACGCAGTACCTAGGTCATTGCAGCAGACTTCAATGCAAGAAACCCTACAAGACCACCCATCTCCCATGCCACAGTTAGCAAACTGCTCACCAAATTTTGTACAACTGGTTTGGTGATGTACAAATGAAAACTGTCACCAATGACAAAACATCAGTGGCTGTCCTGGCAGCATTTACCAAGAGCCCACAGCGTAGCACTTGCCGTATGTCCCTGGAGTGTGGCATCAGTCCAACGTCCATTCGTCGGATACTGGCTACACGCAGATGACACTCTTACAAGATCCAGCTGCTGCCAGGACAGCCACTGATGTTTTGTCATTGGTGACAGTTTTCATACGTCCAGATTTGAGCTTATCCAACATCCAACCATTTGCACGAAATCTGGTGAGCAGTTTGCCAACTGTGGCATGGGAGATGGGTGGTCTCGTAGGGTTTCTTGCATTGAAGTCTTCTGCATTAACCCGGGTACTGAGTTCACCAGACATCAACACAATGTCTGTCCTCTCCTCGTCGATTAACCTCTGCCACATGTCAAAGGCTTTAACAATAAGAAATGTGTCAATAACTCGATAATGAATAAAGCTACGTTAAAAATGAGCACACCATTGTCTTTCCTTGTGCAATTCTCCATATGTTTCACATATCACATGCCCTCCTTCCCATTTAAAAAAATAAAGTTGAATTCCAAAATGGTGGCTTTGCAGATGGCCGCCATGGGCGTCACCCGGCCTAAAATGTTTCCCCCTCTCATATACTAATATGCCACAACCACTTCTATTTTATCTGGGTGTATCCATACTTATGGCTCACCCAGTATAATATTGTGTAATAGTGTAGACCAACTCTTAAGCTGCATTCACCTTTGCATCAGAGTCTCCATAGGAGTCATTATTATAGTGTTCTCCTGAAATTGTTGAACATTAAAAAACATCCTGCACACACAACTCTTTTTTTGCCTGCCTTTCAGTTTAAAAACAACAGACACCCAACAGACCTCATTATTGTAAATGGGGTCTTTCACGCTTCGAATGTAACCCTTCAACAGACCAGAACAATGGACAGCTGACGGTAGTGTTAACTTAGTGTAAGGTGTTCTAATCTGTGCTATTATTTTACTGAAGAGTTTCAACTAAATAAAATTACGTAAATTACACTATAATGTGATCAATTTTGTAAATGTGCAACACAACTGTTTTATGCTCAGCAATTTCCGCCTTTTGCCACACTTGGTACTTGCAGTAGACATGTTTCTTTCTTTGCTGTGTTAAGAACATGAAGTAGATATTCTAAGTCAGTATTCCTTGACTCTGGTCCTCAAGTACACCTGTGGCAATTACTCTAATGAAAACACCTCTTTAATGTGACGGAAATCCTCAACACATAACGTGTCTAAGGTACTTGAGGATAAAATCATTTAAAACATTAGAAATCGAAACTGTATTGACTAAGTGCAGGAGACTTCTTACTGCATGGCTTCCCTTTCCTTAGGAGGCAGTTCTGGGTAATGTTCATGATGGCGTTTTCTACTGTCCTAGTTTCCATCACTAAGCCAGGGATCATTTCCTATACACATTACACTTGGTGCATATAAATGAATACCAGCCCACATAACACAAAACAGAAGATTTACTACCAAATACTGTGAGGGTGCAACTTCAAAGACATATATTCTGCCTAAGGATATCATGTCCTTCATTACCTTGAAGGAAAGAGAACAATCCAACAAAAGAGCAAAGCAACCCGAGCTAAAGCTGTGTTTCCAGCAAATAAGAACGGAACCAAGAAGGTCACTAACCAAATCTCTCAATGAACGTTCATGTCATAATCATCCTCAAGGCCACCACCTACCAAGCCTAACAAGAAAAATATTTCTGATGTATGGAATGGTCACAATATAGAGATCAATTTGGAAAGATGAAAAAATCTAGCAAAGGGTTAATGCCTAGCAGCTGACGTTACAATTTGTTGGAATATAAATGCAGTGGGAAAACGCCCAACATCACATTATATGGAGATTCTCTGGAATTGTAGTTGCTATGACAACGCGAGGAAACCCTTTATCACCACGGACATGTGCAGCTATTTTTAAATGCAACAGCTGGATTTGTCTGAACCTCAGCACTCCTCCTCCCCAGATATTTTTAATACTCTTTCCTGTGAAGCTGCCTCAACGTGTTAACTAAAGAAATGTGAAGGATTACTAAAGACAAGCTTACGTCAGCCACAGTTTAAGAAACGCGCATACGTATATTGGAAACTGGAGCCAAATATATTTAGCCAGAGAGAATCTGGAGAAAGCCTGTGCTTCTGAACGCAGAATGACAGTGCCCCATTCTCTGACCGGAGGGGGGCAGTCCACATTCTCATTGTTCTGTACCTACTGCATTACAGGTCCATAAAACAATTAGGAGGATAAAGATAATACACAGAACATTAAATTCTGGGTAGAGGAGTGTGTGTGTATGTATATGTATATATATATATATATATATATATATATATATATATATATATATTACAAACACACACATACATACATACTGTTAGGGAATAGCCAGATGATAATTCCCCAGAAGCTGCTGGTGAACCCTGGAGGGAGGGGCACAAGGGACAGTGAGCCCTAAACTGAAGCCCCCCGCTTTCCCTTCCTATTGCCAGACCCTATCCTAGGTGATAGGCGACAACCACGAGGACAATCCCTCCCTGAATACGTGAAACACAAAACGCAGACAAGACGTACAACAACAAAGGGAGGTCAGCTAGCCAGGGTTCGGTAACAGGAGAGCGATGCAGTGCAAAATCGGAGTCAAGAGAATAGTCAGTAGGAAAGCCAGAGGTCAAGGATTAGCATACAAGTAAATAACAGCAAGCGATACCAGAAAGCAAGGGCAATAACCGGCACCAGTGTGACTGTGAGCCAAGACTAAATAGGGGAGGAAGAACCCGCCCTGAACCTGATAGGAAGGAAAGCTGTCAATCACAGGCAAGACAAAATCAAACACTTAATGAACAGAGGCAACCTTGGCAGAAGACGGGTGTGGTGCAAATCCAATTAAGGACTAGAGCCGTGTTCACAAAGTGCAACTAAAAACTTTAAGCAGATTATCAAACTGCACACGCCTCCTGCGCTGCAGCACGCGAGCAGAGGGTGGCGCAGAGGCCTGAACAGGCAGAGATGTTACACATACATACAGTATACACATACATACATACATAAAGCTTTCCCATTTTTCTTTTTACAAACACATCAGTTTCAAGAAGTGTCAATTCACTTTCTGCTTAATATATCCAACCCCATGTACATAGGATTGGATATATTAAGCAGAAAGTGAAATGACACTTCTTGAAATTTATGTGTTTGTAGAAAGAAAAATGGGAAAGCTTAATCTGAACAGCTATGACAGGCCTCAAATTGTGATATCTACAAAACTGGGTCAGAGCATTTCCAAAATGGGGTTTCCCAGTATTCAGTTTTAAGTACCTACCAAAAATGGGCAAATGAGTACCAGAAATGGAATTTAGGGCAATTGAAGAAGGTGGCCTGGTCTAATATAACGCATTTTCTTTTGCATCACATGGATGGCCAAGGTCGCATATTGCTTACTTCACATGGCACAAGGACACACAATGGGAAAAATAAAAGTTGACAGAGGCATTGTGATGCTTTGGGCAATGTTGTGCTGGGAAACCTTTGCTCCTGATCATTTATGTCAATGTTATTTTGACACAAATCTGCTACAATTGTTACAGACAGATTAACACCTTAATAGCATCAGTGTCCCTTAGGCAGTGGTCTCTTTCTGTATGCTACTTAAATACACAATTTTATAGAAAGTACATCACCCCACCCCACCCACCCACCCAAAAAAACAAAACAAAAAAAAACAACCTACAGACAGACTTGCCGCAGGCCCTGCATGTTAGTAAGGCACAGAACCCGTGGCTTGAGACAGCTGATGATTAACTCCGTTCTTTCTGAGGCGAATCAGTGAGTTACGTAGGTCCCAAATTTAAAAAGGAATCCAAAAGGTGGAAGACTGCCTCAAATTCATGCTATTGTGTGAACATACCTGAATTTCCAATTTCTCCCTCACTTCTTGTGTGTAGAAGTCAACAACCACTTAAAAAGTACCTCTAGAGCTTCTATACTGCAATATTTGTGGGCCACCACGTAAGGCAACAAAACTGGAAAACAGCACAGAACGTTTTCAGCAATGAATGAAAAATGGAGTAACATCAGAGCTCTTTTAATGTGTATATGTGTAACTCAAATATATGGATAACTGATAAACTATACATTTCTACAAATTAAAGGTCAAATATTGACTGAGTTGGAATGATCCAAATATGAACCTTGACTTGTCCCTTCATATTTCTACCTTTGTCTTGTCAGATAGAATTAGCTAAACCAAGACAGTCCGATGAGCGCCATTTATAAAGCTGTTGTAGACAACATTTAGAGAGCAGCAATTATACAGGGAACACTCTAAAGTCCATTAACCATGCTGAATTTTCACAAAGATGTTCCATAACGAAATGCTATAAACTTTGCAAAACCCTTTAAGATACTCTCTCTGTTGAGGCCCACAAGCTTGCCATGCATGCTGATAGAGATGAACTGTGTGACATACATGTCTTCCTATTGCTTTGGACAGGTGCTTAGTACTCGGCTCTGGCTGATGGATGAGAGGTCTACAGCTTATCATGTAATTTCAGCCACACAGGACTAGCTCTGCTCAGTCCACAGAAATTTTATCTCTTCTACAGATTTCCCCACTGACTCTGTTGCAAGTTCTTTCCCTTAGTATCTGTAATCTTTGCTTGTTAATTTGTTGATATCTATAATACAATGATCTCACATCATTCATGAAAAACCACACGTATTAATACGTATATGACATTATTCATTAATAAGAACACCCTACGTCTTACTAATTGATCTCTTGGTGACCAGAAGGGCTTAAAGGAAACTCGCCATGCACAACTAAGACTGTTCATCTGAAAACAAGCAAAGTTCCTAATCACAAGATGCTTTTCAATTACATGACTTTTAATAATTCCAAAAATTTGCGTTCTGCTCTGTTTCATCCACTTCGCCTCTGGTCACTGCTGAGAAACTAATTTGTCCTTGTGATTCAGATATACAGGAGAACACATAGGATTTTTAATGGAAGCAGAGATTTAGATTTGCATGTTTAGTAGCCAGTAAAACGTACAGCTACTGCTTAGATCAGGAAGGAAAATGGATGTATAAGCAATTATAACCCATCGACGAGGAAGGAAGTGGTTAAACTACATGAACAAGAAGCCTGACATAAAATAATACAAAAATCAGACTACGAAAAGAACTACACCTAATATATACTGCTTGGAAACGTGGTTACTAATATTGCTCACTCATACATGTTACTGTACTGGAGACAGGATAGATAAACCAGGAAGACATTCTTCTGATCTTCCGGTCATTAATTTCATTGAAGAACATTTCGCATTAATCTTTCCCTAAAACACTAAAAAAAATTAAAAGAAGACAAAACAATGAATTAGATCGGTTGTTACTAGCAACTGCTCTTTTTTTTTTCTTAACACCAGTTTAAAAATTTGTCACCCGTTATTCTTTTAGAATTAGCGTCTGTAAGGCTCCAATGATGATGCTTGTATCTATGTATCTGTATGGCTTAGACATGCCATTCATGCACTCTGCACATTCAGAAGATGGATTAATCTACTTTACTGTATATATTTAGTACCATGCTAAGCTTGCAGTCATCCAGCCATACAACTTAAAGTGAAAGGAGGCATTATATTCTATATTGCTAGTTCTTAGACTGGTGGCCTCCTGGGCATGCTCAGTTAACAATGTACAGTGCTGGGGTTGAGTGATTATTTAGACATCATTCACACATCCAGGAATGTGTGAGCTCTGTGCTATTCACAGACAGCACCCCACAATGCTCATTTGTGGGTTGTATGCAGTCTGTGGTTGATCCACTTTTCATATCTGTGAAGAGCAGATGAACTTTTTTTTTTTACATTTTCTATACTACGTATGTCTTCGGATCCATGGAAAACACACAATATGTATTTCATCCATTTATTTTCACAGTCCCATTGACTTTCATGGGTGTGACGCATTAGTGATGTATCTGCATTAGTGAGGGGGAAAAAAAAGGGACACAAAAAATTGAATTGAATGGGTATGTATGGCATCCAAGAAAAATGGCCTTAGACTTCATGCATACATCAATTTAAAGGGATTCTACCATTTTAGAAGAGGGTACAAGTATAATAGGTAAATTTAATGCCAATTAAATTAAATATAAAATATTAAATTTTAGTGCCAATTTAATTAAATATAGATTTTGGAATAGATGAGTGGTCTATTATATTGGACGTATTAAAACTATGATCTTTATTAATACCATTTAAAAGATTTGAACAAACAAAAAACAAAAATTGTTTCAAACACCCAGGTGATAACCAGAAAACTGGAGTATGATCTGTGGAAAGTTTTTGCCCCACACAATCTTTTTACCTCAGCAGTGAAAGACCATCCAATCCAAGAGATGGTCTCAAACAAAAGGTAAAAGCCACTATAAAAAAGCGAGTTAGTACCAAGGTAGTCACCTACATTTAGATTAAAGGTGATCTAGCTAGTAAGCCAGTACCTGAAAAAAATGCCTCTGACTGACATTTTGTCCAGAGTGCGTATTGATTATGGCAAAAACACCATAGACCCAATGAGGACATTCTATTGTTAAGTCCAATGTTATAGTCTAAAATGGTGCTGCCCTATTTTACTGGCTACAAACATTGGCTGCCTAGCAGGATGATAGCCTGACGCGTTTCTTCCTCTAGGGCCGCATGGCATAGCGGATTCATCAGAGGCAGGTCATACGGGTAGCACTGACACCTAAATGTTTCTAATTTAAGAATTCTAAGTTAGGTCTCAATGAAATTAACCCTCCTTTTTTTTTTTTTTTTTTTTTCTGGTTATCATCTGGGTGTTTGAAACAATTTTTGTTTGTTCAAATCTTTTAAATGGTATTAATAAAAATTATGGTTTTAATATGTCCAATATAATAGACCACTCATCTATTCCGGATTCTACCATTTAAACCGTTTTTTTTCTAGTTGACACGTCAGACTAGCCTTAAGAAAGGCTATTCTTTTCCTACCTATAGATGTCTTCTTCGCTTCGCTGTTCGGTTAAAAATCAGTTTCTCGTCTGTATGCAAATGAGTTATCTCGCAGCACGGGGGCGGGCCCCAGCGCTCAAACAGCACACTTGTGCGCCTTGTACAGTGGGGTCACACTTGTACGACTGCGCAGTCGCCTCTGCCATCGGGCCACAGGCAGAGCCGAGTGCACATGCCGGAGGCCATTTTTTTGTGGCCGCTTATGCGAGCATGCGCAGTACGCTCTGTACTCCACAGAACTACAGGAGCGTACTGCACATCTCATTCTCTCCGCATGTTTTGTACAAAAACCACATGAATCCCATTATAGTTTATGGGGTCCGTGTGGTCTCTTAGCAAACCGTATTTTAATGTGTATAGGTTTTCGTTTGAAGAGTCCCCAAGTGGACTCCTCGAACACAGATGTGAACCGGCCCTCACACTGCTAGAGAAAAGTCCTCTATGGGACTGAAACACTACAGCACACAAGTTAAGTGCTGCAGTATCTGTAGCAGTATTTTTGTATCTTGCTACTATAAGACCTTCGTATCAAAGTTAACATACTGGTACTCGCTTCACCTTTTACATGGTGCTGCTTGGTTTCCCTACACAGTCAGCATGATGCTCTATTTTTGCTGAACCATAATTTAGGATATTTTAGAGCAAGACACAAGGAAAAGACTGCCTTAAAGCGAATTAAAATCATTAGCAAGCAAGAGAAGCTGCTCCTTCAGTATGAAATAACAGAACAGATAGCATCTCGAGGAGAAGGCTTCAATAATGCCAGCTGCATAGAACTTATCAGAAAAATCCATATATTAAAATAAATGATGCTTTCAGTGTCAGAGGCTTTGAGCAACACAGACAACAGAGACAAAGGGGATAAATAGAAACAGGTTTTTTATATTGTCAAAAACTATAAATGTATAAGTCTTATTTTTTCAAATGGCAACCACTGCTAGAATTCGTGATAAGCACTTACACAGATATAAAGATAGGCACAATTGCAAAAATAGCAGGGTAGTTGCCCCTATGGGATTTTCAAAAATTGCTTGTTGTCTACTCTTGAAATGAGAAAAGATGGGGGTCTACAGTCAGTTTATCAGTAAATGCCTTCCTACTTTTCCAACAGAAGCAAATTCTACAAAATCTGATGTCTGAGATATCCTTCACATTGATGGGTTCTCAAACTCCATAATACAACCCTATATCTGGTTAGCTGTGTGACTAACATGCAGGACAAAGCTGCCAGTAGTGCATCATCTTTTACTGTTCTTGCTAGACAAAGGCATAATAGTGAGAATAATTGCCATAAGCAATTTATTTATTTTAAATGAAGATTGTGAGCCCCACATAGAGCTCACAATGCACATTTTTCCCTATCAGAATGTCTTTGAAGTATGGGATGGAAATCCATGCAAACACAGGGAGAACATACAAACTCCTTGCAGATGGATTTTTGCCCTTGGTGGGATTGGAACCTAGGACTCCAGCAATGCAAGGTTGCAGTGCTAACCACTGAGCCACCGTGTGGCCCCAAGCCACAAGCAATTTAGTCACCATTGAGACAATGTCCTGCAAAAAGGCACAATTCACTTAAAGAGTAGGCCCACGAATAACATTTATCACCTATCCACATGTTAGATAATAAATGTATGGTCACTGGGATGTGAGCCCCCATACCAAACACAAGCATGGAGGTCATGTGTCTTTTGTTTGAATAGAGGGGTGGACACTATTGTAAAGTTTGTGAGAACTATGGCCAAGCACTGTACTTTCATATCCATCACTCTCACTGGGATTGAATGGAACAGTAGTACGTATGCATTATTAAATCTCCTCTGGAACGGAAGTTTGGAACCCTTGTCCTAGTAATAAGTGGGGTTACCACTGGTGGGGCTCTAAGCAATTGTACATGTTCTGCCTATTCTATAGATAGCTGATAAAAAAAAAAAAAAAAAAGATTTGTGGATCAACTACTTTAAATGTCATTGGGTTGCAGTACCATGTGAGTGCCCAAACCATCTGATAATAAGAGTGATAGACATGCACAGTAACTTAAAGGGTTAATCCCATATACATAACCATTTTCAAATTTATAGCGAATTAAAAGTTAAACATTTTTGCAAATATAAGTCATTTAACATTTTGTAGAGTTTTAAAGATTTTCTCTAAATATCTTGTGGTCACAGTCTGTTGTCTTGATAGGTTTCCATGAATGCAGGAGCTTTCTAAGGGTGCATGCACACTACGTAACGCCGGGCGTGTATGAGAGCCGTACACGTCGGCATTACGGCAGACTGCCGAACACTTCCCATTCACTTCAATGGGAGTGCTCGTAACAGCGGCGTTTACGAGCGCTCCCATTGAAGTGAATGGGAAGTGTTCGGCAGCCCTGCTGTAACGCCGGCGTGTACGGCTCTCATACACGCCCGGCGTTACGTAGTGTGCATGCACCCTAAGGTGGGAAAATCAGTCATCAGGTTTTCTTATTGTGGACCGGGATAATGTCTGATACATGTATTGTCTCTGTGTGATAATCCAGCTACAATAAGAAAATCAGTTATGGGTTTTGCCAAATCCCACATCATAGAAATTTTCTGCATTTGTGGTCGTATCCGTTGGCAACTGATCAAGACAATACTGACGCCACTAAGATGGTTAGAGGAAATCTTTAAAACTCTGCAGAATTTTTAACTTGTTATATTTGCAAAAATGTGTAACTTTTAACTATCTACAAATATAGATATGATTTTATTCATGGGAATACCCCTTTAATATCAAAGACCTAATTTTAGAAAAACCCCTTTAAAAATATTTAAAATTTATGAATTTGTATATCATTATAGCTAATAAGAAACATAAATAGATAAAGCTACGGGACGCTCTACTTTGATTTGTTGTTAGTATGCTTACATGATTTTCCAGGACAAAGTAAGAGATTAAAGACATTTCTTCAAGGTAACAAAATCTAAAAAGAAGAATGAATAAACCCCAGAAGAACAAATTAGGAGGATCTTTCTTGTTTAAATATGTTAATACTATATAAATAAACATACATACACTCATATGCGATTCGCGGCATATTACAGTCACAACAAAGTGGATGAGATTCTAGTGAATGCAATCCCCACTTTGCGGGAAAATACACAGTGCGGACACGCAGTAATTTCCAAAACAGTTTAGTTTTTAGAAATCGCAGCATGTCAATTGTATCTACGGAAATGTTAGTGGTTTCCCTACAGATATAACTGAAGCAGAAAGTCCGTATAGAACACCTCTGCAAATTTTAAGTGTAAACCGCTGCAGGAAGAACCACGATGCATTCTTGCTTTCTTGCTGCAGGATGCCACGGGGGGGCTTTGGGCTCGTTCACATGGGGCAAGAGGGGCCAGATTTTGATGCGGAATCCACCTCAAAATCCGCCCCCTTACAATAGAGGTCTATGTAGACCGCTAGTGTTTTTTTCCGCTAGCGGAAAAATGAAGCGACATGACCTTTATTCAGGTGGATTCCGCCTCAGGAAATCAATACAAGTCAATGGGAGGCAGAAAAACCGCTAGCTTTTTTTTGGCTGGTTTTTTTCAAGGTCCATTCACTGTGCTGGAGGGAAAAAACCCCCAAACAAAAAACGCTCCAAAAAAAGCTTCCCTATTCCTGAAGCGGATTTTTTTCTGACCAAATTCCTCGACCACCCTAAGGGCTCATTCACTCGTGGCAAGAGGGGACGGATTCCACCTCAAAATCCACCCCCCACACAATAGAAGTCTAGTGGACTGCTAGCGTTCTTTTTTCCACTAGAGATTCGTTCCGGCTTGCAGAAGAAAGAAGTGAGAAGCCCTTTCTTCAGGTGGATTCCGTGGCTGAATCCGCCTCGCGACAGCACCCTCCGGACTAGGCTCATTCAGCCGAGACGGAATGTGTTCACGCGGAACCCTGTGTGAACTAGGCCTAACACGTGTGAACTAGCCCTTAGCCTTACACATCTTTTGAAGTTTTGTTAAAAATGTATTAAAATGACCAAATACTTATGTTAGAGACAGTTTAGGCTTAGTTCACTTCTGCACTGGGTATCCATCTGGCACAGATCAGCTATAAATCGCCAGACTGGAAATGATGCCAGTTAGACTTCCGTCCAGCAATTTCAGTTTAAAAAAATGGGTTTCTTTAGGCTCTATTCTTGTCCATTATTTTTGTCGTCCTTCTTTTTTTTCATTCTTCTGGTCAGAAAGGAAATCCAGTACAGATGTAAACTGTCACAATTTCTGTAAGACATTATCCTTGATAAAATACGCCATCTCCAATAAGAACACTTATAAGAATGCTTATGTCAGGAGAAGGTATAGCAATAAATGATCTGACACATTGTTACTTCCTATCAAAAGTTAAAAAACAGATTTAGGCTGCGGAAACTCCGTGTTTTTTGTTGCAGATTTTCCTGCGTTTTTTTGAGCCAAAAACAGGAGTGGATTTAACAGAAGAACTTCCTTTATATTTTCCAATCTTTTTCAAGTGACTCCTGACTTTGACTCAAAAAACGCAGCAAACTCTGCAAACAAAAAATGCTGCATTTCCGTAATGTGGGGCATCAGCCTAGAGTTGTGGGTTTTTTTTTCCCCCATGCTCACTGACTGGCTGTAGAGATCAGATGAGGATAGATCTGCTGTACTACAGGTGAGGGCAAAAGCTGAGCTAAAGAGAAAACTTTTACAGCCAAGTCATGTGCACAACCCAGCACCATCACAAAACCTGCTATGGTTCATTGGAATGTTCAAGAATGGCCAGGGTTGTGGCTTTGTACTGCTATTTGTAGGGTGATCCCTAGGGCCGTCATTATTATTACCCCCAACATGATGGTCAGTAAATTTGCTCACATGAAAGCTGAAGGAATGGGGAGAAATTCATTGGGCAGATTAGTGACATACCTCTATTTTTTTTGTTGTGCATAGAAATATACAAGCTCAGTCATCTTAGCATCACTTCTTGCCTTCTCTTAATATTTACAACATGCCAGTGAAGAAGTGAAAATGACCAAACCAAAGTAAATTTACCATTGACTCTAGCAAGACAATCACCCTTGTAATGGGCTCACTGTTGGGGACCCGAATGACAAAGAGCTCATCTGCCAAAACAGTGGTTACTACCGGATCCTATAGACTGTAATGAGGTCCGACGGATGTCTGTTGGTTTCTGCCATTCAGAGAGATTTTCGGCAGTTTATGTGGCGGAGTCTTCAACTGAAACTCTGACACAGATGTGAACCTAGCCTTAACAGTAAAATATCATCTAGATCAATCATTTTAGCTTCAAACTGGAGCTGGAAACTTTTTTTCCGACCATTCCCAAAATTGGCTCCAACTTCAACTCAACAGCCCTGGTTTTTTTTGGTGGTGCCAAAGTTAACAGGTATGCTACAACTCCAGATGATTGGGGTCCATCAGTCAGACCAATCTGTGGCATTATTCCAGCCATACAGAAATGGTAGCAATCTGTAATAGTATTTAGCACGTGATCCTGGTATATATAAATACTGTATAAATACTGGCCTGGAGCCATGGCCACCTAGAGCAGTTCATAACCGTAAAAAATGTACATCTTGTTTAACATTAAGACAAGGAGTTGTTGGTTAAAGACTAACCACTAGCAGAGTTTACGCATAATAAAATGTGACATGCAATTTAGCCAGGGTTTCCTGATCCATATTAACAGCTTTAATATACTGTAGCATTTAGGGCTAGTTTACACGGGGCACATATTAGAATAGGACCAAAATACGCCTGCCGCGGCTTCCGACAGTCGCGGCTTCCCACTCCAGAGTAGGCCCAAATTAATGGGCCTAGTCCGGAGGGTGCTGCCACGAGGCGGACGCCGTGGCTGAATCGGTTGCAGGATCCGCCTGAAGAAAGGGAAGCTCGTTTTTCCGGAAAAAAAAGAACACTAGCGGTCTGCATAGACCTCTATTATGAGGGGGCGGATTTTGAGGAGGATTCAGCACCAAATTCCGCTCCCTCTTGCCCCTTGTGAACGAGCCCATATAAGGTTATGAAACTGAACAAAATCCATAAGTGGCAGTGAAGAAAGGTCTGTGTATAAAGGCCACACTTTGTTACCATTCTAGATCTCAGAACAACCACATTTTATGAGGTTGTTCTTCGTTCAAAGAAATGGAGGGCTTTTCCTTTACACACACACAAATGTTCATCTTTCTAACTTCTATACTAAATGCTAAAATCTGAGCCGTATTTGTATATACAAAAACATACATACATACATATATAAAATGATTTCTAAGCCCGGTATACATTATCACATGATATGCCGTATGTTGTCTTATGGCAGATTTAGAAACTGTAGAGAGCACACAACCTAGTAAGGCTGCCAGGATTGTGGTAATGCCTGAAGAAGATTACAGTGAAATGTATGTCAGAATGCTTGCCTAATAAATCCCATTAAAAGGGGAAGTCCCGTGCTTACATTAATGAAGGTTATTTTTGCAACTAACCCAGGCTTAGCAGAGCAAGCTGTTTTATTATACTAAGCCAATACTCTAAGGTGCCCCACTAATGGCTGCACAGCCAAATTTCACACCATTTCTATTTGTGAACTGGGTAGTCTGCAAATGGGATTTTAGATTGGGAAAAAATACTTAGTCCGGTACACCAAACATTTTATAAGCAGGCTGGAATAAAATCTGGAACTTGCAGCACGGTGATAGCTTACAGTGCAATAAAATCTATGCATACAAGCCTATCTCTACATACCGCATACATCCAGAGCCTACAACCATTATAATTAAGAAATGCTTTGGCTGGAAAATTGGTCTCTATGGTAACTAAAGACTTTACCTCACAGCTGTCAACAGCAGAAAGACGACATATGCGTACGTGCTATAACGTTCGTGCACGCTATTATATCCTAAGAACGGCATCTTCAATGGAAAAGAACAGCAACATAACAGTGCCATATATAATCCTCAGCAACAATCCAAACAAGAATAACCTTCAGAGTTGTATCTAACAGTCGTAGCATTTGACAAGTACAGTCTGCATTAAATATTTGGAAATTACTGGTCCTTCCCTCTGTGCTTCATCTCAACTGTCATACCAGAGTCTGCCTCCTTCCTTCTGCTGTTGTGCGCTCCCACAGGGTTACAAAGACATGCTCTAGCTCGGTCTTATAGGGGCAACACACTTGCAGCCAATCATGATGGACCCCAGGATATATTAGGTACCTTCCACTGAGGGCTTAAACAATAATTCATCTTGGATCTCATGAACAATTCTGTATTCTTTCTGTCTACATTACTTGATCATAGATCTGTTTCTTGACTCTGAACTTGTGCTGAATGAAAGTGCCCTCAGGAGTATTACACATGGGGGGCCATGGGGATACCGTACCAGCTCCAAAATGTGTTATGTTTTCTATCTTAATTGGTATTTTCTCTCATTAATAAAATGGTTCTGGTTACTTTGATTACTTACCTTATTCTCTTTAGTTGATTGAAGGTCAGTCACAGGCCATGCTGCGGTAATTAGAGATGAGCGAGTACTATTCGAAACGGCCGTTATACATTATACAGTCTAGGAAGAGAAAGTTTAGGGTGTCCAAAACATCAGGATTAAAGTTGAAGCAAGCACCAATGTAACTGCCTTCCCCTCTGATCTTGCTTGTATTTGTTTCCTCCTATCTGTGATCAACTATATCTTGAGTGTAAATCTGAAGGCCAGGAGCGAGATCAGGCAAAATTTCTAACTATAAATAAAATGGAGTATTGTTCGATATCCATTAAATGAGAGACAACCTTTTCTTTTTTTTTTTTCAAATGTAGATTGTGAGCCCCACATAGAGCTCACAATGTACATTTTTCACTATCAGTATGTCTTTGGAATATGGGATGGAAATACCATGCAAACACGGGGAGAACATACAAACTCCTTGCAGATGGTTTTCTGCCCTTGGTGGGATTTGAACACCAGGACTCCAGCGCTGCAAGGCTGCAGTGCTAACCACTGAGCCACCGTGTGGCCCCAAGAGACAACCTTTTCAGTTCAGATTAATGCAGGGCTGTGGCATTCCCCCCTTCCCCCGATAACCATATTCCTAGGGTATAAGTTCAGACATTGTCCTAGGCCAACAACTACTACCCAAAAAGCAACATATTACTAATATGCAGCAAGCAGCCTTTGCTTGACTGATTCATACTCAATCTTGGAGACTTGTCACTTTTCATTCCAACTTAATATTTTGGATAAAATGTGCCAGGATGCAAGTGATAATAAATAGCCATCTTCATTTAAACTATTCCAACCAGTCCTAATAATTTTATACCTACCTAAATTGCAACATTCCTATAAACCCGCTCAACATATAATGAAAATGCGGAGATACTGTGCTGCATAGAGCTGGCTATATAGCTGCTGTGACCAATGGTATATATACAATTTCTGTCGCTAGCTTTTGTTTTTTCGCACTTACTAGTTTTGCCTGACCTCCCACATGTCATCTGTTCTCATTGCATTTCTATGAACCCAGATGTGATTAACTGTTCTTTAACACAGTGATATTGTCATATCTCTATACAAAATGCATTGAAACCATGAAACCAAAAATGACAAAGTTAGAAATTATTGTGGAAGCCGCCTTTTGCAACTCACTACTTCTTGAAGCTCACCACTTCTGTTAAATGTTGGTGGGAATGGGAAAGGAAGAGGTGGTCCTTAACTGTCCAACAAATTTAAAGTTTTTTTCCAGGCTAAAAATATACTGATGGATAAGATAAGGATAGCTCAAGGTCTGATATCCAGCACCCCCACTGATCAGCTGTTTTCAAGAATAGAGCAGGAAGCAGAAAGAGCTGTTCTCTGTAGCATAGATACTTTCTAAGGAATTAAATAACTACTTGTTTCTGAATTAAAGACGCTTAGTTAGTCAACCATTTATGAAAGTGTGGAGTAGGAGTCAGAGTCTGAGTCAGTCTGTAGAAAGTAGATAAGTTGGAGGTTTGGCCTACCAAATTCACAACGGCCCTTATCCAAAACAAATGACCTATTCCAAATGTGAGAGAGGACACCCAGCCCCTGCACTGATCAGCAGTTCTCCAGACAGTGTACGGGGCAAGAAGCAGGTGGTTCTGTACAGTTTGCATTGACCTGGCCTCCAATAGCACAGCCAGCCACTGCACAAAGCCATCTGCTTGTGCGTTCATACACTGTGTGGAATAGCATTCGCTGCCATTTGTGATTTCTGGTATCGATGGGTAGGCTTGGAAACTATTTTCAGTTCAATAATAGTACCACTAACTACCAGGGTCGTGGACTTGCCATACACTGACTCAGACCCCTTCAACTTGCAACAGCCTGGCTGACTCCTTCATATTAAAACACAAAAAATACAGGTCATGACACTTCTTTTTTACACTAGAAGAAAAACATCTTCTTATGACACCCACTGAAGGGATTGAGAGAGTTGGGAGGCATTTTTAGGGCAGCTACTAGTATTGATAAGGCCTCAAAATCTGCCTTCAAAAAACTCTGGGAGAACTTACTCAAAAGATCCTCTAAACTCATATGAAAATAAATATGCAACTAATTATATGATTATAATAATAATAAAAAATAAATAATAATAATAATAATAATTGGTATAAAATAATTACAAATAAACATTTTATTCTGCATTTGGTGTCAGTAACTTTTTTCTGACCCCACAGTCCTGCTAACAAGCACAGGATTTACAATACAGCAACACTAACTAAATGTAAATGTGACTTATGGCTTGCAGAAAAGGAATCCTAATGCTTTTCTTATTTACTTCTGTTAGATTCTAAAGCTTCATTTCATTGTAAAAACAAGCATCTAGTAAAACATTGATATTTAGGACATTTACCATGCAAAAGAAGATACTATAACATACAAGTACAATATCAATACATACATTTTATCTGTTTTACTGTGACAGAAGCAACTATGTATCTACAAGTTGTAATAAATCAAAATGCAAACATATTTTCATACTGGCCAAGTAATAAAACGTCTGACAGCTAAATCATACAACCAACAAATGACTTTAAGAGATACAAGAATAGCAAAGACCCTTAGGTCTTGGCACATGGTTACATCTCTGAAATAGCATAGGTATTGTGAAAACCGAGATGTCTCTACATACAACTAGCAAGTAAAAAATTACTGTTCATTGCAACAAGAGAGAAAAGAAGTTGGGCCATGCTGCATTTCCTACCTTCGCTTGAATCCCATCCACTTTGTCTGTACTGTAAATTGCGCCCTTTACGGCCCATGAGGCTCGGCCTTAAAGTTGAGCAGTGCAGATACAAGTACATGGTTGGCTCAAATGCAGCAATCTGAAAACCACACTCCAGCTGACACAATAATACACACCCTTCACATACACTTTCCTACTTATATGCCAGATATCTACAGGAGTTCAAATGTATTCAGAAAATATATATATACTAGCTGGTACCCGCGACTTCGTCTGCGGTGATTGTAGCAGTGGGTATATACAGGCGTGGGTAAGGTTTTCGTAGTGTGTATAAGGTATGGGATATGAAATGTAACTTTGTATCTTGTTTTTTCTGTAATTCAGAGAATACGTGAGACTTTTGTGTTGAAGTTAATTTGTATTTGAGCTGCTATACGGTGTTGTGAGAAACTGTACATAGTGACTTTGGGACAGAAGTATTTGAAGTTAACCCTTTCCCGCCGATGGCATTTTTTGATTTTCGTTTTTTGACTCCCCTCCTTCTAAACCCTATAACTTTTTTATTTCTCCGCTCCCAGAGCCATATGAGGTCTTAATTTTTGCGGGACAAATTTTTCTTCATGATGCCACCATTAATTATTCTATATAATGTACTGGGAAGCAGGGAAAAAATTCAGAATGGGGTGGATTTGAAGAAAAAATGCATTTCTGCGACTTTCTTACAGGCTTTGGTTTTATGGCGTTCACTGTGCAACCAAAATGACATGTCCCCTGTATTCTGTGTTTTGTTACGATTCCGGAGATGCCAAATTTATATCGTTTTATTTACATTTTGACCCCTTAAAAAAATCCAAAACTGTGTTAAAAAATTATTTTTTGAAAAGTCGCCATATTCCGACAGCCGTAACTTTTTTATACGTGCATGTACGGGGATGTATAGGGTGTCTTTTTTTGCGGGACTGGGTGTACTTTGTAGTTCTACCATTTTCGGGAAATGTTACCGCTTTGATCACTTTTTATTCAAATTTTTATCAGAATCAAAACAGTGAAAAAATGGCGGTTTGGCACTTTTGACCATTTTTCCCGCTACGGCGTTTACCGAACAGGAAAAATATTTGTATAGCTTTGTAGAGCGGGCGATTTCGGACGTGGGGATACCTAACATGTATGTGTTTCACAGTTTTTAACTACTTTTATATGTTTTCTAGGGAAAGGGGAGGGATTTGAATTTTTAATCCTTTTTATTTATTTTTTTATATTTTTTTTTTACTTTTTTTAAACTTTTTTTTTGCATTTATTAGACCGCCTAGGGGTATTGACATGGGTGGGCGGTGTCGCGGATTGTGAGAGCGGTGGGGGTCGGCAAATATGGCTGCTCCGGAGCGTTAAAGAGAGCCTCCTGGAGTATCGTTAAGGTAAGGGGCAAAGTGGTAAAGTATATGTATATGTGATTGTGTGGGGTTAGGGGCGAGGCTGTAGAGGGTAATATGAATTTTGGGGCTTGCTATGGTCCAAAGTGTGTGAGATTGCAGAGATGGTGGTGTGAGTTTGGGTTTTGTGGGGGTCCTGGCACAAACGTATGTACGCTATTGTGACGAAAAGTAGCCTATTGTTTAAACGGGTGTATTAACTATGTTTGTGGAAAATTTCAGCCAAATCGGTGGAACGGTTTTTCCGTGATTGAGGAACAAACATCCGTACATGCAAACATCCAAACACACAAACCCACAAACTCACAAACTTTCACATTTATAATATTAACTAGCTGTTACCCACGACTTCGTCAGCGGTGATTCGAGAATTGGGTGGATACAGATTTGTTAAATGTTTGCGTACTTGAAAAAGTGGAGTGGATAGCAAATTCTCCAGGTTATATTGAGTATAGCTGGTACCCGCGACTTCGTCTGCGGTGATTGTAGCAGTGGGTATATACAGGCGTGGGTAAGGTTTTCGTAGTGTGTATAAGGTATGGGATATTAAATGTAACTTTGTATCTTGTTTTGTAATTCTGAGAATACATGAGACTTTTGTGTTGAAGTTACTTTGTATTTGAGCTGCTATATATACGGTGTTGGTATAAACTGTACATAGTGTCTTTGGGACAGAGGGATTTGAAGTTAACCCTTTCCCGCCAATGGCATGTTTTGATTTTCGTTTTTAACTCCCCTCCCCCTAAACCCCATAACTTTTTTATTTCTCCGCTCCCAGAGCCATATGAGGTCTTAATTTTTCCGGGACAAATTTTTCTTTATGATGCCACCATTATTTATTCTATATAATGTACTGGGAAGCAGGGAAAAAATTCCGAATGGGGTGGATTTAAAGAAAAAAATGCATTTCTGCAACTTTCTTACGGGCTTTAATTTTACGGCGTTCACTGTGCAACCAAAATGAAATATCCCCTGTATTCTGTGTTTCGTTACGATTCCGGGGATACCAAATTTATATGGTTTTATTAACATTTTGACTCCGTAAAAAAAATCCAAAACTGTGTTAAAAAAATTTTTTTTGAAAAGTCGCCATATTCCGACAGCCATAACTTTTTTATACGTCCGTGTATGGGGATGTATAGGGCGTCTTTTTTTGCGGGGCCGGGTGTACTTTGTAGTTCTACCATTTTCGGGAAATGTTACTGCTTTGATCACTTTTTATTCAAATTTTTATCAGAATCAAAACAGTGAAAAAACGGCAGTTTGGCACTTTTGACCATTTTTCCCGCTACGGCGTTTACCGAACAGGAAAAATATTTGTATAGCTTTGTAGAGCGGGCGATTTTGGACGCGGGGATACCTAACGTGTATGTGTTTCACAGTTTTTAACTACTTTTATATGTGTTCTAGGGAAAGGGGGGTGATTTGAATTATTAATCCTTTTTTTTTTTTATATATATATATTTTTTTTTTCACTTTTTTAAAACATTTTTTTTGCATTTATTAGACCACCTAGGGGTATTGACATGGGTGGGCAGTGTCGCGGATTGTCAGAGCGGTGGGGGTCGGCAAACATGGCTGCTCCGGAGCGTTAAAGAGCGCCTCCTGGAGTATCGGTAAAGTGAGGGGCAAAGTGGTAAAGTATATGTATATGTGATTGTGTGGGGTTAGGGGCGAGGCTGCAGAGGGCAATATGAATTTTGGGGCTTGCTATGGTCCAAAGTGTGTGAGATTGCAGAGATGGTGGTGTGAGTTCGGGTTTTGTGAGGGTCCTGGCACAAACGTATGTGCGCTATTGTGACGAAAAGTAGCCTATCGCGCAATCGGGTGTATTAACTATGTTTTTGGAAAATTTCAGCCAAATCGGTCAAGCGGGTTTTGCGTGATTGTGGAACATCCGAACATCCAAACTCACAAACCCACAAACTTTCACATTTATAATATTAATAGGATATATATATATATATATATATATATATATATATATATATATATATATATATATATATGAAGAGCTCAACGGAAAAATGGCCTAAGTCCACATTTTGTCATATTTCAAATTATTACCTAGAAAGCTTCTTTGTACCTCGTTCTATGCATTGGGTTTACAAGGTACCTAGGATTAATGACCTAAGTCCATATATTTCAATGCAGAAGAATTTACATTCAATGGAATAATGGCCTAAGTCCAATACAAACCTACTTACTTCACTCTCGTTGATCATTTTTTCATTGAAATCGTGACTTCCGGTCTGTTGTTTATATTAGTGTAAAAACTTTGTCTTATTGTTTAAAAGGCTCTAAATCGACTTTTGCACATATTTAGCGCCGAAAAGGGAGGGAGGTAATTATTATTCTTCATCGTTTAATAATTTTTACGGTATATTTGACGATATTAGCATAAGATTGCACTTAAGCCGACTGCTGCGGCAACCATAAAGATACGTGTGCTGTAGCGCCTTCGATGTGTAAGCCATATTTAAGATGTGCCTTTATTTCTGTTATGCAATTTTTGTATTAAATTTTGGAACTTATACAGCTTTGAAGGTACTCCTGTTAGATGTCGTGCAACTTTTGTTATAAGCGTGCTCGCTTAGTCCCGGTCAGAATTTGTACACCCATGTTATTGACCCGGATAAAGCAGTGACAGGCAGTGTCTAATTTGCGCTGCTAGTGCTTGGTTAAAGGGGCTCTATCAGCAAAATCATGCTGCTAGAGCCCCACATATGCGTGCATAGCCTTTAAAAAGGCTATTCAGGCATTGTAAAAGTTAAAGAGGACCTTTCACCATATCCGGGCACAGGCAGTTCTATATACTGCCAGAAAGCTGACAGTGCGCTGAATTCAGCGCACTGTCGGCTTTCCCGATCTGTGCCCGGTGTGAAGAGCTTACGGTCCGGTACCGTAGCTCTTCTATGGTCAGAAGGGCGTTTCTGACCATTAGCCAGAGACGTCCTTCTGCCTCGCGGCGCCAATCGCGCTGTGCTGTGGAGCTAGGAGGAACGCCCCCTCCCTCTGCTCACACAGCTTGTCCGTAGACGAGCACTATCAGGAGCGGGAGGGGGCGTTCCTCCCCACTCCACAGTACAGCGCGATTGGCGTCGCGAGGCAGAAGGACGTCTCTGGCTAATGGTCAGAAACGCCCTTCTGACTGTAAAGCGCTACGGTACCGGGACCGATAGCGCTTTACACCGGGCACGGATCGGGAAAGCCGACAGTGCGCTGAATTCAGCGCACTGTCAGCTTTCTGGCAGTATATAATGAACAATGAAAAACTTTTTTTTTTAACTTTCTCCCAAATGCTAGCGTAAAACATTTTCATAAAAGGTGAAAAATCCAGTATTTTCAGCTAAATTAAATCTGGTAACACGACAAAAACTGTACACATGTATACGTTTTACAATACTGAAGCAGTTAAACGACTGAAACAGTAAAACATTACTAAGAAAAACTTTTTTTTGCTATTTTTTTTTAGCTTTCTCCCAAATATTAAAGTTATCAGAACAAATTATTTTGATATAGGTGAAAAATCTGTTTTGTTTTTTCTTCAACTTAGGCAAAATTCACATATTTGTGGGGGACCCAAAGGAGAGAAATCTAGACTGCTAAAACAGTGGTTACACGCGGACACTGGAAGACCCCATCGACTATAATGGGCTGGGCCAGGTGTCTTCGTTTTTAGCTTTCTCTTCAACAATTTTTGGCGGTTTCAGTGACTGAGTCTCCGCTGCAGATGTGAACTTAGCCTAAAAACACTAAACAACGCTAAAACTCTACATACATATAGTTTTTACAATACTGAAACAGTTAAACGACTGAAATAATGAATTTACTCAGTCAAGGTTACTCTGTTTGCAAAGTATCCTTATGTTCACAACCATGCAGAATATGATACTTCTCCTGGTTGCCTTGGAAACTACTTTAAATCAGTCTTAAATCCGTGCCGTCTAGAATCTTATGTCCTAATACTTTGAACTTGCCGTTGAACAGCTGAAGGATTTGTAGAGATTTATTACCCATATTTATCAACGCACTCAATAGCTAGTCCAGGACACCAAACTAACGCTAGGTTCACACCCGCATTTGAGTTTCCGTTCGGGCGGTCCACTTGGGGACCCTCCCAAACAGATATGTAATCCTGTGTCCACCGGGTTTCTGCCCAAAAAGGGTGCGGAGAGAGCATTTTTCTTGCGGCGAGGGGAACAGAATGCCCAAACGGAAAGCTAGCGCTGGTGTGAACCCAGCCTTAGTGTGATAATGGATCAACATGTCACTTTTTGCATGTCCAAATGCTCTTTGTTTAGTTTACTGTAGGTCAATATACTAGGCCAGAGGACCTCCGTGTACTTAACTACTGAAGACCTCTCCTGCGGTCATCAATATCAGATCAGTGGGAGTCTGACATCCAGCACCACAGATCCTCTGTTCGATTCGGTACTAGCACCTCTTTAGTTTCATAGACCAGTAATATCACATACATCATTCACATGGACTGTTTGTAGCTCAGTCCCATTTAATTGAATGGGGCTGAGCTGCAATACCAAGCACAGACACAATACAATGTACAACGTTGTTCATAGTAAACAGTGAAGGAGCCACAGCTCTTGCTCAAACACTGAGGTCTGAACAGCAGAACGATGAGGTTGCTGTGTGTCAGACCTAAGCTGACCTGATAGTGAAAACTCATCCATTTTTAAGCCTCAGAAAAAGTATTTTAAAATGGTAGCAAAATGTATACTTTGCAGACAGAGCACTTTTATTATAAATTTACAATACCATTTTAACCTTTTTTACCTTACTACTCCAAACCCCAGCAGCCATCATTAGCATTTACTGCCTTATTTTATATGGGAGTTATGACACTTTAAGGGATGGGGGGTGGGGCTAGAAATGGGTTTGGGGATGGCAGACCTGTTTAAACCGAATATGATCTAACAGCCCCCCAACAGTAGAGATGTTCCCTACTCAGGAATGGCGAAAAAGACTGGAGAATTCTACACAAGGAAGCAATGAGATTGGTTGCAACAACCCCCTCTTGTACCCAAACGATCGGACTGAACCCTACTAGCAGGAAAGTCTCCATTTATCTATTCTCAGACATTTAAGGGAGCATGCTAGGTTGAATACATAATAACCCATGAGAGCCAGTCTTCCCCCATTTTGGCTACAGTGCACTAAACTTTAAAGAATACCTTTCATGTCCTCAAGCACATGCAGTTTTATATACTGCTAGAAATCTGACAGTACGCTATATTCAGTGCACTGTCAGCTTTCCCGTTACATACCCCAGTGGAAGAGCTATCGGTGCATTTACCAATAGCTGTTCACTGTCAAAAGTGGGTTCCTGACAGTCAAGCCCCTCCTGACTGTACTATGTGTAGCGCTATACTGTGAGGGGGCGTTCCTTACCGCCAAGCAATGGCAATAAGCTGTGAGGAACGCCCCTCCCCTCCTGACAGGAATCGTCCATAGACTAGTATTGGGGGGACGAAGGCGTTCCTCACCACTCAGCATCATGGCTGGGTGGTAAGGAATGCCCCTCACAGTATAGCGCTACACACAGTACTGTCAGGAGGGGCATTCCCAGCTAGACTGTCATGAACGCCCTTCTGACAGTGAAGAGCTATCGGTAAATGTACAAATAGCTCTTCCACCAGGGCACATAACGGGAAAGCCAACTGTTGGCTTTCTAGCAGTATAAAAAAAAACGCATGCCTGAGGACATGAAAGGTGCTCTTTAAGGCAATTACCCAGAAACACCCTGCATGAGATATTTGTTGACCCGAGGCATAGCTCACCATCTACACTAGTTATGGCATCCAACATACTCACATGTGACCCAAAGTTCATCATAAACATATCTGTAGCAAATCAGTCATAGCTCTTAAAAGGCAATATAATAGCAATACTTACTATAAGGATATACCTTCACCCATACTTTGCTGGTGGTAAACAGCACATCACAGCAGGGCATTAACTACATAACATAACATGTACGTCGCCATAACACAGTAACAGAAAAAAGCTCAACGACAATCCATAGCAACATAAAAGATAACGCCAAAAGCTAAAACAGTAAAGTCCAAATGAATTTGGTAGTAGATCCACTTTCTTCACTCCTATAGGGAATCCAGCATGAACTATGCAAAGTTAGCGTACCCTAATGCTGCATAATGCGCAAGCCCTCCTGCCCTGTGCTAGGAATAGCAGCAATAACAGTCTTACTTGGAGGTTTCCTTTAAAACTTGCAGAAACAAAATTATTGTGAAGTTATTACACACTAAATGATTGATCACATTTTTCATTTTTAACTTAAAATTGCAAACTTTGGCACCAGTATATGCCCATAAATGAAAGTGATGAATCCTCTCCATTTTACATTTATATGCACATTTTTGAATAGCTAAGGATTACAGCAACAAGGGATGGCTGAGAATCACTTCATATTCATCTTCTCTAAAGGCCTGAATTCCTCAGCTCAGCTCTACTCTCAAATGCCCAGGATATATCTGGTGCAAAGATGAATGGAAGGATTATATGCCTTGCTATTATGTCACTGAAGTATTAGTTATGGGGATTAATTTTTGTAGGAATCCGGGAGAGACTTTACCTTCAATTTTTGGAAATGGTCACTTGAGAACTAAAATTACAATTGTATATCGCAGACTATTGAGGATGAATGCACCACTAATACTGGACTTCAAAATGGAAAGCAAATAATATTAGTTATGTAGAAATGCTTCAACGAAATTAATTCAAAACAAATTCAAGTAATGATGGAACAAGTAAAGCCAAGGCTGCAAGTAGCGAAACGCTGCTGAAAAAAACAAAGAAATCTATCATGGTTTTTTTTCAATGGATTTTCTTCCCTTATTAAATCTATAGGGAAAACACCAGCATTTCCAGTAAAATAACTGACATGCTGTGATTTTCAAAAACGAGAGCTTTTCCGCAGCTGATTTTTTTGTCTGCAATATGTGGATGGGATTAGCCAAAATCTCATTCACTTAGCGGATACTGTTGCAAACATGCTGCATTTTACAAGCTGGGGCTTCAGCCGAGGTTTTTCCATCTTCGACACTTATCCCACCTCTGTGACTACACATCTATCTTGCAGCTGTGTTAAAGGGGCTCTATCAGCAAAATTATGCTGTATGAGCCCCACATATATGTGTGAATAGCCTTTAAAAAGGCTATTCAGGTACCACTAATCTTATTTTAAAACCCCCTCCCCCCTGTTTTAAAATAAAACTATAAAAACATATATGTAAATCATACCTATCGTGCACGGTGGGCGGTGATGCACGATCCAACGTCATCTTCTGGCATGCCTTCTTCTTCTTTCGGTGACGCCCTCCGGTCCTGCGCTTCCCTGACTTCATCATCGTCTTCTTCCAGCGGTTCAAATCCAATTGGTTCATATATGTATGATTTACATATATATTTTTATAGTTTTATTTTAAAATGGGGGGGGTAAAATAAGATTAGCGGTGCCTGAATAGCCTTTTTAAAGGCTATTCACGCATATGTGGGGCTCATACAGCTTAATTTTGCTGACAGAGCCCCTTTAACGCAGCTGCAAGATAGATGTGTAGTCACAGAGGTAAAGAGAATACTGTTCTGGAAGAGGCTTCCCAGATTAGTTGAGCATGTGCAGTGCATGCTTCACTCACTGTAGCCATGAGACAGGGGTCAGCTAGATTCTGGTTTAAGAAGTGGAACTTATATCTATTGGACATTTATGTTATAATATCAGCTGCTAATAATGCCATTATGAATTTAGCAGATTTTGCATTTCTTTCTCAGGCAATACAACAATACAGAGCAATACAGAGCAGCATGCCCCATCCACTACTACTACTACTGGTTCCTGTACATCTAAATCTGCCAGAAGTAACTGTAATATAGCAAACTAATAGAAAGGCATATATGAACATAAAATACGATATTCAGAGACATTAAACTCCAAATCCAGGTTATGATACAACAAAAAGATCCCCAACACAGAAAAAAGAGACATCTGAACACAAACAAGAAACTTGCTTACTGTCCATGATTAATATCCCATCAGCAATTATATAAGCCAATAGTTAGAAGTAGGTAGAAGAACGTAGATTCTCCTTACACTCAGTGTGAGCTGTGAGAAGCTGAAGATTCATATCTGTGCAATGTACAGGCATGGAAAGATGTATATAGACTTTGTATATAGAGGCTGTAAAAAGAGACCTGCTCTTCCCTCCTTGATTCACTGTGTTCCCATCTTGAGCCTGCTGGTTTCTAAAGATGGAACTTTCTTAGTAACAATGCATGAGCATCAAATTAGCAAGAAGGGAGACACATAGTCGTAGGAACTTTATAAAGGTTTTCAGGCAGAAAACAGCAACATTTCTAAATAAAGTGCATAACGTTTTGGTCCAGATTCAAATGCTCTAATAAATGAGACTACATTGTCTAAAAAGTTAGTGACCATTTACCTACAATGAGGGTCTCTGCTTCAGTCTGAAACTGGAACAGAAAAAAAAAAAAATATGCATAGGAACCACAAAATAGCGGTTAGCACCTGGTGTGAATAACCCCTGCACAAGCTTGTTAATCCTTTTCCTCTGCTAGCCTAGCTGAACTAATTAACAGCCAAGGGGTCAGACACCATTAGATATCCATTAAAACTGAAAATTCACATGGACACTGGCGCTAGAACAGAAGAGTGGGCTGCCTAAACTTGGTAATGGTAATGGTCAAACGTTCTATGTTTTTCACATTATGTTATATTCATGACTTAAAAATATAGAGTATATTTGTACCTGTCAGAAACTATAGCTATAAGGGCCACTTGCAATCTGCCACGACTAGATGATTAATTAAGACATCGCCATGCATGAAAAGTGCAAAAATTCTGGATAGCAATCTGTAAGCATACAAGCATAGGTCCTCAGAGAACACAGCTGAAGCACGGCCAGGCCTTCAATGGCTATATAACATTAATTTATTGATGTAGGTAAATTACACCCCAGTTTACTGTAGATGGTCCATATATTTGACTGGCTGACGTATTAATAGGCATCTTTTTCTTTTCAGACATTTGTATAATTAAAAATAAAGTATACATGTATTTTAGGTCTCTATTACCTGAACTGTATTTACTTCATAAAGCTTGTCAATACAAAGAAAAAAAAGACTAATCTAAAAAAGAAACGGTACACCCACCACATTCTGATATTTGGTTAGACCAAAATAGTACCATTGGTGAGGGTGCAACTTTTGGGACCACTTCCAATTCCAAAAATTAAGGTATGGATTCATTTCAAAAAGGAGAAAGACCCCTGCAATTGTTCTCCCCAAGGAAAGGTCAGAGATTGATGGCCACCCTTCACCAAAGCATAAGGAATGCTTGTCTTGCCATTAGCTTATGTCTGGAGCCACAGGTTAAAGATTTCATCTTCTCTAGAAGGGAGTATTAGGGTTGCAGTACAATGGATGAACACATATCCACAGTCCACCAGCAAGAGTGGATATGTGTTTGTCCCTTAAGTCATAAGTGAACCATGTGCCAAAAATGTAGCTATTGATTACCTAATAAAACACAAAATTAAATACTTAAAGACACACACAAATGTCTCATGCACTACAGTGTGTATGCCTGTGCCAAGATGAGCTGCTCCTTTTACTGTATACCGTGTGCCCTGTACAGGACCCTGAAGAAACTGCTTAGCATTTTCGAGCTTGCCACACAGCGATCATGGTCATCGCAGAATGAAATCATATTGTAACGTGACAATATTTCTTAGTGAATGTAATAATGACTGATCAAGGACAAACCTCTCAGTGGGTCACTAATGCACATGCTTCCTGTAGTCTGTAGGAAGACACATTACTTCAATCCTGGCATTTTACCAAAAGTCCAATATTCCTTCCAGCCAAGGTTAAAAGGGAAAGTCATTTTCTGACACTGTAACTTAATAAGAATAGAAAAAAAAAAATAGCATTAAATATTTGTATGACAGTAGCCACACATTAATTTGCCTATATCATAAAGACCTTTTTAATATATTTACAGCCATTTTTTTATTCTTCAACATTAAAACATAAAATGTTCAGTTTTGAATACAGTATTATCTAGTATGTTAATGTTTAAAGCAAATGTGTACAATATTCGCTATACTCCGATTCACACAGTCTGTGGGCTATTTCAGGCAAACAGATTATCCATAAAACAAGGTCTAAAGGGGTAGTAGCTTATGAAACAAATAACCAAAAAGACAACAATGAGAGAATATCGCTGCCACGCAGCACGTACTCCGTCCCTTAAACACATGTAATAAGTGAAGAACTGTCATCCGGAGTCTCCTCTAAAATGCCAGAAAAAACGGAACCTTAAAAAAATCAAAAAGCTAAGATGCATTTACTGCTATGTCAACTCTTGAACACACTTGTAGACTTCTTTGTAGAATTCTTTTACTCCTGGAGACAAACTTATCTATGCCCTGATGGGAAATTGACTTGTGATGCAAATTGAATTTCACACAATGAAAGGAGATGGCATCTCTGATCTCCAAACTGTCCATTAACAATTCTTTGGTTGAAGTGGGCTACAAGCCCACTCTGCTCTTGAGGTGGTATATGGCTCCAACTCAACGTTCACATATACAACTTGCTGGTTGACCTGCTCAGCTTTAGACAGCATGGGAATGAAGATGTTTTACTTCATGTGTTTTGGAGGAAGGTTTATCAATTAGTTCAGTTGGTGGTACTTGCCCCACCTGCAATAGCTGCCACTATATCCTTACTAAATAACCCTATACAGTCTACCTGGAAGCACAACTGAAGACTGGTTCAATGTATTTTATATTAACATCACCAAAGTGTGGTGTTCCCCCACCCTTTTGCTAGCATTGATGATCACAAAGGTCCAATAGATGAGGATGAATGACCACATGTTGTCAGACACACTGGAAGAAATAGAAACTTGGGGGCTTGGTAACACTACTCATCTCACTATTCTGGACTGTGTCAGGGCTTCTCCCTTCCACCCTCCTCTTGCCCGTATGTTCTCTTCCTTCTATCCATATTTTGCTTCTGCTTCACATCTCTTCCTCTCTCTGCATTACCCTAGATACTTTAATTTTAACTTTAGAGTCTGTTGTGTTGGCTCAGTGCTCCCTGTGGTTGCCAATATGTGTTCTTCCTTACATTTTACATGATTAGTACATACATGCTGTATAGAACTTGGTTTGCTTTTCCTTTATTATATTCTCATGTACACTCAAGATGGTTCACCATGGCCACTTTGCATTTGTGACCTGTTACATATAAAACATTTCACTAAAGAATTTTGGACAAACAAAAAGCAAAAGTAAATTAATCTCAAGTTCTTATTTATTTAGCTTACTTATACAGCTCTTATAAATTTCTATTCCAGAATAGAAACTTAATAAATATACACACAGATTTCATTTTTTTTTATGACACTGAATTAAACAGATCAAACAAATACATTTTTTAGAAATCCAAGGTATTCCTTTCATTGCATCATTGGTAAATATTATTTTAGACACTTGCACACCGTAAAATTTGATATGGTCCCTATAAATGGAACCGAAAAGCAAGCTTAGTCTTATTCCTGTGTCAGACTGTCTCCAAGATTCACTTTAATCACAGCATACAAGCCATGAAATGTCTACTGTAATGAGAAGCATTCCTAAATACAGCTCATTTTTTTCTGTGTAGAAAAGGAGGTCAACATAGTGCTCTGAATCTAAGCAGAATAGTTTAGGTGGGCAATATGAAAATCAAAGAAACTGAATATACCTGAATATATTGTTCATGTAACTGCATATCCTGAATATTTCCATTATGAGAAAGGGAAACAAGATGAATGTCTGATGTTGCTCCCATAGCTACTTTCAGACAAACACAAAGGTTGTATAGGGTGGGCTTTTCCCCAGTCGATCAGCTGCGGATATTAACTGGCAGACCAATCTTGTTAGTCAAGTCAAACATACAGTGGGGCAAAAAAGTATTTAGACAGTCACCAATAGTGCAAGTTCCACCACTTAAAAAGATGAGAGGCGTCTGTAATTTACATCATAGGTAGACCTCAACTATGAGAGACAAAATGAGAAAACAAATCCAGAAAATCACATTGTCTGATTTTGTAAGAATTTATTTGCAAATTATGGTGGAAAATAAGTATTTGGTCACCTACAAACAATCAAGATTTCTGGCTCTCACAGACCTGTAACTTCTTCTTTAAGAGTCTCCTCTTTCCTCCACTCATTACCTGTAGTAATGGCACCTGTTTAAACTTGTTATCAGTATAAAAAGACACCTGTGCACACCCTCAAACAGTCAGACTCCAAACTCCACTATGGTGAAGACGAAAGAGCTGTCAAAGGACACCAGAAACAAAATTGTAGCCCTGCACCAGGCTGGGAAGACTGAATCTGCAATAGGCATCCAGCTTGGATTGAAGAAATCAACTGTGGGAGCAATAATTAGAAAATGGAAGACATACAAGACCACTGATAATCTCCCTCGATCTGGGGCTCCACGCAAAATCTCACCCCGTGGGGTCAAAATGATCACGCGAACGGTGAGCAAAAATCCCAGAACCACGCGGGGGGACCTAGTGAATGAACTGCAGAGAGCTGGAACCAATGTAACAAAGCCTACCATCAGTAACACACTACGCCGCCAGGGACTCAGATCCTGCAGTGCCAGATGTGTCCCACTGCTTAAGCCAGTACATGTCCGGGCCCGTCTGAAGTTTGCTAGATAGCATTTGAATGATCCAGAAGAGTATTGGGAGAATGTCCTATGGTCTGATGAAACCAAACTGGAACTGTTTGGTAGAAACACAACTTTTCGTGTTTGGAGCAGAAAGAATACTGAGTTGCATCCATCAAACACCATACCTACTGTAAAGCATGGGGGTGGAAACATCATGCTTTGGGGCTGTTTCTCTGCAAAGGGGCCAGGACGACTGATCCGGGTACATGAAAGAATGAATGGGACCATGTATCGTGAGATTTTGAGTGCAAACCTCCTTACATCAGCAAGGGGATTGAAGATGAAACGTGGCTGGGTCTTTCAACATGACAATGATCCAAAGCACACCGCCAGGGCAACGAAGGAGTGGCTTTGTAAGAAGCATTTCAAGGTCCTGGAGTGGTGTAGCCAGTCTCCAGATCTCAACCCTATAGAAAACCTTTGGAGGGAGTTGAAAGTCCGTGTTGCCAAGCGACAGCCCCAAAACATCACTGCTTTAGAGGAGATCTTCCTGGAGGAATGGGCAAACATACCAACAACAGTGTGTGCCAACCTTGTGAAGACTTACAGAAAACGTTTGACCTCTGTCATTGCCAACAAAGGATATATAACAAAGTATTGAGATGAAATTTTGTTACTGACCAAATACTTATTTTCCACCATAATTTGCAAATAAATTCTTACAAAATCAGACAATGTGATTTTCTGGATTTGTTTTCTCATTTTGTCTCTCATAGTCGAGGTCTACCTATGATGTCAATTACAGACGCCTCTCATCTTTTTAAGTGGTGGAACTTGCACTATTGGTGACTGACTAAATACTTTTTTGCCCCACTGTAAAAGCGAGCAAGTTATTAGGAAAATGGGGCAGACAGTTGTTGGCTTATCGATCAATTGGCCTACAACTATCTAATATGCATCACCAACTTTAAAAGGGCACAGAAGCATTAAATACAAATGCACTTAATAGACTGGCAGCATTAAAAGGCGTTATCTGGTTTCTAAGATGGATATCTATATAAATTACAGGTACTGAGGAAGAACAGTTTGATGTGTGGGCATCAGGGCTCTCCCACACTGGTACCAGGCATCTAAAGATAGGCCAATCTTATAAACCGGACAACACCTTTAAAGTAAAAACCTCACCTACAAAATTATTTAGCAATTTGCATAGGAATGAGTGTTTGGCGTGTGCTATGATAAGACATCTCCTACAAAAATAAAAAGTACATTTTGAACATTTTTCATTTGATGGGTTAACCAGGAATAAGACATTGATATGCTTAGGACAGCTAACCAACATCTGATCTGTGAAGGGCCATGCCCTCAATTGCATTAAAACATTGATTTATTGATGTAGGTAAATGTATGCCCTAGTTTACTGTAGATGCATACACGCCCATCCTGCATTCAGCTCATCCCCCCGGGCAGTGGGAGGATCACACTCACACGAGTTGAATGCAAGATGGACATGTTTAGTGATGATGCAACAGTGCTCAGTAATAGAAGAAAACTCCCCATGTGTTCCAAGATCCTCATTTGAATGAAGAATAAAAGTGCTTTTTTCTAAGCATCCCTGGAGCTCTGAAACTTAAGAAAGGTATCAGTTTTTATCTGATCTAGCATGAGCCACTGTGATCAATCTGGTTAATCTTTAGACTGCATAATCTAGGCTTATACCACCTGTTAGTCTGAGCCAGAATTTTATGGCACATTCTGTCACATTTATGCCATGTCCCCTTGTCTGAAGCCTAGCAAGGAAACATTTTAGCTCAAATGAGATGTACCAATATGTAAGTCAGATGCACCACATTTATACCACTGTCTAGTCATACCTACAATAGGAAATCTAAGCCTGTGTATATTTATACAATCATCTTTTTAGAACTACATTATGTAAAAAACATATTTACTTTAAATATAAATATAGTTACTTTGCAATTCTATGAGTCTCCATGGTTACAGAATACAAAGAAACCTTGTGCTTAGTATAATACTGTAGTTGTCTGTATTTTTATCCACCTCCTTTACAGTTTTGCAACAACATAAGAAAACCAGAAGGAAGTAGCAAATGACTGTAGTATTTTTATGTAGCATGTATATGTAGACATATTGGTACGCTTGAGAGCTGAACAAACAATACAGGAAAAATTTACTATGATAGAGAATAGTTGCAAATATGCATCTACATCTAACTCTGACTAAGGCTAAGACCCCACGTGGCATCCCGCAGCCAAAAAGCACTGTGGGAAAAACCGGGGCAGCAACACATCATGGTTCTTCTCACAGCGCTTTTGACAGATAAGTTCACAAAGGTTTCCTCTGCAGCCTTCCTGACTCTATTATACCTATAGGCAGCACCGCACCTCTAATGAGGCGACCTGAGGCAACTGCCTTAAGCGGCGCTATGCCGGGGGGAGGCATTTTTACTGACCCTAAGCCAGTCCAGGACAAGCTGCGTGTGAACTGTCCTGGACAGGCCTAGCGTTACGGCAGCCCGGCAGGGGAAGCAAGCGGTGGATTGGGACGGCCCTGTGGACGCAGCGCTGCTTTAACTCTCACCTATTAGCAGCAGCGCTGCTCCAGCGGCCGCCCCTCATCCTTAGAAGAGAGCAGGTCGTCTCCCTGCCTGCTCTCTCTCTCCCTCCTCCCCTCACACGCTGAGGATGTGTGCCTGATCTCCTATGCGGTCTCCAGTATACTTCTGCTGAAGAAATAAAGTGGTTTTTTTCAAGTATTTATCCTCTACCCTACGGATAGGGGATAAATACTAGATTGATTATGATGATGATGGGGGGGTTGCTGGGGAAGGGGGGAGGCTTGGTGTGCTGGGGGGGGGATGCCGGGGAAAGGGGAGGGGATCTTTTGAATGTCTGTCTGGCCCTTCCTTGAGGGCTGTTTTTTTTTTCCCACCCACTTTTAATTCTTGCACTTCGGGGTTAATAGGAGCACTACAGACTGCAGTGCTCCTATTAATCCCCAAGTGCAAGAATTAAAAGTGGGTGGAAAAAAAAAAAAATCCTCAAGCCTAAGGAAAGGCCAGACAGACATTCAAAAGCTCCCCTCCCCCTTCCCCAGCATCCCAACCCTCCCCCCTTGTATTAATAATGCCCCTAATAGCCCTTGTATAAATACCCTCCCTCCCTTGTATTAATAATGCCCCTAAAAGCCCTTATATCAATACAGCATATCATTAATACAGGGGGGGGGGGGGGGTATATAGGAACTGTTAGGGGCATTATTAATATAAGGGGCGTATTATTAATAAGGGGCACTATTTAAAGAGGACCTTTCATGAGTTGGGGCACATGCGGTTTTATATACCGCTGGAAAGCTGTATTCAGCGCACTGTCGGCTTTCACGATCTGTGCCCCGTGTAAAGAGCTATTGGTACCGGTACTGTAGCTCTTCACCGTCAGAAGGGCGTTCCTGACAGTTTGTCAGGAACATCCTTCATCACAGCAGCACCTATAGCGCTGTAGTGTGAGAGCGGGGAGGAACACCGCCTCCCCTCCTGATAATACTCGTCTAGATAGGCTAGGTTCACCACTGTCTATAGGGAAACCACCAGTGTTTCCGTAGGTATAACTGACATGCTGCGATTTCCAAAACCCTGACGATTTTGAGAATCGTTTCATGCGACCAAGCGAAGATCACTCCGAACAGAGAACTAATGATTATGAATGTCCTCCTTCTTTCTTCTCTGTTCCTAAGCTGCTATGGACTCCTAGCATATCTTTCTCAGCATATGTGTGTCTACTACTTCTGTAATATTTACTGTGTATTATCATGTATCTGTATTACTATGCAGCTGTAACATACTGAAATTTCCCCACTGTGGGACTATTAAAGGATTATCTTATCTTATCTTATGTTCGCAGCACGTATTTAACGCAAAGTGGGCGAATCCCATCCACTTTCCTATGACTGTAAAACACTGCAGTTTTTTCCATAGCATTTCCACTACAGGCAAACCTGGCATACGTGGGGTCCTGGCCTAAAATGGGATTGTTTTGAGAAAGATGACTGAAAAATATGCAAGGTTTGTCATCATAAATGGTGTGCAAAGGTGCACCAATGTTGTATAATGCTTAAAGCTGTGGTTAATGAACATTGTAACGTACAAAAATATGATGTAACTCTTTAAAATAATAGTCTATGACATAATTAAAAGGAACCCCTATGTGGTAAGGATATTCCAGGTTATATAGATCTACTGCTGTGCACTCAGAGACTGAAGGCTCCAATACTGTGAATTGGTTTACCAGGAGGTCGGTATCTTTGATCTATTTTGGTAACCTTTTGCACAGTAATGACTTGCATCAATACAGGAATAGGATTAACCCAGCATGAGCTTCTCAGTCTCACAGTCAAAATATCATCATTTGTAAAGTGTGCATCCCCACGGGCACACAACACTTTCTAAAACACAGAGAACTGGATTTCTAATGGCAACAATAAAAATAATACAATCTTTTACGTTGTATGAAAAACGCAAAGCTGCTTGAATAAATTAATCGTTGCACAATTTCATCCGATCAACAGAATGACAAATCACTCTAGTCTAATCTGGCTAGATGTGTCACTTGCCAGCAGCAAGATGGATTAGTACATAGGCAATGCCTGATTCATTCCTTCTAAAATGTATTACTTTTATTGACGGTTGTGAGGAGGTCTATGAGCTATGGAAAGACTGCATACTATATACGAAGGTTGGATTATTTATTTTATAATATTATTAGCTCCTGTCCATCATCAGTGCAATCGGCAGCTTAGCAGATCCTTCCCATCTTCTTGTAACTGGTCCACCAGGGTTTATTGTCGCCTTCACAGTTTTGGGAGGAGGAAGTGATAAATCATCAATTAAGGTGACAACTAATAATCCTACTGTTACATATCAGACCAGCCTTAATCCATGGCAAAAGTAAAACCGTTACCAATACCAGTATTATTACTTAGGCAGAAATAACAGCATAGGCTATGTGAGGTACAGCATGGTAACTAAACCCTATTCATGACAATAGGACTGAATAGCAACAAGAGATCAACAATATCACAACACAAAAGCTTGGAAAGCCTGAAATATATCCATTGACACATATAGGACACCTAGTATAATAAATTATATTAAGTTGTCACAAAACTATAACGGGTTTAGAAAATCTGCAACTTGTAATAAACTTATCTGGACTTGTGCATCCAAGAGAATAGGTAAGGATACATCCATAAGGGAACATTATCAATATTAACATTAATTTCTACAATTGTAGTGAAAATAAATCTTATAAGAATTTTTTCTAGTGGGATACGTTAATATGATAAAATCTACAATAATCACCTAGCATTCACCACCATTCTGGCGTTCTCGATGGTCCCTACTTCCTGGTCCTGTCTTGTGATGCGGAAAATGGCTCTAAATCCCAAGATCAAGAGATATAGACAACGGGGAATCGGTGAGGTGTGCAATGCTTGTTTTATCATTTCAACCCATTGTGTCCCTTGTCTATTAAAAAATATGTATTATGCTACTCAACTCCCTGCCCTAGAATAATTTACCGTATATTAGTACACACAGCTACTTTTTATTGACCAATAGACAGTAAAATTCAATTTCATTTTAATTAATATGCTACTTACCAACACAATTCACTTACCCGCTTCAATTTAGTACAAAACACAATCTTGTATTTGATATTTTAGAGTTAATTTTGCTATTAATTTTCTACTTATCTATACGAAAACAAATGGCAAAGTAGAGTAACTGAAGTGTGAAAATCCAGATAAAATTGCTATTTTCGGTCAAGACTTTAATTAACTATACCGTTTTAATAGGTTGTTTTCCATCAACAAAAGGAAGATGGTGGAGGATGATAGCAGCAGTGAAGTAAAACATAAAAATAAAATAGACTTTTAAACTGGGTCTGTTTTAAGGCAAAGTAATGACATTTTTGTACTGTCACCAGGAAACCAAATATGAAAAATTTAATATAATGTTCATTCTTCTCAATAAAATAAACGAGAAAAACCAATACCAAAAACTAATTACTGTTCAGGGATAAAAGACTTTTATATGAGAAGCGTATGGGGAGTTGTGAAAAAAGCAAAGTCTCATGCTTGCTCTTGGTTCACACATTGTAAGAAATACACGTTGCCATATATAAATGTGTTACTATTCCATGTGACAATACACGTCAAATGAAACTACTATTAAAGTAGTATAGTCACAAAAGGAGAATAGGGAGAGCAGACTCAGAGACTCCTCTGTCAATGTGTCCACACCATCCTAAAAAGAAGCAGCTCCCACTGCCACTTATCCCACCCTATTAGCAATGCATATCTGTCCCAATAGAATGATTATATGAAGGAAATAATTCATTGATCCCTTGCTGATTTTGTAAATTTGCCCACTCACAAAGACATGAACAGTCTAAAATTTTAAGTGTAGGTTAATTTCAACAGTGAGCGATAGAATATCAAAAGTAAAATCCAGAAAATCACATTGAATACATTTTATAAATTTATTTGCATTTTGCATAGAGAAATAAGTATTTGATCCCTACCAACCATTAAGAGTTCTGGCTCCTGCAGACCAGTTAGACACTCCTAATAAACTCGGCACCTGCATTAAAGACAGCTGTCTTATATTGTCACCTATATAAAAGACTCCTATCCACAGACTCAATGAATCAGTCAAACTCTAACCTCTACAACATGGGCAAGACCAAAGAGCTTTCTAAGGATATCATAGATCATAGACCTGCACAAGGCTGGAATGGGCTACAAACCCATAAGTAAGACAATGGGTGAGAAGAAGACAACTGTTGGTGTAATAGTAAGAAAATGGAAGAAATCCAAAATGACTGTCAATCGACATCAGTCTGGGGCTCCATGCAAAATCTCACCTTGAGGGGTATCCTTAATCATGAGGAAGGTGAGAGTTCAAAATAAAACTAAACGGGGAGAACTTGTTAATGATCTCAAGGCAGTTGGGACCAGAGTCACCAAGAAAACCATTAGTAACACATTACACCTTAATGGATTAAAATCCTGCAGTGCCTGCAAGGCCCCCCTGCTCAAGAAGGCCCGTGTGCAGGCCCGTCTGAAGTTTGCCAATGAACACCTCGATGAGTGTGAGAGTGACAGGGAGAAGGTGCTGTGGTCAGATGAGATAAAAATTGAGCTCTTTGGCATTAACTCAACTCTCAGAGTTTACAGGAAGAGAAATGCTTCCACCTTCCCTGGCGCTTTTTTTTTTTTTTTTTTTTTTTTTACACCAATAACTAAGCAGGGGAGGTATTCAATCGAAACTACTCGCTCATCTCTATTGTGTTTTAAATTTTAATACAAATATAGCAATACAAGGGCAAGTACAATACAAAACACAGAATGTGTAGATCATTTGTGTTATAATCTTCCTGCATGCATTATGCATATATAAAATAACTAAGAATCAAGTGGCATAACATAACTACCCACTGCCAAGTGGGCTGCTTTACAAATGAACAATCTGGGGCCTATATATTGTATGTACATACGCATATCTCCCTTTGTCCACAAATGTGGAAATTTACAAATATAGACGCGTATGTGGGCATCTTTGATTACAGCCTTCACCACGACTTACACAAGAGATGTTGGGGGTTTAATGTGTTCCTGTGTTAAATACAGATTAGGTAATTAATGAAAAAGCAATAAATAAAGTTACAAAAGTGATGTCTTATAACGCTTATGATTAAGAACAATAGGTCTTACTACATAATAAAAGTATTACTAAATGGAAAACCAGACTGTATTTAGAATCAAAAGGCTTATGCCATGTACAAAAGGGTACAGAATACTGTGCCCACAGCAAGGGTTCGATCCTGCAATTGAAAGGAACTGTAGCAGATGACAGGCACTTTCTTTGTTAGATACACCTGCAAGCACTCAGTGTTACGAACAGATGTTCCTCTCCATCTAGGAAAATATTCTGAACTAGGAGAATAAACAATGGCATCCAGTCTGGTTACATAATGAAAGACAAACATAATTCACATGGCGTAAGAGTTTACCTCTGAAGGTTAATAATGATGCCACGTTGAGACCATGCAGTCAACATCTCCGACAAAAATCTTTTCTATCAGTAATTATATGACATTATTTCATACTGTAATGAACATTCACACTACCATGTCTTCATGTATTCTGTACAGCAATGGGAAGGAGCTGTATATAGTGATGGTTGAGCACACACACTTCCAAATCCACTACACACTGTAGGGGATAGGAAAAAAGTATGGCCACTACCCCATGCAAAACCTTTTCCCAGGTGCATGGGGGTCCCTTTGTTCCAGAGATCAGTGGATCTACTGGATTCCTTTAAAGTGGCTCCCTTGGAATGATCTGTATGAAAGTCTAATTGAAATAGAGAACCAAGAAAGGAGGAAAACTGAGGCTTGACCATTGAGTGGTGTTGCAGCTGCTCATCTTACAGGGCATTGCTACTTCAACCTTAAAAGGAGTCTGTCAGTAGTAGACTGGTTATAATCCTAACTGCAGCATCTTGAAGAGGTGATTGTACAGTTTCCAAATACATCTCTGTTATTCAACTCTAAAGCCCAATTTTCACCTCATTTGCTTATGTAGCCCAGGTAAGATAAGGCACACCCAAAGCACTTGTACCTCATTTACATTTGAGCAATTTACATGGTGCTCCAAAGCTGAATAGCTAATATGTGGACTCTGTAGGATCACCACTATCAGGTCCTTTACTAAGGTTTATAACTAGAGATGAGCGAGTAGTATCACTATTCGAATGGAAAAGTTCGATGCAGAGCCAGCATTGCTTGGCCGAATGCTATACAGTTGGCCAATCAACGCTGGTTCTTCTCCTACCTTTAGAAGTCTTCTCCGTGCAGCTTCCCCGTGGCGTCTTCCAGCTCTGAATTCACTCTGCCAGGCATCTGGCCTGGGCAGAGCCGACTGCGCATGCCCGCACTACAAGAAAATGACCGCTTTGACTGTAAGCGGCCATTTTCTTGTAGTGCGGGCATGCGCAGTCAGCTCTGCCCAGGCCTAATGCCTGGCAGAGTGAATTCAGAGCCAGAAGATGCAGCGGGGACGCTGCACAGAGAAGACGTCTCGGAGGATCCAGCCCGACCCTCACTTGTGGACTTGGCAAGTGTAATTTGATCGAATGTTGCCTACCCCTGAAACAAGCTTTTTCCCCCCATAGACTATAATAGGATTCGATATTCGATTCGAGTAGTCGATTACACAGGTTAACAAAAAAATAATAATTTACTGGTGTCCAAAATATTTTAATGAATTTGGGGTATTTTTGGGGTGCTGATTCTGAATATGCTATCAGTTTTGCCAGATTGGCTCAAGTTTTTGAGATTTTTGGTATCTTATTTATAGCACTTGTTGGTAAATGCGACGCATCATCTCATCATCTCATGAAAAAAAATAGCCCGGGCGCATGCGCAGTAGCACGCGGCTTCTACTACGGCTACTGCGCATGCGCCCGGGCTATTTTTTTTTATCAGTGTCCGCGAGCAAGCGCCGGAGGAGGACGGGACCTGAAGACGTCAGAGGAAGAAGAGGCGGGGAAGAAGATAAAGACACACCCGGAATGCCCGCCCAGGGTGCACGTTCCATAAGTAGAGAACATTCTTTTTTAAGTTATTATTTTAAAACGTAAGGGTAGTTTAATTTAACTTTTACAGTGCCTGAATAGCCTTTTTAAAGGCTATGCACGCATATGTGGGGCTCTAGCAGCATGATTTTGCTGATAGAGCCCCTTTAAAGGGAAGGTAGGCTTAAACCCAAATATCAATGCAATACAATAAATTAGGGGAAAAAAATAAGCTAAATAAAAGTTCAATGTGCTTTATCTCCTTTCATGTAGTTCTACTGAAGTAGATAGAAAGAATGCAGATACCTTGGTCTGTAATGAGATAAGAAGAAACTGAAAAAATGAACTTCCATCCACAGTTGCTCCAAAAATGTGTTTTTTGAGCTTTCCTTCAATATTATTTTGGCAGTAAAGTGGCACCATGTAGGAGCTGGCACCTGTGCACCAGCTGGTTCATTAATTAGACCCTAAAGTAAGCCTCAGTAACTCACAGTGCTAAAATGCTGCATGTGAACATAGGCAAATGCTTCCTAATGATAACAATACAAAAATAGGTGGCACTCCAGAGAAAGTAGTGAGAAATGTGAAGGCGCCTATATATTAGTTAAAGTGGTTTGTTACCCAGGGTCTCTTTGAATCCCTTCCCAACATCCACTGTAATAGTACAGCGGATGCCAGGTCTTTAACCCCTTAAGAACACAGCCCAAATGTATGTTAAGGACCAGGCCTATTTTTTCAAAATTGACATGTGTCATTTTAAATGGCAATAATTTTGAGACGCTTTAATTTACACAAGTGATTTTGGGATTATTTTCTCGTAACACATTATACTTCATGTTAGTGGTAAACACTAATCAATATTTTTGTATTTACTTATTTAAAAAATAGGAAATTTGATGGAAATTTGGAAAAAAAAATCGCAATTTTCAAAATGTGAAATTCTCTGCTTTTCAGGCAGATAGTCATACCACCCAAATACAGTAATAAATATTATCTCCCATAACTCTGCTTTATATCGGCATCATCTTTTGATTGTATTTTAATTTATTTTGGACGTTATAAGGCTTACAAGTGTAACAGTGATTTTCCAGATTTACAAGAAATGTAACTGTTTGTTTTTTTGTTTGTTTTACACACTTTATTTTTTTTTAAAAAAAAACTTTTTTACATTTTTTTATTTGTGCTGCAAGCACACTAGAACCAGTGATCAGAGAGGATCGCTGGTTCTATACTAACTACAGACTGCAATACACGTGTATTGCAGTCTATAGGAAGCTAGCTATGCAGATGCATAGACTAGCTTCCCCTCGTCCTGGCATCCAAGGGGTTAACCCTCCCCCCATCGGAGCTCGCTCCGATGGGGGGAGGGATTAAGGAGCAGCATGTAGCTGTAAATTACAGCTCACACAGACTCCAGATGCTGCCGGCCAAACCCCTAGGGTGCCATGATCACTATGGATCATGGCACCTTAAGGGTTAAACAGCGGGGGTCGGTGCAATCACCGTCCCTGCTGCTACAGGGGAAGCCTGGCTGTCAGATACAGCCGGCCTCCCGTGGAGATCGCACGGGCTCTGCTTCTGAGCCCGTGCGATCTCAATCACGTACAGGTACGTGGGAATGCGGGAACTAACCACATTCCCTGACGTACAGGTACGTGATTTAGCGTTAAGGGGTTAAATATGGCATCAGAATGGCCACCACAGCTACCAGGTCTCCACTGTAATGTACAGTGGAGAGCCAGAGTTAATGCCTGCGATCAGTGTTAACTCTGATTGGGGGCATTGTACTGCTGTGTGCCCCCCACCTAAAAAAAAATGCTCCCTGGGGCTAGTCCCCACCAGCCCCGTACCTGTTGCTTTGGCATCCAGAAGCCTTCTGCAATACTAATATTATTATTGAGCCTCAAAACCGTGGAGTTCTACAGTACCTGTATAGTGGCTAATCCCATCCAGACATTACAGAAAAATATAATTCGCAGCGGACCATTGCTGTAAATCGCCGTATGTCAATTATACGTAAGGAAAAACTGGTGCATTGATTGTCTAGCAAACTCACCTGACCTGAATCTATGAGGTATTGTCAAGAGAAAGATGAGACACCAGACCCAACAATGCAGATGAGCTGAAGGCTACTATCATACAACCTGGGCTTCCATAACACTTCTGCAATGCCATAGGCTAATCGCCTCCATGCCACATTGCTGCATTGATGCAGTCATTCATGTAAAAGGAGCCCCCACCAAGTATTGAGGGCATTTACTGGACAGACTTTTCATTTGGCCAACATTTCTGTGTTAAATAATTTTTTTTACAGTTGGTGTTATATAATATTCACATTTTCTGAGATACTGACTTTTGGGTTTTCCTTGGCTGTAAGCCATAATCATCAACATTAACAGAAAGAAACACTTGAAAATATATGTGTTTAACTTTTTCAATCGAGTTACTAAAAAAAACAAAACTTTATGCTTCTAATCTAATTTATTGCGATACACTAGTACTTCCTTCCAACAAAATGGCCAAACTCATTGTGTAGACAAGAAGTGTACAACCTGTACTCACCTCTCTCCTATACTTCCTGGCCTATGTGCATTCGGATTAGGGAGGGAAAGGGGGAAAGAAAACATGGCTGCTGCCCTAGAGAAGAATACACTGCGTTTCTAATATATTTTTCATGCTCCATAATTATGATATAAGAAAAAGAAAAAGTGCAAGAAAAATCAGGAGATGATGTGCAGAGTCAGAGGGAATTATTTATCCTTTTTTCTGTGTTGGGATTCTGGGTTTAGTGGTCCTTTAAATACATTACACGGTGTCCTCCATGTGATGTGACTCATTTTATGCTACAAGAAAAGCCCTCCACTCATTTAAGAATAGCTTGCAGGCTCCTCAGAGATTCTGTAAAGGGATATTGTGTGGGTGAAGTTTTCTTCCACTTGCGTCAGATATTTCCCAGGCAGAGCTATTCCATTTGTCATCCTGTCACGGTTGGTTATATTGTTTTGCTCTAAGACATATTGTAATTTTCTTTTCTATTTTTTTGTTATTATTGTTTTTGATTCCACAGTATATTTGCATGCTCGGTAATGCAAAAGGTTTATCATAATAATATAAAAGTGATATGGATGGGAAGATGACAAATATACATCACACTAATGCCTCTCTAAATTTGCAATGAGTAAAGGATGTAACAAAATAGTGTAATATTAACCTAGTTCTGATAAAACCCTGATCATTAAATGAACACCCCAAAATCATACTAGTTATAAATGATCTTTAGAATTATCTAGGAATCCATTAAATAAGGAGAAGATATTTGTGAGGACGGAGGTAGGTTAGACTTCGGACGACATCAGCCAAATACTACACTGACTGCAATAAAAACAAATGTCGTCAATATCTGTGCTAAAAATCAACATGTCATCTAGCTATTATTACTGGGGAAAATGGCCACTTACTGATCTTTTTACCTGGGTGACCAATGTATCCTTGTTAGATTTACTTTATATGCATAGGTGATTGAAAGTGGAAACTTCATTGAACATGGTCCAGTTGTGACCAGAACCTATTCTGGGCATTTTCCACTATGAAAGTCAGCTAAGTCACGAACCTAAAATACATTAATAGTCTATGAATTTCATTAAGACAGGCACTGACTATGTACCAGCAGGATTCCAAAAAAAGGAAATACCTGCCATAAATTATAAATATGCATATTGGGATTGGGAGCGATTCTCAAAATAGATTCCTGAATCCTTATTCTTGCCTAGCAACATTTATAATTAAAACAAGAAAAAAGTCACAGAAAAAGCGAAGGATGAATTATTAGTTTAACAAGTAATGTCTATCCATGAAGCACACAAAAGAACGCATTAATAACTTCTGGAGATACTGTATATCTTGTTGTCTGGTGGCAGGCTTGGATATGAAGAACACTATTACTAGTGTAAAGAGCAATCCACATACGTACTGTATCCATATATAAACTACATATAGAATATACTGCATGACAACAACAAACTATGCAGCCAGGGTAGTATAGTCCTGTATGTAGTCAATGGAGTTAGAGACATAGATCACCCTTTATATATGTACAGAATTTTAAGTTACCAAATGGGCACACAGCTCGTGGCATCAAACTTTTATTAGGTTGGGTGACCAAACAGGATAACAAAGATTTCTTTCCTATTTAGCAATACTTTCATTCTTTCATATTTAGTGAACAAATGTTCAGACAATGCTACCAACCGATATACTTTATCAGTCTACAATTTTCTAATTTGTGCTTTGTCATTCTCATGGCTACCACATAGACCCATTTATTGCTATGGCACCCTACATACTCCTTGCATTAGCATAGTAGGCCCATGAAAGGGTCCATGAACACAGAGCAAAACCCAAGGGCAGTTCATAGTCATATTCCTGTTCTGGCAACATCTGAGTGCTGGAAGCTATAACAGTGGATGGGGAGTGCATGCAGGCACATGCTATAAAAGCAAATTAAAAGGGAGTCTATCACCTACACTAACCAAGTGTGAGAGAGTGAAGGGTGTGGTCTGAGAAGACAAGTATATTCCAGCCAGGCGCCTAAAGGGTGTATGGTAAAGGCCCACACCAGGGAGGTCAGCTGACTAATCAGGCCCTAATAACAGTCTGAGTGTGAAGACTAGCAGGGTGGCACCACACTGACAGAGCTGAACTGTCCAGGCCGGACCTCCAAAGCAGGTACTGTGCCACCCGTTGTTGTTGCCAAGGTGGGAGACTGGTAGCCAGTCTCCTGTATAGTCAGGGAAAAGTTTCCTTACGTTTAAGATAGTTTTCTCAGCAGAGAAGGGTTTTGTTTATCCTGTGGCTTTGCAAAAGCAGTGTATGCGCTACATGTGAATAAAGCCTGAACTCGTGTGCAGTCCAGTGCCTGTGTCCCTGTTTCCTGCACTGCTACAAGCATCTACCTGAGCAATTCCCTACACAAGATAAACTACTGTTATAGTAATGTAAACACTTGCATAGACAATTCCAAGCATACCTTTAAAATATAGATTAGCCTGCTAGACAGTCATATTTTTTTTTTTTTTTACAAGAATGCAAATAAGCCTCACAGAGCAAAGGGAACATTTATTTCATTGCTGGAGCACAGTTGTGTCAACCAAAATAATGTCCATCCAGTCGTGTAGTTCGGCCACCTCAGCATTTCGAGAGCAGCATCATCATCATCAGTTATGGTGCTGCGCATGCCATGTTCGAGTATATACCGCGGAACTCCGTAACCGATAATGCTGCTGGTCTGAAACTGCTGAGGAGGCTGAACTACATGACCTGATGGGTGTCATTTCAGATGATGCAACTGTGCTCTGGCAATAAAGTAAATGCCTCCTGTGCTCCGTGATGCTTGTTTGCATGCCTGTAAAAAACTTTTTTATGGTCATCCTGGCGGTCTAATCTACATATCAAAGGTATGTGTGGAATTATCTTTGCAGTGGGTACATTACTATAGCAGTTTATCTTGGCTGGTGTAGGTGATGGACAGTTTATGGACAGTTTTCCATTTTTTCATTACTCCCAAATACATCATGATCATTACATATACACATAAATCAATAACAGAATTCGCTGATACTATGTACAAGTATTCGGATTTCCATGACAGCTAACTTCCTTTTGATAGAAAACAGACTGTAAAGTTTCCACTAGCAATGCTCTAAGCATTGCCAAGAAGATGCCCTTTACACCTGCACTCAATGCACTATGTAGAAATGTAGCATTTGCCAAAGCGGAGGATGGTCACTTTAAATGGTTGTATCTCTGGGGTTTTGTTTTTGGTTGTTTTTTTTTTTTACAACCTAGAAAAATGGTTCTGGTATCTCATGAAAGCCAAGACTGCAGATGTATCAGTTCAGGTTAGTAATATCGTCGTCACATCAGTTATCATGATATTAGGCAGTTTATTGTTAGTTACCGGTATATTAGATACCAAGATTCCCAAAAACATATGAAGAGCTCAACGGAAAAATGGCCTAAGTCCAAAAATCAATATTGTGAGAAAAACGAAATTTAAAGTTTTAGCCTAAAGCAAACGGGCATTATTGTGGAATATATCTATCCAATGTAATCAGCTAATGAACACCGTTAATCCTAATCATAAATTGTATTATTTATTTAAAAAATTGCAGCTTCATGTATAAATATTATTTATTTAATATTATTAATTAATTACTACTATTATTAAACAATGAAGAATAATAATTACCTGCCTCCCTTTTCGGCGCTAAATATGTGCAAAAGTCGATTTAGAGCCTTTTAAACAATAAGACAAAGTTTTTACACTAATATAAACAACAGACCGGAAGTCACGATTTCAATGAAAAAATGACCAACGAGAGTGAAGTAAGTAAGTTTGTATTGGACTTAGGCCATTATTCCATTGAATGTAAATTCTTCTGCATTGAAATATATGGACTTAGGTCATTAATCCTAGGTACCTTGTAAACCCAATGCATAGAACGAGGTACAAAGAAGCTTTCTAGGTAATAATTTGAAATATGACAAAATGTGGACTTAGGCCATTTTTCCGTTGAGCTCTTCATATGTTATTTTCCTCAGTGCTTGGCTTCTTCTTAAGCTTTGCTATCACAGTGGATAGACAGTGACTACAGCCCATCCACTGTGAATACAAGCGGCTGGGGGTAGTCTGAGACACTCCTCCTGTTTCATCATTGGTTCAAGCTGTAGCTATTTACCTCCTCAGTGCAGCAAGATCTGATTTATATTACTACAAAGACCTAAAGACTAGATAACCTCCTATAAGCAGCTGCCATCCCTATACAGATTTAGCAAGGACCAGACAAACATGTATTCTGTGCTATGACACACCATGTGTTCTGATATTTATAGAGCATGTCCTATAAAATATTGGAATGGAAGAGAGCATCGGAAGAGCCTCAGGCGGCATACTTGTCATGTTAATGGTGAATGCACCTCCTTCTCTCTATTCAGGATAGGTATATAAAAGTAAAACAGCGTAGTTGTGTAGTGTGCCCTCTGCATAACATTTAGACATAAAAGGGCATTTCCTTATTTGATGCCTAGGCTACCATTTATTTCAGTCGTGCTTTAGTGTTGTTTGGAAGGCCTTTAAAGATTTTCATTCCTAAACACCCAGCTCTGGATATAAGCTCAGAGCTTAAAGTCAAAGCAGACAACTGTCTGCAATAACTTACTGGACAGTGACAGCTTAAAGGGATCATGTCTGCATGTTCATATTACTCAAAACACAAAAACGCAACATGCTCCCCAATATACTACAAATTATATTATATGTTATATCCCAATTTACTGCTGCAAGGGGGAACCCACAGGGTGGCAAAGACAGAAGTCCCATAAGCACTACTATCATTGCCAAAATATAGGCGTCACACGGATATTTCACATCCCTAATACTGAAGGCACATCTCAGGGGAGATAGGGATTGGGCAGGTAGATTTCAGCTGCTCAATCCTTTTGTTCTCAGGAAGATAAGACTCCTCTGGCGGCAGCTTTGTCCCCTCTCACTGTTCACTATACATGGATCACTGGGCAGATAGCAGTCCACCAAAAACATACAAAACACATTACTTATCGGAATCTTATCTTGTCAGAATCTGTCATTATCCGAGAGGATCTAAGGTGTATTGTAGCTTGCTGACTCTACCCAGACAGATGTTGAGGAAAAGAAGGATTGAAGATGTTGCATTTCAACTATGGATCATTTTGTTCTGGCTGGAGGTGCATGCATGTCGCAGAGTTAGGAAATACAGATGTGTATGGGTATCTTAAAGGGAACCCGACAGATCTTTATACTTACTTAGAGAGGAGTCTGATGAACTCTAGTGCTCTTGACAATTGTACAGTTGTTCAGTGAAGCTGGAGTACACCTGGTTTTCATTGCACATGTGCACTGAAGCCAACCTGTACTGCTTAGGCTTCAGTGACGCAATGTGATCGCGTTTGAAGTATAGGATACGGAAAAAGTTTTTTTTTCCCACTGCTGGTATGGACACTGTTACAATAAGCCACTGATCCATAAACCATAAAAGCGTATATGCAAATTATACTTATCGTGCACAGTGGGCGGTCATGCACGGTCCAACGTCACCTTCTGGCATGCCTTCCTCTTCCTCTTCAATCACTAGTATTTTTCTGTATTAGGAGAGTTAGGATGCACAAAAATGGAGGAATCATGTGGAGTCGGTGGTTTGGCCTACTGAATCCATGGCCGGATGCCAATATAATCTGTTGTGCTTTACACATATAGGGGAAGATATGTCAAACTTTTAGACAGTTCAAAGGTAGACTAGACACTCTTAACGTGCACCAAATTTTCCAAAGTATTTAATTCTGTTTGAAAATTTGGCATACTTTTAGACTGTCTAGTCTAACTTTACACCACTTATTAGTTGGCCATGTTCTTTACAAAATTTTGGTGCAAAATTTATCACAATTGCTGAAATTTTGCCACAACTTTCAAAATTTTGGCGCAATTTTTGGATCACAGTTTTGCATATTAAACCACACTTCCTTTTCAACCAGCCCTGTTCACGTGACTTACAAGATCCACAAACTGTTACAAAGTGTTTAAAACACATAGAAAATGAGGTGTAAAGCATGTGCAAGTTTTTGGTCATCACTCACATCTAAATTCTGCATCAGTATGTCTTGACATGTGGGAGGGATCCACACTACATGGAGAGAACATACAAACTATATGTACTGATGTGATGTGATGATTCGACTCCAGGACCCCAGTGCTAACCACAAATCCTGCATAGGCTCAGATCTGCATTCATAATTCTATGGGCAGATATTGTCAGTTTGTCTTAGCTACTATGCAGTATCTTGAATGAAAACTACGTTCCCCAGAATGCAAAGAGCTGAAATAAGAATTGGTGGACCATTATAGTAAGAAGTTTCAGAACTGAATGCAGCTCTGGAGTATTAAGGCCCCGTTCACACAGGGCACGGGACCGCGTATTTTGATCCTGATTTTGACGCGGGAAGCCATGTCAGAGTAGGACCAAAATGCACCTGCTGCGACTGTCGCGGCTTCCTGCTCCGTAGTAGGCCCAAATGAATGGGCCTAATCCAGAGGTTGCTGCCGCCGCGGCTGAATCAGTCATCGGAATCCGCCTGAAGAAAGGGCTGCTCACTTCTTTTTTCCGTTAGTGGGAACAAACTGCTAGCGATAAAAAGAACGCTAACAGTCTACATAGACCTCTATTGTGAGGGACGGATTCTGAGGAGGATTCAGTGCCAAAATCTGCCCCCTCTTGCCCCGTGTGAACGAGCCCTAATACAGGAAGTAACGGCTGTATTTTAGGACAATTCGTGATCTACAGGAATCTGGGTCTGCAGGTTATTATCATGATGGCTTTGTGGGCATTATAAAATGGGATTGGTTCTAAAGTGGTTCTATGGTTGACGTTACTGGAAGATAAAATATCTCAATGTCTTTACACATAACACAAGAGAAAACTGGTATCCTGGGAACTACTATTGATTTTTAATGTCTATATTCATTAACAAAACATGCATTAAAGGTCTATAAAACAGAGTTATTAACATCTACAAAAAGCTGAAACACTGGTGTCAATTCCCACAGTATGGTCTCTTGACAACACAGGACTGTGTATTGATGTTCAGCTAAGAGCTAATAGCACAGATTGTCTCTCATTGCATAAACTTTGTTTTAAAACCCCAGGCTTCAGTTTAAAGCTGGTTAAATGTACGATTGATCCACGGGAAGATAAAAATAACCATAATATACTGATGGTGAGATCTCCTTTTAGAGCACAGAAAAATGACTTTTGTTGCTAAGACATCTGAGCATGGTTCCCTTGTGGCCTTGTGTCCTTGCTACAGAAAGCTTAGCCACAATTATGTGCAATTTCACTTGATTTGCAGCATTAGCTCAACTAATGCCCAAGCGTGGAAAATGCCAGACACCTTGAAGGTCAGCACAGAAAGGCCTTGGGAGCGATTTCACAGGTTTCAGATCTCTTTCAAGCTACTGTTTGCATTTTAGCTCTTTAATCCTGCTCAGATAAACATCACATTGATGCCGCATCAAACATGGCCACAATATATAATAAAATGGTAATAACCATTATATTGGGGCATAACAACGGATTTGTATACGATCTGAGAGATTTTCACAAAGAATGAGGCAAGAGGGGATTAGGTATCAGGGAATACTGTAGAAAAGTCACCAAAATACCATAGACCGCAGCGGCCGAATCATTGCAATTCCTGGCCATTCATGCAGTGAAATGAGTGGTGCGGTGGCCAAAGGTAGGTCCTGACATTTTCAGACATTTATTAAATATCTTGTGGCTTTGCTAAAATTCTAAAAAGGATTCTTCAGGATTAGGAAGACGTGATTGCCATGACTGAATATGTTGGTAACTCTATTGAACTGCAATACCATTTACAACCTATGGACAGACAATGTTTTTACTAAAAAAGCAGCCATGTTTATCTATCCCTGAGCATCTACACAAACTAAAGTGGTGGTTTTAATGGTATAACTGATCAGTCTAGGCCCCTGCCAGAAAATTAAAAAAAAAGGACAATGAGTCATTTACTGTACACTCACCGGCCACTTTATTAGGTACACCTGTCCAACTGCTCGTTAACACTTAATTTCTAATCAGCCAATCACATGGCGGCAACTCAGTGCATTTAGGCATGTAGACATGGTCAAGACAATCTCCTGCAGTTCAAACCGAGCATCAGTATGGGGAAGAAAGGTGATTTGAGTGCCTTTGAACATGGCATGGTTGTTGGTGCCAGAAGGGCTGGTCTGAGTATTTCAGAAACTGCTGATCTACTGGGATTTTCACGCACAACCATCTCTAGGATTTACAGAGAATGGTCCGAAAAAGAAAAAACATCCAGTGAGCGGCAGTTCTGTGGGCGGAAATGCGTTGTTGATGCCAGAGGTCAGAGGAGAATGGCCAGACTGGTTCGAGCTGATAGAAAGGCAACAGTGACTCAAATAGCCACCCGTTACAACCAAGGTAGCCAGAAGAGCATCTCTGAACGCACAGTACGTCGAACTTTGAGGCAGATGGGCTACAGAAGCAGAAGACCACATCAGGTGCCACTCCTTTCAGCTAAGAACAGGAAACTGAGGCTACAATTTGCACAAGCTCATCGAAATTGGACAATTGAAGATTGGAAAAACGTTGCCTGGTCTCATGAGTCTCGATTTCTGCTGCGACATTCGGATGGTAGGGTCAGAATTTGGCGTCAACAACATGAAAGCATGGATCCATCCTGCCTTGTATCAACGGTTCAGGCTGGTGGTGGTGGTGTCATGGTGTGGGGAATATTTTCTTGGCACTCTTTGGGCCCCTTGGTACCAATTGAGCATCGTTGCAACGCCAAAGCCTACCTGAGTATTGTTGCTGACCATGTCCATCCCTTTATGACCACAATGTACCCAACATCTGATGGCTACTTTCAGCAGGATAATGCGCCATGTCATAAAGCTGGAATCATCTCAGACTGGTTTCTTGAACATGACAATGAGTTCACTGTACTTCAATGGCCTCCACAGTCACCAGATCTCAATCCAATAGAGCATCTTTGGGATGTGGTGGAACGGGAGATTCGCATCATGGATGTGCAGCCGACAAAGCTGCGGCAACTGTGTGATGCCATCATGTCAATATGGACCAAAATCTCTGAGGAATGCTTCCAGCACCTTGTTGAATCTATGCCACGAAGAATTGAGGCAGTTCTGAAGGCAAAAGGTGTCCAACCCGTTACTAGCATGGTGTACCTAATAAAGTGGCCGGTGAGTGTATATTGCTAATGATAACTACAGAAGGTTTGACTATCTGTAGCGAAGCGCTATCCTACATGTATATAAAATGCAGACACTTTTGTATGAAAAAGAGCACAAGGGCAATACACAAGGGAGATACAAGGGATCTCAGACTGATCTAGTAGTCTACCTGTGGAATATGAAATAAATCTCATAAGTCTTCAGAGATTTATACCTGTAAGTCTTCAGAATTCTCACCTATACACATAGCAATGCACATCTTACTGTAGGCTAAACTATAGCTACAATTGACATAGAAAATGCAATAATTTTAGGTATATTCCATATTTATCCCTGGCCAAAATATTCTAAATTAGCTGCATTTCCTTTTACAGAATATTCTACAACAGGGAACCCCACAAACAGTTGGATGAAGAGACCCCAGCACTCATCAAAACACTTTGGCCTCTTAATATGAATATCAAGGACTCCGTCATACATATCACAGTGTCCCTGCTTGATATTATGGCTTAGCCCCAATTATTTGGATAGGACTGAGTTGCTGCTATACCATGCGACTCATGAACCTGACTTTGTGGTCGATTTCAGGGCCTCATTCAAACAGAAGTATTCTATTTATAAGCTGAGAATACAACCTAAAACATGAAAACAAAGCAAATCTTTCTAATGTAGGTTTTCACCACTTGTGCGCACAATTCATTTTGGCTTACTGATGAATGATGTTGACCAGAAAACTGATGTTTAATTGAAGGATTTCTGTAACATGTGCCGATCCGAAATGCAACCACTATAGAGCTGCATCTGAATGCAGAAGATCATCATCACGTATGGGGATGAAAAGATGTGTCCTTTATATGCAGAGGAGACCAGCTATTTACTAAATAGTGAAATGAACTATTAGGTCAGCATGGTTCACACTGTGTCCAGTCTCCATTTGGGGATTCCGTCCCCAAATCTGCTTGAAAAATGCAGAAAGATAAGTTCTGCAAGCAGGATTTTTCTCTCCCCATTTTTTGGGCAGAAACCCGGTGAATTCCATTGTAATCTATGGGATCCACCAGGTTTCTGCAGGTAACTGTTTTTTAAGCGTATTGGGGTTCCGTTTTTTGGGTTCACAAGTGGAACCGTAGAATGGAAACCCTAGCGTCAGTGGTTAACACTGCTGTCTTGCAGTGCCGGGGTTCTGAATTCAATATTCCAGAAAACGTACGGTTAAGTTAACTGGCTTCCTATAGAACAGGATCCTGGTATGTTTCTGAGATGGGGAGGGCATAAATATATAAACACAATCGCACATGTAGATAGAGTACCATTTTATACAAGGATGAAAAGACAAGCTCACTGTATTCATCAGTATATTCCTACACACAAAGGCAAAAGACATGTTTTCGGATGCTTGTCAGCAGAAACCAAATAGATGACAAGCTAGGATGTCAAAGCTCTTGTAAAAAATTAGGGTTGTATTGCCACATAATGAGGGCTGTACATCTGGAGTTATATAGGGCGGCATTTCAATTATGTAAAAAAACAGCAGCACAGAATGTCTTATAATAAAAATAAAAGCAAATGTGAAATATCACAAGTAACATAACAGGGAACCATTCTGAATGCAAGACAAATTTCATATAAAAGGAACATTTTCTTACAGAGCTCACAGCAAACACTTTATAATCTCCCAGTTGCCAGGCAAATTTTAACCCATCGAGCGTGGGAGAGCAAGACTCGAAACTTGCTGTATAGAAATAAAAGTCACATTTAGTTTGATGAAAACGTCTTTCTACAGACTTAGCATAAGATACACAGTAGTTCAAAGAGCGAGTATGAACCCCCCCACAACAAGACAGGAGGTGAAGCTGGAAATACAGGACACTCCAGGGGATTCTCAGAACATGCATGACTGCTCCAGGACAGCCTCAGTACACGCAAGGAATGTGCAGGGCTAGCTCAGGACAGCCATGAGATCACCAAGCCAATGTAAAAACATAACTAGAGACAACATCAACAGGGCAGAAAGGGAGAGGATAGCAAATAAATGAAGATTCTGAACCAAGTGTAGACTTCCTGGAAGATTCCAACCATGACTGGTCCCAGCAGTGTAAAATCGGAGTGTCTTCACCTGTACGGAATGATAATTACAAGACACGGCTCTGCTGAGATATTCAGCCTGGAAATTATAGAATCATTAACACAATGACTTCATTAATGGAAGAGAATGAAGAATTTACACAAACCCTATAGCTAGCTATCTGCTCAAGAACTCACACCTCAGAATTAAATCAATTAGGCCTCTGTTATCTTAAGGAGATATTCTGTATCACCAGCATGAGGTAGGAAGGAGACAGATGACAGTAAAGAGAACATTTTGTCAGTTAATGACCTGAACAATGAAAGCTGTAACAAAAAAATAAATTAAAAAAAAAATATATGTATGTATGTTACAGGCAATGTACGAGATGCAGGCATTCTATAGAAAGCCTGGAGTTTTTATGCAAAGTATGAAATGAGAGAATTGTTACGTACTTTGCCTAGGCATACTATAGAATGCCTAACGCTATTTAGGATAGTAGTTACTAACGCCTTCTTTAAAGGGGTATTCCTAATTCGCCTGTTCACCAACTTGCAGGCCGTATGCTCTGTTCACTTCCTGGTTTTCTTGGTGAATTGGTGGTTGCGGGGTATCACTTGCTGTCTCCCAGACAAAGCCAGCTCTGTTTAGCTCTCTTCATATAGCAGTACATGTTTGCAGTCAGTAATGAGGGATGGTTGTAAATAAATTAGCACAGTATCAGTGGAAGATGCACAATATAAAGCTGATGTGGCAGAGCTCGATTTGATATGTGATGAGAATCCCAAATTTACATGCTACAGGACCAAGAGTCAGCTTGCAATAAGCTCAGGTTTAGGTCTGTGTTTACATACAGAGGTAACAGACTCGCTGCAAACAGACTTATCTGCAAAATTCAATTAGCTGACCTGATAACTGGAAGAGCAGGGAGATAAATGGCTCAGAAATGCAAGCTGGCTCCAAGCACTCAGCTCCCCCTCCCCTCTTGAGAGCAGGGAGCTATGTCACTTGTCCTGGGCGGAGAGATAAGATCATCCCCTGGTCAGGATTCATTGGCCTTGCTCGTTTTCCCGCTCTTCTCTGCTTGAACTTTTGCAGGAACACAGGCAGAGCTAAAGTTCCAGCGGACACTGCGCTCCCTGTCTCTGGCTGCTCAGGATTGAGGCTTTCACTTGAAGGGGAGCTCAAGCTGCTTGCTGCCTGCCACCTAGCATTTCATACTTTGCCAGTTTCCCGTCTGGCATTGTATAGAATACCTAGGCAATGTGTGAAATGACAAATCATTTCATACATTGCCGACTAGTTTTAGGCATTCTATAGAATGCCTGATTTCATACTTTGCCGGTAACATATATATGTATATATAGTAAGAAGGTGATGGGTAGAATCACGCTATATCTCCCGCAGGTTTTTAACTTATGTGTGGTCCAGTGCGGGTCTTGAGTAGACCTCAGCTCCAGGTGTGAGTCCTTGGCTCATTACTGGGCCACAAAAAGGCTGCAAATTCTGCACTCAAGGACAGATCCAGGGAGTGAGAAGAGGCGACTGGATCTGTCCTGTAACCCTGAGTCCAGTGAGACAAAGTTGTGCTTGTTTTGTTCATGTGGCTGATAGTAAGCTACATGTATAGTTAGGTTAACATTTCTGTTTAGTTGCTCAGACAAGCAGAATTTTATTTTGCTTTTGCCTGAAGTTAAGGCTGTATTTTGTTTTACTAATTTTGTGCCTGAAGTGAAGGTTTATTTTTTTTTCCTTTTTTTTTTTGTAAACAAACCCGTTTGCTGCATATTTTGTGTCCCTGTCTTTGACTGTTTGGGTCTGCACCATTGCTTCTACCAAGCTACCTTCCCCACTATACACACATTCATACAAACACTGCAATGCACAAATTTACATATTTTGGTCACTTTGCTTTCCCCCAAGAAAAGATTTTAAATAAAGTGATCAAAAAGTCAAACACACCAAACATTAATACCAATAAAATGTACAACTTGCCCCGCAAATAAAGAGCCCTGACATATCTACAACAATACAGTGAAAAAGTTATAGGTATCAGAATATGGTGACCCCAGGAAAAATCGCTAATTTTTAAAAAATGCCCTTTTATTTATATAAGCAAAAAAATATAATAAAAAACAATATAAAATGTGGTATCGCCATAAATGTAATGACCTGCCAGACAAATTTGCTATGTCATTTTAATGCAAAGCGAACCCTGCAAAAAAAAACAAAAAATGATAGAATTGTGAGTTATTTAACATGGATCCCCAAAAAATGTTAATAAAAGCTAATCAAAACATTACATGTATCCCAAATGGTGGCAAATGAAAGTACAACTTGTCATGCAAAGAATAAGCCCTCACATAGCTATGTCGACAAAAAAAAAATATATATATATATAATATACATACATTTTGGAAGACGAGGAAGGAAGATATGCAAGACTGTGCCGAGCATTAGTGTATAAACTACCGTGTCCTTAAAAAGTTAAAATTCCTGATGTTACATGTAAATGTGCCCATACATACTGCAAGCATTTGGCTAGTGACAATACACTTGGTCCTTGGACTACAATAAATGATCACTTCTTTTCTATAAACAGCCATTGGTTTACCTTTGCAGCTACTGGCCTCAGACAAGATATGCAACTAAACCCTTTAACAAAGCTGATGCAATTGGAATGCAGAAGATGTCAGATAAGATGACAGCGATATAAAATTATTCTGGAAGACCTGTCAAAATGACACACTTCGGAAGTGAGCACAGCAAACTATATAATATCAAATATGAACCCACAGCTTTTAAGTGAAAACAGGGAAATAATACTACATCTTTATATCCTTTATAGTCTATGTCCTTGAGTAGAGGGTGACCATTACCCTTTGTTATCACAAACTAAGGTTATATAAAGCTGGTCCATTGTATTTGTATGACTCTTCCATCTGGAAGCGTGCACTAGTGATTCCTCATTGGATACACCAGAACAACAACATGGCTCTCACAAAGCACCCAATGGGAAACCACTTAAAATTAACTACCATCAATTCTAGAAAGAGCGTACATCAAGCTCCTGGGTACAATCATTTGGGTTATTTTTCCTTATCAATTGAAAAAAAAAAAAAAAACAACTTTGCTTCATTGCTCAATTTGTAGCTATGGCACACAACGGTTCTATGACGGGCTTGTACCAGGTCATAACACTGCCAGTTAAAGAGCAACATCATGTTCTATTCAGTCAAAGAAAGTGCACTTGGATCTGCTTTCCAAACCTTATTGGGAGAAGGGGGTATGTATCAATATGTTGGGAACAGGTTAAGGGTCAATTCCATTCAAAATTAGACTTAGCACACACAACAAAAAGAAAAAAAAAACAGATAACAGTTGTTTGTTTGGTTTTTTTTGTTTCACAAGTTCATTTTAAGACCAATGGAAGTCCAGTTAGACACACACATCCACATTTTTTAATGGACCATGAAAACAGCTATTAAAACTTTTCCTATTTTTGGCACTTTTTGCAGCCTGATGGACCCAAAACTAGGATATAGATCCTTTTTAAATATGAGTTTAAAACTGAATTTTACAGTGTCTAGTGAATCCCATTGTGGAAAAATACACAGAGCAGAAATGCTGTGATTTCCAAAACAGTAGCGGCTTTGGAAATCGCAGCATATCAATTACACCTACAGAAACATCCGCAGTTTCCCTATAAGTACAATGGAAGTACAATGGAAGCAGATAGTCTGCAGAGGGAAACTCTGAGGACTTTCTGTGAGAAGCTCTGTGGAAGAAAAATGCGTTCCGCCACGATTTTCCCTGCAGCGCTTTTTTGAAGCGGCCAGCTACATGGGGTCTTAGCCTAAAACCTAATCAGTTTCACAGACGATGATCTGTTGTCTTGATAATCCTCTTGTACCCTGAAATTAAGCCCTTAGGTAGGAGTGTGGTGTAGCACTTGGTCAGAAGATTCTTTAGGAGTGAAGAAGTAGGGTCCCAACCCGTCCAAAATGTGGTTATAGAGACTTCAGACTCCAAATAGGTAGCATATCTCACTTGTTTAAATATCACTGATCCAGTGATAAACACGTTGTGGTTTAAGCAACAAGTACGTTTATAGAAATATCCAAACAACATATAAATAGAGACATGTAAACGTTTTTGGCCCAAATGGGTCCTTCTTCAGATTATCTTCTTCTGCGGAATACTGCCATGCTACAGCAGCACTTTATCATTAACCCTTGTTGTCCCCTTCCAGGTGGAGTCAGAATCTGAAGGTGGCCCCATTTGGAACAAAAACGTTTACGCGTCTCTACTCATACGTTGTTCGGATAGCTCTATAAACGTGTTTGTAGCTTGAACTCCGGATCGTTGATAAATAAAAAAGTGATATATATTATCTATTTGGAGTCTGAAGTCTCTGAAATTGATTGATTGTTTAATAGATTTTGCCAAAAAATAAAGTTGATTTTTATTTTTAAAAGTTCATGGGCGATTTTCATTTTTAATCTTGATTTTCTTGTTTATGTTTAAAAAAGTTCAGTAAACTAGCACTGGGATGAGTCAGATCTATTTGGTGCAGACTTCCTTGTCCTACCACCAAGCTACTGACCACAGTACAGAAACTGTCGATCATAGCTGATGGTGGAAGAAAGTCTGCATAGAATATTACTGGCTAAATGGCATCTTGTATTTAGCCATTTAACCCCTTTCTGACACATTTTTCACTTTTTCTTTTTTTTTCCTTTCTTAACTCCTTCTCGCCATTGGCATTTTTCCATTTTGGTTTTTTATTCCCTGCCTTCCAAACCTCATAATTTTTCTTTTTGTATTATAGAGTTCATAGAGCCACCATATCAAAGCTTATTGTTTGCGGATCAAATTGGACCTTTGTTGATATTCCATACAATGCACTGGAAAGATGGAAAAATCTTGAAATTGGAGAAAAACTGATTTTGTGCAACTTTAAGGGCTTTGTTTTTACAGCATTCACTGTGTAGTCAAAACGATACATCACCTGTATTCTATGGGTCGGTATAATTCCGGGATACCAAATTTTTATTGCTTTTTTGTTTTATGTTTTAACCTACTACAGCAATTGCTAACTGGCTTAATGGGGCTAGCAAACCAATTTATCCATCTCTCACATACCAATTAGGACCAACTGAGAGTGGGGATGATATCTCCAGCACTGGGGCTCATATCGGGAAAGCCAACAGTGCGTTGTATTCAGAGCACTGTCAGCTTTCTAGTGATATATAATACCTCACATTTATGAGGACATTAAAGGTCCTCTTTAAATAAATAGTGTAGACAAATATAAAAAAGAAAAAACTTTGGGATATATCCAACTCATCTCGAAAAACGGTGACATTCACTCCTGAGTAATTATTGGTGTCTCAAGATGGACTGGGGCTCACAGAGTATTATAAGAAAGTATACAGAAGTCTATAGAGAGGAGATGAGAGGACACAAAAACCGCAGCAGCTAATAGGAAGTTTCCATCTCACCCTAAGTGCATTATTCATATTCCAGCTACTCAGTACTTCTCTATAATGTCTTCCAAGATCCTCCTGCTGCTTCTGTCTGATTGACAGAAGTTTAGAAATAGACTCTTCCGCAATTTCTGTGAGCTGCACACCACAGCATTTAGGCTATATTCACAACATTCACAAAGTTTTTGGAATACATTTTGAAGCAGTATTTATTACCAATAAGAAATGTTAGAACAGGTTAAAATTACTGATGATGTGGATCAGTATGGCTAAGGACATAATAAAAGGGACCCTTCTAGCCTACCAATCACGACAATGACACATATCAATTCCACAGGATATCACAGGACTTAATCACAGCCTAAGAGAACAGGAGAGTCTTCAAAAACGCTTTCCTGATCTTGCAGGAGGAGAAATGAACTCACTCCAAATATATGGTACCTGCATGTAACTGCGATACACCTATGTGCATGAGCCCGACACTTCACGCACACTTCAGCTTTAGCTTTTAAACATGGCTATGACTTTCCACAATTGGATCATTTAAAAGATTGTTGCAGGCTTCAGATGCGTTCAATCTCACAACGATATGGTCACACTTTGAAGAACGAGCCTCTTAACTTACAAGTACATGGGGATTGTATCCAGACACTTCATATACATTCCTGTTTGTAATTGGCGTTTGTAGTCGCCTTTCCTCAAATTGTAACACTTTCCATTACACATAAATGATTAGACGAGAGAGATCTGAAAGGCTTCAGCACAATTTCACAACATGAGTTTGCATAATGTTGTAACAGCACATTTATTTTATCGGGAAGAACAGCTAGGCGGGTGTGCTCATTTATATGCAGAAGAAAAATGCCAGAAAAGAAAAAAAAAAATATCAGACAATATGTTTCCTTATTATGCCTGCTTTTAGATTGGCACACTCAGTTCTTCTGAGAGGCTGGTAAGTTAGTCCTACCCTTTATTGCCCAGACTACTGAAACAATATGGAAATGGTTTTCTGGGATTTAAAGATCTATGAATTCAGACCTCAGAATTGCAAAAATAGTGACCTTACCAATTCTGCACCAGTTATCTGTTATTTCTACTCTACTGTGTATCTGAGCACACTGACGTGGCTTCCATAGTTAAGATATTACAGATGACCATTGCATTCACAGTCACACAGAATTGTGTCAATGTACACAAGATCAAAGGGGAGGAGGTGTAGTAGACTAGCACAACTGGACCAGTGCAGAACTGGTAAGTATACACATATTCCAAAGTTTATAACCAAAATTCTTTGATTTAAAATTTGGAAATGCTTAAAGGAACCTAAAAATGAATGATAATATTCTATAAGATATATAGTTGTCCTCAATGCTTGTCAACCTGCCTGATTCAAATACAGTCATAGATATCCTGCAGTGAACATAGGTGTTATTCTCTTTCTGATCGGCTTCATCTTTGCCTGTTGGCCAGTGAGAAAGTTAGGACTAGCAAAGGAGGTAAGACTTAAGAATCCGACTGCAGACATGGCAGAGGCTCCTGCTCCAGCCAGTTGTCTTAAAGATTTTTAGGAGGAAGAGGTGATGGAGGAATATGGCAGTCAGTGAATATAGAAAAATATACAGTCCTATGAAAAAGTTTGGGCACCCCTATTAATCTTAATCATTTTTAGTTCTAAATATTTTGGTATTTGCAACAGCCATTTCAGTTTGATATATCTAATAACTGATGGACACAGTAATATTTCAGGATTGAAATGAGGTTTATTGTACTAACAGAAAATGTGCAATATGCATTAAACCAAAATTTGACCGGTGCAAAAGTATGGGCACCTCAACAGAAAAGTGACATTAATATTTAGTAGATCCTCCTTTTGCAAAGATAACAGCCTCTAGTCGCTTCCTGTAGCTTTTAATCAGTTCCTGGATCCTGGATAAAGGTATTTTGGACAAACAATTCAAGTTCAGTTAAGTTAGATGGTCGCCGAGCATGGACAGCCCGCTTCAAATCATCCCACAGATGTTCAATGATATTCAGGTCTGGGGACTGGGATGGCCATTCCAGAACATTGTAATTGTTCCTCTGCATGAATGCCTGAGGATTTGGAGCGGTGTTTTGGATCATTGTCTTGCTGAAATATCCATCCCCGGCGTAACTTCAACTTCGTCACTGATTCTTGAACATTATTCTCAAGAATCTGCTGATACTGAGTGGAATCCATGCGACTCTCAACTTTAACAAGATTCCCGATGCCGGCATTGGCCACACAGCCCCAAAGCATGATGGAACCTCCACCAAATTTTACAGTGGGTAGCATGTGTTTTTCTTGGAATGCTGTTTCTTTTTGGACGCCATGCATAACGCCTTTTTTTTTTATAACCAAACAACTCAATTTTTGTTTCCAAAATGAAGCTGCCTTGTCCAAATGTGCTTTTTCATACCTCAGGCAACTCTATTTGTGGCGTACGTGCAGAAACGGCTTCTTTCTCATCACTCTCCCATACAGCTTCTATTTGTGCAAAGTGCGCTGTATAGTTGACCGATGCACAGTGACACCATCTGCAGCAAGATGATGCTGCAGCTCTTTGGAGGTGGTCTGTGGATTGTCCTTGACTGTTCTCACCATTCTTCTTCTCTGCCTTTCTGATATTTTTCTTGGCCTGCCACTTCTGGGCTTAACAAGAACTGTCCCTGTGGTCTTCCATTTCCTTACTATGTTCCTCACAGTGGAAACTGACAGGTTAAATCTCTGAGACAACGTTTTGTATCCTTCCCCTGAACAACTATGTTGAACAATCTTTGTTTTCAGATCATTTGAGAGCGGGCTGTCCATGTTCGGCGACCATCAAACTTAACTGAACTTGAATTGTTTTGTAGAAAGAAATGGTCCAAAATACCTTCATCCAGGATCCAGGAACTGATTAAAAGCTACAGGAAGCGACTAGAGGCTGTTATCTTTGCAAAAGGAGGATCTACTAAATATTAATGTCACTTTTCTGTTGAGGTGCCCATACTTTTGCACCGGTCAAATTTTGGTTTAATGCATATTGCGCATTTTCTGTTAGTACAATAAACTTCATTTCAATCCTGAAATATTACTGTGTCCATCAGTTATTAGATATATCAAACTGAAATGGCTGTTGCAAACACCAAAATATTTAGAACTAAAAATGATTAAGATTAATAGGGGTGCCCAAACTTTTTCATAGGACTGTAGTTAGTTTTAATTTTAATAGGAGGCAAAAATCAACCCAAGAGAAAGGCAAAGCTGAATGAAAAGGGAGGGATAAGAAAATTAATATTTGCTCTTTAGTTTTAACACACCATTTACCGGCTAAAGAAGAATCCGACATTTTAGAGTGGCAACAATGAAGAATTAAATGTTATAGTAAATTACAGGCTTTACTCGACAACCCCTCTTCAATCCTCCACCCCATATGCACATGCACTGTGAAAGTTTTTTTTCAGCAGTTAATAATGGCGTATGCCATTTTAGAAGTGTGTTACACAGACGATTTGTACAAAATACAATAAAGCCTCTCCGACAGGCCACCCTGACCTAAATCAGATTTGTTTGTGATGATTCTTTAGCTCTTCTACCCTATGCATACTGGCTAGTTTCCTTTAGAGAATCATCCCCACAGAAGGCTATTTTCATTGCAATGTTGGGTGGTCTTCTTACAGAGGTTTCACTGAATTTGGAATTCTCATAATAAAAGCTGTCACTGTCACTTGGAGCTCCTTATCTAATCGCAAACAAGTGCATTCACAGAGTGACCTATATAAGCCCACATTACCATAAGCATGTCTCTTCTTATTAAACTGTGCAGCAGTGCTCCTTGCTGTGACTGCAGGCAGAAAGAATTTGTTGTTCATGTCTGCGCATATACAACGTTATCACCAGCAATGAACTAGTTTCCTAAACCTAGTTCTTGCAACTCCCTCGCTATAACATCACTGGGAAATCTGCAGTATACCAACAATGATGGAGAAAACTACTCATGATTTTCCTCTAGATTATTCTGTAAAGGAGGATCATACCTTACTTTTAAATGCACCTAGATGCAGTGGCGTAACTAGGAACGGCAAGACCCTGTGGCGAACTTTCAACATGGGGGCCCCCCCTCGACCGATGCCCGCCGAAGACCCCGACCAGACAACACCCCCCCACACACACATTCCTGCGCTCTCTATTATGCCATAGTGGCCCTTGCACATATTATTATGCCCCATAGTGGCCCCTGTACACACTATTATGCCCCATAGTGGCCCCTGCACACAGTATTATGCCCCATAGTGGCCCCCACACACACTGTGGACACCCATGAACAATTATTATACTCTGAGGTCTTTTCAGACCCCAGAGAAGAATAATCGGAGATCAAAGGGGGGTACCAACATAAAAAACAATGTTACTTACCTATCCCCGGCTCTGCTGCAGTCCTCGGTGGTGTCGGCCATCTCCAACGACGTCTAGGATGTCACATAATCCGGGACGCAGGTCCCAGTTATGTGACGTCAGGGAAAGTCACAGAAGTAGGCCCGAAACTGCTTGGAGAGGTAAGTAACACGTTTTTTTATGTTACCTTACCTCCCCTGGACCTCCGATCATTATACTCGGGGGTCTGAAAAGACCCCCCGAGTATAATAATGATGTTTGTGGGGCCCGTGGCGTCACTTACGATCCCGGCCACTGCCAGGATTGGTAAGTAAACAGGGCTCGTTACCGGCTGGAGTTACAGCCTATTAAGAAAAAAAAAAACAGCGATAGTGGCTGTCGCCGGGCCCCTAATGTCCCGGGCCCTGCGGCAGCCGCTACCCCGGTAGTTACACCATATGTTCCCATATGCTCGTTCGCTCTCTACAGCCATGAAATACAGACCAAATGTTGGCCATATTTCCCAAACCATTGAGCCTGGCTACCAAGCATTAGTGTCATATATTATGCTTGGAGCCTCTGTCTACAGTATTGGACATTAGCCCCATCGGGAATCAGATTTTCAATATGAGTAGTCCCACAGGGAGGCAGGGATTCGTAGCATCAAAGATGACTACAAACATTTATACTCACCTGTCCCAGGTGCTACGGTGTCCTCCCAGCATGGTCCAGTCCTTCTGCTGGGCTGTCTTCTCAAAGTGAAACTGCTTGCCGGCTATGACGTCCCAGATCTCTTCCGCTGAAGCCAAACAGCGGTCTCAGAAACAGACCCTGGGATGTTACAGATAGTGATGTCCCGTGCCCTTCTCTAAAGCCGCTGTTTGGCCTTACCGTTCACATGCGGAGGAGACTTCTACTGGAAAACAACAATGGACCGGCAGGACTGTATCGCTTTGGGAGACCCAGAACACAGAGGAGGAGCAAGTATGATTTTTTTTTTTTCCCTTCCCCAAGCCTATTTAAAATAGAACATTTTTAGCCTGGACAACTGCTTTAAGGATGCAGGGTAGCCTGTAGGCAGCCTTCCAAAATTCATAACGTTTTAATTTCTCCTGTCAACGAAGCTAAGTGAGGGCTTATTCTTTGCATAATAAGTTGTACTTTCATTTTGCACCATTTTGGGGTACATATAATGTTTTGATTAGCTTTCACTTTTAGGGGACATATGAAAAAACCCACAATTCTATCATAATTTGGTTTTATGGTGTTCACTCTGCATTAAAAATGACATGGCAGCTTTGTCTAGTTGTTCATTTCCATTGCAGTGATACCATATTTATATTGGTTTTATTATGTTTTAACACTTTCACAACTAAAATGTGAATTTTTGAAAATTAATGCTTTTCCTGGGGTCACCTTATTCTGACATCTATAACTTTCTTTTTTTATTTTTTTTTTACTGTTTTGTTAAAGGGTTGTCCCATCTCATGATCCTATCTATACTGGTAGCTTATGTAAATTGAAGATTTTTCCTAAATATATTGCTTTAGAAATGCTTCTTTCTTTGCCTGCTTTATGAACTTATTCCTCCCATTGTTTACACTGCGTTGCTATAACCACGGACCTGTGAGATAGGACAAGTAACGTCACTTACTCAGCTGGCAGGACAATCATTCAGCTAATTGCAGTTATCTCTCTATGTAAACACACAGATAACATTGAGTCCCTTCTCTACAAGCATGTGCATATTATCTGATCTGCATAAGTATTGTGATAATGCAGTGTCCCGTTCAGCGGGGGAGGGGGGAAATACAGGAAGTGAGAAGAAGAAACTGGAGGCAAAGCTGAAACAGTGAGATGGGAAAACCCCTTTAATAGTGCTATCAGGGCACTTTATTTGCAAGTCGTACCTTTTATTGGTACCAATGTTTGGTATGTACAATATATGTAGGGATACAGTCATTGTCCCAAAATGTGAAGTTAGGGACCCACCCCGTCTTGTCAAGATTATGGATGAACTTCACACAAAATTGCGTAAACCAATCACCATTTATTGTAAAGTTGAGTAAACGTTTTCGGTCCTAAGACTCTATATTGAAATACAAAAACCACAGTGTAAATAAACAGTTAATACACCAATGAATCACATGCAGGTGATGGTAATATATACAATATTTACAGACACATGTAGAAACAAAGCCATGTATATAAATTGGTCAGGGATTCTATACAGGTTCATTCATTGGAGAATCTTAGATTTGATATAGTAGTTAAGGAATCATGATGGCTTCAAATGGCTTAGTTGTAAGAGTACCACATTGTAACATGATAGTAGGAATACTTCATTGTAACATAATATAGGAATAAGAATAAACTCAGTACAAATCCATACCACATGTAACTATGTCTAACAATGGTCAGGCTGTCCCAAAAAGAATGTGCATTGCAGCTCTCCATGTCTTCCTTGATTCATTCTGATCCGTATGAGCACTTCTACGCATGCGCGTACTCACGCATGCGTAATACGGCTGTATCCGTACATGCGCCAATGTGCCTGCGCGCGGCGGACCAATCAGAAGGGTCCGTCGCCATTTTATACATACAGGAGATGCCGATGTTCCACGCTTCTCCCTATGGCCAAAGGAAATTCTTTTTCTGCGCTACTACTGGAAACTTTGCTTATTCCTCCATACAACTGAACTTTCTTGCAGGCCTGGTCTGGATCTACTGGAGGTAAGGCCCCCTTGACAACAAGCGCTTCGGTCAATCTTGTCCTAGCTGCTATTCACCCATTTGTTTATCATATATTACATTTCTTATAGGCAGATGGGACTTACTTACCGACATAGCCACAGATCGATTCCATCTACTGTTATATAACAGGTGAGTTGCTTTTTACTTCTTTTTGGGACAGCCTGACCATTGTTAGACATAGTTACATGTGGTATGGATTTGTACTGAGTTTATTCTTATTCCTATATTATGTTACAATGAAGTATTCCTACTATCATGTTACAATGTTACAACCAAGTCATTTGAAGCCATCACGATTCCTTAACTACTATATCAAATCTAAGATTCTCCAATGAATGAACCTGTATAGAATCCCTGACCAATTTCTATACATGGCTTTGTTTCTATATTGTGCCTGTAAATATTGTATATATTACCATCACCTGCATGTGATTCATTGGTGTATTAACTGTTTATTTACACTGTGGTTTTTGTATTTCAATGTAGAGTCTGAGGAAGGTCTTAGGACCGAAAACGTTTACTCAACTTTACAATAAATGGTGATTGGTTTACGCAATTTTGTGTGAAATTCATCCATAATGTTTGGTATGTATGACTTTTTGAACACATTTAATTTAATTGCTAAGTGAGGTGACCATTTGGGATAAGTAAAGCTGTTTATGGATAGTGGGGACTTCCACGCACATGGGGACACCAAAAATAATTTTTTAGTTTACATTGTGTTTTTTAAATGTAAAGGTGTTTTATTTTTTTATTTTATATTCTTAACTTTTAAAAAAAAAATTTATTTATTTACTTATTTATTTATTTTTCTTCTTTTTTTCTCCTGATCTCCAGTGCAATGTACATAGGCTCTCTATGGAAACTGCACATAGACAGTCAACAGACCATTGCTAATCAGTACCTCCATGCACAGTGGGCGTTCCATGCACCCCCCATCGTCATACCTTATTCACGCCCACCGCTGTTGCTTGTGCTGCAAAAGCCCTCCTCCTCCTTGTTGTTCACTGCCTCCAGCATCTGTATTCCCGGCGGTTTCGATTAAAATCTTTCACGTGCGCAGTAGCGCTCCCTCCCTCCTCGCATGCGCAGCACGCTCGCATAGTTTTCAGTATGCTCAGTTCCCCTGAGAACTACGTGAGCGTGCTGCGCATGTGCAGTATGGTCGCAATTTTCTCTACACGAAAATGGCACTGGAGCGTGGGCAGTAGCGCTCCAGAAATTTCACTCAAAACCACCGGGAATGCTGGAGGCGGTGAACAACAAGGAGGAGGAGAGCTTTTGCAGCACAAGCAACAGCGGTGGGCGTGAATAAGGTATGACGATAGGGGGTGCATGGAATGCCCACCGTGCACGGAGGTACTGATTAGCACATCCATTTTAACGGTAATCACAAAAACACGGGGGGGGGGGGGGGTTGTCTTTTTAAAAACGATTAGCAGCACCTCAATAGCCTTTATTAAGGCATAGGTTTATCTCAAAACCAGAAAATCTAATGATAGAGCCCCTTTAACTACACTCTCAGTACGATGTAAGAGTATGGCACAGAACGTTTAGGGTAGGTTCACATTGGCATTATTTAGTGTATGTTGCACTCATCTATCATAGATTGAGAGCAAAGGACATTAAATAAGAGAGGCAGACAGAGCCCCCTCCATCAGGTATCCATCTGCTTTCACCCGAAAAGAAACATGACAAAGCTTTCTTTGATCATGTTTTTTACGTTTCCAACGCAAGAAAAACTCATGCATGCAGACAGCATCCGTCATTCTGTTTACATTAAAGTCAATAGGAATGGACACAGACAGTTATTGTCCGTTGCTGGAATGCTATTATGAATGACAGCAATGGACATTAACAACTAAAGGGTGAACGTAGCTTAACACTGGCATACGTAATGCCATCCTTAATAAATTCCCCGAATTAGACTTCTCTACAGAAAAAAATGCAGGTTTCAAATGTACCAAAGTAAATACCACCAAAAGGAGATTGTAAAAAAAATAAAGTGTGACTACCAAAGAAAAGCAGCAGGTTCCTTTATAAGAACTTCCCCAATTGAAAATAAATATTTTAAGACAAAAGCTCTTCTTTGCCGTCCAAACTATACTGTACGGTTTCCTACATAAGCTACATGTACTGTACTGCCCTCTACCTGTCCTACATGCATTATTTTGTTTCCACCTGCACTGCATATACTGTACTGCCCCCCTGTATGCAGATGGGGTATTGTTGTGACCCTGTACTATATTTTACTGCTCTTTAGCTAGGCCAGACAGCACTTCTCCAGGTCATCAGGTGGGGGAGTCCTATCTGCTTATTTTTGTTTAATGTTATTTAATAAATGTTATTCAGCTGTGGAAGAAGTAGCAATGGTTATAAGGAGGCATAAAAATACTATAAAAAACTGACATAAATATATAACTAATATCCACAAGAGTAACAGACAGTGAACTATATGTCTTTTTCATAAAAGGTAAATACCCCATAAATACAGCATTTTACAGCCATCTATACTCAGCGCCATAGCAAACTTGTAGGATACAGTATGGCGCACAACACTGTCGTCAATATTGTTAAAGTAAAGCTGGGTTCACATCTGTGCCCAATTTCCGTTCAGGGATTCTGTTCCCCATTTCGCTTGAAAAACATGGAGAGAAGAGTCCTGCTCTTTCTCCGCATTTTTTCAGGCGGAAACCCAACGTGCCACATTATATATATGGGGTCCATGGGCTTCTGTGGGTAACCGCTTTTTAAGGTGATTGGGTTTCCATTTTTCAGGTCTCCAAGTGGATCTGAAGAACGGAAACCCGAACAAAAGTGTGAATCTAGTGTCAGAAGGGAATTTGTTCATTGAAGTTCATATATATCATGAGTATAAGCTCTCGGTGCCAAAGGGCCTGCCACTTGTTCAGGGCTTTATCAGCCTTCTTCATGGATGGCAAAAAACTACACTAGACACACCTTTTCCAAAAGAAGTTTAAAGTTGGCAAGCCATGAGAGCGGAACATACTCATGGAGCACTCTGTCCCCCATCACAGTGAAGGGGACAAAGAAGGGCAAAAGGACATTTTCAGTTTTGTTTTATCCTTCTGTAGAAGACGTCTTTGAATAAATAAGTTATAGGCGTTTCCAAATATACAGAAAATAGTTATCTAAATCATTTTACCAGTTACCACCCCCCCAATTCCCCACTACCACTTCCAAAAAATGAAAAAGAACTCTTGTTAACCAGCCCTGAGAGATGTGCATGGGCTGTCACTAGCTTCGCTACAATCTAGAGCAGCAAATCTATCTAGTTATGCAGCCTAGATGACAGTATGGGGGCCATGACAGCTTGTCATCCATCTGAAAAGAAGCGGAAACCCCTGGCACATCTATACAGCTGCGTTATATAGACTTCGTGGCAACCATTGTCGTGTTCACCCAGCTTTCTAAAGATCTGATGGGATTACAGCAGTCTGAATGAAACTTGCAAGAATTGTAGTAGAAAGAAGAACATAGTTCAAGTGATATAAACCTGTTGCCTAGAAATAGAAGTCAATGTGAGAAATAGATGAGGCTGGAAATGTATCTAGATAAAGGTACTAGGTGACTGGCTGTGTGCCTAGAGGTGAAACAGAATGCAGGTGGATCAGGTGAGCAGGCTCTCCACAAGGTGACACCCGGGCACCACCGCTGGAATGACAGGCAGGCTGGGATGTCACGATCTTACAACTGGCATTATGTAAGAGGGTTTATATGGGATTGGCAGTCATGGCTCCCTGCAGGACATCTGTCACCCGTGTACTTTAGGTAGATGCTTAGCCCGTCCTTGTGCAGACAGGTATGGCATGATGCATCGTGCCAATGTCACAGCTGAGTATCGCGCTATCTATCTCTATGTCCCCCCGCACACACAATGCATAGCGATGCAGGCGCCACTTAACTATTTGCAGAGTTGCTGCAGGCACAGGTCCAGGCATTCTCCTTCCACCTCCTCCGGAGTGATATGGTCAGACAGTGACCGGAGCGGGATGGGGTCCTCCTCCCCGAAGGGTCCCCTGAACTCCCCGAGAAAAAGCTCCAGGAACCTGCGGCAGGTTTTCTCCTCGTTGGATGCGCCGGACATCGCTTCTCATTCCTGGGCGGAGAGATGCTGGATGAAGCGGCGGCGGCGGCGGCGGCAGTAGCGGCTCTAGCACTGGCACTAGCGGCACTGAGCGCAGCCCGCACACATCATACTAGAGAAGCCGCTGTGACGACAGCACGAGTCATGTGACCTCAGGGGCGGGGCCTGGCACTCGCCCCATGTCACTGGGACTTCTACGTGTTTGTGCTGCGGAGCCAGCCCGTGTCACAGCCTTGTCATAGTCACATTCCTATAGCACGGTGGTGCCAAATACGGACCTTATTCATTCTGTCCCATAGCGCCTACAGGCCCGGGATGAGGAGATTTTACACAGACGTTTCATTCAGTGTGACGTTCTCATTGAATGGATGTCGTGGTCGTGTGATGTCATATGAGGGGGGTGTAGGCATCAAGACCTGCTTAATTCAGCTGCTGATATTACATATGACATGGGCATTGGGAAAGTGGCAAGGCCTAGCAAAATCAACATTTGCGACTATTTTAGTCGCAAGAAGCATTAAATGATACTAAATCATCAATTTGTGACTTTTTCATGCGACGAGTGAGGTTACGGGTTTGATGACTCCCCATTTTTCCTTGGAATGGAACAAGATCAATAAGGAGACAACAGGATAATCTTACAAGACTGTTTAAAATGAAAACTCTTTGTTGCCCATAGCAGCAGCTTGAATTTTTCAAGGACTTGTTAAGGGTAACTAAGCGTGGACTCTACTATTGTTCCTGTCTGTTGCTGTCATCCATCACAGAGTTCAAAATACTAACGCTGACATACAAAGCCATCCACAACCTGTCCCCTCCATATATCTCTGACCTAATCTCCTGATACCTGCCCACAAGTAACCTCAGATCCTCCAAAGACCTCCTGCTCCGCTCTTATCCACTCTTCACATAAGCGTCTCCAAAACTTCTGTGCATCGCCCATACTCTGGAACTCACTACCATGACACATATGACTGACCCATCCCCACTTTGCAGTAAAATAAGATACACGCTGTCATTTCCAAAACAGTCTCAGTTTTTGGAAATTGCAGCATACCTATGGAAATGCCAGTAGTTTAGATATAATTCAAGCAGAAAGTACTCAAACTTTCTTTGCAAAGGCCTGTAAGAAGAAACACTTCTGCGGTTTTTCCCGTAGCCCTTTTTTGCTGTAGGATGCCACGTGGGGCTTAGGCTTAAGGAGTTTTCCAGCTCATTTTTATTGATTACACAGGTCAACAACAAAAAAAAAATTTACTGGTGTCCAAAATATTTTAATGAATTTGGGGTATTTTTGGGGTGCTGATTCTGAATATGCTATCAGTTTTGCCAGATTGGCTCAAGTTTTTGAGATTTTTGGTATCTTATTTATAGCACTTGTTGGTAAATGCGACGCATCATCTCATTAATTTCTTTGGATTAGTACTTGAACTGAGCAGTTCTCAATATAGTTTTTTGTTAATTAGTGTTCTAAAAGTTTGTTCATAGCTTGATTTTTGCACTAACTTTATGTTGTTGTCTGTTTTCCAATGAAAAGCATGAACTCATCAAGAAGAAGTTGTCTTAACAATCCAGACTCATTCTGTTACATTTGTGGTGAATATACACTGCAAAAACATAGAAGAAACATAACAGACTTCATAAAAAAAGTGTATTTGGCCTATTTTGAGGTTATGCTTGGGGACTAAGACAAGTCTTGGGCACCACACATAGTGTGCAAAGCATGTATCGAATTATTACGAAAATGGAGCAAAGGACAAAGAAAAAGCTTCAAATTTGGTGTTCCAATGGTGTGGAGAGAGCAAAAAAATCATCATGATGACTGTTATTTCTGTGCAGTGCAAGTGCAAGGATTCAATAAGCATAAGAAACGAAAATGGGAGTATCCTAACATGGAATCTCAAATCTCAAAAACTTGAGCCAATCTGGCAAAACTGATGACATATTCAGAATCAGCACCCCAAAGTTACCCTAAATTCGTTGAAATATCTTTGGCCCCAAAAATGCTGTTGACCTGTGTTATCTATCCTCAGAATAGATCATCAATTAGAGATAAGTGACTTATTGATCAGTTGTATGAAGAGGCTATGGCACCTGTTAATATAACACGCTGTCTGTTTACAATGACTGTGTGATGTAATACCAGTCTTTTCACATAGACATGTATAGGACAAGGCTGTAGTTACATGACATGGCCGCTTTGAGATGTATGACACTATGTAAATAGAGAAGGGGTCACGGGACTTACACAGATACCACAGTCCATTCAAACATCTGATTCTTCCCTCATTCCGGCTCCCATTGAAAACAATTAGTACAGGACGCTGAAAAAAAAAGTGTCCTGCTGGATCTTGCCGTGGATTCTGCAGTTGATTCGGAGGCCACGGCTTGAGACTCTGCACTCATTAGACCCATTTATTTGGGCCTAATCAGTGGTGGAAAGCTGCAAGTACCTGCTGATGCTCTATATCCACCACCATGAGTCGGGAGGCAGAAAATAAAGAGGAATCAGAGGCAGATGTCTGTCTAAAGTTCCTCTTTACTTTCTGATGTCTGAACAGGTTGTATCTACTTGTATGGAATGGACTGTATTACAAGCCACTCAAGTAGGTCCGCCTCAGCAAAAAAAAAACACCTAATTTCGGTTGTTTTTTTGCTGCAGTGCACATGGGTTGCTCTAAAAGGGGCCCACTGAGGCTCTGTCGCCCAAGGACCCACACAAACCTGGAGCCAGCCCTGGCCCTGGTACAAACTTTGTCTGAGGCTTCTTCCCTACAGCATACTCTTAACCCCTTCTTGACATCCGCCGTATTAGTATGGTGAATGCCGGGTGTTTAAACATGGCAGCCTCTCAGGAGCCGGGAGGCCGGCATAGCCGCCAAGTGTCTACTGTTTTATACAGTAGACACACAGCGCTAATGCCCACACCGATTTTGGGCATTAACCCCTTTGGCGCCTCGGTCTCTTCCATCTGGACCACCATGGTCACTTCTTCCAATCTTTGTAAAGTTTTCAGCACAGACAACTTTGGCTCCTTACTTTTCCAGGCACATGACCACATTATCCTCACCTACACACCCATTCTAATGCTACTCCCAATTATAAAATAAAATATATAATATAACCCCCACCCACCATCTGCAGCACATGTGGTTTAATACACCGCTAGAAAGCCGTCAGTACGCTGAATTCAGCTTTCATGTTCTGTGCCCCCAGTGAAGAGCTATCGGTGGCGGTACCGTAACTCTTCACCGTCAGAAGGGCGTTTCTGACAGTCGGTCAGGAACGCCCTTCCTCAGCAGCGTCTATTGAGCCGTACTGTGAGAGCGGTGAGGAATGCCCCCCCTTCCCTCCTGATAGTACTCCTCCATAGACAAGTACTGGGGAGGGTTTTCCTGACCGTCATTGCTGGGCGCTATAGACGCTTCTGTGAAGAAGGGCGTTCCTGACTGACTGTCAGAAACGCCCTTCTGACAGTGAAGAGCTATGGTACTGGCACCAATAGCTCTTTTCCAGGGGCACAGAATGTGAAAGTGCTGAATTCAGTGCACTGTCAGCTTTCTAACGGTGTATTAAACTGCATGCGCCCCAGATGGTGAAAGGTCTTCTTTAAATTAATAACTCTCCTGTGTACCCCCTTTAAATAGTGCCCCTTACTAATATTGCTCCAGGCATTTCCTTATTAAAAAGTAAAACAAAAATTAATGGGGCTCCAATACCCAGGACCATCTGTTTGAATGAACCGTGGTACCTGTGTAAGCACTGTTGGGGGACAAAAAAAAGAAAGGGTCATATATTGTGGGGAGGGGACCAAAAAAATAAAAAGGTGGTTGTGAAGCAAGTAGGGGCCAAAAAAAAAAAAGGGGGTTATGTACCTTGCATATGGGGAGGGGGGGACGTGTGCTACAGTTTTAATCAGGGGGGCATGCTACCAAAGATAATTAAGTTGGGTGTCTTTTTTGCCTATAGTTCGCCTTAGGCAGCAGAGAGGCTAGGTTCACCCCTTGAGATGGAGCATGGTGGCCCACAAAGGGTGCACTATATAGTATATTGAGAAGAGGTAGATAAGGGTAACAAGGTGGTAGGGGCCTCAGTCTCTGCCACTTGTAGCAGTGTTTGTTACGGCTGCTATACAGATACATTGCAGTGGCCCTAACATTTATTCAGAGCTAATTTTGTTAGACCAAAACTAATCTTGATGAAAATAAAAGTTTGAGACGTTCACCCAACACTTTCTATACTGTAAGGCCGGGGCCCCATGTGCCGTTTTATAGTCACTGTGTAGTGGATAGGATTATAGTGAATCTGATCCCCACAGTGTGGTAAATAACACTCAGCTGCAATTTCAAAAACGGTTACAGTTTTGGAAAATTACAGCATATCAATTATGCCTATGGAAAAGTTGACAGTTTCCCTATAGGTATAATTGAACCAGAAACAGGGGAAACCTCTGTGAACTTTCTGTGAAAAACGCTGCAGGAAAAACATGTGAAGGGTTTTTTCCCCAGCGCTTTTTTGCTGTTGGATACCATGTGGGGCCTTAGCCTAAATCAAGATTTCATTGTGTACATTTCCTATGATATTGATGTATAATTTGCCATATAAATGTCAGTAATGCTATCCATCCCTAGGTGAATAATATATAAAAAATAATACACTTTTTTTTATATAGCTCTACTTGCAAGCATATGGCACATGCTGTGCTGCAACATTTAAGACACAGCTGGATAAATGCTAAAAGTAGCATATGCTTGTTAGCAATTGTTCCTGGATTTTTATGTAGTACCAGAAACACAAAATGGAACTTTACAAGCAGTCACTTCCATTGAGCACTTCTAAACTTTGCCATATGACTTGAAAGAAGACCTGTCAATTGTCTTGTTTGTTTAATTCTCATTCTCTTTTATGACATATTCACAGGATAATCTACAAATCCCCGATATATTCCCCAGTTATGCCTGGTACTGCAGCTGCTGTGAATGGAGAGCTGGTTGTACATTCACTACTATGCCAGTTCTGAGAACAGCCGAGCACTCTAGCTCAGCATACTTTACTTTTGATACTGTCCTTTAAGAACATATTCTAATTTGTTCTTAGGATTTATAATTTTTATTCCATCTATTATTGCTCCCATGGTCCTCTTAACATACAGCAACACACCAAGGGGAAGGAGCACCACTGGGTGTTTGAAATGCAGATTTTGCTGGAATAGTTTTTAAGTGACATGTCTCATTTGTAGAGCCCCTAAGCGTCCATTATCACACAGTTTTTTGGCGCTCAATTTGACACTGAATCCGAGTCAGAATCCACGTGGGAAAAAAAGACTCCCATTGACTTCAATGGATTCCTTTTTCAGTGGAAGAAGGAACCCATTAAAGTCAATAGAAGGCTTTTTTTCCACGTGGATTCTGATGTGGATTCAGTGTCAAAATCAACGCCAAAAAACTCCATGTGAATGGACCCTAAGATACCAGTACAATGGAAACCCACTAAAAGTCTCTCCATTTTGAAAACCACACCCCTCAAATAATTTATCAAGAGGTATAGTGTGCATTTTGACCTCACAGATGTTTCACAGAATAATAATAATAATATTATAGAAAAGAAAGAGGCACCGAGCCGACCAATGTGTAGTAATAGGATGAAGTAACAAGGTCAGCAGAAATAATTTAGGCTGCTCACCTGACAGGGTTGAAATGGATACAACAACCCTGATCGCATATACAACGAATAGTAGGAATAGGTCTAGGCAGCAGCAGGTCGTCACACGCCAATAGACGTCAAGGGATAACAGTTAGGGACCATCCTCCATAAATACAGAGAAAGAAGACCGCGCTCACCCAGGGACCAACAATCTTTATTAGCACAACGCGTTTCGAGCTGGACGGCTCTTTATCAAGTGCAAAAAAATCCTTAAAACACAAAAATGAACAACTCAAAAAAATATAATCCAAATTAATAAAACATAAGATACAATAACAATAATACCAGACAGCATGTAGTCATGACCGCTAACTGTATGTCACCAATGATAACAAAGGCTAATGCATTAGGAGGTTTCATAACCTAATCAAATAACAACATATAAGGAGAACACTGCCAAATTCAGCTTAAAAGATTTTTTTGTACTGTATATCAATAAAGCAGTAAAACCCAGACTTAACCATCAAGAACAGAGGATAAGGGTATGCAGATACATAAATAGGTAGGTGTACAAAGGAATCTAACTGTCCGCTTACCTATCCCAGTTGAAGGTTCCTGCTTGTTCACAGGCAGAATAATCCCACATTTAAATACATCAGGACAGGATGCAGCATCGCGCGGCAAAACCTACGGGCATGCCGAGCTGATGCGGCGTCCGGATCTACACATTGCGCATGCGCGTGAAGATTTCTCCCGCGCATGCGCCGCAACCGATACGGGCGCCGTAACTGAAGACTTTTCGGTCTATATGTACTCATTGTCCAGCCTAACATCAAATAGGCAGATGGCAGAGCGGACAGAACGCCGGCACACAAGCAGACATGAAACAGAAACAAAAGCTCACAGGTTCGAGCCTCGAGGCCATATACCAAAAGACAAACTGAAAAATAAAAAATAAATAATAAGAATTAATTATTATTGGTAACCTTTGGACAGGCCACAGGAAAGGACATTATGAAACATATAATGTATAAATATTAAATGACTATTATGACAAGATACATAAAATAAATAATAAAAAAGGAAATAGAATTAAAATTAGACCATAAATGGCAGACAAAAAAAGAATACACTAACTAATAAACACAAAAAGGATATAAATATATAATAAATACATTATGAAAATAAAAACAAGCTCAATTTAAAAAATTAAGCTCGATTTAAAAAATTAAAATCAAAGGAGGTAGGACAGGCAAAGGAGGGCCAAAGATGGTGACACATCTAACAGGGTTGCAACCCGCAGCTCGAAAAGAATCACCGGGTAATATCCTCTAGGACTTCATTTAACCCCTTCGGTACTAGACAATCGAACTTATAGATCCAAAAGATCTCCCTTTTCTTAAGGACCTCAAGTCTATCACTATAATGAGAAGGGATAAAATCGATGGGGGTGACCTTAAAATCACGAAACTGGCTACCATGATGTCTGGCCGCATGCCTAGAAACGCTATGTTTTAAATACCCATTTATAACATTAGACCGGTGTTTATTTAACCTGTTCCTTAAGGGCAAAGTGGTGCGTCCGATGTATTGAAGCCCGCAGGGACATTCTAAGAGATAGACTATATATGATGAGGCACAAGTCAGATGGAACATTATAGTGAAGGTTTCACTCGTAACACTACTCGTGACTTCCCTAATGCCATTGGAAATGGTTTGGCAACATTTGCACCGTTTCTTATTGCAACGGTAGCTACCGCATTGGCCGACCAATGGAGCGGAAATGAATTTTTTATGATCCCTAAGCCTACTGGGAGCGATAAGGCTTTTTAAAGTCCTTGCTCTCCGAAAGGTAAACTTTGGGATTGGTGGGATGGAGCTCTGCAAATGCAGTACAAAAAAATCTTTTAAGCTGAATTTGGCAGTGTTCTCCTTATATGTTGTTATTTGATTAGGTTATGAAACCTCCTAATGCATTAGCCTTTGTTATCATTGGTGACATACAGTTAGCGGTCATGACTACATGCTGTCTGGTATTATTGTTATTGTATCTTATGTTTTATTAATTTGGATTATATTTTTTTGAGTTGTTCATTTTTGTGTTTTAAGGATTTTTTTGCACTTGATAAAGAGCCGTCCAGCTCGAAACGCGTTGTGCTAATAAAGATTGTTGGTCCCTGGGTGAGCGCGGTCTTCTTTCTCTGTATTTATGGAGGATGGTCCCTAACTGTTATTAATAATAATATTATGTCACTTTATCCCCCAAGTTTTCATTTTCACAAATGGTTAAAGGAGAAAAAACACCCCAATGATTGATAAACAATTTCTTCTGAAAATGGCAATAACCCATATGTGGTTGTAAACTGCTGTATGGGTACATGGGGGGGCCAGAATGGAAAGCATTGATGGAATGGCTCCAGTAATTTCTCCACATACAGAGGATGCAGACACTGGTCGCAGAGAAGTCAACAGGGTTTGACTCTTTCTAGTGGCCATGGATGGTGATCCAGGAATCCGCCGATTTTACTGACATTTTGTCCTGAGCCCCAAAGTCATGTTCATGATCTGGTCCCATTCAGCAGCCCTTACTGATGTTGTGTTCCCTGTCCCCACTTTTCCTTGGTTGTGATCTCTGTGTTTTTGTGTGTGTTCGCTGGATCTCAGTTTAGATCTTCCCCTGTTTACCAGGCATGTCCATCTCTGATGGTTCATGCTCTCCCCCTGACTATTCTCGATCTATTCCATCTGAGCCTCTATATGGACTCCAATGTTCAGTATTGTGAACCTGTTATTCGCACTTAGCACTGTGTGGTTGTACTGAGGGCTGACACAACCATTGGTGTGGGTCTTTGTCTCCCACTCACTGTTATAATGCCTATCTATTCTTTTGGTTCCACGTGCTGGTGGCTCCTGATTTATTACATATTATTTAGCACTATCTTCCTGTTATTCTTGAAAATCTTTAATAAAATTTGATTACACAGGTAACCTCTTTTTAGCGGACGGCTCTCCGTCTTTCGTGTCCACATGAGGACCCAAACAACACTATTTATGAACCTAGCATAAAAGAGTAGGATTGCAAACCAGACAGAGAAAAACTTGCACACAACTTATTTCAGTGTTGTAACAACCAGTGATGCCTGGAAACCTCGGACTGAAAGGTAAAAAGTCAAAAAAATTTTGTAATAAAATATAATCTTTAACCTTCATTTAAAAGCATACAAAGGGGTTGTGGTCAACTGTTGCTTATGCATTTTAAGGCTACATTCCTCTTAACCCCTTCCCGCCAGTGACATTTTTCGATTTTTGTTTTTGACTCCCAGTCTTCCAAACCCCACAACATTTTCTATGTAAAGAGCCATATGTGGGCTTAATATTTGATGGACAAATAATTCTTCATAATGGTACCATTTTCTATTCTATATTCACTGAGGGAGTAACTAAAATATAACTTTTATTGTGTCCAATTAAAAATGATTTAATAAAACTAGTCATAAAACTTAAAGTGTGGGTGGGCAGATTCTGTAGCAATGTGCTCGTGGTATATTACAATCACCACTTGGATATCCGAGCTCATCTGTCCAATACCACACCAATGAAACCCCCGGATACTATTGAGGAAGTTAGGTTAATGTGCATAACACAAAACACTATCAGAGTCCCGTGATCCACATCAGACTGCTGATACAAAGGCAAAATACGACAGGAGTCCAGGCATAACAAAAGCCCCTGGAGACTCTCTCCGTTTTGGATGCATTAATAAAGAGAGTTTGCCCAGATAGAAAACACTCTCCTCTACGTGTTTCTCTAATCCTATATCGGACTTGTTCATCAGGAGGAGTAAATCAATGCTCTGTTGTAGTGGATAGATGCGGTAAAAACTTCAGTTCCCCTGCCCTAGATGGTAGGACAGGGTACTTAGATATATGCCTCCAAACGCGGCGACTCCGTGGACTATAAACCATACGCTCTGCCCAGGAGCGCCGACCTAATGACGTCATGGACGGGCCCTCCAAGAGCTATCTGATCTGCACGTATACAAAAGGACCCAGTATGATCATCGGAAGGTAGAAAATGTATATCCCCCGTCATCCACAATGTTTGAAGAGAAAAAGGTAATATATATATATATATATATATATATATATATATATATATATATACTATATATATATATATATATATATATATTCGAGTATAAGCCGAATTTTTCAGCACAGTTTGTGTGCCGAAAAAGCCCCCCTCGGCTTATAGTCGAGTCAAGCAAAAAAATTTATTTTTTTTTGGGGGGGGAGGGGGGGTCTATGACCAGCCGAAATAGTAATGCATAGAATCTCCCTGTCAGGATACGGAGTCGCCGCAGTCTCCTTGCTGCGCGGCGTCTCCCTGGGAGACGTGTTAGGAGTTATATTGGGTGTGCTTAGGTCATTAAGGGTTAATCTTTTCCTTGCCTTCAGTCTCCATGCCATTAGCCATCAGGTGTGTTTCTCTGCTGCTATTTAATCCCCACCCAGGCATGGATCCTCGCCAGCCATTCACTTTGTGTTTCCTGGTCCCCCTGCTCAGTCTGATTCCCTGTCTGTTTGTATTCCATATGTTTCTTGGTTTATTTACCCGGCTTGTATTTTTGACTATCCCTTGTCTTTTGATTTGGTACCTTTATTATATCTCCTGGCTTGACCTCTTGCTCGTCTGACCTCGCCTTCTCTTCTGTGTCTTGCTGGGACTTGTGGTCCTCCCTGGTTCCATGCTGTTTAGTCTTTTGTTTTGCATTGCATTTACACTGTGCTTTCTGTTTAGGTGTGACCCCGTGACTCCAGTCCCTAGGACTTTCAGGGCCTCCTCTCCCCTTATCCTAGCCGCCGGAAAGAAGGTTAGGAGCCGTGGTAGGCGCACTTCAATTAGGAAGTGCATTGGTCTGCCTCATCTCAGATATTACAGCATAGTTATAGCTGCAGGGCCTGCGACCCCTTTTGTCATTAGTTGCACAGTGTTGCTTTCCCAGCTATATCACTTTGCACTGCCTGACCCTGACTCCAATCCTTACACTCCCATAATAGTGGAGAAAAAAAAGAAGCTTTAAAAAAATCTAATAAAAAATAAAAGTTCTAAATCCCTCCTTTCCCTAGAATACATATAAAATTAGAAAATGACTGTGAAACACAAACACATTAGGTATCTCTGTGTCTGAAAGTGCCCGATCTACTGAATATAGGGTACCTGCAGTGCTCCTTTTCCGTCAGGAAGGGGTTAATAGGAGCACTGCAAATACCCTATATACAGCCAGGCTGAATTCCAAGTGGGGGAAGAAAAAGAGACCTCAAGCTCAGGGAAGGGGCAGACAGACAATCAAAACACCCCCTCCCCTTCCCCATCACCCAGCAACTACTGCACCCAAAAACTCCGACCATCTTAATTTTTGAAATTTTCCATTAGCTGCTGCATTTCCCCCCCTCGACTTATACTCGAGTCAATAAGTTTTCCCAGTTTTTTGTGGTAAAATTAGGGGCCTCGGCTTATATTCGGGTCGGCTTATACTCGAGTATATACGGTATTAGATATCCAGGTATGCGAATCACTGTCCTTAATGGACGATCCTCATGAACGTCCCTGTGAATGTCTCAGCGTGATCACTGGATAGCATCGCATCATTACCACATTAGCATTACTGACAGCTGAATAAAAAACGCAGGTGTATTCCAGTAAATCCATCCACAAACAGTGTATTGAGGTCCATTATGATGTCATGCTGGGACACCATCGTTACCTGATGTATGTACATACACTCACCGGCCACTTTATTAGGTACACCTGTCCAACTGCTCGTTAACACTTAATTTCTAATCAGCTAATCACATGGCGGCAACTCAGTGCATTTAGGCATGTAGACATGGTCAAGACAATCTCCTGCAGTTCAAACCGAGCATCAGTATGGGGAAGAAAGGTGATTTGAGTGCCTTTGAACGTGACACAAAAAACGCAGACAAGACAAACAACAAAAAAGGGAGGTCAGCTAGCCAGGGGTCAGTAACAGTCGAGCAATGCAGTGTCAAAATCGATATCCAAAAGAGTAGTCAATAGGGAAAGCCGGAAGTCAAGAACCAGAATACAGTGGTCCCTTGACGTTCGCGGGTCCGACCTTCGCGGAAGGGCTATACCACAGGTTTTAATGGAAGGATACTCCGTTGTTTTTTTGAACACCACAGGTTTTCCCGCCGCCGCTCAGCAATATCATCAGAAAAGTTTTGTGTATCTTCTTCAATGGTGAGTACCCATATCATTTCATATACTGTACTGTACTGTATGTAGACTATTTTGGATATGAACAGTATTGCAGGACATCCCCTAACATGAAATTAAACACTGCATCTCCACTTCGCGGAAATTTGACTTTCGCGGGCGGCCTTGGAACGTATCCCCCGCGAAAGTCAAGGGACCACTGTACACGAATAAACAGCAAGAGAAAAAGCCAGCACGCACAAAGCAATAGCAAGCATCAATGTGAATGTGAGCCAAGAATAAATAGGGAGGAAGAACCCGCCCTGAACCTGATAGGAAGTCAGGCTGTCAATCACAGGGCAAAACAAAACTTAACTCTTAGAGGAGCAGAGGGAAATGAAGGTGAAGTAGACGGGTGTGGTGGAAAAATCAATTAACAAGGTGAAGGAATAGGACAGTGTTCAGACAATGCAACCAAAAACTCTAAGCAAGTTATCAAATTGCACACGCCTCCTGCACCGCAGCATGCGAGCAGAAGGTGGCGCAGAGTCCAAAACGGGCAGAGATGTACATAAAGTTTGGGAAGGTAAAATCCCTTAATATTAAAAAAGAAAATTTTACCAGGTTAAGGGCTAAACTTTAGGATATAGACTAGGAATAGCTATCAAATAGTCATACAAAGGTTTTAATGGGATACATAGTCATAGCAAAATGTATACCCACAGCAGTGGCGTAACTAGGAATGGCGGGGCCCCGTGGCGAACTTTTGACATGCCCCCCCCACCCCCAACCGACACGGAAGACCTCGACCGGCCCCCTCCTCCGTACTCTATTATGTCCCATAGTGACCCCTACACACAGTAATATGTCCCATAGTGGCCCCTGCACACACTATTATGTCCCTTAGTGGCCCCTGCACACAGTATTATCCCCCATAGTGGCCCCTGCACACAGTATTATGTCCCTTACTGGCCCCTGCACACAGTATCATCCCCAATAGTGTCCCCTGCACACAGTATTATCCCCCATAGTGGCCCCTGCATGCAGTATTATACCCCATAGTGGACACCCATAAACAATTATTATACTCTGGGGTCTTTTCAGACCCCAAAGTATAATAATCGGAGACCCGGGGGTATAAAAACATAAAAAATTACTGTTTCTTACCTGTCCCCGGCTCCTACGCTGTCTTCTCTGCTGCCGTCCTTCAGAAATGACTTCAGACGTCACATGACCCGGGCCACAGGCCGGGTTCATGTGACGTCAGAGACGTCAGAAAGGACGTCAGGAAGGAGGCCTGGCAGGATCGTGGAGAAGTAAGTAACAGTGTTTGATACGTTCCCTTACCTCTCCTGGGCCTCCGATCTGCATAATGATAGTATTTGTGGGGCCCGCGGTGTCACTTACCGATCCCGACCCAGCCAGGATCGGCAAGTGAATAGGGCCTGTAACAGCCTATTAAAAAAAACAAAAAAAAACGCAGCGGTAGCGGCTGTCACCGGGCCCCCTAATGGCCCGGGCCCTGTGGCAGCCGCCTCCGCTGCCTCTATGGTAGTTATGCCCCTGACCCACAGGGAACAAGTAAAATTGTCTTAAATTAAAGGGGTTGTCCAGGATAAACTGATCATTAACCCTTAAACTAACCTTCCTCCCCCACCTAACTTCTAATTTACTTCAATTTCAAAAAAATCTCTAATTACCCATATCCCTGGAGCGGTCATGTTACCACCCAAGGAACACTTTCTGATAATCCGGTGACATTATGTTTCACCGCCTCTGAAACGGAACATCGCCATCACTCTTCCCCCTCCCCTATCCTCATCAATACTTACCAAGCCTTCCTGTGTCCGGGGACGGCTCCTCTCTGTCTTTCTATTTTCAAGCAGTGAGCAGAATAGGTGTGAGCGAGGCCCTGGGTTCAGATGGACTACTCTTAATTTTTAGGGATTCTCTAGTGACTGACACAGTGTCAAGGGACTGGTGTAAGGCTAATGTGGTGCCTAGTTTCAATAAGGGCTCTAGGTTTTCTCCAGGAAATTACAGACCATTAAGTTTAACATCCATTGTGGAGAAACTATTTGTGGGGCTCTTAAGTGACTATATACATGTGTGTGACTGTACATAATATTATAAGTGACAGACAGCATGGTTTTACAAAGAACAGAAGTTGTCAGACTAATCCAATTTGCTTTTATGAAGCGGTGAGTAGAAGTCTGGCCCGGGGGGAGGCTGTGGATATATTGTTCCTGGACTTTGAAAAGGCGTTTGTCACTGTCCCTCATAGACGTTTAAATAAGGTAAAATCAGGTCCATTGGCTTTGAAAATATAGTTTGCAATTGGATTGAAAACTGGTTAAAAGATCGTATCCAGAGAGTTGTGGTGACTACAATGACTACAGCTCAGACTGGTCCTCTCCTATAACTGGTGTACCTCAAGTTTCAGTGTCGGGTCCACTGTTATATAACTTAATTATTAATGATATACAAGATGGGATTAATAGCACTGTCTCTATATTTGCAGATGATACCAAGTTATGGATTTATGTATTTTTTCAACCATCTATAATAGCTTATGTCTTAAAAAAATATAACACCCCCCCCCCCCCTCCCCCAGCAAACATCACCACAAAAAATACATCTCCTGCATAAAATGCCTCTCTTAGATACAAAAGAAGTTATGGCTGCTGAAATAAAGAAAGGCAAGTTGTAACAAATTTACTTGGCATTGAGGCCTAAACTGGTCATTCAGGATTTTAATCTGCCATTGTTTCCTGTCTTATCGACCTATGGCTATTTTACCCCTCATTCACATCTGCGTTGGTATTCCATCCAAGGGAGTCCGCATGGGGACCCCCCGAATGGAATACAAATGCGATTGCAAGCGCTGTGCAGTAAAAGCACACGGACCCCATAAACTATAATGGGGTCCGTGTACTTGCCGCACGCTGCCTGCACAAATCATACGGACAGGAAAGTAGATTGAGAACTACTTTCCTGTCCGCATGTTCTGTGCGGAGATCTGGCAGCAGCACATGGACCCCATTATAGTGTATGGGGTCCGTGTGATTTTACTGCACAGCGCTTGCAATTACGTTTGGTATTCTGTTTGCGGGGGTCCCCATGCGGACTCCCTTGGATGGAATACCAACACAGATGATAACCAACCCTTATTTGTCAACATAGCCACATTGTAGTTTTAACTGGTTCTACTTTAGGTATTGTATAAATTTTAGGGTTTATCCAGCTTCCAAAAATTATTATCTGCAAATACATCCACAGCAGTGCTAAATACTCACCTTTGTGCAACTTTTAGAGCTTTATTTTACTTGAGACACAGGGAGACGGGTGAAGTGAGTATCCAAATGAAACATCACAGCATCATGTGACCTCAGATGTGGGACTGATTTATTACCTGTGATTTCATTGCAAATGCATCATGGGAACTGTATTTTGTTCACAGATTCACTGCGTGTAAATAACAGTGATACAAGGAGCAGCAAGTAAAATAAAGCCAAGCAAATGGTGCAAAGGGAACAATGAGTAAGCAAATCCCATCCACACACTGCAAAAAAATATGCACAGTGGACATGCTGCCATTTCCAAGACCGACGCGGTTTCCCTATAGGTATAACGGAAGCAGACTTTCTGTGAAAAGCGGTATGGAAAAAACCGCGGTGTTACCACAGCGTTTTTTTCTGGCAGGGCATTTTTGTTGCGGCCCGCTATGAGGGGGCCTTAGCCTAAAGGTGAATTTGCATATGAGGCTAACACTTTTTTTGGAGGTGTAAGTTGCTCAATGTTGTTGGAATTCTATGGTAGAGATGTTATTTCATATTCCTAAGAAATTAGAGATGGTATTAGAATTTTACTTAGAGGTTTATTTGTATAGGAAATACAGTGAAAATGGTAAGAGAAGATAAATCTACTTTTACGTGTTTTTTTTTTTTTAAAGAAAAAAACTCTTCATCTGATTTGCTTATTTCAGTGACAGTATCTTGGAGGTACTTGCTGTATTCAGCATTGTAACACACTGCTGATAAATGTTAGGAGATAAATCCTTCTGTTCCAAAGATTAATTTTTGTTTTACTGCCAAACTGTCTTGTTAGTGGGAAAAAAGCGATTGTGCGTCTAGAAACCATAGAGACGGGTGACATGGAAACTACAAGTGTGAAAGAGAGCAAAAGAATTCAGACATTACCTATTTATCGTAGCAATTACTATACAGAATGTTCACATTTTATAAAAGCATTGGGATTTCAATTGTCTATTGTTGAAACTAGACAAATACAACACTTTATTTAGTGTTGTAATTGCCATCCAGTTATTGTAAAGATTCGAGCAGTCTAACATAAATGACCGAGCTATCATCAAATAGTTTGGATACCTATGCCTTGTCACTTGTACAACTTGTATTTTTGTCTCATATGTAAATGCCAGATTACTTTATACATTGGCTTGTAGATGAGACTTACCTTTGGACATGTTGGACCATTTTTACCATACCTCATATTTTCAGGCTCATGGTTCCTACTTCCTAGATGTGGGAGTATCAGTGCTTTTCCAGGCATTCCCTCCCAGCAGCTGCCCATTGCACCTCCTAGTATTTTTATATTCACAATATTTGCAGTAAATAAGAATAGGCATATGTATGTATACATATTGACTGAGAATGTAAAGCACAATCACACAATCTGGTCCCATGATATAACACCAGTAAGGCTGTGTTCAAAATGCTTTTTTGAAAAATACATGGTTTTTGAAACCCACACATACTTGAAACACATTGTTTCAAAATGTATGCAATTTTCCTTGCATAATGCTAATGATAAAGCATTCACATCTTTTGCACATGTTGGTCATCTCTCTTCCCATGCTGCCAGCCTGACAGTGTCAATAAAATCCTCTGACCACTCAAAGAGGAATGTCTATCTGCTGGAGACAGGGGATCGGGTAGAATAGTTACAAATAAAACAAATAAATAATGTGTTTGTCTACCTTATATGCTGCAGCTGCTACTACCTATGTGAACCAGGTGCTGGCTTGTCTGGTGATAAAGAATAGCCCATATCTCCCCCTGGCTACTCTACCATTATCTTTTTGTTTCACTCTGAACTGGTTGCCAGGTCTTACCTGTAATAGAATCATCATTGGATTCTGTATCACCTACCTCAATTTTTTGTGACTTCTCATGGCAATGGGATGCCCAAACAATTCCTAACATAATTCCCTCTAGAGCCCCTACCAGCACTACCATCAATAGCACAACCCCTGCCACTACCAACCTCCAACACTCATGTCTTCTGCCTCTACCTCCTCTACACCAAAAAAACGCTCAGCAGATACCACATGACTACTAGAGAATGGGACCTTTGTCAGTAAAGATAATTGAGAAGACATGGTTGATGGTACAGAAAGACAGCATCGTAAATTATATGTTGAGGAGGAACACACAGAACCCTCATTTAATATTTGCAGTTCACTACTTTCAAAAAAATCTTTATTCTTAGGAAGAATGACAACACTGTGGCTACTGGCAGGGCTGTCAAGACCAGAAGAAGTGTTGCTGTTAGCTTCCACATTCTTATTGTTAGTAGTACTTGAACAAGTACTTTCTCCTCCCCCTTCTTTTCCCTGTCCTGTTTTTTTTTTCCATTAATTTTTACTGCTTAGTGATTTGGCAATATTTTTGTTTGTATTTTTTTTTTATCAGAAACTATTTTGATAACGAAAAGCAGTCAGGTTATAATAAATAATATTTTTTTCAGATTAGTGTAGGCTTTTTCTAATTTTCAGATTAGTACAGACTAGACTGTATATTGGGTGAACACATCTAAGAAAATGCTAAAACAATGGAGATTTGTTTTGTACACAATTGGAGGATGTACTACTTCTCTTGTGTGTAATATATAATATATATATATGAAATAGCTGGTACCCGCGACTTCGTCTGCGGTGATTGTAGCAGTGGGTATATACAGGCATGGGTAAGGTTTTCGTACTGTGTATAAGGTATGGGATATGAAATGTAACTTTGTATCTTGTTGTTTCTGTAATTCAGAGAATACGTGAGACTTTTGTGTTGAAGCTATTTTGTATTTGAGCTGCTATACGGTGTTGTGAGAAACTTTACATAGTGACTTTGGGACAGAAGTATTTGAAGTTAACCCTTTCCCGCCCATGGCATTTTTTTGATTGTCGTTTTTCGTTTTTGACTCCCCTCCTTCTAAACCCCATAACTTTTTTATTTCTGCGCTCCCAGAGTCATATGAGGTCTTAATTTTTCCTGGGACAAATTTTTCTTCATGATGCCACCATTATTTATTCTATATAATGTACTGGGAAGCAGGGAAAAAATTCAGAATGGGGTGGATTTGAAGAAAAAATGCATTTCTGCGACTTTCTTACGGGCTTTGGTTTTACGGCGTTCACTGTGCAACCAAAATGACATGTCCCCTGTATTCTGTGTTTCGTTACGATTCCGGGGATACCAAATTTATATGGTTTTATTTACATTTTGACCCCTTAAAGAAAATCCAAAACTGTGTTAAAAAGTCGCCATATTCCGACAGCCGTAACTTTTTATACGTGCGTGTACGGGGATGTATAGGGCGTCTTTTTTTGCGGGACCGGGTGTACTTTGTAGTTGTACCATTTTCGGGAAATGTTATTGCTTTGATCACTTTTTATTCCAATTTTTATCAGAATCAAAACAGTGAAAAAACGGCGGTTTGGCACTTTTGACCATTTTTCCCGCTACGGCGTTTACCGAACAGGCAAAATATTTGTATAGCTTTGTAGAGCGGGCGATTTCGGACGCGGGGATACCTAACATTTATGTGTGTCACAGTTTTTAACTACTTTTATATGTGTTCTAGGGAAAGGGGGGGTGATTTGAATTTTTAATAAATTTTATTTTTTTTTATATTTTTTTTTACTTTTTTTAAACTTTCTTTTTGCATTTATTAGACCGCCTAGGGGTATTGACATGGGTGGGCGGTGTCGCGGATTGTCAGAGCGGTGGGGGTCGGCAAACATGGCTGCTCCGGGGCGTTAAAGAGAGCCTCCTGGAGTATCGTTAAGGTGAGGGGCAAAGTGGTAAAGTATATGTATATGTGATTGTGTGGGCTTAGGGACGAGGCTGTAGAGGGAAATATGAATTTTGTGGCTTGCTATGGTTCAAACTGTGTGATATTGCAGAGATGGTGATGTGAGTTTGGGTTTTGTGGGGGTCCTGGCACAAACGTATGTGCGCTATTGTGACGAAAAGTAGCCTATTGCGCTATCGGGTGTAGTGACTATGTTTGTGGAAAATTTCAGCCAAATCGGTGGAGCGGGTTTTGCGTGATTGAGAAACAAACATCCGAACATCCAAACACACAAACTCACAAACCCACAAACTTTCACATTTATAATATTAATAGGATTATATGTGAACTTGTGCATACGCTGAGAAACACTTAAAATATTTTGTTTATAATTAACAAAAATGCTCCTTCACACTGTGTATAGTTCAGACAACAGACCAGAATGGAAAAAAATCCCTTTAAATTATCAATTTTTTTGAAGATTAGCGCAGGCTAGACTGCATATTGGCTAAGCAACAAGAAACCAATAAACCACTTGTATATAAGAGGGTTTTTTTGAAGATTTGCACAGACAAAATCAGCAACACTTTGCTGTTAAAACAGCAGTATTAATTTAGAGAGGACCTTTCACCACCTCCACCCTTTCTAGTTCATCCTCGACACTCCCTTGATTCCAGCACAGCTGTAATTTTCTCTCTAGCCTCCACCATTCCCGAGCAACAAGCACAGTTAGTTTTGGTGTCTGATGTGCTATTTAAGCTCTGTAATATCAGATGGGCAGTGTCAGGCAGGAGGTATGATCCAGAGCTCCAGTCAGAGGCAGCCAGTGTCAGAGCTCAGAGTCACACCCCTTGTCTGCTCCTGTCTGACACCTCCCTCCTGACAGTACAGAGCCTACATGGCATATCAGACACCAAAATTAACAATAGTGATTACTTGAGAACAGTGTGGGCAAGAGAAGGAATTCCAAATTTGCTGGAATAAATGGAGCAGCAACTATTATTAAACAGAACGCCCCCAGTGCTGCAAGAAAACTAATTTACATAAAGAAGAAAGAAGATATTTCTAAAGAACAGCAGCGTGGACCAGAATAATAAAGGTAAGAGGAGAATAGCCTTTCTTAAGGCTATTCCTATTTGTATTTATTGTAAAAAGGGTATTCTAATGATAAGAATTCCTTTAATGAAAAAAATATATACAATATGAGAAATTGCTTAACCTTTTCGCTGCCAAGGGTCACTGGAAATTTTGCACCTCCAGTAGCCAGAGCAATTTTCACAGTTTTGAGATGGACAAATCAAACCTAAATTGCAACATTAAAAAAGGATCCAACCCCCCCATACATATATATTTTCTTAAAGTAGACACCAGCAGCATTGTCAGAATACCACTTGGTACTGTATACGAACAGGCACCTTCATGCAATTTTGATTTAAAGTGAATGTTTTATGAGAAAATGCAAATAAATGTATATTAGTTGTTAAAAGCGGAAACCAAACAAAAAATTAAATGCACCAAAACCTCCTAAAAATAAGGGTTCAACATGTGCAGAGTTCATACATATCACTATGGCCTGCACCCGCATGCACGTGTCTTCAGAAAATCGCTAGAATTGGAAGGAACAAAATTCTGCTTTGAAGCTGGAAATGTTAAAAAAGTATCATCTTATAAAATGTAGGGATTACACACCATGAAAAGTAAGTGAACCCCTAAACCCTATATATTTTTTGAAAGTAGACAACCTGAAGATTACAAATGTCTTAATGGGTCATCGATAGCCACATACACCTTCATGCAACTTTGTGACCAACACAAATAATTTTTTGAAAAAATACGCTAAAACACATATTTGCACCTAAAACTCATGTTCAATCTCACATTCATATACAAAATACTTTTAAAATAATAGCTTATGGTGTATACAAAGTGTATATATACTATATGTACCGCAAACATCAACTACAACAAGAGCTCGGACTCCCAAAAACACGAATACAGAAGACAAGCAGGATTTTGCTGTTGTTCACTAATATGTTAAAAAGCTATACTGCACCTACCAAACTGTGACTGTGATACCAAAATCTAACTTTTTTCAGAGTACACAGCATACCGTATATAAAAACACAATTTAATAGTTTATATATACAACCACCTTCATTCAACTTTGCCGCAAACAGAGATTGCTAGCAAAAATTGCGCAAAAATTCAAATTTGCCACTAAAGTGCGGCTCAAGAAATCCCTTTCTGTAAACATAATGTACTGTCCATAAAACTGCAATATGTGAGGAGTTCATACATACCACACATGTATATATTTACAGGGGCGGGTGTTAAAAAATCACCAAAATCGCAGAAATGTGCCATCCCATTTTGTGCATGCAAATTAAATAGGACTTTACATAAAAATGTTATTTTCCATCCCCCTATAATAATTTTACCAAGCTATACGTTCATCTCTAGTGATAATCGTTATTACTATTATTTTAGTGTGTAACGGACATCACTAGAGACGTATTTTACTGTAGAAAGCTCAGATATAGACAGGACAGGGATTGGGTGAAATGTAAACTTTATTTGCGACTTTATGTATATGTTGTGTAAGTGTTTGGTGCGACTTTTTTTTTTTTGGCTCTGCGACCTGGACAATGGTAAACATCTGGGTCACAGCGCCAATAAACTTCCTGGTTATGTTCAGGAGGTATAACATAAGAATACCCCACTAGTAAAGCTCAGGGGGGAATTACATTATAACTGTATGTGACAATCAGAGACAAATGTATAGTATACGCTCTGATTGGCAGGAGAAGGGTTAATAGGGACAATAGGGTCCCTGCCACCCCCCTCCTGCTGTCACATACAAGTTATGCAGAGAGTCAGATCGTTTCACTGTCTCTCTCTCTCTGCTGCACTGCTCCGTGTCCCTCTTCCTTTCTTGTTAGATCGCAAATTGCTTGCTTAGACAGGAGGGGGAGGACACTTTGGAGCTCTATATCTTTGGACTGCATCAACATATCTTGATGCTTTCAATTGAATTTTAAAGAGGAGAATCTCATCTTTAAAATGATATCAAGAACTCGATGATTGGATGTACAGTTTTGGAGAAATTCACTGTTGAAACGCTGTCGGGAATTGAGATCTGCAGTTGGATCTCAATGTTAAATAGTGTTTTCAACAGTGAATCGTTCCAAGACTGTAAGTAAAATCATCAAGTCCCTGGTATCATTTTAAAGATGAGAGTCTCTTCTTTAAAATACATTTTAAAGCATCAAGATATGTTGATGCAGTCCAGAGATATCGGCATTAGTAGGGAGGATGTACTAACTACGTCCTCCGCTACTGAAGCGCCACCTTGGGAGCACGTACAGTGTACATGCCTGGCAGCGAAAGGGTTAACTACTAAATTACAATAAACCCATATTAGTAATATAGTGTATTAAGTGAATGTCAAAAAACATATCAAATAACATAAATGTATTTGGGATTGTCATAACAGTAAAAGATCCACCTCAAAATCCACCTCAAAAACTAACGCCCATATTTTACCATTCATCTCAATAGCAGATTTTATTCTCTAGCTGATTTTTTTTAACTAGAAGGTAAAAAAGTGTCATGATCTACCATCAGGCATATTTCATCCTGCAAATGGAAACGAATTGGGGGCAGAAGAAAATGCCATGTGTCTTTCTTTTTGATGCTATTTGAAGTGCAGGGTTGGCTCCATGCCAAAGTATCATTTTAGTATTGAGTACTACACTTGGTATTTAACGCAAAATTCTGACAACTGTAATTATAAGGTTAATCATGAAGGCAAATACCAAACTCGCCTTCACTTTTTGCTGAGGGTTCCACAGGGCCACTTTTTAAAAAGAATTTTGAGGCAGAAAATTGACCAAATTCCACAGTGTGAACAAGTTAATCTCCACCCAGCAGCTCAGCAAACAGTCCAAAATCTAGATGTAGTATACAGTGGGGAGAAACTGCTAAATAATCCAAAATATAAGCCATATAATGACCAGATATATTGTCACTCCAATGTACACACATAACAGCCTTATTCTGAAAATGCAAGGACGGGTTCATGTTAAAATATGTGCAGATTATCAATCTATTGTGTAGATTTTCAGTGTGGATTTCATCTATTTCAATCAGATTTGAAATTAATAACACATTTGTGGCAAATGCAAAAAAAATCTGCATGTAGACTTGTGAAAATGTGATAAACTTTAGTATGCAAATGTAGTCCTAGGTCACATTATTAGCATTATTAGCATTGTTTGGGATCTTTTATTTATTAAATTGACAACGCAACTTATTTTAGACACATTACCCTGATCCCAATGTGTATTATTTTCTTAAAACCTGTTAATATCCTGTACCTTGGGTGAAGGTTGTATCTACAATGACAGTATTTTTAGCCTTACTTTCAGAGGAATGATTAGTATTAACACAACACGATTTCTGAGCTGTGAATGTAAAACGTAACACGTGTCTAAAGTGGTAAAAGTTATAGAATAGCTTGTAATACATTCTTAAAAAGGAAAGCATTCACTGTTACTACTGTTTCTATCTACAATTATTACACTAGTCAACAAATTTGAACTTTTTTTCTGTATCTGGTTTGTAAATCGGTGAATTTAACTCACCTTGGGCTCCTGAATTCAGTGGTGAAATCAGATTTTTTACTATCACATCACGTTTAATAGATACACAGCAATTATCAAAGACAACAATTCTACATTGTCAAAATTAACCATGTCTGCTACTCGAAGCCAAACTAAAACTCATACATGAAATTATGTTACAGATTGACTAAACTAGAAACTATAGCAAACCAAAGATTATATGAAACACATTAATACATGTATTTACAAAGTTTACATAAATTCATGATGAACATTTTTTTTTTAACTCTGGGGTAGAATGGGAAAGCTTTTTTTTTTTTTCTGGGATAGAATGGGTAAAAATAGCAAGTTTGCCATTGATTTTTGCACTAGAAATCTTGCACTGTCTATTATATTGTAAAAACTAGCAATACCCGCGACTTCATCCACGGCCCCCTCCCCCCTGCGCGACCCACATGCAGCGCGCCCACCCCCCTCCCCCCACATTGGCCTGTGGCTGCAACGACCATTTTCTTTGTCTCGCTCGGCAGTCAGCTTGAGAGTGTATAGCTCCGCCCCCCGTATTGCCCGCTCCAATCACAGAACAGTGGGAAGGCTCGGCGGCCGGCATGAGCCTCCACAGCTCCACCCCATCCATCGTGTGCTCGATTCGGAGAGCAGCACGAAGGCCTGCGATGACATCATCTCAGGTCCTTCAGCCTCCGCCGACCGTGCTTTCGGTGCTTGCGGTTGGCAAACCTGGCAACATACGGCGATGGTAAGTCGCCTATGTTTCATTCCGGGCACCATTCTAGGTATGTGTCAAATTACACTGTAATCTGTTCGCCCATTTTGGTGTGATTGCAGAACAAACATCCAAACACACAAACGTTCACATTTATAGTAAGGATAATGGTCTTAATTTTTTTTTTTTTCTACAGGATAGATTATGACGATTGCAAATGTATAGATCTTTTAATGTCTTAATACTGTGAGGGGAAAATATCTGTGTAAAGAGAGAGATTAGCATTCATTCCGCCATCTTGATCTGAAAATCTCCTTTCTGCCTGTCATGTAGCTTGCTTAAACCTTGAGATTTGCAGTTTTGCTCTCTTATTGTCAGGACACGGAGTCGCCGCAGTTTCCTTGCTGCGCGGCGTCTCCCCTGGAGACGTGCTAAGAGTTCTGTTGGTTGCGCTTAGGTGATTAAGGGTTAATCTTTCCTTATTCTCAATGTCCTATGCCTTTAGCCATCACAGGTGTTTTGGGTGTGTTTTTCTCTGCTGCTATTTAAAGCCCACCCAGGCATGTATCCTTGCCAGCCATTCACTTTGTGTTTCCTGGTCTTCAGCTCTGTCATATATCCTGTCTGTTCTGTGCCTTAGTTATAGTATACCCGGCTTGTAATTGACTTTTCTTTGTCTCCTGATTTTGTACTTTATTCTGATCTCCTGGCTTGACCTCTTGCTCGTCCGACCTCGCCTCCTCTATTGTGTTTTCGCTGGGACTTGTTGTCCTCCCTGGTTCCATGCTATTTAGTCTTTTGTTTTGCATTGCATTTTACACTGTGCTTTCTGCTTAGGTGTGACCCCCGTACTCCAGCCCCTAGCACTTTCAGGGCTTCCTCTTCCTTCACCCTAGCCACCTGGACAGAAGCGTAGGAGTCGTGGCAGGCGCACTTCAATTAGGAAGTGCATTGGTCTGCCTCATCTCAGATATTACAGCATAGTTATAGCCGCAGGGCCTACGACCCCTTTTGTCATTAGTTGCACAGTGTTGCATCCCAGCTGTGTCATCTCGCGCCGCCTGACCCTGACTCCAATCCTTACACTTATATCATGTTCCATAATAATGTTCACAAGATATGAAGTCAGTTCTAATCTCTTGCTTTGTGTAGCATCCACTAGCATGAAACCTGGAAGGTCATGGCATCCATTTCATCAGACTGTGCTAACATAATTACACACTAAAATGGATGACACGGACAAACATGTGTTAACTCATGTATTGCTTATGCACGTATTTATCATTTGTGAATGCCTATTTTGTACTTTGACCAATGATAATTAATATTTCTATATGATGTAGTTTGTTATCCCTAAATTAGCATACAGCCATTATTTCTTTATAGAAGCTAACCACTAATTCTGGGCATATAGCCAGAAGTAACAAATAAGATAAGATAAGATGCTTCCCCAGGAGCTGTAGGATGGGTGCAGTAACCCTGAGGCTTATGTTTTGACTAAATGTGCTGATCTTTGTGTGCTATGTGCGAATTATAGTATAACTAGTTAAAAACCAGTTTTCGCCACCTCTCTGTGCTACGTACTGGCGGATGCGAACTGCCATATTTATGACAATAACCTCTATTACAAAATTGTCTGAATACTGTATAAGCAATGCCGCCCCTGCTACCTCTTGTGTCACCCCCTCTACCTCATAGATTGTAAGCTCTTGTGAGCAGGGCCCTCAGTCCCATTGTGTGAACCCTACAAATTGTACATTGCTGCGGAATATGTTGGCGCTATATAAATAAAATTTATTATTATTATATTATATTTGTACATCGTAACATGTGATGGTTATACGATGACTCTGACTATATAAACCCTTCCTTTTTGAATAATAAATTGGAACATACTGATTACGATACTGTCTATCTATCTGTCTGTTCTCTGAGCGCTCATGATTACGTCATCAATTTGGACTACGCCAACATATCCAGACCAGGTATGGCTGTGAGTGCCGGTGAGCGTTTTATGCTCTCCGCCACTAAACCGTTTTTTACAGAGTACTGCATGTCTGTGATAAAACGCTCACCGGCACTCACGGCCAGACACCTTTCAAACCTTAGTCTGAGATGCCAGAACAATCACGGGCACAGCGCAAAGAACGAGTTCAGCGGCAGGCCAGCTTGACGGCTTCCGAAACGCCGGAGCAGGCTGATCATCAACACCAACAACACACTCATTATATGGTGTCCCAGTGAGCTGCTGAGATGCCGGAACAATCACAGATACAGCGTGAGGAACAGCAGCAAAAAGCCATGCAAAAACCTCTTTGTGCAAGTAGCATATGGCTATGTTCACACTAACTTTCTTACCATTATTAATGTCCATTGCTTTCCTCAGTCTTAGGATGACAGCAACGGATATTAAATATAGCTCAGTAATGGACACAAATAAAGCCCCCTCCATCTGTGTCTGTTCCCATTGACTCTGAATGAGGACATTTTCATCTGTCAGTAAAGTAAAAATCATGACGGAAGAGAGCTGCTATCGTGTATTTTTTACATTGGTGTGAATGCAGATGGAGGGAGCCCTGGCTGCATCTTTCATTTAATGTCCATTGCTCCCATCCTGTGACAGATGAGAGCAATGGACATTAAATAATGGTAGCGTGAACCTATCTTAACAGGGTTAAAATTAAAACTTGCTTATATGTGCATTTTTTTAGATCAGTTGTACAGCTGATAAGTCCGTCTTCCATTGCACAGTCCGGCAGTACTTGCCATGCTATACATATAAAAAAAGAAGACAAAGACAATGATACATTTGAACAAACAAAAGGGAAGGTTTCCTCCAGAAGATTGAGGGGAAATGTCAGCACCAGATGATAAATAAATGTTTCTGAGTTCACTTCTTTCTATCCCAGTCACATCAAATTGATTGTGAATAGTATTCTAACATTCCCCTCCATCAAGTTTTCCTCAGTCTGTTATTGTTATACTTCTAAAAGACATTATTTTTTGTTATTGTCTATTGGTGTGGGTAGACCCCACCTAGCATTCAATTGTGGAGGAAGTGAGAATTGACTGTGATGGATTTTTATCATGGATGACTGGTGCCAGAGGTATCTGCAGAGGCTTGTCTATTCTCATCGTGTAGAAATGAACTAGTTTACAGTGTTCAAACATTTATAATATTTTATAGTGTTTCAATTATGGGGAAGATTTCTGGAGAAGACACATCTCTCAAGCGACGTATTTTCTGATTATACTTTTGGTGGATTCAAGGGAGTCAGAAATGAAGCATGCGTTGTAAGATACAGATTAAGTTTAGATTGAATTGTATTCAATGGGTATTGTAAGCCGATGGCTGGTCAGATAATGGAAAGGGAATGTTTGACTATTAAGTGGGCGCTGGATGCTCTGAGGTACTACCTCCTGGGCAGAAAGTTTAAATTGGTCACTGACCATGCTCTCCTTACATGATTGAAGATTAATAAGGACAGAAATGCTAGGGTTACCCGATGGTTCCTGTCTCTACAAAATTTTGTGTTTGATGTAGAACACAGGCCAGGGAAATTATTAGGAAATGCTGATGCCCTGTCAAGGGTGCATTGTATGATGGCCACAAATGCCCAGCCCTCCGGTCTGGAGAAGAGGGGGGGGGGAGGGGATATGTAAGCCAATGGCTGGTCAGGTAATGGAGGGGGTGTACATCTCACCCAGACTACTCAGGTGGGTGAGATGAGAAAACTCTAGGAATGTTTGTTCTCAGCAGACAACTTTCGTCTGCTGAGCATTTTGCAAAATGCTCAGTATTGGGCTGGATTTTTAGGAATGGAAGGTAGGTTGGTAGTGGGACCTGTCATTCCACCCCCGTCCAGTCCACACTTTGGGGATGTTCCGGCAGCGACTCAGCTGCAGAGAGTCTGCTTATCAAGGGAGCTTAAAAAGCCAGCTCCAGCAGCAGACTTTGGGGGCAGAGCTTAGCTGGAGAGTCAACAGAGAGGTCATATTTTTGGAGCTGTGTCCTGAAGGATTCTACTGGCTTTTGGATTTCTGTTATCCTAGGTGAGGTAACCTATTCTATGTTTAGCTAGCGCCTAGCCGGGCAGGTATTTATTTTTCTATTGTTTCCTTTTGTTGCTGCACTACCTTTTTGAGTGAAAATAAACTCTACCTTTGTTTTGGACTAAAGAAACTGGACTTTTGTGTCTATGCCACCCCACCTAGCAACCCCAGACCCTGACAGTATGCTATGATGTGACCAGAAATAAGCAGTTAAAGGCATTATCCAGGTTATTAAAATTGATGGCCGATCCTTAAGGTAGGCCATTAGCTTTACATTGGTGGGGGTATGACTATTGGCACCCCTGCTGATCAGCTATTTTGAAGTTGAAACTTATACATATGCTGAGGCCTCTTCATTGTTTAGCTTCAGTCATGCCCTTTCCCATACTTCCTTGAACTTGATGGACATAAGTCTTTTTTCAACCATACTTAGTGTGTAACTATTCAACTTGAGTTGCAGGCACTACTGTTGTAGTTATATGCAAGGCCATAATAATAGCAACAGCAAGGAATTGGCGGATAACTGCGAGCAGACCCCCTGACACCTTCACCAGAGCTCACTACAAGGAGAGATTTACTTTGCTGGATTTGGGGATCTGAGTTGTTCCAATAATAAATGCACTGCTGCAGAAACCAACACAAAGTCTAGAAGACTTACAAAGAGACGTGGATTCAAAAAAGCCATATAGCAGATTCAAAAAATAGGAGAGCATGTAGAAAGCAGAGACAGGAGACGAGCAACATACGAGAAACTAGCCAAGGGTCACCAATCCAGCTGGGAACGTCACAACAAAATCAAGAAGCAAAAGGAGCAAGCCAGTAGTCAGAGATCAAGCAGATATACAGAGAGTCAAAGCCAAACTAGTGAGCAATGAAATTAGTCGGCACCTGTATCCATAAGGAGTGGTTGTATAAAGGCCTCTTCAGCTGCTGATAGGAGAGCTTTTCAGTTGTATACTTCCATGCCTTGACCTAAGTTGTCATGGAAACCTTAAAGAAGCAGCAGTTAAAGAGACACTCCTGACAACTGCTTTACTCAGATCTCCATAGTTTTCATAACAGTTCCTCTATGTACTGCAGTGTTGCCTCATTCAAGTTAATAAGACAAGACAAAAATAGTCATTTACTGGAGGTAAACAATGTAAAGGCTGTTGTGCTTGCACAATGCAAAATAGTACATTACATTTGTAAGCAAATACATAAAATGTAAACAAGACAAGTCTGGTGCAGTCAGACTTTTAGAAATTTCGTGAATATGAAAATGCAATTACAAATATGTATATATCAATTTCAAAAATGAATAATTAATTTAACCACTTCCGGACCGCCCATAGACTATATACGTCCGGGAAGTGGTTGCCTAGTTCTGCCAGGACGTACCGGTACGTCCAGCAGAACACAGCAGCTGCACGGAGATCGTGTAGCTGCTTTCAATAGGAGCCGGCTGTAACTTCAGCCGGAGCTCCTAGAGAGAAGACAGGGCAGATTTATTACCTCCCCTGCCTTCTCGATCACTGTGTATACAGCGCTCAATGAGCGCTGTATACACGGCTATGGACGCAGCCATAAATCAGCTGCCCTCTGACCCGGCAGACAAGTGATCCGCTGGGAGCAGTGTCCTGCCAGAGCTGCTGGGTCCTACAGGACTCAGATCAGCTCTGCATACTGTGTATACAGTGTGCAGGAGTCTGTATTCCCCCTGTAACTGAGGTTAAATGTAGCAGCCCCAGTTATAGGAGAAATCAGCCTCAAGTACAAAAAAAAAAGTGATCAGATGTCCCCAAAGGTCTCTTATCACCTTATGGGGACACAATCTGGAAAAAAAAAATATATATATATAATAAAGTTTTAAAAAAATGTAAATAAAATAATAATAAAAAATAAATAAATAATACGCTAATAAAACACCGTTATTAAAGGTTATAGCCCCGCCCCCAATGACACCATACAAAATAAAAATTACCGTAACGGAGAGGAAAAACTATTTTATAAAGTTTTTCAGTGACACTTTGTGTTATTAAATTAAAAAAAAAATTATAAATTGAAAACCAGACACAATTTCCCTCCTATTTTGTTTATATTTTCCTGGATATAAAAAAAATTAAAACACATTTGAAAATAAAAATAACATAAAAATAAAGCCCTATGTGTCCCCGAAAAAAGACGCAAAAATTAGTTGACTAAGACATACGAGAAAAATTTTACAGACCTCTAAACCGCACATACAAAATAAACCTAAAATGTGTCTGGTCCTGGACCACAAATTGGCCCGGTACTGAAGTGGTTAAAAGTACATAAAATCACTTTACCCAACTTATAATAAAAAATACTAATATATTTACATTGCCTCATTACTTACATATGAATATTTACTATTTAGATTATACCAGTTAAACTGTACTATGTATATACATAAATAAAATTTTAACTCATTACTATCAGTTCTATCAGATTTCTTCCTCTTTCTATCTTTATTCTGCTTGATATTCATCTTCTGAGCTCACTCAATATTACCCTTAACTGTGAACCTACACAATAAACTCCTTCCAACAAAAACATTAAAGCCCTCAAGCCTCCTTAAATTAGATGAAGTCACATGTAACAAAGGAAAATCTATACCAATTACATCCAGTGACTCAGTAGACAATCTTTCCTCTTCTTCACATTCGGAACACATTGTCATGGACTCTTCCTTAAGCTGCAAGTCATTTTTGTAGTATTTGCCACATATACATTTCAGTTTTCTCACATCCCCATCATCCGCTCCTTTATTCTACCCTCAAATACTTTGCACCTCCCAAATAAGTAATTAGTGTCATTAAAATGAACAAATGAAAGTCAGACATTGCCTTTCAACCAGGCTTCAACAGCCTGGTTAAAACTCATGAAACAGACTTGGACAGAAATGATGGTACCCCTGAAAATAATGTGACCAAAGGGACATATTAGATCAAGGTGTGCCCACTAATTAGCATCACAGGGGTCTACAATCATGTAATCAGTCAGTGGGCCTGTATATAGGGCTACAGATACTCCCTGTGATGTTTGGTGACATGGTGTGTACCACACTCAACATGGACCAGAGGAAGCGAAGGAAAGAGTTGTCTCAGGAGCTTAGAAAGAAAATTATAGACAAACATGTTAAAGGTAAAGGTTATAAGACCATCCCCAAGCAGCTTGATGTTCCTGTGACTACAGTTGCACATATTATTCAGAAATTTAAGATCCATGGGACTGTAGCCACCCTCCCTGGATATGGCCGCAGGAGGAAAACTGATGACAAATGAAAGAGACTGATAATACGAATGGCAACAAAAGAGCCCAGAAAAACTTCTAAAGAGATTAAAGGTGAACTTCAAGCTCAAGGAAAATCAGTGTCAGATCGCACCATCCATCGTTGTTTGAACCAAAGTGGATTTCATGGGAGACGACCAAAAAGGACACCATTGTTGAAAACAAATTATAAAAAATGCAGACTGTAATTTGCCAAACTACATGTTGACAAGCCACAAAACTTCTGGGAGAATGTCCTATGGAAAGAAGAGACAAAAATCTAACTTTTTGGCAAGGCCCATCAGCTCTATGTTCACAGATTAAAAAATGAAGTATATTTTGAAAAGAACATTGTCCCTACTGTGAAACATGGAAGAGGCTCTGTTACGTTCTGGGACTGCTTTGCTGCATCTGGTACAGGGTGTCTTGAATCTGTGCAGGGTACAATGAAATCTCAAGACTATCAAGGTATTCTAAAGAGAAATGTACTGCCCAGTGTCAGAAAGCTTGGTCTCAGTCGCAGGTCATGGGTCTTGCAACAGGATAATGACCCAAAACACACAGCTAAAAACACCCAAGAATGGCTAAGAGGAAAACATTGGACTGTTCTGAAGTGGCCTTCTATGAGCCCTGACCTAAATCCTATTGAGCATCTTTGGAAGGAACTGGAACATGCCATCTGGAAAAGGCACCCTTCAAACTCAAGACAACTGGAGCAGTTTGCTCATGAGGAGGAGAAGGCCAAAATACCTTCTGAGAGGGGCAGAAGTCTCATTGACCGTTACAGGAATCGTTTGATTGCCTCAAAAGGTTGTGCAACGAAATATTAAGCAAAAGGGAACCATCAGTTCTGTCCAGGCCTGGTTCATGAGTTTTATTTTTATATATTATTACTTTGGTCAGACTCAAGTTATTTCTGTGACCATTGTGGGTTTTTCTTTCATTAAATGAGGTGTACCAACAGTGCCGAATTTAGATGAAAAGAGGCCCTAGGCTATTTCACTTATGAGGCCCTTTCACCTCCAATTTTTAAGTTTGTAAATGACATGAGAGATAATAAAATACATCATTACTGTGATATATATCAATATGTTAAATGAAACATGTTGTTATTGGTACTAACCTGTATAAAAAATGTGAAACGGATAATAAATAAAAAAAAATCGAGAACACTTATTTGGACATTTATTCTCAGCACCATATATAGTACTTGTAACAATAACTAATCAAATATAACACACAACATTTATAAAGAAACACAATTCAAATAATGAAAATCTTTGACTATGAAAATAAAATACACAATAAAAATTATCATATTTTCTATCAAATTAAATAAAATATATTCAATACATTGAAGATTAAACCAAATTCAATTCAGATAAAATTATTTCATAATAATTCGCATTTAAAGTTTAAGTATGAATTATTATGAATTTTAAGTCTTAAACTAAACCAAAAATGGAACTTTATTCAAACAAAATACAGATCACAAGAAAGAACATATCAAATTGTATATCATATTAAAATTTATGTTAATAGTTATTTTAGTTAAGAACTGATTCAATTCAAGTATACATTTAAAACAAAATAGTAGATTAGAAGAGATTCTTTCTAAACTTTTTCCACACAGAATTCTTCTATAAGTTCATCAAAATCTATTTTTCTGAAGGTCTCATTTTCAATGCACAAAATACTCAATGAAGAAAACCTTGTCTGGGTCATTGTGCTTCTTAATTGATTTGCCTCATACTCTTGTAACTTCTTTTCTTGCGTATGCAAGCGCCACTTTTACTCATTCTTAGATTAGCTGAACAACTACTTTATTGTCGAGAGCGCGATCCTTCGTTGCTGCTCTACCGCGTCGAATAGAAAGTAGAAGAGAGAGTGACTTACGTCAGTTTCCGGTTTTTGTATGTCACGGGCAAGTTGTTGCTGCTCTCTGGTGGTAGCTCCGCCACAATCTTAACCAATACATTTTTATGTTTGTTTATTAGTCATATGCATAGAATTTCTCCTTATTTTCGGCTGTGCTTTAGTGTTCTCTGTTTTTACAATAGTGTAATTTTAATTTTGCTAACAATTTGAATGTAGGCCCCTCTTGATCTTGAGGCCCTAGGCTGAAGCCTAGTTAGCCTATTAGTAAATCCAGCACTGGGTACCAACAATTTTGTCCATGTGTGTATTTGGAAACTGTAGAATCACCTCTAAAAGCTACTGCGAGTAGGTTTATAACCATTTTTGTTGTTGACAGACTCTCTTTAGTCTCAAAATTGAGAAGGACCCAAGTGTTATGCTTGTTTAACTTTTAGTTTCACAATCTCAAGTTCTAAGAACTAAAGTCAAGCAGTCATTGCATTGAATCACACCTTTGTGGCATGACAGACATGTCCCAAACTGCCAGCGTACTAGGGTGTAATTTAATATGATACTTGCATGACTACTTAAAGTCAATTTACATATGCAAAGGATGTAAAGACTTTTTAACTTTGACTTATCAGCAACTGAAAGCGCTCCATAGGCATAATCATTACCTTATGCTACACACCTTGGGACCAGTATAGGGTGGAAAAAAATAACTGACAGGTTCCCTTTAAACAGGCTGAAGAATTTGTTAAAAATTTTTCACCACTATTTTATGTTTAGTATTAAATTGTGCAATTTTCACTCTAGCCACTTAGCTTAATAATACACTGACACTTGACAAGTCTGTAGGTTTTTTTTTTTTTTGCAGCAGATACTTAAAAAGATCCTATCATACAAACGTTTTTTCTGAGTAACACGTCGGAATAACCTTAAGAAAGGCTATTCTTCTCCTACCTTTCATAGTCTTCTCCTCGCCGCCGTTCACCTGAAATCCTGGTTTTTGTAGGTATGCAAATGAGTTCTCTCCAGCGCCGCCTCCATCTTCGTCCGCAACATCCTCTTCATTCTCTTCTTTCGGAGCAGTTTTCAGACTTCTAGGCCTCGGGCAGAGCAGACTGTGCATGCCCACAGGCCACGAGAAAATGGCTACTTACACAGTATGCTGATCATGTATTGCATATATATAGTAGATTAGGGGTTAAGGTGTTTTAGAGGAGTGGCTAGTAGTTCAGGTGTGGTGTATAAAAAGGTTGGTATTGCATTGTTGTTTATGCCATGAGAAAGGGACATTGCGTTCCCAAAACGCGTAGCTGTACTTTGATGCCACCTATGGTTGCTATGTAACCTTTTTTATTTTTGTGCTTGAATAAAAGTTATTTTTTATGAGTAACCACTACGATATCGCTGGATACTTCATCCTTTGGTTCTGAAACTGGATTTTTTATCTATGTATACGATTTCTACTGGTGTAGTCTTCACTGATTTCTAGCTCCCTGGGATTTACATTGAATCATGGATATGGTGAGCTGAAAAATATCTATTTTTGCCTTCATTTATGCCTGGTGAGTGCCAGGCTGAACATTAATGGATGAAAAAGAATCTGTTGAGAGCTTCAAATGTGCAACAGGATTGCTAAATAGGGCACGTAAGGCGCATTGAAAGTGACTTGTGATGCCCATAGACCTGAGCTAGATATCCCCAAAACAAGCTATCAAAGGAGATAACCAAGCCAGGGGTATGTTGGTTAGCCAATTACAATTTAAGGAGTTTAGATTCTAAGCCAGTCTGCACGTCTTGCTTTAGTCTGGTGGCTTCTTTAATGACTAAACCTCTAATAGTAGGCTTATGAGTGTCCCAAATAACTGGGATTGGTATCTGAGGCCTTGTTGTGTTATAAGCATTCCATGAACGCTTCTGATATCTGTTGATGGATATCAAGGTCTGTTAGAAAGGACTCATTTAGGCTCCAAGAATAGGAGCATCTAGCAGAGGTTTGTAGATTAAAGGGGTATTCTCATGTCCCTTGCTCACCAGTCTTCGCTGCTGTAAAGACTTCTTTCTTCCCGGTTTTCGGCGTCAATTGGTGGGTGGGGTTTTATGTGCAAAGCCAGCAGCGAGATGACGTCGCTTCTATGCCGCTGGCCTTGCCTGCACGCTCCTGATGCAGCTAGGCATCGGACATACAGTTCCTTAATAAGATGGTGAGACAAGTCACCCAGCCTTCATATAACTCCCAAGTATAAATTTCAGCTCCGCTCATTCTGAACGTAAAACTTGTTCAGAATAAGCGCATGAAAAGCAATTCCCATTCATTTCTTACCTATTTTTACCTATTGCTTTCAATGTGATACGCGCGTATCACATTGAAAGCAATAGGTAAAAAGCCTACCATTCATTTCAATGGGTAGCGCATGAATGCCGGCACCCATAGAAATGAATGGGAGCTGCTTTTTATGCGCTTATTCTGAACAAGTTTTACGTTCAGAATGAGTGGAGCTGAACTCCACGTGAAGCCTCCCTAAGACAAAGAGTTCAGAAATGCAAGCAGCTCGGAACACTCACTTCCCCCCTCCTCTATCTGAGAGCAGGAAGCTAGGTCTCATGTGTGGTGCAGACACAGGAACAGCTACAGACACAGGCTTGCTCCCGTGCACTCAAGCCCCCCTCCCTCCTCCCTGAGAGCAGGCAGCTACATCACTTGGGAAATGAGCAGATAATCCCAAGGGCCATAGAAACGCAGTGTCAACAATAAAGTGAATAAATTAAGATAGTGGACAAACAAAGCAGTTTTGCTGAAGCAATGTATTTAGGAAAAGTCTTAAATCCACATAAACAAGCAGTATAGATAGGATCCTTGTTATGGGACAACCCCTTTAAGGTCTGCTAGTACAAGGTCGTGTTCCAACCAGGCACAGGGTACATTACGGGCGTAAAAGAGTAAAGGGAGCAGTGATGTAGACAGCAGACTCTTTACATCAGGAGAAAATAAAAAAGATGAGACATATTGGATTTCAACAGACCCATAGGTTCTCAAGAGAAATAAACAACCACTAGAGTTGTCTGGTTGTGACATATTCCTCTCTTTCCTTAAGAAACACATGCATGCTCAACTGAACCGAGTGTGCATGTATGTATGACATTCAGAAAAGCTCTGTACAGTTTATGGAGCCAGAAACAGATATCTGCGTATATGTATGGAAATGGCATCTGAGCAAAATTAACTCCAGTTGGCCACTATAGTTATACTTTTCTGGCTCCATAGATTGTATATTATGGGATTTAAGTGCAAGCTCAAACAGCTGATATGTGTGGAGTCTGTCATTATCCCACCGACCAGAAATATATGTCGTATTTTAAAGACAGGCCATCAAGAAAAAAAAAAATCACAGACAACCCTATTAATGTTAAAGGGGTTATCCAGTTTCTAACATTGATGGCCTATCCTTAGACTAAGCATTGCCTACATTGGTCCCCCGCAGGTCACCGATACCAAGACAGCGTGGTTCGTAGTACTGTTTACATACAGCGAGGCATGCTGCTCACTCGCCTTACAAACTGTATCAGCGAGTGTAGGTAATGCAGCGATTACCCATTGAAATCTATACGGCAATGCTACAGTACCTACAGTTGCCGCTTTTGTACGTGTGTGGCTTGCGCTATGTAAACAATACTGCGAACAGAGCTGTTTTGTTATTGGTGATCTAATATTGATGGCCTATACTTAGAAAAGGTCCTCAATGTTAGAAACCAGATAAACCCTTTAGCAGCCTGAATTTAGATATACATTTAGTATATCTAAATTTAATATTTGTTACTACAATGTTTATTGTAGGTTCTTTATGATCTAAATTTGTCTTATTTTAATTCAATATTCATACTGTATAATGCTTAGTAAAACAGAAAGATAGGGCGAAGATATCATTTTTCAATCCATCACAAAATGGTTAGAGAACCCATACGAATAAAGTAGACTCACATAACCTATTGCATGTGTATAAAGTAGGTCCTCTTTTTGTTAGACTTTAAGTAAAGCTGGATTGATCTTCACAAGGGACTATTGTATACAAAAGCAAAACAGAAGTAGTGCACAACTAGAAGCTGTGATGTGTTTTGCATAAAAAAGAGCTTCTACTTTTGCAAAAAAACAAACCTTTTTGCCAGTTATTTCTCTCAAAGGGAAAAAAGGAAAGGCCATTAACATACCAATAACTGCTATTCTAAGTATATGCCAACAGCAAACATCTCTAAACAATGATCTAGTCACTAGAAAATTGAGCACCGCATTTGCATTAATACATGCACGCACCTCAATGACAACTCAAAGCAGAAATGGTATTTTTAGAAGATAGATATACAGTCGTGCTAAAAAGTTTACATACCCCGGCAGATTTTTTGGCCTTTTCTTCAGAGAATATGAATGATAACACAAAATCTTTTTCTCCACTCGTGGTTAGTGGTTGGTTTCTGGAATCCAGACAGACTGTTGAATCTTTCCTCCAGCCACTGACGTTTCTGGATTGTGGGTCATGAAGAAAGCAAAAAAAAAAATGTCCATGGATGTAAAGGAAATGGTAGTTGAACTGTCTAAAACAGGAAAGAGATACAAATAGATATCCAAAGAATTATTAATTCCAGTCACCAGTGCTCAAACTGTGATTGACAAATGGAAACTCAGGGGCTCTGTAAAAACCAAACCATGGTCAAGTAGACCAAACAGGATTTCGGCCACACCTGCCTGGAAAATTGTTCAGGATGAAAAGTAAAACCAACACATAACATCAGCTGAAATACAGGATTCGGTGAAAAATATTCGTGTGACTGTTTCAAGATGCACAATAAGGAGGCACTTGAAGAAAAATAGGCTGCATGGTCGAGTTCCCAGAAGAAAGCCATTACTGTGAAAATGCCAGAAAGAATCTCACCTTCAATACGCCAAACAGCACAGAGACAAGTCTCCAAACTTCTGGAACAAGGTCATGTGGAGTGATGAGACAAAAATCTAACTTTTTGACCACAATCATAAATGTTACATTTGGAGAGGTGTAAACAAGTCCTATTATGAAAGGAACACCATTTCTACTGTAAAGCACAGATATGGATCACTGATGATGTGGGGATGTGTGAGCTTCAAAGGCACAGGAAACTTGGTCAGAGGAGAAGGAAAGATGTTTGCAGCACATTATCAGCAAATACTGGGGGCAAATTTGCACTCATCAGCCAGGAAGCTGCACGTTGGATGTACTTGGACATGACAACGATCCAAAACAAAAGGCCAAGTCGACCTGTCATTGGCTACAGCAGAAGACAGTGAAGGTTCTAGAGTGGCCATCTCAGTCTCTTGACCTCAATATCATTGAGCCACTCTGGGGGAATCTCAAGCGCGCAGTACATCCAGACAGCCCAGGAATTTACAGGAACTGGAGACTTTTTGCCAAGAAGAATGGACAACTTTACCGTCTGAGAAAATAAAGAGCCTCATCCACCACTACCACAAAAGACTTCAAGTGGTCATTGATGTTAGAGGGGGCAACACACAGAATTAAGAACAGGGGAATGTGAACTTTTGAACAGGGTCATTTTGCTGTATTTGGTTGACATTATCATTTAAAAAGATAAAACACAGAAGTTTGACAATAAATGGCTTCACCCAACCACTAACCATGAAAGGAGAAAAAGTTTTTGTGATTTCACAAATATTCTCTGAAAAACGCCAAAATTACCCAAATAAATCTGCCATGGTATGTAAATATTTTAGCACAACTGTATATATTATGTGACTATCACAAGGCCAGAAGTTAACATGGGCCCAACCATCTGAAAATGTGTACAAAGTAGTCTTTCTTGAATCTTAACCTTTGATTTCAGAACAGTTTCTCCTATACATATAGCGCACAATAATAATAATAACAATCTAATTTAGGATGCAATTAAAAGTGGACAGTCATATGTATTGTGAAAGCAGATCAGTTTGATACCCGATACTTAAATTTTTTTTTTTTTAAACATAACTTTTAAATAAGATAAATTTCAAAGATCAAACGAGGTATACCAATAATAAAAAACTATTGGACCCGTCTTACCGCTTGGCGGTGTATCACACAATAAAGGGGTAGAATATAATATAGTTGGCTCCGGGGTGGGTCATGTAGATGACTATTGACCCTCAAACTGACCTCTGAACCCCGGAATCCAAATACTCACGCCCTCACAAGGGAAGTACCAAACTGTCCCTAAAAATAACCCTATTTATGTCTCATCATTCCGACACGTTTCGACCTACTGATAAGGGTGCTCATCAGGAGATATAGAGTAGATGTCCAAAAATCCAGAAAGAGGGTTCTCATAGAGCTCAACCCTGTCAAGCATGGGAGGCTCTTGCCAGTCCTGCAGTGGAAGACTAACAAACTTACAAATATAAATATAATATACACACATATTAGGTATCCCTAGGCCATATGCACGGTTCATTTTGTGCACCAGTAAAAAAAACATAAACCTATGCCTTGAATTTGGAAAAAAAAATCATATTTGATTTATCACTAAAGAAGGGTTCGGTAAATGTGCATAAGAAACTGGTGGGTTCAGTACCTCAAACAAGGTTAAGAACCACTGGTATAGTTGTGCAGCCCCTTTAATTGAAAAAGAGATAAAGTGCAGATACAGACCATGAACAAGAGTGCCACTGTTTGTGGGGAATACAAGATGTTTTATTTTTATTTTACAAATTCTAGCACTCAGAAAGATCAAATGATGTTCAAACTGTTTTATTCCAGGACAGGAAAAGTTAGGCTAAGGTCTCATGTTGCAGAAACGCAAGATTTTTTGTTGCAGATTTTTGTCAAAAAACTGCATCAAAATCTACAACAAAAAACGCTGCGTTTACACAATGTGGGGCCTCTGCTTAAAAGGGGTTTTCCAGCCCTAAAGCAAAAATTCATACAGATGACCTATCCACAGCTGCCTGTCCACTAGCAGCTTCCAGCCCCAAAACTGTTGCAACAGCTGATTTGAAGGGGGACCAGCTGTTGGTCCCCGTCCAATCATATACTGATGACCTAGCCAATTAATTTTGCCTAGAAAATCCCTTTAAAAGAACTACAGCCTGATTTGTCCATGGAGTTAAAAAAAAAAAAAAAAAAAAAAAAAAAAAAAAAGATTTTGCCCTATATTAGTTATTGCAGCATTCTTTAGGTTAATTAGTACAGATAAAAACAGATTGGCAATTTTGTACTTTAATATTTGTAAAGTCAAAATACAAATAATAATATGTTCTTAGAATTAGAGAAAAACAAGAATGTGTGCAGTTTCTGATGTGACCCAGATTTACAATCAATTAAATGTCAATTTAAGGCTGGCACGCTTTATCATGTTCCCTTGGACGCTTGCGTGGGTTTATTTCAGACTTTGGTGAACTTGCTTTAGGCTCAACAGGTTGTACGTCCCGAAAACCTTGCTGCTGTAAAAAAGAAAAAAAAAAAAAAAAAAGAAAAAAGTGAATAACTAGACAAATTCTGATTTAACTTTGTATATAAGAACCAAGTTATTGGTTAAAACATTAAATATCTTCACTTTTATATTTTATTCAGATATTGTAGCAACACTAATTTAAATGCACTGTGTATCTGTATAAAGAAAGGAACAAAGTCTTTCTAAGGCAGTAGGAGTCAAAGCGAGGTTTGGCTCTGCCAAGACTGTTTTGCACCAGAGTGTTCCCAGACAGAAAGGTTGCTAGGGATGCAATGCTTGAATACCCCATATAATAGGTTGGCAGTAAATCCCTAGCAACCAGTCTCAAAGCGAAATTGGCACTGTTGTGACAGTGGAAGTAAGAGGAAGCTTCTCATGGAAAACCATTTTGACATATTAATCCAAAAATACACATAGGTAGGAAACTTCAACAACTACTAAAATTGGAACATCTCTGCAAGACAAATAAACAATGAACATATCAATATATAAATAATATAAACTGATCCTCCACTGTCGCATGAATGGTTCTTAGTAAATAGCTATATTAGGGTGGGTTCACACTAACGTTATTTAATATCTGTTGCTCTTATCTGTCATAGGATGAGAGCAACGGAAACTAAAAGACAGATGCAGAGCCCCCTTCATTAGGCGTCTGTCTGATTTCACCAACAGAACCTTTCTTGTATGCTTCCGTTACAAGAGTAAACAAACAAGACAGAAGTGTCCATAGTGTTCTTTTTACATTATAGTTAATTGGGACAGCAATGGACATTAAGGGCTAGTTCACATGTGTTAGGATGGTTGAGGAATTTGGTGAGGAAAAAATCCGCTTCAGGAATTAGGAAGCTTTTTTTTGGAGCGTTTTTTTTTTTTTTTTATACATGAAGCTGTTTTTGGAGCATTTTCTAGAGCATTTTTTTCCAGGTTTTTTCCTCCAGCAGTGAATGGACCATGAAAAAACAGCCTGCTGTTTTTGAGGCTTTTTTTTGCCAAAAAAAGCTAGCAGTTTCTCCGCCTACCATTGACTTGTATTGATTTCCAGAGTCTGAATAGCACATAAGGCACCTAATCTTACAGCATTGATTGCTTGGTAACAGTGGGGGGCTAGAAAATAAATTCCAACTGTTCAGTAATCAGTGGAGCAACACCTTTTAAATGATGTACAGAGATGGAATTACTTAAAGGGGTTTTCTGGGCAAAAAGTGCTGTTAATGGGTTAATAAATGAACCCATAAACCTTTAGCAGTGTTTTGAGGGATTTCTGGGAGTCTCTCCTGGCATCTTCTGCATTTGTTTATAAGGTTCAGCTGCCAGTAAGCGCAATAGTCCCAGCACTGCTCTGTGCTCTGCAGCCAATGATGAACCAGGAGTGGGAGCTGTGCAATAGAGGTGGATTATTGGCTGCAGAGAACAGAGCAGCACAGGTTATATTGTGCGCGCCAGCAGTCAGAAAAGAGGAAGGAGCTGTCTCACAGGAGGAAGGCTGAAAGTAATAGAGGTAAGTATAATGGACTGGATGGGGGGGGGGGGGAGTAGTAGTGACGTTCCGTTTCCGGAAATGGCTCGTCACTGGATAACCAGCAAATGTCCCCAGGAATATAGGTAAATATACATTTTTAATAAATTGTTTTATTTAGAAAGTAGGCGGGGGAAGATGTTTAGTTTAGTGATTAGTTTTCATCCCAAACAACCCCTTTTAGGGTGATAAAAGGTCCTCCAGGGATTTGGACTATGCTGTGGGGAGTCTGCCAGGTCGATACCTCCTTAGGTGGTCTTGGTGTTGAGAGCAGCTGTCTTAGTAAAGTAGGACTATGGTGCAGATCCCCCCCGAATCAGGCAAAACACACTAAGGGTAAGTTCATGTACGTTCAATTTTATACAAATGAAAATGTTTCTCTCTCTTTATATACAGTGTGTATGAATAAATAAATAATAAAAAAATTATATATATTATATTTAGATAAGATTTATTTATTTATTTAACAATTTGATGTTATATGAAGTACAGTTAATTCCTTACCGTTATTTCAAATTGCACAGTTATGTCTTTCTGGTTGGGAGCCTTGTTTAATGCAGCAAATCTAAAATCGTAGAAGTGTCACATATTAACATATGAAAAGTTATTATGTTGGGTAGGCAACTTACAAATTGTTACACCGATAACCACTATTAATTTAATACCTAGGCAAGCATTCAGAAATACGTCATATTAGTTTTTTGTGTCTATTAATCCAGTCTGATAATCCATAAAGTCTTATATCTTGGCCCATGGGTGCTCATTATAGTAATTTTACTGGAGAATAAAGTACAACTTCAATGCAGATACTTCATTGAAATACTTGGGAGTCAAGAAAAAAAAAAAGTTTGTGAATGGTGAACTCTCCATACAGCATCCTCGCGGATATGTCAGCAGACACCAATCTTCTGACAGACTACTGAGAGGCGAACCCTCACTTACTACATATTACTGCATATCCTAGTTTCCCTTTTGGCTACCTTTATGCATTTCCATGGCATTCTTCTTCCAAGAAAAATAAACATGGAGAAACTACCTGTATTGCTGTGCATTTTTTGCATGATTAAAAATTCACACAGCATTGAATTCACACACACAAATCGCCAAATCCAAAGCATGCTGTTTTATGAATAAAAAAAACTAAGAGAAAAATTTGCTATGAAATTTATACAAAGACTAGAGAATAAAATGCTTCATGCTAAGGGCTCGTTCACACGTGAACAAAGGGGCGGATTTTGACAGCAGATTTCGCTTCAAAATCCGCCCCTTTAAAATGGTGGTCTATGCAGACTGCCGCGCTTCTTTTTTCCACTAGCGGCGGGCTGCTGCTAGTGGAGAAAAGAAGCGACATGTCCTTTCTTCAGGCGGAAGCACTCTCCTATGTCGGCTCATTCATTTGAGCCGACATAGGAAGGGAAAGCCGCGCCGCGTTTTTCTCTGTGTCAAAACCCGCGTGGGCGCCCCTCGTGTGAACTAGCCCTAAATAAATTCCATTAAAAGAAAATCAGATTGTGATAAATTTTACCAAGGAAATTCTATGATACCATGAATATTAAGTGATGTGCCCAGTACTGCACCTCATTTGGTTGGTGGGTGTCTGTATTCAGCGCCCACATTTGACTGCGTATCATAGAATTGATAACCTGAATCCCCCAGAATACCACCTCATTCAGATTAAGTTAATAATCACATCACAGATCTTATTTATAATGATAAAAACTGTGAAAAAACAAAGGTGTAAGGAGGAGTGGTATGGGTGTGGGAAAATTCCGACCCTCTACTGTGAAGTACAAAATATTTGTCATGTTCATGACATCCTCTATATAGCATACATTGTATCACATATCGAACAGTCATTTGTACCCAATCTTTGTTACCCATTTCAGAAAATCGACCCAAAGATGTTGCACATTCCACATGATGTCAGGAGACAATTGAGGAATGCCCGCATGTGTCTTGACAGATCAAGGAAACGGGGCAGACCCACAATGTGAAAGGTGGCGTTTGGGAAGTGTGAGGCAGCTAAAAGCAGGGGTGGTGTTTGAGGGTATGAGGCACCAATAGAGCTGGAGCTGCAGTACTGTTCACACCTCTGTTATGTCAACTGAATTATCATTTTTCATAATGGGAATGAGTGCATTGCAATCGCCTAAGAGTTGTATTTTGTCGCCATGGTATCAAACACAGTGGTAAGAAGGATGCAAGTGACAATACAAATATGGGGGGGGCAGATTAAAAACTATATTTAATTTTGTCACTTTCAATTTCCCTCTTACATAGTTCTTCAGCTGAGACCACTCAGAATCACTACTTGACGTTGTCCTCTGCAGCCTACATGGTTGTCTTAATTCAGTACATATATGTTGGATTGGCATATACATCCCAAAGTCGATATACCTGTTACGGTAGGTTCATATATGCCAGTTGCATCAGTATCAGTTTTTTTTGTCCTTTAGTCATTTCAATTGATGCCAAAAGTGATGTGAAAATGCATCAGTTGTCATCAGGCTTTTTCACTAATTTCTACTCCAAAACCATCAGATGTCATAAATTGTCATCAGTGTTTGCCATCAGTTTTTACTATCACTTTTTAGTTTTACGGTGAATTATAGCTATATCCTACAACCGTCTTGGCCCTTACCTGAGAAACGAACCCTTGATGCAGTGTGTTGGAGACTTGGGAGCTGGCATTTGACTGCGGCATCAAACTCTGGATGTGGGTGTTTGGTGTCAGCTTTGCGATCCTGAGCAATTCACTCAGGTACAGTAGTAGTAACAGTACTATGACTTATCCCCATTCCATTGGCAACTCGTGCCCTCAAACACAGCCCCTCACTTTCTAATGACTGCCTTCAAAGGGAAATACCCACCTAGAAGGGAGTGGAGTGGGCACCTACCATTTTCTCCAGTCTTGAAATCTACTACTCCATGGGACTACCTTCTCACTAATTTTATTTCCCCCTAACACAGAAGGAGAACCTCTCAAGACATTTTAGCCCATCTTGCTATAATACTTAGACTAATACACTTAGAACACTAAACATGTTAGGGCTCGTTCACACGGAGTAAACGCGGCACGCAATGTGCCGCATTTACGGGACGTTTGTGCAGCGATTTTGACGGTGCATGTTTGCAGTCGCGTTAACGCGCGTTTACATTGCGTGCCGCATTTACTCCATGTGAACGAGCCCTTACGGTGTTTTACAAGCAGCACTCAACTAGATGTTTTAGACTGTAAAAACAAAAACAACTGAGGGCGTAACTCTTATAGTTAGATAATGCAGAGTTTTGAGAAATTTTACAAGCACTTCAGTTTAGATACTCACAGGGCCTATGAAGCTTAGGAGACTTCGTGGAAATGCTGTCCAAGAAGTAATTTTGATTCCATAATAAATACGCAAACAAACAACTATAATCATGTTTGCACTAATTGTCCCCAAGTGTGAAATGTTGGTAGAGGCTGAATAATAATATCATGTAGAAATTTTTAATACTTGTAAAGATCATCTATCTAAATAACACTACTCCTCAGCATATCTTGCTAATTATTTTATGCTAGTGGTTCATTTATCCCTCAAATATCCAATGGGAATTAAAATATACGATAATGAAATTAAACGACACAGATGGTAGTTTTAACATGTTCGTACTATGAAAGAATGGGAAAAGTATGAGTTTTTCATATATAAATGCATTTATATAAGTGGTACTAAAGAAACATAATTCAGTACAAATGATCAATGTACAAGGAAATTTGTAACCATAAATTGTTATCTAGGACCCCAAGGTCATGTGTACCATATCTTGAGTCGTGTTACCGTGTTGCACTCTAATGCAGATACTGAAATTAAGGAGAGTACCCGTCGGGGGAGAACAGAAAACAGACTCCCATGTTGGATACCTGCATAGTCAGCTTTATAGCTGATGGTGGACAGAGCAGGGAAAATGGTTTTATATGGGTGTTAAGGTAGGTAAAACATCAGAAAGAAATACATCATGGGACAGTTATTGTATATTGCAAAATCTCAGAGTTCTCTTTAAAGAGTTCTCTTTAAAAATGCTGATAGAGCCACACATATGCATGAATAGCCTTTAAAAAGGCTATTCAGGCACCTTAAATGTTATATTAAACTATCCCCCCATTTTCAAATAAAACCCTAAAACAGAATGTGATAAAATTATCCATTGTGCACAGGAGGTGGGCATTCAGGGTGCGCGATCTTCTTCATCCACGCCTCCTCTTCCTGCGATGTCCTCGGGTCCCATCTTCCTCCGGCGTTCGCGAACTGACATTGCTAAAAAAAAAAAAAATGGCCTGGGCACATGCGCAGTAGCCGTAGTAGAAGCAGCATGCTACTGCGCATGCGCCCAGGCCATTTTTTTTTTTTAGCAAGCGTGATAATAAATCTGCTGGGGAATTTGCCTACTCCTGCAGAGCTCTGACCATATACGTGGTGCTTAGCCATTGATAAATTCCCCTAAGTATGTGTTGCATGTAGATATAGTGCACAGGTTCTCTTACAGGTGCCATCGTATATGTTGTATTCATGCAGACTAGATACACATTACATTCGCATACCCCCCAACATTACCAGTATTAACAATATATTCCTTTGTTTATTTGTATAATTCCAGTACAAATCTCTTTTTGCATATCCTGTTGGTGGTAATCTATCCATAAACCTGTGTTTGTTCAGTCTTATTTTTCCCCTTAAATTCACCTCTGGTAAACACATAGCACTGCAGTTTTATAAATAATTCTAGGAATCTGAATATTTTAGACATACTGACACAATTTAAAAGCACGATGGCACTACTCATTGTGAAAAGCGCTAAAAATCTCTGCTCCGAGAATCGTGTTAAGAATGCAGAGTATTCTTGTAAATTCAATCTTGGACAGTGGCATTCTACTCAGCTGAACAAATTATGTATTGTAAAAGCATTTTCACGGTTTTCCTCTTCTGCAGATTCCATGGCAACTTATTGCAGACAAAGACGTACTAATCCAGAATAAAGTCAGGATGAAAGATGTTTTGTACATTTTAAAGCTGATGCATTAGAAAAAAACAAATAAATGGGCCAATTGTTAGCTCCCAGTGTAGCAATATGGTAGGAAGTACTGGGTTTCTTATTTGTGAGCTACAAAAGAGGACTCACGTGTAAGGTAAAATCTTATTCCTTGGGTCACACTTCATATTAATACATTATTTCATGTTAATATAATATTTTGTCTATATATTTATTTACTATTATTTTTTGCTTTGGATAAAGTTACAGAATTAGAGTCAGTAGCAAATTAGTTAAAATTTGATTCAGGGATAGCAAACAGGAAGCACTAAATGACATGTAAAGCAGAAAAACAACTTGACATTAAAGCATTAGTCTAGTGCTAAATTAATTTTCTGTTCTATTGTTGATGAAGGATGAATAAATAAATAAAGATGTTGCCTATCCATCCAAGGTAAGAGTAATATTTTCAGTCCTTCCTGCTTTAGAAGATAATGGGTGGAGGGTCTCACAGGAATGATATCACAGCAATAAGGAGATTTCCCCAGAGTGCCTTGCTGCAGGTGTCTTTATCAGGGGACAGGCTCTTCAGTTTCTCCTTGCGCTTCGTGGACCATAAAGTAGTAGTCCCTGGTTATGTACCTGCCAATTATTCTTCTGATGTACTGATGAGTGATAGAACCTCTCTTCATCCTATGGCAGTGAAGGCTTATACCAGCCATACACATATGAGAAAACCCAAGCAATTATTGTATACTAGCTGGTACCCGCGACTTCGTCTGCGGTGATTGTAGAAGTGGGTAAATACAGCGTGAGGTAAGGTTTTAGTAGTGTGCTAAAGCTATGAGATAAGAAATGTACTGTTGTATCTTGATTTTGTTGTAATTTAGAGTGTGGCTATGGATTATTCGTTAGAAGGTAATGGTAAGTTGTGGGCCAATTTTTGATGTGGTGAATTTGTTTGAAAACTGCATTTATGGGAGGTTGTTAGGGGCTTGTGTTTTCCGCCGTTGAGTGTGAAGGCGACATGACATCGCCCCTGTGTTGTGTTTTTGGGTGAAATTGTGGGGATGGTAACGTCATATGGTTTTATGAATCTTTGCAGTCTTTTTGAAAAAAGCGAAAGTGTGTTGAGCTTTTTTTTGTGTGGAAAAGTTGTGGTAGTGTGAGAGCAGTGATTTTTACACACGTGTGTGTTGGGGGATGTCTTTTCTTGTGGGCCACGGTTTGGTTCGTACGGTAGGGTCCCGACTATAAGTGGCACATAAAATCCTACAATTTCCTCTGAAAATGAAAGAGCGGCTTATAGTCGGCCCGCGAGGAGGCGTCTGGTGGCAAAGTCTGGGTGCCGTTTCCATACCTTGCAATGGGAGGGTGCTATTGGAATAGTATTTGCTCATCTGTAACTTCAATTGTAACTGCTTCCAATTGAACTTCGAGATGAGCGAAGAGTATTGGAATAGCACGCTCCTATTGTAAGGTATGGAAGCGGCACCCAGACTTTGCCGCCGGACGCCGCTTAACTCCTCGTGGGCTGTCGCTTCCATCCATATATAAGGCGCACCGGACTATAAGGCGCTCTTTCATTGTCGGAGGAAATGGTAGGATTTTATGTGCCACTTCTAGTCGGGACCCTACCGTACGAACCAAACTGTGGCCCACAACAAAAGACATCCCCCCACACACACACACGTGTGTAAAAATCACTGCTCTCACACTACCACAACTTTTCCACACAAAAAAAGGTCAACACACTTTGGTTTTTTTCAAAAAGACTGCAAAGATTCATAAAACCATATGACGTTACCATCCCGGTTCCCATTGGCGGCGGCCGGCGCATAACTCCTGGCGTGTCGAGCGCTGTCATTCATTTCAATGGAAGCGTGGCATTGAAATGAATATAAGCGGCTGGGACGCGGTGGGTTAAGCGGCTGGCGGCAAAGTGAGCGTGCCGCCGCTTTCAATGACATATAAGGCGCATCGGACAGCACTGCGCCTTAGAGTCCGGTGCACCTTATAGATGAACCTAGATAGGACTATAAGGCGCTGATTGGTAATGCGCCTTATAGCGCTGTGCGCCTTCTAGTGAGCAAAATATGTGTTTGATCATTTTGTATTGATATTTGTCTGAGAATGTAAAGAGTGGGCAAACGTTGGTTAGGGGGTGTGGAGTATGTTTGGCGCTACGGCGGTAAGCGTCCAGGTGAAATATTTGTATAGCTTTGTACAGCGGCCAATTTGGGACATAGGGAGACGTAAGATGTATGTGTTTCACAGTATTGAGGAAGTTTTATATGTGTTCTGGGTAAGTGTTTTAATTTTTTTTTGATTTTGCATGTATTAGACCATCTTGTGGTTTTAAACAGCAGGAGATGTGATGAGCAATACAATGCATGACAATGCTAATGCATTGCAATGCATTGCCAAACAATCCTAATTTCTTTTGCAGGCTGCATATAGCAGGGTGCCAAAGAAAAGGATTGTTAAAGAGCAGGGGGTGTGCTGCCAGTGCTATTGCAGGCTATGTAGCATAGCCTGCAGAAGCCTGGATCGAGTCAGCTGACTGGGAGACCTGGCGGCTGCCATAGCAACCTGACGCCTGCCGCCTAGCTCAGTGTAGGCAGCGAAGAACAGGCAGAGGATGCCTACGCGCAGCGGGGGACAGATCGGAGGCGGCGTGCAGGTAAGAGTTGGGTGGCATAGATGTTAATGTCGCCGCTTGGTGTGGGCACAAACAGAGGATATGACGGTGGCTTTTCAAGTGGGCAAGCACTATGGCGGGCGTCCGGCTCCCGGGCGCCTGCCACAGTGAAGCGGCCGCCATGCGCCGTACTACAACGGCGTATGTCGGCCAAGCTGACAGTGCGGGCATACTATGTGAGCGGTAGCAGCGATATAGGCCAAAAGCTTTGTGGATGCAGTGTGGCAGGCGTCCGGCTCCCGGGCGCTTGCCATAGCGAAACTGCCGGCATGCGCCGTACTATTAAGGGGGGTATGTGAGCAAGAGTTTAGAAAGAGGGGACATGACGGCGTCTTGTAAAGAGTGCAAACACTATGGCGGGCGTCCGGCTCTGGGGCACCTGCTCCAGCGAAACTGCCGGCATGCGCTGTACTATTAAGGGGGGTATGCCAGGAAGACTACACAAAGAGGGGACATGACGGCGTGTTGTTAAGTGTGCAAGGGTGTCCGGCTCCGGGGCACCTGCCACAGCGAAGCGGCCGGCATGCGCCGTACTACAACGGCGTATGTCGGCCTAGACTACAGTGCGTGCATTCACTGTGGCGGGCGTCCGGCTTCTCATTGGTAGCAGTGAAATAACAGGCGGCTATGGCGGGCGCTTGCCATAGCCACACCGGCGGCCTAGGCCGTAGTCGTACGGCATATGTGGGGATGGGGTGCAGTAATGTTTTAAGGCACTGTGATGTGTTTCTGGGAGCAATACATGTAGAAGGCAGTAAGGGAGATTGGTGACATTGTTATGGAGCGTAAGCTGTTCGTGCTGTGTGGAAGGATACAGCAGAATATAGAGGGCCGAAGTAGAGGCAATGTAAGCATGGTATTGCAACTTACCAGTGTCGTTGGCGTGGAGAGGTAGAGAAGCTGGATGGATCGTGAAGACGGGAACAGCAGTGAGGTGAGGGTGCCGTCGGGGAGTGTGGCAGGCCGGCTACAGTAGTTCGGGTGCTGATGCCTACGGTGGAGGGGCAAAATGGTGGCGTGCTGGAAAGATGGTCGGGAGGTGGCTAACATGCGCATGCTCCTGCCAGTGAAGTGGCTGTGTGGGCGGGATCGCGGATCGTCAGACCAGTGGGGGTCGGCAAAGATGGCTGCCTCGGAGTGTTGAAGAGATAGGCTCCTGGAATATCGTTAAGGTGAGGGTGAAAGCAGTAAAGTATGTGTAAATGTGAGTGTGTGCTGTTAGGGGCTAGGCTGTAGGGGGTAATATGAATTTTGTGGCTTGCTATGGTGCAAAGTGTGTGAGATAGCAGAGGTAGTGGTGTGAGTTTGGGTTTTGTGGAGGTCCTGGGAAAAACGTATGTGCACAATTGTGACGAAAAGTAGCCTATTGCGCAATGGGGTGTAGTGACTATGTTTGTGGAAAATTTCAGCCAAATCGGTGGAGCGCGTTTTGCGTGATTGACTAACAAACATCCGAAAAGCCAATGCCACAAACATCCAAACTCACAAACTTTCACATTTATAATATTAATAGGATAATAGGATCCCCCAACTCTCTCCTGGCTGCAGTTTGATATTTTAATAATCTGTTCACTGTATCCAGCTTATGGACGCAAATGGATGGCAATTGGTTACAAAGAATAAATGTTATATAAAACTGGATCCATTTCTGATATATATATATATATATATATATATATATATATATATATATATATATATATATGTGTATATATATTTTAATACAAACTCTATGTAAACAGATAACTATGCATCCTTGTTCATCAAAATGTGATCTGAACGGCCTCTAACTTCAGGTTTCTGGCTAGTTTAACTCAGCACCCAGTGCTGACATCAATATTGCTGTAACAGTGAGAGCAGCTAGAAGGTTCTCAATATACCAGTGTACAAATAATGGCACTAAGTGCATGGGAGACTACATGTCAGTTGTTCAGGCAACTACATTATACATGCTACAACATAACTACAATATGAAAAAAATTACTTCTGTGGGGCCATGAGCATTTGAAATACACCACGAAACAGGTAAAGCACCACGATACAAGGAATAGATAAAAAAAAAAATCTCATTATGCCTGATGGTTGTGTTTTTGTAGCTAGGTGTTGAGTTCCGTAATTTCATATTTTGTCACAGAATACAGAAACACTTAACATGAATCCCAAGACTCCACTCCATTCAAGATAAGCAATTCAGGGTCCCATTCTTGGTACCGGTGGAAGTCTTAGTAGTGTGAATCAGGAATAGGGGCTAACTGTCTTTTGTGGGGAAGAAACATCTTTCATTTCCACAGATAAACAGCAGGTCGCCAGTGCCAATGAACATCCTATATTACGGGCAAAATCATTGGGTAGAAAATCTGCGTAAAATCATTGGGTAGAAAATCTGCGTAAAAACATTTCCTGCTTATGGCTCCACATTTTTACTTTGCGTGTTTGCAAATATTTTGTATTCTAGTAAAACACAGGAAATGCCTAGGTGTATCCCTTGCACCTCAGGAGAACTAGAAAAGAATTTCTGTTAATTTTAGCGGAAGACGACAGGTGGAACGTGGTTTTCTGGCATGTAACACTGATGGTTTATCATTATGACAGGCTATCAATGTGTCACTAGTGGAAGAACCAGTGCTTACAGGAGTACTGCATTTTTATTTCAATACTTGACAAGGCATTGTCCATGTAGCTGTACTTGATAATGCCACAATTTATTCCCATTCAGGGTTTGTTCACATTAGTGTTCAGGGACTCAGTCTCCATTCCACTTAAACTAGGAAGAGTAAAAACTCCTGCAAGCAGCGGTTTTCTCTCCACTGGTTTCAGGTGGAAAACCAGTGGACTGCAGGTAAAGTGTTTTTTAAGCAGATAGGGTTTCCATTTTTCGGGTCCCAAAGCAGACCAAAAGAACGGAAACCAAAATGGTACTGTGAACTTAGTGTCACATGGAGAGGGTAAGTCAACAATGTCATACATAGTAAAAGCAGATCTATAAATGATAATATACTGTATGACTAATAACATTGCCGCCATAACTAAACAGGAAATTGAAGTTGAAAGGCGATCTAACAGATCTAGTTCAAATCAGAGATCTACTGAAGAGTAATGTAAATCCAATTCTAACCTTTGTAATCCTTCCCAGTGAAGAATGACACGATAAGTAGCCGCATGACCCCAGTTTTCACCTGAAATATTGATAACATAAAATTTAAACATTTTTTAAAAATAGCATCTTAAATTTTGCCATAAAGGCTGCTTGTTTAGTAGAAAAAATAAATCTTTGTACTGTATTAGCATGTAGATATAAAAGATCTAAATTGAAAAAGTTGTTCAGTAGTTTAAAGGGTACATGAGTTTTCATGAAAATTTGAAATATGTGCAGGTTTTCATTACATTTTGGTCCAGAATTACATGCTCTTTGAAATTAAATTAAGTTGTCTGAAATGTGAGTGACTATTTAAAGGTTTGTCCGGAATGATAATACTAATTGCTGTGACCACATCACTATTTACCAAGCACAGTATTGCAGTTCGGCCCCATTCACTTGAATGGGACTGAACTTCTCCCATTTGACCAATAGACGTGATGTCAGTGGCCTGAGAAAAGGAAGTGGAGCTCAATATCACAGTCCTGGACAATTCCTTTAATTGCCAACATCTTAATTACCATTTCTATCTCCCTATCCACCTTATTTCACTAAATACTTCTTTTAGCCTTTCACACCTTTCTTGTTATTCCATACACAAAGATGGCAATATAAATAACCTGATCTTCCTCTGTTTCCAGTTTATAAAATTTACTAACTCTTCTTTCGTACTCTCTTTCAATATGGACACGTTCTCTCCTCCTCAGAACATAGCTTCTCATTATCAGGAATCTGTGATCCATTAGACTGGTTTCACACTAGCAAGTCTTAGATGTGACACTATTGGGCTCCATTCACACACTCACCAGTGTCTTCTCTTGTCCCAAGCTGGCCACAAATCACTATAATAAAACTCTTAAACATGCACTGAATTAAGCAGTACCCTCCACCACACCTTTTGACATAGATGACGGCAACCTTGGCACAAACCATAAAAATGCACCTTTTTTAGCTGTGTTTTAATTGTGTTGAATGTCTATGGGGAAAATCACATACAGCCCCAGAATTCCTTCAAGTTCTTGCTCAAAACCTACAACTCTGCCTTTCAGCCCGCCTAACAAGCCTATTTTATCACTCTCTTATTTATCTCCACTCTCTCCATTTACCCAAAATGTCTTTTTCAAATGTTTTTACTCCCAAGATCCAGATCTCTGTCCTGAGGACAGGACAAAATTGACAAGATCCATCAATAATAATCACTTCTTTCCCATGCAGCATCGACCCCTTCCCCTACCATACGTCATCCTGTTTACTTTAAACCTTTGATCCACATACAGAGTAAGTAGTGTTCCAACTCCTTTCTCCTCACCCTACTACTTGAGATATTGAGGGGAGCTGCATAGAAACTATAGCCTATGTTAAAAAAATATGACCACATAAAAATCAGTATTTCCTCCTTATCTATCTTATACACAGCCCGGGGAGTTGAGGAACCGTATTGTCAGGAGCTCCCTTTTCCCTCCACTCACAACATTAACAGTTCCCCACAACCAGAGAAAAAAAGGAAAACCAGCATGGGGACCTTGTCCTTATAATATGGATTTCTCCTGGACAAGCCCTTTAGCATTCTGTGTCCACCTACACTCACCGGCCACTTTATTAGGTACACCTGTCCAACTGCTCGTTAACACTTAATTTCTAATCAGCCAATCACATGGCGGCAACTCAGTGCATTTAGGCATGTAGACATGGTCAAGACAATCTCCTGCAGTTCAAACCGAGCATCAGTATGGGGAAGAAAGGCGATTTGAGTGCCTTTGAACGTGGCATGGTTGTTGGTGCCAGAAGGGCTGGTCTGAGTATTTCAGAAACTGCTGATCTACTGGGATTTTCACGCACAACCATCTCTAGGGTTTACAGAGAATGGTCCGAAAAAGAAAAAACATCCAGTGAGCGGCAGCTCTGTGGGCGGAAATGCGTTGTTGATGCCAGAGGTCAGAGGAGAATGGCCAGACTGGTTCGAGCTGATAGAAAGGCAACAGTGACTCAAATAGCCACCCGTTACAACCAAGGTAGCCAGAAGAGCATCTCTGAACGCACAGTACGTCGAACTTTGAGGCAGATGGGCTACAGCAGCAGAAGACCACACCGGGTGCCACTCCTTTCAGCTAAGAACAGGAAACTGAGGCTACAATTTGCACAAGGTCATCGAAATTGGACAATTGAAGATTGGAAAAACGTTGCCTGGTCTGAGGAGTCTCGATTTCTGCTGCGACATTCGGATGGTAGGGTCAGAATTTGGCGTCAACAACATGAAAGCATGGATCCATCCTGCCTTGTATCAACGGTTCAGGCTGGTGGTGGTGGTGTCATGGTGTGGGGAATATTTTCTTGGCACTCTTTGGGCCCCTTGGTACCAATTGAGCATCGTTGCAACGCCAAAGCCTACCTGAGTATTGTTGCTGACCATGTCCATCCCTTTATGACCACAATGTACCCAACATCTGATGGCTACTTTCAGCAGGATAATGCGCCATGTCATAAAGCTGGTATCATCTCAGACTGGTTTCTTGAACATGACAATGAGTTCACTGTACTCCAATGGCCTCCACAGTCACCAGATCTCAATCCAATAGAGCATCTTTGGGATGTGGTGGAACGGGAGATTCGCATCATGGATGTGCAGCCGACAAATCTGCGGCAACTGTGTGATGCCATCATGTCACTATGGACCAAAATCTCTGAGGAATGCTTCCAGCACCTTGTTGAATCTATGCCACGAAGAATTGAGGCAGTTCTGAAGGCAAAAGGGGGTCCAACCCGTTACTAGCATGGTGTACCTAATAAAGTGGCCGGTGAGTGTAAAGTAACAATGGATAAATTATAAGTTTTACAAATGTTAAAGTGTATGTGCTGCCTATTAAGTATAAGGACACTAAACATTGTCTTTCTGGTTTTATGATAATGCAGCACATGGTTCAAGATCATTTGCAAACCAAATACTGTATATTAATATAATATCAAGTAAAAATAGGCCAAAACGGGATCTAAATTTCACTATGCTGCACAATTTAACAAAGGACATTTTTTTTTCTTTTAAAGCATTGCTGTAGTCAGCTCAAGTAACCAATGCTTCTTTTATAATTAAAAGATTTCCATTCTTTGCAAATTAAATCGGAGAGTAAAGATGGGGATTGTGCCTACTAGCAGTCAATAGTTTCATTTGGTGAAAAAGGAAGGAAACCCCAGGGGCTAATGTGATTGCGAATACAAGTACTGTGAATATATGTGATGTTCAGAGATTGGCCTATCTATCTAATGTCTACAAACAGAAGCAGGCACTTTACCAGAAAAAAACCCCACATGTACAGCAATGTTAGCAGACTGGGTAATTATGTATCACAATACTTACCATGATGCAACCCTCTTCAGATTTTTAAAAGAATAAGATGCATGACACATAGCTTCTGAACGTGGGTTTATTCTTCAATGAGATATACCTACCCATGCTAGTGCCATATATTCATCAGCTTAAAAGATGAAAATTTCTCTTACAGTAATGGCATTACCCGCTAACCTCCACGGTGGCACTGACAGCAGGGTTCCCACAGATGTCCATTAGCATTTTACTCCATTTTAAAAATATAACAAAAAATTTCTGGATAGAAATACAATGCAGGACTTTTTCTTCCATTAAAAATGTAAACAAACATAAGAAAAAAACCTGTCTACCATGTTGTTTACATTAGAGTCAATGGGAGTGCGCACAGATGGAGGCGGCTCAGTCTGGGTCTCGAATAACTTTAAAGTCTGTTATGATGAATGACAGAAATGGACTGTAATGACGTTGGTATGAACATACGTCCATAGTCACTATTGTCCATGTCGTCTAGTAGAAGACAGATTCTTCTACAAGGGCTTTCTGGGTAAATGAAGGAAGGTTATGGTCATGAATCTTGCAAGTGGAGCACTTTGTAACCTTAACTGATGGCATTTATGACTTAAGGAAAAGTGTTTCCAGATTCTCAAACTTGAGGTAAAAAAAAAAATCTGAATCTGTCCCCTACTTGATACCTGTCATCATTGCAACGCTGCTCTTGAGGAGGAGGATTGAAGAGGAATCCCTTTCCCTTTGTTCTAGAATGTTGGGATTTGACTGCTCCCCCTTTCCGTCAGAAGGCAGTGTGATTTTTTTTAATTTTATTTAATTGTGAAACAATCAATCCTGACCTGAAGGACAGATTAAGAAGGACAGATTAAGTTCTCCCTGTGACTGCCTATAATCAGATGATATTGTGACTGGTCAAAGTCGTCAAAGGGTTAGTCATAAAAGTTGTGGCAATACTGGAGCTTGGTGCCACACTGCCATTTTCCCAGCCAAAACATCTGTCAGGATACCTCTGCTATACCTTGTATGGTTCCTAATTCTCTATGCTGATGTGTACTTCCTTCTGCTGTTGATGCAGCTGGGCATGCCCATACAGCAGGCGTTCCCTTCTTAAACCTTAAAGGGCTAACACACACACCTGTCAGACTTTTGCAACCAATTGCAGGCAGCCCTCTTTACTTTAAATCTGCTCAGCCCTTAGCTCTGCACCTTAGTAATATAGGTCCATAGTTTCGCTAGCTTCTGTGACAGTTTTCACTGTTCCACTGACTTGTCCTGCATTCTTACAGTTTTCTGTTGTACTAACCTTTGACTTAGTTCCTGACTCCATATATGTCTGATACCTATTACCGATTTTGGCTTGTCCTGACTTTGCATCTGCCTGCATATCCTGATCTTCCTGGTACCTGTTCGTCCTTACCAACCACGTTTCGCTGTTTCTTTAGTGCTGATTATGAAGTCTCTCACCTCTGCTGTCAGTTCTCCCTAGGCTGTGCTGATGAGATCCAATCAGATCGAAACAGCGCTGTCCACAGCTGGGATGATACTGACTTGGCAAAATCCCGCATCATTGCAATAAAGGCTTGTTGGAAAGTCGGGCATGATGTTCAAGGGAGCTTCCCATAGAGGGCAGAATACAGAGGCAGTGTTTCCCTGTTTACACCTTGGGAAACATATTTGCATATTCTTCCCTTTCTTTAGTGCTTCACATCATTATCTCTCAGGATGAATACTGGGGAGGCAGTGGCGTAACTAGGAATGGCGGGGCCCCGTGGCGAACTTTTGACATGGCCCCCCCCAACCGGCGCCGACGTCAAAGACCTCGACCGGCCCCCTCTATCACACTCTATTATGTCCCTTAGTGGCCCCTGCACACAGTGTTATCCCCCATAGTGGCCCCTGCACACACTAATGATAGTATTTCTGGAGCCCGCGGTGTCACTTACCGATCCCGGCCCAGCCAGGATCGGCAAGTGAATAGGGCCCGTAAAAAAGACGCAGCGGTAGCAGCTGTCACCGGGCCCCCTAATGGCCCGGGCCCTGTGGCAGTCGCCTCCGCTGCCTCTATGGTAGTTACGCCCCTGTGGGGAGGCTATCTAGATAACATAAAACTAGTTAACTGGGAACTAGCAGCAGCCATACTAGTGTATGTTTTAGAAATGGTTCTGTTCTCTTATGCACAGGTTCCTATAGAAGACCAATGTCCTCAAAAGGGAGGGATGCCCTTTTTGGAAATCTTAGCTAGATGGGCATCTGCTTCTGGAATATTATCAGAGTATGTGTTATTGTCTTCCACAAAGGAATAATTGCATTCGAACATTTTCTCAGCCCAGCCCTTTTCCCCTAGTTTGTTCAGACTGTACAAACTTTGTACAGCGCATGTACAGGTCTAGAATCCTAGATGGAGCACAGATCATGTACACCAACTACAGAAGTGAAGCCCTCTCAGCAATAAATACCCTCGGGTATTGAAATGGTTGAAATGTGATTATAATGAGGCAACATTTCATAGTCAGGCATACTTTATACTGATAAACGCTGTCCCACAAACCTGGAATATGACCATGCTCCTCGGTGAGTGTTATATCTGGAATATATTCATGCTCTATGGCGAGTGCTATTCTGCATACTACGCATGAGATAAGTGATCTTCACGCCTACAAAATGTCCTTGGTTTACAAGCATTCAGATGTGGCTTTCAAATCAACGTTTTGTTGTTATGATGGAGTCTTGCAATGTCATGCACAGCTATCATTATGTTTTGCAATAATTGATATATCAACAGTGAAAAAATATAGAAACATTCATGAATAATTCTCTCTTTTCTTAATGAAAGGTTATTACAATAAGTACAGCAACTGCAGTTCAGTGGATATTGTCATTACTGGGATGGAGCCAGAGCTGGCTTATTTAGAAGGTATCTAGCTGATTTCAGAGTAGAGCTTGTCTCATATAACATGAACACATACTGCACCTTGAGTTTTACAAAACAATCGTGGCTTGAACAATTGCCCAAATTATTACAGAATTATTCTCTTCTATGTACTATTTGTTGCTGATTATGGCCAGTGTACATTACATTACATGTGTGTAAGCCCTTCACACAAAACCCCCCCAAAAAAGCTAGATCAGAAACTTGTGTAGAGTAACATTCACATGCTCAGTATTTTGGATCCAAAGCCAGGAGTGGAACCAATATAGGAAGAAAAATATAATGGAAAAAATTGTACATCTTCTATGTAATAAACCAACTCCTGGTTTGGGACTGCAAATACTGTTAAAAAAATACTGACCACATGAGGACTTTATAAATACAGAATGTAAATAGGATGGTTGCTTGGTGTTCTATAGCTGTGTGTAGGATGTAAAACTGTACATCATTACTGTTCAATAGTAAATACATGGTAAACTAGGAGAATGGATCACACGGTCTATACATGACAAGCAGTGTCATCCACAAAATCATAAGTAGGCTCCAAATAACAAATCGTGCCCTGACAACAGATAGACATATAGAAAACCCAGGAAAAGGAAGCAGTAGCAGAGTATATGGAATAAAATACTAATTTTATTGAAATATAATAAGACAAAATAGTAAGAAGAAACAAACACTACAAAAATGTCAGAGGAGAAATACAGAGTTGCCTTCGTCTGGCAATTTTTTGCCAAAACGTGCATTGGGACATGCCAGAGGACGGTGGAAAGGCGTTACCATCACTATGGGAATTATATCTTTATTTATTTCATATGTTATGTTCTAGGATATTTCTTGGCCTATCTGGATTGATTGGTCCTTACTCTGCAGCTTTCCTCTGGCATAAGCACTTGCACTTTACTGAGGTATCTCTGCTCTGGCTGCTATTCCTGTATGCACTTTATTTGAACATTGATATTACCCTGTTATTAGAGGCATAGTTTTGTCCTATTTACGTGGCCTATTATTGTCCTGCTCTCTGTATTTTTCCTCTAACATTTTTGTAGTATTTGTTTCTTCTTACTATTTTGTCTTATTATTTTTCAATAAAATTTGTGCTATATTCCAAATACTCTGAGTGCTACTGCTTCCCTTTTTCTTGGATTTCTATATCATTACTGTTCAGCCTGACTACCAGCAAATCTGAGCATGTGTCTGACAGGATTTTAGGGACACTGACAGTGTCTGCGGCATCAGCCATGGAGATAATGGTACCTCCAAAATTATGTTAAGTTGACTGAGTACAACATGCAAGTCCAAGGTTGCTGCTAGTCACTGTGAACAGGAGCAATGTATAGTATTACACTGACCCCGCTCCTTTCGAGGGTGTCACAAACTATACACGTCTTGTCATATTTATATTTTAGGACGATTGTCTGACAGCAAAGCAGGACAACAGATATTAGAATTATTAGATAGAATTATGTTCTTACATTTTTAATAATGTTATGGTGTACATCAGAATCAGTCAACCTACATTCTAAAATGTTTTAGCCCCTTTTAAATGCATATACATATCTCCATATAAGCTGCTTAAGATCTTACCTAAAGCTGGGACAAGCAGTGCCTCACTAGATCCAATTCTTGTGGTCATTTGATTTGTTAATACCACCTAGAAAAACAAAAACAACACGTTAACAAGAAAACGCAAATGCCTGTCATATGGTTCAAGGTTGCAGAAGTCGGCTCTTATTTTAGTACATTGTGAATTCAGGCATGTAGTTCAGAATTTTAAATAACAGAGCAGTCAGCTTTGACTACAGCAAATTGTCCTTTATATTGCCACAAACCGGTACTCTATTAAATAAATAGCTTTAACAACAAATGAAGGGACATTATTACAAGAAGTATTCAGATAAAGTTTTACATATTTTATGTATAACTAACTCACTAGCAATATTCTAGTAACAATCTTGTTTCAATTTTTTTTTTTTTTAACTCTTTTAGTAGGGGTAGCTTGGTCAAGCTTGCTCTCTTGTGTGGTGGAATTCTCAGACAGTTCCCATCTTCACCATCCTTCTGAAGAATATAATAATACTAGTAGAATACCTGCGGCTTCGCTCGCGAAAAATATGTTAAATTGTTGGCTATGGTAGCTAAAGTAAAATTTTCAGTGTCACAGTGAAATTGCCATTTTCAAAGTACTACAGTAAATCTTTTTTTTCCACTTAAAATTTTTATTATTTTGGCATTTTCCTAATTTACCGTAACATTGATGTGAACAACAACTTTCTTTAATTTCAACATTTTTATCGATTTTACATATTCAATGTATATTAAGTAGTATAAACTATTACAACTATTTTTTTAAACTATATTATCAAAAATTAAAATTTCTGTCCCTTACACAAACATATAAAACCAATTAACAATGTAGTTCAACCCTTCCCCCTATAAGTAGTTCACGGACAAAAGAGTAAAATTGGTTTCCAGTTACACAACTATCTATTGTAGTCGCTTTTTGGTAACAATGTTTCCGGTTTTACCTCCAGGTGCATACCTGTATATGAAAAGATTTTTGGGTTAACCCACTCTAGAGCAAGCAACGTACCACTGTCCATGTGAGAATCACAGGCTTTCCAAATTAATGCCGGCTACTTTAAGTGATTGACCTTGTGCTTTGTTTAGGATAAGTTCACACAGGGTTTTTTTTGGACCGGAACCAGAGGCGGTCCAAAATACGGGTAGCTGTGACTGGATGCAGTGCACCGGCATCCAGTCGCGCACTCTGCTCCGGATTAGGCCCAAATGAATGAGCCTACTTGGGACGGAGTGTCTTCAGGCGGATGCCGCAAGGTGAAACGGCCTGAAGAATGAGCATGTCGCTTCTTTTTCAAGGAGGCGGAACAAAACGGGAGCCGTCTTTGCATGCAACAGTTGTGTGTGCTCTGTTCGTCCGTGTGTATAGTGTGCATCCATCCGAGTGTGTTTGCGTGCGTGCATGTGGTATTTGTGGGGTGGTGTTTGTGTTGTGTGTGTCTAGAGTGCTCTGGTGTTTGTGTGGTGTATTATGATATTTGTGTGGTGTTGTGCTTGTGGGTTGGTGTATATGTGCTGTCTGTGTGATGTATATATGGTGTTTGTGAAATGTTTGTGTGTTGCGGGTGGTGGTGCGGCCTCTTTAGCAGCGACTCTTTGGTGCAGTCTCTATAATCCGTTCCCGTCAGTTACAAATGTTGTTTTCCCCTCAGCACTTTCGCTTTTCCCCATTATATGTATAGGGCCTAACTTCGGGGGCCACAATCTCATGGTGGGGGGACGCTAGCGAGATGTAACATGCGCAGTATTCTGCTCCTGTGGGTGGAGAGGGGACATACCAAATTTCACCCAAATTCGGCGAAAACTGGATTTGTATAGAGCAGACTACTACAGAATTTGAGTGTTATATATATATATATATATATACAGATAGATAGATAGATAGATAGATATCAGTCCCTAATATAATTAGCTAGAGGTTTATAAAACTCCTGTCACTGAAACCATCTATATTTTTTCTGTGACTGCTGTGTGCAGAATCTCCAGTGTATTTCTATGAGATACAGCTTCAAATTAATATAGAAAACCATCTCTGAGGTGGATAAAAACGGATGAAAGTTTATTTAGGAGATTTATTTGAGATTACAGAAAACAAAGATTTAGAGCTAAAATAGATATACCACCTTACAATCATCAGCACTGTCAAAGGAGAATTAGCATAGTTATATATGCAACATATAGTTAATTCTAAAACAAACAAACAAACAAAAAACCATTATGTGGCCTAAACAATCAATCTCTGCTATCTAATATATAGGCTAACAATTCCAAAATGCCAAAGTTTCTAGAGATAAAAGATTCAAAGTAATTAGGTGAATATTCTTGAAAGTAACAAGGCCACATGTAAAAACATTGGTTATAAAGTATAAGCTGCAATACAATATACTACTGATTATTAGTAAAGACTATAATGACTATTTTTCTTTATGGGTATAACGTCCATCCTTAGGCAGAGACCACCTTTTCAGGTGTTTGGAGACTTATACAGCCATAGTTGCTCCACTGCAAGGGAACATGGGAAGAATATGCAAAGCTGTCTCCCAAGATGTAAACAGGGAGACAGTGCCTGCATTATGCAGTAAAGACTTCTGGGAAAGTCGGGCATTATGTACAGGGTGTTTCCCATAGAGGGCGGCATAACAGAGGCATTGTCTCCCTGTTTACATCTTGGGAGACAGATTTGCATATTCTTCCTATTTTTCTTTATCAACACACTGCTGTCTCCTGGGCAGAGGCTGCATCACATAAAACATTGCAATTGAGGGGTAGGTGAAAGCAGTTCTATGTCATTGCTCTATAACGTGCTGTCCTTGTTGACAAAGCTATGTGGGGGTCTTGTTTTTCACTGTCACTATTTTCTGTGCAGTGTTTTATAACTTTTTATTGCTTCTACTTGTGGAGGTAAGGTGGCCAAAATACATAAATTTTAGCATCAAAGTATACATTTTTTTTAAGATTCTCACCATACAGGATAAATATGAAATGTTGTTCTGCATTCTGTATTGTAGATAAAGGTGCTGTTGTGGATGGCTTGTCAGAGGCATAATCTATGTAAAGATAAATCCAAGCACTCTAATTTGTGATACAAAGCACAACGAACCCTGCTTTAAACATCTTTAAACTTTATCTTTGACCTGAGCGATGAGTTCCTTGCTCTTCTTGATGCAGTTTGTTCACTAGTGTTCTCTAACAAACTACTGAGGCCTTCACAAAACAGGTGTATTTATACTGAGGCTAAATTACACACAGCTGGACTCTTAACTAAGTTATATCTGAAGGCAATTGTGCCCACTAGATTTTATTTAGGGGTATCATAGTACAGGGGGCTGAATACTTTTGCACATCACACTTTTCAGATTTCTATTTGATTAAAATTTCGAAAACCATGCATCGGTTTTATTCCACTTCTCAATTATGTGCTACTTTTTGTTGGTATATCACTTAAAATCTCAATAAAATACATTTATGTTTGTGGTTGTAATGTGACAAAATGTATCAGAATCCTATATGGAGCACAGATCATGTACACCAACTATGGAAGTGAAGCCCTCTCAGCAATAAATATCTGTCTCAGGGTGCCTGTTGAAAGCCAATATAATACTGCATTTCTCAGGTCCCTGATGTTGGGCACTGGTTCTCTCGTTAAATTTAACAAGGGTGCTGGTATTTATTTTTTTGTTTAAATAAACTGCATATATTTGGATGTTATCATCATAGTAATACTCCCTGACATGCCTCTCATTATGTACATGAAGGATGAAATGTGTTGAGGAGGAGTTTTTTGAGTGATCATATTCATAAGGATCTATGAGGTCTGACTAAGTTTTACCTTTAAGTATGTTTGTTGACTAGTCAAAATGACCCACCGTGAATAGATTTTTTTTTTAATATGTTATTTTGTATGAATGTTGTAGGGGTTGCCCTGTGGTAACAATTAAAGGGGTATTCTGCTAACAACTTGCTGATTGGTGGGGGTCCAAGCACCAGGTGCCCCACCAGTTACAAGAACTGGGAAAGGTCATAAAATGTACTGCCCTCAGCTTTCTTTAACAAGTCCCACTGAAATTTATGGAATGATAGTATGCTTTTATGACCTGCTACTTCAGTTAATCTGGGTTGAAAAACAACATAGTTTTAGTGATCAATGGTGCTCCCTCTGGGTGAACCCCCACCAATTGGCAAGTTACCCTGATTATGCAACTTTACTGTAGATCTTAGTTAAAAAACAAACAAACAAACAAAAACAATACAAAACATGATGTGTTGATGACTGTTTTCTTCCTACAGCATTTATACATCTTCATGGTAACAGATAACAAGACAAAGATTTTTTGCTGCTTTCTGCCCAACAGCAATTTTTTGTCTAGCACACCAACACCATAGTTACATCTGTGCCACTGGAAACCAACAGTAATGCCTGCTTACAAATGAATCCTATCATGTATTCACTCATTTACCTGCAACATATTTTTTGCCTAAGTAAATTGCACCTTTTTTTGTACATTTTTCAGACTTCCACAGAGCTTATAACACAGGTGAAACATGCCAGGACATTTTTTTTAAAAAAAGAGAAATGTAATAAGGCAGGACCTTACAGGGCTGATTCTGCTCAGACCATAGCAGGGGCTCAGTAAGGGCAGTATCAGTGGCCTTGTCACGCGTTTCATAATATCAGATTAGATCTATAGAAATACCTCACTTATGGTTGCATACAGGTTCTGGGAGCTATGACAGACTATATCTATTGAGCGCCTGTACAGACTTTGACAGCACTGAGTATCTCACAGGTATTTTAAAGGGATTGTCCAATCTCAAGGATGCTATCTATACTAGTAGCTTATGTAAATTGAAGAGTTTTCCTAAATATATTGCTTTAGAAATGCTGCTTTGTTTGCCTGCTATGTGAACTTATTCCTCCCATTGTTTACACAGTGTTGCTATAACCATGGACTTGGGAGATAGGACAAGTGACATCACTTACTCAGTACCGGTAGAATGATAAGCTCATCTAATTGCAATTTTCTGATAAAGCAGAGTCTGTTATCTCTCTATGTAATCAAACAGAAAACACTGAGTCCATTCTTTACAAACATGTGCATACTATGTGCAAATTGTGATACCTCAGAATCCAGTTCAGCAGGAGCGGGGGTAGGGGGAGAAATACAGGACGTGAGAAGTAGAGACTGCAGGCAGACTGCTGAAACAAGGAGATGGGATAAGCCCTTTAATGTATTTAATAAAAGTTATATTTTAATTTTTCTTAATTCTGTGTTCCACTACCCAACAGTGATATAAAAAAAGGTGGTATTAATATACTTATTCAGTATTCATCTCTATATCTGCATTTTTGGAAGTAAGTGAGTAAATTGGAATGTTTTTAAGCTCTTATGAGCAGGACCCTTAGTCCCACTGTGTGAATTGAATTACCGGTACTCTGAAATGTTTTTGCTTGTACTTGAATCCTACATTTTGTAAAGTGCTGCAGAATATGTTAGCGCTATTTAAATAAAATGTATTATTATTATTAAAAATTACATTTTAATAATAATATATAGAGAAATCAATGTCTGTGTATCAAGTCCAAAAGTTGCGGCTGCACAGACCTGAACAGGACAAGGAAGCCGTTAGCCTTTGATTTCTTATAGCAATTGCCCTGATGCTTTTACGCTAACATCGTGTGAGCAAGTGTCTTCAAGTATCATGTCATCAGTGAAAATCTTTTCTTCTGTGCAAATAGCATGTAAAATGTTGAGGCAAGGGGCGTGTGGTTTCTTTCAGCAGACGGCATTATGAGAATGCAATTTTGCATTATTTCTTTGAATCTCAGCTAAAACAGCTCAGACCTCAGCAGTATTCGTTTGAAAACCTGCCAGGTTATTATCGCTGGAACAATAAATACATTATACAAATAAAATAGAATCTGAGCGTCGAAAAGTAATGGAATAAAGCAGGCATCTGCTGAATCCAAAAAGCCCAATCAGGCAAGGCGACTTGCATGTTGTTTCGAGCTAAAATGTATTTGAACTGGCGCAACGACAGAAGCTATGCATAAGCATGGCCCTTTTTATATCTTCCACATTAGCTAGCTAATCAGGCATATCATGCTGTTAACTCCTCCAGCACTGAAGCCATTACGCTGCCTGCTGGTACAGCTTGGCTATATTTAGGTGGCAGCTAGAACAGTAATTCAGAGTGGAAGAGCTTAGGAGGCTTTGACGAGGGCTGAAAGTACATTTTATTTATACTTCTACAATGCTGCAGCAGGGATACACAGGAGAACTTTGTATTATACAAGTGATTGAAAGGGATTCCTAATTTCATGGCACAAACCCCACACCATTTTATTATGTCAAATCCACGTTAGAAAATTTTCTTACACTACAAAGGAGCTAGACTATAGAATATAAAGATAATTTTCCAATATTTCACCTAAAAAAACATTGTCTCCATTGGTTCTACCACTGTCTAATACAGTATTTCCCAACCTTTTCAGAAAAAAAATAAAAAAAAATTCCTCAAGCCACCTGTACCGAATGATGATTATCAAAAGAAGAGACGCTCACCAATGGAGTGTTGGACCTACTCTGATAGCACAGCGCCCCTGTTGGAAATCATCGGTTTTAAGTATAGCACTACATCAAGTATAGTTTCAATTTCAATGATTGAAGCTTTTGCTTGTGCAATCCAGCAGTATAAAAGTTTTATCTGCAATATATGTATTTTTAGGAAATTAGATTTCATGAGCAGTGGTTGTAGAGATATGTTGTGCACATGTCCATAAAGTCTCTATGGATGACATCGTGGTCTTTCTCTCTTGGACTGAACAACAGTACAAACCACCTGTGCCTATACTGAGGTTCACAAAATCCTACTAGATGTTCCACTATCACAGTTATGCATTACTACAGTTATGCACAGCCTTTATGGATTTGGCTGAGATTTCGCACATACCTAGATATTTACCCACAATGAAGGATAGGCCACCTCCCGAGCCACGCACTCCCCAGACAGCCCCGCCGGGACCGGTGAAAGGCTGCTCCGGCTCCGCTGTACAGCCTCTGATGGCGTCCTCGCTGGTCTGTCTGCGGCACTCTCATTGGTGCGCGCCAGGCTCTGGGCGGGCCTATGGAGAAGCGGCACGGCCCGATACATCCAAGGCAGTGTGTGGGCGGGCCGCTCCCCAGCCCGGCGCCTACACGCAGCTCTGGAGCGCCGCAGCCATGCTGCCTGCTCTGCCTCATGTATGCCACACGCAGCTTCTAGGCATACCTCCCAACCATCAGTCCGACACCTATGTCAGTCGAGTGAACAAGCGGAGAGAGCGGCGGGGGAGTGTGGGAAGGTGAGTACAACTATTTATTTGTGTTAAACATCGAGAGGGACATAATGTAGGGGGCCTATGAAACTGGGGGCAGATGAGGAGCTGGGGGGAGAACAGCATGACACTGGGGCAGATGAAGGGGTGGGAGAACGGCATGACATTGGGCCAGATGAAGGGGAGGAGAACGCCATGACACTGGGGCAGATGAGGGGGGGACGGCATGACACTGGGGCAGATGAAGGGGGGAGAACGGCTTGACATTGGGCCAGGTGGGGGGGGGGGACTGCGTGACACTGGGGCAGATGAAGGTGGGGAATGGCATGACACTGGGGCAGATGAAGGGGTGGACTAGCGTGACACTTGGGCAGATAAAGGGGGCGGGAATAGCATGACACTGGGGCAGATGAAGGGGGGAAATAACGGCATGAAACTGTGGTCGAAAGTGAGGGGACATGAAACTAGCGGCAGAGATGGGGGGACATGAAACTGGGGACAGAGATGGGGGGGGGCATAAAACTGGGGGCAGCGATGGAGGACATGAAACTGTGGCCAGAGATGGGGGACATGAAACTGCCTGCACAGATGAGGGGACATGAAACTGGGGGCAGAGATGGGGGGACAACAAACTGGGGGCAGATGAAGGGGTTATATAAACTGGGGGAGAGATGGAGGGCGGGAATATAATGTACAGGTGACTGTAGCAGGATTATACGGTGTGGGGGCACATAAAAAAAAGCATGAGAATGGGCGCAGTCAACATAAAAGTGGGCGGCGTTAAGTTTCCCACAGCACGCGCGGCGCATATTTTGTCCCTCTTTCGGCTCTTCGGAAGTTGGGATGTATAGGTAGGTACAGAGACCACGGTGAAAAGTGAAGGGCAATGGGGGACGGGGGAGCGCAGGGGTTGGCACGTGTGCGCACTGCCAATCAGAAGCGCCAGAGATTGCGTACATTTAAGTGGCTCAGTGCCACCGCCAACCCGCAGACGAAGTCGAGGGCAGATGCTAGTCTATTTATAAAAACAAACACGTGACAAAAGATTTTACAGTGTACCATATGGGATAACGTATAATATTTAGGCCTCGATTTATATTGTAGAAGTCTACAATCTTTTGAGCCATAAGTGCAAGTTTTAGAATTGTGCACAAATATTAATTATGCAGTACAACCATATACATAAAGTTCACCCCCGATAACTCAGTGCTATTTACAGATTATGGTCCCTGGTGTCCTAGCAATATGTGGTGTGGACATTCCCTCACTGGGAATTGCTGTATCCAGTCTCTATTATATCCCTTTTCCTGTTCCTATATTTTAGTTTAGAGATTTCCAAGATAATGTTTACAGGTTGCACCTGAAAGAAGTACTTCAGTGAAAAAAATGCTCTCCCTCTGAGGCCGAGTTCACACAAGGTTTTTTGGGCCCGATTTTGACGCGGAATCCGCGTCAGAATTCGGCTCAAAAAAGTCTCTCATTGAAATCAATGGGAGCCAGTCATTTCCTTTTTCCGTGAGTGGTTTGTTCCCGCTCACGGAAAAAAGAAGTGACATGCCCTTTCTTCAGGCGGATTCCACGGCTCATTCAGCCGCGGACGTCCACCTCGCGACACCTCCCTCCCAACTAGGCCCATTCATTTGGGCCTAATCTGGAGCGGAATGCCGCGTCTGGATGCTGGTGCACTGCGCCGGCATCCAGTCGCAGCTAGCCATTTTTTGGACCGCATCAAATTCCGGTCCAAAAAACCCTGTCTGAACCCGGCCTGCAGCACTCACATCCTTTTGGCTACTTTGATGCACAGTTATGCCTTTATGAATGCATGGTGGAACTCACAATGCAAATATACCAGAGCCTCAACCCGACTGTTCATACAGAAAAAAGACTGCAACAGAGGTGGCCAATGCTTCACAAGTTATTCAAAAACATTACACCACACCCATGGAGAGGAAAAAAAAACCCAACAACATGGTTCTCCAAGTTAATAGTTAAAAGTCCACAGTGAACAGAAGGTCAGTGACCTCCAGAGATAAAAACTTCAACCATGTCATCTATTTTTTTCCTTAAAATTTGAGTTTACAGCTTATATAACATAAATTCTGTTATCAATGCACTTACGGCTAGTTTGTGTTGATTTGCAATGTTTATTAACTGCTGTGCCAGCATATTGAGAAGGCGTGTCCGTAAGGAAAGGTCATCAAAAGAATGTCGAAAAGGAAAGGCAATGCTATCAATGATAACCAGCTTAATCTAAAAAAGAAAAACATATACCAGTCATTTACAAAAACATTATTATATCATGAGTAATTGACTTAAGATATTAAAAAGTTACATCCTATTAATATTATAAATGTGAAATGTTTGTGGGTTTGTGACTTTGTATGTTCGGATGTTTGGCGGTCAATCACGTAAAACCCACTCCACCGATTTGGCTGAAATTTTCCACAAACATAGTTAATACACAGGTCCTATACCTGCCTGTTTTACAACCCAGGCTCACAAGATGAACTAATTAACAAGTCCGTAGAGCAGGGGTAGGGAACCTTCGGCTCTCCAGCTGCTGTGAAACTACAACTCCCAGCATGCTCCATTCACTTCCATGGGAGTTCCCAGAACAGCAGAGCCAGTATGCATGCTGGGAGTTGTAGTTTTGCAACAGCTGGAGAGCCGTATGTTCCCTACCCCTGCCGTAGAGGAACATGGATGTCATTCATGTGCGGTCTGTGCCATTTCAACATAGATCAAGCATTAGTGACTACACACTCAATGAGGGGGGGATAGAAAACTAGTATGATAGATGGAGAAGTTGTTATATTCACCTGTACTATTCACTTAGGAAAAGTTGTTTTCTTTATTGGTGGAAGTTTGGGTTGATATACTACAGTACTTTACTGAAGTGATCAGATTTTTTTTTTTCAATCATTCCAATGAGGAAAACATGGTTATCTGGTTATAGCAGTTTTCTATAAAAAGCTGTCACTGCTGACCTGTGAGAGCATACCATAGTAACAGCATAAAATACAAGGCCCACCTTCACAGTCATTTTCTCCCTGTGCTCCTCTGCATATAAAAGAAAAAAAATAAACAACTCTGCAAAAAAACATATAATCTTTTCTTCTTTTTGCATGTGTCAACATGGCAAGAGACTACAAATTTGAAGGAGATTATTAAAAAGAACTCGGTGTTTCAGGGGTTCAGATGTAAATAGATATCAGTTTTATTTTGAGGTTCCTTCCTTGTATAATAACATTGACATTCACAACCTTCGTCAGGTGTAGGTGAGATGCTGGACAGGCCATTCCCTGCTACCAGCGCTACCCTCGGCTCTGTATACACATATTTACTCCAGCATCAGACCTACAATCCATCTGACGAAGGTTGCGTAACATTATTATACAACAAAAAAACTTAAATGTATTTACATCTCAACCCCTAGAATGCTAAGTTCTTTCTTATATTGTAAAAAACAAAAGAAAAAAGTATCAGGGCACTCACCACCAGCGTCTTAAAACCAGGATATCTTCATTTCATTACCTTTAAAATATTGTGCATAATAGGAGAATGGTAGTGTGGACAGCTGTTATGCTCTATGCTACCATCCTCCTATTCTGTGCCTATTAAAGGTGATGAAATAAAGATATCCTGGTTTTAAGACGCTGGTGGTGAGTGCCCTGATACTTTTTTTCTTTTGTTTTTTGCTATGTGGACTGATACTTTTTCATTCAGTGAGCACCACCCTTTTCTCAATTTGGGCAGCAGTCTATTTTTTTCCCTCCATGCTGGTAATATTATAAAGGGTATTTGACATGCTGGACAAGTGAAACAGTGGTGCCACCTGGTTTCTTTCTTTTGGAAGTTTCTTTCTAATATTGTCTATATGGGGTGGAACCCTACTTGAGTACCGAAAACAAGTGGATTGATGTATATTCCCATGCAGTACAAATTTGGAGGCGTCTGATCTTGCAGTCATACTCACTTCCTACTGTTCTTCTTGCTAACATACCAAATGTATGTTAGGAAGAAGTAGAGGACAGATTAAAGAAAAACTAATGTGGAATCAGATTGCAAAAGGGTTTGTAGAAAACACATAGGCTTGCATATGACTTATAAACACAAAACAATTTGGATTTTTTAGGGCTACACAGCGATTTTGGATGCAACTCCTATAGTACTACCACAGATCACCGGGTCACCTTGTGACTCTTTCACTCATGTTAGTGAATGGTGATATATGCTACCCCAAGGATTCCACGATCGCAACTTTCAGTAGAAAAAATAAAAATATATATTAAAAAAGAATGAGCAATGTACAATCTTTTTGTGACTAGAAGTTGCGGTCATATCACTGCGAGGGTGGCACTGCGACTCCATTCACTATCATGAATGGTTGCAAGATTGGAGTCACAGCCAATGTTGCAAAGTTGTTTCATTTTCCGTTTTAAATACATTGGACCAATAGAAAATAGCAATCGGCAATAACATTTTCTGAATAAAAAGCCAAAGCTGAAACAAAAAGTAATGTTTACGTAAGCCTTATAATTTTAGTTCTGCGCTGCCCAGTCCAAAACTGGGAATGACTACATAACCCCTGAAAACACATGTCATCTTGTTAGCTGGTTGAAGTCACCAGCCTATTTTTATTATCCCTGTCAGCACTGTCACATCGTGCATAATTTGTGCAACCACTGTTTAATCACAATATAGCTCTAAGACTTATGCTGGCGCTTTGAAAATCGACCTTCTGAGACTTCGAATTTCCAGCTGTTTGCTGCCGTCACTGTGTGTCAGTGCTGAAGACTGCAGATTTTTAGCCATCAATTCTGAATGACACTGTATATCTGAAGCTGTTAAGGAAGTGGCCTACTTCAGGGCCTTAAAGTGGACATATACTGTATAATAGTGTCATATTAGAATTAGAAATATATATATTTATGTATATATAGTGAAAGATTCTGTATAACTTGTAATTTATTAAGTTAATCTAAGTCCAATGGATGTCCAGCTCATTGACTCCTGTATGCATTGTTACAATGAGACTGCCCCATGGACTCCTAGGCTTAGTTCACAAGTAAATTACGTGTGGCTTATTTTGGCACCGGAAAAAAACGCTTCCTAATTAGGAAGCTTTTTTTTAGAACTTTAAGCGCTTTTTGGAGCTTTTTTTGGAGCGTTTTTTTGTAAAAACCGCTTCAAAAAAACGCCAGGCTGTTTTCCCCTCCCGTAAAGTGAATGGGCCGAAAAAAACACGCATTTTTCGCCTCCCATTCACTTCTATTGCTTTCTTCAAATTGCATTTTCAGATTTCACGTGCCACCAGATCCCATATCCTGAGTGTTTTCAGCTGGTAATATCTCTGGAAATCATACAGGTAGAACTATTTTGGTGGCCTATGAGATCCGAGAGTCTCATCTTTCATATGACACTACAAACTCTTAAACAATTAGTATATGAATGAAAACGAGCTCATTCAAAAACTATTGACGCGATTTACTTACAAAAAGTAGGTGTGGAATAGCCTTTCTAAAGGCTATGCAAATATATGTTTAATTAAAAATGACTTTTTCCAATGATTGAGCCCCTTTAAATATGAAACCCATTCAGAGTCGGCACCATATCTTTGGGGTTACCACTGCTGTGATGGCTTCCTGGCCTTTCATGGTAAGATAACTATTGAGGTTGGCCAGTAGCAATTTCCCCATAGACTGTGGTGCAGCAGTATTGCACCCTAGGGTACAAATGATCTGATGACTTCAAATTCACGCTACCTAGACAATTTATTTAAAAAAAACGGTAAAAAAAAATATATATATATTTTTTTTTAAGTTTTAAAAAATATTCAAAATAATCCCCCCTTTCCCTAGATCACAAATAAAAATAAACAAAAAATAAACATACCAGTAGTAGGCTTCTCCACATCCTAAAATACCCAAACTATAAAAATATTTATGTCATATGGTCACTGTAGCAGTAGAAAAAAATCCAAAAAAATCCGCAAAAAATTTGAGTTAAAAAAAAAAAAAGGACATTCCCCATACCAACATAAATAAAAACTAAATGGTGTCTGAATAGGGCAACTAAACAAATTATTTGGTATTTTTCAAAGTTTTCGGTTCTTGTGAGATATAAATTTGGCATTTCTGTGATTGTGCAAAGCCACAGAAGATATGGTTACTTTTGCCGCATAGTGACCGCCATAAAACACAAAACCCATAAGAAAATGGAGCAAATGCAGTTTTTTTTCAGCTAACCAGTACATCTTATGAAATATTAAGTGGTGCCATTACAAAGTGCAACTGACAGCTGGAAGTCTTCCAGCTGCAATAGCAACTGAACAGCACTTGAGATCTGGTCAAGGGAGAGAGGGTCATTTAAGGTTGGGAGGTAGCCTACTCCCTCTGACTGACATCTCAGATGCCGTGGTCCAACTGACCATGATATCCGACAAGTTAAATGTCTATTATCTGAATGATGTCTGTTCGTTGCTGTGTAACACAGAAAACATCAGTTGCCAATGGACTTCTGTCCTTATGCCATCATCACAGAGGTGGGTTTAGCACTTAGAACCGCTCTTTATGACCTGATAGAACACAAATAGCAACTCTTGCTTTGTGCACCTGACCCACACATGAACTACATGGTCAGTTATTTATTATTATATTTCCTCTGAAGTGACTGTAACATCTTTACCTGGAGATAATAGTGGATAACTAGGTGTTAAAGAAGTGTTCTATTGATCACTAAGTCAGTTTCTGTTTAAACATGGTCATCTTAACATTGCACATAGATTATTAACAGCTATAAATCAACTAAAGAATATGAGCACATCAGTTATATACATCACAAAGAATATATAAATTCTTAAATTACACATTACATTTCCTAAAACAATAGGAGACAAGTCGGATATAACTGAAAGCATATTTATTGCATTAGCACCCTCTGCTGACCGATATAAAAAGTGCAACAGAAAATGGAACTCTCATTGTCTTACAGGTACCATAATAAAATCACTGAATTAAGGGCCCATTCACACGACAGAAGTTTGTGCTGATTTTGAGATGAATTTTGCCATGATTCAAGCTTCCTTTTATTTTTAATGTGTGTCCTGCACAACGTTGTCACAGATTCTGCAGCTGATTCAGTCGTAGATTTTGCAGAGCAAGCCCCTCAGATTAATTGACTCATTAAACTTAACCTAATCATAGTGGGAAAGCTGCTGTGAAAAGCCGAAGCTCTGGTTTTGGCCACAGGAGGCCATAGGGCTGGAAATGGAAGCAGAATCTGCCTAAAATTCCTCGGCCATTTCTGCCAAGTGACCGTACCCCTAAAGCTGAGTTCACACGGGGTTTTTTGGTTCAGATTTTGACATGGAATCTGCCTCAGAATCCAGCTCCAAAAAACGCCTTCTACTGAATTCAATAAGAGCCGTTCACTTCTTTTTTCCGCTATAATTTTTTACCACTTGCGGAAAAAAGAAGCGAGCTGCTCTATCTTGACAAGGATTCCACATCTGATTCCGCTGCAGCGCGACACTCCCTCCCGACTGGACCCATTCATTTGGGCCTAATTCGGAGCAGAATGCCGCAACTGGATGCTGGTGCACTACACTGGCATCCAGTTGCGGCTAGCCGTTTTTTGGACTGGATTCTGAGGTGGCCTCTGCATCAAAATCCGGTCCAAAAATCCCTGTGTGAACTCAGCTTAAGAGAGCCCTCTCCTTTTTGAGTGTAAACTGGGCCAGAGAGTTTCAGTAAGATGGAAAGGAACCAGTAATGTATGTGAGTGACATGACCGGTCTCTCTCTCCAGCAACTGCTAAGGACTTCTTGTATCAATGCACAAGCACCAAATGGACACAGCAGACAATGGAGCAACAAGGACAATTTTACACCTCCCCTGACCTCCACACTGATTTTTCAATTTTTGGACAACCCCTTTAAAAAAATCAAACAATGGGAACTTTCATAGGAATGACACAGATTGATATAAATATTTATACATTTAGAATGTCACAAACATCTTACCTTTGAATGCTGGGCTATAAACTCTGGGAGGAAAAGTATCTGTGCAAGAAGCTCAGCATAGTCATGGCAGCTGAAGTAATAAATGTGTGACAGTATGTTATTAACAGTGAACCGCTGCATGGCTATTTTCTGATCTAAAAAAAAAAATACAAATAAGAATTTACAATAAATTTCCTCTTTGATAGAGATTACCAGACAGACTCCACAAAGTAACAATTCTGTTTACCAGGGTGAACTACCCATCTCAGCAGACCTAGATACCTAGTTGCCTCTATGTATTCTTCTGATTCTTTAAGAATTAATATACTCACCGTCAAGCTTCCTTCTGCTAAACTCTATCTCTATAAATATACTTCTTTACCCACGCCTAGGTTGAGCAATTCTTCATTTGTCTGTTTCATGATCTTCTGTTTGGACGCTTACACGCTGTTCTTCTGTCTGTATGTAACTTATGTGCCTGTCTGTAATTCTGTGGCTATATTTGTCTTCCTGCCGTGTATCCTCTCTGCGGACGCAAATGTTTTTCCGTCTGCAATGTTAGGACGCATGTCACTCCATCTGTTATGTTTAGCCTACTGTCTTTTGTTTCTACTTTTGCTACCTGTGGCCTATGGGGTTTCTGTTATGCATGTACCTTTGCTGCCTGTGGCCTTCAGGTTTCTGTTATAAACGTTTATCCTATGAACTTCTGTTATATCTCTGCTATCTGTAGCCTTGGTGCCTCTGTTATGTGTGGCCTACCGGCTGCTGCTATACCTCTGCCACTTGTGGCCTACAGGCTTCTGTTATGTTCATACCTCCATACCTGTTGCCTTTGGGCCTTCCATGCCTGTCCTTTTCTCTTTGGTCTTCTGTTTTAGATCAGAAATCTTATCTGGATGTTCCAGGCGGTTCCTGATCTAGTACCTCTGTTACTAATCCTGAACACCGGTCTGTTTTTATTCTGTGTTTGTATTTTGTCTGCTCTGATTTTAGCCTGTATTCACCCTATGCGTTACCTGATACGTTGGTGTCTTGAATCATAGATTCTGTCTTGTCAGTTACTATCAACATCAGGACAACCACAAAATGAGTCAATAAATCAATCGGTCGCGCCTGACATTGCTGCGAGCAGGAGCTCTACCACAGGGTAGACCTACCTTTCTGGGTGACAACCTAAGGCTGGATTGTGAGCATGTCTCCCTTTCTTGTAAAAATCCTCTACTGAGGCATGAACTAGTCCACTGATGAATACTTTCTACTAATGTGGGAGTAAGAAACACGTCAAAATATGGATCTTTGAATAGACGTATCTTACCAGGGATAGTCACAGGGTCAGATTGGGACAGTCCTTGTTAGGACAAGAGCTATGCACAGGATGACAGGGTTTGATAGGGATGTATCCGTTACCCCATGAACCTGAGATGTTTATGATGATGCATTATTGTTTCCAGCTCACTTGTCCCCGATGCTCTGGTGCCTCCCAGTGTGGTTCAGGCCTGCTACTCCCATGTTTTCTTGCAGCAGAATTCTCCTACGTTGTGATGCCCTGGGTCCTTTCCTTAGGCGACTGATTGACCTCAGCGGTCACTTGCAGTAGGGATTTCCATCACAAGAAAACAACAAAGTGGCAGGACTGCGCTAGGAGATATCAGAGCACCAGAGAGAGGGGAGCATTTTTTTTTTTTTTATGTAGATTGTGAGCCCCATATAGGGTTCACAATGTACTTTTTTTCCCTATGTATGTCTTTGGAGTATGGGAGGAAATCCACGCAAACACGGGGAGAACATACAAACTCCTTGCAGATGTTGTTCCTGGCGGGGTTTGAACCCAGGACTCCAGCGCTGCAAGGATGCAGTGCTAACCACTGAGCCACCGTGTTGCCCCAGAGAATTTTTTTTCTCTCACCTCCCCCTGCTTATTTTTTTATCCTGGACAACCCCTTTAATTATACTTAATAGCTAACCTAAAATAATTAAATTTTCACATTCACTGAGGTTGTTATAGGTATAATAGGATATTACAAGACTATGTTACAATAAATATAAAATATATGCATGCTTTTTGAGCTATGTGAGTAAAACCGTCCAGCGCTGTACACAGAAAACACACACAGTAATGAATACTGCCCACTGAATTTTACACATGTTCCTCACATACCATCTTGTTGATGAGTCTGTGTTATAAGACTGCAGTGCACAACACAGGCATTGGCAATATCCACCAGTCTTTCCACCATAAAGCTATTTTCTGTATCAATGTACACAGTTTCACCATCAGCTCCTCCAAAGCACTCCGGGATTTGTACATCAACTGCAAGCTGCATGCTGAAAAAAAACCCAAAACTACAAATTAGAAGAAATAGCAATACAATGTACATACATAATGTGTGTTTAAAAAAAAAAAAAAAAAAAAAAATATAATATATATATATATATATATATATATATATATATATATATATAGTCTTGATCAGTTGCCAATGGATATGACCATGAATGCAGGAACTTTCTAGGGTCTTGCACTTATCAGAAACCCAACCATGATTTCCTTATTATGGCCAGGTTATCAGACAGGGACTCTACACGCATGAGAAGATAATCCAGCAACAATAAGGGTTAGTTCACACAGTTTTTTGCAGGCGGATATTAACGTGGAATCCGCCTCAAAATCTGCATGCATGATTTTTTTCCGCTAGCGGGAAAAAGAAGCGTCATGCCCCTTCTTCCCGTGGATTCCATGGCTGAGACAGCCGGGGCATGAGACTCACTCCCGATTGGCCCCACTCATTCGGGCCTAATTAGGAGTGGGATATCGCGACAAAATGCGGGTGCTAGCAGAGAGTTCACACACCAGAAAAGGTATCCACTGTGTGAACATACCCTAAATAAATCATGGCTGTTAAAACTCTGCTAAATGTTTTATTATATATGTTTGCAAAAATGGTTAACTTGCAATAGTCTACAAATTTAGATATTGTTATGTGCATTGGAAAACCCTTTCAAGTGTTAAAGAGCTCCCATTCCTAGATGAGATTAAGAACAGCAGAGAACAACAACAGGCAAATAACTATTATTATCATTTTCATCCTCTCAATGTCTCGGTGACACTTGCACATTTAATACTGACAAATTTGGTCTGAAATTAGCTCACTATTTATATCAGTAACATATCTTTATCTGTACAGAGCTATGCATCTATTGATGGGCTCTATCTCTAAAGTCAATGTATTGTATAAATCTTCCAGTTCAAGACAGAGTAGATGGTCTTTTCTAGCTCTAATTTTTCCCAATAGTTGCTTTGACATTAAAGAAGGGCCCTCTAGACACAGCCCTTAAATCATAGTAATCTAGATAAGCATGCACCATGATTCCATGAGTTCCATATTGAATGCAGTGGCCTTGCTGTATAGATCCTCTTAGGCTGGCTGCATATGTCCATAGGTCCAATGATCGTAGCTCATTAGACAACACAGCCAAAACAGGATTTGCAGTTGTAATATAGTCCATATAATATGGTCTGACTGTGTGAATCTAGCCTAAGAGAAATCATACAGTGAGACGGTATCTGTGGTCTTTAATACAGTCTGTAGTATTCAAACAATGATCTTGTCAATCCAGCCACCGCTATGGGACATAATACCATGTTCAGGGGCCACTATGAGACATAATACCATGTTCAGGGGCCACTATGAGACATAATACCGTGTTCAGGGGCCACTATGGGACATAATACCGTGTTCAGGGGCCACTATGAGGCATAATACCATGTGCACGAGCTGCTATGAGACATAATACCATGTGCAGGGGCTGCTATGGGACATTATGCTATATAAAAGTGTGTTTTTGCAAAAAAAACACAGACATTTTCTTTGTGTAGAAAATGCACTATGTGAAGGCAGTTTTACATCAAAGTAAAAGTTCCAGCAGCCTAAGAATATAACTCCATCCAGATACATAGTGTGTTTCCACCATAAGGATTCTGCCATACGGTGCTTCTGGATTCACAACTAATTAGGGGCTGTACATGGACTTTTATTGCTTCTAATGGAAAAGTACAGGTGCGTCCCAGGAAATAGCAGTAAATACAACTGTCCTGAAGCATCTGCTAGCAGCACTTCTGTGTTATGGTATGTGGTATATGACTTTAGTATAGGGGTAGTCAGTCTTACAATTATTGACCGGCACTCCAAGAACCTCATCTTTGATTTTTTCATTTAAATTGGTATGCCGAACGAAAAAGATTGCCTACCCCTGCGCAAAAATAATAGAAATAATGATTATTACTAGAAATGAATGTATAAAAAAACTTCTGACAGGTGGAAAAGTTCCATCAGTCAACACATTTTCACCCATTTAATATCATCATATAAAATCACAGTTTTTATCAGCTTTCATATGGATATAATAGTGGGTGGAGATGGGGGAGCAGCACCCTTATGAAACCTTTGCACTGGACTCACCAATGTGTTACCACGGCCCTGGCCATAGCATTTGAGTCTGCGACATCACCGTATTATAATACTATCTATCACAAACAAATAGCATGGAGCAGCAAAGCAAGAACACATTAATATCCTACTCACCATAACTGTGTTTTTCCTATACCAGGAGGCCCACAAATTTCTGTGACTTTGGTCATAGGCACTCCTCCACCAAGAATTTCATCTAATGCTGAGCAGAATGTTATAATGGATGCTTGAGATTGCTCCTGTTCTAGTAGCTCCACAGCTGTGTATTTGAGACTTCTTGATGCACCTCTTTGATTCTCTCTTATAATCTGCAAAACTTTCACAGCGTTGTCTTCAGATATTGCAGTATCTGCAGCAAACAAAACATACATATCCTACTAAAGTTTTTCGAGCAGACATGAAATTAGATACAGCACACACACTGTATATGTGTGTCTCATTTACGAAGCATCAGCTACCATTCTCCTATATCTTCTCTTCTCAGCTTATATGTGTCTACTTCAGTAATATCCACGTGCGCTGGAGTCTCTGCCGCAGGAACTGCTGATAGTCAGCAGAGAAAAAAGTCCTTTACAGTGGACTTTTCTCTCTGCCGGCTTCATTATAAAAACAGCGGACCCTATTATAGTCTATGGGGTTCGCAGGTAATGGCTGTTTTGGCGGGCCTGAACAACAGAGACCCGTGTGCAGATGTGAACTTAGCCTATGTAAGCAAGTAAATAGAATAAATTCTCTTTCACACATTGCAGTTTCCTTTGATCATGACTTTGCAATAATTTTATAACATGAGGAAACAGATATCACTGCAGACCAATAAAACAAAATTTTCATTTTACACCTTTGCAATGAATACCTGAATTATCAAGAAAACTGACATGAGTTATAATAAATATGTTGAGCCAAGGCAGTAACCCCCTGCCCTGCTCCGTCTACAACTGAAAGTAGCAAACAGGTTGTTGTACTTTTGGAGCAAGAAAGAGCCACGTTATCTCCCATCTATGCCAGAGTATTGGTATGGATGTGTCGATAAATCCCTCCCCCCATATGTCTACTTGGAGCTCTGGATCATATAAAGAGAAGCATAGTGATGGGAGGTGAAAAGGTAGCAATCGCTACTGGGCCTTGGAATCTAAGGGAGCCTTCACACGGTGTAGCACGCCGCTCCTTTAGACACGTATACATGTGTCCGAGCACGGCGCTTCAAAACAGAGCCCATTGATTTCAATGGGTGCCAATATACGTGCGCTACCCATTGAAATCAATCGGAGGCTTTTTTACCTATTGATTTCAATGGGTAGCACGCGTATATCGGCACCCATTGAAATCAATGGGCTCTGTTTTGAAGCGCCACACTCGGACACGTGTATACGTGTCTAAAGGAGCGGCGAGCTACGCCGTGTGAAGGCACTCTAAGGATTCTCTACAATATAAGACATCAATAGTATTATATTGGTGGTAAGTGGGGGCACCATTACAGATTCTGCATTGGTGCCCAGAAGCTTCAAGTTATGCCTTGGCATAGAAATGGTGCCCCGACTAGCACATTATTTTGGCCCTATGAAAATAAAAATTAATAAAGAAGAAACATTTACAAATAAATAAACACAGTGGTGGAATTATCAAAGATTTCTGTGCCTATTCCACTCTAATTAAGGGTAAGTTCACACGGCGTAAAAGGTTCCTGCTGTATGGCTTTTTTTGCGTGGCTAGCCACGACGGGATGCCGTTGCAGTGCATTAGCATTCAGTCGTGGCATCCCGATCTTGATTAGGCCGCGACTGGCACAGCCGCGGAATCCTCGTGAAGATAAGGCATGTTGCTTTTTTTTTTCCGCTAGCTGAAAAAAATGAATTGATGGATTCCATGTCAAAATCCACCTGCAAAAAACTCTGTGTGAACATACTCTTAGGCTGGGGCCCCACGGGCCTGAAATGCCACGATTTGCCCCCGGCGGAAATGGTGCGGGAAAAAACGCAGCGTTTTACAGTACTTGCAAAGCGGATGGGATTCATGCAAATCCCATGCTCACTTTGCGATAAAAACTGCAGCACAGACATGCTGCGATTTCCAAAACCAGTGCGATTTTGGAAATCGCAGCATGTCAATTACATCTATAGAAACGCCGGGTGCTTTCCCGTAGATATAATGGTAACAGAAAGTCCGCGGAGGAAAACTCAGTGAACTTTCTGTTCAAAGCGCTGCGGGAAGAACCGCAATGCGTTCCTGCTTTATCCGTGGGGCCTTAGCCTTACAGTATTATTCAAGAGGATCCTATCAGAGTCTGCTACATTTTTTCTAAAAAATGTTAAAGGGATTCTACCATTAAAAAACTATTTTTTCTAGGTAACACGTCGGAATAGCCTTTGGAAAGGCTATTCGTTTCCTACCTTTGGAAGTGACCTCCGCCGCGCCGTTCAAAATACCGGTTTGTACCAGTATGCTAATTAGTTCTCTCACAGTGATGGGGGCGTCCCCATTGCTGCTCGAAAACCGACTCCAGCGCCGCCTCTGTCTTCTTCTGCATCCTCCCCTTCCTTCTTCGGCTTGACGTTGGACGACTGCGCAGTATGCTCTGTTCGGCGAACATACTGCGCATGTCCTTGGCCATAGAGCCGACACCGCAAGTTCGCCGAACAGAGCGTACTGCGCAGGCATCCGACGTCAAGCCGAACAAGGAAGGGGAGGATGCAGAAGAAGACAGAGGCAGCGCTGGAGTCGGTTTTCGAGCAGCAATGGGGACGCCCCCATCGCTGCGAGAGAACTAATTAGCATACCGGTACAAACCGGTATTTTGAACGAACGGCGCGGCGGAGATCACTTCCAAAGGTAGGAGACGAATAGCCTTTCTAAAGGCTATTCCAACGTGTTACCTAGAAAAAATTGTTTTTTTAATGGTAGAATCCCTTTAAGGGGATAGCGCTGGTGTGAACCTAGCCTTACTGAGTGAGATTTAGGTCATCCCCACATTGTAGAAAAAGCATGTAGCATGTAATTCTGGCCTGAAAAAATGTGATTGTTTTTGCTGCATTTTATTTTGCTGCATTTTATTTTAGCTGTGTTTGGCTTTATTATTTGACAAGAGACAAGTATGGTGTGAGATCAGTACACTCCAGCTTCCGACAGCCCCGTGAATAGGCGGGACTACAGGAGAAGCGCGGAGGTTACCGTGTCACTTTGCATAAAGTTACAATTGTTTTGTAGACCGCAGCACAGTTACCTCTGGCGAGATCACCGGGCATCACTTCTACTATGTCCTGCAAAGTATGGAAGCCGGCAGCTATCAGTCTGGCCCTCACAGATGGCGCCAAGGGAAGGCTACCAACTTCACGCTGCATGCTGGGCAGTGCCCGGAGCAGGCACACACCAGACTCACCGCCTGTCCTCAGATACAGAGAGCATGCATATAGTAGTAGGCAGCCGCTTTATAAGGCTGAACGTGGATCAACATCCGAACTTCTAGGTAATCGCCAGTGATGCAGGATTCCCGCGCCTACAACCGTGAGCGCCACCTGCTGGCTCCGAGCTCGAATTTCAGTTCTATGGTTTAACCAGTTTTACGTGAATAGATCCAGAGAAGTAGCTAATAAAGAAATTTCTGACATATCATCATTTTTTTCCAGTGTCTGAAAATTGTGAAATTTGTTCATAATTGTTCTAAAGATAAGAAGCTTGTACGGATTAGGGCTGCTACATGGCGACTTTGGCCTGACTCCGGTCACATATTCCAAGCACCCAGCAATTCTTTTGTTAACATAGTTGTGTTAACGGAGTTGTGTTGTTTCCCGAGGGCACTGCAACTTCTAGTCGCCCAAAAATTCAGCACTACTTTATTTGCGAACATTAAGTAGCTGTTGCTGGGCCCTTTTAAAACAGTAGGGGACCCTGCTCAAACTTTTTGTAAGTGAGCCACCCTCCTCTCAACATAATTTAATTTCCCCATAGCCCACCTCAACAAACCCCCAAAGAATACTCCCCTAACCCCATTCCCACAGACTTGCAGCCTTCGGCTATAATGATATCTGTGCCTTGGTGCTCATTGCATTTCCCTGTGGCAGACAACATCAGACGAAGGCAAAATAATGATAGCACCATGCTCCACTATTGTATTCAGCCAGCCACCCAACACTGGGACAGCACCAAAATGCAGGACTGTTTTGCTCAATTCTATGCGGTTGAGGGGCCCCTGCAAACATAGGGCCTGGTCCTGAGCAGTTGCAGCACCCTCAGGTTCACAATATGACTCCCTTCACTTACAGTAGATTCACACCAGTGTTCAGCTTTCTGTCGTTCAGGTCCACTTTAAAAAGCAGTTACCTGAGGATACTCATGGATCACATAGACTATAATGGGGTTTCTCTGTTTCCTGCTAGTTTTATCCTGAAAGTGGCGGAGAGAAAAGTCCTTCTTGGAGGAGGACTCCTTACATCTTTAGGTGTAATCTGTGGCAGAGACTCCAACTCAGATGTAAACCTAGCATTACACTAGTAAAACAGTGACTTTTTGTCATAAAAAGAATTATGGCCAAAGCCGTTGTTCAGCCCTAGCTTCATTGTCATTGGAGTGATTGTTTTACATTTCTTTTCAAGCTGATAGTGATGATGGGAATCTGGACCTGGAAGTTACCAGTAACTGTTCAAAGACCAGAAGATACCAGCTCTACATAGGCGTTTACAGTACAGTGTGATGCCTTATCTAGTCTCCGGTGTTTTTCATCTTATCCAGTTGACCATGACTTCTTCCAAACCCCATAATTTGCCTGCAAGGTGTTTTTATCTAGACATCTTTGGATTCTCACATAATAGTAATAATAATAATTCATTTTATTTTTATTACACCAACATATTCTGCTGCTTTTTGCAAATCATAAGGTTCATGTACAGACAAAAAGAGATTACAATATAATAAATCAATTCAAAAAGTAGGAAGCCCTGCTCGCAAGAGCTTCCAATCTATGGTATACTTTCCAGCAACCTACCTTTTCCTAACGTACACAGCAAACGCTCCATCCTGCTGAGATCTCTGCCCGCTGTAACACTGTTTTACCCTTTTCCTGTACCTTCAGTGTTGTACAGCTCAGTACTTCAGAAAAATTAGTCTCATATTTGTCTCCCTTCCTCAAATAAAGTTCCACAAAGACTGCACCCCTGAAAACAATAGTGCCAGACAGATTCCCCTAAGAAAATAGTGCCATATATTGCACCCCTGACAGTAATAGCTCATCACTCTGTAAAACTGCCCTCCTTTGTCTTCAACAAAGCAAGTGTCACTTTTTGTTCACCTAATCAATAATATTGCTTCCAGCAGTGACACACACACTAAGGGGGCGTTCAGACTACCGTTGGTGACCGTCATCAGTGTCCGCTGCTAGTATCTGTTACTAGAATTCAAAGGGGTCTTCCCACGTCACATACTCACCACTCTTCGTTGCTGAAAAATCTTCTTTCTTTCTGCTTTGTTGCGTCATTGGTGGGCGGGGTTACATATGCAAAGCCTGCGGCTTTCTATGCCGCTGGCTCTGCGTGCGCGCTCCCGATGCAGCACTGTGAAGACCAGTCAGTTCCCCAGCCTTCACAATGCCAATACAGACCCAGCATCCGCTGTAATAGAAAGGCGGATGCCGGGGGGTTAGACGCCGCCACATCGCTACGCATGAAGCCAGCAGCGGCAGGAGTGATGCTGCTATTCCGTTCCTCCGCCCCCCCCCCCCCCCCCCCCCCCCCCCGAAATAGCAGCATCGCTCCTGCCGCTGCCGGCTTCATGCAGGGCAGGAGCGTAGCGATGTGCCGGTGTCTAACCCTCCCCGGCATCCGCCTTTCTATTACAGCGGATGCCGGGTCTGTACTGGCGGCCCCTTCCCCCCAAGATGTATAATATCCCCCCCCAGGGCCAGTCCCCACCGACCCCATACCTGTACAGTTGCAGGCCGGCTCCTGCGCGGCGATATCGCAGGAGCCGATCTGTTCCGGTGACAGCTGGGAGCCTACTGAAGGCTCCCAGGCATGCAGGGTTCCTCTGTCCGCTTGAGAAGTCGGACATCTTCACTTGCGGACAGGGAAGGACGGGCACGGAGTGCAAAAGAACGCACCCGATGCCCATTGAAATAAATGACAGGTGTCACGGACACAGCTAGTGTCCGCTCCTAGTGTCCGTGCCAGATTTTGAGCGGACACTAGGAGTGGACACTACATGTCGGACACCGACGGTAGTGTGAACGCCCCCTAACCGATGCTAATGTGTAATTTTTTTTAACTGATCCATTTGATGGATACTATCAGAACGGACATCCAGCGGTAGCGTGAACCCACCCTAAGATGGATATAGGTGATACAACTACATGATATACCACTGATATCTATTTCTGTTCTCAAAAATTGTTTTGAACTAGAGAACATACATTAAGTATCCATACCTCCTAACTTTCAAATGAAAGAAAAAGGGACGGAAAATGCGGCACTGTGCGTGCTGCAGCAAATTTAGACCCACTCACTTCTACTCTGACTACGCCCATTCCCACTTATTTCTGTGTGCCCCCACACAGTAAAATGCCCCTACAGTCACCCTAACATTATATTCCTGAACATTATAATCCTCCTGGTTCCCTCATGGTCTAGGGCTAGTTCACACGGAGATTCCGCGGTGCATATTCCATCGCAGCTGCCATGACGGGATGCCAGTGCAGTGCGCGGCATCCCGTCGCGGCTTTCTGCTCCGGATTAGGCACAAATAAATGGGCCTAGTCCGGAGGGTGCTGTCGCAAGGCGGATGTCACGGTTGAATCAGCCGTGGAATCTGCTAGAAGAAATGGCAGCTCGCTTCTTTTTTCCGTGAGTGACAACATGCTCACGGAAAAAAGTGCGCTAGCGGTCTACATAAACTGCTATTGTGAGGGAGCGGATTATGACGTGGATTCAGCGCCAAAATCCGCCCCCTCTTGCCAGGTGTGTATGGGGCCTTAATGTCATTCTTCAGTTTCCCCCTACAGTTTAATGTCCCCTCCATCTGCTGATCGTCTCTGAAATCTCTGCTGCCGAAGTCTCCAGGGAGCTGACAACGTGATATGAGTTACATTATCACACTGCACCTACTAGTATAGACGGGGCTGAATGGTAAAAGAGTTTCATTTCAAATTCTATTAGTTTCAGCACAAATGTGCTCTCTGCTGTCAGGTAGAAAATTTCTGCGTTCATGGTCAGGTCCATTGGCAACCAATCATGACAAAAGACTGTCACCATTAAGATGATTAGAGAAAATACATTTTTTCATTATTTATATTTGCAAAAAATGTTTAAAGGGATTCTATCATTAAAATCACATTTTTTTTCTTTATCACACGTAGGAATAGCCTTAAGAAAGGCTATTCTTCTCCTACCTTTAGATGTCTTCTCCCCGCCACTGTTCGGTAGAAATCACGGTTTTCGTCTGTATGCAAATGAGTTCTCTAGCAGCACTGGGGGCGGTCCCAAGTGCTCAAACAGCACTGGGGGCGTCCCCAATGCTGTGAGAGAAATCTCCAGCGCTGCCTCCATCTTCTTCAGGAATGGCCTCTCTGTGCGTCTTCTTCCGGAGTAGGGTTCAAACTTCTACGCATGCGCAGTCGGCTCTGCCTTCGGTATTTGGATCCATGCATCCATTTTTTTGTGGCCGCTTATCCCATCTTACTGTGTAAGCGGCCACAAGAAAATGGCTGCTTTCACCAGGCGGGCATGCACAGTCGGCTATATGCTTAAAAAGCAGTTAATTGCAGAAGACTATAATGGGGTCCGTTGGGTTTCTGCCCAGTTTCCAGTTATTTTATGTTGAAATTGACGGACAGAAAGGTCCAACAGGACTTTTCTATCCATCGATTTTAAGTGGAATCTGGGACGAAGTGCCTGAATGCTTATTGTGAGCCTAGAGTTATAAGCCTTCATATCCCACAACCATATCAATGGAAAATAAAATAGTTATGGCTACTGGAAGGCAACAAGGAGAAACATACAGAAAATGGTAGTGTACAGCTAGATTCACACTTGCGCTGGACTCTCTCTGTTGTTCAGGTCCGCCAGGAGACACCATAGACTCCAATGCAGTTGTGAATCTAGCTTTAGGAATAGGTTTGAAAAGGACATGTGTAATCCTTTAAATTCACCAAAAAACCGTGAAATTGCTGCATTCGGTGCTTGGGTCAAACGTCACAAGAAAGTTGGCAATGTACTGTAAGCGATAGACTGCCGGCAAATCTACTAACATTTCCTCATAAAGTAGAGCGCCCGCTGCTGGTTCCATGCGCGCATTCCACGTGTCTCTAATAACAAAAGCACCTATAACGTTCCATTGGTTTTTAGTCTTCATAAAAATGGCGGCTGGAGTTGTAATGATTTGTTTACTTTCTTGTTATCACATGTTATAGCCCCTCCTTTTCTAGGAGGAGAGTGGCTGTAGCTTTTGCTCCGTGTATTCATATAGTGAGGCGACCGTTTGAGCTTTAGTGAGCTGTAGTACTGAAGATCGGTGCATGTCTGTGGCGTTGTCCCGGGTATTGTCCTCCGTCCATTTCCTCGGCTTTAGTTACTGCTCATGGCGCTCTGTAGTTCACGTGGATGTGGTTTCCCGGGACCAGAGCCATGATATATTTTTCTCTTGCAGCGGCAATATGTCCTTCTTCCTTAGTGTATACAGTGCTCATATCATCTTTATTGTGAAGGACCCCCAGTGATTGGAGAAAAGTGACCAATGTACCAGTCCACATGGCTGTCAATAAGGAATAGATTATTTTCTATGTAATGGGAATGAGATAGATTATTCTCTTTCTAAAATTGATGGTCCATCACCAAATTGTGTGGGGACAGCAACACTTCTGCCCTGTAATATAACCAGTGTGAAGGGGCCTCTATGGAGCGTTATACTGTGTGGAGGGGCGACTAGGGAACGTTATTCTGTATGAATGTGGGTTTTTGCTCAAAAACAGGCAGTTTTTCAATAAAAATGCACGCATTTGTGTGCACAGAATCACCATGTGAAAGTAGCTTTACATTGAAGTGAAAGTACTAGTGGCCTAGGACTAGATGCCGCAGTATCACCACCCTAATATTAATAATTTTATTTATATAGCGCCAACATATTCCACAGCACTGTACAATTTGTAGGGTTCAAATACAGATAGAAAGATGCATTACAAAGAAATAGTCACTTCACACAATGGGATTGAGGGCCCTGCTCACAAGAGCTTACAATCTATGAGGTAGAGGGGGTGACACAAGAGGTAGCAGGGGCGGCATTGCTTATACAGAGGTCAGACAATTTTGTAATAGAGGTTACTGTCATTACACAGACATAAAACTGTATGAGCTTCACCAGTCATGTCCTTTAACGTGCAGAGGATGCTGCCACATGGTGCACATGGACACGTATATTTAAAGATGACCTTTCAAGTCCTCGGGCACATGCGGTTTTATATATCGCTAGAAAACAGACAGTGCGCTAAATTCAGTGCACTGTCGGCTTTCCCGTTATGTGCAGTGCACCGGCATCCCGCTCCTGATTAGGCCTGGATGACTGGGCCTAAGCAGGAGTGTGTCTCGAACCGCAGCTGACTCAGCCGCGAAATCCTTGTGAAGATAGGGCATGCCACATTTTTTTCTGCTTACAGAAAAAAACTGCTATAGACCTCCATTGAAATGAATGAGAAGCGTTTTTGCTGGCGGATTTTGAGGCAGATTTCTCGACAAAATCCGCTTGCAAAAAACTCCGTGTGAACATATCCTTTTGTGGCTGTGTTCGGGCTGGAAAAAAATAGTCCATGTACCGGCCCAAATGCAGCATGTCTGAGTAGTATGGTAATTCCCACTGGTACACGGACTGTTAACACAGGGTCACAACTTGGAAAACTGGTAAAAATCGCAGCTTACTTTCCTCCTCTGTCTGCATGTATATTAAAAATGCTCTCTTGCAGATCACTTTTTTGACTGAGGTTTTTCTATTCATATAGCTGCTGGAAAGCAAACCTCCAAACTGCTGTAGCAAAAAGTATAAGGTGTAATATGGATTTTATACCTGAGCTTCTGTTACATAGGTTATAATTGCTTCAGATAGAAATGCCCCTTTAATAAAATAGCAGCATTATTAGGTTGTACTGGATGTCAGCTGCAGATTTTCAGAACACTGTGTATTCTGCTGTGGTCGCTGAATCTCCTCCATGATTCTGTTGGGGCTGTAAGACTATGGTCATCCAACCTCTGCTCACACTGCAGTGGGATCACACTTGCACTTTGCGTTCTGCTGTATAGGCCAATTGTACAATCTCTCGTGTTTTTCTGTGATGCACACCTTGCTCTTTTCTATATCCTAGTTACAATAACTATATAGTTATGTTACATGTGATATTATCAGATCTTAGGGGGGTGTTCACACTTGCGCCCAGTGTCCGCCCTGTGCCTCTCCGCTGGGTTTCCTCAGCCCTGAGAAACTGGACTGGGGATGGCTTCTTGGCAGTCAGCTTTAAAACCGATTCATTTGAGTTTTTAAAGGTGACCGCTGGTGTCTGCCTGCGGCCTCTCCGCGGGGAAACCATTTTTTTCAGCTGGACACAAAGTTGGACATGCAGGACTTTCTGTCCAGCTGAAAAAAATGGTATAACTGTGGAGAGGTTGCAGATGGACACCGGTGGTCACCTTTAAAAACCCATTCAAATAAATGGGTTTTAAAGCTGGTCCAGATTCTTGGGGCTGAGGACGGAAATGCGGCTGAGAGGCATAGGATGGACACTGGGCGCAACTGTGAACGCCCCCTTACTATGTGATACCCGTGCATGAAAGTTTCTGCCCATTGATTTCTATATTAAGGTGGCAGACAGACACTTGTTCATTCTCTTCTTACAAGCAAGTTAGATGTGACACGTGGGAAATGGAAGAACACTGATATAATGAAATATTGGTCAGGGGGTGGTGGGAATAATTTTATGTGTTTTCTAGATGACAAAATAACTGCACATATGAAGTGTAGAGTTATTGTAAGCTCTATGTGTGTTACAAATTTTCTTTATATAACAAATCTAAATTTTTATAGTTTCTTTGTCTTTTAGAACTATGTCCTTCGCAAAGATCACGTTACCACCGTATCCAGTGCGGATTGGTTCAGTTAAACACTGCTCCCCTGACAAACATCTGCAAGACTACGTACAATGTGGAAACTTTGCTAAAGTGAAAAAAATGTTGAAAAAAGGTAAGGCTTTTACTTATGTAATTGTAAGCTACAAGATGAATTCTCTATTTAACTGTAACCTCCTTTCATACTGTATTCACACAAAAGTCAAAAATGGTCATGACACAGCTGCACTAAAATCTGTACAATACTATTCACTTTTGGACATGTACATATTTTTAATGGGCAGTGTGCACGGTCTATGCAAAAAATTGGACATGTTGTAGTCTACCAGTTTACAATGATCACACAGTAGGACTTAGGCTAAGGTCCCACATTACGGAAAAGCAGCTTTTTTTGTTGCAGATTTTGTTGTGTTTTTTTGAGCCAAAGTCAGAAGTGGATAGAGCAGAAGGTAGAGGTATAACAGTTCCCCTTATATTTCCCATTCCTTTTGCAGGCATTGTTGGCTTTGGCTTAAAAAAGCACAACAAAATCTGCAACAAAAGAAGCTGCATTTCCACAATGTGGGGCTTCAGCCCTAAAGGGGTTCTCTGTGAATGGCTTTCTGCCCCCTCCCTCTTTCCATGATCTCAAACTATAACTAAAATAAAGACAGCCCTCAGCACAGGTAAAGTACCTGTAAGATTTGCATACCTCCCAACTTTTGAAGAGCAGTAAGAGGGACAAAATGTGCGGCGTGCGCAACGCACCGCAGCACATTAATCCCCGCCCACTTTTATGTTGACTCCACCCATTCTCATTCATTTTTCATGTGCTCCCACACAGTATAATCCTCCTACAGTCACCTGTAAATTATGTCCCCCCTCCATCTCTTCCCTAGTTTCATATAAACCCTTCATCTGCCCCTAGTTTCATGTCCCCCCCTCCATCTCTGTCCCCAGTTTCATATCCCCCCAATTTCATGTCCCCCCTTCTCTTCTCAGTTTCATGCCGTTCTCCCCCCCTTCATCTGCCCATAGTTTCATGTCTCCCCGTCTCGGCCCCAGTGTCATGCCGTTCTTCTCCCCCTTCATCTGCCCCAGTGTCATGCCGTTCTCCCCTCCTTCATCTGCCCCAGTGTCATGCCATTCTCCCCCTTTCATCTGCCCCAGTGTCATGCCGTTCTCCCCCCCTTCATCTGCCCCAGTGTCATGCTGTTCTCCCCCCCTTCATCCGCCCCAGTGTCATGCCGTTTCCCCCCCCTTTCATCTGCTCCAGTGTCATACCGTTCCCCCCCCCCTTCATCTGCTCCAGTGTCATGCCGTTCTCCCCCCCTTCATCTGCCCCAGAGACATGCCGTTTCCCCCACCCCTACATCTGCCCCCAGTTTAATGGGCCCCTTACATTATGTTCCACCTTGATGTTTAACACAAACAACTCACCTTCCATCGCTCCCCCAACGCTCTCTCCACTCTCTCCCTCATACACATAGTTGTAGGCGCAATGTGACGTCATCACATCGTGGCTACAAATGCCAGAGCGCAGCGTTAAAGCTGGAGCTGAGCTGTGACAGCTCCTGCTTTAAAGAGGACCTTTCATGGTCTGGGGCACAAGCAGTTCTATATACTGCTGGAAAGCCGACAGTGCGCTCAATTCAGCGCACTGTCGGCTTTCCCAACCTGCGCCCCAGGTAAAGAGCTAACGGTGCCGGTACCGTAGCTCTTTACAGTCAGAAGGGCGTTCCTGACAGTCTATCGCGCTGTGCTGTGTGAGCGGGGAGGAACGCCCTCTCCTCTCCTGATAATACTCGTCTATGGACGAGCACTGTGAGCAGAGGGAGGGGGCGTTCCTCCCCGCTCACACTGTATAGCGTAGTAGGCGGTGCTGTAGAGAAGGACGTTCCTGACTGACTGTGAGGAACACCCTTCTGACTGTAAAGCGCTACGGTACAGGGACCACTAGCTCTTTACCTGGGGCACAGATTGGGAAAGCCAACAGTGAGCTGAATTCAGCACACTTTTGGCTTTCCAGCAGTATATAGAACTTCCTGTGCCCCGGACCATGAAAGGTCCTCTTTGCCTATGTACGGACGCTGATGAGTTGAAATCGGGGCATGCCGAACGGGACCGCGGGACAGGACACATAAATCGTGAGTGTCCCACGGAAATCAGGACGGTTGTGGGGTATGGATTTGGGAAAGGGGGCCGAGTCATCCAGGGGTCGGAACCAGGCTGGAACTCTGTGGTCTATAATCAATAGTTTGCTGGGTCAGGTAACCTAATCTTAAGTCCATGGACAAGTATTTTAACTCTTCTGTGTTTCCCCGAAAATAAGTCATCCTCCCCGCTGAGGTTTTACTGAATTGCCTAATATAAGGTACCCCCTGAAAGTAAGACATACCCGTTTGCATGCATGTGCTCCCTCTGGTGGCTGCAAGTTGCAATACCATCCCTGCTGTACAAGTGGTCCAGGAATTGCTGTGTGAAATCGCTGATCTGCCATACAGTCTCCAGGCAGTGTGTGAGAGCCAAGTATCGTACTGTACTTTACAGCCCTTATTTTTTGTGGCCCAGTCAGATTTAACCCCTTCCTGACATCTGCCGTGCTACCCGATACCGGCAGTACGGAGGATCCCGGGTGTTTAACTATGCCCAGGAGTCGGGTGGCCGTCATAGTCGCCTGGTGTCTGCTGTATCATACAGCAGACACCATGCGCTAATGCCCACGGTCGGTACCCGCATCGATCATGGGCATTAACCCTTCTGGCGCCTGACCGAGGGGCCATTTTCCCAGCGGTGCATGGGCGCCGCCATTTTGCCGATGATTGCCAACACCTGGAGCAAGCTCCAGGGCTGACGTCACGTTGGCATGACAGCCGAGAGACTTTTAAAGGCTCCCAGGCCTGTCTGCAGTGATTTTCTTTTGCAGGCTGCTCTATGCAGCCTGCAAAAGAAATGATGATTTTTTTGCAATGCATTAGCATTGTATTGCATTGCATTAGTGATCAGACCCCCTGGGGTTCAAGACCCCTAGGATTTCTAATAAATGCAAAAAAATAAATAAATAAAAAAATATAAAAAAGTATTGAAAATTCAAAATTAAATACTGTGAAACACATACATGTTAGATATCCCTGTGTCCGAAAACGCCTGCTCTACAAATCTATAAAAATATTTTTCCTGTGCGGTAAATGCCGTAGTGGAAAAAAAAAGTCAAAAGTGCCAAACCGCCATTTTTTCACTGTTTTGCCTTTGATAAAAATTTTAATAAAAAATGATCATAGCAATTAAAAGAGATCAAAGAGTATATTCGATCAAATACCTCCGCCGCATAGCTCCCGATGCAAAAACACTTCCGGGGCATCAAATTTTTACTGCCCCTCCCACCTTTCCTGGCGCCGGGAGCTATGCGGCAGAGGTATTTGTTTGCATATACTCACTCATCTCTAGCAATTAACAGTCCCCAAAATGGTATAACTAAAAAGTACAACCCACCCCGCAAAAAAAGACTCCCTATACATCCCCATACACGGAAGTATAAAAAAGTTACGAGTGTCAGAATATGGCGAATGTTAGAAAAAAAAATTGGCGCACTTTTGGATTTTTGTTAAGGGGTTATATAGAAATAATTGTACTGTGGTAGTAAGAAAGCCTCCCATTGATTTCAATGGGTTCTGCTAGCTTTTTTTCCACTAGTGGAAGGACCCATTGAAATCAATGGGATGCTTTTTTTTTCAGCGTGGAAAATTCCACACCAAATTCCCCACCATTTTCCTCCGTGTGAATGGACCCTATGAGCAAATAGTGCAGCTCTGTGATAAATTTTATAGTTTGTTTATGGATTATTATAGAATCTTTGATAAAAAAAAATAAAAATTCTGGCATGTTTCCGTGCATGCTGTATTCCCTAAAAGTATTGCGTCTAGGAAATAATATGGTACCTTAAGCCAAGGCCACACGTTGTGGAAACGCAGCATTTTTGCTGTAGAAAAAAATTCTACATTTCATAGTACCAGCAAAGTCAATGAGTTTTATCCACATTTTTTGTGAAAACGAGAGCTATGTTTTCAAGAATGCAGCATGTTAATTTTAGCTTTGGAATCACAAGCGTTTTCTCTATATATTTAATAGGGGAAGATAAAAACACATATATGCTATATGTTTTTGCTGCTACCCCCCCCCCTCCTCATTACTTTCTAGCTGTATTTCGCTACATAGGGCCTTAGCCCACATAGAATGTCTAGGGGTGAGTAATACACAGTATTGATAACATTGCTATGCTGATCACTGCTGAGGCCTATGAGTTGCCAGAGTGGTCACCTGGCACAAACTGGATGCTGCTAATGTCAGCCAGGGGCTGTATGTACAACGCGGGTACTTTCTACAGACTTTCTGGGGTGCAGCTATCCATTTGACTGAGACCCCTCAATGTCAGCAGCAGGACAAAAAATGTAATATATGTAGCTCACATGACCCACATATAATACAGAACAATAAAGCAATATAGATAAAACATGTAGATTAAAAAGTTGGAGGGGGAGTCATGGGGGCCTTGTCCTCACAATATGGATTTATCCTGGACCCTTTTAGGTATCATATTGTGAGAATGGCTCCATAATGTTACACACAGACCTATGACCGAGATAGTCATTGCTGTCTGTAGGAGGTTAAACTATACTGTACTCTCAGGGAACATTTCTATAGTTTTTAACTGCGGAAATGTGCTTCTGTTACCCACTGTATGAGGGGTAACAGAACGCCGGTGATGGAGTGCAGAGAACCACATGGTGGGGCGCAAATCACCGGATCAAAGTCACTAGGTCCATGAGCTTGAAGGCTCAAAGTACTGAAGTACCCCAGGGCATGGTGACTCCTGGGGTGCTTAAAGAGGACCTTTCATCAGATTGGGCACAGGCAGTTCTATATACTGCTGGAAAGCCGACAGTGCGCTGAATTCAGCGCACTATCGGCTTTCCCGATCTGTGCCCTGGGTAAAGCGATATTGTACACTCTATCAGGAACGTCCTTCTTCACAGCAGCGCCTATCGCGCTTCACAGTGTGTGCTGGGAGGAACGCCCCCTCCCCTCCTGATAATACTCGTCTATGGACGAGCACTGTGAGCAGAGAGAGGGGCGTTCCTCCCCGCTCACACTGTGCAGCGCGATAGGCGCTGCTGTGAAGACGGACGTTCCTGACAGAGTGTACAATAGTGCTTTACCCAGGGCACAGATCGGGAAAGCCGATAGTGCGCTGAATTCAGCGCACTGTCGGCTTTCCAGCAGTATATAGAACTGCCTGTGCCCAATCTGATGAAAGGTCCTCTTTAAATTCACTGGCACACTGCACTGCACAGCTTGTGAGCACTCACCCATTATGCTTGGTTCCTGTCTTGCATAGGGAATTTTGATAGATCCACTGGTAAGACCGGGCTGTATCACAGCACTCTTCTCACTTATTTATTTTTTTGTCACTGGATTGAGAGATGTGGATGCCATTTTGGGTTTCCCCCAAAGTCTAGGGGAGGTAGTTGTGTTGCCTTTAGGTTCCTTTCTTCCCTGCTTCCCAGCCCACCTCTGCTTTTTCGGAGTTGGGTAAGTTTTTGATTCCTGATAGTGATGGGGTGAGAGCCCATGCTTTGAGGGGGAGACCATTGGTTCCCTGACCCTTCTGGTGCCTTTTGACTCAGAGGATTTGGGTTTATTTGGGGGGCTTTTCTCTTTTCAGAGAGGTCTTATGACAGATGCCTCCTTGTGCCCCTTTTTTTTTTTTTTTTTTTTTTTTTTAGTGTTGCACGTCCCCAACTATTTTGGCACGAGTAAAAGATGGCACAATCTCAGGGCCTTCAAACAAAAAAAAAGTTTTAAAGTATATACTCAGGGTTCTCTATGTATCATACTGTGGGAATGTCTCCGTAATGTAACACATAGGCTCCTATGACCGGGGAAGTCAGTGCAGCAGATAGAGAGTTAAGACTATCTACGTTTAGACCACCCTTCTCAATACACTAGTGTGTATACCTAGTATATAGCAGTAGCTGCAGGGAAGCATTCATGAGCGCTGATGTTACCTCCCGTCTCCTCCTGGTTCGCTTTCCATTTGCCATGCTTGTGTTTGCTATGCAGATGTGTCTGGTAACAGACAAGGCGGGTGGGGGAGGGGGTTGCATATTCCACCTCCAGGGCTCAGATCACACTGAGCATGTATAAGGAGGTGGAGCTACAGAGCTAAGCCTATTTTCCACTAGATGCATATGCTAATTAAGAAGAGAACAGTTGAATTCTGGGTAACAACTTTTTCCAATTCTTGCACAAGTATTACAGCTTGTATTTGCAGTGCTTGCACAGCTGTAAGCAGTCACAATGTATCCATACTCACAGGGTTCTCTGTGTATCATACTGTGGGAATGTCTCCCTAATGTTACACACAGGCTCCTATGACCGGGGTAGTCAGTGCAGCATGTAGAGGGTTAAGACTATACTTTCAGGGATCATTTCTATAGTTCTTAACTGCGGAAATGTGCTCGAAAGTGACCAAACTCTCCAACCACGAGGAGGAGCTGTAGTGATCTCTCCTGAGCGGGAAGTGAGTTCTCAGTTCTGCTTCATTGCAGGTGCTGGTTGCTATTGATGATCGTTCTCCTTCTCTATTACAGAGAAGGTGGAGGGAGAGATCACAAGCTGAGTGGTTGTGTCTATTACTCTGGTGAAAAAACAGGTAGAAATGTTTACATGCTGATCTGCATAAATCTATATTATGTTTGGTTTGCAAAATTGAGATTGAGACTTTTGTCTATTCTTCTTTATAAAATAGCTTAACCTCAGCCAGATTGGATGGAGAGTGTCTGTGATCAGCAGATTTCATGTCTTGCCACAGATGCTCAATGGGGTTTAGTTCTGGACTGTCACTGAGCCATTCTAATACATGAATATTCTTTGATCTAAACAATTCCACTGTGTCTCTGGCTGTATGTTTAGGATCATTGTCTTTTTGGAAGGTGAATCTCCTTCTTAGTCTCAGGTCTTTTGCAGCCTCCAACAGGTTTTCTTCCAGGATTGCCCTGTATTTAGCTCCATCCATCTTCCCATCAAATCTGGCCAGCTTCACTGTCTCTGCTGAAGAAAAGCCTCTCCATGGTATGATGCTGCCACCATCATGTTTCACAGTGAGGACAATGTGTTCAGGGTGATCAGCAGTGTTAGTTTTCTGCCACACATAGCGCCAGTGGCGTAACTAGGAATGGCGGGGCCCCCGTGGCGAACTTTTGACATGGGGCCCCCCTGACCAACACCTATGACCTCGACAGAACGACCGTCCCCCTCGCATTCCTGCGCGCTCTATTATGCCCCATAGTGTCCCCTGCACACAGTATTATGCCCCATAGTGGCCCCTGCACATACTATTATGCCCCATTGTGGCCCCTGCACACAGTATTATGCCCCATAGTGGCCCCAGTACACAGTATTATGCCCCATAATGAACACCCATGAGCAATTATTATACTCTGAGGTCTTTTCAGACCCCAGAGTATAATAATTGTAGACCGAGGGGGGGGAATACAAACATAAAAACACTGTCATTTATCTATCTCCGGCTCCGCTGCAGTCCTCGGTGGTGTCGGCCATCTTCAATTACGTCAGGATGTCACATGACCTGGGACAAAGGTCCTGGTCAAGTGACGTCAGGGACGTCACACAACTAGGCCCGATGCCTGTCTGGAGCGCGGAGAGGTAAGTAACATGGTTTTTTATGTTCTCTTACTTCTCCTGGGCCTTCGATCATTATACTCGGGGGTCTGAAAAGACCCTCGAGTATAATAATAGTGTTTGTGGGGCCAGTGGCGTCACTTAAGGATCCCAGTCCCTGCCAGGATCGGTAAATAATAGGGCCCACTCCAGCCGGTAACGGCCTATTAAAAAGAAAAAAAACGTAACGGTAGCGACTGTCGCCGAGCTCCTAATGTACCGGGCCTTATGGCAGCTGCTACCCCTGCTACGCCGGTAGTTACGCCACTGTATAGCACTTTGCACTTGGGCAAGAAAGTTCAACTTTGGTTTCCTCTGACCAGAGCACCTTCTTGCACATGTTGGCTGTGTCCCCTATATGGATTGTGGAAACCTACAAACGACACTTCTTATGCCTTTCTTTCAACAATGGTTTTCTTCTTACTTCTTTTCCATAAAGATGGCCAGATTTGTGTGTGCACAATTTATCGTTGTTCTATGGACAGAGTCTCCCATCTGAGCTAGGGATTTCTGTAGCTCTTCCAAAGTGACCATGGACCTTTTGGCTGCTTCTCTGACCTGTGCTCTCCTTGCTTGATCTGTAAGTTTAGGTGAACGGCCATGTATTGGTAAGTTTGCAGTCGTAGAATACTTTTTCCATTTATGGATGATGGATTGAAAAAAGCTTGGGATATGTTTTTATAACCTGACCCTGCTTTAAACTTCTCCACAACTTTATCTCTGATCTGTCTGGTGAGTTCCTTGGTCTTTATGATGCAGTTTCTTCTATAACAAACCACTGAGCCTGTTGGGGGAACACCCCAGGGAGTACATGCTGTAGGTTCCAAATTAAAACAAAATGGCTGCCGAGCTCAGGGAACACAAAGACAGCTGTATATCAAAATGTTCTGACGTTTATTACATGTTACTTAGCTTTTATAGAGGAATAATGTGCTAAGCTTTGTATGCTAATTTAGGCATAACAAACTACATCACATAGCAATGTAAATTATAATTGGTCCGAGTATAGAATGGGCATTTACAAATGATAAGTACGTGCATGCATAATCCATGAGTTAACACAGGATTGTCCATGTCCACCATTTTAGTCTTATGAAACTATTTGCACAGACCTCTAAGATGGATGGTATGTCCTTGGTCTATTAGAACTGGTTTAGGCTGACTTCATATCTTGAGAACATTCTGTCTTTTTATGGGACATGATATACTTATGTACATTCCAACCTTTTCTTCTAAATAAGACAAGAGAACAGAACTGCAAATCTCAAGGTTTAAGCAAACTTCATGAGAGACAACTTGTTATATAATGGAGGATTATGTAGATAATCAGTTTTCCCTTAGTCCTAACAGCAGTACAACATACGGGGTATTTTCTGCCCCTGTGTGCTAATAGGACAGGCGGAATTTTTAATTCCCCCTTGTGTGTTTTTTTAACAAGTAATACACAAAATGTAGGGAGGGAAAGCTTGTGCTGCTGTTAGGACTAATGGAAAACAGATTATCTACATAATCCTCCATTCCCTTACGTCCCCAACAGCAGCACAACATACTGGGATTTGACAAGTAATACCCCTAGGGAGGGTCCACTCATCTCACAGCCTCAAGAACTGCCTGCCCAAAGGCGGTGGCTTCACAGTGAATGGTTACAACAAAGGATGTTGTAAGGGCTCGTTCACATCTGCGCCCAGTCTCCGTTCTGCAGGTTTCCGTTTCCTGCACAAAACAGGCAGTCCGATTTTAAAAAACTGGTTTCGCGGCGGAGAGCATAAAACGCTCACCGCCGCTCATGGCCGGATTCGGTCTGACAGGTTTGCATGCAGAAGACGGAAACCACAGAACGGAGACCCGAACGCTAGTTGTGAACCTAGCGTCAGAGATAAGTGAGTTTGCTGCAGCTGTTCATTGAGAAGGGTTGTCCGAATATAAATAATGACAACCCACAATGGCAGTCTCTGTGCACTGCTTCAGTTGCATGAGATTTAGTGAGATCTCCACTAGGCGGCTGCTGTACATTGCAGTGTACTGGCCACTGATGAGCCCATTAGGTCTTTCATATGCTTTCGCATAGACTGCTACATCGGGATCAAGATCTGACAATATCCCACCCAAAATTCAGTGTCACTTACAACCCTGATAAAATGCTGCTTATATAACAGTGGCAGCTGCAGGGAAGCATTCACGAGCGCCGATGTTACCTCCCGTCTCCTCCTGTTTCGCTTTCCATTTGCCATGCTTGTGTTTGTTTAGTAGCAGACAAGGTGGGTGGAGGAGGGGTAGCATATTCCACCTCCAGGGCTCACATCACACTGACCATGTGTAAGGAGGCGGAGCTACAGAGTTCAGCCTGTTCTCCACTAGTTGCATTACGTTGCATATGCTAATTAAGATAAGAGAACAGTTGAATTCTGGGTAACAACTTTTTCCAATTCTTGCACAAGTATTACAGCTTGTATTTGCAGTGCTTGCACAGCTGTAAGCAGTCACAATGTATCCATACTCACAGGGTTCTCTGTGTATCATACTGTGGGAATGTCTCCCTAATGTTACACGCAGGCTCCTATGACCGGGGCAGTCAGTGCAGCATGTGGAGGGTTAAGACTATACTTTCAGGGATCATTTCTATAGTTCTTAACTGCGGAAATGTGCTCGAAAGTGACCAAACTCTCCAACCACGAGGAGGAGCTGTAGTGATCTCTCCTGAGCGGGAAGTGAGCTCTCAGTTCTGCTTCATTGCAGGTGCTGGTTGCTATTGATGATCGTTCTCCTTCTCTATTACAGAGAGGGTGGAGGGAGAGATCACAAGCTGAGTGGTTGGTTCTGGTGAAAAAGTAGATAATTATTTGTATAGTGATAGGGTATGGGGGCACTCGTCCACATTAGGGAGAGTGTTCGCCTACATAAGCAGTACGGAGACTTACAAGTCATTCCTGCTCTGCTACGGATTATGGGTAAAAAAAATATGCAAATCTACTCTCCTGGATGGAATTAGGAGAACAGAGTGCACTCTGTACACCACCCTATAGAGGGCGGCATCCTTAACATCATGAACGACTCAGTTATAAAGTCTTTTAATCATAATGTGGATTTAATTGCTAAATCAGTATTTCTGTCCCAAAAGGAACAGATTCCCAACTATGGACAGCGCTGTTTCGGCCTATTGGGCCTCCTCAGCATAGTGTAGGGATACTGATTTACTGATTGTATAGTGATACACATAGATTTCTCCCGCTATAGTGACATAGCTGTCACTAAGATGGTTAAAATTGTTAAGCCAGGGGGACTATTGTGTCCGCTCGGCAAGTTTGAAACAACGCCTCCTTCCCTGCCTCTCACATCTCCCTCCTGCAATGAAGTGACACAGGAGGAAAGGAGGGGCAGGCCAGAAAGTTTTTCGGCACAGCGCTGCTCTCCTTTTGCTTCGTACAGACAGGACAGGAACGGGACACAGATGCACGTCTATAAGACGCACCCCCATTTTCCTCCCATATTTGGAGGAAAAAAGTGTGTCTTATAGTCCGAAAAATATGGTAATTCAATTAATTTCATTCTGTTGCCCTTTAGTGACAGATTACAACCATGTCCGTTTTTTCAAGCAGACAAAAAAATCCTACATGCAGGACTTTTCTGTCCGTTTGAAAAAATGGACAGCAAGTGTCCGTTTTTTTAACATTAAGGTCTATGGACAACGGACAGTAACTGATAGACATCAGTTACTGTCCGTTTGTGTTCGTTATGATAGGTGTCCGTTTTGGTTTTTTTTCCTGTACAGTAATCGCCATAGAGGGAAAAAAAAGTAATAAAAAAAATGCCAAACTGCCGTTTTCTCACTGTTTTGCCTCTGATAAAAATTTGAATAAAAAGTGACCAAAGCAATAGCAATTCCCCAAAATGGTATAACTGAAAAGTACACCCGGCCCCGCAAAAAAAAAAAAAAGACAGACTATGCATAAACGGAAGTATAAAAATTTTACAGGTGTCAGAATATGAGGTCTCTTAGAAAAATAAATTGGCACAGTTTTGGATTTTTGCTAAGGGGTTAAAATGTAAATAAAATTTGGTATCCCTAGAATCGTACCGAAACATAGAATACAGGTGACATGTCATTTTGGCTGCACAGTGAATGCCGTAAAAACGAAGCTTGTAGGAAAGTCGCAGAAATGCACTTTTTCTTGAAATCCACCCCATTCTGATATTTTTTCCAGCTTTCCAGTACATTGTACAGAATAATTAATGGTAGCCGGGGGCTACACGGTGGCTCAGTGGTTAGCACTGCAGCCCTGCAGCACTGGGTCCTGGCGCCCAAATCCCGCCAACGGCAAAAAACCATCTGCAAGGAGTTTGTATGTTCTCCCCATGTTTGCATGTTTCCATCCCATATTCCAAAAAGACATACTGATAGGGGAAAAATATGTACATTGTGATCTCTATGTGAAGCTTACAATCTACATTTAAAATATAATAATAATAATTAATGGTAGCCTCATGAAGCAAAATTTGTCCTGCAAACATTAAAACCTCATATGGCTCTGAGAGCAGAGAAATAAAAAAGTTATGGGGTTTGGAAGAGGGGAAGTCAAAAGCAGAAAACAAAAAACGCCCATGGCGGGAAGGGGTTAAAGATCTTTTCTCCTACCGGTATATAGAAGTCCGCATCTGAAAATAGCCTCATAGACGAAAAATATGCCCTGAAAGAGGAAAAACACCACAAAAAGCCCACTGTTACTAATAGACAGTGAAAACTAAGACCAGGCTGTGTGAAAGTGAGGCGGATTAATCTGTCTGGGGACAACTGGACGTACTGGCGGCAGATTAGCCATGTGGTTCTCAACAGTGGCCAATACACTGCAATGTACAGCAGCCGAATAGTGGAGATCTCACTAAGTCTCATCCACGTGCTATAACTACAGAGACTGGCATTATGGGTTGTCACTATCTACATTTAGACAACCCTTCTCAATACACTAGTGTGTATACCTAGTATATAGCAGCAGCTGCAGGGAAGCGTTCACGAGCGACATCCTGTTTTACTTTCCATTTTCCATGCTTGTGTTTGCTATGCAGATCTGTCTAAAGAAAAAGTTGTTTTTGTAACGTGTTAGCCAGTGGGTAGGAAATATAAAAAAATTTTTAAAAAAACTTCAAAAGTCTTCAGTAGATGATATCTTTTTTAATGGCTAATAGAGATGAGCAAACACTGTTCGGATCAGCCGTTCCGAACAGCATGCTCCCATGGAAATGAATGGAAGTACCTGGCATGGCGACCGGCCGCCGGCAAAGTGTACGTGCCAGGTGCTTCCATTCATTTCTATGAGAGCGTGCTGTTCGGAACGGCTGATTCGAACAGTGTTCGGTCATCTCTAATGGCTAACTCAGATGTGTCTAGTAATAGACAAGGCAGATGGGGGAGGGGGTAGCATATTCCACCTCCAGGGCTCAGATCACACTGACCATGTGTAAGGAGGCGGAGCTACAGAGCTAAGCATGTTTGATGCTTGACGTTGCATATGCTAATAAAGATAACAACAGTTGAATTCTGGGTAACAGCTTTTCCAATTCTTGCACAAGTATTACAGCTTGTATTTGCAGTGCTTGCACAGCTGTAAGCAGTCACAATGTATCCATACTCACAGGGTTCTCTATATATCATACTGTGGGAATGTCTCCCTAATGTTACACACAGGCTCCTATGACCGGGGCAGTCAGTGTAGCATGTAGAGGGTTAAGACTATACTTTCAGGGATCATTTCTATAGTTCTTAACTGCGGAAATGTGCTTGAAAGTGACCAAACTCTCCAACCACGAGGAGGAGCTGTAGTGATCTCTCCTGAGCGGGAAGTGAGCTCTCAGTTCTGCTTCATTGCAGGTGCTGGTTGCTATTGATGATCGTTCTCCTTCTCTATTACAGAGAGGGTGGAGGGAGAGATCACAAGCTGAGTGGTTGGCTCTAAATCATCTGGTAAACCACAGATATAACTACTTGTATGGTGGTTTTTTGACCTGTTCTATATCACATGCTCCACAAAGTCCCTTGCATGGCATAATGTTCCATAGTAGCTCCTATACAGTATTATATGCTTCTCGGTGGCCCTTGCACGATATAATATGGATTGTACATGCACAGCCCATATTATATGGTGCTGTATGCTGGCTATTTGTCATTGACCCAGCTTCATTACATTTACCTTTGCCTCCTTTCAGCTCCGGGCCTGGGACATCATCGTTGGCCGGCACCTCCTCTTTGTGACGCATGGGCAATCCAGTGGGCGGCCTACACACACACTGAAGAGGCAGCCTTCCAGTGATGATGTCCCGGGATCCAGATATCCACAGGAGAAACGTTAACAAGAGATTCTATCATTGTTGACAGTGGTTTTGAGATAAAGACATTCCTGGATAGCCTTTAAAAAGGCTATTCTACTACTACCTTTTTTTTTCGATTCTCCCCGCCGCTCTGTTCTAATCCTGGTTAATTACTTCATGTAAATGAGCCCACTGAGCAACCTGGGTGTTCACCAGGGCCTCCGAGCACCCGCCCACGTCATACCTTTATTTACGCCCCTCCAGTGCTTGTGCTCCTTCTGACCCTCCTCCTCTCTGGATGTTCTTCCTGCCACATCATGCTACTGCATTTGAATTCTTGGGCATGCGCAGCTCCATTCAGAGCGGTACTGAGCATGTCCGAACGCCATTTTGTTGTAGCTCGCTGTAGGACCTTTTTAAAGGCTATCCAGGCATGTCTTTATCTCAAAACCAGTGACACCATTGATAGAATCCCTTTAAATATAATGTGGTTGGAGGGTGGGCTTCTCTCCAGTGACATTACAGGGTGCAGATATCCATTAGACCGAGACCCCACAACATCAGCCGTAAGACAAGAAATGTAATATATGTAGGTAGTAGAGAGCAGTTACATCACAAGTCAGCCGAGAAAAAATAGTCTTAAACTCAAATGTTCTAATATCCTCCATACGGTCCATAATAAATGCTGAAGTCTGTACAACTGACATCCTGAAGTCTGGACGTTCCGTGGGGGAAGTCTGGGACCTCACACGGCATAAACGCCGCGGAAAAGACGGCTGTGTTTTATAGTTGCAGCAAAATAGTTAAGTGGATGGTTTGAAAGTAATATAGAAATCTGGGCAAGGCGGACATTATAAGAACATTAATTAGGATTTTCTATAGAATTTATTAACATTAGCACATGAAAATTTAAAAAATAGTTTTTTTTTTCCAATATAATGTCAATTTTCTCAAGATGATAAAGGTGCACTAGCGCTCCTCAATTTCTGGTAAATATGGCATTACTCCATTGGTCATAAGTGGCTGTATGGGCACCAACGGAACTGATTGGAAAGAGAGCTATTTAGCTTTTGGCCGGGAGGAGTTGGTTGCATTAGTTTTTGAAGTGTTATTTCACATTTGCAGAGCCACTGAGGTATCCGAACAGTGTAAACCTCCCAAAAGTGACTCTATTTTGGAAATTACACCCCTCTAGGAATGTATCCAGATATGTACCGTATATTAAATATTCTGATATCAAAGGTGTTTTATAAAATATTTGGATGTGGAAAATGTTTTTTTTCTCCAATGAAACCTTTTTTTTTCTCTAGGTTTTTTATTTTTAGAAGGGAATAAAAGATAAAATATAACTCACAATTTTTTTAAGCGATTTCTCCTAAACACAGTCATTCCCCCACATACACCACAGAGCGTTTCCATAAATATATTTCTACAATAGACAACAGATATCAAGGCTGCTGGAATCCCAACATGATGGAAGATTACTGCTGGTTTTTGCAACGGGAAAATTTGACCGTTCACAAACACAAAAGCAAATGCCTGAAGCACTTTTAACAGTCCTGGGCCTTGCTCAGCTAAGACTTTTAACCCCTTCCCAACATCCGCCGTAATAGTACGGCACTGCCGGGAAGGACTTCCCGCAAACCTGTGTGTGCACCATGTCCTGCGGGTGTCAGCCGTATGTTACGGCTGACAATGCCCCGTAACACCCGCGGTCGGAACCGGGTCCAAACGCGGGTGTTAACCCCTGAGATGCCGGCGGTCAACATGACCACCGGCATCTCCGGAGTTTCTGTCTGTTATGGTGCCGATCGGCACCCCCCCCGCGCGCCGGTTTCGGGGGGTGCCGGTGTTCATAGGGGGCAGCCCCATCACTTACCTCCTTCATGCACCTGGTTGATCCTGCCCAAAAAGGAAGCTGTCAGCCTGTAACACATGTATTGCAGCGTATGTCTAGTGAAGCGGTGATCAGCCAATCACTGCTTCAATCCCCCATGGGGACAGAAAAAAAAAGTTAGAAAAAAGTAAAAATAAAGTTTAAAATAAATTGGAAATAAATAAAGCCCCAAAAATCCCTTTTCCCCATATAAAATGTTTTATTATGTAAAATAAAGAAAAAGAGAAAAAAACATATTTGGTATGACCGCGTCCGTAATAACCTGAACAATAAAATTAAAACATTATTTAACCTGAACGACGTAAAAAAAACGTAGAAAACCACACAAAATAATGATTATTCACCACCTTTCCCTTACAAAATGTTGAATAAAAAGTAATCAAATGGTCAGATGAAAACCAAAATGGTGCCAATAAAAAGAAGAGGTCTTCCCGCAAAAAATAAGCCCTCAACCAGCTCTGTCTAGCGAAAAATAAAAATGTTATGCCTTTCAGAAGATGGCGATGCAAAAATAATTGATTTTTTTCCCTAAATTGAATTTTATTCTGCACAAATAGCAACGCATTAAAAAATCATATAAATGAGGTATCACCGTAACTGTACCGACCTGCAGAATAAAGGTAACACGTTACTTATGCTGTACGCTGCACGGGAAAAAAATAAAAAATGCTAAAAAGCAATGCCAGAATTGATGTTTCCTTTTACATCCCACCCAGAAAGAATTAATACAATGTAGTCAATAAGTTACAGGCCCCAAAATGTTGGCATTGAAAAGTACATCTAATACCGCAAACACCAAGCCCTCATATGGCCACATTGCCAGAAAATAAAAATCTAGCTTGTACAATGTGAAGACAAAAACCCCAAAAGTCGCCAAATCATTAGGACATAAGTGGCTGCGAATAGAAGGAAATGTATAAGCTGTGCGAGCGTTTTCAGGGGACACCCCATATTTAGAGCTTATGAGAGATAATACACCAGCGCTGATCCCCCAGAATGCCCCTCTTCCCCATCCGTGTCATAGGAGCTAGTGGGAAAATAGAATGGGATTTGGTGTACCCAATTTACTCCGCACAGCTTACATATTCACTTCGGGGTTACTAATTCTCACTACATTACTTGATAAATTCTTTGAGGGGTGCGGTTTTCAAAATAGGGTCACTTTTTAGAGGTTTCCACTGTTTTGACACCTCAAGGGCTTTGTAAATGCGACATGGCTCCTGAAACTGATCACAGCCAGATCTGCCCTCTAAAAGCTCCTTAGCGCACCTTCCCTTCTGCGTCTCACTGTGCGTCCATATATTAGTTTACACCCACAAGTGGGGTACTATGGTAGTCGGGAGAACTTGCCTAACAAATTGTGGGATGCGTTTTCTCCTTTAACCCCTTGTGAATGTGCAAATTCTAGGGCTAAACGAAAATATTAGTAAAATCACATTTGAAAATTTCACCTCCATTTTGTATTAATTCCTGTTAAGCACTTATAGGGTTAAATTACTAGGTATATGTTGTTTTGGCTTATTTAAGGGGTGCAGTTTTGAAAATGGGGTGATTTATGGGGGGTTTAATACAAGGGTCTTTCAAAACCTCTTCATAACTGGATTAGTCCCTTAAAAAATGGGTTTTAGAAATTTCTTTTAAAATTTTGAATATTGTTGTTTCACTTGTAAATCTTATAATGTCCGTAAAAAATAAAAGGATGACTAAAGTTTGATGCCGACATAAAGCAGAGATCTGGGACATGAGAATTATGATATAATTTTGGCGGTCTGAGTATCTGTATGCAATGCACATCATTTCAAACTTTATAAAATGCATATTTTTCAAATTTTCCACCAAATTTCCTATTTTTTCATAATTAAACACAAAACATATCAACCAAAATTTACCACTAACATGAAGTACAATGTGTTATGAAAAAACAGTCTCAAAATCACTTTGGTAAGTTATAGCATTCCAAAGTTATTGCCACATAAAGTGACACGTCTGTTTTGAAAAATCGAGCTTCGTCAGGAAGTCAAAAAGTGCCATCGGCGGGAAGGGGTTAAACTGAAAAATGAGACTTTTTGAAATTTTATTCCATTACATTTTCATACACTGATTACTAGGAAATCTTTGATGTAGATCAGGAAATTGTTGGAGTAAAACTCGTTCTGTTCAAAATTATTCACTGCTTTCCAAGTGTTTAATTCATTTAGGCATACTTATGCATAGCAACATTTCCTGACTTGCTACAACTATTCTGACTTCGGATTTGCAATCTGCGCACTTGATTTAGTATAGGACAGATGGTTTTTGCCCAGTAGTAGACGAAAAGTTTTTTTTTTTTTTTTTTTTTTGTGTGGTGATATTGATGAGAACTGCTGTTTGGTCAGAAGAGAAGCAACACCACTAGGTTTTTGGTAGGCAAATTTTGCTGGAATAATTTTCAGGTGCAATTACACATTTGCTGAGCCACTAAGGGTGCATTAACACTACGTAACGCCAGCGTGTATCACAGCCGTACACGCTGGCGTTACAGCAGGGCTGCCGGACACTTCCCATTCATTTCTATGGGAGCCGGCATGCGAGCGCTCCCCATAGAAATGAATGGAAAAAAGCAGTCCATTCATTTCTATGGGGAGCGCTCGCATGCCGGCTCCCATAGAAATGAATGGGAAGTGTGCGGCAGCCCTGCTGTAACGCCAGCGTGTACGGCTGTGGTACACGCTGGCATTCCGTAGTGTGAATGCACCCTAAGGTTGAAAAGTACCAAGAAGTGACCCCATTTTATAAGATACATCCCTCAAACTTTATCAAGGGGAATATTGATCATTTTGATCTCACAGATGGCTTCCAAAAGCTGTACACAATATACTGGACACTGAAATTGTGCATTTCAGGAAACAAAATTACCACAACACCTTGTGGGACAAAATTCTTGGTTTCTCGAGGGAATCCATTTTCCTAGGACATCAGAGACTCTTCATTGTTTTAAAGGGGCTCTATCACAGGGAAAAGTCATTTTTATCTAACACATGCTTGCATAGGCTTTAGAAATGCTATTCCACACTTACCTTTTGTATGTAGATTGCCTCAGTGGTCTCTGAATAAGTCCGTTTTTATTAATATGCTAATGAGCTTCCAGCCAGCTCAGGAAGCTGAGTCATCATCATCAGCCTCCTCTCTCCCATAGAAAACAATAGGAGTGGTGTGCACGATCTATCGTGCACCAGTCTAATTAACGTATGAATAAAAACGGACTTATTCAGAAACCACTGAGGCAATCTACATACAAAAGGTAGGTGTGGAATATACTTTCTAAAGGCTATGCAAGGATGTGACTAGTTAAAAATGACTTTTCCTAGTGATAGAGCCTCTTTAAAGGCAGTCTGTCAGGCCCAAAATGCCTCTGAAACCAATAATAGTACTGTGAAGTGGCCTTTAATAGGTGCGGAAACATACCCCTGTGTTCACAAACTGATGAACTCATGCATGAGATAATCATGCCTTTATGCACTTTCTGAGTAGTATTTGTTAAAGGGATTCTATCATCGGGAAAACTCATTTTTTAACTAAGCATATATTTGCATATCCTTTAGAAAGGCTATTCTACACATATCTTTTGTTTGTAAATCCTCTCAGATGTTTTTTAATTAGCCGGCTTTTATTGATATGCTAATTATGTTAATTAAGATAGGAGAACAGTTGAATTCTGGGTAACAAATTTTCTCAAATCTTGTCTAAGTATTACAGTTTGTACTTGCAGTTCTTGCACAGCTGTAAGCAGTCACAATGTATCCATACTCACAGGGTTCTCTGTGTATCATACTGTGGGAATGTCTCCCTAATGTTACACACAGGCTCCTATGACCGGGGCAGTCAGTGCAGCATGTGGAGGGTTAAGACTATACTTTCAGGGATCATTTCTATAGTTCTTAACTGCGGAAATGTGCTCGAAAGTGACCAAACTCTCCAACCACGAGGAGGAGCTGTAGTGATCTCTCCTGAGCGGGAAGTGAGCTCTCAGTTCTGCTTCATTGCAGGTGCTGGTTGCTATTGATGATCGTTCTCCTTCTCTATTACAGAGAGGGTGGAGGGAGAGATCACAAACTGAGTGGTTGGTTCTATTACTCTGGTGCAAAATCAGATAGAAATACTTGTATAGTGATATTCATAGATCTCTCCCACTGTGTGTAAGTATAATACAGCTAACAAAAAATGATGATTTATTGGGAGCTTCTGGGACTGCTACGAGGTTCCTTCATCAGGCTGGTATAACACAATATCTGAAGGCAAGCACATTTATACAGGAATATAGTGTATGATGAGTTTTATGATCCCTTCAGAGAACCTTCCTGTGAGCTGACATTTTTTTTGGACTTACCCTGTGTTCCCGATAATTTCTCTTCCGAAATATATGACCTGTCTTAGGTGAAGGGGGGGAGGAGTGTCTTATTTTCAGGGAAACAGGGTATCTGTTTATTTGCTTGTACTGCTTTCCATCAATTGTGCATCAAACACTGTATTCCTGTATAAATGCGATTTCCTCCAGAAATTGTGTCATACCATGCCTGATGAAGAGACTTAGTAGTCTTGGACGCTTGCAATCTGTCATCATTTTTGTTAGCCATTAAAAAAGGTATCAACTACTGAAGACTCTCAATCTTTACATATAATTCATCTGTCAGTATGATTGTTGAATTAGTTAAATGTAAGTTTGCTGCAGCAGTTTATTGAGAAGGATTGTCTGAATGTACCGTATATACTCAAGTATAAGCCAACCCGAATATAAGCCGAAGCCCACATTTTGCCACAAAAAACTGGGAAAACTTATTGACTCGAGTATAAGCCTGGGGGGGGGGGGGAATGCAGCAGCTACTGGAAAATTTCAAAAATTAAAATGGTTGGAGTTTTTGGATGTAGTAGGTGCTGGGAAAGGGGAGGGGGTGTTTTGGTTGTCTGTCTGCCCTTCCCTGAGCTTGAGGACTGTTTTTTTTCTTCCTCCAAATGGAGTTCAGTTTGACTGAATATAGGGTATCTGCAGTGCTCCTATTAATCCCTTTCCGACGGAACAGGATCCCCGTAGATACCTTATATTCAGTAGACCGGGCACTTTCAGACACAGGGATACCTAATGTTAATGTGTTTTACAGTAATTTTCTACTTTTGTATGTATTCTAGAAAAAGGAGTGATTTACAACTTTTATTTTTTTAAATGTTTTTTTTTTCTTTTGCACTATTTTATGGGAGATTCTATACATTAATATTGTGGCTGGTCATAGACCTCCCGTCCTAAAAATAAAAAATAATTTAAAAAAAAAAAAAAGGACTCTGTTTTTGGGTCCCCATGCAAACGTTAGTGTGATCCTAGCATAACTGTGATAAAAGCTGCATTTCTTTTCGAACATAAGGTTTGTGACACCCCAGTCATGTCTCTTCAAAAACATTTTGTGGTATTTTTTAAGTCTTGTAAACAAATTTCAAGTGCCGTCCGGGCCTTCATGCACGCCCGCAACCTGAGCAAGACGCGCTTCTGCCCCAGATGTCCCCTCAGGGAGGAGACAACCCACCATCTTTTCTGGGAGTACCCGTTTGCTCAGGGTCTGTTCAGTGGCGTAACTAGGAATGGCGGGGCCCCGTGGCGAACTTTTGACATGGGGCCCCCCCGACACCAAAGATCTCGACTGAGTCCCTCCTACGCATTCCTGCGCGCTCTATTATGTCCCATAGTGGCCCCTGCACACAGTATTATGTCCCTTAGTGGCCCCTGCACACAGTATTATGTCCCTTAGTGGCCCCTGCACACAGTATTATACCCAATAGTGGCCCCCTGCACACAGTATTATGTCCCTTAGTGGCCTCTACAGGACTAAATACTGTCACGTCACCCGCTGACCGCTATACCAGGACAAATTGTGGATAAAAAAAAATCTGGTCATGTGCATTACAATTTAGTAACTCCATGTGCCTCATATTAATAACAGTTAACCCCATCATCTCCCTCACATTAACCCCTGTCTGCCTCACCATAAGAGTTACTGATATGTGAGAGACATGGAGGTAATAATAAAGTATCTTCATTACTATTACCCCCATGTCTCTCACATATCAGTAACTCTTATGGTGAGGCAAACAGGGGTTAATGTGAGGGAGATGATGGGGTTAACTGCTATTACTATGAGGCACATGGAGTTACTAAAACACAAGTAATCCCCCCAAATGCCTGATAGTAATAAGTAACCCCAGTACGTACCTGTGTAGCTTCAGTTTCTTTTTCCTGGAGCAGCTTCTTCCTCTTCTCTTCTGTGCTGGACGGCAGGGATAAGCCCCGCCTCCTCCTCTCATTGGTGGGCAGAGGACAGCAGAGAAAGGGAGGGGGGAGAGAGGGGGGGAACGTCCTGCAGCGCTGACAGGAGCCAGACCTGCAGCTCTTGTGTGTCAGCCGTTGCTGCAGCTTCGGGGCCCCCTGTTGGTGGAAAGTATTCCACCAACAGGGGCCCCCGATCATTATACTCGGGGGTCCGAAAAGACCTCCGAGCATAATGATAGCAGCGGTAGCAGCTGTCACCGGGCCCCTAATGTCCCGGGCCCTGTGGCAGCTGCTACCACTGCTATGGTGGTAGTTACGCCACTGGGTCTGTTGGATGCTCTGGAAGATGAACTGCAGGACTCTGGACTCTGAACGCCGTATGAACTGCTTTAAGGACGATATCTGGTTCACCAGAAACAGGCTTGTTCTCATGAGGGAACAGGTCACCACTCAGGACTGTTGCAGACTGATCCACAGTCTGCTCCGGGACTACTCCATCTTGGATAGCCTGAGAGATGAAGAGGACTAAGGACTTTTTCTTCCACCTGTTTATTCAATTGTTTTTTGCTGAGGTATCGTATTGAATGTGTTTTGCAAAATGTGTTGTCTTTGGCAAAGCTCCAGGCCAGTGTTCTTCTCCCTACAAATTTCAAGTGGCATTTTTAACCCTTTCCCTACATCCACCATACTAGTACGGCAGATGCCGGGCGTTTATTTATGGTGGCTGCTCGGGAGCCAGGCGGCCGCCACAGCTATCAATGTCTGCTGTTTTATACCGATTTCGGGCATTAACCCCTCTGGCGCCTTGGTCAAAACTGACTGAGGCGCCATTTTATTGGTTGCGCCTGGGCGCCGCCATTTTCCTAGCGATCCCAGGCACGCGGAGCAAACTCCGGGGCTTGCGTCCCGTTTCTATGGCAGCTGGGAGCCTTGTGAAGGCTCTCCAGCCTCTCATTCAGTATTTTCTGAATGTCCGATTTTTCCAATACATTAGCATTATAATGCATTGCATTAGTGATCAGATTCCCTGGGGTTCAAATTCCCTAGGGGGTCTAATCAATACAAAACAAAAAATAAAAAAAAAGTATTAAAAATTCAAGTCACCCTCTTTCCTTAGAACACATATAATAGTACTTAAAGGGGTATTCCCACGCCGCATACTCACCAGTCTTCGCTGCTGTAAAATCTTCTTTCTTCCTGCTTTGTTGCGCCATTGGTGGGCAGGGTTACATATACAAAGCCAGCGGCGAGATGACGTCGCTTCTATGCCGCTGGCCCTGCGTGCGCGCTCCCGATGCAGCTAGACATCGGACGTACAGCGAATAAATGGTGAGACCAGTCAGTTCCCCAGCCTTCAGAACAAAGGGGAGGTTGTAGCCAAGGCTCAGGTCACACTAACCATTTGTAAGGAGGCGGAGCTACAGAGCTAAGCCTATTCTCCACTAGATGCATATGCTAATTAAGACAGGAGAACAGTTGAATTCTGGGTAACAACTTTTCTTAATTCTTGTCCAAGTATTACAGCTTTTATTTGCATTGCTTGCACAGCTGTAAGCAGTCACAATGTATCCATTCTCACAGGGTTCTCTATATATCATACTGTGGGAATGTCTCCCTAATGTTACACACAGGCTCCTATGACCGGGGCAGTCAGTGCAGCAGGTAGAGGGTTAAGACTATACTTTCAGGGATCATTTCTATAGTTCTTAACTGCGGAAATGTGCTTGAAAGTGACCAAACTCTCCAACCACGAGGAGGAGCTGTAGTGATCTCTCCTGAGCGGGAAGTGAGCTCTTAGTTCTGCTTCATTGCAGGTGCTGGTTGCTATTGATGATCGTTCTCCTTCTCTATTACAGAGAGGGTGGAGGGAGAGATCACAAGCTGAGTGGTTGGTTCTATTACTCTGGTGAAAAAAACAGATTTATAATACGGCTATTGTTGTGATTAAACTGTTAACATAATAAATTGCTAGTTTGTTTCAGTTGCTAATTGGGCAGGGTTATCCAAATGTAGATAGTGATAACCCACAATGCCAGACTCTGTAGTTATAGCACATGGATGAGATTTAATGAAATCTCCACTACAAGACTACTGTTTAGTACTAATTTGTCGAGAGTACATCCAGTTGTCCCCAGACAGATTAATCCGGCTCATTTTCTTTTTTTTTTCTTCTCTTTTTTAAATGTAGAATGTGAATCCCCAAATAGAGCTCACAATGTACATTTTTTTCCTATCAGTATGTCTTTGTAGTATGGGAGGAAATCCATGCAAACACAGGGAGAACATGCAAACTCCTTGAGGATGTTGTTCCTGGCAGGATTCGAACCCAGGACTCCAGTGCTGCAAGGCTGCAGTGCTAACCACTGAGCCACCGTTTTGCCCCCATTAATCCAGCTCATTTTCACACAGTCTGGTCTTCATTTTCACTGTCGATTAGTAACAGTGGGCTTTTTGTGGTTTCACTTTCAGGGCATATTTTTAGTCTGAGGCTTTTATCGATGTAAACTTCTATATATCGGTAGGAAAAAAGGTCTTTAAAGGGATTCTATCATTAAAATCACTTTTTTTCTTGATCACACGTAGGAATAGCCTTAAGAAAGGCTATTCTTCTTCTGCCTTTAGATGTCTTCTCCGCGCAGCCGTTTGGTAGATATCCCAGTTTTCGTCTGTATGCAAATGAGTTCTTTTGCCGCACTGAGGGTGGTCTCCAGCGCTCAAACAGCACTGGAGGCGTCCTTAATGCTGCGCTAGAACTCTACAGGGTCGCCTCCATCTTCTTCAGGAAAGGCCTCTCTTCTTCCAGAGCTGGGTTCAAACTTCTACGCATGCGCAGTTGGCTCTGCCATCGGTACTTGGTAGTCGAAATCTGTTCTGTTCCAGCATCTGCAGATAGCCGTATCCTTCCTTCAACACCAGGTATGGCTAATACTCAGAGAAAGTTTCTGGGGTTTCTCCTGGACTCAGAACACATGGAAATTTCCTTAACACCTGCAACGAAAGAGAGATTGATCACAGCGGTCCGGTATCTCAGAATACTCCTAGTGTCCATCAGAACAACTATGAGAGTCTTGGGCCTAATATCATCCTCAGCCATGGCAGTCCCTTGGGCTTTATGGCATTTGCGTCCTCTCCAGATGGAAGTTCTGAAGGCCTGGGATTGTACTCCTCTTAATCTCAACAGAATGATCAGACTTTCTCCCAGTATTCATCTTTTCCTCAGATAGTGGATACACCTAAAAGACGGAATGTACAGGGATAGGGAGCCCATCTGTTCGCGAAGACTGTACAAGAAGTCTGGAGCGGGCTAGAGTCGAAGACATTGTACAACTGGTAGGAACTCAGAGCCGTCAACCTGGCACTACTTCATTCCTCTCCTCTTCTCAGAGGGAGAGTGGTCAAGATTTGGTCAGACAGTATGATAACCCTTAATTACCTGAACAAACAGTGAGGCACCAAATCACTATCTCTCCTCAGGTAGGCAGGTCTGATTTTTTTTTTTTTTTGTTGGTGGAGAAAAAAGTGTCACACTTATCCTCCGTTCACATCAGCGGCTCCTTGAATGTAGTAGCAGATCAGTTGAGTCAGGATTTTACTGTATCTGGAGAATGGTCCCTCAATCCAGAAGTCTTTCATAAAATTACCCTGAAGTGGGGTCTCCCGGAAGTGGATCTCATGGTAACCATCTAACCAGACTCAAAACTAAGGTAGAGATGTTCTGCTCTCTGTATCAGAAGGACAATCCCTTGGCAGTGGATTCCCTGCCCATCCCTTGGAGGTTGAGGCTGGCGTACATCTTCACTCCAATTTCCATGATACCACTGGTATTGATGAAAGTCAGACAGGACCAAGTCTCTGTGATAGTCATCCTACCATTCTGGCCAAAGAGAACTTGGTTTGCCCAGCTCATGTACATGAGTTGAGGGATCTTTTGCAGGCTTACCCTTTTCCAGATCCTGATTTCCCAAGGAACTCAGAAGTTCCAGGATCTGAGGAGATTCAACCTGACAGCCTGGAGGTTGACCAATCCCTATGGAGATCTAGTGGACTGTCAAAAGCCATCCTAAAGACTCTTTCTGCGCCAGAGCAGAATCTACCAATAAGAGCTACTTAAGGATCAGTAACATCTTCAAGGTTCGATGTTCTAGATGGGAGGTTGATAGTTCAAGAGCTGCTGTAGGTGTGATTTTGGACATTCTTCAGGGCAATTGGATAGGCGGCCTTTCTCCGGCCAAACTTAAGGTGCAGGTTTCAGCCTTACCCATCTGCTTAGGCAGGCGATTCTCTGAAGACCCCCAAATTATTAGATTTCTTAAGGGAGCAATGAGACTTAGACTGGTGGTTTCAACCCCAGTTGCCCAGTGTGATCTGGTGACGGTTCTTTTAGGTCTTTGTGGATGACCTTTTGATCCTTTAGAGGATATAGACCTTAAATCAACATCTGGGCGACATTTTGCATATTTGTGACACCCCTATTGCTCGACATGTAAGATTGTCACACCAAGGTGATGATGCATCAAGTTCATGGGTATTGATCTCATTAAACCCCCTGCCCGTAAGGGGGGTTGGGATCGTTTGATCATACAAGCAGAGACCAGGTGTATTTTCCATTTAAATACAGTTTATCCCCTTGGTCTCAATGAACAGTTAAGTTTTACATCTTTCATTTAATCAGAGTTAACTGTCTTTGACTCATTGATCCAACCTTTTTTTGATCCACTCTTTGTATGAGTTATGATTTATACCTGTTTGAATACCCTTTTGCACTAATTCCACATTTAGTATTAGATTGCTGCATTATTTTTGGTACGGTTTTGCATTGTTAGCCGTCCATGTTATCTCACAAGATGCTGTGTTTCGTTCAGAACCTTGTTCTAGTTCAGCTATGACACTTTAGCTGACTTCCTTAAGTTAGGTCTATGCACAGGGGTGTTAGCTGTGATACTCACGTATTCTCGCTCAGTTGTCTTAGGGTGCTCACTGCGCGTGCTCGAGTTTTCATTTTCTCCCGTATATGCAGTGGCACCTTCTGGCTGACTGGTAGTGCCTGCGCATGCTCGATTTTTCAATTGAACGCACGCACTCACTGATTATTTATGCTTAGCGTCCCACATAGGTCACACTCTGTCTGGGGTCTGCTTTCATCCCTAATGCACCTGCTGGCATTACAACACTGCTACACGCTTTTTCTCTACCGGTATCTCCTTCTCTCCACATTTGTCTCCTGTCCACCAAATGAGGGCTATTGTCCGTGAATGAGAAGTGTGTCAGTGTTGGATTTAAAAGTGTGACCCCTAGTGTTATCTAAATACTGATGCACTTTGTATAATTGTTGTTTGTTTAAGGTACTGTTTGTGTGCCATTAACCCCTGATGAGTCAGGGTGTATAATCTTACCTTTCCACTCAGACAAAACATGCATGGCATGTTAATGATACACTTTTTGTCACCTTTTCTATTACTGTTGTTATCATGAGTGCTTTTTTAGAGAGCGTTCTTTAGGATATCCATATTATAGGGATAGGCTCCAGTCAGGGCATTGGCTATTAGAGCAGTGACCCTGAGTTAGGCTTTAGGGTTTTGCAGTACTTTTACCCTGCCTAGGGTGTATAGGGATTTTACAGGGTCACTCCCTCATTTCTGCTTTTCCCTCTGGTCATTTATTTGTACCTGTTATCACCAAACTCTCTCCCTTGATATTTGGCCTGGTATACAGCACACATGATGTCTCCAAGCTTGCAACACTACTGACATGGTGAGTGGCCTGGTTTAAGTTTCTTGGAGGTCACCGTGTCTCATTTTTGCTATTCTTTTGCATCATTGTTTTTATGAGTTACAGGTCCAACTTTGGCCCTATTTTATATGGGGAATTGTGTTATATTTCATATAGTTTTTGAATTCATGTATTTTATTGGCATGCATTAAAAGTTATATTTTATTGGTTATTACTATTGGGTTAGTATTTAAGCGATTGAATAATCTTTTGACTACACTTGGTTTTTTTTTGGGTTTGGTCTTAATTATCTAGCCTTTAAAACCACCTTTTTGTTGGCTATCACCTCAGCAAAAAAAAAAAAAAAAAAAAAAGGGGGGGGGGGCGGGGGGTTAGCTCCAGGCTCCTTCTGCTAAATAATTTTATATATCTTTTTTGTGGATAGGGTTCAGCTCAGGTTTCTCCTTGGGTTTAACCCTAAAGTGGTCTCCTTCCCTTTCTCTTTTCCAACACCGTCCTCTGAGGAAGAAAAAAGGCTTAAAGGGGTATTCCCACCTCACATACTCATCAGTCTTTACTGCTGTAAAATCTTCTTTCTTCCTGGTTTCTTGCATCATTTGGTGGGCGGGGTTTCACATGCAACCTGCCGTTTAGCTCCGCCCACTCACATTGGACTATGAAGTATAGGCAGCAGCAACTCCATTCTGTGTTACATACAGAGACTGCCTGTCTCTGGCATAATGAACACAATTGAATTAGCTAGCCTGATAACTGGGAGAACAGAAGAAATGAAAGCAGCTCCTCTCCCCTATCTGAAAGCAGGGAGCTAGGTCACGTGGTGTAGACACAGGAATAGCTAGATACACAGGCTCGCTCCCGTGCACGTTGAACCTCCTCCCTCCCCCCTGAGAGCAGCAGATACATCACTTGACTCATGAGAAGCTAAGTCAGGGCTTTGGCCACAAAGAATTGTATAAAGTAAGATAGTAGACAAACAAAGCAGTTTTGCTGAAGCAGTGTATTTAGGAAAAGTCTTACATCCACATTAACAAGCAGTATCGATAGGATCCTTGTGATGGGACAACCCCTTTTAAGTGAAAGTTTGTTGCAGCAGTTTATTGAGAAGGATTGTCCGAATGAAGATAGTGAAAAACCACAATGTCAGTCTCTGTAGTTATAGTACGTGGAGAATCTGCATAAAATTGGCATAGAGAAAAGTCCTGCAAAGAGAGCTGTCAGGATAAAACCGGTGGGTCCCATTATAGTCTATGGGGTCCTCAGGTTTGCACATGTAATAGATTTCTAAGCGGACAGGGGCTCCGTCTTTCGGGTCCCCGTGCAAATGTTAGTGTGATCCTAGTGTAACAGTGATAGCAGCATTTTTCTCGAACATAAGGTTTGTGAAACCTCAGTCATGTCTCTTCAAACACATTTTGCAACATTTTTTTAAAGATCTTTTCTCCTACCGGTATATAGAAGTCCGCATCTGAAAATAGCCTCATAGATGAAAAATATGCCCTGAAAGAGGAAAAACACCACAAAAAGCCCACTGTTACTAATAGACAGTGAAAACTAAGACCAGGCTGTGTGAAAGTGAGCCGGATTAATCTGTCTGGGGACAACTGGTCGTACTGGCGGCAGATTAGCCATGTGGTTCTCAACAGTGGCCAATACACTGCAATGTACAGCAGCAGAATAGTGGAGATCTCACTAAGTCTCATCCACGTGCTATAACTACAGAGACTGGCATTATGGGTTGTCACTATCTACATTTAGACAACCCTTCTCAATACACTAGTGTGTATACCTAGTATATAGCAGCAGCTGCAGGGAAGCATTCACCAGCGCTGATGTTTCCTCCTGTCTCCTCCTGTTTTGCTTTCCATTTGCAATGCTTGTGTTTGTCTAGTAACAGACAAGGCGGGTGGGGGAAGGAGTTGCATATTGATGCTTGACGTTGCGTATGCTAATTAAGATAAGAGAACAGTTGAATTCTGGGTAACAACTTTTTCCAATTCTTGACCAAGTATTACAACTTGTATTTGCAGTGCTTGCACAGCTGTAAGCAGTCACAATGTATCCATACTCACAGGGTTCCCTATGTATCATATTGTGGGAATGTCTCCCTAATGTTACACACAGGCTCCTATGACCGGGGCAGTCAGTGTAGCAGATAGAGGGTTAAGACTATACTTTCAGGGATCATTTCTATAGTTTTTAACTGCGGAAATGTGCTCGAAAGTGACCAAACTCTCCAACCATGAGGAGGAGCTGTAGTGATCTCTCCTGAGCGGGAAGTGAGCTCTCAGTTCTGCTTCATTGCAGGTGCTGGTTGCTATTGATGATCGTTCTCCTTCTCTATTACAGAGAAGGTGGAGGGAGAGATCACAAGCTGAGTGGTTGGTTCTATTACTCTGGTGAAAAAGCAGGCTCAGTTCTTCGTAAACGCTGTGTCTGAGATAAAGTTGTCAGTATCATTTTTCACAGAGTTGAGTGAAAGTTTGCCATATATTGAGAGGAGTTGTCCAGATGCAGTATTATATGCCCCACAGTATAAACCCCCCCCCCCCAACAGTATTGTATGCCCCACAGTACACCACCCTGTGCTGGATTCCCTGCTAGTGAATGATTTGGGTGACGGCATGTGTGCCAGCAGAGAGGGCTCTGCCATTATAGGACAAGGGGATAACTTATTTCCCAACGAGTGATTTCATTTTGTTACAAATTACCATTTCCAAATTACATTCAAAACCATATTGCCAGTACAATTTTTCTCTCAAATTGAATAGCTGTTCTTAGTGTTCAGCAATTATTGACAAAACTTGCTGGCCACTATTTTCTCCACCCTTTTCAGTGACCATTTTGGATATTCTCGTTTATGCAATTCACTAATTGTTCACACTGTTTATTATAAGCTAAATCTGTTGATCATGTTCTTTCTTTTTTTTTGAAAATCCTTTATTCACAATCAGTGAGTAAAATTTAGGAGGAGATAAAAAAAAAACATCAGGGAGGACAAGAGAAAGACCTCCCTCCGCTTGTTCCACCACACAGGGCAGGAAAAAATACGAGGATACTATAGTCATGCATTAATTATGCTAACTAAAAAGTTCAGCCTGTCCTGCCAGCACTCAGGGACAGGGACCCCCACAATTGTGTGGAAAGGATATTGAACTGCTAGCCGTGAGCATGAGACCTTTTTACCTGCCAAGGGAACTATCACATGTTATTGTACTAGCTGCATATGTCCCCCCCTCTGCTAAAGCTGACGCTGCCTGTGAAGTCCTCCATGCTGTTGTGAGTGAGCTGCAATCATCTCACCCCCATGCCCTGCTCCTAGTGTCTGGAGACTTCAACCATGTCTCAGCATCCACTCTACCAGGCTTCACACAGTATGTAACCTGCCATACAAGAGACAACAAAACACTGGACTTGCTCTTTGCCAATGTAAGGGATGCATATAACTCATCTGCCCTACCACCCCTAGGCAGATCAGATCACTACCTGGTACATCTGCGACCCACATACATTCCACTGGTGCGCAGAGAACCGGCGGTTACCCGTACCGTGAAGATTTGGTCAGAGGGAAGTGTCGAGTCTCTAAGGGACTGCTTTGGTATAACTTTATGGGAAGTGTTTCAAGACTCATTTCCAGAGGACATTGAGGGACTCACACATTGCATAACGGACTACATTAATTTCTGCGTGGACAGCACGGTACCAACTAGAAAGGTGAGGTGTTTCTCCAATAACAAACCATGGATTAACTCTGAGATTAAAACTCTCCTCAAGCAAAAAAAGAGAATTTTTAGGTCTGGGGACAAAAATGGCCTGGGGGCGGTTCAGAAACAGCTAAGACAATTGATCAGAGAAGGGAAAGCCAACTACAGGAGGAAGATGGAGCTACAGATGGGGGAGGGTAGAATCTCTGAGGTGTGGGACAGCCTTAAGGCAATTTCAGGACACAAGGAAAAGACAGGGCACCGAACAGTAGGGGACAGGAAGTGGCTTAACGAGCTTAATCTATTCTTCAATAGATTCGAGGCCAAGCAAATGCTCCCTCCACCAGCATGTCAGACAACCCCCCTCCCCTAACACACCAAGACCCAACCCCCACCGACCTGCGGTCAACTGCAATCTGAATATCTGATCCTGCTGGAGTCTCTAGTGTGTAAGGAAATGAAGAATATTAGAGCGAACAAAGCGGGGGGACCTGATGGTATAAGCGCAAGAGTTCTTAAAATGTGCAGTGACCAGCTGTGTGGTATTATAACGCACATGTACAATATAAGCCTGAAGCTGGGAGTAGTACCTCAACTGTGGAAAACATCTTGCGTGGTACCAGTCCCAAAGAAACCCAACCCGATGGGCTACAATGACTACCGACCTGTAGCACTGACATCACACCTGATGAAGGTCCTAGAGAGACTGGTCCTGACACACCTACGCCCCCTAGTGAGCTCCGCTCTGGACCCCCTCCAGTTTGCCTACCGGCCAGGCATTGGGGTAGATGATGCCATCATCCACCTTCTTCATAGAGCTCTCTCTCACCTGGAGAAACCCGGGAACACTGTGAGAATAATGTTCTTTGATTTCTCCAGTGCGTTCAACACCATTCAGCCAGGGCTACTGAGGGAGAAGCTGAACCTTGGTGGTGTGGACCATCACCTGTCCAACTGGATCCTAGACTACCTGACAAACCGCCCTCAGTATGTGAGAGCCCAGGACTGTGTGTCTGACACTGTGATCTGTAGTACGGGGGCACCACAAGGTACAGTTCTTGCCCCATTCCTCTTCACACTGTACACTGCTGACTTTAGGCACAACTCATCCAGCTGTTACTTACAGAAGTACTCCGATGACTCTGCTATAGTCGGCCTTATCACTGATGGCGACGATAGGGAATACAGAGACTTAAACCGGGATTTTGTTGAATGGTGCCAGCAGAACCAGCTCAGGATTAATGCTGGGAAGACCAAGGAGATGGTGGTGGACTTTAGTAAACGGAGAGATGCTCCGACCCCGGTGGAGATCCAAGGAACATGTATTGAGATAGTCAGGACCTATAAGTACCTGGGCGTGCTCCTCAATAATAAACTAGACTGGGCTGATCACCTGGAGGCGCTGCACAGAAAGGGCCACAGCAGGGTCTACCTGCTCAGGAGGCTGAGGGCCTTCGGAGTCCGGGGGACACTTCTTAGGGCCTTCTTCAACTCTGTGGTTGCCTCAGCCATCTTTTTCGGTGTGGCCTGCTGGGGAAGCAGTATATCAACCAGGGACAGAAATAGACTTGACAGGCTGATCAGGAGGGCCAGCTCTGTCCTGGGGAGCCCCTTGGACCCAGTACAAGTGGTGGGTGACAGAAGGATACTGTCTGTGGTGACCTCCATGCGGGAGAACAAATCCCACCCCATGTATGGGACCCTGATGGGACTTGGCAGCACTGTAAGTGACCGTCTGCTTCACCCCAAGTGTGAGAAGGAGCGCTATCGCAGGTCCTTCCTTCCAACCGCGACCAGGCTGTATAATCTACATCAGACCAAACGAAGAGCACTCCGCACAGAGAACTAATGATTATGAGGATGACCATGAGGTCTTCCTCTTTCTCTTCTGTTTTTTCCTTAGCTGCCATGGACTCCTAGTATATCTTCTCTTCTCAGCTTATCTGTGTCTACGTCTGTAATATATTACTCTGTATTATCCTGTATCTGTATTACTATGCTGCTGTAACACGCTGAAATTTCCCCAATGTGGGACTATTAAAGGATTATCTTATCTTATCTTATCTTATAGGTGCTGCTGTAGGACGTAAGGGAATACTAGAGATAGAATAATCTACGGCAAAATGAATGGGAATAACCAGCAGAGTAGTGGGGGTTTGTCCATGAATCAGCCGTCTAATCCACGGCAACGCAAAGCAGTACACTTATTTTTTCAAAATTCTGCTTTAATCTTTGCCTCTCATTGAAATCAGGAGGAGGCGGATTCAGGGCAGAATTTGGTACTAATTTTGAGATGGAACCTTCTTCAAAATCAGAAGCAAATTCCTCTGTGTTGACATCCCGTAAGAATGGCTTCAAGGCTCTATGATTGTGGTTATGGAAATAAAGTTTTTGGGAAAGAATTGTAAATTTACAGAATGTGTTTCTATGCAGGCATCTTTCCCGATACCACAAATTCCCAGGGACAAACACCATTGTTTGTGGCTGCTTTACTTGGACTTCGAAAAATAGTTGAATTGCTTTTAAATTTTGGATCCAATCCTAACCAGTAAGTGATTGTTATGGTTATAGGTATATAAATGTTATAGAGATATTAGCTACAGTGTACTACAATTATATTAAAGGTGTTGTCCAGGCATATGTTATATTTTAAATAGGCAGAGGATGGTGGGAATAAAAATACATCATACTCACCTTTCGCCTGTGCTCTGATGCCTCCCAGCGTAATCTGGTCCTGCCGGTCAATTGTTGTCTTCAGGCTGAAGTCCCTACCACACGTGCCAATAAGCGGCCTCAGTGAAGGACACATCAGTTCACTACTTGTGCCGTCCCAGGGTCACTTCCTGATGCTGCTGAGAATAAGTGATCCGGGACATTACAACTGGCGAGGAGTTTCACTTATAGAACACACAGGAGTAGAAGGACAGGACCACGATGGGAGGACACCAGGGACAAGTGAATATGATATTTTTTTTATTTTTCACCTCCTCCGGCCTATTTTAAAAATAATTTTTTTGCTCAGAAGTCTCTTTGACATGCTGTGCTGTGAAGCTGTCATCAGGGTAATGGGGTAATGCATTAGCACCATTGCTGCAGTAGGGTTGTCATGGCGTGTTAATAGTTAGCTGATTGTTTTCAGCAGTCTGTAGTCCGTAACCTGCTAGATAAGCTAGAGAGCATAGTAGAGCATAGTTTGATCTTGCCCTATCTTTGTTCTCCTTTACTGCTTTTGTGTGGCTTTCAATATTTACAGACTTTACAAGTATAAATGGTGAAAAGGCATGTAACATTTCCTCTTTTGTCTATTTGCAGCCGATGTTTGGATTGGAGTACTCCGGTTCATGCTGCAGCATTTTCTTGTGATCAGTGGATTATGAGTAGGCTTTTGGATGCAGGAGGGGACCTGCGACTTCATGATCACAAATCCCAACGGCCTTGTGACTGGTCGCTCATGGCTGGAAAAGAAGAAAGTGCTAAGGTTAGTCAAGTGAATGGAAAGAGCTCTTTTCTCCTTATGATAGTTCCATAATATCAGAACGATGGGTGTCTGACTCCTGCCACCTACAGGATCAGTGCTTGAAGGGCCTTTCAAGTTCACATGGGCACTGCATCCTCTTTATTGTTTACCAGGCACATCATGCTTTATTCTGTCTTACTACTCAATCTTCAGATAGAAGCTGTGTGACAGGACACATACACAGATCTTTACATGATAGAACAGCCTTTTTCATATTTTATGTAATTTTCTACTGATTTTTGCTTTAAAATATTTGTAGCAAGGATGGGGAATGGTGGGGTTGGTTGGCGACTGAACAAACCGTTGCAGACATCAGCTATAAATAGACATCTGCAGTATAAATAGATGTAAAAGCAGATCCGATCACCTACTCACGCCCTCTCACTCCTTTACGATATCCTCTTGACAGCTGCCATCCCAGGACTCCCCCATTATATCAGGCCCTGGGATGCCGACCTAGGCTTGCATTTATCTGCTGCTGATTGGGCTCGATCCTTCTTGTTGGTCCACAAGTTGCCTTTGCCTTCTATTGCCCAGAAAAAAACTTTAAGATCCTGACCCGCTGGTACCGTTGTCCTGTCTTTCTGCACCAGTTTTACCCTACTGTTCCTGATGTGTGTTGGAGCTGTGGTGCTGCGATCGGTTCCTTTTTCCACATTTGGTGGGAATGCGGGGAGATCCAGGTGTTTTGGTCTTCTGTGTTTTCTCTATATGCGATGATCAGTGGTCTCTCCTTGACCCCTCCCCCCAGCTAGCTCTCCTCTACTTCATCCCGAGTAGGATTTCTAAGGTAAAGAGCGATCTCCTGCGCTACTTCCTCACGGCCATGGTCATGGAAGACTCTGCTGACTCGTCTAAGTTTGAAGCCCTCTGGTGGCCATGGGTTATGTTCCAGGAATCTACAGAGTTCTCCTCTGTCTTTGCATAAATTCTCCTGTTCATGGTTCTTTCCCCCCTGGCCCCTTGGGGCCCTCGATCCCCCTCCTAATCTGGAGCCTGTCCTGTGACTTCCGTTGTCCCGCCTTGTGTCTCGTCACTGTTGTGTCCTTGTCTCTTTTGTGTTTCTGTTCTTATGTTTTGACTATCCCATGGCCATCCTGACCTTGTTGGTTCTCCTTTCCCGCTTGTTTATGTTTTGCCGGTTTTCATAGCAATTTGGCTGCAAACCTGTGTACTCGCCTCTCACGGGTTTTGTCTTTCTCCTTATATACATTATGGCTTGTCATTGCTTTGTCCTGTTTTGAAATTCGAAAAAGTTCAATAAAATTTGATTACACCTAAAAGCAGATCCAATAAAAGAGGAGCACTTCTTATACTTCTGTTCCTTATGCTTCTTCTGGTTCTTGCGCTCGGCTGATACTGTTTGCTAACTACAGCTTCTAAATGTGAAATAGACATGAATGAAGAAACTCTATGTACTGCAAATAAATGTAAAATATTTGTTATTTATTTGCGGCGGTAATAATATATAAAACACTCTTTTTATATAATTTCAGATGATTGAATTTATTGATCGCTGTACAGTTCACATGCAAGCTTTACTTCACTTTTATCCTTTGAAACCCATGAAGATGAACTCATTGTGTGACCCCATTAATAGTGCATCATTTATTGATTTATTTTCACCAAGGTATGCCCATCTTATGATCTGACTTTTAGCCCTAGCCACACATTGCAGACATTTTGTATTCTTGCTATTGCGTTAGCGTGAGTTAGGTAGGCTAGTATTTTGGGTGCTAGCTAGGGAAACAGGACAGGGGTGTGAAAGAGGGAGAGGGAGGAGGAGGAGGGAGTGAGAGGGAATCTGATGCTAAGACACCAGGAACCTATCCATGTAAACAAATGAAGAGGATGCCTGGAGCTCCCATAAATCACTCAAAACACTGCTAAAGGTATTTTGTTGCACTTATTAACCCATTAATAGCACTGAAATACCTTTATTAAAAAAGGGGGGGGGTTTGCCTGAAAAACCCCTTTAAAGCTGTTTAATATTAGTTATTATATAACTGTAAGATGTGTATAGCTATCATTGTGAAATTATTATTTTTTACTTAGTGTATGTTTTCTCCATTTCATCCAGGAATGCTAGTAGAGCTATCTCTAACCCAATTAGAAGTGAGAATGTTTCAGTAAAGAAAACATTCAGCTTTGGCTATGGACAGGTATGGTTGATAAAGAGCAGTCTTGTATACAGTATGTCTATTTCTTATTGAAATTAGCTTTAGTTGTAGTTATTTGTCGAACCACAGACATTCAGGGGACTGTGACCAGAGCAAACATACAGTAAAGGCACAGATCCTATATTGTACATTACACTCTGTAATACATCAACATTCTAATAAAGATTCACAAGTCAATCAACAAACAATTGGCAACGTCCAGGGATTTCTCTTCCAATTTATAACCTGACATTTCCTGGCAAGCCACAAAGTATCCTTAAAGGTGCTGTCCAGGCAAAAATGGTTCTTCTGCTGAACGGGTCTATTTGGGGGTTTTGCTGACTGGCCTCAGTGGTCACGTCACCAATGCCCCCAGCTGATTTCAAAGTTAAAAAGTTTGTCTATTTTTGTCTGGACAACCCCTTTAATATTTCAGAAGGTCCCTAGATAATTCCAATGCTAGGTAGCCTTCACATGGCGTATACGCTCCGCTCATTTTTTTTTTTTTTGAAGGCCTCAAACAGTGCCAACGTAAACACCCAGTGCACGAAAAAAGTGGGAGTGCCACTTAAAAAAACGTGCCCAGGATGGTATCTGTCAAAAATGACCCTTCCCTCCCCAAAAGGGAAGAGGGGGGTTCCCGAATAATTCTTCCCCACAAGGCGCCGAGTGGAGTCGAGTACCAGTGGGCTAACAGCCAAAGCCCTCAACTGCCCTGTTCCCCTTGGGGCTGCCACAACCCAGGGTAATACGGACTGACCCTTGTCCAGTTTCACCTTGGGCTGCCAACACCTAGGTTACTCCTGGACTCAGACCAAGAGCCTGCGTCCTCCCCAGTCAACCCAGGGAGGATCAACAAGAGACAGGAGGGAAGCCCATTACAGACCTCACCTCCAGACGACCGTCGGGGGCGTCCCAAAAGGGTACAGCATCCCTTCGTCGAACACAAAAAAGTGACAAAAGTGGACAAAAGCAGGTGAAAAACATCTAAACAATGTGGTAAAGTGCCATTCAAGGCCCGGTTTACCCGCCGGATCTATAAAAAATTCTCCCGCTCTGGTAAACCAGGCATAGGGAGTGGGGTGCTCAAGAAGGTGCTCCGCTCATTCTGAACGTAAACTCGTTCAGAGTGAGCGGCGTTAAAACAGATCCCATTGATTTCTATAGGTGCCGGCATACGCGCGCTACCCATTGAAATCAATGGGAGACTTTTTTAACTATTGCTTTCAATGTGATATACGTGTTACACCCATTACATATGACAGGCATGTTTGCACAATTTTTAGCTCCATTTCTTCTCCAAAGTTTTAACAGGTTTTTTTTTTTATATGTTCCAAATTTTATATTGTAACCATACTTCTCTGATTTTCAGTTTTGTGTACGGGATAATGGTCTTGCTGGATCTTTGCTAACTTTCCCTTTCATTGAAGACAAAAGCCTTGTACGAGATGAAAGCAAGCCCACCTTCTCTTATGCGGCTGGACCATTGATGACAATGATAAAGTAAGACTCTTATTTATTCTACATCAATAACTTTACTTAAATGTGAGCATGTGTCTGTCCTAGAAGAAAGAGTGCATCACTTTAAAAAACATTATTAGTAATATTTTTCCTACAGCATTATTTTTTCACTTTAGAAAGATCATCAGGATTTTCCTATTGCCTAACTCTCATTCCACTATCCACTTTATAAGCCACTGGTTTTGTGTGCAGCCTCTTGACATTCAGTATATAGAATCAAGACAATGCATCTAACTGTCAACTTTGCTCCAAACAAATTGTCTTTTTTTTTCCAGGTCACGATTGAAAATGAAATAAGTGATCTGGTTATTTGCTTTGATCAACGTTGTCACTTTTGGATGCATCTTCCATTAATACATGCTTCTAGTTTTTATAAAGCATAATGAACTTGCAGCCGTAGCTTTGATTTTCTTAATGTCCCAGAGATGCTTCAGATTTATTATTAGGAGTGCGTCTTTTAATAAATATGGCACTGGAAGGATGCACACAGCAATTCAGATAGTCCTCAGGTCAAGTTCAAGGAGTTGTTGGTCACAATGCCCATCTTGATTACCAATGGTTGCATTTCCAGAATGGTATCTGGATGAGGTTAAAAAATCAATGATCTGTGCTTGTCATGAGTGCCAGGTAGTTGCCACATGGTGAAGAACACATTCAACATGCTGATCCTGTTGTGCCTATGAAGTCAGAGGCAGGGTACCAGATCTAACCTACATTGTCAGCTCCACTCTAAGGCTCCGTTCCCACGTGTCAGAGCGAGGCGCTTCAAAACAGATCCCATTGACTTCAATGGGTGCCGGCGTACGCGCGCTACCCATTGAAATCAATGGGTTATAAAGCCTCCCATTGATTTCAATGTGTAGTGTGCGTGTTTATGTGTCTAAATGAGCAGCGTGTTACTCCGTGGGAACGGAGCCTAACAGCAATCAGGAAAACCTCCGATTGCTGCTGTTTAACTCTTTAGGCTGGGTTCACACAGGGTTTTTTGGTCCGACTTTTGATGCGGAATCCGCGTCAAAATCCGGCTCAAAAACCCGCCTCCCATTGAATTCAATGGTTTCCTTTTTCCAGTCACGGAAAAAAGAAGCGACATTCCCTTTCTTGAGGCAGAGCAGCGGATGTCTGTGGCGCAACACTCCCTCCCGACTGAATGCATTGCACTGGCATCCAGTTGCGGCTAGCCGTTTTTTGGACCGGATTCTGAGGAAACCTCTGCGTCAAAATCTGGTCCAAAACCCCCCCGTGTGAACATAGCTTTATATATCACAATCATGGAAAACTGGTATGGGGATCCCCTCTTTGATTGTGTAACAGGAAATTCCTGAGATGTGATTGTGGCCCTTATGATGTCTGAGCAGATAGCTCAGCGGACATTGAAGGATCTCAGTGTTTCCTGGCAATAATCCCTGTGGTTTGGGTGTACTTAAAAACACGCTTACAACTGTCTGTATTATTGTACTGGCATATACCAGAATATAGATAAATATATGTCACTACATCATAGGTAAAACATCAAAATTCCCCCGTGAATTAAAAAAATTAATAAAAACGTTATTTAAAAAAAAAAAATCTGAAACATGCTGCCACTTTTATGCAGTGCAGACAAAATTACATACTTATATAATTTATGATGATTCTATCTCCCTATATTATAAAAATGAATTTCTGTCTGTCTGTCTGTCTGTCTGTCTGTCTGTCTGTCTGTCTGTTCTCTAATGCGAACCAAACGACTGGACCGATCTTCACCAAATTTGGTACAGAGATACTTCAGGTATCCGGGAAGGTTTAAGACGAGACTCCAACTCGCTCGGACGCACCGTTGCTGAGATACAGCATTCCAAACACAGTGCCCCCCCCTTAGCCAATACAAACCTGCAAGTCTTTCACTCATATTCCAACTGCAATACACACGGTCACTCCACATACACAACCCAACACTTAAATCCAAACTGAGATACACGCATCAGAGGATTAGATACACAGATCCGCACACAGTATCACACGCCAGAGGATTAGATACACACGTCTGCACACAGTCCCACAAACCAGAGGATTAAATACGCACTTCTGCACACAGTTCCACACACTGAAGGATTTGATACGTGCATCTGCACACGGTTCCACATGCCGAAGGATTAGATACAGGCGTCTACACACAGTTCCACACTCCAGAGGATTAGATACGCGCATCTGCACACATTTGTACAGACCATAGGATTAGATACACGCGTCTGCACAGAGTACCACATGCCGTAGGATTAGATACACACGTCTACACATAGTTCCACACTCCAGAGGATTAGATACGCGCATCTGCACACAGTTGTACACACCATAGGATTAGATACACGTGTCTGCACACAGTACCACATGCAGTAGGATTAGATACACGCGTCTACACATAGTTACACACACCGAAGGATTAGATACACGCCTCTTCACACAATACCACACAAGTGAGGATTAGATACGTGTGTGTGCACACAGTACCACACTTTGGAGGATTAGATACATGCCTCTGCACACAGTACCACAAGCCAGAGAATTAGATATGCGTCTCCGCACACAGTATCACACGGGGGAGGATTAGATACGCGCGTCTGCACACAGTATCACACGGGGGAGGATTAGATACGCGTGTCTGCACACAGTACCACACGGGGGAGGATTAGATACGCGCGTCTGCACACAGTACCACACGGGGGAGAATTAGATACGCGCGTCTACACACAGTACCACATGCCATAGGATTAGATACGCGCGTCTACACACAGTAGCACATGTCGGGGGATTGGATACACGCGTCTACACACAGTTCCACACACCATAGGATTAGATACGCGCCTCTTCACACAATACCACACAGGGGAGGATTAGATACACGTGTCTTCACACAGTTGTACACGCCATAGGATTAGATACACGCGTCTGCACACAGTAACACATGCCGTAGGATTAGATACGCGCGTCTACACACAGTACCAGATGTTGTAGCATTAGATACGCGTGTCTGCACACAGTACCACTTGCCGTAGGATTAGATACGCGCATCTACACACAGTTCCACACTCCAGAGGATTAGATACGCGCATCTGCACACATTTGTACACGCCATAGGATTAGATACACACCTCTGCACAGAGTACCACATGCCGTAGGATTAGATACACGCGTTTACATACAGTTCCACACTCCAGAGGATTAGATACGTGCGTCTGCACACAGTTGTACACGCCATAGGATTAGATACACGCGTCTACACACAGTACCACATGCAGTAGGATTAGATACGCGCGTCTACACATAGTTCCACAAGCGGAAGGATTAGATACGCGCCTCTTCACACAATACCACACAGGGGAGGATTAGATACGTGTGTGTGAACACAGTACCACAGTTTGGAGGATTAGATGCATGCCTCTGCACACAGTACCACAAGCCAGAGAATTAGATACGCGTCTCAGCACACAGTATCACACGGGGGAGGATTAGATACGCGCGTCTACACACAGTACCACATGCCATAGGATTAGATACACGCGTCTACACATAGTTCCACACACCGAAGGATTAGATATGCGCCTCTTCACACAATACCACACAAGGGAGGATTAGATACGTGTGTGTGCACACAGTACCACACTTTGGAAGATTAGATACATGCCTCTGGACACAGTACCACAAGCCAGAGAATTAGATACGCGTTTCCGCACACAGTATCACATGGGGGAGGATTAGATACGCGTGTCTGCACACAGTACCACACGGGGGAGGATTAGATATGCGCGTCTACACACAGTACCACATGCCGGGGGATTGGATACGCGCGTCTGCACACAGTACCACATGCTGGGGGATTGGATACGCGCGTCTACACACTGTTCCACACACCATAGGATTAGATACGCACCTCTTCACACAATACCACACAGGGGAGGATTAGATACACGTGTCTTCACACAGTTGTACACGCCATAGGATTAGATACACACGTCTGCACAGAGTACCACATGCCGTAGGATTAGATACACGCATCTACATACAGTTCCACACTCCAGAGGATTAGATACGCACGTCTGCACACAGTTATACACGCCATAAGATTAGATACACACATCTGCACACAGTACCACACCAACAAGGATTAGATACTTGCGTCTAAACACAGTACTGCATGGGGAAGGATTAGATACAGCTTTACTCCAGGTATCCATAACAACTGATCACAGGTTTTTCACTGATATCCAAAATGAGATACACATAATCACATGATGCTTATGGACATACACACAAACCACATACAAAATACACCAGTGCAAAATTGGACAATTCTTATGAGGCCACTACACAAACATAGCATGTAATATACCCGTGCGAAGCCGGGTCATCCCTCTAGTTATACTATAAAAAAAATAGATTAATTACTTGTGAAATAGTGACATCTAAAACTTACTCATGTCCTTGGGGATAATGTTCTCTATTCCATTCTAAATACTTTCTGAATTATGTAAAGTGTGTGTGTGTAATATATATCTATGAATTTCTTGACAATCCTTCCAACTCTTCCAGCTTGCTGTGGGGAAGTACAGAAGTCACAGTTAAGGGGTTAAGTGACACGGCTAATAATGAGTTCTTTGCTGATCTTCTTATAGCAGAAGAGGAAAAGATGAGGTATGGCATCCCTTCTAATTTTACCTTTAACTGTATTATTTACTAAGAAAAGTCTCTTAGGTAAAAATGAAATGTTTAATGCACAAAGGGCCTGGTCACGCCTGCTAAATCGATAGTTTTAGCCGAAGCTCTATTATAGCCAAGAATGTTCTAACCAGTTGTCAGCAACCTCCAGCACCTGTGCCAAGGTCAGCACTTAAGGCATGTTTACTCAGCATAGAACTCACCCTAGGGAGCCTTCACACGGAGTTACGCTCCGCTCATTCTCAACGTAAAACTCGTTCACAATGAGCACGTAAAAACCAACTCCCATTGATTTCTATGGATGCCAGCATATGCGTGCTACCCATAGAAATCAATGGGATGCTTTTTTACCTATTGCTTTCAATGTGATACGCGCGTAACTTTCTGTTATAATTAACCATCGGCGTTTCCGTTGATATCATTAACATGCTTCGATTTCCAAAACTGTGCTGGTTTTGGAAATCGCTCTTTGTTCACGCTGCGGATTTTAACGCAAAGTGGGCATAGGATTCACAATAATTCCATCCACTTTTCTGATACTGTATAATGCCACGATTTTTCCGTGGTGTTTCCGCCGCGGGCAAATCGCGGTGTTTCCAGCCTTTGTTCCCTGGGCTATGGGTCCATTCACACTGAGTTTTTTGGTGAAGATTTTGTCGAGGAAAAAATCCGCTTCAGGCATTAGGAAATGTTTTTTTCCTCCAGCACATGTATGGACCTTGAAAAAGCCGCTAGCAGTTTTTCCACGTGTTTTTTGCCGATTCCACGTGGATTTTCCGCCTTCCATTGACTGCGTTGGTTTTTGCAGGCGGAATCCGCCTGAAGGAAGGTTTTTTTCTGCTGTTGGAAAAAAAAGCTAGCAGAACCCATAGAACTGTATGGGGAGGCTTTTTTCCACGTGGATTCTGACACTGATTCAGCGCCAAAATCCTCGCCAAAAAACTCAGTGTGAATGGATCCGCGCTCATTTTGGCAAAATACACGTGTAAAAATAAGACTCCTATTGACTTCAATGACATTTTTTACACGTGTAAAAAAACACGTCAAAATAAACGTCAAAAAACACGTCAAAATACACATGTAAAATGTCATTGAAGTCAGTAAGAGTCTTATTTTTACACGTGTATTCTTTACACGTGTATTTTGCCAAAATGAACGCGCGCTTACTCCGTATGAATGGACCCTAAGGGTTAGTTCACACAGAGTTTTTTTGTCAGTGAATTTTGATGTGGAATCCGCCTCCAAATCCACCTGCCAATGCGGCTCCCATTGACTAGCTAGTAGCGGAAAAAAGAAGTAAGATGGCCTAGCTTGCTGACTCAGCTGCAGCGCGAGACTCCCTCCTGATTAGGCCCATTCATTCGGGCCTAATCCGGAGCGGAATGTAGCAACGGGATGCCGATTCACTGCATCGGCATTCCGTCGTGGCTAGCCATGCGATATATTCACATGCTGAATCCATTTTCTGCCGTGTAAACATACCCTAATTTTTAAAATGCTGCTGTTCCGGGTAATCCTTCTCTCATGGACCATAAAAACACAGTTGTAGGGGGGAGGAAAACATGAGGCTGTTGGGTCCCACTGATGGTCCCTTTCTGATTATAGAGAACATATACTGCATAGTATATATGCTTAGAAATAAAGTATATCAGTTATATATAAACAATGTAAAGGGAATAAATGTAATAGACTCGACTTTCACAGTCCAGTCTTGAATATTGTAAGCAGAGAATAAAGTTTTATAATTGGGTTCAATTCTGCCATTTTCTTTGATACTTAAAATTTCTGCAAAACTTGTGAATTGTGTTAATGTGGTTCTTGCATTCTTCTACTTCACAGTTACCTGCAACACCCTCTTATTCTTCAGCTGTTAGCACTGTCTACATCGCTGTCTCTGGAGAGGAAACAACTAGTGTTTGAGAGGGTCACATTTGGCTCCTTTTACAATATATTACATGAAAGGGTAATGTATGATGTATATGCCAATATTGAACATGTTTTTTTTCCTTTAGAAGGTAGCCCTTATGTATTAAATACAAAGTATATATACAGTTAGATGAAGTATACAACATTATAACATTCTGGGCTGCTGTCTCCCATCACACCTTAAAGGGCGTTTCCAATCTTACTCTCTCAGCAGTTTGCTTGCTGTGTCTTCTTCTCACTTACTACATTCTTCAATAAGCTGGTGGGTAGGCTTTGACTGTTTGATGGACAGGACAATATGATGACCTTAATAGATAACAACATTGTCTTTACCATAAGAGAGTATTTATTATTAGAGATGAGCGAACACTGTTCGGATCAGCCGATCCAAACAGCACGCTCCCATAGAAATGAATGGAAGCACCTGTGACGCTGACTTTGCCGGCGGCCGGCCGGCGTCACAGGTGCTTCCATTCATTTCTATGGGAGCGTGCTGTTTGGATCGGCTGATCCGAACAGTGTTCGCTCATCTCTATTTATTATGCTTACTAGAAATCTAATATAAATGCATATAAAATGATATGCAGAATAAATGTATATTACATTACACAGGTTTACATAGAACACTTACACAGAGAATGGACTTGTAATAAACTCAACATTAACTTTGTGTTTTTTTACACTGTCCAAGCTTTCATCAGCAAACCATAATTAGCTGAGCTGATTGTCCTGACCACAGAGCTGTATGGAACAGTGAGAGGACTAAACCACCCCCAGAGAGTAGTGACTCGTTGCTCTGCCCTGTCTTATCAGCTGTTAGATGGGCACCAAGGAAACGCTGTGTAAACAATGGGAGGAATAATCTAATATAGCAGGCAAACAAAGCAACATTGCTAAAGCAATGTATTTAGGAAAATTCTTGAATTTATATAAGTTAGCAGTATAGATAGGATGCTTGCGATAGGAATACCCCTTTCAGTTCTCACATAGCTTTGTGAATGGAAAGTAAAAAAAAATATGGCGTTTGAAAGGTGGGGAGTAAAAGATGAAAAATGGCTATAGTGGAAAGAGGTTACTATTAGAGATGAGTGAACACTAAAATGTTCAAGGTTCGAAATTCGATTCGAACAGCCACTCAATGTTCGTGTGTTCGAACGGGTTTCGAACCCCATTATAGTCTATGGGGAACAGATACTCGTTAAGGGGGAAACCCAAATCCGTGTCTGGAGGGTCACCAAGTCCACTATGACACCCCAGGAAATGATGCCAACACCTCTGGAATGACACTGGGACAGCAGGGGAAGCATGTCTGGGGGCATCTAACACACCAAAGACCCTCTATTACCCCAACATCACAGCCTAACAACTACACACTTTACACACTCAATACCACCTCTCTGACAGTAGGAAAACACCTTGAAACATGTGTATTTGGCACTTGCAGTGAGGAGAGCTTGTCACCAGCAGTGAATTTGGGCCTTGTAGTAAGTTGAGGTTGGCACCAACATTTGTTTTGAAAATCAGGGTGGATTGAGCCTCTAACCAGCAGAGTTTGGGCAAATTCATGGTGGAGGGAGCCTCTAAAACCCCCAGTTTGGACCAATTCATGGTGGAGGTAGCCTCTAAAACCCCCAGTTTGGACCAATTCATGGTGGAGGGAGCCTCTAAAAACCCCAGTTTGGACCAATTCATGATGGAGGGAGCCTCTAAACAGCCCAGTTTGGGCAAATTCATGGTGGAGGGAGCCTCTAAAAACCCCCAGTTTGGACCAATTCATGGTGGAGGGAGCCTCTAAAAACCCCAGTTTGGACCAATTCATGGTGGAGGGAGCCTCTAAACAGCCCAGTTTGGGCAAATTCATGGTGGAGGGACCCTCTAAACAGCCCAGTTTGGGCAAATTCATGGTGGAGGGAGCCTCTAAAAACCCCAGTTTGGACCAATTCATGGTGGAGGGAGCCTCTAAAAACCCCAGTTTGGACCAATTCATGGTGGAGGGAGCCTCTAAAAACCCCAGTTTGGACCAATTCATGATGGAGGGAGCCTCTAAACAGCCCAGTTTGGGCAAATTCATGGTGGAGGGAGCCTCTAAAAACCCCAGTTTGGACCAATTCATGGTGGAGGGAGCCTCTAAAAACCCCAGTTTGGACCAATTCATGGTGGAGGGAGCCTCTAAACAGCCCAGTTTGGACCAATTCATGGTGGAGGGAGCCTCTAAAAACCCCAGTTTGGACCAATTCATGGTGGAGGGAGCCTCTAAACAGCCCAGTTTGGGCAAATTCATGGTGGAGGGAGCCTCTAAACAGCCCAGTTTGGGCAAATTCATGGTGGAGGGAGCCTCTAACCAGCCCAGTTTGGACCAATTCATGGTGGAGGGAGCCTCTAAAAACCCCAGTTTGGACCAATTCATGGTGGAGGGAGCCTATAAACAGCCCAGTTTGGACCAATTCATGGTGGAGGGAGCCTCTAAAAACCCCAGTTTGGACCAATTCATGGTGGAGGGAGCCTCTAAACAGCCCAGTTTGGGCAAATTCATGGTGGAGGGAGCCTCTAAACAGCCCAGTTTGGGCAAATTCATGGTGGAGGGAGCCTCTAAACAGCCCAGTTTGGGCAAATTCATGGTGGAGGGAGCCTCTAACCAGCCCAGTTTGGACCAATTCATGGTGGAGGGAGCCTCTAAAAACCCCAGTTTGGACCAATTCATGGTGGAGGGAGCCTATAAACAGCCCAGTTTGGACCAATTCATGGTGGAGGGAGCCTCTAAAAACCCCAGTTTGGACCAATTCATGGTGGAGGGAGCCTCTAAAAACCCCAGTTTGGACCAATTCATGGTGGAGGGAGCCTCTAAACAGCCCAGTTTGGACCAATTCATGGTGGAGGGAGCCTCTAAAAACCCCAGTTTGGACCAATTCATGGTGGAGGGAGCCTCTAAACAGCCCAGTTTGGGCAAATTCATGGTGGAGGGAGCCTCTAAACAGCCCAGTTTGGGCAAATTCATGGTGGAGGGAGCTTCTAACCAGCCCAGTTTGGACCAATTCATGGTGGAGGGAGCCTCTAAAAACCCCAGTTTGGACCAATTCATGGTGGAGGGAGCCTCTAAACAGCCCAGTTTGGACCAATTCATGGTGGAGGGAGCCTCTAAAAACCCCAGTTTGGACCAATTCATGGTGGAGGGAGCCTCTAAACAGCCCAGTTTGGGCAAATTCATGGTGGAGGGAGCCTCTAAACAGCTCAGTTTGGGCAAATTCATGGTGGAGGGAGCCTCTAACCAGCCCAGTTTGGACCAATTCATGGTGGAGGGAGCCTCTAAAAACCCCAGTTTGGACCAATTCATGGTGGAGGGAGCCTCTAACCAGCAGAGTTGGTGGAAATCAGGGTGGAGGGAGCCTCTAACCAGCAGAGTTGTGGGAAAGCAGGGTGGAGGGAGCCTCTAACCAGCAGAGTTGGTGGAAATCAGGGTGGAGGGAGCCTCTAACCAGCAGAGTTGTGGGAAAGCAGGGTGGAGGGAGCCTCTAACCAGCAGAGTTGTGGGAAAGCAGGGTGGAGGGAGCCTCTAACCAGCAGAGTTGGTGGAAATCAGGGTGGAGGGAGCCTCTAACCAGCAGAGTTGGGGGAAATCAGGGTGGAGGGAGCCTAGTATTAGCAGAATTGTGCAACGCTTATGGTGGATGAGTATGAGGATGCGGAGGAATTGGAGAGGTTGAGTACAGACATGGAGTTTCATGTTGGGGTGCTTTACACAGGTGGGCACAAAAATGAAGGCTCTATCCAGTGGTGGTTCATTTTTATCAAAGTGAGCCGGTCGGCACTCTCAGCTGACAGACGGGTGCGCTTGTCAGTGATGATGCCACCGGCTGCACTGAACACCCTCTCAGATAGGACGCTGGCGGCAGGACAGGACAGCACCTCCAAGGCATATAAGGCAAGTTCAAGCCACAGGTCCAACTTCGACACCCAATACGTGTAGGGCGCAGAGGGGTCGGAGAGGACAGGGCTGTGGTCGGAAAGGTATTCCCGCAACATGTGCCTATACTTCTCACGCCTGGTGACACTAGGACCCTCCGTGGCGGCACTTTGGCGAGGGGGTGCCATCAAGGTGTCCCAGACCTTAGACAGTGTGCCCCTCGTTTGTGTGGACCGGTGAGAACTTGGTCGCCTACTGGAGGAACTGCCCTCCCTGCCGCCAACGTCACATGCTGGAAACATCTCCATCATATTCTGCACCAATTGCCTGTGGCAAGCATTGATGCGATTGGCCCTCCCCTCTACCGGAATAAAAGACGAGATGTTGTTTTTATACCGGGGGTCAAGGATAGCAAAGATCCAGTACTGGTTGTCCTCCATGATTTTGACAATACGCTTGTCGGTTGTAAAGCACCCCAACATGAACTCAGCCATGTCTGCCACAGTGTTAGTTGGCATGACTCCTCTGGCCCCACCGGAAAGTTCAATCTCCATTTCCTCCTCATCCTCCATGTCTACCCATCCGCGCTGCAACAATGGGACGATTCGAAGTTGTCCGGAAGCCTCCTGTATCACCATCACATCATCGGACAACTCTTCTTCCTCCTCCTCCTCCTCCTCCATTAAACGCAGTGAAGCGGACAGATGTGTGGACCTACTCTCCAGCTGTGACGGATCGGATGCTATCCCTAACTCCTCTGTGTGATCTGAGTTATCCCTGATGTCAATCAGGGATTCTCTCAGAACACACAAGAGCGGGATTGTAAGGCTCACCATCGCATCCTCAGAGCTCACCCTCCTTGTGGACTCCTCAAAGACCCGTAGGATGTCACAAAGGTCTCTCATCCATGGCCACTCATGGATGTGAAACTGAGGCAGCTGACTTTGTGGCACCCTAGGGTTTTGTAGCTGGTATTCCATCAAAGGTCTCTGCTGCTCAACCACTCTATTCAACATCTGAAACGTTGAGTTCCAGCGTGTGGGGACGTCGCACAAAAGCCGGTGTTGTGGCACATGCAGGCGTTGCTGGAGAGATTTTAAGCTAGCAGCGGCTACTGTCGACTTGCGAAAGTGGGCGCACATGCGCCGCACTTTCACCAGTAGCTCTGGAACATTGGGGTAGCTCTTTAGGAAACGTTGCACCACTAGGTTGAAGACGTGGGCCAGGCATGGAACATGTTGGAGTCCGGCAAGCTCCAGAGCTGCTACCAGGTTCCGGCCGTTATCACAAACGACCATGCCTGGGCCCAGGTGCAGCGGCTCAAACCATATTGCCGTCTCATCGAGGAGGGCATCCCTCACCTCGGAGGCAGTGTGCTGTCTGTCCCCCAAGCTGATCATGTTAGGAGTATTTAGGTTCTTTACTTTCTATTTTTCTTACCTGGGGAGTTTTTGGCTGCGCAGTGTCTGGGGTGGCATCCTGGCGCTGCGGGGTTGTCCTGTCGTGAGTATTGGTGCACACCTTCTGACTTGCACGTGCGCACTGATGGTAGGCAGCTTTATCTCCTGGTTGATTAGTCTGTCCTCCCATTTGCACCTGGGAGGAGTGGTCTCTACTCTGTATTTAAACCCATGCCTCCCATGGTTCTGTGCTGAGTGTCGCTTTTACAGAGCTAGGCCTTAGCAGGAGGAGTAGGTGGTGTTCTGGGATAGAGGAAGTTCCGTGGTTGGTTGTTTGGGAGGTTTGGGTGAACGAGTTGGTTTGTGTGTTTTCCCTTCTGTGTTCACCAATCCTCCCTCTGTGTATAATTGACTGTGTGAGTGAATTGCCTTATCCTTTGATTTCTACTCAGTTTCCCTGTGTTTGTTTCCTAGTGTAAGGTTCCTTCCCATATTGGTTTGGGGGAATCCTTTCCCACATTTTTCCTGTGTGCTGCTTGTGTTGTTAGTCAGCGCACACCCTTGTCAGTCCCTGTCGGTAGCAGCTTCACTTGTTCGTTAGGGGTGACCCCCTTTAGTCTCCAGTCCCTAGAGGTCTTATAGGGCATTCCTTCTCCCACTTCCCTCTAGGCCTACGGAATCAGTGAGAGAGGAGCTGTCGGGGTCAGGCTTAGCCTGAGTACAGCCGACCCACACCCGTGAGGCAGGGACCGGGATAGCTAGTGGGAGTAGTGCAGGGCGAGATTCCCTACTGCTATCCCTTAGCCCCGTTGCAGCTACCTGGACTGACATAACAGATCAGCTTCAGCACAGCCTGCTGACGTCTACCAACGCCAGTGCTGCAACGTTTCCAACTCGTAGCTGGGGTCAATCTAACAGCGGAGGAGGAGGCGGTGGCGGAGGAGGAGGCGGTAGAGGAGGAGGAGGAGGGGGGTGTTCTTCTCGTGTCCCTGCCAGGAATGTTAGGCGGGGAGACGAGGTACACCGGGCCAGTTTGGGAAGCAGTCCCAGCCTCAACTACATTCACCCAGTGTGCCGTCAGTGAAATGTAGCGTCCCTGTCCGCATGCACTTGTCCACGCGTCGGTGGTCAAGTGGACCTTTGTGCAAAGCGCGGAACTAAGGGCCCGCCTGATGTTGAGTGACACGTGCTGGTGCAAGGCGGGGACGGCACACCGGGAGAAGTAGTGACGGCTAGGGACGGCATAGCGAGGTGCCGCAGTTGCCATCAGGTCCAGGAAGGCGGGAGTTTCAACAAGCCGGAACGCCAACATCTCCTGGGCCAGCAGTTTAGCGATGTTGGCGTTCAAGGCTTGCGCGTGTGGGTGGTTAGCAGTGTATTTCTGCCGCCGCTCCAATGTCTGAGAGATGGTGGGTTGTTGTAAAGAAGCGCCTGATGGTGCCTTTGATGGTGCAGGAGAAGGAGATAAGACAGGAACAGGGGAGGATGAGGGAGAAGTCAACAAAGTGGCGGAGGCAGATGAAGTGGTGTCCTGGCTCGTCCTCTGGAGTGCATCGCCAGCACAGTCAGCAGTGGCAGAGGCAGAGGCAGTGGCAGTGGCGTGAACGGCAGGCGGCCTTTGTCCTGCCGTTGCTGCCTGCCACTGATTCCAGTGCTTGGATTCCAAATGACGGCACATTGAAGTGGTGGACAGGTTGCTCTTCTCAGAGCCCCTAATCAATTTCGAGAGGCAAATTGTGCAGACAACACTATATCTGTCCTCGGCGCATTCCTTGAAAAAACTCCACACCTTCGAGAAACGTGCCCTCGAGGTGGGAGTTTTTCGGGGCTGGGTACGAACTGGAACATCTTGGGAGATTCCGGGTGTGGCCTGGCTTTGCCTAAGCTGCTGACCTCTGCCTCTGCCTCTAGCTACCCTTTTTGGTGCTGCACCTGCCTCAACATCCACACTACTTTCCCCGCTTGACATCCCCCCTGTCCAGGTCGGGTCAGTGTCCTCATCATCCACCGCTTCCTCTTCCAACTCCTGTCTCATCTCCTCCTCCCGCACAATGCGCCGGTCAACTGGATGCCCTGACGGCAACTGCGTCACATCATCGTCGATGAGGGTGGGTTGCTGGTCATCCACCACCAAATCGAACGGAGATGGAGGAGACTCTAGTGTTTGAGCATCTGGACACAGATGCTCCTCTGTTAGGTTCGTGGAATCATGACGTGGAGAGGCAGGTTGAGGGACAATGAAAGGAGCGGAGAACAGCTCTGGGGAGCAGGGACAGTTGGGGTTATTGTTCTGTGAAGCTTGGGAATTTTGGGAGGAAGGAGGACAAGACTGTTGGGTAATAGGAGGAGAGGAGGCAGAGTCTGACTGGCTGCTGGACAATGTGCTGTAAGCGTTCTCTGACAGCCATTGCAAGACCTGTTCCTGGTTCTCGGGCCTACTAAGGTTTGTACCCTGCAGTTTAGTTAATGTGGCAAGCAACCCTGGCACTGTGGAGTGGCGCAATGCTTGCTGCCCCACAGGAGTAGGCACGGGACGCCCTGTGGCTTCACTGCTACCTTGCTCCCCAGAACCATTCCCACGGCCTCGTCCACGTCCCTTTCCGGGAGCCTTGCGCATTTTGAATTCCCAGTTAGAAATTGGCACTATATACCAGTAGCAAAAATTGTGGGTGCACGTAACCCCAATATATTCTTTGAATTCCCAGTCAGACAATGGCACTATATACCAGTAGCAAGAAATGAGGGTATTTATAACCCCAATATATTCTTTGAATTCCCAGTCAGACAATGGCACTATATACCAGTAGCAAGAAATGAGGGTATTTGTAACCCCAATATATTCTTTGAATTACCAGTCAGAAACTGGCACTATATGGCAGTAGCAAGAAATGAGGGTATTTGTAACCCCAATATATTCTTTGAATTACCAGTCAGAAACTGGCACTATATGGCAGTAGCAAGAAATGAGGGTATTTGTAACCCCAATATATTCTTTGAATTCCCAGTCAGACAATGACACTATATACCAGTAGCAAGAAATGAGGGTATTTGTAACCCCAATATATTCTTTGAATTCCCAGTCAGACAATGGCACTATATACCAGTAGCAAGAAATGAGGGTATTTGTAACCCCAATATATTCTTTGAATTCCCAGTCAGACAATGGCACTATATACCAGTAGCAAAAATTGTGGGTGCACGTAACCCCAATATATTCTTTGAATTACCAGTCAGAAACTGGCACTATATGGCAGTAGCAAGAAATGAGGGTATTTGTAACCCCAATATATTCTTTGAATTCCCAGTCAGACAATGGCACTATATACCAGTAGCAAGAAATGAGGGTATTTATAACCCCAATATATTCTTTGAATTCCCAGTCAGACAATGGCACTATATACCAGTAGCAAGAAATGAGGGTATTTATAACCCCAATATATTCTTTGAATTACCAGTCAGAAACTGGCACTATATGGCAGTAGCAAGAAATGAGGGTATTTGTAACCCCAATATATTCTTTGAATTCCCAGTCAGACAATGGCACTATATACCAGTAGCAAGAAATGAGGGTATTTGTAACCCCAATATATTCTTTGAATTCCCAGTCAGACAATGGCACTATATACCAGTAGCAAGAAATGAGGGTATTTGTAACCCCAATATATTCTTTGAATTCCCAGTCAGACAATGGCACTATATACCAGTAGCAAGAAATGAGGGTATTTATAACCCCAATATATTCTTTGAATTACCAGTCAGAAACTGGCACTATATGGCAGTAGCAAGAAATGAGGGTATTTGTAACCCCAATATATTCTTTGAATTCCCAGTCAGACAATGGCACTATATGGCAGTAGCAAGAAATGAGGGTATTTGTAACCCCAATATATTCTTTGAATTCCCAGTCAGACAATGGCACTATATACCAGTAGCAAGAAATGAGGGTATTTATAACCCCAATATATTCTTTGAATTCCCAGTCAGACAATGGCACTATATACCAGTAGCAAAAATTGTGGGTGCATGTAACCCCAATATATTCTTTGAATTACCAGTCAGAAACTGGCACTATATGGCAGTAGCAAGAAATGAGGGTATTTGTAACCCCAATATATTCTTTGAATTCCCAGTCAGACAATGGCACTATATACCAGTAGCAAGAAATGAGGGTATTTATAACCCCAATATATTCTTTGAATTACCAGTCAGACAATGGCACTATATGGCAGTAGCAAGAAATGAGGGTATTTATAACCCCAATATATTCTTTGAATTACCAGTCAGAAACTGGCACTATATGGCAGTAGCAAGAAATGAGGGTATTTATAACCCCAATATATTCTTTGAATTCCCAGTCAGACAATGGCACTATATACCAGTAGCAAGAAATGAGGGTATTTGTAACCCCAATATATTCTTTGAATTACCAGTCAGAAACTGGCACTATATGGCAGTAGCAAGAAATGAGGGTATTTGTAACCCCAATATATTCTTTGAATTACCAGTCAGACAATGGCACTGTATACCAGTAGCAAGAAATGAGGGTATTTATAACCCCAATATATTCTTTGAATTCCCAGTCAGACAATGGCACTATATACCAGTAGCAAAAATTGTGGGTGCACGTAACCCCAATATATTCTTTGAATTCCCAGTCAGACAATGGCACTATATACCAGTAGCAAGAAATGAGGGTATTTATAACCCCAATATATTCTTTGAATTCCCAGTCAGACAATGGCACTATATACCAGTAGCAAGAAATGAGGGTATTTGTAACCCCAATATATTCTTTGAATTACCAGTCAGATACTGGCACTATATGGCAGTAGCAAGAAATGAGGGTATTTGTAACCCCAATATATTCTTTGAATTACCAGTCAGAAACTGGCACTATATGGCAGTAGCAAGAAATGAGGGTATTTGTAACCCCAATATATTCTTTGAATTCCCAGTCAGACAATGACACTATATACCAGTAGCAAGAAATGAGGGTATTTGTAACCCCAATATATTCTTTGAATTCCCAGTCAGACAATGGCACTATATACCAGTAGCAAGAAATGAGGGTATTTGTAACCCCAATATATTCTTTGAATTCCCAGTCAGACAATGGCACTATATACCAGTAGCAAAAATTGTGGGTGCACGTAACCCCAATATATTCTTTGAATTACCAGTCAGAAACTGGCACTATATGGCAGTAGCAAGAAATGAGGGTATTTGTAACCCCAATATATTCTTTGAATTCCCAGTCAGACAATGGCACTATATACCAGTAGCAAGAAATGAGGGTATTTATAACCCCAATATATTCTTTGAATTCCCAGTCAGACAATGGCACTATATACCAGTAGCAAGAAATGAGGGTATTTATAACCCCAATATATTCTTTGAATTACCAGTCAGAAACTGGCACTATATGGCAGTAGCAAGAAATGAGGGTATTTGTAACCCCAATATATTCTTTGAATTCCCAGTCAGACAATGGCACTATATACCAGTAGCAAGAAATGAGGGTATTTGTAACCCCAATATATTCTTTGAATTCCCAGTCAGACAATGGCACTATATACCAGTAGCAAGAAATGAGGGTATTTGTAACCCCAATATATTCTTTGAATTCCCAGTCAGACAATGGCACTATATACCAGTAGCAAGAAATGAGGGTATTTATAACCCCAATATATTCTTTGAATTACCAGTCAGAAACTGGCACTATATGGCAGTAGCAGGAAATGAGGGTATTTGTAACCCCAATATATTCTTTGAATTCCCAGTCAGACAATGGCACTATATGGCAGTAGCAAGAAATGAGGGTATTTGTAACCCCAATATATTCTTTGAATTCCCAGTCAGACAATGGCACTATATACCAGTAGCAAGAAATGAGGGTATTTATAACCCCAATATATTCTTTGAATTCCCAGTCAGACAATGGCACTATATACCAGTAGCAAAAATTGTGGGTGCATGTAACCCCAATATATTCTTTGAATTACCAGTCAGAAACTGGCACTATATGGCAGTAGCAAGAAATGAGGGTATTTGTAACCCCAATATATTCTTTGAATTCCCAGTCAGACAATGGCACTATATACCAGTAGCAAGAAATGAGGGTATTTATAACCCCAATATATTCTTTGAATTCCCAGTCAGACACTGGCACTATATGGCAGTAGCAAGAAATGAGGGTATTTATAACCCCAATATATTCTTTGAATTCCCAGTCAGACAATGGCACTGTATACCAGTAGTAAAAATTGTGGGTGCACGTAACCCCAATATATTCTTTGAATTCCCAGTCAGACACTGGCACTATATGGCAGTAGCAAGAAATGAGGGTATTTGTATTCCCAATATATTCTTTGAATTCCCAGTCAGACAATGGCACTGTATACCAGTAGTAAAAATTGTGGGTGTATATAGCCCCAATTCTATTGCTAGGGGACTTGCAGGGTATTTCTGGGGTGAAGGTGGGGGGGCACACCGTTGGAACGGGTATCGGGGTATATATCGGGTATACGGGAATACACTGACAGTGTATTCCATTCAGGATCCTGGGAAAGCTGGGTTGCGGCGATTGAGCCCGTCAGTGCCACGTTACACTGACAAGCTTCTCCCTGGAATTGAAGTTATATGTAAGCCCAATATATTCTTTGAATTCCCAGTGAGACAATGGCACTATATGGCAGTAGCAAAAATAGTGGGTGTATATAGCCCCAATTCTATTGCTAGGGGACTTGCAGGGTATTTCTGGGGTGAAGGTGGGGGGGCACACCGTTGGAACGGGTATCGGGGGTATATATCGGGTATACGGGAATACACTGACAGTGTATTCCATTCAGGATCCTGGGAAAGCTGGGTTGCTGCTCCCTGGAATTTAGCTCTAATAAGAGCTGTTGGTTGTCTTCTCCTTCCTATCCTAGCCTGTCCCTGCCTACCCAGAATCTAAGCCCTAGCTAACTGGACGGAAACCTCCGTCCCCGGTGAATTGCAAGCTCAGAATGACGCGAAGCTGGGCGTCGCTGTTCTTTTAAATTAGAGGTCACATGTTTTCGGCAGCCAATGGGTTTTGCCTACTTTTTTCAACGTCACCGGTGTCGTAGTTCCTGTCCCACCTACCCTGCGCTGTTATTGGAGCAAAAAAGGCGCCAGGGAAGGTGGGAGGGGAATCGAGTAATGGCGCACTTTACCACGCGGTGTTCGATTCGATTCGAACATGCCGAACAGCCTAATATCCGATCGAACATGAGTTCGATAGAACACTGTTCGCTCATCTCTAGTTACTATAAATCAGTTGTTTCTATAATATGGCCACCAGAATATACTAGCATAGATGTGCAATTCTAACTGCTATATTAGCTGGCAGCTTTTCTGTATTGTTAATCTTGATGTTTTCTGAAACTTTCAGCGCTCAGAATACCCAATATTGCATTTGGGAACTATAGTTCACATACTCCTTCAGATGATTGAAGCTCTCGTATTTCTTCACTGGCGTGGATTCGTCCATCGTTCTTTTTCCTCTCATGCTATTCAGATTGTATCAGCAGGCAGAGCAAAGATAAGCAACTTTGAATACATGATAGAAAGGTAAAGACCATTTCTCAAGCCCACATTCTTATATTTGTCCATGATTTGTTATTGTATAGTGTTATATTTTTTTTATTTTGTGTTTATAGATGTAAAGTCTGCTTTTGCAGTAGGGTTGCCATATATTCAGGTAACATACAAGTCTGAAACATCCTTAACTCATCATTTCACCAATTATTTGTTTAATATTTATTAATTATTTAAAACCCACAACATTAATCCCTGCAAATTGTCTTAATAAATACCAACAAGGACAACATTACAATAGCCAGTATCTACTGTCATAGTAAAAACTATGTCCATTTCATCCTCTTACAAATAAGTTCTATTCCGCATATCCTCCACCACTTCCTCAGTTACCCCACAATTCATCAAAAAACTTATCCAATCACAGCGAAAGTCCCTTATTATTCCATATCTATTCATCCGATAATTACATCCATATTTACTCTTTAATTTGTCTGATAAGTTCAACCATTTCTTTTTATAATCCATAACAGATTTACACGCATTTTCTTCTACTACCACCTCCTCCCTCACTTCACCCACCTATCCAATCACTTCTTGTTCTTCAGTTACTAGATCTTCTGACTATGGTTTCTTCAGTGGATTCATTCGAAGACTCCTCTACTTGGCTCCAGTATCTAAATTTTTGAACTCTATCTTCTCCACCATTTCTTCTTTAACAAACAACTAGTGCTTCCTCTTTCACTATAAATTTTCTCCTCAAATTTTCTTTTTCCCTCCCAACAGGAGAAACCAACTTTTCCATCAATATTTATCACACCAGTTACCAAATCTCTATTTTCTTCTTTTAACCACACAGAAAACCTCCTCTTCTCATTCCAGACTTTATTCAGGGACAATTTTTCAAACTTCACATAAATGGCAAACTTTTTAACAAAGCATACCAATTCTATTGAAGGATCATCCATAGAAACAACTAGACACAGAAGATAACATAGACACATTTCTCTTGACCTATAAGACAACTTCCTCATGCCAACAGACAAAAGCCCTCACGAATTCCTCCCTCAAGGTCATATCAGAAGATTTCATCAAGTAATTATCTTGCATATACACAGTACCTTCAGGCTCGATCTTCAAAATATCACCAAGAATCCAGAAAACATAATCCTCTTTCCAAGTCTCCAACTTCACCTCCTTATTCAGGGAAAAACAAAGACAATTCCTTTTATTTCTCAGATCCAATCCAATCTGCTCAAATCTAGAATCAACATACCACAGCTATGCATGGCATGAGTAGGTGATCGCCTCCCATTGCCCCGGGATTTAACCTCCTCCCTAATAGCAACAGGGAGGCGAAGACCCAGCTATATACTGGGCTTATCCCCCCAGACCAAGGAGAAGGGTACCCGGGGCACCTTCCAGCCAAGACCAAATGCAGAACCGTCAAATCCCACACCCACTCTCAGCCAAAAGGCCGAGAAGCATAAATGCTCTTACTTATTTGCTGTCCTGTGAGTATTGTATTCTCATTGTGGTAAGATATTTATGTTATCATATAAAAGTCTGCACTTGCGCTGCGCAGCACTGCACTACACTGAATGTTGGCCATTTGAAGACTGATTGGAAATAAATTTGCAACCTTGATGGTCTGAGTGCAATTTAGTAGTGGTCAACCAGGCTTGTTTTCTCAGGAGAGTCATGCTGAGACTCTTTAACCCTTTCCCTCTGGAGGAATTTTTATGATTTTCATTTTTGATTCCACGTCTTATAAAACCCATAACTTTTTTATATTTCTGTTCACAGAGCCATATGAAGTCTTAATGTTTGCAGGTCAAATTGTTCTTCATAATGGTACAATTTAATATTCTATGAAATACACTCACCGGCCACTTTATTAGGTACACCTGTCCAACTGCTCGTTAACACTTAATTTCTAATCAGCCAATCACATGGCGGCAACTCAGTGCATTTAGGCATGTAGACATGGTCAAGACAATCTCCTGCAGTTCAAACCGAGCATCAGTATGGGGAAGAAAGGTGATTTGAGTGCCTTTGAACATGGCATGGTTGTTGGTGCCAGAAGGGCTGGTCTGAGTATTTCAGAAACTGCTGATCTACTGGGATTTTCACGCACAACCATCTCTAGGGTTTACAGAGAATGGTCCGAAAAAGAAAAAACATCCAGTGAGCGGCAGTTCTGTGGGCGGAAATGCGTTGTTGATGCCAGAGGTCAGAGGAGAATGGCCAGACTGGTTCGAGCTGATAGAAAGGCAACAGTGACTCAAATAGCCACCCGTTACAACCAAGGTAGCCAGAAGAGCATCTCTGAACGCACAGTACGTCGAACTTTGAGGCAGATGGGCTACAGCAGCAGAAGACCACACCGGGTGCCACTCCTTTCAGCTAAGAACAGGAAACTGAGGCTACAATTTGCACAAGCTCATCGAAATTGGACAATTGAAGATTGGAAAAACGTTGCCTGGTCTGATGAGTCTCGATTTCCGCTGCGACATTCGGATGGTAGGGTCAGAATTTGGCGTCAACAACATGAAAGCATGGATCCATCCTGCCTTGTATCAACGGTTCAGGCTGGTGGTGGTGGTGTCATGGTGTGGGGAATATTTTCTTGGCACTCTTTGGGCCCCTTGGTACCAATTGAGCATCGTTGCAACGCCAAAGCCTACCTGAGTATTGTTGCTGACCATGTCCATCCCTTTATGACCACAATGTACCAACATCTGATGGCTACTTTCAGCAGGATAATGCGCCATGTCATAAAGCTGGAATCATCTCAGACTGGTTTCTTGAACATGATAATGAGTTCACTGTACTCCAATGGCCTCCACAGTCACCAGATCTCAATCCAATAGAGCATTTTTGGGATGTGGTGGAATGGGAGATTCGCATCATGGATGTGCAGCCGACAAATCTGCGGCAACTGTGTGATGCCATCATGTCAATATGGACCAAAATCTCTGAGGAATGCTTCCAGCACCTTGTTGAATCTATGCCACGAAGAATTGAGGCAGTTCTGAAGGCAAAAGGGGGTCCAACCCGTTACTAGCATGGTGTACCTAATAAAGTGGCCGGTGAGTGTATACTGGAAATCTGGACCAAAAAATTCAGAATGCGGTGGAATTGGAGAAAAACTGCATTTGTGCGACTTTCTTACGGGCACTGTTTTTACAGCGTTCACTGTGCTACCAAAATGACTTGTGTCCTGTAATCTGTGTTTTGGTATGATTCTGGGGATACTGAATTTAGTTACATTTTAACCCCTTAACAAAAATCCTAAACTTTGCAAAAAGAAAAATTCTGACACCCAGAACTTTTTTTTTTGGAATTTCTGTGTACAGCATGGCATAGGGCATCTTGTTTTTTTGCAGGGTTAGATATACTTTTTAGTTATAACATTTTAAGGAATGTCTATTGCTTTATCAGGCGAAATAGCGAACAGTCTGCAGCACTGGCTTTTTTGGACACAGGGACACCTAAAGTATATGTTTCACAGCCGTTTTTTTACTTTTTTACTTTTATATGTACTCTAAGGAAAAGGGAGTGATTAAAATTTTTAACTCTCTTTAATTTTATATTTTTACTTTCTTTTCTTTCTTTTTTTTTATACTCTATTGATTAGACCCCCTAGGGGTCTTAGGCTCCAGTGGATCTGATTAGAGATGAGCGAGTACTGTTCAGATCAGCCGATCCGAACAGCACGCTCGCATAGAAATGAATGGACGTATCCGGCACGCAGGGGGTTAAGCGGCCGGCCGCCGTCAAAGTGGAAGTACCAGGTGCATCCATTCATTTCTATGGAGCGTGCTGTTCGGATCGGCTGATCCGAACAGTACTCGCTCATCTCTAGATCTGATCACTAATGCAATGCATTGCAAAATTCTGGCACTTCTATTGCAAGCTGCATAGAGCAACCTGTATTAGAATTACATGCCAGACAAGCCTGGGAGCCTTCAATAGATTCCCAGCTGTCATGGCAACAGATTGCCAGCGATCCTCCTCAAAATATTGGTGCCTATGCACTGCTGGGAAAACGGCGCCTCGGTCAGCTTTGACCAAGGTATCGGGGGCCTTAATGCCTGCAATCAGTGTGGGCACTGATTATGGGCAATAGCACCGTATTTATACTGTATAATACGGCTATGGTGACCACTCAGCTCCTAAGCAGCCGCCATATTTAAATATACATGCACTGTAATATTACAACCAATGACGGGAAAGGGCTCAAGAATAAATATTATCCTTTTTTTTGTTTGTAAATACATAGGTCAGGTGAATTTAAGAAACTTTGTAATATATCTTTATTATGGAGAGGAAAGTGCTATCTCCTCTTTTCAGCCCGATTGCCTTGCTGGCAAATTGCATAGTTCACTGAGAGATCATTGTATACTGAACACAGGCTGCAGGAAATGGAGAAGGAAGCAAAATGAATGAAAATAAGAGAAAAATTGGCATTGTGGAGCAGATAACAGTAAAATTTCTCTCTCACCAGAGGTTTATTTATATCTATAGTGCCCACTCCTGTGTTATTTGAGCTCTATTGTCTCACTTGAGGCTAGGTTCACAATTGTGTCGGGTTCTCTCACTGAGAGCCTGTTGGCTAAAATAGCGGTTGCCTGTGGATACCATAGACTATAACAGGATCCGCTGGGTGTCTGTCGGGTTTCCACTATTTTGGTATTGAAACCGGCGAAGAGAAAAGTCCTCCATGCAAGACTTTTCTCTCCACCAATTTCCGGCGAAATATGTAGCAGAGGGTCCAATGAAGATGTAAACCTATCCGAAGATAGATTTCTCAGTGAATTAACCCCTTCCCGACATGCGCCGTAATAGTACGGCGCATGTCGGGTCTGTAACTATGGCGACCGCCCGGGAGCCGGACGGCCGTCATAGCCGCCGGGTGTCTACTGCTTTAAGCAGTAGACAACCGGCTCTGATGCCTCCGATCGGTCCCCGGAGCGATCGGAGGCATTAACCCCTCCGGCGCCGCTGTCAAAGGCGCCGGAGGCGCCATTTTGGCCGGGATCGCCGGCTCCTGGAGCATGCTCCAGGGCTGACGTCCCGTTGCCATGACAGCCGGGAGCCTTGTACAGGCTCCCAGGCTTGTCTGCAAATCCTCTCTTTTGCAGGCTGGTCTATGCAGCCTGCAAAAGAAAGGATGCTTTTTTGCAATGCATTAGCATTGTAATGCATTGCATTAGTGATCAGACCCCCTGGGGTTCAACACCCCTAGGGGGTCTAATAAATGCAAAAAAAAAAAAAAAGTTAAAAAAAAATATAAAAAGAATTAAAAGTTCAAATCACCCCCCTTTCCCTAGAACACATATAAAAGTAGTTAAAAACTGTGAAACATATACATGTTAGGTATCCCCGCGTCCGAAATCGCCCGCTCTACAAATCTATAAAACTATTTTTCCTGTTCGGTAAACGCCGTAGCGGGAAAAATAGTCGAAAGTGCCAAACCGCCGTTTTTTCACTGTTTTGATTCTGATAAAAATTTGAATAAAAAGTGATCAAAGCAATAACATTTCCCGAAAATGGTAGAACTAAAAAGTACACCCGACCCTGCAAAAAAAGACGCCCTATGCATCCCCGTACACTTACGTATAAAAAAGTTACGGCCGTCGGAATATGGCGACTTTTAGAAAAAAAATTTTTTAACACAGTTTTGGAATTTTTTTTAGGGGTCAAAATGTAAATCAAACCATATAAATTTGGTATCCCTGGAACTGTACCGAAACACAGAATATAGGGATGTCATTTTGGCTGCACAGTGAACGCCGTAAAACCAAAGCCCATAAGAAAGTCGCAGAAATGCATTTTTTCTTCAAATCCACCCCATTCAGAATTTTTTTCCTGCTTCCCAGTACATTATATAGAATAATTAATGGTAGCATCATGAAGAAAAATTTGTCCCGCAATAACTAAGACCTCATATGGCTCTGGGAGCGGAGACATAAAAAAGTTATGGGGTTTAGAAGGAGGGGAGTCAAAAACGAAAATCAAAAAATGCCATCGGCGGGAAGGGGTTAAGCAGTTTACCAAGCAGTAGAGATGCTGATAACAGCAGATAGTAGCATGTTCTGCAGATAGCACATATTACAAAGTTTGTAATATTGACCTGAACTATTCAGTTACAAAAATAAATGGTGTCGTTTTAAAGCAAAGCTTCACAATTTTAGAATAAGGTAGAACTATGCCACAGGGACCAGCATATTGAAATTTGTAGTTATCTCCCCTCCAGTCGCTCATTGTGACTCTTAGCTAATTTGCATACAGACTTCAGAGGGGATTTCTATAGGTAAATAGTCAGGGAAAGCTGAAAAGGAGATTTCAAACCTTACATGACTTTGCTGTGGATGCTGACTCCCCCAACATTCACGCCAAAAATAATAAGAAGCATGTTCATCTTACTTAAGCGTATTTCCCATTAACACTGGAATAGGGAACACCATTCTTATAGTACTTCTGATTATACATCAGCTTTTCAGAAATGAATAGTACAGATGAATATAAGAAACTTTGTCATATTTTTTTTTTTTTTATTAAAGATGTATGTTTTCTTCTTCACTTATCAGGCTGAATTAATTTATACATAAAAGTCTATGGAGGAGGGCTAGAGGCTGCTGAAATAGACACACAAATATCTGCAGCTGCTAAGCTCTGCTACACTGTGAGTGAGAGAGCTGTTTTGACACTGCTATCTTTCAAGATAATAGTCTACAATGACAGGAAAATTAGGTAAAAAAAATCAGCTAGCCGAAGCTGCATCCTTATCACCCTACCATCTCCATAGACTTCTGTGTGTTAAGCAAATATGGAGACAGATTCTATACAGGCAGTCATTGTGAGGATAAGAAGGTGAAGCGAAACCTTCTAGGGAATCTCATTCCCTTAATAAGATTTATTGCAGTTTCTTACAGTCACCCAGACTATTCATTTATAAAAGTTTATTTTAGAATTGAAGGTACAGTTTAATAAATTCACTCCTTTCTTTTCCTTGGAAAAAAAAATCATTTTATTTATCTAGACATGTCTAATTATATAATGAACCCATAAGGTATTATTTTATTCTTTTGCTTGTCTTCCAGCAAAGATAACAAAAAGTGTGATGGCATCATTCATTTCCCAATACCTAAACAGTTGTATTGCTGGTCATCTCCTGAAGTAGTTGCAGGAAAAGCCGGAAGTATAAAGTCTGACCTTTACAGTTTTTGTGCAGTCATGCAAGAAAGTTTAACAGGTACATTGATCTATGTTTGTTTTCCCTGACAAGTTATAACAAACTTCATTTGTAGCTTATATAACTATGATGTATTACAAGTCTAGAGCTAAACACAGCAGGGTAAATTTCATCACAAGTTTCCTAAATACATTGATGTACAATATTGAGGTCAGGACAAACTTTTTTGGTTTTAGATATTTAGATAAGACACATATTATCATATTTGATGTCATTGGACTCTCTAACATCAGGCTGAATGTGAAAGTGGTGTTCAGGTTTACTTGTGACATGGAACAACTATATTACAGGTAGTCCTCGACTTATGACGTTGATCCGTTCTTACGCGGCTTCGTAAAGCGAATATCTACGTAAGTCGGAAACATACCATACGGCGCCGCATAGGAATGGATCAACGTGATTTAGTGTGCAGCTGCTCGGAACCGAGGAAGACTGTACCATATACAGTACAGTACAGTCTTCCTCGGTTCCGAGCTGCTGCACACTAAGTTACGTACTGTACAGGGAGAGCTGGCAGCTTGCATTTATGCGGGAGCTTACTTTTTCTCATAGGAATACATTGGCCAGCGTTGATTGGCCAGTGTACAGCATTCGGCCGATCAACGCTGGCCAGGAGGCGGAGTCTAATACCGGACCACAATGGAGACTGCTGTGGTCCGATCTTAGACTACGCCTCCTCACAGACGAGCCTCCAGCAGAACCAGCGTTGATTGGCCGAATGCTGTACACTGGCCAAGCAACGCTGGCCAATGCATTCCTATGAGAAAAAGTAAGCTCCCTCGTAACAGCAAGCTGCCAGCTCTCCTGACTAGGAAAGACGAGCCTGCTGCAGAACCAGCGTTGATTTGCCGCAGGCTCGTCCTTGATAGTCGGGATTGCTGGCAGCTTTCTGTTACAAGGGAGCTTTACTTTTTAGCTCATCTCTAGTCGTAACCACGAAACGTTGTAACCCGAGACCGTCGTAACCCGAGGACAACCTGTAGTCTCCTGTCACAGTTCAGGATCAAGCTATAAGTGTGATAGCACTACTCAGAGTGAAGGAGCACATGGCGCTATCAAACTCACTACATAAATTAATGGACTTCAGGCACAAAGTTCCTCAGCTTGTTCCTTAACAGCCAATGACGTACATATACGTAAGTTACAAAGGGTTGTATGGAGAGGGCTCAGGATCTGAAGCACTGTGTAATAGAGGAGCAGCAACTTTACATTACTGCCCTTGAGATTCAAGTCCCCAAGGAGGTCTGAAAAGAAAAGTAAAAAACAAACCAACAAGTTTTTTAAAATATACAATAAACAAAAAAAATTAAAATCACACCTCTTTCTCTAGATTACATATAAAGCATATATAAACAAAAATAAACAAACATATTAGGTATCTCTTGGTCCAAGAGATCAAGACTTTGCCTCCTAAAAGATTGGTTAAAAATAATAAGAATGCTGGACATTCTCCAAAATGGTATCAATACAAACTACATCTAGTCCCCCATTTAAAGACACCTTAACCTGCTTTGTTCACTGAAATATTAAAAAGTTAAGGATGTTGGACTATGGTGAAGAAACTGGCTACCAGCTTCCTAGTAAATTATACAGAGCATTAAATGGTGCCATTATGAAGTACAATGTGTCCTGCAAAAAATAAGCCATAATGTGACTAGTAAAAAATAAACTATAATGTGACTAGTAAAAAAAATAAGCCATAATTTGACTTGTAAACAATAAGCCATAAGTTGACTAGTAAAAAATAAGCCATAATATTACTAGTAAAAAATAAGCCATAATGTAAAATGAAAAACGTTATGGCTCTTGAAATGAGGGGATGAAAAACAGAAATGAGAAGAGGTTAATGGACTGCAGGCACAAAGACTAGATCTTTACACGCTAATTTATGTGGCCTCAAAGGACCTAAAGACCCTTAAAGGTGTTGTCCAGGAGAAATAGTTTTTGGCAACGAGGCTGGGGAGATGAAGAAATAAAAACAAAGTCCCATACTCACCTGTCCCTGGTGCTGTACTGTCTCTTAAAGTGGTCCGGTCCCACCGCTCTCAGGGTCTAGTTCCAGTGGAAGTCCTTGACACATGTGACCACTAAGCCCTAACAGCTTAAGGAAAGGATATGGTATATCACAGGTGATGTATGTGAGTGACGCCCCTGCTCCATTCCTTACGTCAGAAGAAGAACCTGGGCGCCATTGGATCAGACGGTGGTGGGAGACACCGGAGCACCAGGAACAGTCAAGTATGTTTTTTTTTATTTTCTACCTTCCCCATTCTAATAAGAAGTATATAAAAGGATAAATCATGTTCTATGCAAAACTCATAATTCAAATGAGAACTTTAAAGTACAACGGAGCATCCGATCCTGATGTTAAAGTAGCTAGACCAGACAAGCCATTTAAATGATGTGAATTATTTACTTTTTTAGGTCATTTTGTTTGTTTCTTTTATATATATACAGTTAGGGCCAGAAATATTTGGACAATGACACAATTTTCGCGAGTTGGGCTCTGCATGCCACCACATTGGTTTTGAAATGAAACCTCTACAACAGAATTCAAGTGCAGATTGTAACATTTAATTTGAAGGGTTGAACAAAAATATCTGATAGAAAATGTAGGAATTGTACACATTTCTTTACAAACACTCCACATTTTAGGAGCTCAAAAGTAATTGGACAAATAAACATAACCCAAACAAAATATTTTTATTTTCAATATTTTGTTGCGAATCCTTTGGAGGCAATCACTGCCTTAAGTCTGGAACCCATGGACATCACCAAACACTGGGTTTCCTCCTTCTTAATGCTTTGCCAGGCCTTTACAGCTGCAGCCTTCAGGTCTTGCTTGTTTGTGGGTCTTTCCGCCTTAAGTCTGGATTTGAGCAAGTGAAATGCATGCTCAATTGGTTTAAGATCTGGTGATTGACTTGGCCATTGCAGAATGTTCCACTTTTTTGCACTCATGAACTCCTGGGTAGCTTTGGCTGTATGCTTGGGGTCATTGTCCATCTGTACTATGAAGCGCCGTCCGATCAACTTGGCAGCATTTGGCTGAATCTGGGCTGAAAGTATATCCCGGTACACTTCAGAATTCATCCAGCTACTCTTGTCTGCTGTTATGTCATCAATAAACACAAGTGACCCAGTGCCATTGAAAGCCATGCATGCTCATGCCATCACGTTGCCTCCACCATGTTTTACAGAGGATGTGGTGTGCCTTGGATCATGTGCAGTTCCCTTTCTTCTCCAAACTTTTTTCTTCCCATCATTCTGGTACAGGTTGATCTTTGTCTCATCCGTCCATAGAATACTTTTCCAGAACTGAGCTGGCTTCTTGAGGTGTTTTTTAGCAAATTTAACTCTGGCCTGTCTATTTTTGGAATTGATGAATGGTTTGCATCTAGATGTGAGCCCTTTGTATTTACTTTCATGGAGTCTTCTCTTTACTGTTGACTTAGAGACAGATACACCTACTTCACTGAGAGTGTTCTGGACTTCAGTTTGTGTTGTGAACGGGTTTTTCTTAACCAAAGAAAGTATGCAGAGATCATCCACCACTGTTGTTATCCGTGGACGCCCAGGCCTTTTTGAGTTCCCAAGCTCACCAGTCAATTCCTTTTTTCTTAGAATGTACCTGACTGTTGATTTTGCTACTCCAAGCATGTCTGCTATCTCTCTGATGGATTTTTTCTTTTTTTTTCAGCCTCAGGATGTTCTGCTTCACCTCAATTGAGAGTTCCTTTGAGCGCATGTTGTCTGGTCACAGCAACAGCTTCCAAATGCAAAACCACACACCTGGAATCAACCCCAGACCTTTTAACTACTTCATTGATTACAGGTTTACGAGGGAGATGCCTTCAGAGTTAATTGCAGCCCTTAGAGTCCATTGTCCAATTACTTTTGGTCCCTTGAAAAAGAGGAGGCTATGCATTACAGAGCTATGATTCCTAAACATTTCTCCGATTTGGATGTGGAAACTCTCATATTGCAGCTGGGAGTGTGCACTTTCAGCCCATATTATATATATAATTGTATTTCTGAACATGTTTTAGTAAACAGCTAAAATAACAAAACTTGTGTCACTGTCCAAATATTTCTGGCCCTAACTGTATATATATATATATATATATATATATATATATATATATATATATATTCTCTGTGCTAAACTTTCTAATTATTCTTACTGTTTAGATTCTCTACCATGGAACGGGTTAGATGGTGACGCAGTTAAAGATTCCATGAAGTCAGGACATTACTTGACTGCTGATCCAACTCTTCCTGAACCTTATTATTCTATAGTCAGCACTGGAATTCAGGCAAATCCTGAGCAACGGACAACGCAGCTTCAGGATATTGGATATTTACTGAAGAATGATATTAAGGTAGTTGGATTATAAACTTCAGAGCACCCCTTCAGACACTCTGTGCATCAGAGGTTTAGAACTGTTAATTGGTGGGGGTCCCAGACATCAGATTCCCATAAGTCTGATTTTGATGACCTATCATTAGGATAACTATTTTTGGCCTGGAAAACCCCTTTAGGTCGGAGCCCCACATGGCAGAAACTCCATGAAAAAAATTGTGGCATTGTCCACCCAGTGGAAAAATACACACAGCTGACACGCTGCGATTTCCAAAACAATCGCAGTTTTGGAAATCGCGTCATGTTAATAATACGTATAGGCAAACCGCTGACATTTCCATAAGTAGAATTGAAGCAGAAAGTCCACAGAGGAAACCTGAGCCAAAACCAAGAATGGCTATACAAGGAATAGGAAAAATAAAGGAGCCTCTTATACTTCTCCCTTCTACTCAATCCCGACCTGGCTTTGGCTGAAAAAAACGCAGGAAAATCTGCAGCAAAAAAAGCTGCTGGGTTTCTGATCCCAACTAACAGTTTAGGCTAGAGCTCCACAGTTATATACAATACTGTGAAAACGTATTTGTCCCTTACAGATTTCTTGTGTTTTTGAATTTTTGTCACGTTTATACTTCAGATTATCAAACAAATTTCAATATTATACAAAGATAACCTCCGGAAATGCAAAATGCAGTTTTTCAATGATGATTTAATTTATTAAGGAGAAAAGCTATCCAAATCAAATGACCCTATGTGAAAAAGTAATTGCCCCCTAAACCTAATAACTGGTTGTGCCATCCTTGGTGGCAACGACTGCATCATGTGTTTGCGATAACTGGTTATGAGTCTTTTACATCTCTTGGGTGAAATTTTGGCTCACACTTCTTGTCAGAATTTTTTTCATTCAGCCACATTGGAGGATTTTTGAAAATGAACGGCCAGTTTAAGGTCATGTCACAGCATCTCAATTGGAATTAAATCTGAACTAGGCACCCCCAAAACCTTTGTTTTGTTTTTTCAGCCATTCAGAGGTGGGCTTATCAGTGTGCTTCAGTTCATTGTCCAGCTCCAGAATCCAAGCATGCTTGAACTTAAGGTCACAAACTGACGGCCAGACATTCTCCTTCAGGATTTTCTGGTATAGAGCAGATTTCATCAATAAAGGGAAGTCTTCCAGGTCCTGAAGCAGCATTACAGTCCCAGACCATCTTACTTCCACCATGTTTGACTGTCGGAAGGATGTTCTTATTCTGAGATGCTGTTTTAGTTTTATGGGAGCGTTCACACTACTGTCAGTGTCCGACAGCTAGTGTCCGCTGATAATGTTCGTGCAAAATCTTGTGCGGACATTAGCAACGGACACTAGCTGTGTCCGTGACATTTTGCATTGACAACAAAAACCTACATGTCGGGTTTAGCTCTCCGCTTGAAAAGTCGGACATCTTTGGGAACGGACAGTTAAGGACACCCACGGACAGTAAAAGAACGCACCTGATGTCCATTTAAATCAATGCAAAATCTCACGGACACAGCTAGTGTCCGATGCTAATGTCCGCACAAGATTTTGCATGGACATTAGCAGCGGACACCTGCCTTCGGACACCGACGGTAGTGTGAACGCCCCCTAAGCCAGATGTAATGGAATGCATACCTACCTGAATGTTCCACTTTTGTCTCAGTCTGCAGAATATTTTACCACAAGTCTTGGGGATTATCAAGATGTTTTTGACACTCATGGAACTAACCCTTGGATACCATTTTTCCCTGTCTCTTTCTTAGGGAGCGTTCACACTACCGTCGGTGTCCGACATGTAGTGTCCGCTCCTAGTGTCCGCTCAAAATCTGTCACGGACACTAGGAGCGGACACTAGATGTGTCCGTGACACCTGTCATTCACTTGAATGGGCATCGGGTGCGTTCTTTTGCACTCCGTGCCCGTCCTTCCCTGTCCGTTTGTAAAGATGTCTGACTTTTCAAGTGGCCAGAAAAACCCGACATGCAGGGTTTTTCTGTCCGCTTGAGAAGTCGGACATCTTCTCTTGCGGACAGGGAAGGACGGGCACGGAGTGCAAAAGAACGCACCCGATGCCCATTCAAGTGAATGACAGGTGTCACGGACACATCTAGTGTCCGCTCCTAGTGTCCGTGACAGATTTTGAGCGGACACTAGGAGCGGACACTACATGTCGGACACCGACAGTAGTGTGAACGCCCCCTTATTAAATAATAAATATTGACCCCCAACTGAGGCAAGTGAAGCCTGCTGCCTTTCAGATATTCTTGGTTCTCTGTTGAACTCCTGGAGCAGTCATCGATTTGGAGCAATTTTGTTGGCCAGCCACTCCTCGGAAGGTTCACCACTGTTCCTCTTCCATGTTTTCTCCATTTATGGATAATAGCTCTCACTGTAGTTAACTAGACCCCCAAAGCCTTAGAAATAGCTTTTTAACCTTTTCCAGACTGATAGATGTCAATGACTTTGTTTCTCATCTGTTCCTGAATTTATTTATATCAGGACATAATGTGTTGCTTTTTGAGATCTTTTAACCTACTTTATGTTGTTAGATAATTTTTTCACATAGGACCAGGTTGTTTGGGATAGCTTTTTTCTCTTAATAAATGAAATAATCATTTAGAAACTGCTTTTGGTATTCACCCTGGTTATCTTTGTCTGATATACAAATTTGTTTGATCGTCTGAAACATTTAAGGGTGACAAATGTTCAAAAGCTAGGTAAATCTGTAAGGGGGCAAATACGTTTTCACAACACTGTAGAGTCAACCGTTACCGCATTACCTGTGACCACCATCTGAGGGAAAGGTCCCTGTAGGGCAGAGGTCTTACTATAGTGTTCATTAGTAATATTCCATTGTTCTGTATTTGTGCACTTGCTACATTACTCTAAACAAGTTGTAATGAATGGTTTTACCTACAGAACTTCCTTGACAAAGTCCCTTGTACAGAACATGCTCCCATGGTTGTTGAGGCAGGAAGAGATATGAAAGTGTATTGTACAGGGCAACAAATTCTACCAGGTACTTTTTTATAGTATCTTACTTATTATAGTTATTTATGTTTTTTTTAAATAATACATTAAAAAATTCATTTTGTAAAATGTTGCAGAATATGTTGGCGCTATATAAATAAAATGTATTATTATTGTTATTATTCAAAAAAATAATTTAATAAGCATACAGGTGGCTTTGGTATAAGATTATTTATTGGAGTTGTTTAGGAATTGGAGCAAGCCCTCAGGAGGCCAGGGGAGATATAAAATAAGAAAACTAAAGCTTACTCAGGGCGGGTTCACACCTGCGCTAGGTCTCCGCTTTCAGGTTTCTGTCTTCTGCCTGAGAAACTGGACTGGAGACGGAAACCAGCAGTCACTTTTCAAACCCATTCATTTGAATGGGTTTGCAGAGTGTCCACCCGTGAGCACCTGTGAGCGTCTTCTGGTCTCCGCGGCGAATCCATTTTTTTTTAACAAGACACAAAGTCGGACATGCAGGACTTTGTGTCCGGTTAAAAAACCAAAAAACGGTTTCACCGTTTAGAACCACAAAACGCTCACGGGCGGACACTGACTGCCGGGTTTCTATCTCCTGTCGACAGAAGACGTACACCCACAAAGCGGAGAGCTGTGAACCCGCCCTTATCTGTGCCCAGATGCTAGAATTCCTCAGCCTCACATGACTGCTGAGACCAATTAGTGACTTTAGTGATTGCTTGCAAAGAATTTGTGACGCGTGTCAGTGATGAGGCCACGGATTGGTCTCAGCCGTCATGTGAGGCAAGTACTTCTGATATTAAAGCACCAAGACCAAACAGATGAACAGATTGCTGGGGACAGATAAGAATTTGTTATGTCTGTATTTTTTTATTTTACACCTCCGCCGGTTGCTCTAGTTCTTGGACAACCCCTTTAATAACCAGAAGGAAGATGTGTGTATTGAGCCAACGATCACAGCCCAGTGGTACTAAACAATGTCTCTCTCAATTCTTGCTTTGTTGTTCAGACACATTTGAAGCAATTACAGATCTGTCTTATAAAGAAAAAGTAAATTCTAGCTACAGTTCAAGCAAAACTCTTTCTTCTGTGGAGTCACAGACTGAAACATTGTGCGATATGGTAGAACAAACCGATGAGATGAATGCTTACTTACACCCACTAGAGAAGACAGGTCAAAATAGGGCTAGGGATTTCTACCAACCAAATACTGGCAGCCCATCTATGTCATTGGCAGTACTCAGTGATTCAGAGACAGGTACCAGTTGGGATTCAGAGGAGGAAGATGATGATATTAGGAGCTCAGAAACAGAGGAAAATTGGCAAGCTGAACTCCTAAAACTGGATAATAGATTGCATTCAATCCAGATAAATACCAAATCCTCTCTTGACAATCTTCTGTACATTCAAAAGTTTTTGCAAGGGGACGACACTGTACTTGGTGCTGAAGAAGGACAAAACCAGTCTAAAAATACCTGCCGAACAGAAAATGACTTTCCTCCCAAGGGCATAGATGAGACTGATCATGTGCTTCCACTTTTCAAGAGCAAATATTATGTTGGAGGGTCTGCTAAAGGCCCTCCGCCCCACTATATACCTCCTGGAGGCGCATCCTACAGCAGAACTGACATCTCATCACAAATAAGAAGAATACAAAGCAAGATTGTTGTAGACAAAGTGCAGAAGGCCACAAAGAAGGCAGAACAGTGTCCTGACCTTTTCTCATTTAAAGGGAATACTCATGAAAAAGCATCTACTGGTCAGGTAACATTTACAAATAAGATATTGTTGAATGGCAATGCCATAGACTTAATGTAGTTTACCTGTTTCTGTTTTGTTTTTTTGTTTTTTTTTATTCCAATTTTCTTTTGAATACACCAATATAAGACATTCAGGAGGTCTGCCAGGTACCTAATACTTTAAGTACACAGTCCAGTCATATTAATGTGACCACCACATACTTTTGACGTTAACGTTAAATAACCAATTGCAGAAGGCACGAGTCATCAGCCATCTGGGTGCACTCATCATTGTGGAAGGCATCTATCCTTGCGGACCATGTTCACCCCTACATGTGAAATGTTTTTCCTCAGGATGATGGCATCTACCAGCAGGAAAATGCGACATGTCCTAAAGCTTGCATTGTACGTGCGTGGCTCGAGGAGCACCAGGATGAGTTTACCGTACTCCCTTAGCCAGCAAATTCCCCGTACATGAACCCAATTGAGAATCTGTGGGACCACCTTGATCAGGTTGTTCGCGCCATGGATGCACAACCGCGCAACCTAGTGCAGCTGGCCACGGCACTGGAGTTGGCATGGCTCAATATCCCAGTGAACATCATCACAGCATCTTCTCTCTTCCTGCACGTCTCGCAGCAGTCCACTCTGCGAAAGGTGGTTGTTCTGGATTGTGACAGGTGGTCATATTAATGTGACTGGACTGTATATTAGTTGGTATTACTCCTTTATGAAAAGAGCCCATGATAAACTGCTTATTAGGCATTTTTCACGTCATTGTTCAGTCACATATATGTACAGCTAACCATGATTCAATTATAAAGGTATGCCTCATAGAATATGAGAAAATAATAGCTTATGCTTTGGTCATTACATAGAAACTAATTTACCCCAGGGGAAAATGATGTTTTGTTAATGACTACAATAATACAACCACTAACAATAAAATATGTTCTTATCATCCTCCCAGGATTTCATGCAGTTAACTAAGAGAAGCTCTCAGAATAGTCAAGCAGATGATAATGATACTATGAGACACCAGTGAGTTCACTATATACGTTGTTTTATAAGTAAAGCAAATAATCTATCACTTATTAAAAATGTTTAACTCAACATCTATCTATCATATCAAAGATGCTTGACATTGCATTTATTGTGTCTCTTTAACATATACACTGGAAATCCACATACAGTAGCTCCTCCATTCACTAAAAAAAAAATCCTTTTTCTGGTTGTATCTGCCTGGATTCCCTTTTTATTTGCTACCTGTTATAGAATAAAACATGGTACATGCGTTAAACGGACACATTAAACACAATGTGAATGCAGCCTAAGTCACCTTTGCACATTTTCATATTTTGCTTTTCTAGACATGTATATTACAATTGATTATTGTGGTTTTTTGAGCCAAAGCAAGGAGTGCTATTGAGCAGAAGGTAGCATGGCTATTTTTTGGACATGCAGGACTTTGTGTCTGGTTAAAAAAAAAAAAACGGTTTCGCCATGGACAGGCACAAAATGCTCACAGGCGGTCACTTTGTTAACCCATTCAAGTGAATGGGTTTGAAAACTGACTTTTCACAGGGTAGAAGACGAAAACCCAGCAGGATTGCCTAAAGCGGACACGGTCGCAGGTGAGAACCATATTGCCAATAATCTATCAGAAGATTCCAAATACATAACATCATCATATGGGCTTTCCAAAATTGTTTAAATCGTAGTAATCTTAGTGTATGTGAAACTATTGACTTTGCAGAAAGTAATAAAAAATGCCTTAAAAAATTCTCTCTCGCTCATTATTCTGCCATATGGCAAATATAAATAATTTTGGTAATCCTAACTGACCTAAAATGGGAATGATTTATTTTGATGTCAGATTTTGATTTTCATGTCAGAAAGCGAGAAAAACATGGATATGTGTCTTTTTATATAGTGTATGTAAACTTCTGGTTTCAACTGTGTATATACACAATATATATATATATATATATATATTTATTTCTTTTTGCACAGGTTTTCAAGTTTAGTTTCTGCTCCATATTGGCCAGCTAAGAAGTTTGAAAGGGGATTGCTGCATTGTAATTCATGTAAGTCTTGTGAGTGCTTCATATTTTTATTTTGCTACCGTTTTTTTTTTTTGTTAATTTTAATTTGGAGACCAGAAGTTATATAAATCTGTTTTCAATAAAGCCATATATGTTTGGAGCAAAGATACTGGTAAACCAAAAAAAGGTTATCAGATAGAGAAGATAAAAGGTTGTCATTAGAGATGAGCGAGTAGTACTCGATCGAGTAGGTATTCGATCGAATACTACGGTATTCGAAATACTCGTACTCGATCGAGTACCACTCGCTGTTCGAATGTAAAAGTTCGATGCAGAACCAGCATTGATTGGCCGAATGCTATACAGTCGCCCAATCAACGCTGGTTCTTCTCCTACCTTTAGAATTCTCCTCCGTGCAGCTTCCCCTCGGCGTCTTCCGGCTCTGAATTCACCCTGCCAGGCATCGGGCCTGGGCAGAGCCGACTGCGCATGTCCGCTTGTACTGCGGGCATACGCAGTCAATTCAGAGCCAGAAGATGCCGCAGGGATGCTGCAAGGAGAAGACTGCTCGGAGGATCCAGCCCGACCCTCACTCGTGGACTTGGTAAGTGTAATTTGATTGAACGTTGCCTACCCCTGAAACGAGCATTTTTCCCCCATAGACTATAATAGGGTTCGATATTCGATTCGAGTAGTCGAATATTGAGGGGCTACTTGAAACGAATATCGAACCTCGAACATTTTACTGTTCGCTCATCTCTAGTTTTCATGAGTACATAGAAATTCTGCCTTGTTTCAGTTAAAAGGTAAATCTGTGCTCAGACTAACGAAAACTGAGTCTGATATGCCACAAACTAAGGTCTCCTCTACATGACCATGTTCAGTGTACAGATCACTGTGTGTGCCATTTGTGCTTTTGACTAACCCAAGTGAATGGAATAAGCCGCAAATAAGGACAGATACGGAACCTGCCCCATATTTTGTGGCTCTTCACTGTGGCCAGTTGACACAGCCACAAAAACTACGGATGTTTGTATGTGCCCATAGAAATGTGTGTGTCCGTACTTTGATCCACAATCGTGGAACCACAATTGTGGATCAAAACTACAGTCGTATGAAGGAGGCCTAACATCTCCCATTCTAGAATATCAATAGTATGACATTATAATTCACATAGAAGAGATTGTATAACATATAATGTAATTCTATCCTAGGCAGTGAAATTTTCTGAAATGAGATTGTGATAAACAGTGCATCTATTCATGGCCTTCCCCATTGCCACAGTATCAAGATAAGCTTAAACTGCTAGAAATTCTCATGATGTCCACAGGGTGTCACTCTCTAACTGTCAAACGAAGCAGTATGGATTAGGAATGTGATTATAGTAAAAGAAATAATCATATTTTCATATAGTTTTAGATTTTTAGGTCATCCAAAAGTATGCTTTACAGTACCTGTAACTAAGACAATAAAACATGCATAATCATATAAACATTATCTTTTCATAGGGTGACCATGTTACTGAATTCTGTGTTCTACCATAAGATTATTTAAAGCTATGGGAATTACATGGAGAATAAAAGTCATGCTACTCTGTTCAATATGCATTGATCTCTCATTCTGGTTTTTGTTCACATTTGCCATGTTTAAGGGGGTGTTCCAGTTTATTTCTTTTAACCCCTAGGGAAGCCTTAGGGCTAGTTCACACAGGGACATGGAGGAGGATTTTGACAGCGGAATCCACGTCATAATCCTCCTCCATACAATGTTAGTCTATGTAGACTGCTGGCTTTTTTTTTTTTTTTCTGCTAGCAGAGAAAAGAAGCGACATGACCTTTCTTCAGGCATTTTCCGCCTGAAGAAAGCAATAGAAGTGAATGGGAAGTGCAAAACGCGCAAAAAACGTGCGGTAAAAAACGCAACGCGTTTTTTGTAGCCCGTTCTCCTTAAAGGATGGGAAAACCGCCTGGAACCTTTTGGAAGTGATTTTTACAAAAAAATGCTCCATAAGAAGCGGGGCAAGGTCCAAAAATCGCTTCCTAATTAGGAAACGTTTTTTTCCGGTGCCAAAATAAGCCACATGTAATTTACGTGTGAACTAATACTAAGGGCCCCTTCACACGGAGTATACGCTCACTGATTCTGAACATGTAACACATTCCAATTCAGCGGCGTTAAAACATATCCCATTGCTTTCTATGGGAGCCGGCATACGTGCACTCCCCTTAGAAATTAATGGGCTGCTTTTTTCCCTATTGCTTTCAATGTGATACGCACGTATCACATTATTTTCAAACATGTAAAAAATGTATTTGTTATACAAAGAATGATAATACCAGGATAATCCAACATCAGATGTGAAATAAAAGTCACGATAAAGGATATAAAACTGTGGCCCACTCTCCATAGTTAGGAGAAATCAGTTTGTGAGTATAAATGTTTAGTTGCTGTGTCATTTATGATTTGCCTACCATATTGTTTCTTTTTTCCCTTTAATGTTCCTCCAATGTAGCCTACATTTAACATTATTTCCAGTAGATTTGCAAAAATAATGGGAATCCTATTCACAGGCAGCAAGTGATAGATCCATGACATAAAACTCCACCAATTCATACTGCAGAGTCAGCGTATTCTTATGGGATATATGAAACATCTTCAGACTGTCTACTATTGCAACAGGTTTCACCCTGTCAACAATTACACGTATGAGACAGGAAAATGCACTGTGATCCTGTATCTTATACACTGTGTACACTGAATATTCTGCACACAGCTGACACAAATAGATCATTTTTAGAACACCTCAAATAATTATTACCATGTTTCCCCAAAAATAAGACCTACCCAAAAAATAACAAACAACACTTAGCATAAAACATAACTTTTAATGTTTAACATGGTCAGCTAAAATCCTATTAACAATGTAGCTAGGGCTAAAATAGAATAATAGATTCAATGAGCAAATATGGAACACTATAATAATGTAACCTTCTTGCAATGTTCCTAAATACTATAGGGTAGTTCAGCTTGGGGGAACAATCACCACAGCTTATCAGGTGACAGTTAGCACTAATCAAGTGCCTAAATCCTGATGACCTCACTGATAATGTAACTAATACCAATGTTGTATAGGGTAAATATCCCCTTCCCCCTGCTGCTCTGATGTTATTGACACTGCCCTAGAGCGTCCGCTCAATCACAAAGTTAACTTGACATTTAAGCACATAACTAGTGTCCCTGACCTCTTGATTAGTATGCCATTCTATAGGGTTCCCACTAGATGCGCTGTTAATAACTACTCTCTCTACGCGTATCGATTAAATATTCTCATAGCAGGGTTCACTGCTCAGAAGTTTAGTGGATGACATCTAGAGCAGGTGTCAGCAGTAAGTAACAGAGTTATGCTCCAATTGTGAGTGTTAACCCTTTAGATGCCTCAATCACTCATGACCGTGGCATCTAAGGGGTTGCCACGGTCATGACCACCAGTGTCCATAACTAGCCTCTCCATCGTGAAACAGGTTTTTTTTTTGTTTTTTTTTCACGAACACAAAGTCAGACATGCTGGACTTTGTGTCCATGCAAAAAAAAACAAAAAAAAAAAAAACGGTTTCACAGCGGAGAGGCTCCATGCAGACACTAGTGGTTTGCTTTAAAAACACATTGAAATGAATGGGTTTTTAAAATGACTACCACAAATCTGCTCTAATTTCTTATTTACATTATTAATATTTTATATATTAACATGATTGCCTTCTTAGAAACTTTCCTTAACTATAAGTAGTATTTTATGGGCTAATAGAACTAGGCAAATAGTTTGCCCTCCGATTCATGCTATGTTATGCCCATAGTCTTCTAGTCCAAGTTATTTGTTTATCTCCCACACAGTGAAGTCAGGCAGTTATTGCTTACAGAATAAGAAACAGTGTGAACATAGCTGTGATAAGGAAAGCGAGCAGACCAGTGAAGAGCAGAAAAGTAACCAGGCTTGTTGTAAGGACGGTGAATCTGAACTGGAGAAATTATTTCACCATTTTGCAGGTAAGATTCCTTTCTGACTTGAAAGCAAATGGCAGACATGTAGACAAATTATCTGTTGTTAGATACTGCTATATTTTTATCAGTCACTACTCATATGACAGCACCAAAACACCAGCAGCAAACTTTTAAAATAATAGTTTTTTTTTGTGCAAGTCAGAATTTTTGTATAAAAAAGAGCTGGTGTAATTGTCTGTTTAAGTACTCTGACCCAGATGGATGTGTCTAATTTATGGTGAGGAGTGCACTTCTTCGTAGTTTAGGCACAAATGCGATGGGCAGGGATTTATGAGACCGGTGTGGAAAGCGCCTTTCTTGGTAGATCGGCTCCTATATGCTGATTGGAGTATAGCTGATTGGCTACGTGATATCACACAGTGGCAACTTTTGTGCCTAGAGAAGTCATAGCCATGACTATATAATGTGGCATGGTCAATTAGCATAAAGAGCAGACTTTTGATCAGTAGCAATGGCACTGGCTTAGGCACAGTACTGTGAGAATATTGATTTTGATTGCGCGATTTTTGCTGTGGAATGTTGTTGTATAATTGTAGTGTTGAATTACTAATGAAAACCCTGTATGTAATAAAATTCTAATTCTGATCCATTGTAGAGACTAGTATAGTGGTTGCAGACCATTGGTAAAAAAAAAAATGGGTATGCACAAATGGGGTTTAATACCTGTATGGAGCTCTCTGCTTCTTGCTCCTTACCCTGTATAGTATGTAGCTTGGTAGTAGTCCCAAACAGCTGATCTATGCAGGGTCCAGGGCCCATCCAAAAAAAAAAACAGGAAACCCCTTTGACTTCATACATATTAACACAAATTGTTTAGCCGATTTCTCGTGTTCAGATGCACCCATAAGCAATGGGTAGTCATTTATAGGGATACATACCGTGTTTCTCCGATAGTAAGACACCCCCGATAGTAAGACGTAGTGGAACTTTTGGGGGGTGGGCTAATGTAAGACGTACCCCGAAAGTAAGACATAGTAAATGTCTAAAAGTAAGACATACCGTAGTAAACATAAGGCACCGGACAGCGCTGCGCCTTATAGTTCGGTGCGCCTTATAGTCCGATGCGCCTTATATATGAACCTAGGCAGGACTATAAGGCGCATTACCCATGAGCACCTTACAGTCCTGTCTAGGTTCATATATAAGGCGCACCGGACTATAAGGCGCAGCGCTGTCCGGTGCGCCTTATATGTGATTGAAAGCGAATTGACTTTGCCGGCGGCCGCTTAACCCCCCCGCGTGCCAGCCGCTTCTATTCATTTTAATGGCACGCTTCCATTGAAATGAGTGGAAGCGCTCAGCACGCGAGGAGTTAAAGGGATTCTACCATTAAAAGAAGTTCTTTCCTTTGACCACGTCGGAATAGCCTTAAAAAAGGCTATTAGTCTCCTACCTTTTGCCATAGCCAGCGCCGCCTTCTTCCTGAGCTGCGTCCGCCCCTTCTGTGTTGTCTTCTTTGCGCCTCATGGATGACGCATGCGCAGTCAGCTCTAACAGGCTCTCCGAGCCAGAGCCGACTGCGCATGCGTCATCCATGACGCCCAAAGAAGACAACACAGAAGGGGAGGACGCAGCTGAGGAAGAAGGCGGCGCTGGCTATGGCAAAAGGTAGGAGACGAATAGCCTTTTTTAAGGCTATTCCGACGTGGTCAGAGGAAAGAACTTCTTTTAATGGTAGAATCCCTTTAAGCGGCGGCCGTCGGCAAAGTCTGCCTGCCGCTTCCATACATTGCAATGGGAGCGCGCTATTCAAATAGCATTCGCGCATCTCTAACTTCAATTGTAAGAAGTTACAATTGAAGTTAGAGATGAACGAATACTATTTGAATAGCACGCTCCCATTGCAATGTATGGAAGCGGCCGCCGCTTAGCTCCTCGCGTGCCGCCGCTTCAATCCATCAACCCCTGTCATTTTTTTTCCAAGACATACCCCGAAAGTAAGACATAGTGGGACTTTTGGGGGTAAAAAGAATGTAGGACACTGTCTTACTTTCGGGGAAACACGGTAGCACTTTTCAGAGACACAGTGTGGACAACCTAAGACAGGGTTAAGCAATAGTTGCATCAGGGCCCTGCAGCCAGTAGATACATAACATTAACTGCAGGGTTGCTAAAGGGAGTTTTCTGGAGTCCCTAACACCTTGAAAAGGCAAGCATGTGGGGGACAATGACTGAATAATGTTCTGCCTGAATTCTCTATTGAATTGATTATGTGCAGCAAATCTTGTTTTCTTATTTTGTAAGTAGGAAGAAAATACCAGTCTCAAGAGAATGATGACTGCTGTGAGATCCCCACAGGCAGGAAGCCACTCCAAGTTAGCATGGTATAAAATAAAAGAATTTCTTTTATTTTGACACATTTTAGTTGTGTTTTCGAAAAAGATTATATAGTGCTAACCTACTGTAAGAAAAATGTTCATTGCTAGCAGGTCAGAAAAAATGGTGGATTTAATCTGCCTGAGTATCAGTCATATAGGGTATAAAGCGAAATTCTCTTGTGATACCACATGACACTTCATTTTCAGTAGAGCATTCCTGTTTACATAGGGCATTGTTACTGCCTACAGTTATATAATTGTTGTCAGGACCTAAACATGTGGGTAATGTCAGTAATGACTGATGTCATACCTCTAGCAGTTAAAAAGTCTTATTTTAGGACTCTTTCTTCCAATGTGGGGCCAAGATTACAGTGGAATGCGCTTGGATTAAACTCTAGTTCATTCTGTTATGCATTCACATATATAGGGGCTTCCATTCCATTCTGTTCCAATGACACGGAGCAGGATAGGACCTGTTCTATAATCATCCGTATCCTCCAAGTGCATTCTGCTGCAATTTTTTTCTTACTTTGTTACTAAAGTAACAGCTCAGTGGCATCCAAGTTTAGCATTCACTTGTAAAATCCACAGCCAAAGAACAAAAAAACAAAATACCTGGCTGTCTGGGCGCTAAGGCTAGGTTCACACTTGCTCCTGGTGACTCACTACTGAGGCCAGAGTTGATTAGAAGCTCCCAACTGATAGATCACTGAATTTTTGGGTAATTCACCAACACTCCTCCTTCCCCGTTCTGGTTCTGAAGGTTCCTCCAGGTGCATTGTTAAGAAGACGCTCTATCCCTTTGTTCACATCTGAATTTGGTAATCCGTTCGGGGAGTCCGCATGGGGACCCCCCGAACAGAATACCAGATGCATTTGCAAGCGCTGTGCAGTAAACACATACGGATCCCCATAGACTATAATGGGGTCCATGTGCTTGCCTAGCATAAAACACTAATTCTGATTGAGGGCTTAAAAGAGTACACACAGTATGTACAAAAGTGGTTTCTTATTAGCTAGTCATGCACTAGTATAGGTTTACCTTTAGGCTATACTGAGGGTCCATTCACACGGAGGAAAATGGTGTGGAATTTTCCATGCTAAAAATAAAGCCTCCCATTGATTTCAATGGGTTCCTCTAGCTTTTTTTTCCACTAGCAGAAAATTCCGCTAGTGGAAAAAAAATGCTAGCAGCACCCATTGAAGTCAATGGGAGGATTTTATTTAATTATATTAAATAAATATGTACACTCACCGGCCACTTTATTAGGTACACCTGTCCAACTGCTCGTTAACACTTAATTTCTAATCAGCCAATCACATGGCGGCAACTCAGTGCATTTAGGCATGTAGACATGGTCAAGACAATCTCCTGCAGTTCAAACCGAGCATCAGTATGGAGAAGAAAGGTGATTTGAGTGCCTTTGAACGTGGCATGGTTGTTGGTGCCAGAAGGGCTGGTCTGAGTATTTCAGAAACTGCTGATCTACTGGGATTTTCACGCACAACCATCTCTAGGGTTTACAGAGAATGGTCCGAAAAAGAAAAAACATCCAGTGAGCGGCAGTTCTGTGGGCGGAAATGCGTTGTTGATGCCAGAGGTCAGAGGAGAATGGCCAGACTGGTTCGAGCTGATAGAAAGGCAACAGTGACTCAAATAGCCACCCGTTACAACCAAGGTAGCCAGAAGAGCATCTCTGAACGCACAGTACGTCGAACTTTGAGGCAGATGGGCTACAGCAGCAGAAGACCACACCGGGTGCCACTCCTTTCAGCTAAGAACAGGAAACTGAGGCTACAATTTGCACAAGCTCATCGAAATTGGACAATTGAAGATTGGAAAAACGTTGCCTGGTCTGATGAGTCTCGATTTCTGCTGCGACATTCGGATGGTAGGGTCAGAATTTGGCGTCAACAACATGAAAGCATGGATCCATCCTGCCTTGTATCAACGGTTCAGGCTGGTGGTGGTGGTGTCATGGTGTGGGGAATATTTTCTTGGCACTCTTTGGGCCCCTTGGTACCAATTGAGCATCGTTGCAACGCCAAAGCCTACCTGAGTATTGTTGCTGACCATGTCCATCCCTTTATGACCACAATGTACCCAACATCTGATGGCTACTTTCAGCAGGATAATGCAATGCCATGTCATAAAGCTGGAATCATCTCAGACTGGTTTCTTGAACATGACAATGAGTTCACTGTACTCCAATGGCCTCCACAGTCACCAGATCTCAATCCAATAGAGCATCTTTGGGATGTGGTGGAACGGGAGATTCGCATCATGGATGTGCAGCCGACAAATCTGCGGCAACTGTGTGATGCCATCATGTCAATATGGACCAAAATCTCTGAGGAATGCTTCCAGCACCTTGTTGAATCTATGCCACGAAAAATTGAGGCAGTTCTGAAGGCAAAAGGGGGTCCAACCCGTTACTAGCATGGTGTACCTAATAAAGTGGCCGGTGAGTGTATATTAAATTAAATATATAATCATAATTAACATAATTTTTTTTTTTTTTTTGCAGAACAATTCCAAAGATACCGATGATTCCACTGTTAGCACTGACACACGTTACTTTACACCAGAAATTGATATTTCAGTCGAAGAAACAGAAGATGAGGCACGTTATAACTGTCCTTGTGCCATGAAAGCTCTTCTCTAATGTTTACTTGTTAGCTGCAAGGAGTTTATATTGGTTGGTGGAGCAAATATTCAGCCGTTCTCATTATGCTAGCTTGAGGGTCCTTTAGCACTTTCTACCAAATATATTACAGTGTATGGGTAAACTATCTTCTGATGAGTCTACCATTCAGACATATTAGATGTTATCAGAGGATCCATGGCCCACTAATTTTAAGGAACGTACAGGACATGGAGTTCTGTCAAATACAATACTTCTTTGACATACTAGAGTTATGTTTACATCTCATCCATTGATATCGATAGGGTTTTAATGCATGTGCACTGACATTAATTCTTTCTGGAAAATACATCATACATTTTATTTAAATAGCATTTTATTTTGTTGCTACATTTTAAATTTAGATATTGAATGTGTGTGATGAATTGGAGAATACATCTGGAGAATGGAGTCTGCACCCAAGCTCCATTATGTGGTCTGGTAAGTGAAATCTTTTTCAAAGCAGATGGAGTATTAAAAATGTGTACAATTTCTGCCCAGTTATTAAAGGTTCGAGGTTATTGGAGAAACTATTGGGATACTAAGAACCAACCAGTCTTCTAAACAAGGAGAGATTCCTCTTCTGTAGTGAACTTATTCTGGTTCATTGGCAGCTATTCAGTAATGAAGTGACTTATGCTTAGTGGATGTACCATCAATATTAAAACTGATAACAAAACTAGTGTAGATCGGTTAATAAATTGCCAAGTCTGTGTATACTCCAAACATACACAGTGGTAGCTCCATCTGTCAGGTTTTTATGGCATATCCTATGGATGTAGCCAAAAATACTGAGAATGGAGTAGGGACCCTATTTAAAAGCTCTAGACACCTTTAGATCAATTCTTTTTTTTTTGAACCGATTTGTTTTGGACTTACAGACTTTTGCAGCTTGCATGTACTGTATAATACATTACATTACATAGCAAGCTGTAGTATGCCATTGGAATGGCTGTATGATGATATTTTCAGCTCCTCTCTCTCCTTTAAACTGATTTCTAAGCAAATAAAAGGTAAACACTTTAAGCCTTATATACATGTAGTTAAATAAAAACATAATCAAAAGTGTTCCATAGCCTTCAGCATAGTTGCCTTTATTTTTGCGAATTGGAAATCATTATACCTCTTTACATACAGATAAAACGTTACTAACATGGACTGGAGAAAGAACATTGAAAAAGAGTATGCCAGGGCATTCCACCAGTAACCCATCAACAAATACCAGGTAAAGGGGAATATTGGTTTATGGTTTTCAAGGTTTATCATTCAAATCAAATGAGAGCTCGGTTAGAGGCAATTTTATAGCAATTAGGTAGAAATTTCCCAGATGAGTGACAACTAGGCATGAGTGTAGCTAATGACTCATAGACTAGTACTGTCAGGAAGGGGGAAACGGTCCTCACAGCTTAGTGTCATGCCTAGGCGGTAAGGAACGCCCCTTCTGACAGTATAGAGCTATGGATGAGTACTGAATTCAGCACTTTGATGGCTTTCCAACAGTATATAAAACCGCATGTGTCCAAGGACATGAAAGGTCCTCTTTAAATAACCTGTTGAGTATTATACTGACGCATAGTCTGTTTGGGATGCTGTATGGGTATCTGCATGAAGTACAATGAGTGTATTGTGCCATGCCAGGGTGAGTTGGGGGCCCACTCTGCCAATCCAAGTTTGGATGTCAGTGAAGATTTGGGAGACCCAAAACAAAGAAACAAAAAAGGTGTTTGTAGCTCACCAATAGGCACGTTCTTCAAAAACACAGTCCTTAGACTTAGTATAGAAGCTGGCATCTCTCCAAGGAAGTGGTAAAATTTAACTTTTAATCCATGATCCAAAAAAATAAAAAGACACAAACAAAAGAAAAAAGAAAAAAACCCTAAAAAAATGCTGAGCTTATGCGTTTCGAGACTATATGTCTCTTCCTTATAGTTTGTTTGTGTCTTTGTCGATTTCGTTTTTTTCATTCCCTAACACCTGTTACATTTTAACTCTTTATAGTCTACATTACAGATGAGCGAACAGTAAAATGTTCGAGGTTCGATATTCGTTTCGAGTAGCCCCTCAATATTCGACTACTCGAATCAAATATCGAACCCTATTATAGTCTATGTGGGGAAAATGCTCGTTTCAGGGGTAGGCAACGTTCGATCAAATTATACTTACCAAGTCCACGAGTGAGGGTCGGGCTGGATCCTCCAAGCAGTCTTCTCCTTGCAGCGTCCCCGCGTCGTCTTCGGGCATCTTCCGGCTCTGAATTCACTCTGCCAGGCATCGGGCCTGGGCAGAGCCGACTGCGCATGCCCGCACTACAAACGGACATGCGCAGTCGGCTCTGCCCAGGCCCGATGCCTGGCAGAGTGAATTCAGAGTGGGAAGACGCCGCGGGGAAGCTGCACGGAGAAGACTTCTAAAGGTAGGAGAAGAACCAGCGTTGATTGGCCGACTGTATACCATTCAGCCAATCAATGCTGGTTCTGCATCGAACTTTTGCATTCGAACAGCAAGTGGTACTCGATCGAGTACGAGCATTTCGAACACCGTAGTATTCGATCGAATACCTACTCGATCGAGTACTACTCGCTCATCTCTAGTCTACATGTTTGTAATATTAAATATATAATACATCATGAGAAAGTTGTATGATATGAGTAAAACTGTATCAAAAATTCACATTTCAACTTACAATTCGAATGAACTAACATGATTTTATCAAATGAGGTAAGTATACAACTCCTCTTGCTTGAAACTGAAAATTAAACAAGCGCCACCACTTCTATGATGTCAGCCTCTTTCAATATTGAAAGGATGAAAATACCAAAAGTTTCCGTATAGGATTATATACCGTATTTTTCGGACTATAAGACGCACTTTTTTTCCCCAAAATTTTTGGGGAAAATAAGGGTGCGTCTTATAGTCTGAAGGTGGCGCTGGCACCCGCTGTAATAGAGAGGCGGAAGCCGGCAAGTGATAGACGCCATTACAGGTGCCGGGGCCTGAGACATCGCTGCCCTGTCCTGCATGAAGCCAGCAGCGGGAGGAGTGATGCTGCTATTCCGCTCCTCCGTCCCCCCGCCGCTGGCTTCATGCAGGGCAGGGCAGCGATGTGTCAGGCCCCGGCGTCTATCCCTCCCCGGCATCCGCCTCTCTAGTACAGCGGATGCCGGGTCAGTATCGGCGGCCCCTTCTCCCCCGGGGCCGGTCCCCACCGGCACCGTACCTGTAAAGTTGCAGGCCGGCTCCTGCGCGGCGATATCGCAGGAGCCGACCTGTTCGGGTGACAGCCGGGAGCCTAATGAGGCTCCCAGGCCTGTCACTGCTATATTAGTATTGCGGCTGGTCTCTATGACCAGCCGTAATACTAATAGACAGAATGTCCCATAGACGGCAATACAGTTGTATTGCCGTCTATGGGACTTGCGATCAAGCGACCGCAGGTTCAAGCCCCCGGGGGGGGAATAAAATAGTAAAAAAAAAACAAAAAAAAAAACTTTAAAAATATGAAATAAATAAAAGTTCTAAATCACCTCCTGGTTTTTTTTCAATACAAGGTGATCTAAGCAATAGATATCCCCCAAAATGGTATAACTAAAAAGTACAGCTGGCCCCGCAAAAAAAACGCTCTATGCATCCCCGTACAGCTGCAGGGTCACCTGTCAATGTGGCCTTGCAGCTGTTGCAAAACTACAACTCCCATATATTAAATATTTTACCAGTTTTTGCTTCAAAATTTTTTTCCCCTATTTTCCTCCTCTAAAACCTAGGTGCGTCTTATAGTCCAGTGCGTCTTATAGTCCGAAAAATACGGTAGTCTACGAGTCATCTGTAAAGGCATCCATATATATATATATATATATATATATATATATATATATATATATATATATATATGTGCTCCTATTAATAGATGAACAATTGCAAGTATTTATCTCTAAATCAGTTGCACTTCCTTGTGTTCGGTTCCTTCTAATGCCAAGGTTTAGTTTCGCCAGTGCTCTGATAGAAATCCAACAAAGACTAATTCCATACTTTCCTAGACTCCCTATAATGTTTTCTGACAACACAGCTATACATTTTGAATCAGGTATTCATTTTTTTGTTATACATATAGCCACTGTGATATAAAGAAATGTTTTGTATGCTTTCATTCAGGTCCACTATAGATGTTGAAGAATTGTCTAGTGTTTCATGTGATCAGAAAAGTTTTTTATTACAATTTACTACTCCCAAAAATACTGTAGCTTCAGCCAGACACAGCACTCCGCTCAGTCCAGGTACAGTTTTGTATGCACTTTATTCACTTGCTATTTGTCTTTTGCTGGTCAGAGAAAATATAATTTACTTATATAACAGTTGCCTTTTTTAGCTACAAATCTGTTTAGAAAGTGAACAGATAACATTACCTTCTAGCATCAGAAATAAATGACGGCTATCTCCTCAAACTGTTTTTGGCAGGTCCGAGATACCATATGGAAAATCTTCCCATCACAGACAAATGAAGCAGACAATTCATGTTATTAACTGTAGTTTGTTCTTATTATACACTGTAATAACTTCCTTTCCAGTAACCTCAAATTAGTTTTAAAATGTTTAATACCGAATACATGAATATTTAATAGAAAAATTATTGAATTTTTCTCGTTTACAGGAAAAAAAATTATATTTAGAAATGAAACCAGACCTAATGAAGCACGTCAGTGTACAACCATTATTTAGAAAAATGTGATGCAAACTGTATAAAGTGTAGCCATACTTTCTGGCAGTATTAGTGGGATTAATAAATGTAGAAATGTTTTGCTTTTGGTGTCAGGATAAATAAGAATCTCATTTTTCATATGACAATAGAATCACTGTTGTACGTAGATCAATAATGACTATGTTATCTTAGGGAGCTGTTAGTAAAACTGACAGCTCCGTAAGTACCCCAGCAACATGATTGTGGAGTGCCAATGAGTGGCAATTGGTGGCCTAACAGTGGCCCCTGTAGTTGCCATCATAGTCTTTCTATTAGGACCTACCAGAGCCATGCTCTTATTGAATGCCCGTTAAAGTTCTCTAACAGGCATAACACACTGCAATACATACAGTATGTATTGTAGTGCATTGTACTGCTGAACAAATTCCCTAATGGTAAAATACCTTATGGGGACTTGAAATAATGTAAAATACCCCTGCCACCCCTTATTCACCCCCTGCTCCGCATTTGGGACGTTGCAAGCCATGCCTATAACAATCCTGCTTCTGGCAGGACAGGTTAAAAAGGCTATCAGTCTATGTGTCTGCATAGGCTGATGGCCTGTATCCACTGAAATACATGCAGGGCCGTAATCACCGCCATAGCAGCAGAAGCAGCCGTAACAGCTGCCAAGGCCCGGGGACATTAGGGGCCCGGTGACAGCTGCTACTGCTGCATTTTTTTTTATTTTTTTTTTAATAGGCTGTACTTCAGCCGATAACGGGCCCTATTTACTTACCGATCCTGGCTGGGCTGGGATCGATAAATGACACCCACAAAGACTATCATTATACTCGGGGTCTTTTCAGACCCCCGAGTATAATGATCGGAGGCCCGGGAGAGGTAAGGGAACGTAAAAAACACTGTTACTTACCTCTCCACGATCCTGCAAGGCCTCAGGCCTACAGTAGTTGTCTGACTTCTCTGCGTCCCGGGTCATGTGACGTCCGACGTCATTAAAGAAGGACGAGAGTGGTGGACGAGAGCGGTGGCCGACAGCATAGGAGGTCTCTGAGTATGGTTTTAAGGGGGAATTTCAAATGTAAAAGTGACAGGAGAGTATGGGAGTATAAACTCATGACCACCTTTGACACATTCAGAGGGGGTTATATCTGTCGCATGGATTTATGTCCTTCTATAAGAACTAGGCATCACATCACCAATCAAAAGGACCATAAAAACTCATAGGTCCATCCTTTGAACTGATAATTTGTTTTTTAACCTATTTATTTGTGTGTATACTGCTTTCCATCACCTGCCGCACCAAACACTTGATTCCTGTGCCTCTTTTTGTGTATAAATATGCATCCCTTCAGAAATTGTGTCATACCATGCCTGATAAAGAGACCTGAGTAGTCTCGAAAGCTTGCAATCTGTCGTCTTCATAATTTTCGTTAGCCATTAAAAAGGTATCAACTACTGAAGACTCTCAATCTTTATGGAACAGTAGTGAGCACAGGCATAGTAAGAAGCATAGGCTACAGAGCCCTAGAAAATACCAATATTAGAGATTATTAATATTCATTTTAAATCCTACTAAATATGTGAATATATTTAAATTACAGGAATGTTGGGTACTTCATCTGAGAGCAGATCCTTTGTAGAACACCAGCTAAAAAGTCCTAATACTACTAGCGAGAGAAAACTTGCATCTCTGTTATCAAACAAAGATGTCTCAAGTAAAACATCAGAATACTTTGTGTCTGCTACGGTAATGAGATGAACATTTTCTTCTGTTTCTAATGGAAATGTAGTTCAAGGAACATGGTGCACAGAAGACCTCTGCCTCAGGCTGTCAATACCTCCTGACGTGCTCTCATCTGTAAAAATGTGTTGTAGTGTCTCATGATTTGTGCTTTTGAGTTACCCACTTATAAAGGGGGTGTGTGGTTTAGAAATGTGTAATATTTCACTTTGCCTCTGGGGGTGCTGCAGTCAAATTTAGCACTTGAAAACTGTATATAACAGATTCTGTTCCTTTTACTTTTGGATTCTTTCAACAGGGTCAGTGTGAAAACAAAGTGTTGTCCACTATATGCTAAAATAGAGTGTAAAATCCAACAAGAGGAGTGGAAAAAAGGGTCCTAGAAAGGAGATGTCATAACAAAAATGTCAGTGCTACTTTAAGCCTGTGCTAATAAAGCATTTAAAGGGGTATTCCCATCAGGCTTGTTCACCAACCTGCAGACTTCTTCACTTCCTGGTTTTCTCAGCACATTGGTTGGCGGGGTTTCACTTGCTCTGCTATCTGCTATGTTTGCAGTCAGTAATGAGGGATTGGTTGTAAATGCATTACCACAGTATGAAGCTGATGTAGAGGCTGATGTAGCAGAGCTGGATTTGAGTCAGTTTGTAATCCATGCAGAGGTACCGGACTCCCTATCTCAGCCCTTATCAGCCAAATTCAATTAAACCGACTGATAAGTGGAGGAGCAGGAGATAAGAGCTCAGAAATCCTGAAGCTCTCACCTCCCCCCTCCCCTATCTGAGGAGCTCCTTTGCTTGTCTGTGGCAGAGACATACACAGCTCAGAGCTGCTCCCAGCAATCAGCCCCTCCCTCCCCCTTGAGAGCAAGCAGCCACGTCACTTGGGGACTGAGCAGATAAGCCTGTGGTCCGGGGGGCCTGTGGTCATAGAAATGCATGTAAACAATGAAGTGAATAAATTTAGATAACGGCCAAACAAAGCAGTTTTGATAAAGCAATGTATTTAGAAAAAGTCTTATATCCACATAACCTAGCAGTATAGATAGGATCCTTGTTATGGGACAACCCCTTTAAAGCTACAGTCCTGTGTATCACCAGTGCTGTATACTTTTCAGCATTCTAGCTCTCCCTGCGGACACTGCCACTGGGTTACCTCTGCTACAATCTGTGCAGTTCGTACCATGCTGTCATGTACAGTTAGGGCCAGAAATATTTGGACAGTGACACAAGTTTTGTTATTTTAGCTGTTTACTAAAACATGTTCAGAAATACAATTATATATATAATATGGGCTGCAATATGAGAGTTTCCACATCCAAATCGGAGAAAGGGTTTAGGAATCATAGCTCTGTAATGCATAGCCTCCTCTTTTTCAAGGGACCAAAAGTAATTGGACAATGAACTCTAAGGGCTGCAATTAACTCTGAAGGCGTCTCCCTCGTAAACCTGTAATCAATGAAGTAGTTAAAAGGTCTGGGGTTGATTCCAGGTGTGTGGTTTTGCATTTGGAAGCTGTTGCTGTGACCAGACAACATGCGGTCAAAGGAACTCTCAATTGAGGTGAAGCAGAACATCCTGAGGCTGAAAAAAAAAGAAAAAATCCATCAGAGAGATAGCAGACATGCTTGGAGTAGCAAAATCAACAGTCGGGTACATTCTAAGAAAAAAGGAATTGACTGGTGAGCTTGGGAATTCAAAAGGCCTGGGCGTCCACGGATGACAACAGTGGTGGATGATCGCCGCATACTTTCTTTGGTCAAGAAGAACCCGTTCACAACATCAACTGAAGTCCAGAACACTCTCAGTGAAGTAGGTGTATCTGTCTCTAAGTCAACAGTAAAGAGAAGACTCCATGAAAGTAAATACAAAGGGTTCACATCTAGATGCAAACCATTCATCAATTCCAAAAATAGACAGGCCAGAGTTAAATTTGCTGAAAAACACCTCAAGAAGCCAGCTCAGTTCTGAAAAAGTATTCTATGGACAGATGAGACAAAGATCAACCTGTACCAGAATGATGGGAAGAAAAAAGTTTGGAGAAGAAAGGGAACGGCACATGATCCAAGGCACACCACATCCTCTGTAAAACATGGTGGAGGCAACGTGATGGCATGGGCATGCATGGCTTTCAATGGCACTGGGTCACTTGTGTTTATTGATGACATAACAGCAGACAAGAGTAGCCGGATGAATTCTGAAGTGTACCGGGATATACTTTCATCCCAGATTCAGCCAAATGCTGCCAAGTTGATTGGACGGCGCTTCATAGTACAGATGGACAATGACCCCAAGCATACAGCCAAAGCTACCCAGGAGTTCATGAGTGCAAAAAAGTGGAACATTCTGCAATGGCCAAGTCAATCACCAGATCTTAACCCAATTGAGCATGCATTTCACTTGCTCAAATCCAGACTTAAGGCGGAAAGACCCACAAACAAGCAAGACCTGAAGGCTGCGGCTGTAAAGGCCTGACAAAGCATTAAGAAGGAGGAAACCCAGCGTTTGGTGATGTCCATGGGTTCCAGACTTAAGGCAGTGATTGCCTCCAAATGATTCGCAACAAAATATTGAAAAAAAAATATTTTGTTTGGGTTATGTTTATTTGTCCAATTACTTTTGAGCTCCTAAAATGTGGAGTGTTTGTAAAGAAATGTGTACAATTCCTACATTTTCTATCAGATATTATTGTTCAACCCTTCAAATTAAACGTTACAATCTGCACTTGAATTCTGTTGTAGAGGTTTCATTTCAAAACCAATGTGGTGGCATGCAGAGCCCAACTCGCGAAAATTGTGTCACTGTCCAAATATTTCTGGCCCTAACTGTACATCCTCCTGCAGCTGATGTAGCTGGACCTGCCCATAAGGCTTTCTCGCCCTTCCTCCCTGCAACTTGAAAGCCTAATGTGCACACCTATGGGCCAATCCCAAGCAGCCCTTGCCTATTTCTATCTGTTTTTCCCTTAGCATGGCTCCTGAGCAGTTTAGAATCTTTGTGTGCTCGTTCCTCTGAAGGTATTCTTACTATGTGTTGTTACTAATTCTCAGTTTCCTGAACTCAGCCTGTTTTCTGACCTTGTTGCCAATTCTGATCCTGTTCTGCTGACCTTCTGTGTATGACCTTGGCCTGTCCGTGATCTATGTACCTGGGCTGCCTACCCTGACCAGGCAGCACTTGCTGCCAGCTACAGACCTTCAGCCCATACTTTTGTCTGACACCTTTGAACAGTTGCATCTCTGAGAGGTAGTGACCTGGTTGTCTCTCCACTACAAAGTCTGTGTCGGGGTTAAAGGGGAGGTTACTTACACAATTCCCTTGGGAGTGGCCAGATGACACATTACAGATTTACATAGCCCATTAATACTGGGCATAGTGATATCTGAAGAGCTATGAGTTCATTCTACCTATAATGCTGAGACATTGTCCCCTGCGTGGTCATGTGATCTTCAGACTTACCTGCCAATTCACACAGCAGCCAGAGGCCACTTTTCTATGCAAGTCTGTGAGTGCCTGGATGTAAGACTCTCTTAGGCGGAGTTCACACAGAGTAACGTGCCGCGTGATGTGGCACGTATACGCCGTGTGAGACTTTGTGGGCCGTATACGCTCCCATTGATTTCAATGGGAGCCGGGATCGTATATGCGGCGCTATTTTGCGGCCGCAAAATAATGCGGCGTCTACGATCCGATCCGAACTCCCATTGAAATGAATGGGAGCATTTTGAGCGCGTCATCTGCCGGCACGTGTATACGTGCCAGATTGCGCTCCATTTTCCTCCGTGTGAACTTACCCTTAGACTTGCAGAATGAAGAAGGACTTCTGGCTGTTGTATGGGTTAGCAAGTCAGCCTCCAGATCACATGACCATGCAAGGGACCCTGTCGGGGCTATACAAGATAGTGAGAGTTTCAGGTGAATGATCCCACTCTTCTTAAGGTATCACTATGCCAAGCCCTAATTGGCTGAAGAATAAATATTTACAGACTGTAGCTTTAAATTATATGACTGTTTTGAATGAGTAGTCTGTATATTTCACTAAAATATCCTTTATAATATGTTTTAGTGTAATTCGACAAATTATGTCAGTCCACATGAGGAAAAAGCATTTAATATCAATGATCAGAATGCAAGTATTACTCCCATCAAGGACCATGAGTCAGGTACAGTAGAAATGTTACTAAATTATAGGTCTGTAAGAACAATAAAATTCTATCCATACAGTGTCAACCCTACTGTTAAATATTAATAGAAATATCCTGCCATAATTTTAGTTTTTAATTACGGAAGTTCCCTAAGTGTCTTCAAGTCTTCTTCCATATTATACTGCACTTCTGTGACGGAAGCTTGCAGATGAAAGGATGTTTACTGTAATTTTCACCTCTGAATGATAATGCACCAGATTGTATGTGCACAACATGCTTTTGGGTCATGTAATGTGTTTGATAACAACAGTTAAAAACTGTGTTAGCTACATTTACATTTGCATCAGAGTCTTCAGTACAATTTGCGGTAGAAATCTGGAACAAAAAAGTTCTGCAAAACAATTTTTTTTGTCCTCAGATGTCTGTTAAACTAATAACAAACACCTACCTCAATGGTATCCCTTGTTCCAAGGAACAGTATGCAGTGGTATATCCTTTTTTACTATGTCAAATAGCATTGATTATGCTATTCTATACAGAGGAATCCGCTAAATGTTTTGTTTTTAACTTCCACCACACAATACAAACACAGTGTTAAGATCCCTATTGATGAATCTCACAGCCTTGTTGTATAACAGACATTATACAGCTTGCAGCTATAGATTTTTGAGTTGTCCATCTAGAGGGACACAGCTAAGAAACTGATTCCATGTACATTTGTTGGAGCATCTGCAGCACATCATCTCTTTGTCTGTATAATTGCGCTAAACTTTGACACAATGTTTCTTAATAACAGCCTTCCTATTGTATGAGATTTTAGCATGATTTACTATAATGTGTGCCGTCCCTTTAATCACAGCTAGCACTGTATGTCTTAAGCACAGGCTGTGAGCCTTTTCACTCAAATTATCCCCGGAAGCTGAACATAATGGCAAAATACCTGTGGAATATAATTACTATAATTTCCCCTGTCACCACAGTCTTTTGTCTGCAGCTTATATAATATTTATTAATGAAACTGCTTTACTTATTGCACACCTTCATTTTATGCCACTGATGCAAGTGGGAGAGTTGTAAGTTTAACACTTACATATCTGTAACTCTATCTATAACCAGCACCACGTCTTGAAGTATGTACCTACTCCTATATGTTTATTTTCTATTAAAACTGCCAAGGAATATATTGGGTATAGTGGATTTCTCAGGCAGCATCCTTTTTTCACGGCCGTCTTGCACCTGAGGAACAGCTGTTTTCATGGATCCTGCATACATTACAGTGTAAGGGCCTGTGCACACGGAGATAGGGACCATGCACACGGAGTTAACGCGATTGTATTTTTGCATTCTACACGAGTATAGAATACACGACACGTGTAAAAATAACACTCCCATTGACATCAATTTAATCTTTTACACGTGTAAAAAAAAGCGCCCAAAAACGCGACACGTTTTTTGGCGCGTTTTTTACACGTGTAAAAGATTTCATTGAAGTCAATGGGAGTGTTATTTTTGCACGTGTATTCTATACATGTGTAGAATGCTAAAATTCACTTGTGTTAACTCTGTGTGCACGAGCTCTAAAGAGGGGTCTGTTAAAATGGACAAAAATAGTACCATCAATCAGTGTTTTATGCCATATTCCATGCATGTGCCAGTTACTCTTTTGCGAAACCCTTTAAACTGACCCTATAGTGTTGACTCCAAGACACTGACTCTTGGTTAGATATCAGACTATCCTCAGGCTCCCATATATCTGACTTTCATATAAAGAGAAAGGTGATCTGCCAAGTGTTCAGATACAGCAATTGTTTACTTGACAAATGATGTGCTAAATGTAGTTTAATAACAATTGTGTTATGCAGTGCTTCAATGCATAATAGGAGCTGGTAAATAACATAGACAAGACAGGCACAGAAAAAATTATCATGTATTAAATATTAATGAATATCTTCATTTTAGGGTGTAATGATGATCTCCTGCTTGGACCTCCGTATTCTCTAAACAGAACCAGTAAGTAATGTATACTTAAAGTTGCATACGGTGACTTTCAAATTGTAAATGTATTTTGCTTTAACTAGGCAAATTTTTCATATGTATAATCCATATCCTTTAATCCTGTATCCTTTATTCAGGCAGGATATTTCTCATACAGGTCCATTAGCCAGAAAAGCACAAAAACATGGTGACATTTGACTAAGGGCCAGTTCACACGGGGGGCGGTGGGGTGGATTTTGGCACCGAGAGTGACGCGGCTCCCCACGTCACTCTCAGGTCAAAACCCGCCTGCCACTCCCCCTCCAGAGTCGGCTCAAATGAATGGGCTGACTCTGGAGGTTGCTGCCCCCATTGTGAGGGGACGGATTATGACGTGGATTATGCGCCATAATCTGCCCCCTCTGTGCCCGTGTGAACAGGCCCTAATAGGCACAAAGAATCGAGCAAATTCATGAGTCCTGTGTATTTGCAATGGGAGCATTCTCCCTGCCCCTATACTCTCACTACTGTTACGGCATTTTCAGAACAGTGGGGCAGTATGTCTTAGCTGAAAAACTGAAGCAAAAAGGGGCACATACTTGTGAGTTTGTAGGAGAAATGTGCCAAATCCAGGCGTCTATATAGACTTATATAGTTTTTGATACTTGAGTACCAGGAGTATCATTTTCATTACAATTGGGTTACTACTGTGCCTTTGAATGGCTAAGAGCTAAGACACATATTACTCTGCCCGCCGTTCTAAAGAAGACTGTAACAGCAGTGAGAGAAGGTAGCAGATAATGTCTTCTCACTCCTCTCACCAGTGAGTGATGGGCTGCTGTTTATCAGGGTATACTGGTGGCGAGAATGCTCCCATCATGAATTCGTTGGACTCATGAATTTGCTCTATGCTTTCTGCCTATTAGACAAACCTCACAATATTTTAGGACTTTTGGCGGGGATGCGGGCACGTGGGTACCTTCACACATTTATGGTGGGATTGCCCCCCAATTTTTGTCTTTTGGACAGCTGTATTTCGCTTCATGTCCACCATAGCTGGTCTCAATATACGTCCCTCCCCTGGTCTTGCCCTATGTTTTCTGGACACTGGTAATTTCCCCTCGGGGATGCAGGTAGTTCTAGGACAGATTGTGCTGGCAGCTTGGGCTATGATTGCTTGTCAGTGGAAGTCCGCTCTTTGTTTGACCCTGGCTGAGTTACTCCATTATGTTGATCTAGCACAGGGGTCGGCAACCCCTGGCACGCGTGCCAAGACTGGCACGCGAGGCATATTTTGCTGGCACGGCAGCCAGCCTGAGCCCCCTTCTCTCACTGTCCACCAATCAGAGGTGAGCCTCTCACTGCACAGGATAAGGGCTCCCTGGACCTGCTGCTACACGTGAGGAGGAGCTCCTGCCGTCTGCAGCCTGAGGAGGAGAGGACGCAAAGTGAAAGTAAAAACACCAGGTACGTGTGTTACTAACTATTCTTATTACTGTCAGGCATTTGGGGTTATTACTTTAGTTTTAGTAACTCCATGTGCCTCACATTAATAGCAGTTAACCCCTTCATGTTCCTCACATTAACCCCTGTGTTGCTCACATAAGGGTTACTGATATGTGAGACATATGGAGGTACTAATGAAGGACCTATATAATGAAGATGTTCACTTATTATCTCCATATGTCTCACATATCAGTGTCCCTTATGTAAAGCACACAGGGGGTTAATGTGAGGGACATGATGGGGTTAACTGCTATTAATATGAGGCACATTGAGTTGTAACCTGCAATGCACATGACCAGACTCTTTATCTACAACTGTGGATAAAGTACAGACCTATATATTTCAATTGACCCAAATATACAGCCATTCTTTTTGTGGCTGTGTATCTGGGCCAAATTGAAGAGCTGAAAACTATTGAGCAGGTCCTATATCTGTCCTATACATACCCTATATCTGTCCTATATGTCCCCTATATCTGTCTGCATTTGCAGCCCTGTCAATTCATTTTTAACATATAGGTCAGTGAAAACCACATGCGTGCCACTTGTATGCAGGAGGCGCAAGGCTGAGGCCCCACATTGCAGAAATGCAGCATTTTTGATGCGGTTTATTTCAACCAAAAATAAAAATGGCTACAGAAGGAATGGGAAATATATAGGAAGCTTCTTATACGTCTCCCTCCTGCTCAATCCACTCCTGGCTTAGGCTCAGAAAAACACAGCAAAATATGCAACAAAAAAAGCTGTGTTCCAACAACATGGGGGCCCCGGCCTTAGGCTAAAGCCCCACGTTGCAGAAACAGCTTTTTTTTGTTGCAGATTTTGCTGTTTTTTTGGAGCCGAAGCCAGGAGTAGATTGAGCAGGAGGGAGACGTATAAGAAGCTTCCTATATATTTCCCATTCGTTTTCTAGCCATTCTTGGCTTTGACGGAAAGAAAAACGCAGCCAAATCTGCAATAAAAAAGCTGCATTTTTGTAATGTGGGGCCTCAGCCTTAGTGTGATTCTATTGGATGGTGACACTGTAACTACATGCAATTATAGCCAAATCCAGTTCCTGGGCACCAGTGCATTCACTTTGTTGTAAGTGTGACACCCATTTATTCCTGGCTGGGGTTTTGCTGTTACTGCACCGCCAGGAACTAAACGTGACAAATTAATCTGCGTTTCACTTAGGGAGCGTTCACACTACCGTTGGTGTCCGACAGCTAGTGTCCGCTGCTAATGTCTGTACAAAATCTTGTGTGGACATTAGCAGCGGACACTAGCTGTGTCCATGACATTTTGCATTGATTTAAATGGACATCGGGTGCGTTCGTTTACTGTTTGTGGGTGTCCTTAACTGTCCGTTCCCAAAGATGTCCGACTTTTCAAGCGGACAGAAAAACCTACATGTCGGGTTTTGCTGTCCGCTTAAAAAGTCGGACATCTTTGTGAACGGACAGTTAAGGACAGGCACAGAGTTTAAAAGAACGCACCCGGTGTCCGTTTAAATCAATGCAAAATGTCACGGACACAGCTAGTGTCCAATACTAATATCCGCACAAGATTTTGAACGGACATTAGCAGCGGAAACTAGCTGTCGGACACCGACGGTAGTGTGAACGCTCCCTTACAGAAAACTGAAGTTACTAACGGCCAAGGACTGGATGGAGCATACAGGTACATTGTGTGTCGGCTCTTTACAGGTATGACCTTACACTGCTCCCAGTCACATACATTGCCACTAATTGTGGGTTACGCATGTACTTACATTGCTTCTAATGGAAAAGAACATGTGTATCCAGGCAAATGGTGGTAAGCGCATGTGGCTGGGAGTGCAGTATGACAGCTCCCCTATGTTGCGGTTTGTGCTATATGACTTTAGTGTAGTTGTCGTCAGCTTTACAATTATTGCCCGGCACTCCGAGGACCTCATCTTTGATTTTTTAATTTAAATCGGCACGCCGAACAAAAAAGGTTGCCTATCCCCTGATCTAGCATGTACTCTAGAACGTATGTTGGCCAGTAAAAATCATACTTACGCCAAGTTCCGTACCCAATGGTCCCTTTGGATTTCGTATAAGGAGACTAGTGAGACAGATCTTCCCTTATGGCCTCGGAGTAGCCCCATAGAGACCCCTTAAATAGTTCATTGCTAACTGTTCTGTGTTTCCAGGTGGCTTTATTTTATGCATTTGCTTTATTTTATGTATCTTCAGCACTGTACTCAGGTATACTGTTTTTTGGGGGTTTTTTTGGTTATGTTTAGTTTTTCTACTCTCTTCTGTTTCTGTCCTGTTATTCTTACCCTTTTCTTTCTTGTTTTTCTCTTCTGTTCTTCTTGTTCTGTTCCCCTCTTGTTTCTTTTCTTGAACCTTCTGCCTCCCCTAGCTACTTTTGTATTGTCATAATGTGTGATGTTTGGACATCGTTTTTGTATTCGATTCCCTGGTCTTTGTATACGTGACTATGCTTGTGATCCATTGTAATGACCCTGTGCACATCACTATGCTGTTTGGTTCTCTGTTGGTTTTTTCTTTTGTTTGTTTCTGTTTTATATATGGAAAAATTTCTTCTTCTTCAATAAAAATCAAATTTAAAATAAATAATATTTTAGGGCTTTTCTGGCTAATAGGAAAATGGATCTGCCTAAGAAAAAAACATCTTGCCTGAATGAAGGTTACAGATCCTGCATCTTATTACTAGAAAACAAAATAAAACTTGATAGTCTTCAGTAGTTGATACCTTTTTAATGGCTAACTAATAATGATGACAGATTACAAGGTTTCAGAACGTCCTGGTTCCTTTCTCAAGTCAACTACTGAAGACTATCAAGTTTTTTGGGTTTTTTTTATATTTCCAACCCACTGGCTAACACGGTACAAAAACAAACATTTTCCTTACTCTTATTACTAGAGCATATAGTCTCAGATTGTGAGCAAAGAAATGGGCCCAAAGTAAAGCAAAATCAAAGAAAAATAGTCCCTTGTGTAAAACACTGAAATGTATAAAGCATAACTTTTATTTAGTCCTGAAATTTCTCCATTGTGGGACTATTAAAGGATTATCTTATCTTATCTTATCTTACTTAATGCCTCCTGAAGAACCCAACTAATGATACACAGTGGGGGGAAACGCGTTGAGGTTTCCCTATTCTGTCTGCTAGAGTTCAGCATATTTGTTTGACTGCTCCCTATCAAATACATTGTAGCACTTGGTGGTTACTGAATATCCCAGAGACTTGGAGATAGGCAACCAAATTATTTTTTATCACTGCTCCTGAAATTACAATGTGAATGGAGTCATAGAGTCTTTTCCTGTGAGCAACTTGCGTAAGATTGCTTGGAATGTGGGGGCGTGGCTTGCGCATGGAGCTGGACGGCCGCGAGTAGATAGAGCTCCGTCCCGAGCCGGCCTAATTATCCTGCTCCCATCCTGCATTCCTGGTGCCCTGGACCTCCTGACTTCTGCTCCTTCCCTCCTGTGCTGGACCATCCGTCCGGGGGCCTCCGTGGCAGCGCTCCTTCCCGGCAACGCGTCTGTGGGGTTTGCGGCCTGCTACCTCTCCACGAGGCTGTAGGCCATCTTCACCACTTCCGGTGCGGCGGAGCAGCGTATTCCTCCAGCCGCGGTCCGGGTCCTACGGCGGCACGTCTTCCAGCCTGCCTGCATACAGGCACAACAGGCTCCTGCTCTCCCTGAGACCCTGGCTGCCTTCGGTTCACCCGTCGGATCCTGCCTCCTGACGTCGGCTGGTGAGTTCGGCCTGTGTTGGGAACCAGCTTCTGCACTGCCCCCTGCCTGCACTTGTACCGCTGCCCTTCCACTGGTGTCTCCCAGCCTGCTTGCCTTGTGACCCTCAGCTAGCTCCTCCGGTCAGTCTGTTGGGGTCTGCTAATTGACTGCTTGATCTGCCTGCTGCCCGCTTGTGCCCCTACCTGCGGTACCTTGGTGTCCCATCCATCTCCTGCTCGCCCAGCCATCCTGCTACTTCTTTATTTCTGGTGTTCCTCCTGACCACTGGGTAGCCTATAATGGACTATCGCTTCTTTTTATATTGACTGCCTGGGTTTGCCTATACTTCCCGCGGTGACTTGCCCTTGCGAGCTGGTACTGTATAACCGCCACCATACCTACCTCCGCAGCACGCAGAAAAGGCGGCAGTAGACTCTCCCAGATGAGTCGCCCGCAGTCCACCTCTACCAATGACCGTCTACAGAGGTTTGCTAGATCTGCCACCCCCCCTGCCCCTGTCTCACCTGCTGCCTCTCCTTCTGGCTCTTCCATGGAGGATACTGAACCCACCCTGAAACAAGTGACTGCCCAGTTGCTGGAAGCGATCCAAGCCGGCACTTCCTCCCTGACTGGCAAAATTGAGGAGGTTAAGATTGACCTCGGTCTGCTTCGCCAAGATTTTCAAACTCTACGGGGCAGAGTGGGCGAGGTGGAAGATCGCATTTCCCAGGCTGAGGACTCTTTACAGCCCCTCCCTGCCAAAATACGGGAGTTGGAGCGGGCGGCAAACCTCTGGACGCAAAGAGCGGACGATTTGGAGAACAGACTGCGTCGCAACAACCTTCGTATCCTGGGTCTTCCGGAGCGGGCAGAGGGCGCTGACCCTCGTTCCTTTGTTGAAAAGTGGCTGCGTGATACTTTTCCGGACGCTCAGTTTTCATCGATCTTTGCGGTTGAGAGGGCCCATAGGGTCCCCGCCAAACCTCCTCCGCCCGGAGCACCTCCACGCCCTCTGCTGGCCCGACTGATCAACAGTACGGATCGTGATGCTACTTTGCGAGCTGCACGCCAGGCCGGGGAAATTAAGTTCAATGGAGCCACGGTGGCGATCTTCCCTGATTTCTCGGCTGCTCTTCAGAAGACCCGGGCATCCTTTGTGGCGGTCAAGAGACGATTGCGTGAGAAGGCTATCCAATATTCCATGGTATACCCGGCCCCTGCTTCGTGTTGTTCACGGTGAACGCTCCTTTTTTTTTACTTCACCTAAGGATGCTGAGGACTGGTTATCCCTCCTTCCTGGATCTCCGCGACGTTGACCCTGCGTCCTGGTGGTGAGAGGTCCTTCCGGATCGTATGTATGGCCTTGTGTTTTGGACTTATTTTGCATCGAACTCTTTGACATATCTGTTATGTATCCTTTTGATTCCACTGCACGGGAGGACGTTTCACCATTTTGCTGATTTGCTTGGTCCAGGTGCCTAGGATGCTCCAATTGTTATGGCTCTGTATTTTCGGCTCTGCTACATGTTTGTGTCTAGCTTTACTGCGCAGATTTTCTTGAGAAAGTGCCCAGAACTACATCGGTATTGGGTGCACTTTCTCCCCCGTTGTTTGTAGCCGCAATGCTGGTATGTCCAGTATTCTAAGATTGTTTGCTCGATCTGTTGCACCCCCTGTGGGTGCGCTGTTGTGTTCTGTTTATGTTCTTATGTACTTTTTGATCTGCCACACGCTGTCTTGTCCTCGTGTCCTGATGTCCCCATCCTGTACTTATTGGGTAATAGATTGTCATGGCGTCCCTTAATATCCTCTCCTGGAATGTGAGGGGCATGGGTAACCCGCGTAAACGCTCCACTATCTTTTCCCAAATCCGACAGATTAACCCCCATATTTTGTGTTTCCAGGAGACCCACCTGGTGTCGGAAAACTCTGGTTGGCTGCGGAAACCATGGGTTCAATGGGCGGCTCACTCCATGCATACTTCCTTCTCCAGGGGGGTGTCTGTTTTGGTGCACCGTAGCCTGAGGTGGGAGCCGGGTGTGGTAGAGAGGGATCCTGAGGGGCGATATGTGTATGTTCAAGCATGGATTGACTCGACCTTGTATGTAATACTGGGTGTGTATTTGCCCCCTGCATCGGATCTTTCTGTGCTTCAAACAGCGGCCCAGTTTGTGTCCAGATTTCCTGGGGCAGTGGTTCTTTGTTTGGGTGACTTTAATAAAGTGATGAATGGTGCCCTGGACCGGTTTTATACTGGCTCAGATCCTCCGCCCTCCTCCCGTCCCACTCCCATGGCCAGGTTGGTCCAGGAGTTGGGATGGCGGGACCTGTGGAGGATGCTGTCTCCCGACTCTAGAGTCTTCTCCTGTCATTCAGCCCATAGACATGCCCTGTCCCGCATTGATTATGCCTTTGGGAATGTTAAAACGTGTTCTATCCTGCAGTCGGCATCTTATTTACCCAGGGCAGTTTCAGACCACTCTCCTTTACTAGTTACGTTAAATCATGGGGACACTGTTAGGACACACCAGAGCAGCCGCATACACCCCTTCTGGCTCAAATTGTTTTTGCCAAACGACAGGATACCCGATCAGTTGCAAGTTTTCCTGGAGGTTAACTCCCCTGCTGCCCCTCCACCCCTTCTCTGGGAGACCACCAAGGCATACCTCAGAGGCTGTATTAAATCCTCTATTTCTTTCATTAAGAGGGAATCCTCACAGCTGGAGACTAGCTTAGCTACTCAGTGTACCTCCTTAGAGGCGGCCTATGTTGCCAATCCAACTGATGAGACTAGATCCCAGTGGCTAAATGCTGGTAGACAGTATTTACATGTATTGCATGACAAAGCACGTAGATCCATTTTCTTTAATAAACAGAGATTCTTTGAACTGGGTAATCAATCGAGTAGTTTGCTAGCCCATTTGGTGCATCAGAATACGGCCTCCCCTGCCATTCTCCGTGTGCGTTCAGCCACGGGTGACATTATTTCTAATAGCCAGGGCATCCGTGATAGATTTCACCAGTATTATGGTGAGCTATATTGCTCCAAACTTGGGGCTAGTGATCAAGAGCTGTCTGTTTACCTGGACTCCATCCCCTTTCCCACCTTATCTGCTGAACAGCGTGCTTTTTTGGACTCCCCCTTCACGTTGGAGGAGTTGACGGAGGCGCTGTCCGGCATGGCAACGGGGAAATCTCCGGGCCCAGATGGCATTCCTGTAGAGGTGTATTCCCAGTATCGGGATATGCTTCTCCCCGTGCTGTTGGAATGTTTTAAGTCCGCCTTTGATGGCCGCAGTCTCCCGGCGTCCTTTTATGATGCTACCATTATATTGCTGCTTAAACCAGACAAGGACCCGCTGGATTGCGGCTCATATAGACCTATTAGCCTGTTGAATATTGATTACAAGCTTTTGGCCAAAATGCTGGCCAATAGGCTTAATACGGTAGTCCTTGATTTGATCCATCCGGACCAAACTGGATTTATGCCGGGAAAATCCACATCTGATAATCTCCGGCGCGTCCAGGTGGTGACCCAGATTGGTTCGGTCTCTCCTGAGGATTGGGCGATTGCTTCCTTAGACGCAACCAAAGCCTTTGACTCGGTCGAATGGCCCTTCCTCTTGGGTTCCTTGCGTAGATTTGGATTTGGTGATGGCTTCATTACTTGGGTATCCCTTTTGTATCACTCTCCCAGAGCAGCGCTATCCATTAATGGTTCGCTGTCCTCGTATTTTTCATTGGGTAGAGGCACGCGACAGGGCTGTCCACTTTCGCCGCTGCTGTTTGCCTTAGCTATAGAGCCCCTGGCCATACTTCTTCGGAGGGATCCTGTTTATCAGGGAATAATTATTGGTCCCCGAGAGGAAAGAGTCGCGCTTTATGCCGACGACCTCCTCCTTTTTTTGAATCAACCCTCTATATCATTGCCCCGTGCCATGGAGCTAATAGAGATATTTGGCAATTACTCAGGTTTGCGCACTAACTGGGCCAAATCTTCTTATATGCGTATTGGTCGTGCCTCAGCGGCAGTGGAGGGGGGAGTGATGTGTGGGCTGCCAGTAGTCTCCTCTTGCAAATACCTTGGCATAGTGCTCTCTAGAGACCATAAACGGTTCCTAGATCTGAATGTATTCCCACTCCTTCCCCATTTTAGAATTAAGTTTCACACATGGGCTGCGCTGCCTCTGTCGGTGGCGGGTCGGATCAATTTAATTAAAATGATTGTCTTACCCAAGTGCTTATACGTGTTGAGCCACTCAGCTGTACTTGTGCCTCTCCGATTCTTTAAGCAGCTAGACTCCCTAATGATATCCTTTGTGTGGGGCCATTCCAGATCCAAATTGAAATTGTCTGCTCTCCAGAGACCGAAACAGCTTGGTGGTGCATCTCTTCCCGACCTGTTCCTCTACTATTTAGCTAGCCAACTTCGATTTCTCAAATCTTGGCTTTCCCCGGAGCCTCTACGAGGCCCTGAGGCGCATTTGGCTCATCACCTGGACTTGCGTATCCTATGGCCGGTGTTGGACCACCCTCAGCTGTTCAGAGGCAAGCTCTTACCCTTACATGCTTTGGCGGCGCGGGTCTGGAAACAGGCCCGGGCAGTATCGTCCTATTCTGACGCCCCTGCGGAGACCCCCCTGTGGGATAATCCTAGCTTACCCGACCTTTACAAGTTGCCCGATGCTCAATCCTGGTCTCGTTATGGGGTGTCCTTTCTGTCGGATTTATATGTGCAGGGAGTCTTCGTCACATTTGATTCTCTGCAGGTATCCCATGAGATTCCCCGCCATCAATTCTTCCGATTCCTCCAAATACGCCATGCCCTTTCCTCTATATTCCCTACCCAGCCTAGTGCTATTTCTGTGTATCCACTGATTGGTGTGCTACGCTCTCAGGGCCCAGGAGGTCTGATTTCGGTCCTTTACGAGCATCTGATTCACGCGAAAGTGTCCCTGACCGAGGCCCCGGCCCTGTCCCGCTGGCGCACCAATATTCCTGAGCTAACAGATGAGACGTTTCAGGACATTTTGGAATCTCCCCTGTATGTTTCGCCCTCAGCCAACAATAAGCTGATCCAAATTTTCATTTTGCATCAGTGCTACTTGACCCCTGCCCGTCTTTACAAGATGGGTCGATTGCCGGGCCCGAACTGCCTTCGGTGTCCGCATCCTCGAGCAGACTTCTGGCACATGATGTGGACCTGTTCAGTTGTGCAGACCTTCTGGAGAGGGGTGGTTGATCTCCTGATAGACGTCCTCGATCGCCCTGTCCCGTTTTCCCCTGAAGTTTGTTTATTTGGTGTATTGGATGAGGAGTTGTGGCAGCATCACACCCGGATTTTTCTTCGGGAATGTCTGTTCTATGCCAGGAAGGCCATCGCCCTGCGGTGGATGGCCCCGCGCCCCCCATCAGTATCTCAATGGCGGAGGCTGGTCAATTCTATTCTTCCATTTAACCAGATTATATATAAAGGTAGGGGCTGCCCCCAAAAATTCACCAAGGTGTGGGGAGCATGGTGTGATTCTCCTAATACCCAACACTCTGCCTCCTCGATGCGCTCAGCACTAGGCGCCTTCACATAGTAAGATGGTTACCCACCGGATGATGCTGTACTCCCCCTTGTCTGGACTGCTTTACTCTCTGTTCCGTCTTTTGTAGGCGGGGTGGGTTTAGCCTGGGTCGGGATGGCGGTGTGGTGGATCTTTGTTTGTTTAGACTTTTTTCCTTTTCATTGTATTTTATTTTGTATGTTTTGATTATGTGTACTCCTGAGTGTATTGTTTCATTGTTACATCTTTTTCAATAAAACGAGTTTAAAAAAGATTGCTTGGAATGTACTCTAAGCTACTCTTCAACAACAAATATATATTTACTATATAAATGTACTATATTTACTATATTCTATATTTGAGCTTTGCTACAGAGATAACGGAATATCTTAGGCCAATACGTAGTGATACAGGGCATGATATCTTATTAACTCCTTCAGTGATTTCTAAAAGTTAAACTGTAGCATTTCCTTTACAAGGCACCTTTAATTTTACATTCTGCTCCTGAAAAGTAAAAGATGCATTGTGATTGGTTGCTATGAGCAAATAAAAAAAGTTTTTCTTATAGACAGTTTAATAAATTTGCTCCAAAAATCCCAGGAACCCTTATAATACTCTGGGGTCTCTTCCGACCCTAGAGTATGATTGGAGATGCTGGGGAGGGTATTAAACTTAATAAACTTGCCTCTCCTTGTCTCCAGTGTGGGTCTCCCAGCCTCTTCTGTTCACAGAGATGTTTCTGAATGATGTCAGAGATGTCTGAGGTCTATGATAGGGCCACAGCGGTCGTAACATGACACTGGCATAATGCCACATGGGTTTCGCTGACGTTATTTTGTGTCATGATGATTAGACAAAATCTTTAAAACTTTGCAAAATTTGTAATTATTTATATTTGCAAAAATTTGTAACTTTTAATTGACGATAAATTTAAATATGGTGATGTTTGTGGGAAAACCCGTTCAAGTACTCTCACATGTGTATGTTTCCTTTCATTTTTACAGATCGTCAGTGTCAGAGCATGGATATCACATGTCTGATTAATGAAACCATGTGTAGTCATTCAGAAAGTGGTATGTTTCAACTTCAGGGTATATTATAAACTGTTTCTGATGTTGCATATATTGTAACATACCGCTATAAAGCCGCCAGTACAATTTCGGCACCGATATCTCCAGCACTAAGGCACATACCACAAAATGCCTTTAAATCAGTATATATTACTGTAAATCTATGAGGATGTGAAAGCATTGCTATTACTACTTTCTATAGCATTATAGGGTACAGTGAGACAATGCAGCAACGCTATATGCACACAGCTTACCCCACGTTAATACTATAGATAGTAAAAATAGTACCCCCACAGTGTGAGAAATTTATCAGCTCCTTTATGGCAGTTTTCTGGTGTAGAGGGATGATACTGTGGTGCACATTTGGCACAAGACCCTTTCTTGTGACAAAGGTGGACTACACCCCCATTCTGCGCCTTGCTTGGCACTGTTTGCAAATGTATGCAGAGCAGGCTGGGGCAGGGATGCCTCACCCACATATATTTTATTGTAACTCAGTCCAGGCAAGGGAAAGGAAACGCCAGTGGACAGCACTTTGCATATTTTTTTCAGCACACAACCATATTTTTTGGTAAATAACTCTCTGATGTACTGGCTGTTATCATACAGGGGAGATGCAGAGTATCATGTACTACTCATTACTGCAATTAAAAACCACATGCAGTTCTTCAGGAGAAGAAAATGCCATATAAACCCAGTCTTATAAGGAAGTGAAAAACTGATTAATTCCAGGCTATTTCTCATTACTGACTGTGAAGTTTTGCTGATTAAAACAAAACAAAACCCATTTGTTACGGACATCAATGGGTCCTCATAATAGAGTATGTTGTTAGGTTCCAAATTAATTAATTAACAGGCCTGGATGGACTACACCCATCATTTTAGGCCTGGAGAACTGATTAAGACACAGATGGTGGTGTATCAAAATGAATTCTGATTTATTGTTACAGAGAGGTAGTATTTATACAGACAAAAGCAAGTTGGACTTATAACATAACATACCAGGATTGGATGTGGAATGGTAGCCTCTATCCATTGGCTAAAGCCTACTGTAATCTCCATCTAATTATTACATTCCAACAGGAAGCTACCCCCCACAGTCACTGTATATGTGTATCTCAAGGCTCAGAAGATAATTATACATCAAAAGGCCTGGTGCCAATTCTTGGATCTAACATTCAATATACTATAGACATCCTGTGTTTACACACTCTAAATTGACACAAAGGTGCAGCCCTGAAGTCGATCAGCTAGATAAGGATTCATTAGCATTCCATTTCCTTGTAGCCCATAGCATCTCCATGTTAATTAGTCTAACCAATTCCTTTTTGAGACAAACTATTTATCTTTGATAGAGAAAGATGGATGCCCAAATACAAGATGGAGGATGTGATTCTAACAATAGTAAGACTGTGTTCACATGACACTTTTTTGCCAAAGAACTGCACAGTTTTTAAATGCAATAATATGTAGTACAGGTTACTATGCATTTCACCTGTATTCTAAGTCCAGTCTAAAGGTTAGGGGATAGTATAGAGAAGCAGGCCAAGATCAATACACAGATAAACAGCAGAACAAGAATGGTAACAGAAGTGGAGTCATGAATCACGCCGCAGTCACAAAACAGTATTAGGCTGAGGCTCCACGTTGAGGAAACGCAGCTTCTTTTGTTGCAGATTTTGCTGCATTTTTTTGAGCTACAGAAGGAATGGATAATATATAGGAAGTTATTATGCTTCTCCCTTCTGCTCAATCCACTTCTGGCTTTGGCTCAAAAAACCTCTACAAAATCTGCAACAAAAGAAGCTGCGTTTCCTCACCATGGGGCCTCGGCCTTAGTCAGGAGAAAACACAAAATCCTCGCAGGAACTAGAGATTCAAGAATCTTGTTGCTCAGGCACAGTGTAAAGGGCTGATCATGCTAAAATAGACATGCAGCTTGTAAATGGCTGGGCAAGGCTAACAGGTGGATTTGTTAATCTCTCAGGAAGGACGTGCCCACACTTCACAGCTGAACCAGGAACAGGAGAAGGAACAGATACACAGCAGGCCGGAGAGTCAGGAACTGCACAGTGTGACCTAGAGGTAATCCAGCAGCCGAGTAAGGTAGAAGATGGTACTCCATCCAGCGCAAAGTGCCAGCATTAGAATTAGAAAGTGGATAACAACGTATATGTTCATCCACAAAATCCAGAAAACTTTGAAGTTTTTAACTCATTCAAGGGTATTTAATCATATCTATGATTTGAAGAATACCCTCCTCACTTTGTTTTTTTTTTTTTTTTACCTTGTTTTATTTTTCACACGAAATGAAATAAAGTGTATTTATACCATGACAAAAGGATATAATATACTTCAGTGAAGAGATCTATACAGGACAGTTGTTTCTGGATACATATATAAAACAGTGATAGTCCAATAACGGTCAAGAGATTAGCATTAAGACACACGAGTGTATCTCGAAGCAGGTAGTGCACCCTTTACATTGCGAAGAACATTTGAAATGTAGAACATGACAAGCTAAACATTGCACGTGTATCATATTATATAAAAACATTATAGTGACAATACACCTGGAGGAACAGCTAGGACCAAGGTGGGGATGAGGGAGGTTTTTGATGAATTACCCCCCAAAAATCAGTGAGCTATCAATAGGAGCTTTGTAAAATAAGAACTTCAATTTCACTTCAAGAGCACTCAATTTAGACTTCCAAAATAGTGTTGAATTTTATTACATCCGAAATGATATCTAAACGTTTTGGTCCCATGGACTTTCCTCAGTACATTGGATGTGGTGCAATGGAGGAGAGTAGAATGGAAGCCAGTTTTAACGTCCAGAAGAAGAGAAGCTGTATATAATATAGAATTTTGGATGTTATTCAACACTATTTTTGAAGCCTTTTCTGTGCACCTAAAATTTAACCTAGTGACAGTACATTACTATCAATAGGAGCTTTCTAATCTAGAAGAGAGTTCAGCCCTTGGTAACCTGCGGGAAAGGGGAGTCACACCATTCCTCCCATACTTTTCAAATTTCTGGGGACAGCCTCTATGCTTATACACCACCTTCTCATATTGGTTGGTGTTGTTTACTAATAGAGATGAGCGAACACTGTTCGGACCAGCCAATCCGAACAGCACGCTCCCATAAAATGAATGGAAGCACCTGGCACATACACTTTGCCGGCGGCCGGTCGCCGTGCCGGGTGCTTCCATTCATTTCTATGGGAGCGTGCTGTTTGGATCGGCTGATCCGAACAGTGTTCGCTCATTTCTATTTACTAACTTTTTCCATTTTCCAACTTATCACCCATACATCTGAGCGTTATGGCCTTCCTAGCAAGGAAGAGAGATTACCATAAGAATATTGTCATATGGTGTGACCAGTCCAACTTCTCTAAAAGGTCCAGTAGACAAACTCTTGTGTATCTTGAGAAACTTTGACTAGGGTCTTAGTAATGGTAGACAATATAGTAATGACCTCTCTCCAAAAAGAGCTTATACTGGGGCAATCCCAAACCATATGTCAAAATTCAGCATACAGGCTAACACAGTTGTGATACTTGCCATCAGGACACCACCCATGTAAATGCCCTGGTGAGAGGTAACACTGGTGTACAATATATAATTGAATGATTTGGTTGTTATTCGCAGGGGATACATGTAATAGTGACTCCAGGATTTAGTCGCAATCCTTTGATTAGAAGTCATTGAGTTATGATCTGCATTTGTCTTCCACCGTTGGATTTCATTGGTTTCCAGGAGGTGTATGTTTAGAGCCGAGATTATCCTCATGGACCTTGAGAAATAAATATTCCTATCTAGAAGTAGTCTGACAATAGCTCAGCACTTTTGGGAATTGACTATGTAGCATGTCCCAATTGAAGATATCTGTAAAAAGAAGTGCATGGCAGCTGATGAGTTTCTAGTAGCTGGGTATAGGACTTAAGGGCTTCATCTTTATATAAATCACCTAAAGCTTATCCCTCTAGCCTCTCCAACATGTGAAATTACCTGCACCCTTCTAATATTTTCTAAGGTTCTCGTGCCCGGCATAAAAAACCCAGTTGGTCAGATTGAATTAAGTTAAGGACAACAGAGTTGAGGTTTGTGGCCAGAATTTTCTTTAATAATTTATAATCAATTTTTCATAACAAAAAGGATCTATTAAACGCACATTCCAGGGAGTTCTTGTCTGGTTTTAAAATCACCACTATATACATAGGGAGTCTGAAAGAATAGACAAATCAAGGCCAGCCTTAAACATTTCCATTTAGAGGGCCTAGATGCTCGGAATATCTAAAGTACACCTCTAAGGAGACTCCATCTGAGCCCGATGATTTCCTTTCCCTTTGGCCATATCAGATTGCTTGTTCAATATCTTTCTGAGCAATTTCAAAATCCAAGAATTGTCAGTCATCATCTGTTATGTAGTTATTGTTCATCAACATTTCCCCACTCCCAGATTCAATCTTAGGAATACCCGAAGAGGGCAGTTTTCTGATGGACAATGCGGGTCAAGAATTTCTCCGGTTTGTTACGAATTCAATTTAGATGCCAATGGGTCAGCTGCAAAATTCCTCTCCTTCTCCCTACACTCCCAACCTAGCCTGTCCTCATGGCTTGCAGTTACTCTCTTGATAAAGGAGATAATAGATTTAAGATATCCCCATAAGTATGCCTTTACGTTTTCCAAAGCAGACCAGGGTCAGCTGTGACCTCATGTAACTCCAAAAACACCTGCAATAATCTCCCTATATAATGAATATCTCCAACAGATACATAGGTGTTTCCAAAAAAATAATCTATGTGGGAAAGAGTATTCTGTCCAAGTGAGTGGCAAGAGTACACTCTTTGGATGCCTATTTCACCTTAATTTTGTCCACCCGACTAATCCAAGGAACTTTCTCAATGGTGTGGCATCCCAAGAGGGGTTGTCTTGAGCTTGTGGGTTCTGTAATCTATCCAGCATCAGATCAAGGACTGTGTTGCAGTGTCCCATGCATATTACTCTAGCACTAGTGTACTATGCAGGGAATAGGGCAGCTCGATGGAGTTTGGAGAGGCTGGCTTGAGGGGTGGTATATATGGACCCAGGATAACAAAGCTAAAACAAATAATAAAAGAATGGAAAAATATCTATCTTCCCTCTGAATCCTAAAAAGTCTGAGCGGCCTATGAATAAACTCCTATGAACCAAGAGTGATACTCTTCTGAACTGTGTGTGTGGAGGATGTTTCAAGTGTTTAGACCATTGTACCCAGGGTTTATTCAAATATCTGATAATGTCTGTGATTAAGTGGGTTTATTGCAGACATATAACATTGAGTACATGGCATCTTATCTGGGACATCACTGCGACCCTCTTCCCAGGATGGACTATTACTCCTAATGTTTTAACTAATAATCTTCAAATTAGTTATGGCCTTGGAAGAAGGAAATTGGAGATAGGATGGTAACTATGAATTGAGTCCCCATTTCTACCTGTTGGCCACCGGAGCCATAACCTAACACTTCGCCCCAATCATGGCAGATATGGTGGATGCCTGTATAGTCAAAAGTGGTGGAAGTTTCAACACAGACTAAGAAGACAACACTCCAGTAACTTAGCATAAGCAGCTAATACTATACTCTAGAGCGGTACTGCCTGTTTGGGTTGGGCCTCCATGATCCATTACTAGTAAAGTTTGTGAAGAAGAGAACTTTCCTGCCTTCAACAACCGTGGGCTGAGCCAATATAGGCCATGGAGTAGGGAAACTGACTGTTCCGGAGGCAATGGTTTACCCCTGTGAAGGTGGCCCTCTTCTTCTGTAATCTTCTTCTGTAATTTATCAGGAAAAGGGAGCTGGAAGTGTTTTTGAATCTGATCTCCTGCTTCCAGCATGCCAGTTGTAAGATGAGGTCATGGTCATTCCAGTGAAGAATTCTTGCCAGCTCCGTGCGATGGTCTCCAGGTAGGAACAAGATGGTCCCTTTCTACCACAAAAGTTGAGGAGAAGATGGCATTAGGGAATATGGCCCTAAATTAGGATTCATGGAACTCTGCAGGATTCGCACCTTCCGCCACTCCAGAAAGTCTAGGTTTCGAACATCAGGCAAGATGTGGGTGCCTAAAAATTGTGTAGTTGGAGCCGATTCTCTGAGCTCCGGTGGTACAAGTCTGTCCCACTCCAAGGCTAGCTGCACCCCCACTTTATTTCTAATATGACTCTTCAATAAAGCTTCAATATTTTACAAGATCATAATGTTGAAGTTATATCCATTAGTACACAGAACAGAAACACTGGAGAAAATGCTGCAAAAATGCATCTTAAAATTGGACCAGATATTTGCATTTTTGCGTTGAAGCTATCACTGTTTTTTGGTTCTCTTGCTCCCCATATTAGTCTATGGGGAAAAACAGCAAAAATGCAAAAAGCGTTTCTGCAGACAACTGATATGGTGTAAATGTAAAACACACATTTTCCACTGCACATTTTTTTTTAGCAAAGTGATGTGAAATTTCACAGTTTCATCCATTTTGCTGGAAAAGCTGTATTGTTTTTTTTTTTTCCGCAAAATTCAGAAGCAGAAGAAAACGAGTGATTATGAAGATAATCTTGTTTCCCTAAGTCCTAACAGCGGCACAATGTGGGGTATTTCTGCCCCTGTGTGCTGGTAGGACAGGCGGATATTTAATTAGCCAATAAGATGCGTGGCAGGCCCTATAAGAGGGCACAAGAACCTCCCCTCTGCGTGTAAATACAAAAGTACCTCCATAATATTTATATACAGCTTTTAGACATAAGATATGATTCCCAGGGTGGGAAATCTTGTGCCGCTGTTAGGACTTAGGGAAACAAGATTATCTTCATAATCACTCGTTCCCTGTCGTCCTCAACAGCGGCACAATGTGGGGATATAGCAAGCAGGTCCCCAGGATGGGTGGGATTAACTCATAACCGAACTTAAAACGGTATGGGCAAAAGCAGTGGAACCTGCCACTTGGTCCTTCAGGCGATAATGCCGGATGAAGGTAGATTCCGACGCCCAGGAGGCCGCTGCACAGATTGATCCACCGGCAAGGCACTCTTCTCTGCCTGAGAGGTAGACACTGCCCTGGTTGAGTGGGCATGAAGAAATGCTAGAGCCGACAAACCTTGGGTGGTATAGGCGATTTTAATAGTCTCGGTCACCCACCGGGATATTGTGGCTTTAGCGGCTTTGGCGCCCTTGTTTCTCCCCGTGTAGCTGACCAACAAGTTTTCAGTTCGCCTAAAAGGGCGAGTGCGCTGTAAGTAAATCTGTAGGCATCTGACCACGTCCAGTTTATGCCATCTCTCTTCTTCAGCAGAAGAAGGGAAAGGAAAAAATACCGGAAGGGAGATTATTTGGTTTCTGTTTACAGCGGATGGAACCTTGGGACGAAAACCCGGGAGGAACCTAAGCTGCACATGGTCAGAGGAAAAGGTGGTATATGGCTCCTCAGCGGACAAGGCTTGTAGTTCACCAACCAGTTTGGCAGTTGTTACTGCCAATAGTAGCGCCATCTTGCCGGTTAATGACTTGAGGGAGCTTTCCTCCAAAGGTTCAAATGGATGAACACATAAAGCGTTTAGGACCAGAATAAGGTCCCATTGGTGGACAGGGGTGTTTACCACCGGTCTCAGCCTAGTTGCCCCTTTAATAAAGGTGCTCACTAAGGAATCTTGAGACAAACGCCTCCCCAGATAGGCGGACAGGGCCGCAACGTGTACTTTGAAAGTGGCCACAGCGAGACCTCTGTCTAGTCCGTCTTGAAGGAAGTCCAGGATCGCCTCCGTAGGGGGATCGGTGGAGTCCACTTGATGCTGTAGACACCAGGCATTAAAGATGTTACTTATTCGACGGTAGTTCTTGTTAGTCGAATCTGCTCTGGCGCTGGATAGGGTCTTCAAGACGGCTTGTGACAGTCCTCTATTTCTCAATAGGAACTGGTCAACCTCCAGGCTGTCAGGTTGAGTCTCCTCAGATCCTGGCATCTCGGCTCTCCTTGGGTTACCAGGTCTGGGAGTGGGGGAAGCCTCCAATATATGCCCTGACTCATTAGTATGAGCTGAGCAAACCAAGCCCTTTTTGGCCAGAACGGGATTATGGCTATTCCCGAGGCTTGGTCCTGTCTTATTTTTATCAATACCTTCGGTATGATTGGAATTGGAGGGAAAATGTAAAACAGCCTGAACCTCCAAGGGATGGACAGGGCATCCACTGCCAAAGGATTGTCCTCCTGGTACAGGGAGCAGAAGGTCCCTACCTTGGCGTTGAGTCGGGTAGCCATAAGATCGACCTCCGGGAGACCCCATCTCTGGACGATCTGTTGAAATACATCTGGATTGAGAGACCATTCTCCTGATACGGTAATACCCCGACTCAGCTGATCCGCTACTATGTTCAGGGAGCCCTTTATGTGAACAGCGGACAACTGGACCAAATTCTTCTCTGCCCAGGTGAATATGAGCTTCGTCTCTCTCAGCAAGGTTGGTGACCTGGTGCCCCCTTGTTTGTTTATATAAACAACCACCGTCGTATTGTCTGACCGGATCTTGACTGACTTGCCTTTCAATTCCGGGGCAAAGTGTACTAGGGCCAGGTACACTGCTCTGAGTTCCTTGAGATTGGATGACCCCAGCTCCGGACATCTCCATCGTCCTTGTACAGTTTTGTCTTGACAATGGGCTCCCCATCCCCACTGGGATGCATCTGTTGTCAACAGGGTCCACACTGTCGGGACCGTGGACCTTCCGTCTTTCAGGTGTATCCACCATCTGAGGGAAAGACGGGTAGCGGGAGAAAGGCAGATCTTCTTGTGCAGTCCCCGTGGAGACCTGTTCCAGGTTCTCAACACTTCCATCTGTAGGGGACGCAAATGCCATAAAGCCCAAGGGACCGCCCTGGCCGAGGATGACATTAGGCCCAGAACTCTCATGGCGGTGCGGATAGTTACCTGCCGAGTGCGCAATAGGAATCGTGCACTGGCTTGGATCCTTTCCTTTCTTGGACGGGAGAGGAAGATCTGCATCGCTTCTGAATCCACTAAAAAACCGAGGAATTTCCTTCGGGTGGATGGAACGACTTCGGACTTCTCCCAATTGATAATCCATCCTAATTCTTGTAGGAAGTTGATGGCAAGATTGAGCTGCTGGAGGAGGGCAGCAGGAGACTGAGCTTTCAATAGCCAGTCGTCTAGATAAGGGACGATGAAAAGACCCTGAAGTCTGAGGGTCGCAGCGACCGGAGCGATCACTTTGGTGAATACCAGTGGGGCGGATGTGATGCCGAAAGGCAGAGCTGTGAACTGATAGTGCTCCCTGTGGCCTGCCATGGAAACGGTAATCCTGAGGAACTTCCTGTGGGAAGGAGCAATAGGGACATGTAGATAAGCGTCCTTCAAGTCGAGGGTAACCATCACCTCTCCTGGTTGAAGAAAAACAGCTACGGAATCCACGGTCTCCATACGAAATGACCTCTTCCTGATAAACTGGTTGAGGTACCTCAGGTCTATTATCATTCTCCAGCCCCCGGTGGCTTTGGGGACCAGAAAGACGGGGGAATAAACTCCCAGGCCGTGATCTGAGGTTGGTACCTTCTCCAGGGCGCCCTTGGTAACATGATCGGCGACCGAGGCTTCCAGACTGGACTGCTGAGAAGGTGGAAGGATTCGGGTGATGACGAACCGATCTGGAGGAGGAAGGTGAAAATCGATGTGATACCCGTGCTGTATAATCTTCAACACCCAAGGGTCTTGAATGTGGGTGGACCATGCTTTGAAAAAGGAGGCGAGACGTCCTCCCACAGGAAGAGGGGCCACAGGGAGCTGCCCCACGTCAAAACTCAGGCTTCCTCTTGGCATCCTCCTTGGGAGCGCCACGTCCGGCACCCCTAGGGCGGTATCTAGAACGCCGCTGCTGAGCCGGGCGTCTATAATTAGAGGAAGAACCTCTGTCTCTAGAGGGAGCATGTCTGCCCCTGGATGCTTGAGGTAGGGACCTTCCCCTACCTTCAGCTAAACCCTCCATAATGGCATCCAAACTTTGGCCAAACACTCTTCCCGGTTCAAAGGGGAGAGCGCAGAGAGCTGCCTTAGATGCAAAATCTGCACGCCAAGGCTTTAGCCACAGGGGTCTACGGGCAGCGGTGGATAACGCCATAGATTTGGCGGAGATCTTCAATTGATGGTGGGAAGCTTCCGCCAGATAATCTGCGGCCCTATGAACTCTCTTCATAGAGGACAGAATTTCGTCTCTATCCACGCCCGCATCTATATCCCGCTCCAAGGCGGCTAAACGGTTGCGCAGAAAGTCGCCAACCGTGGAGGAGGCTATGGCCACAGAGGCTTGTGCAGAGGAAGCGGAGTAGATCTTCTTTAGAGCAGAGTCCGCCCTGCGATCCAGAGGGTCTTGAAGATTGGAACCATCTTCTAGGGGCACCAGGGTTCTGCGGGACAGCTTGGCAACTGCCAAATCCACCTTCGGGGGAGGCCCCCAGGAATCCCACTGGGCAGTGTCAACAGGAAACAAGGTCTTGAAAATCCTGGAGAGAGTGTGTCCCTTCTCTGGCTGTTTCCACTGCTGTGCCATAAGGTCGGACAGCGTGGCGTCCGCATGGAAGGCAATATGTCCCTCAGAGGCAGACGTGGAGGCTTCCCCGTCAACATCTCGGCCCACTGTAGACCGGATGGACTTCAGCAGCCTGCCTGTTTGTTCATAGTGGAACACAGGTCTGCCGGAAATTACTGAGTCGTCCTCAGAAGAATCATCCTCTGCCACCCGCAACAGTTCCAAAGGTGGCAGGGAGGAGGAACGGTGCTCAGGGCATGGTCTTTTGGTAAGCTGAGACAAGGTGGCATGAATTCCTTTGAGGGAATCGTCCTGCAAAACAAAAGGAGAAAACAAGCAAGGGAAAACCTATTTACCCAAGCGATGCCCAAACTCACCATCTCCTTGACCCAGGCCATCATATCTCTGGGAGAGGGCTCCTCAGGTGGAGGACCTCTACACCCGCGACAACGGGCCCATTCATAGCCTAAAAATAATAGGCAAGTTATAGGACCACACTACATGAAAGGGACCAACCCCTTAAGCCGCTACCTACCATCAGGGAGCGGTGTGTCGCAATTAAAACAGGAAAGGTGTTTCCTCTTGGCAGAGGATTTCCTCCTACCATCCCCAGGAGGGGTAGTAGAGGATGACATATCCTGCAATAAAGAGATAATAGACCATGCAAACTGTCACCATGCATCATACATTGCACCTTTTTTTTTTTTTTAAAAAAAAAGGGGTAGATCTTACCAGGTTCAGAAGACCGGATGAGTAAAGGTGACAGACAATAACCAGACTCGGGTTAACAACGCAAAACGCAATGCCAGTGAGACCAATAAGCAGACTCACAATAGCACAGCCTTCCAGATGCAGCAGGAAGGTACAAGTGACACGGCCGGCCTGACCTTTAACCTGGCCGGCCGGAAATGGGAGGAGCTAAACGCTCCCATCCACTACCCCAAACAGGGGTTAATAAGGCTACTGTCTCCCCTCCCCAGCAATCCCCAAGCCAGGGGAACACTCACCCTCTCCTCCGCTGGGGCTCCGAACACTGGAGTGGAGCCTGAAGTGTAGTGAACGATAGTTCAGCTGGCCCGCCGGCCGGCCTGCTAACCCGCGCCGCGAACTTCCGGTCAAAACCGGAAGTGCGCGCAAGCAAAGTGCGGCCGCCGCGAATGCAGCCATACAGAGCGAGTTCCAGCTGCCGCACGGACCCGCCGTAACCACGCAGTGGCGTGGTGCGGCTCTGAGGATCAGCGCTCAACAGAGCTGAAAGGGTAGGGAGGAGAGGGGGGGGAGCGGGGGAGGAGAAGGAGGATTCAGGGGAAAAAGCCAACGCAGGCTAACCAGCACCCTCTCCATAGGAAAGAGGGTGCTTGACAAAAACATCAAGCTCAACAGCTGAGCCCTGTAAGAGGACACAAGTCCTCACACCTGTCCTCTGTCCACACAGGACAGAAAAAAACACGCAGAGGGGAGGTTCTTGTGCCCTCTTATAGGGCCTGCCACGCATCTTATTGGCTAATTAAATATCCGCCTGTCCTACCAGCACACAGGGGCAAAAATACCCCACATTGTGCCGCTGTTGAGGACGACAGGGAACAACCTTTCTGCTTTGAGTGACCCCAGCCTCAGGCTTTTTTCGTATATAAGATTGTGGCTGTGTTTTCTATTCATTCATTTTTTTAACATGGTTTTCATGAGTTTCCAAATCCAATTGAGAAGACCTTGCGAAAACATGAAATAGCTGCCTTGAATAAAACATAAAACTGCTATTTTGTTTGGTTATTAATAGAGATGAGCGAACACTAAAATGTTCGAGGTTCGAAATTCGATTCGAACAGCCGCTCACTGTTCGAGTGTTCGAATGGGTTTCGAACCCCATTATAGTCTATGGGGAACATAAACTCGTTAAGGGGGAAACCCAAATTCGTGTCTGGAGGGTCACCAAGTCCACTATGACACCCCAGGAAATGATACCAACACCCTGGAATGACACTGGGACAGCAGGGGAAGCATGTCTGGGGGCATAAAAGTCACTTTATTTCATGGAAATCCCTGTCAGTTTGCGATTTTCGCAAGCTAACTTTTCCCCATAGAAATGCATTGGCCAGTGCTGATTGGCCAGAGTACGGAACTCGACCAATCAGCGCTGGCTCTGCTGGAGGAGGCGGAGTCTAAGATCGCTCCACACCAGTCTCCATTCAGGTCCGACCTTAGACTCCGCCTCCTCCGGCAGAGCCAGCGCTGATTGGCCGAAGGCTGGCCAATGCATTCCTATGCGAATGCAGACTTAGCAGTGCTGAGTCAGTTTTGCTCAACTACACATCTGATGCACACTCGGCACTGCTACATCAGATGTAGCAATCTGATGTAGCAGAGCCGAGGGTGCACTAGAACCCCTGTGCAAACTCAGTTCACGCTAATAGAATGCATTGGCCAGCGCTGATTGGCCAATGCATTCTATTAGCCCGATGAAGTAGAGCTGAATGTGTGTGCTAAGCACACACATTCAGCACTGCTTCATCACGCCAATACAATGCATTAGCCAGTGCTGATTGGCCAGAGTACGGAATTCGGCCAATCAGCGCTGGCTCTGCTGGAGGAGGCGGAGTCTAAGATCGCTCCACACCAGTCTCCATTCAGGTCCAACCTTAGACTCCGCCTCCTCCGGCAGAGCCAGCGCTGATTGGCCGAATTCCGTACTCTGGCCAATCAGAACTGGCTAATGCATTGTATTGGCGTGATGAAGCAGTGCTGAATGAGTGTGCTTAGCACACACATTCAGCTCTACTTCATCGGGCTAATAGAATGCATTGGCCTATCAGCGCTGGCCAATGCATTCTATTAGCGTGAACTGAGTTTGCACAGGGGTTCTAGTGCACCCTCGGCTCTGCTACATCAGATTGCTACATCTGATGTAGCAGTGCTGAGTGTGCATCAGATGTGTAGTTGAGCAAAACTGACTCAGCACTGCTAAGTCTCTGCATTCGCATAGGAATGCATTGGCCAGCCTTCGGCCAATCAGCGCTGGCTCTGCCGGAGGAGGCGGAGTCTAAGGTCGGACCTGAATGGAGACTGGTGTGGAGCGATCTTAGACTCCGCCTCCTCCAGCAGAGCCAGCGCTGATTGGTCGAGTTCCGTACTCTGGCCAATCAGCGCTGGCCAATGCATTCTATTAGCCCGATGAAGTAGAGCTGAATGTGTGTGCTTAGCACACACATTCAGCTCTACTTCATCAGGCTAATAGAATACATTGGCCAATCAGCGCTGGCCAATGCATTCTATTAGCTTGATGAAGCAGAGTGTGCACAAGGGTTCAAGCGCACCCTCGGCTCTGATGTAGCAGAGCTGAGGGTGCACAAGGGTTCAAGTGCACCCTCGGCTCTCCTACATCAGAGCCGAGGGTGCGCTTGAACCCTTGTGCAGCCTCGGCTCTGCTACATCAGAGCCGAGGGTGCGCTTGAACCCTTGTGCACACTCTGCTTCATCAAGCTAATAGAATGCATTGGCCAGCACTGATTGGCCAGAGTACGGAATTCGGCCAATCAGCGCTGGCCAATGCATCCCTATGGGAAAAAGTTTATCTCACAAAAATCACAATTACACACCCGATAGAGCCCCAAAAAGTTATTTTTAATAACATTCCTACCTAAATAAAGGTTATCCCTAGCTATCCCTGCCTGTACAGCTATCCCTGTCTCATAGTCACAAAGTTCACATTCTCATATGACCCGGATTTGAAATCCACTATTCGTCTAAAATGGAGGTCACCTGATTTCGGCAGCCAATGACTTTTTCCAATTTTTTTCAATGCCCCCGGTGTCGTAGTTCCTGTCCCACCTCCCCTGCGCTGTTATTGGTGCAAAAAAGGCGCCAGGGAAGGTGGGAGGGGAATCGAATTTTGGCGCACTTTACCACGTGGTGTTCGATTCGATTCGAACATGGCGAACACCCTGATATCCGATCGAACATGTGTTCGATAGAACACTGTTCGCTCATCTCTAGTTATTAAATATTTGTTAAATTCATGAACAAATTATTTCTTTATTTGCTGGTTACTTCATTGTTTGATGAAAAAAACCAAACCTTGAACATAGTCTCAGATGGAAATGTGAACAAAGCCTACATGTATGGAATCCTCTTTTGATGTGGGGTTGTTTCTGTGGGATCTGCATGGACGTTTGAAAAATCCATTAGATAACTGGGACACCTGTAAAAATTTCTGCAATAAATATGTCATGTGTGATGCTACTTGTAATATTTTTTGGTCTATTAAGAGTGTATACTGAAGTTTTAATACAAGACCCAGTAGTTATTGTTAGCAATAGTATGGCTTTTTAGATATTAATATCTTGATTTTAGTTAATCGTCTACACTTTCTACCAGTAAGTATTTGAACATCTGTGGTAGAATATAAAACAACATTTATTCATATTCAATAGTTGGTAGAGCCTCCACGAGCGGCAATTACATCCTCAGCCCTCCGGGGCATGCTTTCTACAAGTCCTTGTATAACGGCTAGTGGTATTTTATTCCATTCGGCTTGGAGAAGACAGGTAAATTCTTTCACCGATTTTGGACAGCTGCAGTTTCGGGCATCTGCAGACTCTGGGCACATTCTGATAATCACTGTTCACCTTCCACTTCGTAATCACATAGGCCACTGTCGATTTTGGGTAATTCAGTTCACCTTGCTATGTCCATTAAGGATCGACTATTTCTGCGGTACCCCACAATTACCCCTTTCTCGAAATTGGATAACACTGCACTTCGTGGCATCTTGCATGCGACTAATGTCAATGCGATTTCCTACATGATACTTAACGGCGGAAGACGTGACGTACATCACGACCACATATCTGCATTTGCATGGGTGTCCAAATACTTATTGGTAGATAGTGTAGTACTTGTAAGATTTATCTTCAACTGGAATGCATATGTATATACTGTATGAATTATTAACCCTTTCTCGCCCATTACATACATATATATTTCTAATTCGAAAACACAGCACTGACCTCTTGTTTCTCTGTTTTCATCTTTTAGGACAACCTTTCTGAAGCAGGATTGCATTTCCTTTCCACCCAGTGACTTACATGTCTTATAGGATGTGACCCATTTTTGTGTTAGTTTTGCATTGGTGTATTTGGGCCTCCCCTTTTACAATGGCTGTTTATATCGTATTGTTTTAATGTTTATTTTAGTAAAATATATTGTTTCTGTTGCCTTTGAGAATATGTCACTCATTTAGATTAGATATTTTTTTTCAGTTAAGCCAAGTAACATTGTCACTTTGACACTATTTGACATACTTCCAGTAATAAAAAGTGACATTATGATGTGTTCTAATACATGAGTTATGTTTTGTTATGAGCTAAAAATAAATTCTGTTTTTAAAGCATCCTGTGCCTGTTCAGGTGTAAGTAGCTGTAACATTCTTTCTAGCACACCATGTTGTTTCCTGAGATTTTTGGCTGCGGGAAACTGGCTACCTCAGCCTTGGGAAGTGTTTTTCCTTCTAGGAAAGGAAAATGAATAGAAAAACATATTTGGCCATGAAAGTGAAGCATGTCACAGATATGTCAGGGCAGTGACAATTTACTTGGATCCAGTAAAATAATTCTCCTATAACACCAGCTGTAGACAGAAAAATATGGAACGCATAGGAATGTGTTCAGATTCTTCCAGAGCATATTTCACACAGTTTTTCAAATCTCTTTTGGCTTTGGGTAAAAAAAAACACAGCAAAATCTGAAACTAAAAACGCTGCTTCTACACAATGTGTGCCCTCAGCCATAGAAACAGCAGTTGTATGGATGATTTTTAGCAACAGTTGGCGGAATTAGAAAGATTTCTGGACAGGGATGTAGTGGGACATGTAGTGGGACATGTAGTGGGACATGTAGTGGGACATGTAGTGGGACATGTAGTGGGGAGAGCATATTTGCGGGTCAAGAGCTTTGTGAGGGAGAAATTAGTTACTCCTAAAGTTAAGGATAAGGCTTGGTTCAATTCTATGTTGGCGTCTCCGTATGAGACTCCACTTACAATCGGCAGAGAGAAAAGTCCTGCAAGGAGAGCTCTTTTCTGAGCAGAAGATTGTCCCAATCCACACCCCCACATGGGGGCGTACATGTTCGATGACTTTGAACTGCAAGTGTTTTAGTACTCCCTTGATGGTATTGCATGAAATGACATGCCACTGGCGTATCTCTCTTGTTCAGTATGTCATAGACATATGCGTCTCCGGAATTGTCTGCAAGTCTTATCGACAACTCAAGGCAAAAATGTAGAGCAGTTGACAAATTCTCTACAGTGATAGGTCTGGCCAGTGGAAGTACTTATCAATTTACTTTGCTACACAAACTCACATGCTGAACATTTACCGCAGCTATAGGTCCCCACTGGTAAGTTACCCAGCCAAGTACTATTGGCTGTAGGCTATATATACCTATGTACGAGCTGCTGCCTGAAATTCCTCCCACAACGATAAGTGATTTGAAGACTTGGGAGGATCTTGAATGCTAAGTCTAGATCTGCCTGGAGAATTATCCAATGATGTGCCAGAATAGAACTGACCTCACATTCCCTCGTATCAAAAGTTCATGTGAATTTAATATCATCCTTTCTTGTTTGTTGTACCAACAACAATGTTCTCGTTGTCTTTTTGCCCTGTAAAATGGCCTTCTCAATAACTGCCATGGGAAAACTTCTAGCTAGGAAACTCTGAGACAGTTCTTGAGATTGTCCCAGAAAATCAACTTCAGAGGAACAGATTCTCCGCACTCTGAGAAATTAGCCAGTGGGGATCCGTTTTTTAAGGTTTATGGGATGACAACTGTCCCAACGTAAAAAATAATTGGTTGCTGTTTATTTTCTGAATACAGTTGTATTTAGAACACCATTTTCCTATATGGATGTTTTAAGATCTAGGAACGAGAGAGTCTCTGAGGTAAATTGATATTCAGGGCAACAACAAAGTCCTGGAATTGCCTCTTAGTACCATGCCATAAGATCAACACATCATTGTTGTATTTGACCCACAAATCAATTAGGGCAGTCTATTGCAAGTACTTCTCAGAGAAGAACTTTGTCTCCTCCCACCAGTCGAGGTATAGGTTGGCATAAGTGGAGGCCACAGGACTCCCCTCCGCTGTACCCCTCAGCTGGTGGAAGGTCCTCCCTTCAAAGACAAAGATATTACTCTCTAGGACAAACCTGAGGAGTTGCAAAACAAACGTCATAAACGTCCCCCTTAACACCCCTGATCATGAGAAATGGATGAATGCAACGTCTCCACGTCATGTCTGTCTAAATAAGCACCCTCAACAAGGGCAATCCCTCTAACTTATACAGGACGTCCATAGTGTCACTAATGTATGTGCTCAAACCCAAAACAAAAGGTCTGAAGTGGTGAGTACACGTCTATAGACAAGTACTATTAGGAGTGGGAGGGAGGCGTTCCTTCCCGCTCTCACAGTACAGCGCTATAGGCCCTACTGTGAGGAAGGGCGTTCCTAACTGACTATCAGAAACGACCTTCTGATGGTGAAGAGCTACGGTACCGGCACCGATGGATCTTCATCCCGAGCACAGAACGTGAAAGCCGATAGTGTGCTGAATTCAGTGCACTGTCGGCTTTCTAGCGGTATATAAAACCGCATGTGCCCCAAGTGCTGAAAGGTCCTCTTTAAGTACATTATCTTGGATACAATAGTGGGATGTGGGTATATACTGCCATTTGGGCACACAGGAGGGTACAGGTGAGTAGTGGATAAAATACAACAGAATAAAAAACATGAACACAAATAAATACAAAATAATATATAATGTAATATATGTAAGGGGGCATTCACACTACAGTTGTTAATGTCCGTTGCTGTCTTCCATCATAGGATGACAGAAACAGACATTAAACTGTTGCATAGAGTGATCATAGACTGATTCTGTGTCCATTCACACTGACATTAATGTAGGACATTATCACTTACTTTTATAATGGAAGATTAAATCGTACATCGTACAAGCCAAGGTTGATGTTCTGGGCAATGTTCTGCTTGGTAACTGCAGGTCCTGGCATCCATGTGGATCTTACATTACCTGAAGACTTACCACTTGTCTAAACATTCTTGCAGACCGGGTATACTCCTTCAGTATCTGATTGGTGGGGGTTTGACACTTGGACTCCAATCAGCTGATCTAGGTACTGGAAACTGTATACAGTGTTTATATCCAGAAGCAACTCTGCTTCTATTCACGTGACTGAAAGTAGAATTGCAGTTCCCCAGCACCCCAAGTACAAAGCCATTCATTGCAGTTTTGCTCTAATTCACTAAAATAGCAACAAAACTACTAGAAAGAGAACCATACACAGCTTCCGGCAGCAGATCAGTTGATTGGCTAGGGGCATGGGTGTTGGGAACCTACCAGGGGATAATAGTCAGTTCTGATTATGTGATGATGTCATGTTATACAACATGGCTTGTCACAGTCCAGTTGTCAGAACTGTTTCTTATTATCCCATAGCTGAATGTCCATCAATCTTTAATACCCCAGAGACAGATAAGATCCTTAAGTAGGTGACTTTTGGGGGCCAGGGGACAAGATAAGTTTGTCAAGAGTCTAGAGCTTTGAGTACTCTGGAATGGAGGTAAGTGGAAAAAATGGGGAGATGAAAGTGACTGGAACCATTTGATAAAGAACTTTATGTAGAATAGTTGACATTGTAAAAAAAAGGCTTTCTGTTACTTTGGTCACTTATTATAGAGGATTTTGACATTATTTGCAGCATAGAAGCTGATGGTTGTACTAAACTCTGTGGAGGTTGTAACCAAAAGGTACATAATGCATTGTCATATGTGCAGGTCTGAGAATACTTGGGCAACAACAACCATAATATGGTAAGCTTTGATATAATATTCAATAAAATAGTGCAAAGGTAGTCTTAAAAGTAATTTAAGACTCAGTGAATTTAGCACTTTGCTCCATCTTCCAGGCCTTTCAACAGTTGTTAGACTAAAACTGTCTACTGGTTAGGGACAAGCTTAAAGAACTCCTATACAAATAGGCTAAGGCCACATGGTGACTATCTGTGACCAAAGATTGCTATGTCACAAAACTTCGAGCAATGTTCTAGATGTCATAGCACCCACATGAGTGAAGAGGGCGCAGCGTGACACAGGGATCTTTGGTTGCACAACAGAAGTCATAGGCAAATTCATTGCGTGGTCCTAGCCATGTAGTGAAAAGTGTGTCAGGATATTAGCCTGCTCATTACTCTCACATTTCTACTCCCACCCATCTGGGAGTAGGTACAGTCTTATCTGTACGGTCTTTTCTATAAAAGTCTCATAATACAGTATAGTTCATTGTAGTGAACAGAGTATAATGGTGACATTTGTATAATGCAACTTATGGAATGAGTTTACTCACTTTGCATAAGGTTAGTGTAAGGTTTCCGTTTTAATTAATAAGGGTTTGTGGAGAAAAATAACCACAATGGCGTCTCCTAGTAGTAATGGCACAATTTAGTGTTACTGCCAATGCTAGTATAGAGATGTAGATTCATTTTCTCTGTATACTTGTGTGTTAAGCTGCCTCAGAGACCAATTGGCATTAGGATAAGTGTTATTAACACACCAAACAGACCAAAAATTCGGGCCTAAATGAGCGCTGCTTAGTCCATAAATCTGGTGGATATAATCATTACTGATAATTCAGTTGATCCAATTTATTCTTTATTTCACTGTAGATATAACATTACAGGCAACGCGTTTCACATCCTTTGAATTAATGGAATATATCATGAAAATGTTTTATCTTGTGACTTAATATCATGTTTCTCCTACCCTAGAAGTGTTTTGTTGACACTTCGGAGCTATGATAACAGACAGTATTTCATGAGGTTCAAAGCTTTGCCTTTTACAGTAACCACTCTTATCTCTGAACATTTTTGCTCAACAAATTATGTCAAGGATAAAGGTGCTGAGAAGATGGCAATTATTGTATGTCCCTGTATAAGAACTTGCTGACTTTGAAACTCAAGATTAAAAAGATTAAAGTGTATATATATATCTATAGTATATGTATGTATAGCTGAAGCTTTTCCAAATACATAAAAGTTAAAGAGTAGAGATGAGCGAACAGTGTTCTATCGAACTCATGTTCGATCGGATATTAGGCTGTTCGGCATGTTCGAATCGAATCGAACACCGCGTGGTAAAGTGCGCCATTACTCGATTCCCCTCCCACCTTCCCTGGCGCCTTTTTTGCTCCAATAACAGCGCAGGGTAGGTGGGACAGGAACTACGACACCGGTGACGTTGAGAAAAGTAGGCAAAACCCATTGGCTGCCGAAAACATGTGACCTCTAATTTAAAAGAACAGCGCCGCCCAGGTTCGCGTCATTCTGAGCTTGCAATTCACCGAGGACGGAGGTTTCCGTCCAGCTAGCTAGGGCTTAGATTCTGGGTAGGCAGGGACAGGCTAGGATAGGAAGGAGAAGACAACCAACAGCTCTTGTAAGAGCTAAATTCCAGGGAGAAGCTTGTCAGTGTAACGTGGCACTGACGGGCTCAATCGCCGCAACCCAGCTTTCCCAGGATCCTGAATGGAATACACTGTCAGTGTATTCCCGTATACCCGATATATACCCCGATACCCGTTCCAACGGTGTGCCCCCCCACCTTCACCCCAGAAATACCCTGCAAGTCCCCTAGCAATAGAATTGGGGCTATATACACCCACAATTTTTACTACTGGTATACAGTGCCATTGTCTGACTGGGAATTCAAAGAATATATTGGGAATACAAATACCCTCATTTCTTGCTACTGCCATATAGTGCCAGTGTCTGACTGGGAATTCAAAGAATATATTGGGGTTACGTGCACCCACAATTTTTACTACTGGTATACAGTGCCATTGTCTGACTGGGAATTCAAAGAATATATTGGGAATACAAATACCCTCATTTCTTGCTACTGCCATATAGTGCCAGTGTCTGACTGGGAATTCAAAGAATATATTGGGGTTACGTGCACCCACAATTTTTACTACTGGTATACAGTGCCATTGTCTGACTGGGAATTCAAAGAATATATTGGGAATACAAATACCCTCATTTCTTGCTACTGCCATATAGTGCCAGTGTCTGACTGGGAATTCAAAGAATATATTGGGGTTACGTGCACCCACAATTTTTACTACTGGTATACAGTGCCATTGTCTGACTGGGAATTCAAAGAGTATATTGGGAATACAAATACCCTCATTTCTTGCTACTGCCATATAGTGCCAGTGTCTGACTAAGAATTCAAAGAATATATTGGGGTTACGTGCACCCACAATTTTTACTACTGGTATACAGTGCCATTGTCTGACTGGGAATTCAAAGAATATATTGGGGTTATAAATACCCTCATTTCTTGCTACTGCCATATAGTGCCAGTTTCTGACTGGTAATTCAAAGAATATATTGGGGTTACGTGCACCCACAATTTTTACTACTGGTATACAGTGCCATTGTCTGACTGGGAATTCAAAGAATATATTGGGAATACAAATACCCTCATTTCTTGCTACTGCCATATAGTGCCAGTGTCTGACTGGGAATTCAAAGAATATATTGGGGTTACGTGCACCCACAATTTTTACTACTGGTATACAGTGCCATTGTCTGACTGGGAATTCAAAGAATATATTGGGAATACAAATACCCTCATTTCTTGCTACTGCCATATAGTGCCAGTTTCTGACTGGTAATTCAAAGAATATATTGGGGTTACGTGCACCCACAATTTTTACTACTGGTATACAGTGCCATTGTCTGACTGGGAATTCAAAGAATATATTGGGGTTATAAATACCCTCATTTCTTGCTACTGCCATATAGTGCCAGTGTCTGACTGGTAATTCAAAGAATATATTGGGGTTACGTGCACCCACAATTTTTACTACTGGTATACAGTGCCATTGTCTGACTGGGAATTCAAAGAATATATTGGGAATACAAATACCCTCATTTCTTGCTACTGCCATATAGTGCCAGTTTCTGACTGGTAATTCAAAGAATATATTGGGGTTACGTGCACCCACAATTTTTACTACTGGTATACAGTGCCATTGTCTGACTGGGAATTCAAAGAATATATTGGGGTTATAAATACCCTCATTTCTTGCTACTGCCATATAGTGCCAGTTTCTGACTGGTAATTCAAAGAATATATTGTGGTTACGTGCACCCACAATTTTTACTACTGGTATACAGTGCCATTGTCTGACTGGGAATTCAAAGAATATATTGGGAATACAAATACCCTCATTTCTTGCTACTGCCATATAGTGCCAGTTTCTGACTGGTAATTCAAAGAATATATTGTGGTTACGTGCACCCACAATTTTTACTACTGGTATACAGTGCCATTGTCTGACTGGGAATTCAAAGAATATATTGGGAATACAAATACCCTCATTTCTTGCTACTGCCATATAGTGCCAGTGTCTGACTGGGAATTCAAAGAATATATTGGGGTTACGTGCACCCACAATTTTTACTACTGGTATACAGTGCCATTGTCTGACTGGGAATTCAAAGAATATATTGGGGTTATAAATACCCTCATTTCTTGCTACTGCCATATAGTGCCAGTGTCTGACTGGGAATTCAAAGAATATATTGGGGTTACGTGCACCCACAATTTTTACTACTGGTATACAGTGCCATTGTCTGACTGGGAATTCAAAGAATATATTGGGAATACAAATACCCTCATTTCTTGCTACTGCCATATAGTGCCAGTGTCTGACTGGGAATTCAAAGAATATATTGGGGTTACGTGCACCCACAATTTTTACTACTGGTATACAGTGCCATTGTCTGACTGGGAATTCAAAGAATATATTGGGAATACAAATACCCTCATTTCTTGCTACTGCCATATAGTGCCAGTTTCTGACTGGTAATTCAAAGAATATATTGGGGTTACGTGCACCCACAATTTTTACTACTGGTATACAGTGCCATTGTCTGACTGGGAATTCAAAGAATATATTGGGAATACAAATACCCTCATTTCTTGCTACTGCCATATAGTGCCAGTGTCTGACTGGTAATTCAAAGAATATATTGGGGTTACGTGCACCCACAATTTTTACTACTGGTATACAGTGCCATTGTCTGACTGGGAATTCAAAGAATATATTGGGAATACAAATACCCTCATTTCTTGCTACTGCCATATAGTGCCAGTTTCTGACTGGTAATTCAAAGAATATATTGGGGTTACGTGCACCCACAATTTTTACTACTGGTATACAGTGCCATTGTCTGACTGGGAATTCAAAGAATATATTGGGGTTATAAATACCCTCATTTCTTGCTACTGCCATATAGTGCCAGTTTCTGACTGGTAATTCAAAGAATATATTGTGGTTACGTGCACCCACAATTTTTACTACTGGTATACAGTGCCATTGTCTGACTGGGAATTCAAAGAATATATTGGGAATACAAATACCCTCATTTCTTGCTACTGCCATATAGTGCCAGTTTCTGACTGGTAATTCAAAGAATATATTGTGGTTACGTGCACCCACAATTTTTACTACTGGTATACAGTGCCATTGTCTGACTGGGAATTCAAAGAATATATTGGGAATACAAATACCCTCATTTCTTGCTACTGCCATATAGTGCCAGTGTCTGACTGGGAATTCAAAGAATATATTGGGGTTACGTGCACCCACAATTTTTACTACTGGTATACAGTGCCATTGTCTGACTGGGAATTCAAAGAATATATTGGGGTTATAAATACCCTCATTTCTTGCTACTGCCATATAGTGCCAGTGTCTGACTGGGAATTCAAAGAATATATTGGGGTTACGTGCACCCACAATTTTTACTACTGGTATACAGTGCCATTGTCTGACTGGGAATTCAAAGAATATATTGGGAATACAAATACCCTCATTTCTTGCTACTGCCATATAGTGCCAGTGTCTGACTGGGAATTCAAAGAATATATTGGGGTTACGTGCACCCACAATTTTTACTACTGGTATACAGTGCCATTGTCTGACTGGGAATTCAAAGAATATATTGGGAATACAAATACCCTCATTTCTTGCTACTGCCATATAGTGCCAGTTTCTGACTGGTAATTCAAAGAATATATTGGGGTTACGTGCACCCACAATTTTTACTACTGGTATACAGTGCCATTGTCTGACTGGGAATTCAAAGAATATATTGGGAATACAAATACCCTCATTTCTTGCTACTGCCATATAGTGCCAGTGTCTGACTGGTAATTCAAAGAATATATTGGGGTTACGTGCACCCACAATTTTTACTACTGGTATACAGTGCCATTGTCTGACTGGGAATTCAAAGAATATATTGGGAATACAAATACCCTCATTTCTTGCTACTGCCATATAGTGCCAGTGTCTGACTGGGAATTCAAAGAATATATTGGGGTTACGTGCACCCACAATTTTTACTACTGGTATACAGTGCCATTGTCTGACTGGGAATTCAAAGAATATATTGGGAATACAAATACCCTCATTTCTTGCTACTGCCATATAGTGCCAGTTTCTGACTGGTAATTCAAAGAATATATTGTGGTTACGTGCACCCACAATTTTTACTACTGGTATACAGTGCCATTGTCTGACTGGGAATTCAAAGAATATATTGGGAATACAAATACCCTCATTTCTTGCTACTGCCATATAGTGCCAGTTTCTGACTGGTAATTCAAAGAATATATTGTGGTTACGTGCACCCACAATTTTTACTACTGGTATATAGTGCCATTGTCTGACTGGGAATTCAAAGAATATATTGGGAATACAAATACCCTCATTTCTTGCTACTGCCATATAGTGCCAGTGTCTGACTGGGAATTCAAAGAATATATTGGGAATACAAATACCCTCATTTCTTGCTACTGCCATATAGTGCCAGTTTCTGACTGGTAATTCAAAGAATATATTGGGGTTACGTGCACCCACAATTTTTACTACTGGTATACAGTGCCAATTTCTAACTAGGAATTCAAAATGCGCAAGGCTCCCGGAAAGGGACGTGGACGAGGCCGTGGGCGAGGTCGGGGGAATGGTTCTGGGGAGCAAGGTAGCAGTGAAGCCACAGGGCGTCCCGTGCCTACTCCTGTGGGGCAGCAAGCATTGCGCCACTCCACAGTGCCAGGGTTGCTTGCCACATTAACTAAACTGCAGGGTACAAACCTTAGTAGGCCCGAGAACCAGGAACAGGTCTTGCAATGGCTGTCAGAGAACGCTTACAGCACATTGTCCAGCAGCCAGTCAGACTCTGCCTCCTCTCCTCCTATTACCCAACAGTCTTGTCTTCCTTCCTCCCAAAATTCCGAAGCTTTACAGAACAATAACCCAAACTGTCCCTGCTCCCCAGAGCTGTTCTCCGCTCCTTTCATTGTCCCTCAACCTGCCTCTCCACGTCACGATTCCACGAACCTAACAGAGGATCATCTGTGTCCAGATGCTCAAACACTAGAGTCTCCTCCATCTCCGTTCGATTTGGTGGTGGATGACCAGCAACCCACCCTCATCGACGATGATGTGACGCAGTTGCCGTCAGGGCATCCAGTTGACCGGCGCATTGTGCGGGAGGAGGAGATGAGACAGGAGTTGGAAGAGGAAGCGGTGGATGATGAGGACACTGACCCGACCTGGACAGGGGGGATGTCAAGCGGGGAAAGTAGTGTGGATGTTGAGGCAGGTGCAGCACCAAAAAGGGTAGCTAGAGGCAGAGGCAGAGGTCAGCAGCTTAGGCGAAGCCAGGCCACACCCGGAATCTCCCAAGATGTTCCAGTTCGTACCCAGCCCCGAAAAACTCCCACCTCGAGGGCACGTTTCTCGAAGGTGTGGAGTTTTTTCAAGGAATGCGCCGAGGACAGATATAGTGTTGTCTGCACAATTTGCCTCTCGAAATTGATTAGGGGCTCTGAGAAGAGCAACCTGTCCACCACTTCAATGCGCCGTCATTTGGAATCCAAGCACTGGAATCAGTGGCAGGCAGCAACGGCAGGACAAAGGCCGCCTGCCGTTCACGCCACTGCCACTGCCTCTGCCACTGCCTCTGCCTCTGCCACTGCCACTGCTGACTGTGCTGGCGATGCACTCCAGAGGACGAGCCAGGACACCACTTCATCTGCCTCCGCCACTTTGTTGACTTCTACCTCATCCTCCCCTGGTCCTGTCTTATCTCCTTCTCCTGCACCATCAAAGGCACCATCAGGCGTTTCTTTACAACAACCCACCATCTCTCAGACATTGGAGCGGCGGCAGAAATACACTGCTAACCACCCACACGCGCAAGCCTTGAACGCCAACATCGCTAAACTGCTGGCCCAGGAGATGTTGGCGTTCCGGCTTGTTGAAACTCCCGCCTTCCTGGACCTGATGGCAACTGCGGCACCTCGCTATGCCGTCCCTAGCCGTCACTACTTCTCCCGGTGTGCCGTCCCCGCCTTGCACCAGCACGTGTCACTCAACATCAGGCGGGCCCTTAGTTCCGCGCTTTGCATAAAGGTCCACTTGACCACCGACGCGTGGACAAGTGCATGCGGACAGGGACGCTACATTTCACTGACGGCACACTGGGTGAATGTAGTTGAGGCTGGGACTGCTTCCCAAACTGGCTCGGTGTACCTCGTCTCCCCGCCTAACATTCCTGGCAGGGACACGAGAAGAACACCCCCCTCCTCCTCCTCCTCCTCTACCGCCTCCTCCTCCGCCACTGCCTCCTCCTCCGCCACCGCCTCCTCCTCCGCTGTTAGATTGACCCCAGCTACGAGTTGGAAACGTTGCAGCACTGGCGTTGGTAGACGTCAGCAGGCTGTGCTGAAGCTGATCAGCTTGGGGGACAGACAGCACACTGCCTCCGAGGTGAGGGATGCCCTCCTCGATGAGACGGCAATATGGTTTGAGCCGCTGCACCTGGGCCCAGGCATGGTCGTTTGTGATAACGGCCGGAACCTGGTAGCAGCTCTGGAGCTTGCCGGACTCCAACATGTTCCATGCCTGGCCCACGTCTTCAACCTAGTGGTGCAACGTTTCCTAAAGAGCTACCCCAATGTTCCAGAGCTACTGGTGAAAGTGCGGCGCATGTGCGCCCACTTTCGCAAGTCGACAGTAGCCGCTGCTAGCTTAAAATCTCTCCAGCAACGCCTGCATGTGCCACAACACCGGCTTTTGTGCGACGTCCCCACACGCTGGAACTCAACGTTTCAGATGTTGAATAGAGTGGTTGAGCAGCAGAGACCTTTGATGGAATACCAGCTACAAAACCCTAGGGTGCCACAAAGTCAGCTGCCTCAGTTTCACATCCATGAGTGGCCATGGATGAGAGACCTTTGTGACATCCTACGGGTCTTTGAGGAGTCCACAAGGAGGGTGAGCTCTGAGGATGCGATGGTGAGCCTTACAATCCCGCTCTTGTGTGTTCTGAGAGAATCCCTGATTGACATCAGGGATAACTCAGATCACACAGAGGAGTTAGGGATAGCATCCGATCCGTCACAGCTGGAGAGTAGGTCCACACATCTGTCCGCTTCACTGCGTTTAATGGAGGAGGAGGAGGAGGAGGAGGAGGAAGAAGAGTTGTCCGATGATGTGATGGTGATACAGGAGGCTTCCGGACAACTTCGAATCGTCCCATTGTTGCAGCGCGGATGGGTAGACATGGAGGATGAGGAGGAAATGGAGATTGAACTTTCCGGTGGGGCCAGAGGAGTTCATGTTGGGGTGCTTTACAACCGACAAGCGTATTGTCAAAATCATGGAGGACAACCAGTACTGGATCTTTGCTATCCTTGACCCCCGGTATAAAAACAACATCTCGTCTTTTATTCCGGTAGAGGGGAGGGCCAATCGCATCAATGCTTGCCACAGGCAATTGGTGCAGAATATGATGGAGATGTTTCCAGCATGTGACGTTGGCGGCAGGGAGGGCAGTTCCTCCAGTAGGCGACCAAGTTCTCACCGGTCCACACAAACGAGGGGCACACTGTCTAAGGTCTGGGACACCTTGATGGCACCCCCTCACCAAAGTGCCGCCACGGAGGGTCCTAGTGTCACCAGGCGTGAGAAGTATAGGCGCATGTTGCGGGAATACCTTTCCGACCACAGCCCTGTCCTCTCCGACCCCTCTGCGCCCTACACGTATTGGGTGTCGAAGTTGGACCTGTGGCTTGAACTTGCCCTATATGCCTTGGAGGTGCTGTCCTGTCCTGCCGCCAGCGTCCTATCTGAGAGGGTGTTCAGTGCAGCCGGTGGCATCATCACTGACAAGCGCACCCGTCTGTCAGCTGAGAGTGCCGACCGGCTCACTTTGATAAAAATGAACCACCACTGGATAGAGCCTTCATTTTTGTGCCCACCTGTGTAAAGCACCCCAACATGAAACTCCATGTCTGTACTCAACCTCTCCAATTCCTCCGCATCCTCATACTCATCCACCATAAGCGTTGCACAATTCTGCTAATACTAGGCTCCCTCCAACATGATTTCCCCCAACTCTGCTGGTTAGAGGCTCCCTCCACCCTGATTTCCACCAACTCTGCTGGTTAGAGGCTCCCTCCACCCTGCTTTCCCACAACTCTGCTGGTTAGAGGCTCCCTCCACCATGAATTTGCCCAAACTGGGCTGGTTAGAGGCTCCCTCCACCATGAATTGGTCCAAACTGGGTTTTTTAGAGGCTCCCTCCACCATGAATTGGTCCAAACTGGGGTTTTTAGAGGCTCCCTCCACCATGAATTGGTCCAAACTGGGCTGTTTAGCGGCTCCCTCCACCATTAATTGGTCCAAACTGGGCTGGTTAGAGGCTCCCTCCACCATGAATTTGCCCAAACTGGGCTGTTTAGAGGCTCCCTCCACCATGAATTTACCCAAACTGGGCTGGTTAGAGGCTCCCTCCACCATGAATTGGTCCAAACTGGGGTTTTTAGAGGCTCCCTCCACCATGAATTGGTCCAAACTTGGCTGTTTAGAGGCTCCCTCCACCATGAATTGGTCCAAACTGGGCTGGTTAGAGGCTCCCTCCACCATGAATTGGTCCAAACTGGGTTTTTTAGAGGCTCCCTCCACCATGAATTTGCCCAAACTGGGCTGTTTAGAGGCTCCCTCCACCATGAATTGGTCCAAACTGGGCTGTTTAGAGGCTCCCTCCACCATGAATTTGCCCAAACTGGGCTGTTTAGAGGCTCCCTCCACCATGAATTGGTCCAAACTGGGCTGTTTAGAGGCTCCCTCCACCATTAATTGGTCCAAACTGGGCTGGTTAGAGGCTCCCTCCACCATGAATTTCCCAAAACTTGGCTGTTTAGAGGCTCCCTCCACCATTAATTGGTCCAAACTGGGCTGGTTAGAGGCTCCCTCCACCATGAATTTGCCCAAACTGGGCTGTTTAGAGGCACCCTCCACCATGAATTGGTCCAAACTGGGTTTTTTAGAGGCTCCCTCCACCATGAATTGGTCCAAACTGGGCTGTTTAGAGGCTCCCTCCACCATGAATTTGCCCAAACTGGGCTGTTTAGCGGCTCCCTCCACCATTAATTGGTCCAAACTGGGCTGGTTAGAGGCTCCCTCCACCATGAATTTGCCCAAACTGGGCTGTTTAGAGGCTCCCTCCACCATGAATTTGCCCAAACTGGGCTGGTTAGAGGCTCCCTCCACCATGAATTGGTCCAAACTGGGTTTTTTAGAGGCTCCCTCCACCATGAATTTGCCCAAACTGGGCTGTTTAGAGGCTCCCTCCACCATGAATTGGTCCAAACTGGGCTGTTTAGAGGCTCCCTCCACCATTAATTGGTCCAAACTGGGCTGGTTAGAGGCTCCCTCCACCATGAATTTCCCAAAACTTGGCTGTTTAGAGGCTCCCTCCACCATTAATTGGTCCAAACTGGGCTGGTTAGAGGCTCCCTCCACCATGAATTTGCCCAAACTGGGCTGTTTAGAGGCTCCCTCCACCATGAATTGGTCCAAACTGGGTTTTTTAGAGGCTCCCTCCACCATGAATTGGTCCAAACTGGGCTGTTTAGAGGCTCCCTCCACCATGAATTTGCCCAAACTGGGCTGTTTAGCGGCTCCCTCCACCATTAATTGGTCCAAACTGGGCTGGTTAGAGGCTCCCTCCACCATGAATTTGCCCAAACTGGGCTGTTTAGAGGCTCCCTCCACCATGAATTTGCCCAAACTGGGCTGGTTAGAGGCTCCCTCCACCATGAATTGGTCCAAACTGGGGTTTTTAGAGGCTCCCTCCACCATGAATTGGTCCAAACTTGGCTGTTTAGAGGCTCCCTCCACCATGAATTGGTCCAAACTGGGGTGGTTAGAGGCTCCCTCCACCATTAATTGGTCCAAACTGGGCTGGTTAGAGGCTCCCTCCACCATTAATTGGTCCAAACTGGGCTGGTTAGAGGCTCCCTCCACCATTAATTGGTCCAAACTGGGCTGGTTAGAGGCTCCCTCCACCATGAATTGGTCCAAACTGGGGTTTTTAGAGGCTCCCTCCACCATGAATTGGTCCAAACTTGGCTGTTTAGAGGCTCCCTCCACCATTAATTGGTCCAAACTGGGCTGGTTAGAGGCTCCCTCCACCATGAATTGGTCCAAACTGGGTTTTTTAGAGGCTCCCTCCACCATGAATTGGTCCAAACTGGGGTTTTTAGAGGCTCCCTCCACCATGAATTGGTCCAAACTGGGCTGTTTAGCGGCTCCCTCCACCATTAATTGGTCCAAACTGGGCTGGTTAGAGGCTCCCTCCACCATGAATTTGCCCAAACTGGGCTGTTTAGAGGCTCCCTCCACCATGAATTTGCCCAAACTGGGCTGGTTAGAGGCTCCCTCCACCATGAATTGGTCCAAACTGGGGTTTTTAGAGGCTCCCTCCACCATGAATTGGTCCAAACTTGGCTGTTTAGAGGCTCCCTCCACCATTAATTGGTCCAAACTGGGCTGGTTAGAGGCTCCCTCCACCATGAATTGGTCCAAACTGGGTTTTTTAGAGGCTCCCTCCACCATGAATTTGCCCAAACTGGGCTGTTTAGAGGCTCCCTCCACCATGAATTGGTCCAAACTGGGCTGGTTAGAGGCTCCCTCCACCATGAATTTCCCAAAACTTGGCTGTTTAGAGGCTCCCTCCACCATTAATTGGTCCAAACTGGGCTGGTTAGAGGCTCCCTCCACCATGAATTTGCCCAAACTGGGCTGTTTAGAGGCTCCCTCCACCATGAATTGGTCCAAACTGGGTTTTTTAGAGGCTCCCTCCACCATGAATTGGTCCAAACTGGGCTGTTTAGAGGCTCCCTCCACCATGAATTTGCCCAAACTGGGCTGTTTAGCGGCTCCCTCCACCATTAATTGGTCCAAACTGGGCTGGTTAGAGGCTCCCTCCACCATGAATTTGCCCAAACTGGGCTGTTTAGAGGCTCCCTCCACCATGAATTTGCCCAAACTGGGCTGGTTAGAGGCTCCCTCCACCATGAATTGGTCCAAACTGGGGTTTTTAGAGGCTCCCTCCACCATGAATTGGTCCAAACTTGGCTGTTTAGAGGCTCCCTCCACCATGAATTGGTCCAAACTGGGGTGGTTAGAGGCTCCCTCCACCATTAATTGGTCCAAACTGGGCTGGTTAGAGGCTCCCTCCACCATTAATTGGTCCAAACTGGGCTGGTTAGAGGCTCCCTCCACCATTAATTGGTCCAAACTGGGCTGGTTAGAGGCTCCCTCCACCATTAATTGGTCCAAACTGGGCTGGTTAGAGGCTCCCTCCACCATGAATTTGCCCAAACTGGGCTGGTTAGAGGCTCCCTCCACCATGAATTGGTCCAAACTGGGTTTTTTAGAGGCTCCCTCCACCATGAATTTGCCCAAACTGGGCTGGTTAGAGGCTCCCTCCACCATGAATTTGCCCAAACTGGGCTGGTTAGAGGCTCCCTCCACCATGAATTGGTCCAAACTGGGTTTTTTAGAGGCTCCCTCCACCATGAATTTGCCCACACTGGGCTGGTTAGAGGCTCCCTCCACCATTAATTGGTCCAAACTGGGGTTTTTAGAGGCTCCCTCCACCATGAATTTGCCCAAACTGGGGTGTTTAGAGGCTCCCTCCACCATGAATTTGCCCAAACTCTGCTGGTTAGAGGCTCAATCCACCCTGATTTTCAAAACAAATGTTGGTGCCAACCTCAACTTACTACAAGGGCCAAATTCACTGCTGGTGACAAGCTCTCCTCACTGCAAGTGCCAAATACACATGTTTCAAGGTGTTTTCCTACTGTCAGAGATGTGGTATTGAGTGTGTAAAGTGTGTAGTTGTTAGGCTGTGATGTTGGGGTAATAGAGGGTCTTTGGTGTGTTAGATGCCCCCAGACATGCTTCCCCTGCTGTCCCAGTGTCATTCCAGAGGTGTTGGCATCATTTCCTGGGGTGTCATAGTGGACTTGGTGACCCTCCAGACACGGATTTGGGTTTCCCCCTTAACGAGTATCTGTTCCCCATAGACTATAATGGGGTTCGAAACCCGTTCGAACACACGAACATTGAGCGGCTGTTCAAATCGAATTTCGAACCTCGAACATTTTAGTGTTCGCTCATCTCTATTAAAGAGGCATTATATGTCTTTCATCATGAAGTGAATTTCGTGAAATGAAATGTCTGTTGTTCCCATACTAAATGAAGCAAGGTGGTATAAAATACCGCTGAGGTTTGTTACATTGGGTACTGGATTTCTAAATTTGGTAGTCAAATAATTTGTTAATCAAAATGTCAAAGTCTCGATGCATGAAATCATTGCCACCACAGATATATTTATTCCTGTGTAGTATATTAAAGCAACAATCCAGTTTTTTTTCATTATTATACCTTGTACCTATTCTATCTATCTATCTATCTATCTATCTATCTATCTTCTATCTATCTATCTATCTATCTATCTATCTATCTATCTCCTATCTATCTATCTCCTATCTATCTATCTATCTATCTATCTATCTATCTATCTCCTATCTATCTATCTCCTATCTATCTATCTATCTATCTATCTATCTATCTATCTCCTATCTATCTATCTATCTATCTATCTATCATCTATCTATCTATCTCCTATCTATCTATCTATCTATCTATCTATCTATCTCCTATCTATCTATCTATCTATCTATCTATCTATCTATCTCCTATCTATCTATCTATCTATCTATCTATCTATCTATCATCTATCTATCTATCTATCTATCTATCTGTCTCTTATCTATCTCCTATCTATCTCCTATCTCTATCATCTATCTATCTATCTATCTATCTCCTATCTATCTATCTATCTATCTATCTCCTATCTATCTATCTATCTATCTATCTATCTATCTCCTATCTATCTATCTATCTATCTATCTATCTGTCTCTTATCTATCTCCTATCTATCTCCTATCTCTATCATCTATCTATCTATCTATCTATCTCCTATCTATCTATCTATCTATCTATCTATCTCCTATCTATCTATCTATCTATCTATCTATCTATCTATCTATCTATCATCTATCTATCTATCTATCTATCTATCTCCTATCTATCTATCTATCTATCTATCTATCTATCTCCTATCTATCTATCTATCTATCTATCTATCTATCTCCTATCTATCTATCTATCTATCTATCTATCTATCTATCTATCTGTCTCTTATCTATCTCCTATCTATCTCCTATCTCTATCATCTATCTATCTATCTCCTATCTATCTATCTATCTATCTATCTATCTATCTATCTATCTCCTATCTATCTATCTATCTATCTCCTATCTATCTATCTATCTATCTATCTATCTATCTGTCTCTTATCTATCTCCTATCTATCTCCTATCTCTATCATCTATCTATCTATCTATCTATCTATCTATCTCCTATCTATCTATCTATCTATCTATCTATCTATCTATCTATCTGTCTGTCTGTCTGTCTGTCTGTCTGTCTGTCTGTCTGTCTGTCTGTCTTTCTGTCTGTCTGTCTATCTGTCTATCTATCTCCTCTATCTATCTATCTATCTATCTATCTATCTATCTATCTATCTATCTATCTATCTATCTATCGCTATCTATCTATCTATATGTAATTCAGTCAAGGATAAAATCACAATCATTGTAGATAGGGGACTATTTTCTGGATAAATCATGTTACCCCTATATGACATGAATTGTGTATTTAGCATTTATTAATGTATTGTGCTCTTTAAAAAAATATGGATACATAACAACAGTATAACATCTATAAGGATTTTCAACAGAACAGGCTTCTTTAAATTAGTACATCCGTGCAATACCCTAACTATACATGGCTACAATAACCTGGGTGGTTATTGGGGGCTCTCACAAAACACGCCTCATAAAGATATGCAGAACCTTCTAATTTTCATTTATACAAGTGGTAATGGTGATAGGGAATTGCATTAGCATTATTGAGACATCTTGTGGTCTACTGTAATGGACTTGTACCAAGTTATAATATTATCCGCTACTGACTGAAAGGATAAGAGATAACATCATAACTTGGTCCAACCCTTTTAAAGAGGACCTTTCATGTCCTTCAACATTGGCGGTATAAAGCTATGGAAGTGTACAGTGATAGGTGCATTCCTCACAGCCCAGCGATGATGCTGAGCTGTAAGGTCGATCCTTCTGAAAGTGCAGGGATATCAGTACCAAAGCCAATGACACTGTTATCTCTGCAACCAGGGCACAAACCACCAAGGCTGAATCCAAAGCACTGTGAACTTTGCTGATATGTGCCCGGGTGCGTTCTAGAGTTATATACAATCGACAATGTCAGAGGACATGAAAGGCCTCCTGTGAAGGGCCTGTGTTATTCACTGACTTCTATTAACATAATCATGTTATACAGCTTTTTAGAATTCACACATTGACATTATGCAGGTGTGACCTTGTTTCCACCTCCTTCAGATACCGTTGTGATGTCTGTACGGCCACTGGAGGCGCTTGTTTCATCCTCTACACCAAATGGATTGCGACCACAGCATATAAGTTTCATTAAGCAATTTCGAAACTGTAACACCAATAAAATATATTAGTACACCTACACTGTCTAAACCATTGGTGCACTTAGAGTATTGACATCATATTATGTAATTGTATCTTTTATAACACTAACAAATTAATTATAATGAAAGAAATGGATGACCCACAAACTGTACATGGATGAAACACGGAAATTCACTAGCATGTAAAATGTCCATTTTTTGTATAGCCTTCAAATTGGATTGTTTGTGTGAAAGAATCCTTAATGGAAACCTGTCAGATGGTTTTTCCACCATAAACTGGCCCATTACACTATGTAACAAATTTTTGCTTTGTCTTTGTTTTAATAATGTTATTTTCTGATTATTTAGATCTGTAAAGAATATTACACGATAGTTTCAACTCATAAACTTTGCTTTTGGTACCAGGACATCGATATTTAAAAATTATATATTTTAATTTACAAGCATATCATATGTCTAGATGTTGGTGAAACATTTTAGACTGTTCTGAAAACTTCTAATGTCTACGTCATTCTAGCCATGTCTAGACATCGGTGGAATATTCTAAACGTCTGCCTGTTTACTATATAAGCACGTCTGTTGGACAGTAGTACTTATTGTAATTGCAGTTATAGTGTGATAGTGGATAGTGATATAGTGTGAGAGCAAGGGCAGCAACTGAATAGGACTGAGAAATATAGTGCGTAGTTAGATGTAGAGATGGCATCAAGAGGCTGTAAGCATTCTGCTGATTCGTTTTGCTACATATGTGGCGAATTCATCAAGACGTGAGCCAAGAAATATTCAATGAGATCATCGGTCAGGATGTATGAAGAGTATAAGGTATGCGTCAGAGTACAGGTTGGGGACCAGGACAAACCCTGGGCACCTCACTACAGTTCTGAAAACTGCAAAAGAATACTTGAGGGATGGTTCCGAGGGGTAGGAAGAGCCATGAAGTTTGATAATCCAAGAATTTGGCGAGAGCCTACCGACCACTCAACCAACTGCTAGTTTTGCATGGTAGATCCTTCCAAATGTCAGATTGTGCGCAAGCACCACTAAACAGGCTGCAGGATGTCTCTTAAATTTCATATCCTTGATGTTCACCTCAACAAGTTTTTTTTAATGTAGATTTTGATATGGGGATCACAATGTACTTTTTTTTTTTCCTATCAGTATGTCTTTGTAGAATGGGAGAAAATCCATGCAAACACGGGGAGAAGGTACAAACTCCTTGCAGATGTTGTTCCTAGCGGGATTAGTTTAATAGCCTTTTTAAAGGCTATTCACACATATGTGGGCCTCTATCAGCATGATTTTGCTGATAGAGCCCCTTTAAGGAGAATATGGGGGCATTCTCTGAGGAGCAAGGAGAACGCTTTCATCAAGATATACTGGATTTTGAACGTCGCTACCAAGGACAGTACAACGAAAACATGATGGGAGATTACATTTAGGGACTTGTTCGAGAAAGTGACTTACAGTATAATCGTAAATCTAGAACGCAAACACACTTTTATGTTGAATATCTCAACTCTTACAGTACTATATAATGACATTATTTTTCTATAACATCTTGTTATTGTATATGAAGCTAGACAGCTGAATATAGTCGCTATTTTTACTAATATCAGACATTTATTGTTTTCGATGTCCTGGTCATAAAAACAAAGTTGATTAATAATCATTTGTATTTTCTGTAATGCCAACCTATGCACTGTTAGGAAATAATATTTGATGAACAAGGACAAAACTCTGTTACATAGTGTTCTGTGCATAAAAAGTCATATGAAAATTATCGTTAGTAGTCACAGAGGGTGGAGGGCATCTTCACCTTAGTGACACTGTCTCCTTGTTACACCTCCTTGGCATTATTGACATCTTCCCTGCTGTCATGAGGAGATGACAATTGTGCACAGGAGGTGTGATTGACAAAAAGACAGCATGACTAGGCTGAAGTTGCCCCCCACCTATCGTGACTCAATAGGTTCATTTACATATGACTTTATCATTTACATTTAAATATTATAAAAATAACATAAAATATTTAACATGTTTTTGGATAATTTTAATTCAGTGATCAGCTGTGTAGATACTAACCTGTTTGTTCATGAAAACATAGATGACAGGATTGTATACAGTGGCTGTTTTTGAGAAATATGAAGGCATTGATGACAAGGTAGGGTCTATGACAATGTGCTTATTTGTTGCCGTCACCATCGCAAATACAGCATAGGGTAACCAGCATATCAAAAAGGCCAACACCATGGCAATAACCATCCTGGTCACCTCTCGCTCTGCACGCTGAGTTGTCTCTGATTCTTTTTGCTGAGCAGCGACCTATTATAGTGGAAGAAAGATAATAATTATCTATCATTAACCCCTTACAGACCGGGACATTTTTCGTTTTTGCTTATCTGTTTTTTTCTTCCCCACCATACAAGAGCCATAATTTTTTTTTTCCGCTTCACATGATGGCTTATTGTTTGTGGGACAAATTTTACATTGTGATGGCACCATTCAATATCCTGTACAATGTAGTGGGAAGCTGGAAAAAAATTCAGAATGAGGTGGAAGTGAAAAAAAAACCCCTGCATTTGAGCCAATTTCATATGGGTCTAATTTTTACGACTTTCACTGTGTGGTAAAAATGACGTTACCTGTATTCTGTGGGTCAGTACGAACACAGCAATACCAAATTTATATAGTATTTGTAATGTTTTGATACCTGTTAAAAAATGATAAACTTTGCAAAATAGAAAAAAAAAATTGTGTCGCCATGTTCTGGTATCTCTAACTTTTTCATATTTATGAGTATGGAGCAGGGTATGACGTCTTTTTACGTGGGACAAGATTACATTTTTATTGATACCATTTGGGGAAAGATCTGATGGTTTGATCATTTTTTTATGAAAATTTTTTTAGGAGGCAAAGTGTTGAACAAGTCACCATTTGGCGATTTTGATTTTTTTTCTCCGTTACGTCATTCATCGCATGGGATAAATCTTTTAATAGTTTAGGCATTTTTGAGCATGAGGATACCTAAAGTGTTTACTTATATTTATGTATTTTTATATGTGATCTAGGAAAAAGGGGGTGATTTGAACTTTTGGCTTTTTGGGTTTTATAATTTCTATTATTTTTTTTAAACTTTTTTATATTTTTTTATTTTTTTGTTCTCAAAAATGCCAACATTTTAGGAAAATGCTGCATGTTATTTTTGCCTATGAAAATGAGAAACAGCAGAAAAGAAATGAAAAATATAATGCGATTCTTTCTGCTGTGTTTTCACTGTGGGGTTTTTTCAGCAGCATTTTTTAGCTGTGCTTCACTTTGTGTGGCCTTGGCATTAAAGATAGCACAAAAATACATGTCATAGGGCATAAAAAGGCTAATGTCACATTGTATCAATTATTACAGTTGCAATTCAATGTTTTCCTTCAACTTTCTGGGTTTTTTTTCACTGGGAAAAAATGTACAGCAATGCTGCGCTTCTTTTCATTAAAAAAAGAAATTGTCCCCAGCACGAACCTTCTGTTTTTTAGCATAATGAGAAATCATGGGATAGGAAGGCAAAATATTCTGTCTAATTGGCATCCACTTGGATTAGTTCAACAGAGACTTCAATGTAAAAAAAAAATATCTATAACCATGCCTTTTATATTGTGTACAGAATAATGTCATCAACAAAGCTTTTGTGTCCAAAAAAAAGAATATTGGAAATTTTTTATTTATTTTTTACATTGAAGTCTGTGTTTTTAGCTTATGCAGGGAAACATATCCACAAGGAACATGATGTGAGCCTAGCCTAAGATGAGCTGCACAGAAGCAGCGGCTCTGTAAGTCGTATGAGATGTTATTCAAGTATTTGGGGAAAAGGATGCAGTCAAGTGAAATAATTAAGATTTCTGACAGATTTGTAATTGAGGTCATGTGGGCAACACAAAATAATAAAATTTCTACTTACTGCTCTCAATGCAAATAAGAGGTGTGAGTAAGAGAATATGATGGTGCTAAGTGGCATTACGAAACAAGTTGTGAACAAGGCCAAGATATAGCTGTTGTTGTTGGTACCTCCAGTGTACCAGTTCGGTCCACAAGATGTCCCCAAACCTAAAAATAACGCATTAAGTCTATTAATGACAACGATAAAAGCAATTTCATATAAAAGTACAGCTTTCTTTAACTACTACTGTGTGAAGTTTAATGCAATCAGGTATTTGTTATCAATCTCAGTGTGTAGTACAACCACTAGGGTGTTTATTAGCATTGGTGCTGGAGTAGACACAAGTATTATCACCAACAATCTGACAGTTGTAACTGTCTATTGAATGAGATTTTTACAATTTTTAATAGTAATAGTTTGTATGAGTATATTGCTATATTTTAATATCATGATACCCACCTTCCGGAACGTAACTACACCAGCCAAAAAGAGGTGGAGATGTCCATATCAGAGCCCAGAACCAGGTGAAGGCACATCCCATAACTGCATGTCTCTGCTGGAAACGGAAATCTCCCAAGGGCTTACAAATCACAATGTATCTTTCAAAGGCTAATATTGCTAGCGACCAGAGACCTACAATACCTAAAGATGGACAAAATGTAATGCACATGTTTACATGATACAGAACATTCTGATATGAGCAGACGTGGATTTGTGCCAAAATTTATGCCATCATTTGTCTTTAGAAATAGGTCTAAAATATATTGTATATGCTATTCCCAGTAAACCACAGTTAATTGTTACGTAACTTTTGGCATGTGTGCAAGAGAAAAAATTTAGCAATTTTTTTTTTTTTGCATGGAATGCAACTTTTGGAGCTCATCTCATTAAATATACACTTGTATTGTGCTTAAAAGAAGCTCAGTACAAATATGATATTTAGTCACATTCACTGCTATATAAGCAGCTTTCAGTAAGACTTGAACAGTGATGTGATATATTAATTGTTGTTTCACAAACTAGGTTAGCATCAGACATAGTCACTGTAGGCCGTACAGTCAATCTAGGGATATTGCAATCTAGTTTAGAGGGAGAATGCACAATGGCAATGAATGACTTACAGGTGATATTTTTTATATTGGTGTTGTACTCCTCTTCTCTCTTTACACATCCCCTGTTGGACAACTCATCAGCAGGTTTGGCTTCCGGTACCACCTTTATGCTTATGACACCCTACTGTATACCTTTCTTTGTAACATCACCCCTGAAATACTACAGAACACCAGTGACTGTCTGTCTGCTGTCTCTAACACGTCATTGCTTTATCTGAAACTGGATCTCTCAAAGACTGAACTACTGCTGTTACTACTATGACAGACCTAACCCTTATATCTCCATTTCAGTCTTCGGCCTTACTATAACTCCTAGGCAGTATACCTTGTGCCTTGGGATTATGTTTCACTTAGATCTCTCCTTTACCCCCCATATCCAATCATTGCAGACTCATGTCATCTCTTCCTCAAAAACATCTCCAGATTTGTCTTTTCCATACCATTGAAATATTAAAGACCCTTATTGTCGCCATGATTCACTCTTGACTTGTAACTCCCTTCTGAAGGGTCTTCCCCTCACTAAACTCTCCGCTCTACAATCTATTCTGAATGCAGCGACCAGGCTCATCTATCAGTCTACGTTCTACACTGAATGTGTACAAGGCTCTCCATAATGCTGCACCTCCCTATATTTCCTCCCTTGTCTCTGTCAATTACCCAACCCGTGCTCTCCGTTTGGCCAATGAATCAAGACTAATATCCTCTATTATCAGACTTTTCCCGAGTTGCACCACTTCTCTGTAATGGTCTACCCTGGACAATCAGATTAAAGATCCTAAATAGAGATGAGCGAACAGTGTTCTATCGAACACATGTTCGATCGGATATCAGGCTGTTTGATGTGTTCGATTCGAATCGAACATCACGTGGCAAACTCCAAAAAAATTTGATTCCCCTCCCACCTTCCCTGGCGCTTTTTTTGCACCAATAACAGCGCAGGGGAGGTGGGACAGGAACTACGACAACGGGGGCATTGAAAAAAATCGGAAAAAGTCATTGGCTGCTGAAATCAGGTGACCTCCATTTTAGACGAATAGTGGATTTCAAATCCGGGTCATATGAGAATGTGAACTTTGTGACTAAGAGACAGGGATAGCTGTGCAGGCAGGGATAGCTAGGGATAATCTTTATTTAGGTAGGAATGTTATTAAAAATAACTTTTTGGGGCTCTATCGGGTGTGTAATTGTGATTTTTGTGAGATAAACTTTTTCCCATAGGAATGCATTGGACAGCGCTGATTGGCCAGAGTACGGAATTCGACCAATCAGCGCTGGCTCTGCTGGAGGAGGCGGAGTCTAAGATCGCTCCACACCAGTCTCCATTCATGTCTGACCTTAGACTCCGCCTCCTCCGGCAGAGCCAGCGCTGATTGGCCGAAGGCTGGCCAATGCATTCCTATGGGTATACAGAGACTCAGCAGTGTTGAGCCAGTTCTGCTCAACTACACCGTGTGCCGGTCAGCCCATCAGATGTAGCAGAGCCGAGGGTGCACTAGAACCCTTGTACACACTCGGCTCTGCTACATCAGAGCCGAGGGTGCACTGGAACCCTTGTGCACACTCGGCTCTGCTACATCTGATGGGCTGACCGGCACACGGTGCAGTTGAGCAGAACTGGCTCAACACTGCTGAGTCTCTGCATACCCATAGGAATGCATTGGCCAGCCTTCGGCCAATCAGCGCTGGCTCTGCCGGAGGAGGCGGAGTCTAAGGTCGGACCTGAATGGAGACTGGTGTGGAGCGATCTTAGATTCCGCCTCCTCCAGCAGAGCCAGCGCTGATTGGTCGAATTCCGTACTCTGGCCAATCAGCGCTGTCCAATGCATTCCTGTGGGAAAAAGTTAGCTTGCGAAAATCGCAAGCTGACAGGGATTTCCATGAAATAAAGTGACTTTTATGCCCCCAGACATGCTTCCCCTGCTGTCCCAGTGTCATTCCAGGGTGTTGGTATCATTTCCTGGGGTGTCATAGTGGACTTGGTGACCCTCCAGACACGGATTTGGGTTTCCCCCTTAACGAGTATATGTTCCCCATAGACTATAATGGGGTTCGAAACCCGTTCGAACACTCGAACAGTGAGCGGCTGTTCGAATCGGATTTCGAACCTCGAACATTTTAGTGTTCGCTCATCTCTGATCCTAAAGACTCATCTCTTCAGACAGGCCTATCACAATTCCTAATCTAAGGCCTTCCGTAGTTAGGCTCTCTAAAACTAACACTCCACTGTTCACCGTCACCCCCCATCAAACATGATATGAGACCATATTTGACTGTAACTTTATATATCCAGGCACCATCTGCACATATAAGAACACTGACTGGAGATTGCTCATACAGCTTAATTTATATGTATAATTGAAAAAAAGTATCAAAAAAATGTCTGGACCTCTGTATAAGCAATGCTACATCCTATGCCTCTCCTTCTATCTCTTTTGTCACCCCCTCTATGTCATAGATTGTAAGCTCTTGTGAATAGGGCCCTCAATCCCACCTCAATATAACAGCAACACACACTGTACCTACCCATGAATATAACAGTGCCGACATTGTCACATATCATGTCTGACACAAAATGATATTGCTACGCAGACGTGGGCAAAGACCCAAACATATATTTACTTTTATGTGTTCCTCCTCTTCTGGTCAGGCCTGTCTCCTGCAGAATGTCATAGGTAGCACAATGATGTCATTATGAAACCACCTTCATTTAGGAAGAAGGCTTCAGAAGGCTCTTGTGTACCCGCTAGAGTCTGGTAAGGCACTTTCACTAAAGGGAGAAATTCATGTTCTCACTTCACACTTCTCTGGAGATCTGAACAGTTCCCACCTTTGCCTTTAGTATCTCTCTTGCATCAGAACTGACTACATTTATCTACTGCTTTCCCCTTCTACAACCTATGTGTTCTCTCTGCTCCCTGAAGACTGAGGTGTATTCCTTCCACACTTGATCTGCTAGGTACAACCTCCTCTCACTTCCTCCACGTATCTCTAAAGGTGGCCATGCGTATTAGTCTTTCGTCAGCTGAAATGACCAATTGGATTAAAAAATACCATGAAAGACCATTGGTGATAAAAGACCTTAGTGTGCCAAAAACAAATCAGCTGTGATAGAAATTTTGGTTGGCTGAAAGTAACAGTGTTTGATATGATAGTTTGCTTATAGCCATTCAATTTGTGCAGACCTACTGTTTTTTGTTTGTTTTTTTTAATATCAAACTGCCGTCCTTCCTCAGGCGGTTCACATCTTACTACAGTTAGTGGGATTGTTCATAAAAATGGTCCCACCATGGATTGAATAGCCAGCTTTAAAGGGGCTCTATCAGCAAAATCATGCTGATAGAGCCCCACATATGCATGAATAGCCTTTAAAAAGGCTATTCAGGCACCGTAAATGTTATATTAAACTACCCCCCCCCGTTTTAAAAAAATAACCTAAAAAAGAATGTGCTCTACTTACGGATCGTGCACACTGGGCGGGCATTCAGGGTGTGTCTTCATCTTCATCCCCGCCTCTTCTTCCTCCGATGTCCTCCGGTCTCATCTTCTTCCAGCGCTCGCTCGTGGACACTGATGTTAAAAAACAGCCTGGGCTCATGCGCAGTAGCACGCGGCTTCTACTACGGCTACTGCGCATGCGCCCAGGCTATCACTGTCCGTTCGCGAGCGCTGGAGGAAGACGGGACCGGAGGACATCGGAGGAAGAAGAGGCGGGGATGAAGATGAAGACACACCCTGAATGCCCGCCCAGGGTGCACGTTCGGTAAGTATAGCACATTCTTTTTTAGGGTTTTATTTTAAAACGGGGTGTGTGTGTGTGTGTGTTTAATATAACTTTAGCGGTGCCTGAATAGCCTTTTTAAAGGCTATTCACGCATATGTGGGGCTCTAGTACCATGATTTTGCTGATAGAGCCCCTTTAAACTAGGCTCCTGAGAGAAGGGAGAGGTAGCACAAAGAGCACCAGCTATGTTCGCAAGTTACAAAGACTCTACAGCAACAAAATAAGAGTTGAGTGCAACAAAAAAGGTTGGTTCCCAATTTTGCAGAATGCCCACATGACAATTTCATCAATTTATAGCAGATGGAAAAATGTTCTTAAAATTAGCTTCGTTAACTAAAGCTAACCAGAGATGGATCACAAAGAAATCCATAAGATCCACCTATAATCTCATTGCTATTGGTTAACTGTCTCCGTAGAAGCTGTATGTACTAAATAGTAGACTATTTTAAATCAAAGCTAGTCGTAAAGTCCTTTACGTCATTGTAGATTCTGCTTTATTATTATTATTATTATTAGAGATGAGCGAACACTGTTCGGAACAGCCGTTCCGAACAGCACACTCACAGCACGCTCCCATAGAAATGAATGGAAGCGGCCGGCACGCGGGGGGTTAAGCGGCCGGCCGCCAGCAAAGTCTGCGTGCCAGGTGCTTCCATTCATTTCAGTGTTCGCTCATCTCTAATTATTATTATTATTATTATTATTATTATTATTATTATGTTATTCTTAGCCCTCTAAACTGACCAATTCCTTTATGAATAAATTGACTAGTACTGTCAGCACTGATGGGACTGAATGAGGTATACAAGGAGTTACTAAAACTGATTATCTATTAAATACATAATACAAATTCTAAGTAGAAATTGAACTAACAATCAAAGTATTCAAGAATGTTCACGTTTACAATACTAATTATTCTTGCCTTGAAATGATGCATCATCTTACCTGTCAGAGACACCATGAATCCTTCAAATTCACACATAGATTTGCCCAATGTGAAGAACCCAAAAATATTGTTGTGGAAACTCACAGTGCTCCCAAAAATGGTGACGAGTATATCAGCTACAGCCAGGTTGACCAGTATGTAGTTCAATGGAGACCTTAACTTCTTGTATTTCAGGGAGACCACAATAACCATGCCATTGACAAAGAAAGCTAAGACCACCACCATACCCATAAGTATGGCAATAATTAAGTAGGTACTACGGGGGGCAAGATGAGGCCATTGAGGTCCTTCGAATGGTCCTGTTGTCTCCTGAGCTGATATGTTTGCTGAATGCATTGTATAGTAAAATCAATGTAACAACAAGATTTGAGGCATACACGAGTAATATGTGCACACGCCTACATGTATGCTCCCTATTTATAAAGTCCAAGAGATTTAGTTCTGCAAAGAGGATCTTTTTCTTAAAACAATGTAAGCTTTCTAATACTGGTGTATTCGTAATCCACTCGCTTTTTTCCTTACTTAAACAGAGATCAGCGGGGAGAGACGCAAGGTGACCCGCTTTGAAGACACAACCTAATTACCAAAGTAAGCAGACAGAATAATGTTGCTTTTCTTAACAAGATTTCTGCACACAAGAGGATTTGGTTTGGTATGGTCTCCTATTCTCTCATTTTGTGCTTTGTGTCTTATTTGTGCTAGTGATATTACTGCATATTTACATGCATACAAAATATGCAGTACTTCCTCAGTACTTAGAAGATTGTAACAAATGTTCATATGGAAAAGTTCAACATTCTGTCGTACTCATGTAAAAATTGCAGCTAAGGCCTTGTGATTGACTGCAGTGGTCAACTACACATACAGTATACGGCACATTATCAGGTAAATAAACTGCTGAGGACTGCTGGAGTGGCAGCACCTCATAGATTGTAAGCCCTCGCGGGCAGTCGGTTATTGTTAGTATTATATCTATCTGTATATTTTGTGTAGTGTATGTAACCCCGAAATGTAAAGCACCATGGGATTAATGGTGCTATATAAATAAACAATAATAATAATAACTAGAGATGAGCGAACAGTAAAATGTTCGAGGTTCGATATTCGTTTCGAGTAGCCCCTCAATATTTGACTACTTGAATCGAATATCGAACCCTATTATAGTCTATGGGGGGAAAATGCTCGTTTCAGGGGTAGGCAACATTCGATCAAATTATATTTACCAAGTCCACGAGTGAGGGTTGGGCTGGATCCTCCGAGAAGCCTTCTCCTTGCAGCGTCCCCGCGGCATCTTCCAGCTCTGAATTCACTCTGCCAGGCATCGGGCCTGGGCAGAGCTGACTGTGCATGCCCGCACTACAAGTGGACATGCACAGTCGGCTCTGCCCAGGCCCGTTGCCTGGCAGAGTGAATTCAGAGCCGGAAGACGCCGCGGGGAAGCTGCACGGAGAAGACTTCTAAAGCAGTGGTTCTCAACCTTTCTAATGCCATGACCCCGCAATACAGTTCCTCATGTTGCGGTGACCCCAAACCAAAAGCGGATCTATAGCGGATTTAGGCACTGAGAGTGACGCGGGGAGCCGCGTCACTCTCGGGTCAAAACACGCTTGCCACGACTGTCGCGGCTTCCCCCCCGGAGTCGGCTCAAATTAATGGGGCGACTCCGGAGGTTGCTACCGCCAGGCGGACGCCACGGGTCACTGAGCTGTGGAATCCACCTGAAGAAAGGGCAGCCCACTTTTTTTTTCCATGAGCGGCAGTATGCCTCTCCGCCAACTTTTGAAAAGCAGAAAGAGGGATAAAATGTGCGGCGTGCAGAGCGCGCCGCAACAAATTTGGCTCCGCCCACTTTTATGTTGACTCCGCCCATTCTCATTCATTTTTCACGTGCTCCCACACAGTATAATCCTCCTACAGTCACCCGTAAATTATATGTCCCCCCTCTATCTCTCCCCCAGTTTCATATAACCTCTTCATCTGCCCCATTTCATGTCCCCTCCATCTCTGCCCCCAGATTCATGTTTCCTCCATCTCTGCCCTCAGTTTCATGTCCCCTCCATCTCTGCCCCCAGATTCATGTCCCCTCCATCTCTGCCCTCAGTTTCATGTCCCCTCATCTCTGCCCCCAGATTCATGTCCCCTCCATCTCTGCCCTCAGTTTCATGTCCCCTCATCTCTGCCCCCAGATTCATGTCCCCCCATCTCTTCCCTCAGAATCATGTCCCCCGATTCATGTCCCCTCATCTCTGCCCCCAGATTCATGTCCCTCCATCTCTGTCCCCAGATTCATGTCCCCCATCTCTGCCCCCAGATTCATGTCCCCCATCTTGCTCACACACAGCCTGAACCCCACTATTATGCTGACACACAGCCTGAAACACCCCCATCTTGCTCACACACAGCCTGAACCCCTCTATCATGTTCACACACAGCCTGAACCCCTCCTATCATACTCACACACTGCCTGCATCCCCTTCCCACCCCCACCATTCTTGCTTACACTTGCTGTCTCTTCTCTCCATCTTACCTTCCAGTCTCCATTCACGTCAGCCTTCCCTTCCTGTGTAACTCGGCACTGTACTGAATAGCTCCGCCCACACCAGAGTCCGTTCACATGGTCATGACGTCATCACAGGTCCTTTACCCCACTAGAATCTACCCTGCTGCAAAGGCAGCGCGGCTTCTCAGCGGCTAAAGCCATCGGAAATATGTATTTTCCGATGGCTTTAGGCGACCCCTGTGTTTTGGTCATTCGACCCCCGCCGGGGTCGCGACCCACAGGTTGAGATCCGCTGTTCTAAAGGTAGGAGAAGAACCAGCGTTGATTGGCCGACTGTATAGCATTTGGCCAATCAATGCTGGTTCTGCATCAAACTTTTCCATTCGAATAGCAAGTGGTACTCGATCGAGTACGAGTATTTCGAATACCATAGTATTTGATCGAATACCTACTCGATCGAGTACTACTCGCTCATCTCTAATAATAACCACAGAGGATTAAACCAGTGTGCGCTGGTTTTTCTTCTTTTTATCCCATTCCTTGTTCTTGGACAAATTTGTGTAAATCCCAGACAAATCCCATTATGCTTTGTGAATAATACTGTTTATGTAGTTCTTAAAGGAGTTGTTTGAGAATTAAAAAAGTAAATACAGTCTGTCAGCATATGTGTGAACATGGTCCTATGAAAACACACACATGAAATATGTTCTGAAATTCTGCACAGAAAAACCCCCCACTGTAATTTATATGGACAGGAAAAATGCTTGTTTCAGTGAGCAGAGCCAAATGATCCACTGAAAAGAGACAAGTGACTAGAGTGCAGATAACAGATTTGTACGTACGGCCTCCCCATAACAGTAGTGGAAACAGCTCCTGAGTGCATGTCCATAACTCTGCAGGCTACTGAGCAAAAACCAAACCATCGAAAACTGTGCTCTGAAAGCAAAACAGCACTTCTCTTCTGTGTCCTGCTGTGTGCCCAAACAGAAGTGTAAGCCCATATATATGACATTATTGTACCAGGGATATCCCACTTAACTATCATAAGTGGATATAAACAGCTGTTTGGGGATACAGGAGGTTGCAGAAGAGAAGCAGCGTTATTTGGGTTTTAGAGACTGGTTTTTGGATGCCATTTCAATTTTGCAGAGTTCCTGAAATGACAGTAAAGTGGAATCTCCTGACATGTGACCCTATTTTAGAAACTACACCCTTGACGAATTTTATCCCAGGGAACAGGGAGGATTTTTGCCCCCCCCCCCAAGTCTTGCATTAATTTATTTTCCAGAAATGAATACACCATCAACTGCACAGAGTGAAAATGACAATTTTTCCAGAAATGCATGATTTCAGTGCGCAATTTGCTGTGCCCAGTTTGTGCAGGAGATGAATACTCCAAAACAGCTTGTGCCCATGTGTGTCTCTGCGGTCACAAGCTGGGGACAACATATTGGACACTGTAATGGCGTATCTCTGGAAAAATTGCATTTATAAATGCGGTGCACCCTCTGCCTGTAGATTTCCAGCATCATTTATGCCAGCTTTCAGCCATAAAAGAAAATAAATCTGCTGGTCTTCAGTATTAGATTGGTGGGGGTCTACCCCCGTGATCAGCTGATTGAGGAAATTGCACTGACAGGAACTGAGGCCGCATTACTTCAAACCAAGTATAGTGTTGTTTGTTTTATATTGGCAATGCATTTCAGTCCTTGAGCTACAAACAGGTCATGTGAACAGTTAGGCTAAACGCTCAAGCAGCAGACTACAGCAAAAAAAAACACAATGGTTTTGGAAATCACGGCATGTCCGCTGCGTGTATTTTTTTCACAATGTGTGGATGGAACTGTAAAACACCACATTTTTTTTTATTGCGGCAGCACTTTATATCACTTTTCAAGGACTGTAAAACAGCACGCTTTTTTCTGCAGCCAAGCCGCGACTTTTAGGCTCAGCCTTAAAATGGCATTGTAGATGTGAAGCTGCTGGTTCAAGCAGCTGATCAGCGAGGGTGCCAGGTGCTGAACCTTCAGCTGTTTGATACTGGTCCCATATTCTAATGATCAGTCATCAATATTAAATTCCTGAAGAACCTATCTAATCTTACCTAATGATAATATTGTGTGTAGCTATTGCAACATTTCACCAAAGAACACAGTGACAACAAATTCTTTTAATTGATTTATTTTCTTATGTTTATAAATATTTTAACAAAGCAGACAAAAAAATACACAGGGTAGATAATACTGAAATACAAAAGTCAGTAGGATGCAGTTTGGACATACATCTGCAGCCTTCACATTGTAGCAAAACATTGGTATCAAACATTTAACAAGTCATTGCATAACAACAACACTCCGCATGCACTGTTATGTACATGTAAGATAAAAAAGGCTCCAGTAGAAAGTGAAATACACCCTAAAGCAGAAATCCCCTCTTCTAAAAATATGTATTGTTTCCTGCTCATCTGAACAGATGCAACAGCTAACCTTCAATTCTCAATCCAAAATGGCAGCTGTATTGCCACTAGAAGTGACTATCTGATGCCTCCTGAATGGACTGACATTGCAGGTTGGTTGTTTCCGAACCTGTCATAGACTACGCTAATACCCCCTCTGCGTTCCGAGAAATAGAATGTAGAAACTACAAATGATTTTAAGAACGGGGATGCTGCTTTAGTATTTTCTGATTTTCACTAGGGCTGTCAATATATAGCAGAGAATTACAAATGGCAGCCAAGTGTCTATGAGGATCGCGTACACAATCTTGTGCAGCAATTTTTTTGGCTGGGAAGAGGGTTTTAACGCAGAGTATAATCCATTTTTTTTTTTTTTTTTTTTTAACAAAAGCATTTGTATGGAGGTAAACCTAAATGTCCAGAATCAATGTAAAAACCAGAGATCCATTATAGATAGACAAATAGGCAACATTGAGAGATTTTTAGTATTTTCATTTATTGAGCACACTAGGTTTGCATTCAAATAAGAATCATGCATATTCTCAGCACGTACCACAATTTATACAAATTATTTAGAACGTGACAAAAGTTTTTTTTCTTTTTTTTTTTTTTAATGCACGCCATACAAGATATCGTATAACTATTTTTTATAAATAAATAAGTAAATAAAAATTCAGGTCATATGTCCAAAAATAAAGACATCTTTTTCAGTCTGCTTGCTGCTTCATACACTTCTGTAGCATGTTGAAAGTCATTGCACCAACAGAAGTCAGACACAGAAGTACTACATTATGCTTAGGCAGTGCGTTGTCAGAAATATATATATATATATATACTTCAGACAGGAGATGGAGTTTGTACTAGAGATTAAAGGCTTCTAGAAAAGTGACACTACTGTGCCACCACCCAGAAAACATGCAGCATATACCAGTCATGTCGTGGATTTTACAACTGTTTCCTAGGCAAAATATTTGTTTTACAACCTTCAATTTTGTGGATCAGTATGTATGTAATCTGATATAAATAATACATTATAACACACACAGTCTTGGTTACATATATAAATTGAATTTTTTTTGCACACTCCTTTGAAGGTATTTTATAATAAATGTTCCACTATTAGTTTTGGAGCTATTGATCGATATTATATGCAGATTTACCTGCCTTTATTATGATGCTATTGGGGGCTAAAATTGTTCTTATCTAGAAGACCACTAATACGCTGTAGGAATTGAAATGAATAACTGGAATGGATCTGAAGCCTTGATTCTCAGAAACATGACTTGAGTGGCCCTGAAGTGTAAATTTAGCCCTTAGACTTAAAAAAATCCCCAAAAAATCTTCTATCTTTGTGAGGTTTGCTTTTACTAGACAGCTATTTCATGAGGGACCATTGACACAAAACGGAAGCAAGCTGTATGTACTGTATGTTTTATCCAGAAGTGAGTTTCACAATATCACGGTGTCTCCCTGTGCTAATTTAACGTGACAGTAGCCTTATATTTTATTAATATCTTATTTTATGTTTTTATAGCCCCTCATTTAATGCAGGACTGTTGAATGTCACATGCTTTCAAAGTCTGTCCCTAACCCTGCGACGTACTAGACAAGTATATAATGGACGATCTCTTACTTCTGACATAACATTGCTTGGATTTACAAATCTAAGGTTCAAGCTGCACTACTGAGACTGTGATGACATTTACTCTTCTGATTTCATTGCGTGGATCATATTACCTTCCACATCATTCTCCATGGATATAAGGTATCTGACAATAATCTATCCACTTAGCATATGCCATTGCTGTAGTTGACTAGCCAGACAGAAATCAGAATACAATACATATAATAACCCTTATAGTAATATATCATCAACAATTAGGAAGTCACAATAAACATCATCAAAAAATCCATTGCTGTCTCGTAATGTTTAAGCTTGGCTATTTTATATAAAGGAATCAGAAGATCATCTATGCGTAATACACAATTGGTTGTAAATAAAAAACTGGAACTGGCAGGTAAACGTACATATGCTTTCTATATGGTCATTAAATGGTTATTCCTTAAAGAACAGTTATCACCCATCCATAGGAAAGATGATGCATTTTCTTAGCGGAAATATCCTGTAATATATCCTAACGCAGGATAAGTGTCAGATCGCTGGGTGGATTCAACTGCTGGACCCCCCAGGAAGCAGGAGAACACGTATGTGCAAGTCCCTGTACATTCTTCCTATGAATGAAGTACCAGTACACTTGGGTGACCAGCCCTCCTTTCACATCTATCAGACTTGTAAGATACAGTTTCTCGAAGCCCCATATATATATATATATATATATATATATATATGTAGCAGCGGTCATGCAAGTGCACTAAAGCTTCATTCATTTGGAGCATTCAGGTGATTTTTTGGGGCCTCTGTTCTCCTCATCACTAGTGTAAGTGTTTATAATGACAAAGCCCCTTTAGGCTGGGGCCCCATGTAGCATAAATGCCACAAAAAAAAACGCTTACATTTTCTCGTGAATCACATCCACACATTGCGAAAAAATAAATGCTGCAGACACACCGCAATTTGCAAAACTGTCATAGTTTTGGAAATCGCATCATGTCAATTATACCTACAGAGGTTTTCTCTCAGTGGACTTTCGGTGAAAGGCGATGCAACGCTTTTTGCTGCAGTCCACTACGTGGGGCCTTAGGGTCTATTCACACGGAGTAAATGCGCGCTCATTTTGGCAAAATACATGTGTAAAGAATACACATTTAAAAATAAGACTCCCATTAACTTTAGGGTACTTTCACACGGAGTTTACGCTCCGCTTATTCAGACACTTAAACACGTGTCAAAGCGGTCTTACGCACGCTACATATTGAAATCAATGGGAGGCTTTTAGGGCTAGTTCACACGTGGGCAAAGGGGCGGATTTTGTCAGCAAATTTCGCTTCAAAATCCGCCCCTTTACAATGGTGGTCTATGCAGACTGCCAGGCTTGTTTTCTCCACTAGTGGCAGGCTGCTGCTAGTGGAGAAAAGAAGCGACCTGCCCTATCTTCAGGCGGAAGCCGCGCGGGCTCAGCCACGCGGTTTCCGCCCCGGCAGCACCCTCCTATGTTGGCTCATTCATTTGAGCCGACAGCGGAGGGGAAAGCCGCAACCGCGATGGTCGCGGCAGGCGGGTTTTGACCAGAGAGAGACGCGGCTCGCCGCGTCTCTCTCGGTGTCAAAACCCGCGCGGGCAGTTCATTTGTGAACTAGCCCTTAAACCCATTGATTTCAATGTGTAGTGCGTGTAAGACTGGCACACATTGAAGTCTATGGGATTCTGTTGTAAGTGGTCACTTTGACACGTGTTTACATGTTTGAATGATCGGAGCGTAAACTCCGTGTGAAAGCATCCTTAGGGCTAGTTCACACGTGAGTATAAGGGGAGGTTTTTGACAGCGGATTTCGCGTCCAAAACCTCCCCTTATAATGGTGGTCTATGGAGACCGCCGGGCTTCTGTTCTCCGCTAGCGGCGAGCTGCTGCTAGCGGAGAAAAGAAAGGACATGTCCTTTCTTCAGGCGGAAGCCGCGCAGGCTCAGCCACGCGGCTTCGGCCCCCGGCAGCTCCCTCCTATGTCGGCTCATTCATTTGAGCCGACAGCAGAGGGTTAAGCCGTGACAGCGATGGTCGCGGCGGGCGGGTTTTGACAAGAGAGAGATGCGGCTCGCCGCGTCTCTCTCTGTGTCAAAACCCGCGCGGGCAGTTCACGTGTGAACTAGCCCTTAATTACATTTTTTATGCATTTTTTATGTGTTTTTTGGCATGTTTTTTACACGTATAAAAAATGTTATTGAAGTCAATGGGAGTCTTAGGGTCCATGCACACGGAGATAACATGAACGCATTTTAGCATAATACACGTGTACAGAATACACGTGTTAAAATAACACTCCCATTGACTTCAATGAAATTTTTTACACGTGTAATGCGAGTGTTATTTTAACACGTGTATTCTATACATGTGTATTGTGCTAAAATGCGCTCGAGTAAACTCGGTGTGCATGGGCCCTTATTTTTACACGTGTATTTTGCCAAAATGAGCGCGCGCTTACTCTGTGTGAATAGACCCTTAGCCTTAAATAAAGTTTTATCTTGGGGACAATGCTCTATATCAAAGAAATAGAAAACACTATGTCTCACAGAATCAGCAGCTGAATGAAGGTTTAATATGTGATTTTCCTACAACATAAGGTCAGTAAACATGAGTTGGATTTTTAGAATAACAGTTTTTGACAATTGCATAGTAAGATTAAAGAACTGGCCCTATGATCGGGTCAATAATCAGGAATAAGCGTTTGAAAGAACACTTGTTCCTGGTTATTGCCTTGTGCTGCCAACAGTAATGTAAATGAATGAGCAGACCAAAGACCATTCATTACAGATCATTGCCTTGTTTACGCTGGGTTCACACCTGCGTTCATGTCTCCGTTCTATGGTTTCCGTCTTCTGCATGGCCATGCAGAAGACGGAAACCATAGACCGGGTCCGGCCGTGAGCGGCGGTGAGCGTTTTAGGCTCTCCGCCGCGAAACCGGATTTTTTTATCCGGACACAGAGTAGTGCATGTCCGACTCTGTGTCCGGATTATAAAACCCGGTTTTGCGGCGGAGAGCGCAAAACGCTCACTGCCGCGCACGGCCGGACAGCTTTTTCACCCATTCAAATGATTGGGTAAGAAAGTCTCCTGCAGCGTCTCCTGCTCTGTTTTATGCAGGAAACGGAAACCTACAATAAGGACAGTGAACGCAGATGTGAACGAGCCCTGAAAGGTATTTCAGTGCTGATTTCTTTGCTGTGTTTAGTTGATCTGCACTCATTGCAGGCGATTGACACCCATGTAAAAGGGCCTTAAAGGGGTTATCCAGCTTCCAAATATGAACTGCAAATGGATCCTCACTGTTTCCTTGTGCACACTTCACTTTGCTTGTTTTTTTGCTTTCTGATCTTTGTATCACTGTTATTTACATGCAGTGAATCTGTGGATAAACTACATTTCCCATGATTCCTCTTCCTGCTCTCACTCGCTGTGTACAGCGCCGCACCTCCCATGAGGCGACCTGAAGTGACCGCTTCAGGCGGCGCTATGCCAGGGCCTCAGGGAGGGCGGCATTTTTGCTTACCTAAGCCAGTCCAGAATTTAAACAAGATATATATTAGGAAGTGTTTTGTATTCATGCATCCTGTTATTTGGCCCATATTTTTTTTTAACCCCCCCCTTAAAGTTAGACATACACGGGCAAACACTAAAACTGAACCAGCATTCTGAACAATGAGCCAACTAAGCCAGCTCATAAGTGGTGTAAAGTTACACTAGACAGGACTAGAGACTTTGGAAAATCTGCTGCAGTTTAAGGGTGCGTTCACACGATGTAAAATAGAGAGTGATCTGGCACGTATACGGCGTGTCAGAGTTTGTGTGCTGAAAAAGATTCCATTGATTTTAATGGGAGTTATGAGCATATACGCCGCGTTATTTTGCGCCCGTAATTTGGCAGGTGCAAAATTACGGGCGCAAAATAACGCGGCGTATACACTTGTAACTCCCGTTGAAATCAATGGGATCTTTTTGAGCGCGCAAACTCTGACATGCACTGTCTACCAGTTAGACAGTAATAGTTTACGTGCCTCCCCAGATTTATATTGCTTTAAATCCTCTATAAGAAAACACTTCTTTAAGATGGCCACCACTGGTTAGAACTGGATTTGTTTGTAAAAGATGTTTCCTGCATGTCTTCTTTACAAGGACAACTCTTCTAGAAGTTTTCCTCTGCTTCTATTATACCTACAGGGAAACCTCCAGCATTTCCGTAGGCATAATTGACAACAGTTTTGGAAGTCGCTGCATGTAGTTTTCCGCAATGTGTGAATGGGATTTGGTACACTTTGCAGTGACTGTAAAACGCCACGTTTTTTTCTGCAGCCTTTCCACCACAGTCAAACTATGGTGTTTCCGCAACAGCCAAAACACGGCATTTTCAACACGTAGTGTCCCGGCTTCAATGTGCCAGTCCAAGTGTGCTAGTAGGTATTTACTTGTGAATTTATAGACTTAAATCATCTGTTTGTTCTATAAGTTGCCATACAAAAAACTAAATTGCTACGAACTAGAACAATCCCCCTTTTATGACTATAAGATCATAGTTTTCTGCTAAGTTATATATTGAGGTTGGGCTTTTTATACTAGCATTGTAATCCATTCTAAATGGTGTCATGATCTACACACAGAGGAAAAAAATAAAATAAAAATGTTCTTAGTTGCCCTTAGCAACCAATCAAGACCATTTTCAAGAGCAATATAAGAAATCTTGGCTGTGGTTCTCTATAAATATACATTATGTAAAGGAAACTAGACTGTGCAGTTCCCATTGTACTAAATACATGATATATTTGTGTGTTCTGCTCCACTATTACATTATGGTGATAACTAGAGATGAGCGAACAGCGTTCGACCGAGTACATGTTCAATCGGATATCAGGCTGTTCGATTCCAGTCGAACACCAGGTGGCAAATGAATTAAAAATTCGATTCCCATCCCACCTTCCCTGGCGCTTTATTTGCACCAATAACTGCGCAGGGAAGGTGGGACAGGAACTACCACAACGGAGGCATTGAAAAAAAATCGGGAAAAGTAATTGGCTAGGTGACCTCCAATTTATACAAATAGTGGATTTAATATCCGGTTCATATGAGACTGTGAACTATGTGACTGTGAGACAGGGATAGATGTACAGGCAGGGATAGCTAGGGATAACCTTTATTTATGTGTGAATCTTACTCACCCAGCTCTTTGGGGCTATCTGGTCGTGATCCCTGTCAGCTTGCGATATGCGGGAGCTGACTTTTTCCCATAGGAATGTATTAGCCAGCGTTGATTGGCTGAATGCCATACAGACTACAGCATTCGGCCAATTAACGCTGGTTCTAAGGCGGAGTCTAAGATCAGTCCACAGCAGTCTCCATTCTGGTCCGATCTTAGATGTAGCAGTGTTGAGCGCACGCTGTGCGCTGCTACACCCTCAGATGCAGCAGAACTGACTGTGTGCTGAACCCTGCTACATATGAGATGCAGCAGAATTGGCTGTGACTGGAATATAAGACATGATGTAACAGCAGAATATTGACTGCAGCTCTAGATGTGACTGGTGTATAAGACAATGTAACAGCAGAATAGTGACTGCAGCTCTAGATGTGACTGGAGTATAAAACATAATGTAACAACAGAATAGTGACTGCAGCTCTGGATGTGATTGGAGTATAAGACATGACATAACAGCAGAATAGTGACTGCAGCTCTAGATGTGTCTGGAGTATAAGATATAAAGTAACAGCAGAATAGTGACTGCAGCTCTAGAGGTGACTGGAGTATAAGACATAATGTAACAGCAGAATAGTGACTGCAGCTCTGGATGTGACTGGAGTATATGACATGATGTAACAGTAGAATAGTGACTGCAGCTCTAGATGTAACTGGAGTATAAGACCTGATGTAACAGCAGAATAGTGACTGCAGGTCTGGATGTGACTGGAGTTTATGACATGATGTAACAGCAGAATAGTGACTGCAGCTCTAGATGTAACTGGAGTATAAGACCTGATGTAACAGCAGAATAGTGACTGCAGGTCTGGATGTGACTGGAGTATATGACATGATGTAACAGCAGAATAGTGACTGCAGGTCTGGATGTGACTGGAGTTTATGACATGATGTAACAGCAGAATAGTGACTGCAGCTCTGGATGTGACTGGAGTATGTGACATGATGTAACAGTGGAATAGTGACTGCAGCTCTAGATGTAACTGGAGTATAAGTGATGATGCAAGAGCAGAATAGTGACTGCAGCTCTGGAGGTGACTGGAGTATATATGCAGTCACTATTCTGTTGTACATTATGTCTTATACTCCAGTCACCTCCAGAGCTGCAGTCATTATTCTGCTGTTACATCAGGTCTTATACTCCAGTTACATCTAGAGCTGCAGTCATTATTCCACTGTTACATCATGTCAAATACTCCAGTCACATCCAAAGCTGCTACATCTTATATGTGGCAGGGTTCAGTACACACTCAGCTCTGCTGCATCTGACGGTGTAGCAGAGCTCAGCGTGTGCTCAACGCTGCTACATCTGAGATCGGACCAGAATGGAGACTGCTGTGGTCCTATCTTAGACTCCGCCTCCTCACAGATGAGCCTCCGGCAGAACCAGCATTGATTGGCCGAATGCTGTACTCTGTATGGCATTCGGCCAATCAACGCTGGTCAATGCATTCCTATGGGAAAAAGTCAGCTCCCGCATTTCGCAAGCTGACAGGGATCCCGACGTAATACAGTGACTTGGGCGTGTTAGATGCCCCCAGACATGCTTCCCCTGCTGTCCAAGTTGCTTTCCAGGGTGTTGGCACCATTTCCTGGGGTGTCATAGTGGACTTGGTGACCCTCCTGAGTCGAATAGTTGTTTCCCCCTAAACAAGTATTTATTCCCCATAGACTATAATGGGGTTTGATATTCGATCGAATAGTTGAGTATTGAGCGGCTACTCGAATCAAATTTTGATCTTTGAACATTTCACTCTTCGCTCATCTTTAGTGATAACCTTTATTATAGATTTGTGAAGTAAACTGTCCACATAGAGAAGTAATGACTATACTAAGCTTGAGAAAGCTGTATAACCTGGATTATAGGGTATTATTCTCTTCCCTAAATACACTGAGTTTCTAATTGCACTGGACACAATGATAGCATGGAAATAATTCAGTACAATCCTTGAAAAGTGTAAATTTAAAGTGATATAGAGGACAATAAATTTGCCAACTACAGGAAATGTTGAAGTCAGAAATATGTTATATACGCTATAAAATGATATATTATGTTATACTTATTTATTTTGTATAATGAATTGTTTTGTTGCTTCTGTCTGACCAATGACTTTCAATTATGAAGGAGTTGGAGCCAGAGCCTTAGTTGTAGTAGGAGCCCGATGTGGAACAATAGATGAGGGGGGTCTACTGAATCTACAGCCATATTAAACACAGCAAAACACATTGGGAGAGACTATAAGGCTAAGTTCACACGTGAAAAAAGCTAGCTGATTTTGTCACTGATTTTTAAGCCTCGCTTTTTTTGGACGCTGTTTTTTGCATTGGACGCTGTTTTTGACGCTGTTTTTGACGCTTTTTCGGTCACTGTTTTTTTGAAGCTTTTTTTTTCCCCAGCCCATTTTTTAACTAGCCAGCCCACTGGGCATGGCCAAAACCAACCCCTTTTTGTCTGTAGGCGCCATTTTAGCACACATCTCCAACTGAGCAGAGCTCACTGCTACTTCATAGCAAGCTGCTATCTTTGATATCAAAAAATAAAATTTCCTGGAGAGAAGGGAGCCCAATGAATGCTGCTGTATCCAGATGTGCTGTGCTGTGATGAGTACTGTCACAAAATGGCTGCAGGAAGCAGCCAACACCCATGGCCACTCCTCTGGGATGTCACTTCCAAAAGTGTGATAAAAAGCAGCTAGCTGTTTCAGTCGCTGTTTTTGCCAAAACAGCTGCAAAAAAAAGCGACCAAAAACCGCTAGCTGTTTTTTCATCGCCCAATAGACTCCAATTCATTTTTTCAGGCGGAAAACGCCTGAAGAAAGGTCATGTCGCTTCTTTTTCTGCTAGCAAAAAAAGCTAGCAATAAAAAAAGCTAGCAGAAAAAAAAAGCTAGCAATTCACATAGGGCTCCATTTTATGGAGGCTGATTTGGCCGCAAAATCAGCTGTCAAAATCAGCGTCCATGTCCCCGTGTGAACTAGCCCGAAAGACGGGCTTTTTCAACAGCAGGGTGAGCCTCATAGATGTTGTAGATTTACAACATAATTTCTGCAGGTTTTCTGGCATAAATGATAACATATAAGGCTGGGCGGATGGCCCCCTCCCAGTACGCCCTTATCACACCAACTCTTTGGGAAAGTGGTATGGGTGGTAGAAAAACACCAGTTACGACAATTTATGTCATAACTGATGTTTGAAACCTGAGGCTTACAACTTTTTTTGCCTGAAAATCGCATGATAATAATAGATCTCCCTCATTGCCTCTGGCTAAGTTATGTATAAATTAGTATATGGTCAGCTGTCAATGGTTAATTGTATTGAGAAAACATACACAATGTGTAGGTAACAGAGCATATACAACCTATGCTTAATAGGAATGTTTCATTTTTATAGCAAACAAACTGCACTTCTATTTTGTAATAAAACCCGTAACTTTATTCATTACTTAAATGGGTTTTCTCACCACAGACTACCAATGACAGTCATTGGGATTAGCTTTCTATAAGGTCCATATATCCTCATGAGGAATATGGAAAAGACACCCCCTTAATTCAACTGCTTATGTTATATAACAAAGTTAGATCCCATGGACATGACCAAGTGTACATTTAAGAATCCATTCACACGGAGGAAAATGGTGAGGAATTTGGTGTGGAATTTCAGCGCTGAAAATAAAGCCTCCCATTGACTACAATGGGTTCCTTTTTCTACTAGCAAAAAAAAACCCCCAAAACATTTTTTTTTCCATCTGTGTATATGTGTAAAGCGCAAGCCATTATAACTTGTCACATACAGTATATGTTATAAAGTGTCATACAATTGCTCTGTTTTCTTAATGCACAATACTAGACAGAAAATGGATGAGGAATTAATAGTTATAGAGATGTGCCATAGGTGAGGGCAGAAAAGATTAGCAACTCTCATGTAAGGGCTTGTTCACACAAGTATATTATTCTATCTTACCTTCCTGACATTCTTACCACTTTTTAAAGGAGGCACGCACAGATGTATAAGGTGAAATGAAATAGATAACCATTAGTATATCATTAACGATTAAGACTAATAAATAATAAAAAACCTAGCACATAATAAGACACAGAATACATGATGTTTTATATGAGTCCTTCGCAGTTTAATTTCACTTTGCACTAGTGTTTTTTTATTCTAAGCAGTAATATAAAAACGTAATTTCTTCTAGATTCTCTAGGAAGATGTTTCTTTAGGGATGGTGCAAAGCCTTGCGTTTAAATGTGATCCTGTTATCATATAACTATGGACAACTTTTTTTCTTTAAGGTATATCACTACGTGCCAAAGTTTCCAACCCTTCACAAAATGCAGATAGAAATATTCATTTTTTTGCTGCATTTATAAATGAAATAGTGTGAAATATTGGGTTATGGGAACAAATCCCAAATCCCTGAGATTCAGCTTGTTCCTGCATAGTTCACAATGTAGTTGGGATAGAGTTAAGGAGACAAGAAGGAGCAAATGTCCAAAACAGGCATTGTCTCCTTATGTTTATTACAAGAAGAGAGCTGCCTTTGTGAAGCATACATAACGTATAATATGTGAACATTTGGTAGTACTTATCCATATTCACAATGACACGTAATCCTTTCATCTCAGTCATTTAGATTGCACATTACTAATGAAAAGTAACTTGCCGAAACTTGTACAGAAGTGACAAAGTAAATAAGTAACGTAAACAATATATGTAGAATCCACACATAAACTTATACATTATATGATTAATAACCTATAGAATAGATTATAATGCTACATACTATATTAGAAGCATGGCGGCATAGATGTAATAATTTAATACAGGGCATATCTTATGCACAAGCATTTTCACATGAGAAATTGCAAAGAAACGGATCACCTCCAGCCGCATTATCTCCATATTAGCACTTGCTATAGTTTGCCCAACTTGCAATGATAAGATAATCTTGTAAAGCCTAATGTCTCGTTCACATCTGCGTAGGTAATCCATTCAGGGGGGTCCGCATGGGGACCCCCCCGAATGGAATACCAAATGCATTGGCAAGCGATGTGCAGTGAAAGCAAACGGATCTCCATAGACTATAATGAGGTCCGTGTACTTGCCGCGAGATCTCCGGAACCCCAGCCTTAATTTGGATCTATGTGCTGAGTATATTTAGTAAACTTACCTTCCTTATATTAATATCTTTTAAGTAACCCTTGGTTCACATCTGCGATTGGTAATCCGTTCGGGGAGTCTGCGTGGGCACCCCCCGAACGGACTACCGAACGCATTTGCAAGTGATGTGCAGTGAAAGCACACGGACCCCATAGACAATAATGGGGTCCGTGTGCTTGCCACGAGATCTCCGCACGAGTCATGTGGAAAGGAAAGAAGATTGTGAACTACTTTCTTGTCCGCATGTTCCCTGAGGAAATCTCTCGGCAAGCACACGGACCCCATTGTAGTCTATGGGGATCCATGTGCTTTCACAGCACACTGCTTGCAAATGCGTTCGATAGTCCGTTCGGGGGGGTCCCCATGCGGACTCCCCCGAATGGTTTATTGACGGAGATGTGAACAAGGCCTAAGGAGTGAAAGCATACATCTGAATTTGATTGCTGTTGGAGGACATTATATACACTATGCAGTGATAATGATACTAGATTGTTCTTTCCTGACAAGAGAAGTTCTCCAGATATATAAGGTTCCTTATAGGAGAGACCTTATAAGGAGAAACCCTATAAGAAACTTCATATATCTGGATCATTTCTCCTTTGTGACCAGTTTTTAGAGTTGTTACATTTTAAAAAACAAAATAGATACCAGTACAGAGTTTCCCTTTGCAGACTTTCTGCTTCAGTCATACCTATATGGAAAATGCCAGCGTTTCTGTAGGTAGAATTATATGGAAAGTGTGGATGGGAATAGCCAGAATCCCATCCATGTACCGCAGTAAAATTGCAGCGTTTACGCTACGTGAGGCCCCAGATTTAAGCACTAAAGAATAATGCAAGAAAGGTCCACCAATATTCTGTCTATTTGTGTCTGCATTAGGCCCCACATAGGCCCCATGTTATAGAGAAGCAGAGTTTTTGGCTGCTATGGAAATGCAGCAGAAAAACACTACATTTTATAGTAACCACAAAGTGAATGAGATTCTGGTTAACCTAGCTGCAGAAGCAAAAGCATTTCCCCTATAGATTTAATAAGAGAAGTAAAACCCCAGAAGTTCACTATGTAGGCCTTAGGCTAAAACCATTCATGCAGATTTTGATGCAGTTTTGTGAGCCAAAGACAAAAGTTGATCCAGCAAGAAGGAGAAGTATCCTTTTTATATTTCCTATTCCATATGAATCTACTTTTGGCTTTGGCTAAAAAAAACGCATCAAAGACTACCACAAAATATGCATGTGTGACTGCAGTGGAAAGCCAAGGCCCCAAATAGCGAATGAACAACTAAAAAATGTTGTGGGAATGAATTGTGTGTTTTTTTTTTTATTTTGATGCGTTTTTCTTCCCTCATTACATCTATAGCAGGTGAAATTAACATGATGAATTTTTCAAAAACATGCATTTTTATGCAATATATGGGTGGGATTGGCCAGACTCTTATTCACATTGCTGGTACTGTAAAACGCAGCATTTTTTTTCGTCCTCAGCCGTAACGTACTGAATAATTTTATTCAATGACTTTTGATAACTTGCCAATTTGGGTTAAGGTTACTTTGCTATGCCGTAGTACTATCATGAAAAAATATATAAAAACTTTTTTCCTACCGTGGAGCTGATGTGTGGTAATAGTATCGCTAACCCAAGAGTAGTAGAGATGGAGATCAAAATCTAATACCGCTAGTAAAGAATTAATGTAACTGAAAAACAACATTAACATGTAAATGAAGAGTTCTATCCTGTCAGTGCACGAGCTGTGGAATACAAAAGGTAAGAAAGATATACATTGCATTAATTTATTACATAAATAATGGGGCCGATTTATGGAAGTGTCACAGCTGTCATTTTTCAAGAACAGAATAACTGTCCCAAGATTGTTTGCTTTGGGTAGGAAAACTGTTTCTCTTTAGACAATTTCATAAATTTCACCATACATATGTAACTTATGGATATTGTTTCTTAGCTGCGATGGACAATGATATCCTATATCCAGCAGTCTGACCTTTCCATTCATGCCTTATGTACTTGCTCGTCTTTATGCTAAATCAATGTATTTCACTAATACAACAAATGGGCCTGTAGACAGTGGAGACAGATGCATGAAAATGCAGGACACCATGATGGAACCTGATAGACTCAATCATACCGTATATTAATGAATGGACGGTGTTGGTCGGTGTCATATGATGGATCCAGGATACCGTTTTCTGGCAGAACAGTAAATTGTAATTCCTGAAACAGAATACACATCTGCTTTAGGAATTCTGTTCTTCATTTTTGTCGCAGGGGTAAAACAGAATTGAAGCTGTGATTTATATGTCACATGACTGATGCTGATGGCGCTTGGTGGACCCCACTGACTTATGTGTAGTCCCTCAGTCTTGTCATGATGTTTGCCATTTTACCATAGGAAAAACAATGCTGAATACTGTCTCCAACACAAATGGGAATGCTTCAATCTTATGGTCCTTTATCTCTGGTTTTACTGCAAAAAACAGTATTAAATCCCTGCAAGATGAAAGAAGAGAATCATGGAACAAAATAAAGAACCCTGTAATCTGCTTCTGTGAATGAGTCTTATGATAAAGTACCTGTGTTGCTCAGTCAGCTGTCACTTGTTTCACTGTAAGCAACAAAATCCTATGTATGTTCCATTTTAAATGAAAGTTATCAGATTACCTAGTGGTTGTGTTGGGTCAGGACCCTATGGTGGTCTAACTTCAGGAGAGCTGCAGTAGTTCTCTGTATTGCAGCTATAGTAATGAAAAATATCTTTGTACCGTGTTAGCCAGTTGATACGAAATATAATTTTTTTTTCGAGGAGTCTTCAGTAGTTGATACCTTTTTTAATGGCTAACTAAAAATGATGACATATTGCGAGCTTTCGGGACTGCTAAAAAGGTCCCTTCATCAGGCTGCCTTCAGATATTGTTTTATACCAGCCTGATGAAGGGACCTTATAGCAGTCCCGAAAGCTTGCAATCTGTCATCATTTTTAGTTAGCCATTAAAAAAGGCATCAACTACTGAAAGATATAATAATGTAATGCAGCCTTCTGAAACCAGTATTATTACCAAGCTGTTATTAATAACATATAGTTTCATAAAGATATATATTATTTAAAAATATTTCATATTTTAACATATTGTAAAAAGTACTTTGTCTCCTACAAATCGTACACCCCATGACTTTAAAGGCGTTGTAGTACCAATGACACAGGAGGTCTGACTGTTGTGACCCCAATAAGAATTGGGGACCACAAGTTCCCATCTGAATGCTCCATGTGAATGAGGCGCTGGTGCATTTGTGTGACCAGCACTGTAGCTACTTCTAGTGAAGATCCCAGAAACCCATAGAAGTGAATGATGCTGGTTATGCAAGAACACCAGTGCTCTGTTCACATGTAACATACCGGGGAATTTTTTTGTCCCCTGTTCTCCTGATTGCTGAGGGTCTCAGTGATCAGACGATCGTGCCACAACCCCATTACATATTTCAGAATTTCTCTATACGTCCCTAGAGAGATGATACAATCTTAAATTCACAGAAATCCATTATCACCATCTTCCTATAGAGTAGGCAAGCCTATATGACCATGTAGGAAAATGTAGTGCTTAACTCCCTGATGGCAAGTGATGTGGTTGTAAACAACTGTCAGCATATGTAACAATAGCTATAAATGTCACATGAGGTCCTCAGTGTGTTACTGTGCAGTGAAGATAGAATTACCTTAAATGTAATAGTGCAAACCAGGATACGGTTTTTCGCTTTTTATATAAACCATTCTGCAAGAAATCTTTTTGCTTTCCATCCCGCACCATAGCAGAAGAATAGTTTGTGTCACATGTTAACTGCTGCTTACAATGTGTCAGTAACTTTCCTCTGCTCGGGCGACCAAATTAAATAGAGGAATGGAAATCGGCGTAAGACAAATATGTTGCCTTGCAGTAGAAATAAAATGCATATATCACCAGGTTAAGATTTCCGTCATGTAATTCCCCTAGCAGAATAGGGAGCTGATGCTGTTTTTTGGTGAGGTGTGTTGAACACTTTGACCCTGATTGGCAATATTGTAGCTTAATGTACTAATAAGAGCATTGTAACCCAATTATTCCTGGTTAGCTTTCCACTTGTGTATGGTCATGGTAAACTGTGGCAAGGGCAAAGGCATAGCTTGTGTCTTGTTCCTTTACAGCTGTCAGCGGCACACTCAGATCAGTCACTGAGGACGGCTCCTGGTAGCTCATTTGTTAACGTGTGCCAACGTTCAATTTTCTTGTCTTTGTTTTTCAGGCAGTCAAACCAATGTTTAAGACGTTCTCCTTTTGCATTGATTCCCAAAACAACTCCTCCTATTGAATGAAGAAAAAACATTGTCACATTATGTAATGTTCTGGAATTTTTTCTGAAACTTTTTTTGGGGCAAGAAAAATCATGCATATCTTTGTACACAAACTGCTTGGTTATGCTAGGTTCACACCTGAGCCTGGGTTTCCAAGTGGACCCGAAGAACGGAAACCAATCCGCTTAAAAAGTGCTTACTCACAGAAAACCATGGACCGCGTAGACTATGATGGGGTCCACCAGGTTTCCGCTGAGCATTAGTGGAATTTAGAAAAAGAAGAACTATCAATCACAGCTTTCATCTTGTATTTTGTAGGTTCAAAAGACACCTTATGCTGCATGTTTTTTTCATCTGGGATTTGTTGAAGTATCATCCATTACACAATAACTGTATATTTCAGCAGGTTAGCCTATTCCGACTATGCCATGTGTGGCCGAGCCTTAGGCCGGGTCCCCACAGGCTGGAAATGCCGCGGTAAAAATCACATGAATCCCATGCTCACTTTGCGTTTAAAACCGCATTGCAGACATGCTGTGATTTCCAAAACCGGCATGGTTTTGGAAATCGCAGCATGTCAATTATATCTACAGAAATCTTTCCCGTAGATAGATTTTTTTTTTATTTTTATGTAGATTGTGAGCCCCACATAGAGCTCACAGTATACATTTTTTCCCTATCAGTATGTCTTTTTTTAGAATATGGGATGGAAATCCATGCAAACACGGGGAGAACATATAAACTCCCTGCAGATGGTTTTTTGCCTTTGGTGGGATTTGAACACCAGGACCCAGCGCTGCAAGGCTGCAGTGCTAACCACTGAGCCACCGTGTGGCCCCTTCCTGTAGATATAATTATAACAGAAAGTCCACAGAGGAAAACTTCACAAACTTTCTGTTCAAAGCGCTGTGTGAAGAACCGCGATGCATTTCTGCTGTGGTTTTTCCCAGAGTGCTTTAGCGCTGCAGATCGACTTGTGGGGCCTTAGCCTTAGGTAGATTTGCTGACGCATTCTTTCCACTTACCTATAAAGTCATTTGATTTCCCAATATCATAATCCCAAACTGTTACTTCTAAGGTCTTTTTTGCAAGGTCACTGTGTTTTATTTCATAACAAAATTCCTAAAGAAAGAAAGGAAAGTGCATAGTGGCTAGATTTCTATAGTCAAACAACCTCTCCGATTCATAAGATAGTCTTAAACTGAACAGTTTGAGAAAATGCACCAACTTTATTAGGTGGTGCATGTCAGAAATTGACTTGCCTGACTTTTACCCATTTCCTAGCTTAATATTTAATAAATATCTCAAAACAACGCCACCCCCACACACTTGTAGTATTTTCAAAAGATTATGAGAAATGAGAAAAATTGCAAATTATGGTCTAGTGCAAATATGGCATGTGTCATATTTTGTCACTTTTGTTAGAGCTGTAGCTCAGCCATTGTTTACCGGAACAAAGGCTGTGTTCGCTACCCTTATTCTGTATATAAATGTATAAGCTATCCCCAACAAACAGCACTTGGGTCACATGCTAAAGTGGAGCAAAAGGATGGATTAATTCCATTTTAGTCTGTACTTCATACAGCCCACTTTAGACTCCAGTCTTAGTTTCAGACTAAAATTTTTTCAAAAACCTGCATCAAAATTGCCTGGGCGTAATCATGTTCTGTTATGGCTCTTGGACAGGACCAAGTCCCAAGTAGGAAACAGTTTTGTGTGCAGGCAGTAGGACCCAGACTGAACTGGGCTGTGTGTATGGGGTCCACTGTATAATAGTCAGTTATGACGCAGTGAGCTCCCGAACGGCTCCTGAACTGATGGCTTTATGTCACTTCATTACTGTAGACATTGGACTGTCCGGAAGCTCATTGCATTATACCTGACTATGATGAAGTAATTCCTATGCACACAGCCGAGTTCAGTCTTGGCCTTACGCCCACACAATGACCGTCTCCCACAATATCCAAATATCGGTGTATTTTTGTCTATTTCATGCCTTCCATTTTCCCATTTGTTCTCATGTTCTTGGACAAAGCCGTGTCAAAGCTTTCTTTCACCTAAGGCAAAAGTTTAAGTTCACTTCCCTAACTCTATATCTAAATACATAAAATCAGCATGGACTTCTAGTTACCTCATTAAACTCTGGATTTAATGTCTTCTTTTTCACAGCAGTTTTATGTTTTGACTTCTTGTCTTCATCAGGTTTTAAGTATCTGAAACACAGGTAAAGTATACTAGTTATCTCCTGTCCACAGCACAATAAGGTCAAGCCTATGAACAGAAGAATTACTTGGTCTCAACGCAATCATATAAGTGTTAATACTTTCTTGGCAACTCCAGTTGAAGAGTATTCAGCTCATATCAAGCTATGTGAGTGGTGCACGTGTGGCTTGTACCTGGGACATACAGTATATATGTCAGATACGTGTTTATAAACATTAATGGCTACACCTACACCAAAGGAGTATAAATTTACCTGTAATAGTTATTATCCAATTGTCTTATTTGTTAGGAATGCAGAGTCACCTACTCTTCTCTCTATGCCTGTGCACGGCAATTAATCAAATTCATATCATTGATTTGCTCTTAAGACTGGGGGCCACACGCGGCATAAATGTCTAGGTTTGGCCATGGCAGAAATGCTGTGCAGAAAACTGTAGCGTTTTTTTTCTAGAAAAATCCATCCACACATTGTGAAAAAATATGCGCAGTGGATAGGTTGTGGTTATTGTAAACCTCTGAGACTATCTGTGAAAAATGCTGCGGGAAAAAACAAGATGTGTTGCTGCCACAGTTTTTCCTACAGCGCTTTTTTTCATGTGGGATGCTAATTTTGTAACATTTTTTTAGACTGCAATCATTATTACTGTATTGCAGTCTTTGATAAAATCCCTGTATTACTACTGAGGCCTGCCACAAACAGATTTAGGCTAAGGTCTCACATGGTATGAATGGTTTGGGGGGGGGGGGGGGGGTGGCCATGTCAAAAGTTTCCCACGGGGCCCCGCCATTCCTAGTTACGCCACTGATCATTTCATTAGCTTCAGTATCATGTATCACAAAATGGCACTTCATGCCTAGACAATCTTATATGCTGATATTACATCAACACTGTAACCTCTCCACCCAGTGGTGTAACTAGGTATGGTGGGGCCCCCCTGGCAAACTTTTGACATGGTCCCCCCCTTCCTGACCGACACCGAAGACCTCGACAGACCGACCATCCCCCTCGCATTCCTGCGCGCTCTATTATGCCCCATAGTGGCCCCTGCACACAGTATTATGCCCCATAGTGGCCCTTGCACATACTATTATGCCTCATTGTGGCCCCTGCACACAGTATTATACCCCATAATGAACGCCCATGAACAATTATTATACTTAGTATAATAATCGGAGACCGAGGGGGAATACAAACATAAAAAACACTGTTACTTACCTATCCCCGGCTGCAGTCCTCGGTGGTGTCGGTCATCTTCAATAACATCAGGGACGTCACATGACCCGGAATGTCACATGACCCGGGACGCAGAGACATCCCACAACTAGGCCTGATGCTCGCATGGAGCGCGGAGAGGTTAGTAACACAGTTTTTTATGTTCTCTTACCTCTCCTGGGTCTCCAATCATTATACTCGGGGGTATAATAATGATGTTTGTGGGGCCTGTGATGTCACTTACTGATCCTGGCCCCTGCCAGGATCGCTAACTAAATAGGGCCCGTTACCGGCTGGAGTAACTCCAGCCAGTAACAGGCTATTAAGTAAAAAAAATGCAGAGGTATAGGCTGTCACCGGGCCCCTAATGTCCAGGGCCCTGTGGCAGCTGCTACCCCGGTAGTTACGCCACTGTCTCCACCTATCACTCATGACTGGCTGAGAGGCTGTCAGGTGATGCCAGAATCCTGCCTAGGGCACAGGGATCATGTAATCCTCCTTCTCCTCTGCTTTTCTACCTTGTCTTACATGTGGTGGCAGGCATTTTTGTGAAGAAACAAAACTTTTGGAAAATTCGAGTCAATCTGGCTTGTTACAAATTCATGGCTCCCAATCATCCGGTGGGACAGATCTGGGGGGAAGAGAGATGGGATGCAGGGTGTACTATGTGTGTGTGTGCAGGGGAGAGATGTAGGGTGCAGGGTGTATTGTGGGGGGTGAGATGTGGGGTGCAGGGTGTACTGTGTGGGGGAGATATGTGGGGGTGCAAGGTAAACTGTGTGGGGGGATAGACGTGGGGTCCAGGGTGTACTGTGTAGGGGGAGAAATGTAGGGTGTAGGGTGTAATGTGTGGGAGGAAAGATGTGGGGGGCAAGGTGTACTGTGTGGGGGGAAACATCTGGGGTGCAGGGTGTACTCTGTTGGGGGAGAGATATGGTGTGCAGGGTGTACTGTGTGGGGGGAGAGTTGTGGGGTGCAGGGTGTACTGTGGGGGGAGATGTGTGGTGTAAGGTGTACTGTGTTTGCGGACAGAGATGTGTGGTGCATAGATGTACTCTGGGGGGAGATGTGGGGTGTAAGGTTTACTGTGGGGTGCAGGGTATACCCAAAGACAAATGGATGATAATGGGCGGAGTCTATTTAGAAGTGACTGAAGCTAAATATGTTGTGGCACGCATACTGTGCCCACATTTTGTTCCTCTTTCTGTCCTTTAAAAGTTGGGTGGTATGCAAATTGGTTTGCTCATCTCTACTCCAGAGTATTGTGACTAACGTCCATGTGGTTTCTGTAAGGCATATTTCTAATGATGATAACATCAATTCAGGCAAGATAGCAACCCCATAACCATATGCAAAATAGATCTATAATATGAAAGTAAAAAATTGATTAGAATAATGTAATATGTTCTGTTGACTAGTTTGAATTAGGTAAAAATACTTGATGCATTCTCCTTATACGGGTTGTCCAGGCAAAAAGGGACAATAAATGTATTTTATAAAAAGGCGGGAGGAGGTGAAAAAAAAAACAAAAAACCACACACTCACCTTTCCCTGGTGCTCTAGTGCCTCCCAGCGTGGTCCGGTCCTCTTGGTCCATTGTTGACTTGTAGCAGAAGTCTCAGCCCCACATAACTGCTGAGGCCAATCGGTGGCCTCAGTGAAGGGCATACAATGTCACTACCTGTGACATCCTGAGTCTCTTCCTGAGGCCGTTGACTGGCCTCACCGGTGACCGTTGAGGCCAATCAGCGGCTTCAAAAGGAAAGGATCTAGGACATCACAGATGGTGAGTAGTTTCACTATGAGTAGATGCCAGAGTACCAGAGCACCGGGGACAGGTGAGTATGATTTTTTTTTTTTCACCTCCCCACTGACTATATAAAATATAAAACATTTGCATGGACAACCTCTTTAAGGCTGGGTTCACATGGTTGTAATACTGTAATACTTCTGTAAGGAAAAGACGTCCTAGGAATAGGTCATCACCATTTTAATCCCAGAAAAAAACCCTTAATTTTACCTTTCAGACATCAGCCTCTGTAGATATATAGTTATATAATCACAAAATGTACAGTGTATTTTATAGGAGTCTGCATCTCAATAGCACAGAAATAGTTTCCATACATAATTATTACCACAACTTGTATAAGTAGTGATTCCCATAATAATGTTATATTAGAGAACTGCTATTAATGCTAATAAAGTTTATAAGACACTTTATTTTATCATCTTCCATCAATAAGTGTATACATGTAGTGACTGCAGTCTTCCTGTAGAGGTCACTTGTGTACCACAATGCACAAAAAGCATGTTATTATTCCTACGCATGTGAGTGGAATATTCATACTCCATAGTTATCATGTATGACCAACCAGATGAAACAGGCAGAAACCGTGCCAAAGTGCGCTAAATTTGGTGCATCATGCTAGATACGTGGGAGACTTTTATCTTCCTCATGGCTTGCTTTATAGCAATACTTTGCACCACAATAATGACAAACTGCGTTGATAATAAATTTGGGGTACAAACCCTTTATCTAAACATTTTTCACAACTGTCTATAAGACTATGGCCTCCAGGAGTAAAATACAGCTAAAAAACACTGCAGAAAAAAACGCAGTCAAACCCCATTGCGTTTTCTTACACAGCAGTTTCCACATTTTTGCTGTGTTTCTCCTCTGCACCTTTTTTCTTCCCCTATTAAATATATAGGGAAAATTATTGCGATTCCATAGCTAAAATTACCACGTTGCATCAAAAAAACACACGCATTTTTGAAACCGCTGTTTTTTCGCAGCTTCTTTTTCCCTGTTTCAAATAAATAAAAACCCATTTGCTTTGCTGATACTGTAAACTGCAGTAATTGTTTCCAATACACTTCTACAGCAGCTACAAACACCGCGTTTCCGTAATGTTGGGCCTTAATCTATAATATACTGGTAGACCAGTTTGTAAGGGGTTAACACTGCTGACAGACTCCCTCTAATGAACTTACTGAATAGGCGATTAGTGACATTATAGATGGCAGATATTGTAGATTATCTCTATGTAATTTTTTTTGGACCACTTTTCCTTTCCAATGCTTGTATCAAGCTTATAAAAAAAAAAACAACTCTAAACAAGCCGATGACGGCAATGAGTAGGCGACATCCTTCTGAAATGTGCAATGTATGCGCTCTATTGCTGTGAATGCTTTAGAGCTCATCTGGGATTTCTGATACGTGGGATTTCATTTACAGAGGACGATTGTTTCACGGTAACTTTTGAGCAGGAAGTTTTAAGCAGATCTACACTGCCTGGCCAAAAAAAAAGTCACATTGTGCAACAAGGTACCGTTCCACCCCTGATATAATTATGAACTGTTCATAACAGGAATTTGCATATATTCTTGAATATATCTAATTGAGCTGTAGCCTGTCAAGTGCAGATCATAATTAAATGTGTGAAGCGATGTCTACCAACGGAAGAGCTACCAGAGGAAGAGATGTTAGTGCCTTCAAGAAGGGGCAAGTCATTGGATTGCATCAGGCCAACAAATCGACCAAGGAGATAGCCGAAGTAACTGGTATCGGACAGAGAACTGTTCAGCATATCATACGAGCATGGTGAGATGGTGGAGAACCCCCATCCAACCGTCGAAAGTGTGGGCGTAAGACTATACTCGAAACTCGAGGTCACAGGTCCCTAAAGCGACTGGTGAAGAATAACCGCCGGAAAACCACCTTTGAGCTCACACAGATGTTCAACTCGACGGAGCAACACATTTCGGAGCGAACAATGCGACGAGAACTCAAAGGAATGGGTCTCAACAGTTGTGTCGCCACACGAAAGCCATTGGTGACAGAGACCAACAGACGTCGGCGCCTGTCATTTGCAAGAGACCACAAGGATTGGACCCTAGAGCAGTGGAGAAAGGTCATGTGGTCAGATGAATCACGTTTCACATTGTTCCAGAGTGATGGTCGTGTCCGGGTGCGACGAGAAGCACACGGATCTCTGGAATGTGCTGGAAAGGAGCCTGCGCTGTCACTCACCACCCCAACGAATCTGTGTAACCTGGGCTCCCTGATACTCGAGAATTGGATCAAAATCCCTGAGTCTACACTACAGAACATTATAGACTCCATGCCGAGATGGATGCGTGCTGTTATTCGTGCTCGTGGTGGCCCAACTAAATATTAACACTCGCGACTTTTTTTTTGGCCAGGCAGTGTATATTCATTCTAAAGTTGTGGGCCAAAAATGAGTGTGTATCAGTGGTGTAACTACCACCATAGCAGCAGAGGCCGATGCCACAGGGTCTGGGACATTAGGGGCCCGGCGACAGCTACCCCTGCTACCCCCACTCTTATTACAGGCAAAATGTTGTAACTGCGATAAGAGCAGGGGAAAGCTTGTAGGACCTTGTGTGACGTCAGCTGTCACATGACTAGGTGGGCGTGTCTTTTTTTTTTTTCTTTATAAATTCTTTATTTATGAACACAGAAAAAATAGATCAAACAGAACAGATGTATAAGAAGGCCGAAAGACACCGTCCCATGTCAGCCAAGTATACAAATAAACAATTCCAATTGTACAGGGCAAACACCAAGCAAACAGAGGAGAGCCCACAGGAGCAGACAGCACAGACAAAGACAAGGAGGAAAACAGAACCAGTGGAGGGGGAGAAGGAAAGAGAAAGGAAGAGGGAATGGGGGACAACTCCGGGCACCGGCCAGGCAACCAGCAACCACATAAAGCACAACAACTAGCCAGGACTATGTACCCAGGGGAACCTTGAAGGAAAATCTATGTGGTCCAAGCCTCCGCATACGTCTCTCAAGCAGTTATCCAACAGTACTAGGGGAACTCAGGATGAAGAAGAGGCAGTGCGACATTAACAAAGAAAAATCTACACAAGGCAACCAAGAAGGCTGCAGTAAGCTACCAGGTAACAGAACGAGTGATCAATACATCAGTCCCCACAAACTGAGAGTCAGGGCAACAGCTACAATACGAAGCGGGAGATCTGGAGGACGATAGGACAGAGGCCCAAACTCCCAGAAAACGCGGAATCCGAATAATGGCCACGTGGATGCAAACACCCCATAGCAGTGAAGGAGAAGCGGAACGTCGCCTCGGGGCATTAAGACCGTAAGCATGGACAAGAACAAAGGCTACGGAGTACATGGACGGCAGCAGGAGTGTGTGTGTGGGGGGGAATAAGGGAGAGTAGGAATAGGGCAGGAAAGGGGAAGAGACAGGACGGAAAACGCAAGGGTGAGGAAGAGGCAAGACAAACAGCATAGAAAAGAAAACACACGAAACACCAAAAGCTAAACAAATAGCCAGACCAAACCCAGCTAACCCGGGTCGGACCACAGTAAACAGTGGGAGAAAGAACCCCACTAACGCAGATCTCGGGAACACACCGCAGTATGCCCCCCGAGAGCTGCCAAACCTAACCAGTCGGGGCGGGGGCCATAAACAATAGCACGCCACCCGTGCCCGGGGGGCAACATGAAAAAACAATGGAAGACCGGGCAAAAAGGATGAGGAAGAAGATAGGGAGTTCCCGGCTAAGCCGGACAACCACCGTGGGCGTCCAGAAACCTCCACACAAAACCGGAGAAGCGCACCACAGCCAGGGAGCCCAAAAAAGAAGAGGGCTAGCAACATAATCCAGCCCCGACAACTGGAAGGAGAAAAACACAAGCTCCCTAGCCATGGCGCACCCCACCCGAGAAGGAGGGGGGGGGGCAGCGAACACCGCCGAGAACCACGGCAGGCCGAAACCAACCGAAGGGGCGTGTCTTTATAGCCCAAGCAGTCAGTCCTGGAAGAGAAGGAGAGATGTGCTTCTAGGTAATGAAAGGGAGGGATTAATGTGAGATGCAGAATGGAGAGTGTGTGTGTGTCTGTGTGTGAGTGTGTATGTATGTGTGGTGTGGAGGAGGGGGAGGTCAGTGTCCTGATATCTGTGTATTAGGAGGAGGGGGAGATCAATGTCAGTAGATGGATCAGTAATCTACACATTGTTTGTATTCAGACTTGCCTGCAATTGCTGTGTCATGTGACATCCGTGCATTCTTAAAGATGGCTAACACCACCAAAGACCGAAGCGGAGCCGGAGACAGGTAAGTAACTTTTTTTTAATGTCTGTATCTCCCCTCAGTCTCCGATTATTATACTCTGGGGTCTGAAATACCCCAGAGTATAATAATTGTTCATGAGTGTTCATTATGGGGCCTAATCCCATGTGTAGGGGCCACAATGGGGTGTAATACTGTGTGCAGGGGCCACTGAGGGACATAATAGAGCGTGCAGGAATGCGGCGTGGGGGGGGGGGGCGGTCGGTCAAGGTCTTCGGTGTCGGTCAGTAAGGGGGGGGGGGGACCATGTCAAAAGTTCGCCACGGGGCCCCGCCATTCCTAGTTACGCCACTGGTGTGTATAGTTTTATGGTGATTTTTACTTGCTTTATGATGGAAAGACAACATTATATATAGTACAGGTAAGTATACATAGGTCAAAGGACATAGATCTGCTGCTGACCCTAATTTTAGGTCCCCGCATCAGTCACATGGGAGTTTGTGGATTTCAGATCACCCTGTTTTGTTAGTGCTCCATTTATTAATGGAAATGGAAGATGCAAAGTGCAACTACATTTAAGTTGATATTGACATTTCTGGAAGTCTTTATGACCATACCAGCTGTCTGACAGCATGATGTGCTGGTTGCTAGACAACATGAATATAATTTATCATTGCCTAGTGCAGGGGTCAGCAACTTTCGGGACTCCAGTGGTTGTGAAACTACATCTTCCCTCCATTCACCTCTACAGGAGTTCCAAGAACAGCAGAGCAAGTTTTCCTTCACAACAGCAGGAGAGATGAATGTGCTGACCTCTGGCCTAGCGTACCCAGCACAGAAATTATATACATGAATCAGCTTTAGGTCTATGCCACACATGTTTGGTCCAATGTGGACATCTTGCAGCTGACCTGCCTAAAAAAAAAAAAAAAGAAAAATCAACTGAAATGGTCTGGTTTTTGCCATGATTCCCAGATGGCTGGCCCATTTTTCAATCCTTACAACAGTAATAGACAAGCTGTCGCCAAAGTATGCATTACAACGATATCAAACAAACTTCACTATCCACTGACACCAGCAGAGGACCCAAAGAACTATAAAACTTAACTTTTAATATAACTTCCAATAATAAATATTTAAAACGGTCTTAAATATTTATTAGAATTTATATTACAAGTTAAATTTTATAGTGCTTTGGGTCCTCTGCTTGTGATAATAGACAAGCCGTCTGTTCAAAACCTGAAGTGCAAGTCACTGTATACTGTCATGTTTGTTGGCAGTGAGTAGATGGAATTTATGTAACTACATTGCTACTGTATATGACTACAAGCCAAGATCTTGACCACTTTGGCCCATGAGAGGAGAAGTACTGTAGTCAAGGTTTTGCTTCTATTTGCAAAGTCTTATCTGAGGTCATAATATATTCTTAAAGCCACAAATGGATGGACTTGACCTCAGAATGTTCTATCAGTTACCATAATTTGACACTAATCAACATAAGAAGCATTTGGCAGTTTGGGTGCATTAAAGTGCACTTTATTCTATGTATGGTGCCATGTCTCCTGTTAGACATTTTAAAGTGACAGAAATACAGCTAGAAGAGCATTGCTTATCAAGATGAATGTCTTATATGCATCTGTATCTTGCATACATATTAGAAAGCTATACCATAAAATGAGGGCCCCACTCCTAGGACCCTCATATATCTCGAGAATGGAGGCCTTCCAATCCTCTTTCACCTGGAGAGGCAGCTGTATCTATCAGTCCTGTGTATATGCCACAAAAGTCGAGGATGGTATACCTGTTTAAGACTGGGAACCCACGTGGCGTAGATGCTGTGGAAAAAATGCAGCGTTTACCAGTACCTGCAAAGACGATTCTACCAAATCCTATCCACACATTGTGGTAGAATAAGATAAGATAATCCTTTAATAGTCCCACAGTGGGGAAATTTCAGTATGTTACAGCTGCATAGTAATACAGATACATGATAATACACAGTAAATATTACAGAAGTAGTAGACACACATATGCTGAGAAAGATATGCTAGGAGTCCATAGCAGCTTAGGAACAGAGAAGAAAGAAGGATGACATTCAAAATCATTAGTTCTCTGTGCGGAGTGATCTTCGCTTGGTCTGATGTAGATTATACAGCCTGGTCGCGGTTGGAAGGAAGGACTTGTGATAGCACTCCTTCTCACACTTGGGGTGAAGCAGACGGTCACTTACAGTGCTGCCAAGTCCCATCAGGGTCCCATACATGGGGTGGGATTTGTTCTCCCGCATGGAGGTCACCACAGACAGTATCCTTCTGTCACCCACCACCTGTACTGGGTCCAAGGGGCTCCCCAGGACAGAGCTGGCCCTCCTGATCAGCCTGTCAAGTCTATTTCTGTCCCTGGTTGATATACTGCTCCCCCAGCAGGCTACACCGAAAAAGATGGCTGAGGCAACCACAGAGTTGAAGAAGGCCCTAAGAAGTGTCCCCTGGAATACGTGCAAATGCGATTTCTAAAACTGTTGTGGTTTCATAGCATGTCAATTATACCTACGGAAATGCCAGTGGTTTCCCTATAAATATAATGGAAGTAGAAAGTCTACAGAGGAAACCTCTTCTGACTTTCATGTGAAAAATGCTGTGGGAAAAACTGTGATGCGTTGGGGCCCCAGTTTTTCCCGCAGTGCTCTTTTGCTGCCATCTGCTATATTAGGCCTTAGCCTAAGGCATCCGCTATTGTTGTGTTGAAGGCATTTATTCAGTTTTGTTGGCAAAAGTATCATCATAACCGCAGACTCTGTAATCCTCTATGTCTTGAGAGGACATGGCAGGATTCAGGGATTGAAAGAATACACTGTCTACCAATAAGTACTTGGACACCTGTGGTAGAAAATCAACATTTATTCAGATTCAATAGTTGGTAGAACCCAGAAGATGCTTCTTTACGGATGGTATTGATCGACACAAATACTCCCGGATACCTGTCGGTCTTTATCTCCCAGTTTCGGTGGTCTGCCGACTTGGGCCACTTCGTAATCACTTAGGCCATTGTTGATTTTGGGTAATTCAGTTTGCTTGCTATGTCCCTTAAGGATCGACCATTTCTGTGGTACCCCACAATTACCCCTTTCTCGAAATCGGACAACTCTGCACTTCGTGGCATCTTGCATGCGACTATTGCCAATGCTGTTTCCTATTTAATGGTGGAAGGTGTGACGTACATCACAATGGCAGATATCTTCATTTGCATGGGTGTCCAAATACTTATTGGTAGACAGTGTACAACAATAGTTAGTAGTCAGACCAGTATATCTTTCATATACTATCACTTATATAGCAGCCTGATTCCCATTTTTGGCCATCTAAGCACAGCTATCTACAGATTGTATTTTAAACCTCTTTCCTACATTTCCCATCCAATGTAAATTGTATCCATTATCCATATGACATCTGCCACAATACAGCATAACTAGGTGAAGGAAAACATATTACTACATGATAGCTAATAATTACAAATGAGGCTTGTTCATGTCATTTAGGCAATAGCAATTAGTATGTATGTTTCCCCTGAGAAATCCATCAATGTAAAGATAGAAGCTCTATAAATAACCATAGAAATATCAGACACTGCCAATATCTGTCCATTTTATTTTACAATCATGTGATAGAAATCTGTTAAGTTTAGCCTTGTCTGGAAATTTATGCTATTTTTGTTATCTTACATGGCAGCTTTTAACCCTATAGGCCACAGTCTGCAGGTTGCTAATTCATTTTGATATTTTGCAATGACTGCTGATATTAACAAATTGTCAAATCTTTCAATACAATTTTTCGAAAAATCAGAAATCTACAATAACCTGTACCGTTACAGTCTCTTGGTCCTTGCCATCAATCCACAGCAGAGTGGTAACTCAAAGCCACTAGGCCCCAAAGCAAACCTGTGACGTGCCCACCTTGGACCATTTCTATTACTGTATCCTTCTATGTGGTCTGTAGATACCAGGACTCTGTATGACTGCCACCACTATAACCCCTATAACTATGCCACTTGTCTATATTACATAGTCATTTATTCCTATTTTTAGATCCCTTCCATTGCTGAGCGGAGTTCTCTGCGATCCCACAAATGTCAATATACAGCCCTGCAACTGTATACTTTGTTGGACATCCAGTTTCCCCGATGCAAATGGTAATGTATGATAATGGACTTGTGCGCTGGTAAATGTGTTTAATAATTTATATTTTTTTCTGACTTGTTTAAGGCAACTATGTATAAAAAAACATCTATTATCATTAATAACAGGATAGCATCATCACATTTCTGATGGTATTGTCTATGGTAATAAAGTCAGTTGTGGAGGTTTATCTGTCGCCTTCACATTGGGTGTTTATTTAAGATTTATCACTGGATATTCCATTAATTCTTCTAGATCATCTTTGCTTTGGATGCTTGCCAGACTAGATACTGGAATCCTAGTGCTAATTGGCGGCATGTCATAGTTTTACAGATTGCCTTTGTCTATGTGTTGATGGTCTTTCAATGGGAACAAAGCATGTATAATCACTATAGAATGTATGCTAATGTCCTGGTAACACCTCCTGCATTGACTTATTATAGGAAATGTGTTTTATTATTCTGTTAATTGTTAATCTAAGGCAAACACAGCTAGAATGCACAGAAAGCGAGAATAAGACCTTTCATTATGCCTAATACATACCTCCAAGTTTATTTCTTTATTATACTAGAAATCTGTGCCACACAAAGATCCAATCTACTGGTTCATAATATATTCCAGTAATAGGAAAAGCAAATTGATAACACAAAACAGAAATGTACTTCTCTGTCCTGCCAGGTATTAAAAGAGAAGATAAGCGTCTGCAGAAATTGTTGAGTATATGAGTAATTTTGCTTTCCTCCAGGGCTCCCACTCTACATGTTATTTTGATTGAACATTACAGGCACTGCGACAGTTAATTAAATTGAGCCGTCCTTTCTGTCTAACAATATAATGCTATAGGCAATATATTTTGTTACAGAGATGACTGAAAGTTTTATGAGTCAGTTTGCAAATGGAACATACAGAATTCATTGGATGTCCTATTAAAAAGCTAGAAATGGAATGCAAAAGCATATGGAGGTATATTAAGTGTCAGCACGCTGCTGTTTTATACTGGAATATAATGGGATGTGCACAGAATGAAAAAAACATAATTATAGGTTGAGAATAAAATACTGTATACATTAAAACTGATGTGAACATTTACATTTGGATATTCTTACACCTTACAGAAAGGGAGGCTGCAGATTTTCTTACATAGATAAATTGTATTGCTGAGCAAATCTTTCAGACCTTGTCTCTTTATATTACAGGGGAAATGGTAACTGAGCAAGAGCTTGGGTCCCAGGACGAAGTCAAAAAGCAATCTGCATTTGTTGAGATATTTAGATATAGGGTCAGGATCATTAATTTAAAGGGGTCTTCTGACCTCAAATGGATTTTTCATACTGATGACCTATCCACAGGTCATCTACAGTATGTGATTTGTGGGGGTCTGACACTCAGATTTTACAGTGGATAGGCAGCGCGTACTGTCTACTTCTATTCAAGTAAGGGCTCGTTCACACGTGAACAAAGGGGTGGATTTTGACAGTGGATTTCGCTTCAAAATCCGCCCCTTTACAATGGTGGTCTATGCAGATCGCTTTTTTTTTCCGCTAGCGGCGGGCTGCTGCTAGCGGAGAAAAGAAGTGACATGTCCTTTCTTCAGGCGGAAGCCGCGGCGCGCTGGGCTGCGGCTTCTGCCTAGCGGCAGCACTCTCCTGTGTCGGCTCATTCACTTGAGCCGACATAGGAGGGGAAAGCCGTGACGTTTTGACCAGAGAGAGACGCGGCTCGCCGCGTCTCTGTGTCAAAACCCGCGCGGACCCCCCAACGTGTGAACTAGCCCTCATAGGAGCAGAGCTGAAGTTCCCCTGAACCATTGCTATGCCATGAACGGGTCTGCTGCTGTGCTCCATTTATGTTCCTCAGCCATTGCACCAACCTCCTACACCTAAAAGCTGCAAAAACAGATATTCCTTGTGGGGTTCAGGTGTTAGACTCCCACAGGTAACAAAATGAAGACCTATCCTGGCTACATTCACATCTGGAGTCTCCATTAGAGACTACATCACAGAGTCTGTCCAAAATTGGTAGCGCTAAAATTCCTGCAGGCTAAGGCCCCATGTAGTGGGCTACAGCGAAAATGTACGTGGGAAAAACTGTGGCGGAAATGCATCACATTTTTCCCCCAAAATTCAGCGCTTTTCACAGATAGCCTGCAGAGTTTCCTATGCAGACTTTCTGCTTGCATTATACCTATAGGGAAACCACTGTGTTTTCTGTAGGTATAATTGACATGCCGCAATTTCCAAAAACACTACAGTTTTGGAAATCGCAGCATTTCTGCTGCGCATATGCTTCTGCAACGCGTGTGGATGGGATTCGCTTGAATCCACCTTGTAGGGACTGTAAAATGCAGCGATTTTTGCTGTGGCGTTTGCGTCATGTGGGGCCCCGGCCACACAGAGGACTTTTTCTTCCTCCACTTTCAGTTTAAAAACCATGTACATATGACATACCCTTGTCAGACCCGAACAAGCAGGTTTGCTGCCCCTGAATGTAAACAAGGGTGTTCTCATTAACCGACAGAAAACTAACGTATTGAACATGACAAGGCATTGAAACAATAAGAAAAGGAGAAAGTTGTACAAGGCATTAACATAAAACTGGAATCCCAGGAGCAATATGGTGGCTCAGTGGTTAGCACTGTAGCCTTGTATCGCTGGAGTGCTTGGTTTGAATCCCGCCAGGAACAACATCTGCAAGGAGTTTGTATGTCCTCCCCGTGTTTGCATGGATTTCCTCCCATTCTCCAAAGACATACTGATAGGAAGAAATATATACATTGTGATCCCTGTATGGGGCTCACAATCTACATTGAAAACAAAACAAAACTGGAATCTCCTTTAAGGGGAGGGTAACATTTCTCTGCCATCTTAAATGCTGAACTTTTCAGCTCTGTGCACATATATTATGTTAACACTGGAAAGGAAAGCATGAGAAGAATGTCTGTCCGTCAAACCTCCTGACATTTTCCATTTGTCATTATGTACTATAACTGATACATGGACATGCAGTAATGATACGGAGCATTAAAAACACAGAGAAAAAAGCGCGGTGAACTATATCAATGGTTGAAAATATCATGAAAATGATTTTTATAATCTAATTTTAATGACTTTATATGATAAGCTTATTGAATAGTCTCTGTAATACTGTAACTGTCTATTTTACAAACATAGAATCTGCCTTAGGTTATCTTACTATAGTGTGACCAGTCCATGCTTCATTAATATATGACAAGCAATGAATAATTTAGTAAAATATAGTTTTTACATTTTTAAGGATATTCTGTGCATTTCCTACTCATGAACATCACTTCCTAGGAAATGCTGTGCACATAGTTTATAATTTTTAAAGATCCGTTGGCTGCTGTCTCATTTGTTTAATGGAGTTTTCTTATCTTGACAGTCACTTCATTAGGGCTTATGGATGTCATAGTCAGAAATTGATTTCCTGTGACCATGTATAACATAGATCCCAATAAACTGACTCACTGCCATCCAATATCAATAAGCCTTCAGTAAAAGCTAAGGGGGAAGAGCAAAGTAGCAAGAACAAAGTAGGAGGAAAGGAAAAGATTTTTTTTTTAGTTTGTGACAGTGATTATTATTATTATTATTATTATAGCACCATTAATTCCATGGTGCTTTACATTTGAGGGTTTACATACGGTACACAAAATATACAGACAAATATAATACTAACAATGACTGACTGGCACAGTGGGATAGAGGGCCCTACCCGCAAGGGCTTACAGTCAATGAGGGTAGAGGGATAGAGACAAGTTGTGGATAGCATTGTATATCAGCGTTAGTAACTTGAACTGTATTCGCTGGGCAATGGGTAGCCAGTGAAGGGATTGACAGAGGGGAGCAGCCGATGAAGATCCGGGGGAGAGGTGAATTAAGCAAGCAGCACAGTTTAAGGTGGACTGGAGGGGGGCAAAAGTATTTGCTGGGAGTCCATGGAGAAGGGTGTTACAGTAATTTAAGCAGGAGATTATGAGGGCATGGACTAGCATCTTTGTAGTTTCAGGGGTGAGGAAGGAACGGATTCAATGGATGTTATTGAGTTGGAGGCGGCAAAAGGTTTTGTGGGTTTGAACATGCGACTTGAAGGATAGGTCAGAGTCCAGGGTTATCCCAAGGCAATGGACCCATGGGACAGGGGTAAGCGTGGTTCCATTAACTTTCATAGATGGGTCACAGAGGAGCTGTATGACATGGGGCGAAGATGATAAACTCTGTTTTCTCCATGTTGAATTTGATAAAGTGGGAGGAGAGTAAGGAGGCTATGGCAGCTAGACACTTTGGAACTCTGGACAACAGAGAGGTAATGTCTGGTCCAGAGAGATATAGCAATGGTAATGAAAACCATGAGATTCTATGAGTTGGCCCAGGCCGAGGGTATAAAAGGAGGACAGGAGGGGTCCTAGGATGGAGCCTTGGGTTTCTGCAAGGGAAATGTATTGTTATCTGGCTTCCATCTGTATGACCATGTGCTCCAAAAGGGTTCACAAAGAGACAGCCGATTTAACATAATTGGATATTTATTACTATACTCCCGTATACCCATACTAACCACATAGTGTGCAAGTTGCCTCACCAACTTTACTGCCATACCCAACATTTCATGAACACATGAAGGCAATTTAAACTATACCCACCGTTCCAACTAATAGTTGATGTAATAGCATTAATAGCATGCTTGCAATATCTCTCACAATTTCTACATAGATTCCATCTTTTCTACTGTGTCATTCTAAAGGTGTGGATTTTTCAGAACCTTGAAGTAAAAGGGTGATTTGTATTAAAGCTGACAGGGAGCAGGCAAGGAGAGAGACAGTGTTAATTCAAGCAACCGCTAAAGCAGCAACAAGAAAAATCACAGCTGTCATAGGCTCATAGAAAACACATTTCAACATAAACAAAGACCTTTAAGAATATTCTCTGCAGAAGAAAGCTAGACTAATGAATGCCACACAAGTTTTAGCGGCAGCAGCGAGTGTACAGGGAAATGAGCTGCTGCTTCATTAATTACCATATTCTTCTAAATAATGTTGTTCTAAGTGTTCCTGTCCCTGACGTCCAAGATATAACTGAAGACAGTGTAAAATCTACAAGTATCTTTATCAAGATTTGAAATCTATTTAATGGCACACAACGACAAAACTCTGCTTTAAAATCTCTATGGATATGAAGTCATAAAAGACCATTTTGAAAGAAACAATTCCCCAGAAGTTGCTGGTGAACCCTGGAGGGAGGGGCACAAGGGACAGTGAGCCCTAAGCTGAAGTCCCCCGCTTTCCCTTCCTATTGCCAGACCCTATCCTAGGTAATAGGCGACAACCACGAAGACAGTCCCTCCCTGAATACGTGAAACACAAAACGCAGACAAGACCAACAACAACAACGGAAGGTCAGCTAGCCAGGGTTCGGTAACAGGAGAGCGATGCAGTGCAAAATCAGAGTCCAAAAGAATAATCAGTAGGGAAGCAGAGGTCAAGGATTAGAATACAAGTAAATAAACAGCAAGAGATACCAGAAGCAAGAGGCATTAACCGGCACCAGTGTGACTGTGAGCCAAGACTAAATAGGGAAGGAAGAACCCGCCCTGAACCTGATAGGAAGGAAAGCTGTCAATCACAGGCAAGACAAAATCAAACCACTGAAAGGACAGAGGGAACATTGGCAGAAGACGGGTGTAGTGCAAATCCAATTAAGAACTAGAGCCGTGTTCACACAGTGCAACTAAAAACTTTAAGCACATTATCAAACTGCACACGCCTCCTGCGCTGCAGGACGCGAGCAGAGGCCCGAACAGGCAGAGATGTTACAGTACCCCCCCTTTTATGAGGGGCCACCGGACCCTCACCAGACAAACCAGTTCTAGAGGGATTCTGAGTTTTCCCTGCCTTCTATTTTGGTTCTGCTTGAACCACAGATGCTTGAGAACCAGGCAAACATTTTTTATTCACCTGGCGTTTCTGATACCACCAGGTTTTAATACCGGAAGGGCGCTCCCAACTTTTAGTAGCTGAGACCTTCTCCTCAGTGACACAATCTACAGAATGTAAATCAATACAGTGAGATGAGCACTGATCTCCCCACTTTACCAACTCCTTTTTACCCCAATCAAAAATAGGGTAATGGAGATTCTCCATAACAAAAAGGCTTATGACCTCTGAATGTGTAGAACCCACTTGCAAAGAGATCAAGGGGGTTTTAAAACTGACTTTACCCCTGGCCAGTGGAGTAGAATCCGCTCCAGTAACAGACATAGGTGTATCAAGTGGCAAAAGCTCAATGCCCAAAGATTCAACAACTGAATATTTAATACAATTTGCTGCAGACCCAGAGTCAACTAGGGCCTTGCCAGAAACAGATCTGTCCCCAGAGGACAGAGACACAGATAACATCATCTTATAGTTATTCCCACCAAATACCTGGTTGCCTGAGTGGTTCTTCTGATTACCACTCAGGCACTGAAGTCTTTTCGCAGGTGACAAGGGTCTGATAGAGCAGTCTCGGATGACATGACCAGAGGAACCACAGTACAGACACAGGTTATTCCTGAGACGATGTTCTCGTCGTGTTCTGGCATCCACAGCTCCCAGTTGCATGGGTTCCTCACCAGAAGTGATGGGAGGAAAGGTAGGTTTTTCAGAGGAGAGAGAGGAAGAGACAGACAACTTGGAGGCAACAGGCCCTACTCTCTCTTTTAAATTTTCTCGGATCTTACAGTCAATACGGACCGCCAAAGTCAAGAGTCGGGGGATCTGGGTGACCAACCCAGAGCTCCTTAAAGAGGACCTTTCACCATATCCGGGCACAGGCAGTTCTATATACTGCCAGAAAGCTGACAGTGCGCTGAATTCAGCGCACTGTCGGCTTTCCCGATCTGTGCCCGGTGTGAAGAGCTTACGGCCCGGTACCGTAGCTCTTCTATGGTCAGAAGGGCGTTTCTGACCATTAGCCAGAAACGTCCTTCTGCCTCGCGGCGCCAATCGCGCTGTGCTGTGGAGCCGGGAGGAACGCCCCCACCCTCTGCTCACACAGCTTGTCCGTAGACGAGCATTATCAGGAGAGGGAGGGGGCGTTCCTCCCGGCTCCACAGCACAGCGCGATAGGCGCCGCGAGGCAGAAGGACGTCTCTGGCTAATGGTCAGAAACGCCCTTCTGACTGTAAAGCGCTACGGTACCGGGACCGATAGCGCTTTACACCGGGCACGGATCGGGAAAGCCGACAGTGCGCTGAATTCAGTGCACTGTCAGCTTTCTGGCAGTATATAACACTGCATGTGCCCAGATATGGTGAAAGGTCCTCTTTAACACGATCACATAGCCCTTGTTTAAAGTGAGCCTTTAGCGCTGACTCACACCAACCTGCCGTTACACTGTACTTACGGAACTCAGAGCAATACTCCTCTGCAGAGCGTTTGCCCTGCCGCATGGTGAGGAGTTGAGATTCCGCAAGCGCAATGTGGTCTGGTTCAGCATAAATAGAGCCCAGGGACTTAAAAATTTTTTCCACATCAACCCACTCCTCAGCCTCAGAAGGGAGTTTAAGGGCCCAAGCTTGTGGGTCCCCCTGTAAAAGAGATATAACCACTCCCACCATTTGGGCCTGAGTCACATGTGGATTAATCCGAAAATACAGGCGACAAGACTCCCTGAAAGTTTCAAATTTAGCATGGTCCCCTGAGAAACGATCCGGGAGTAGCATCTTGACCTTATAAGGTGCCAAAACAGCTGGGGATGATGCAGCAGCCTCAGTTAGGGTCTGAACCTGTTTAGCTAGCTCAGCTACCAGGCCTGTCAATCCCTCCAACTTGGCTGCAAGGCCCTGAATAGGATCCATGCTGTCTGTAGGGAAGCAATGGATGTAGGTTTTTTCTGGCCGGTTATTCTGTTAGGGAATAGCAGACGATAATTCCCCAGAAGTTGCTGGTGAACCCTGGAGGGAGGGGCACAAGGGACAGTGAGCCCTAAGCTGAAGCCCCCCGCTTTCCCTTCCTATTGCCAGACCCTATCCTAGGTAATAGGCGACAACCACGAAGACAGTCCCTCCCTGAAAACGTGAAGCACAAAACGCAGACAAGACGAACAACAACAACGGAAGGTCAGCTAGCCAGGGTTCGGTAACAGGAGAGCGATGCAGTGCAAAATCAGAGTCCAAAAGAATTGTCAGTAGGGAAGCAGAGGTCAGGGATTAGAATACAAGTAAATAAACAGCAAGAGATACCAGAAAGCAAGAGGCAATAACCGGCACCAGTGTGACTGTGAGCCAAGACTAAATAGGGGAGGAAGAACCGGCCCTGAACCTGATAGGAAGGAAAGCTGTCAATCACAGGCAAGACAAAATCAAACCACTGAAAGGACAGAGGGAACATTGGCAGAAGACGGGTGTGGTGCAAATCCAATTAAGAACTAGAGCCGTGTTCACACAGTGCAACTAAAAACTTTAAGCAGATTATCAAACTACACACGCCTCCTGTGCCGCAGGACGCGAGCAGAGGGTGGCACAGAGGCCCGAACAGGCAGAGATGTTACAGCAAGGCTATCTTATTATTGTCTTGTTTCCTTGGTGTTGAGCTTTAAGGTTTGAGTCAAGAACCATCTAGATAAAATGTTTCAAAGATTGCAAAATCCAAAAATTAAACGAATAACCAAGTTAACCATTTAACCAAATAGTGTTATAACATATTCACCAGGGGAAATATCCATTACAGGGAAAATATACCGAACGCATTAAAAAGCGGTGAACAATGAAAGCACATGGACTCCATAGCAAATACAAAAAACCCCCGCAATCTGTGGCTCACCTATACAAGGAAATTGCATGTGCTGGATGGAGGTTTCTTCAGGGTGCACGGACAACTCCTGGACCGGTAAGGAGTAGTAGTACAAGCAGAAAAAAGAGAAAAAGCCGGCAGCTCTCTGAAGTGCATTAAAAAATAACTTTTGATAAATTCAAAAATAAAGGATAGAAAATCAAAACAAAAAAAGCTTTGATAAAGAGATGCCATAGTCTCGAAATGCATTTTTTATGGGGGGTTTTTGTTTTGATTTTCTTTTCTATATTTTGTCACTTTTTATTTTTTAATTTATTAAGTTATTTTTTAAATGGATTTCAAAGAGCTGCCAGCTTTTTCTCTTTTTTCTGCTTACACAGACTCCATAGACTATAATGGGGTCTATGTGTTTTCTGCGCAGTGTCCGCACAAGTCATAAAGAGAAAAGTACTTCAAGCAGTACTTTTCTCTCCACATGATTCCTGCAAACACCGCACGGAAAACACATAGACCCCATTATAGTCTATGGAGTCCGTGTGTTTTCATTGCTCACCGCTTTTTAATGCGTAGGCTATTCCATTTGGAGGGTCTCCAAGCATACTCCCCGAACGGAATACTGATCGTAGATGTGAACCAGGCTTTACATGCAGTAAATTCATGCATGTAATTACATGCATGTAATTCCTGGATGACCACAGTCCAGATCCACTACTTGTGGATCTCTCTTCTTGCTCACAGAGTAACCTCTCTGCAGGGATAGCCTCACTCTACGATGGACAATCCCTTTAATTGATTAAGATGGGATTCCAAATCCATTATTAATTATCCTTAAGTAACAGTTTACACTTCAGCGTACTGTAACTAACCATTCAACAATTCTGTTTTCCTCTCTGCATGCTATAGCTGTTATTTTCAATTCTCCCTTATACTCCTCACATTAAGTAGATCATAATCTGTTAGTGTAACTCTCTTTCTCTCTCAATCAGAAGCAGAAAGGGCATCATGTAGGCTATTTTAGTGAAGCAGGTAGTACTGACCAGCATTGATGTGAATAAAGCAGTTGGGGAAAGATAGAAACTTCTTATTTTGCTTCAACAGCCTGTGTTGTCATATTCCTCTTTCAACATATACAGTATTGTGCAAAAGTTTTATGTAGGTGTAGATTTGTGCTGTAACTTGAGAATGTTTTTAAAAGAGAAGTGTTAATAATTTATTTGTGTCTATTACAAAAATTAAGTGAATGAACAAAAGAGAAATCAAATCGGTAGTCTAATCCATATTTGGTGTTACCTCCTTTTGCCTTTAAAACAGTATCAGTTCTTCTAAGTAAAACATCTTTGAAAACTAACCACACATCTTGTATGGATGTAGACTTACTCAAATCCTTTTGTCTTTTCACGTAACCGCAGACAGACTTGATGATATTAAGATCAGGTCTATGTGGGGCCATGTCATCACTTCCAGGACACCTCCTCCAAAGGGTTTTTACTGGGGTTGAGCCGATCTTGACTTTTCAGGATTGATTTTGAAATCCGATTTCAGATCATTTTTCATTCAAACCCAATCTCGATCCCAATGCAAGTCAATGGGATTTTTTTTACTAATCGGAGATTGGATTTTAAAAGCAATCCTATTCACTATACAGCATGGAGTCTAAAAATTGAACGCTTTAATTGTTAGAATCCACGTTGTGTAGTGATTTTTTAAAATCACTAAGTAGCCAGAGGATTTTTTTTTTAAATCCTCCGGCTACTTAGTCCCCCCTGGTGTCCACTTACCTGCAGAGATGGCTGGTCCAGTGCCCGGTGTTCTCGTTCTTCTTCGCTTCGCTGCCCCCTGCTTCCCAGCTTAGGAGAGTGTGGGCGGGTTAGGAGAGTGTGGGCAGGTACTGGGAGGGGAGACGTCACATCTCCCCCGCCCTGTATCCGCCCACACTCTCCTAAGCCGCAAGCCCCGCCTTCTTCCTAGCTCTTTAACACTAACCTGGGAGGCGGGGGCAGCGAGGCGAAGAAGAACGAGAACACCGGGCACCGGACCAGCCATCTCTGCAGATAAGTAGCTACTAGAGATGTTAGCTAGTCTCCCATTAGAATGAATGGACGCAGCTGGCATGCAGGGGGTTAAGGCTGTGTGCCGGCTGCTTCCATTCATTCCTATGGAACCGCAGCGGAGCCTTCACACTGAGTATACACTCTGCTCAGGCTAACATTATTAGCTTTTCCCACAATGTTTAGCCAGTAGCAAAGCATTATGGGAAATAATCACCGATCTCGATCCCACCTAAAAAGATTGTGTTTGGAATTCCGATCTTTTCCGAACATGATCGCTCAACCCTAGTTTTTACACCAAATATTGTTTTGATTTAGGTTTCCCTTATAGAGATGAGCGAGTACTGTTCGGATCAGCCGATCTGAACAGCACGCTCGCATAGAAATGAATGGACGTAGCCGGCACGCGGGGGGTTAAGCGGCCGGCCGCCGTCAAAGCGGAAGTACCAGGTGCATCCATTCATTTCTATGGAGCGTGCTGTTCGGATCGGCTGATCCGATCAGTACTCACTCATCTCTATTCCCATATATTCATTTACTTATTTATGCTAAAAAAACAACTATTAAAACTTTTGACTATTTTTGAAAGCTTTCTTACTTTGCATAAAACCTTTGCACTGTTCTGTACACACTTTCTTATATTTACTTACACTTTTGTTCAGCAAACTGGTATGCATGAGTTACATTACTAACTACACGTAATCAGGACGCGTTTTAGGTTATTTCTGTTATTCAGAAATTCTTTGTGTTCCATTGATTTCGAAATAAATAGTCGATAAAGGTAATTTCACAGAAATTGACATATAATATAGTTGTACAGTAATTGCATTACTCATTGGACATGTTAAATGATTGCAGTACTATAGCCCCTTCATAGCCTAATAACCCAGGCATAAAAGATACCATTAAAGTGTCATTTACAATCTCCTCTAGGGTTAAAGTTACATCTAATGACTATGTTAGTGTCCAAGAGTATACTTATACTAATGGTTTTCTCTGCACCCACACAAAATTATGAGACACAAGATAGGTTTTTTTTAAAGATTGACAGCTCTTTTATTCTCCAAACACCTAGGAAGCATCTTTACCCTATAAAATATTTAAAGCTCAGAAGAAATTCCATGAAAATCTCCCCATGAAAATACAGTGCAATCTGCAGGTACCATGTTATACAGCAGGATAAGCTGAGGGCTTGATATATAGTTTTGTGGGAAGAGATTCAGTATAGCCTGTTATTTATTTATTTTATATCTTTGCGCTATCTATATTTAAAGAGGACCTTTCACACCCTCCAACAAGTTCAGTTCTTCATATAATTTAACCGGTTAAGGACCGCTGGCCGTAAAATTACGGCCAGTGATCCTGGTACCTAAAGACCGGCCGATTGTAAAAATACGGCCGGTCTTTAGACTCCATTTTAGAGGGGATCGCGCGTCCCCCCGGCGACAGTCCCGCCCCCACTACCGGCGCGGGACTTGGTGAACATGCCGGGGACCGATCTGATTGGTCCCCGGTCATGTGATCGCTGTGACAGCAAGTCACAGCGATCCGTTCTATTTACAGTAGTGACGGCTGCTTCTAAGTCTCCTCCTTCTCCTCTTCTTCTTACACTTAGTTTCTTTTGTGAGGAGAAGAGAAGAAGAAGCGATATTTTAGAGCAGCAGCTGTCACAAAGCACTATACTTTGTTTCCACTGCCCAAAAACCCATCGATCACCCCATCCACTGCCCAAAAACCCCTAATTCCCACCCCATATCACCTTATACATAGATCATATATATATATATAAAAAAATAAATATATATATATATCTCTGTATATCAGATCTAGATAGGGAGATATATCTATATATATATACCCGCCATATAGGTATATATATATATATATATATCTGTCCCCTGTATAGCGCTAACATATTCTGCGGCGCTTTACAGCCACTGTGCCAGAGGGCTCGCAGTAATCAGCTCTCTAGCTAAATACATATATATATATCTACCGTATAAAATATATATATATATATATATATATATATATATATATATATATATATACCCGCCATATAGGTATATATATATCTGTCCCCTGTATAGCGCTAACATATTCTGTGGCGCTTTACAGACATTGTCAGCCAAAGTGTCAAAGAGGGCTCGCAGTAATCAGCTCTCTAGCTAAATACATATATATATATATATATCTACCGTATAAAATATATATATATATATATATATATATATATATATATTTATATACCCGCCATATAGGTATATATATATATCTGTCCCCTGTATAGCGCTAACATATTCTGTGGCGCTTTACAGACATTGTCAGCCAAAGTGTCAAAGAGGGCTCGCAGTAATCAGCTCTCTAGCTAAATACATATATATATATCTACCGTATAAAATATATATATATATATATATATATATATATACCCGCCATATAGGTATATATATATATCTGTCCCCTGTATAGCGCTAACATATTCTGTGGCGCTTTACAGACATTGTCAGCCAAAGTGTCAAAGAGGGCTCGCAGTAATCAGCTCTCTAGCTAAATACATATATATATATCTACCGTATAAAATATATATATATATATATATATATATATATATATATATATATATATATATACCCGCCATATAGGTATATATATATATCTGTCCCCTGTATAGCGATTATGGCGAGGAGGTTTTATACTAGTGAGGAGGCATACGCCATTCTTTGGTCAGATGCATCAGATGCGTCTGACACTGAAACATTTGCAGACAATGAAAATGACAATATAAGTGTCAATTCCGATGTGTCTTCAGGGGACGTTCTCCCTGATGACATTGACTCTTCAGAGGGTGAAGGTGCAGGAACTAGCAGTGCGGCAGCACACAGTGACACTTTCCCACTAATTGATGTGCGTTCCCTCCAGTGGGCACCTGCTCCATCTTTTGCCCCTAGAGTCCACCCATTTACTGCATCTCCTGGCATAACAGTGGATGATTCCCAATTTACCCACATGAATTATTTTAGTTTATTCATAAGCGACGACCTCCTCAATGAAATTGTCCTTCAAACGAATTTATATGCCACCCAGTACATAACCCAAAAACCTTCCTCTGCCCATGCCAAAGATTGGACACCCACAGATCTAGTGGAAATGAAAAAATTTTGGGGCCTTACCCTAAATATGGGTATTGTAAAAAAGCCCTCAATCAGATCATATTGGTCAAAAAGTCCCGCACAGTCAACTCCAATATATTCGGCAGTCATGTCCAGGCTTCGCTATGAGCGAATAATGAGGTTCCTTCACTTCAGTGATAATTCACAGGCCCCCCAAGTGATGATCCAAACCGTGATCGGTTATTCAAACTGAGACCCCTCATAAATTATTTGAACCACTCCTTTTTACAACATTACACCCCAGAGCAAAACGTCAGTGTGGACGAATCCCTCCTTAGTTTTCACGGCAGACTGAGCTTTCGCCAATATCTCCCTTCCAAACGGGCAAGATATGGCATAAAGCTATATAAGCTTTGCGAAAGCAGTTCTGGCTACACCGCCGCCTTCAGAATATATGAGGGACGAGATAAAAAAATTAATTCCCCAGGATGCCCCCCAAATTTTCCCATCAGTAGTAAAATAGTGGTGGAGATAATGCAGCCCCTGCTACACAAAGGGTACCACTTGTATTGTGACAACTTCTATTCAGGTGTGGCCCTATTTAGACACTTGCATTGTGCAAGCACAGGAGCATGTGGAACCATGCGCAAAAATCGAATTGGTTTTCCGCAGCAGCTAGTGGGGAAGGGCATACAAAAGGGGGAGTCCTGTTCTTATTCTTGTGAGGAGCTGTTGGCGGTGAAATACAGAGATAGGAGAGATGTATATGTGTTGAGCACAATACACCCCACAGGAACAGTGGCAGTGAGGGAAAGAGGGGCAACAGCAGACAAGCATAAGCCAATAAGTGTGTCCGAGTATAACAAACACATGGGGGGGGGGTGGATTTAAGTGATCAAATCTTACAGCCCTATTTGATAAAAAGGAAAACCAAAACCTGGTACAAAAAAGTGGCCATCTACCTAATACAAATTGGAATTCACAATGCCTTTTTACTTTATAAAAAGAAGGGAGGCACCGACAAATATCTGGATTTCCAGGAAAAAATAATTCACAACCTCCTTTTTGACCCTCAGGACCCCATAGAGAACCCCCAGTCTGAAAATGTCAAACGACTAACTGAAAGGCATTTTATCAGTCTAATTCCCTCCACAACAACACGAGCTAACGTGCAAAAAAATGCCGTGTCTGCGCCAAAAATGGGCGACGCAGAGATACCCGTTACTTTTGTCCCTCATGCCCCTCACAACCAGGCCTGTGTATTTCTTGTTTTGAGAGATACCACACTGTTGTTCATTATTAGAGCTCTTCCCCAGAAAATATTCCACTTCTAATTTTGTGGTTGCCACCAAGCCCCATTTTTTGCATAAACCTGCAAATTCCTATTGTTATAAACTCTAAATTCCCTAAATTATACCCCTAGATGAATACATTGGGGAACAAAAATACTAATTACATTTTTTGCATCTTTTTCAACATTTCACAAAAAATCTGGATACTCTAAGAAGATGCTAAAGCACTTATTGAATGCCTGCAAACTATTCTAGCAAAATCTGGCCTACAAAATCCAATTAGCGCTCCATCCGTTCTGAGAGCGACCGTGTGCCCGTACATTCGGGTACCAGCACATATGGGGTATTGTCACGTTCGGGAGAAATTGGGTAACAAAATGTGGGGTGCAATTTCTCCTTTAACCCCTTTTGGAAATGCAAAATTTGGGGTAAAGCAACATTTTATAGCAAAAAATGTCATTTTCCCATTTGCTGGGCCAATTCTGTGAAACAACTGTAGGGTCAAAGTGCTCAATATACCCCTTGATAAATTCCTTGAAGGGTCTAGTTTCCAAAATGGGGTGATATTTTGGGGGTTTCCACTGTTTTGGCACTTTGGGGGCTCTGCAAAAGGGACATGATGCCTGCAAACTATTCTAGCAAAATCTGGCCTACAAAATCCAATTAGCGCTCCATCCGTTCGTACATTAGATTACCAGCACATATGGGGTATTGTCACGTTCGGGATGAATTGGGTAACAAAATGTGGGGTGCAATTTCTCCTTTAACCCCTTGTGGAAATGCAAAATTTGGGGTTAAAACAACATTTTATAGCAAAAAATGTCATTTTCCAATTTGCTGGGCCAATTCTGTGAAACTCCTGTAGGGTCAAAGTGCTCACTATACCCCTTGATAAATTCCTTGAGGGGTCTAGTTTCCAAAATGGGGTCATTTTGGGGGGGGGGTTCCACTGTTCTGGCACTTCAAGGGCTCTCCAAATGCAACATGGTGCCTGAAAGATATTCCAGCTAAATTTGCCCGCCAAAATCCCAACAGCGCTCTTTCTGCTCTGGACCTTACAGTGTACCCATACATCACTTTACAGCCACATGTGGGGCATTTCTGTAGTTGGGGGAAAATGCGTAACAAATTGTGGGGTGCATTTTCTCCTTTAACCCCTTGTGGAAATGCAAAATTTTGGGTTAAAGCAACATTTTATAGCAAAAAATGTAATTTTCCAATTTGCTGGGCCAATTCTGTGAAACTCCTGTAGGGTCAAAGTGCTCACTATACCCCTTGATAAATTCCTTGAAGGGTCTAGTTTCCAAAATGGGGTCACATTTTGGGGGTTTCCACTATTTTGGCACCTTGGGAGCTCTGCAAATGGGACATGGTGCCTGCAAACTATTTTATCAAAATCTGGCCTACAAAATCCAATTAGCGCTCCATCTGTTCTGAGAGCGACCGTGTGCCCGTACATTAGGGTAACAGCACATATGTGGTATTGTCGTGTTCGGGAGAAATTGTGTAACAAAATATGGGGTGCAGTTTCTCCTTTAACCCCTTGTAAAGATGAAAAATTTGGGGCTACAGTAACATTTTATTACGAAAAAAGTAATTTTTCATTTTCACGTCTCAATGGTAAAAAAATCTGTGAGACACCTGTAGGGTCAAAGAGCTCACTATACCCCTTGATAAATTCCTTGAAGGGTCTAGTTTCCAAAATGGGGTCACATTTTGGGGGTTTCCACTATTTTGGCACCTTGGGAGCTCTGCAAATGGGACATGGTGCCTGCAAACTATTTTATCAAAATCTGGCCTACAAAATCCAATTAGCGCTCCATCTGTTCTGAGAGCGACCGTGTGCCCGTACATTAGGGTAACAGCACATATGTGGTATTGTCGTGTTCGGGAGAAATTGTGTAACAAAATATGGGGTGCAGTTTCTCCTTTAACCCCTTGTAAAGATGAAAAATTTGGGGCTACAGTAACATTTTATTACGAAAAAAGTAATTTTTCATTTTCACGTCTCAATGGTAAAAAAATCTGTGAGACACCTGTAGGGTCAAAGAGCTCACTATACCCCTTGATAAATTCCTTGAAGGGTCTAGTTTCCAAAATGGGGTCACATTTTGGGGGTTTCCACTATTTTGGCACCTTGGGAGCTCTGCAAATGGGACATGGTGCCTGCAAACTATTTTATCAAAATCTGGCCTACAAAATCCAATTAGCGCTCCATCTGTTCTGAGAGCGACCGTGTGCCCGTACATTAGGGTAACAGCACATATGTGGTATTGTCGTGTTCGGGAGAAATTGTGTAACAAAATATGGGGTGCAGTTTCTCCTTTAACCCCTTGTAAAGATGAAAAATTTGGGGCTACAGTAACATTTTATTACGAAAAAAGTAATTTTTCATTTTCACGTCTCAATGGTAAAAAAATCTGTGAGACACCTGTAGGGTCAAAGAGCTCACTATACCCCTTGATAAATTCCTTGAAGGGTCTAGTTTCCAAAATGGGGTCACATTTTGGGGGTTTCCACTATTTTGGCACCTTGGGAGCTCTGCAAATGGGACATGGTGCCTGCAAACTATTTTATCAAAATCTGGCCTACAAAATCCAATTAGCGCTCCATCTGTTCTGAGAGCGACCGTGTGCCCGTACATTAGGGTAACAGCACATATGTGGTATTGTCGTGTTCGGGAGAAATTGTGTAACAAAATATGGGGTGCAGTTTCTCCTTTAACCCCTTGTAAAGATGAAAAATTTGGGGCTACAGTAACATTTTATTACGAAAAAAGTAATTTTTCATTTTCACGTCTCAATGGTAAAAAAATCTGTGAGACACCTGTAGGGTCAAAGAGCTCACTATACCCCTTGATAAATTCCTTGAAGGGTCTAGTTTCCAAAATGGGGTCACATTTTGGGGGTTTCCACTATTTTGGCACCTTGGGAGCTCTGCAAATGGGACATGGTGCCTGCAAACTATTTTATCAAAATCTGGTCTACAAAATCCAATTAGCGCTCCATCCGTTCTGAGAGCGACCGTGTGCCCGTACATTAGGGTAACAGCACATATGTGGTATTGTCGTGTTCGGGAGAAATTGTGCAACAAAATGTGGGGTGCATTTCCACTTTTAACCCTTAGTGTTATGTCAGTCCAGGTAGCTGCAACGGGGCTAAGGGATTGCAGTAGGGAATCTCGCCCTGCACTACTCCCACTAGCTAACCCGGTCCCTGCCTCACGGGTGTAGGTCGGCTGTACTCAGGCTAAGCCTGACCCCGACAGCTCCTCTCTCACTGATACCGTAGGCCTAGAGGGAAGTGGGAGAATGAATGCCCTATAAGATCTCTAGGGACTGGAGACTAAAGGGGGTCACCCCTAACGAACAAGTGAAGCTGCTACTGACAGGGACTGACAAGGGTGTGCGCTGACTAACAACACAAGCAGCACACAGGAAACATGTAGGAAAGGAATTCCCCAAACCAATATGGGAAGGAACCGTACACTAGGAAACAAACACAGGGAAACTGAGTAGGAATCAAAGGATAAGGCAATTCACTCACACAGTCAATTATACACAGAGGGAGGATTGGTGAACACAGAAGGGAAAACACACAAACCAACTTGTTCACCCAAAACCTCCCAAAAACCAACCACGGAACTTCCTCTATCCAAGATAACCACCTACTCCTCCTGCTAAGGCCTAGCTCTGTAAAAGCGACACTCAGCACAGAACCATGGGAGGCATGGGTTTAAATACAGAGTAGAGACCACTCCTCCCAGGTGCAAATGGGAGGACAGACTAATGAACCAGGAAATCAAGCTGCCTACCAACAGTGCGTGCGAGCAAGTCAGAAGGTGTGCACCAATACTCACGACACAAAATACTCCTAACAGGATCCTCCCCTCAAGGAGAAGACTCCGGATTCTCTAGGAGCATCCTTCTTCGGGAACTCCTTGTGGAATTTCTCCACGAGTCTGGGGGCTGACATATCCGACTCCAGAACCCAAGAATTATCTTCAGGACCGTATCCCTTCCATGCCACCAGATACCGTAGCTTCCCCCGAACATATTTGCTATCCAGAACTCGGGATATCTCATACTCCCCGGACTCAGAAACTGGTGGAACTTTAACTGGAGACGTTCCCTTCTTGGCCTTCTTTAACAAGGAGACATGAAACACCCGGTTTATCTTCCACCTTTTAGGTAGTTGCAGCTGCGCCGCCACTTCATTTACCATCTTGATGATCTTAAAAGGACCCACAAACCTGGGACTCAGCTTCTTGCTAGGAACCTTCAACCTGATATTCTTGGTGGACAACCAAACCATCTCACCAGGGAAGAACTGCAACTCCCCTCTCTTCCTATCCGCCTGGACCTTAGCCTGGTGCGACGCCCGCACCAGATTCTCTCGGATACGGGACCATACCCCTTGCAGCTTTTTAGAAAATAGCTCCTCCTCCGGAACTGGGGACGCAATGGAAGAAAATACTCCGAAAACAGGATGTCTACCACCGGAGCAAAAAAAAGGTGTGGTACCTGTGGCGTTGGAATCATGGTTGTTTAAGGAAAATTCTGCCAGGGGAAGAAAGTCAGCCCAATTATTCTGATTCTCTCGAACAAAACACCTCAAAAACTGTTCCACATCCTGATTCTTCCTCTCTGTTTGCCCGTTAGACTCCGGGTGAAACCCGGAGGAAAACGACAGTGTAACTCCCAACCTGCTGCAAAAAGCCCGCCAGAATTTAGCCACAAATTGCGGACCCCTGTCCGAAACGATCTCCTCAGGAAGACCATGCAACCTTACAATTTCTTTAATAAATGACCCTGATAGTGTCTTGGCACATGGCAGCCTGGAAAACGGGATCAAATGGCACATTTTCGTGAAGCGGTCAACAACTACCCAAATGACCGTGAAACCCTTAGACACTGGAAGGCCCGTGATGAAATCCATAGACAGATGAGTCCAAGGTGCCTTAGGAGGTTCTAACGGATGTAGAAGACCGTGGGGACGGGTATGCGACGCCTTGGCTCTTGCACAGACCGAACAATTTTGAACAAACTGCAAGACATCCTTACTCCACCCTGGCCACCAAAAATTCCTAGACACCAATCTCATGGTCTCTGAAACCCCCGGGTGACCAGCAAGAACCGACTCGTGACACTCCCTCAGTAGACTTTGTCGGAGAGTAGTTGGGACAAACAGCTTGTTTCTAGGTATCTTGGAAGGTGCAGCGTGTTGCGCTTCGATCAAGGCTTTCTCCAATTTCGTGCCCAATACTGCTACCACCACTCCATCCCCAAGAATAGTGGCCGGCGCCTCTCGTTCCTCCTCAGTCGACATATACCGGGATAAAGCATCAGCCTTAACATTCTTTGAACCCGGCACATAAGTCACGGTAAAATGGAACCGCGCAAAAAATAGAGCCCATCTGGCCTGCCGTGCATTTAATCTCTTCGCCGACCCAAGATAAACCAAATTCTTGTGATCGGTAAATACCTGGACTGGCCTTCTGGCCCCCTCCAGGAAATGACGCCAATGTTCGAACGCAAGTTTTATTGCCAGTAGTTCTCTATCTCCGATGTCATAATTCCGTTCAGAGGCAGAGAATTTCTTAGAAAAGAAGGCACAGGGATGCGTACCCTCCTCGAACTCCTGAGAAAGTACTGCACCCACCCCCACCGAGGAGGCATCCACCTCCACTCGGAAGGCCAACCTCTCATCCGGCTGTCTCAAAATGGGAGCGGAGGAGAATCGCTTCTTCAATTCTTCAAACGCGGCTAGCGCCTCTGGCGACCACTTAGCACAGTCAGCCCCCTTCTTAGTCAAGTCCGAGATGGGTTTCACAACCTCAGAAAATCCCTTAATAAACTGGCGATAATAGTTGGAGAATCCCAAGAACCGTTGGACCGCCTTTAGGTTCTCAGGTCGCGGCCACTCCAAGACTGCCCTGACCTTCTCAGGATCCATCTCAAACCCCTTGTCCGATAGGATATAGCCAAGGAAACATAATTTATTGACCGCGAACACACATTTCTCCAGCTTAGCACTTAATTGGTTAACCCTCAGGAGATTTAAAACCTCTCTCACTCTCTCCCAATGAGTCTCCAAATCCGGGGTGTAAATGAGTATATCGTCCAGATAGACCACAACCCCCCTCCCTATGACGGCACTTAGTACATCATTAATAAAATTCTGAAAAAACGCGGGCGCATTGGTTAGACCGAAAGGCATCACCAGATTCTCAAAGTGTCCTAGGGGTGTGTTAAACGCTGTTTTCCACTCATCCCCCTTCTTGATTCTCAGCAAGTTATACGCCCCACGTAAATCTATTTTACTAAACCAGCGAGCTCCCGTAATCTGGCTGAAAAGATCCGAGATCAACGGGATGGGATAGGGATTCCGCACCGTGATTTTATTAATCTCCCTAAAATCCAAACAAGGGCGCAACCCTCCATCTTTCTTCTTTACAAAGAAAAACCCCACTGCTACTGGGGACTTAGATGGGCGAATATGCCCCACCTCTAGACTCCCCTCAATATACTCTTTGAGCGCCTCCCTCTCCGGAATAGTGAGATTGTACAACCTTGTCTTGGGTAACACTGCATTAGGTATAAATTTAATCGAGCAATCATAGGTGCGATGTGGTGGTAATGTCTTGGCTGCCCTTTCCTCAAAGACCTCCCTGAACTCACATATTTCTTGAGGCAAATTATCTATAGACAAAGACATCACGGATATGGGCAGACATCGACCATTACACCCCTGCCCCCAAGAAACTACTGTCTCGGTCTCCCAGTTGATAATAGGGTTATGCTGCTTCAGCCAGGGCCACCCCAACACTACTTGTGCTGGTAATTTAGACAACAAGAACAAGTCAATCTCTTCCCTGTGGCCACCCACAATAAACTCCAGACCCTCCACCTGTTTGGAGATGACAGATTGCTGTAGAGGGGTCTTATCAATAGCCCACACCGGTATCTGAGACTTCAAGACCAAAGGACTCACCCTTAGTTGCTCGCAAAACTCTGAGTCAATAAGGTTGACTGCCGAACCACAATCAACCAAAATCCGGCACTTCTGCCCATTTACCCATCCATCAAGGGTCAACCCGGCAGTCTGAGTACAGGAAATATGCACACCTCCCTCCTTAGTAGGTTTTCTCCCCTTACTCTCAATAGACCTGGGGTTATTACCCTCCTTGGCGAACCATTCTCTGGAGGGGCATACCCTTGCTAAATGTCCCAACTCTCTGTACCTCAGAACCGGAGGAAAACGGCCGTAGCCGGAAATACAAAAGACAGTCCTTTTGAAACCGGAAAAAATCTGACCTCTTACCTCGGAAGGGTTCAGGTAAGCTGACTTTTGGCTCCAGAGGCCGACCCACAGGGGCGCTACTCACCTGCCTCTGTATGCCCTCCACCTGAGAGGCTGTGTGTTGAGCCAACTGCTGTACTTGAGATACGCCAGAAGCTTGGATGGCATCCATTCGTAGCTTGATCCCCTCCATCTCAGTGGAGATCTGCTGCACCGCCTGGTACAACTGTTTCAGGTCCGTCATAATGCAAACGAACCTTTCCTTTTTTTTTTTTTTTTTTTTTTTTTACCGGCTGAGTGTACTGTTATGTCAGTCCAGGTAGCTGCAACGGGGCTAAGGGATTGCAGTAGGGAATCTCGCCCTGCACTACTCCCACTAGCTAACCCGGTCCCTGCCTCACGGGTGTAGGTCGGCTGTACTCAGGCTAAGCCTGACCCCGACAGCTCCTCTCTCACTGATACCGTAGGCCTAGAGGGAAGTGGGAGAATGAATGCCCTATAAGATCTCTAGGGACTGGAGACTAAAGGGGGTCACCCCTAACGAACAAGTGAAGCTGCTACTGACAGGGACTGACAAGGGTGTGCGCTGACTAACAACACAAGCAGCACACAGGAAACATGTAGGAAAGGAATTCCCCAAACCAATATGGGAAGGAACCGTACACTAGGAAACAAACACAGGGAAACTGAGTAGGAATCAAAGGATAAGGCAATTCACTCACACAGTCAATTATACACAGAGGGAGGATTGGTGAACACAGAAGGGAAAACACACAAACCAACTTGTTCACCCAAAACCTCCCAAAAACCAACCACGGAACTTCCTCTATCCAAGATAACCACCTACTCCTCCTGCTAAGGCCTAGCTCTGTAAAAGCGACACTCAGCACAGAACCATGGGAGGCATGGGTTTAAATACAGAGTAGAGACCACTCCTCCCAGGTGCAAATGGGAGGACAGACTAATGAACCAGGAAATCAAGCTGCCTACCAACAGTGCGTGCGAGCAAGTCAGAAGGTGTGCACCAATACCCACGACACAAAATACTCCTAACACTTAGTAAATGTGTAAATTCTAGGGCTAAATGAATATATTAGTGATAGAAATTGAAAAATGTAAATTTGACCTCCATTTTGTTTTAATTGCTGTGAAATGCTGAAAGGGTTAAAAAACTTTCTACCTGCTGTTTTGGATTCTTTCAGGAGTGCAGTTTTTAGAATGGGGTGACTTATGGGGGGTTTTATTACAGAGGCCTTTCAAGTTCCCTTCTGAACTGAACTGGTCCCTTGAAAATTGTGTTTTGGAAATATTCTTGAAAATTTGGAAAATTACTGCTTGACTTGTAAGCCTTATAATATCTGAAAAAATTTAAAGAGTGATTAAAATTTGATTGCAACATAAATGAAAGACATGGTTAATTAGATTTATGAAAAAATTTGGTTGGTATGACTCTCTATTTGGAAGACTTGCAATTTCAAAGTTTGAAAACTGCATTTTTTTCGAAATTTTCGCCAAATTTCATATTTTTTAATAATCAAAGACATAACATACCGACCAAAATTTACTATTGACATGAAGTACAATGTGTTACGAAAAAACAATTTCAGAATCACTTGTCTATGTTAAAGCGTCTCAAAGTTATTGCCATTTAAAGTGACACATGTCAGTTTTGAAAAAAAAGGCCTGGTCTTTAACATACTTTTGGGCCTGGTCCTTAACCGGTTAATAGCCCTGTCTCCATTGATTCTGGGACAGTTGGATTTTTTTTTATGTAGCCCCCACCTTTTCCAAGAAATCAATTCTGATGCTTTTGGGGCCTGATTTGCTGTTTAGGCTTTGTACAGTCAGGAGGGTAGTGTCAGGCGGAAGCAAACAAAGGGTGTGATTCTGATTGGAGCTCCGAATCACACCCCCTGTCTGACAGTGCCCTTCTGACATTAACGGAGCTTAAATAGCACATCTGGTACCAAGACTAACTGTGCTTGTTGCTCAAGAGTGGTGGGGGCTAGAGAGAAAATTCTGTGCAAGAATCAGTGAAGTGGTGCCTATTAACAGATACTAAAATTTTTTATCTGTTGGAGGTGGTGAGAGGTCCTCTTTAAGGCTGTATTAGACAATCTGATTTCCCTCTGATTAAGGAGAAATGCGTTGATCAGCACTCATTTGCATTGGTCTAATTATACAAGCTGATACAAACTGTATAGGGAAGAACAATCTCTGCTGTGAGTGCTCGACTGCATGGCCTTTCGGCAGCACTGCTCTGATGACACAAGGCAATGTGCTACTGCCAATCGCCATTTTTTAATCAGCTTAAAATATGTGATCATCCAGCGCTCATTGATCAGCTGATCGTCAGCATTATTAGACAGGCAGATATTGATAACCAGCATTCCTAGGAGCACTTGGAGCCAACAATTGCCCTGAATATCAGTGCTTCTAATACGGCCTTTAGACACAGTCATGCAGTCAAGTGGGCGGTCCTATTGGTGTTTCATGTATGACTATGCAGACAGAAGTAGCTTGCAATCACTGATAGGACTGCCTATCAGTAGGAACTAGATGACTGTTCTGAAGCCCAGAATGAGCAGAGATATCATTGAATATATTGCAAGGTATGCTGAATTGTTTTCCCCAAACCTATATCAGTCTGTTCAGCTCTTAGTGCTCTATAACATGCCAACTGTAGATTAGACTGAATATTCAAGGTGATAGATTTACTTTAAATGTTAACTGTATTGCAAGTTACAGCAACTTAATTGTTGTCATGCAAATTAGTGGCAGGACAATCTATATGGGACATAGTAGGGCATATTACTCATACTACATCACTAGTGTACACCATTATGGAATTGCATCTAATTTAGCATATGCTATTGAGCAGTACAGAACAGTTCAGCATCCAACTTGGAAACCATTCTAATCAGGTGCAGTGTGTTTGTTTTCTGCTATAAAAGGTATAAGATTAGATGGGAGGTCACAAATATGATTCAATAGTTTATATTTTTCAATTTTCCCTTAAGTATATACAATTCACTATGCCCTTATGTATTACATTAGCAAAGAAAACAACTTGAGAACAGTACATAAAGTACTAGCCCTCCAGCAGAAGGAAAATGCAAGACAGCTGGTTTTATAAAAGAAATGTCCAGAACAGAACAGTCTGTTTAATTTCTGCTAAATATGGATGAAAAGCTTTACTGCCTGCACAATACAGGCGGCAAATCAGAGGACCAAACTTCACACCGCCTGATGTTTGCATTGCATGTAGGTTCACGTCCTTATTACTATACATTAGATCTGTATTAAGAGTACTTAAATGTCAGTAACATGAAAAATACTAAAGATGGTACTAAAATCTGTAGCCGCACGCTTTTCTCCACGGAAAGGCATTCACATCTAAGGAGCCACACGGTGGCTCAGTGGTTAGCACTGCAGCGCTGGAGGCCTGGTGTTCAAATCCCACCAAGGGCTAAAAAAAAACATCTGCAAGGAGTTTATATGTTCTCTCCATGTTTGCGTGGATTTCCATCCCATATTCCAAAGACATACTGATAGGGAAAAATGTACATTGTGAGTTCTATGTGGGGCTCACAATCTACATAAAAAGGAAAGACATTCACATCTAAAAATGTTAAAAAGACATTTGTAAGGAACTAACATTATTATTATTATTATTATTATTATTATTATCAAAATCACAGAAATTAATTGCAAGCTGAACATACACTAAGAAATGCAGGTACTTCATTGGTTCTAGAGGAATAAGATGCTGCCAGACACCACAGAAGGATCGGGCATGTAGAAATGTTCACTTCAATATCTGCTATAGCAGGAGAATCAGAACACATCTATAAATGCTAGCTAGTTGACCTTTATGTACCTTAGGAAGCCTACATTTTAAATACTACAGGTCAAAATGTGAAAAAGTATCACTTCCGTTAGGTTTACACTAATGTTTGGCTTCCCGTTCTTCGGGTCTGCTTGTGGACGTGAAGAACAGAAACCTAATCTGCTTAAAAAGCAGTTACCCATGGAAACCCATGGTCTAAAATAGGGCCCACCCGAAATATGCGGAGAGAAAAAGTCCTTGCCTTTTCCTCTCTGCATTTTTCACGTGGATCGGAGAATGGAAACCCCAAACGTAAAGCAGCCGCAGTTGTAAACCTAGCCTATGCAAAACTATCTGAAATTCCTGCACCCGTATGTAATATTTACAACAGGTTTCTTATTTCATAGTTTGGGCTCCTCAATGGCTATGCCTGTACCCCTATATTTAGGCTCCTAAGTGTATATCAACATGATGGTAAATGTGGATATGGCAGACAACAACAATAGGGCTCTGAAAGTCCCAGAACAGACACATTTATAGTAAACAGGAAAGGTGTATTAATGTATTTCCCCCTTCAGTAATCTGAGGCTGACCCTAATTTAGGCTGCAGATTTGTGGTTTGCGTTGGTGTTGTCTCACATTATGATAAGCCACTTTGTCATTCACTGCAGCTAATCCTTAATTTTCTGCTCATAATAAGTAACCTGACAATTACTTTAGCCTCACATTTAATTTACCATGAAGAATTTTAGATGTGTGTGAACAGGGTGGTGGGAACCCCATTGGCATGCATGTCATGAGAATTGTATTCAATTTTGGTGCAGAGTCGAGATGAGCGAGTAGTATTCGATCGAATACCTCCCCGCCATAGGTATGCGTGTAAGCGGCCGAACACAAAGGGATTAAGCGCATCGAATATTCAATGTGTTTAACCCCTTGGTATTCGGCCGCTTACACGCATACCTATGGCAGCGAGGTATTCGATCGAATACTACTCACTCATCTCTAGTGCAGAATATAGAACAGTTGCTGAAATCCATTTGAAAAATTCTCCTTGTAAGCATATCTCAGTGGTTAGCACTGTAACCTTACAGTACTGGAGTCCAAGGTTCGAATCCAAGCAAGGATAACATCTACACAGAGATTGTATGTTCTCCCTGTGTTTGCATGAATTTCCTCTCATACTCCAAAGACATACTGATAGTGTTGACAATATCCGTAAAGCACTTTAGAATATGATGGCGCTATATAAGTAAGCAAAATAAATAATATCCATAGGCTGGTATCTGCCCAATCTTTGTTTTGCTGAACCAAATTCAGGACGTTAGTTCACTTGAGCTGCAAACTCAGTCTGGCCGATATATGGGCCGAGTTTCCTGGCCTGAACTCTCGACCATGAAAAGCTAGCCTTGTAGTGATAGTGTGTTTATTTCTTGATATGGAAAATACTAAATAGCCCAAGGCAACTAATTTTCTTTTAGAAACTTCTTCACCCAAATCAAAGATTCAGTTCTTTCTAGTTCATTGACCTAACTTCTATTTAAACAACCGTATCAAGTAGGAGGGGCTTATTGGACTCATCTTCAGAACCCTACACATGGGGCAGATGCCCTGCCAGCCCCTCCTGGTTATCCTATTTCTTTGAGAAATAGAACGGGTTATAGGCAATGCAGAATAATTACATTGCTGCCCTAATCTTTATTCCTGAAGAAATATATGTCATGTTGGATGCATATGAGCCATTTGGTATCATGCCGTTCTGGCCTTGTGAAGGAAGAGCGTAGTAATCGGGGAGGCAATCACAGACTTGGTTATTGAGGGAAAACAAATCTAACGGTCTGGCTTCATTACATTAACAAGGAGCAGTCCATTGCACAGGCTGTTCAAGCTTGTTTAGAAGCAGTACTGAAAGCTTGGCTTATCTAATGTCTGCATGCCCCACCTAGGTAAAGTGCAGCATTAATCACACACAAGACGACAGTAATTTGGACAGCAGGAAAGGGAACAGCATGGCGCTGCTTTATCCTCGGACTGTTGTCAGGAGCAGGCCAGCAGCTGGCTGAAAATAAACTGATTATGGCTTAAATAATATGTGCTGCGACCGACTATTTACAATATATATCTATTACCTGCGGACGAAAAACTGCTCTGCTGGGAGAGAATAGCCTAAAGGCCACGCCAGCTCTAAAATCGCGTTTTAGTCTTATTTAACTCATTTATATACTACATTGTTTTACTCCCAAGTTCCCGATTTTCTATCATAGTTCTATTATAGTTCTGACAAATGACATTTAGTGCCCACACAAGACATGTTAAATAGTGCTTTGGGAAAGTATTTGCCCTTTTTACTGTTATTGCATATTTGTCACATTGAAAAGTTCACAATTTTTAAGTAACATGTAATAATAGAATTTTTATTTTCTCTTCCAAAATGTTCTTTGATCATGGTACAGTATGTTGTGAATTCTCATTTTGATCGTGGTATAGTATGTGACAAGTGAGAAGGGATAAAATGGTGTCACAAGGCAGAGCAGTAAATATATACAGTGGAACCTCGACATACGAGTTTAATCCGTTCCAGACCCGAGCTCGTAAGTCGAGCTACTCGTATCTCGAACGGAGTTTTCCCATAGAAAATAATGTAAATAAATCTAATTGGTTCTAGCCCTCTAAAAAGTCCAAAAATTAGCCAAAATGCTGAAGAAAAACACATTTTTAATTAAATGTACAAGGTACAGTACAGTACAAGTGTGGCTAACGGAGTGAGGGGGAGGAAGGAGGAAGGACGAGGGGAGGAAGGACGAGCGAGGGGGAGGAAGGACGAGGGGAGGAAGGACGAGGGGAGGAAGGACGAGCGAGGGGGAGGAAGGACAAGTTGACTGCACAGGACAAAGGGAGCGTTCACACTAGCGTCGGTGTCCGACAGCTAGTGTCCGATGCTAATGTCCGCACAAGATTTTGCACGGACATTAGCAGTGGACACTGACCCTAGTGTGAACGCTCCCTTTGTCCTGTGCAGTCAACTCGTCCTTCCTCCCCCTCGCTCCCTTAGGCTACGTAAACAACACTTTCTTAAACTGTCAACAAAACAACAGTTGCCTACAAATGACAATAAAATTGTAGAAATATTGAATGTACACTTTCCTAACTTTAAAACTTTTAAAGGCAGCATTCACATAGCCTCTCAGGCTATGATTAAGAGACTTAGTGTCTTGAAACGCGTCAGCCAGACATGTAACAACTAGCGTTTTTTTAACCACGTTTATGTTTTTCTCACTTTTTCACTTGTTTGTCATGGTTCCTGTACCATATTTTTAATGTGAAGAAATAAAGGACATTTTTTAGTCTGAACAAGAGCTGCGGATCTCATCTATACATATATTTGTAAAAAGAAGACATTCCATCTTCCATATAGGTTTAGTAATGAAGAACCTTCTCAGGCACCGTATACAGTGGGACTTGGATTTTATTGTTATCAGTGATGTTCTGTACAACTTGTTGGAAATTTTATTTTATTTTTTTAAACTTTAGATTAATACTTTAAAGCATTGGTTCTCAACCTTTTCAAGAGGAGTACCCCCTAGTCATAAAATGCCCCAACTAAGTACCCCTAAAGTAGCAATCACTTCTAAATGTTATTAAAATAAGGTTTCATTTGGAGGTTTAGTTAACAATTATATAATGGCTCCCTATGTTTCCCCTCACTCAGCAAAATGGCCGCTTCAGTGCCCCACATGTAATATAATGGTCTCAACAATGCCCCATATGCAATATAATGAACTCCAAATGTAAAATACTGACCCCATAGTGCACCCCACACATAACAAAATGGCTCCAACACTACCCCCCATATATAATATAATGGCTATCATGCTCAGTTATGTTTAAACAATAAGTGGTAAGCTATATTGATTACTTACCACCAGGGCAAATTATGGGTACCTTGGACTTCGGGCTGTTCAGAAAGTGTTCTCCCCTCATTCAAGTCAAAGATACCTATGAGGAATAATGTCCAATATTGGACTCCTCACACAGATTTTTTTTTTTCTTTTTTTTTTTTTTTACATTTTTTAAAATTTTATTTTTAGACTCCCTAAGGGTCTTGAAACTAAGCACTAATACAATTTATTGTGATGATAAAATACCGGCAGCTCTATTACAGGCTGCATAGAGCAGTGTGCAATAGAACTACAGTATATGCCAGACAGGAATGATCCATGGAGCATAGCCAGATGTAGATACGTCCAGAAATTGGATGATAATTTTTGGCCAAGAACAGTCTTAAAAAATTGGACAACCCCTTTAACTTTTAAATCAGACAGGGGCAGTGAAAAAAACCCTCACTTTTTCCAAATGCTCTAGTGTCCGCCCAGTGCAGTCAGGTCCTTCTGAATCGTGCTGAAGACACTGATTGGCCAATTAGTGCCCTCAGTAAGAGACCTGTGATGTCACAGGTAGAGACATTGCATGTCATTTGCTAACTGGCCTCAGCAGTCGCATGACTACTGAGGCCAATCACCTTCATCAGCAGAACTCCGGAAGAGACCCATTCAACAGAAGGATTGGAACTCAGGGAGTGTTGAGTATGAATTTATTTAATTTTTTTCAATGCCTCCAGCTGATTTAAAAGTTAAATGGGTTGTCCATTTTTGCCTGGGTAACCCCTTTAAGTGAGTGTACAGAGATATTTCCACTCCAGCTACGCTACACCATCCAAGTGGACTTGAGAAGTTATTTGTAACCTGTGTATACAAGTAACAAATAGGCTAAAGTAAAATTGCTGAGAGCTACTGCCTGTTATCTACTGTAACGCCATTACATCTTCTGATTCTTCCTGCTCTAACCTGCTCCATCAAGAGCATTCTGAGGTCACCAGAGAAACATTCTGGTGTGCCCCAACATTTACATAGCCCTTCTCCTACTGCACCACTCTGGCCCTGTGGAGGTTTGCTGGTAAGACAAGAGTCTCCGCTGTGACCAGAGATCGCCATTAGGCAGCAGGTCCTGGGGTAATGCACTAGTGGTATTTAACACACAACAGGAAATGGTGTTTTTAGCAAAACTCTATGTATAAAACCAGCTATATGAGAATAAACAAACATGACACTTCATATCGTAGGAATGCAAATAGTTAACCTTATTTAGTTCTAATAACTAAATCTGATGATTATAATCTGTAAATGATAAGAAAGTTGCTGGAAATAATTACAGCTGATAGATGAAGGCTACATGTGGCTGAATCTGACATCTTCTGTAAGCCTCTTACCAAGTGCAAATCTGAAGAACGTGATTATTAGTAGTCACATCAAGGACAGATGCCGCATCTCCTTATAGAATACAACTTTAGTAATTATAGCTTTCATAGGGAATATGTCTTTTCATAAAATTGCTGGCTTAAAATATCAGGTTAATTTCCTATGAAATATATAACAACATATGTATACAGTACATCTGACTGAAAGCTGCCTTTAGAGGTTCTGTACTATTAAGGAATCTTCAGCTTGCAGAATTGTTATTCCCAGTCAATTAAAAAACCTCATCTGACCTGCTTGTGATTGATATCTTTTGGGACATGTTCGCAGATTTGTTTAAGAAATTTCTGTAACTGAAACTGTATCCTATATCTATGAATTAGTTCTGCAACATATGCATTGATTTTTCTAAACCCCTCCTGACGAATGGAACAGCCGTAGATATCCGTGCAAAAATCTGCCATGGAAGTAATGTCATGTTCACACTATACAATTTGGTACAATTTTCAGTGAGTTTTTCTATGTATCTGACCTACATCAAGTTTGTTGCATTACCTAAGTGCCAGTGTAAATATGAAAATACATAGAAGAGCCATATTCTGTAAAACTTGCTTCAGCTGTGGCAGATGGCACGTGCCGAAATAACATTCACACAAATGTCAAGACTTAAGGCAACTGAGCAGAACACTAACTCCGCCAGCTTACCTTCTTCCCGTAGTACATCCTGATGCCATCTCTTATCCAGGTAAACAGTACACATGTTGTCCACATGATCTAAGGCCGAGTTCACATCAGTGTTCGGGTTTCTGTTTGGGGAGTCTGCTTGGGGACCCCACGAATGGGAACCTATATGCATTAAAAAGCATCTTACCTAAGAAACCACAAGAACCCCATAGACTATAAGGTCTATGCAAGCAGCACTTTACTTGCTGCATGTTTCATACAGAAACCAAGCAAAAATCACACGGACCTCATTATAGTCTTTGGGGTCCATGTGGTTTCTTAGATAACCACTTTTTAATGCGTATAGGTTTCCTTTCGGGGGGGGGGGGGGGGGTCCCCAAGTGGGCTCCCCAAACGGAAACCTGAACGCTGATGTAAACTGGGCCTAATAGAAAATGATCAGGTCACCTTCTTCATTGCCCCAAGGTCCAGTGCTATACTCAATTATCCATTGTAGGAACTTTCAGAAGTGGTCAGGGGTCAGCATGGACACTTTGGTCTACAAGTTATGATGCACTGTGCATTCTGACATCTTTCTGTCATAGCCAACTTTAACTTTTTAACTTTTTTTTAATTCTTCTGTAGAATCAAACCAGGATAGGCTAGTTTTCCATACTACAGGCACAAATAAACCTTGGACCCACATGACCACATCAACAGTTTTCCTTCCTTGGACTACTTTTGGTACATTACAGTACTAACCAATGCATACTGGGAACTCCAAATACCTGCCATTTTAGTCCTGTTCGTCTAGTCATCACAATACGGTCAAAGTCACCCCAAACCTTTTGCTTGACCATTTATCCTGACACTGACTGTTGGCAGCAAAGCTTCCATGTTTGTTGATTACCATAGTATGTATTTACAGGTGTCTGAATGGTGTTAGTAATACAGAGTTCTGATATAGGGTTAAATAACTGATATAATCTCATATAAACATGTAGCTTATAGTACTGCTAATATATGTTTGGGGACAGAAGAGTATTTGTGTATAATGATGATTACAAGTATTTGTGGGTTTGCTTTTTGTTTATACCTGGATATCCCTTTTTGGCCGGGCCTATGCTGTGAAAACGCTGCATTTTATAGTACCTGCAAAGTGGTTGGGATTCTGGCTAATTCCATCACACATTGCAAAAAAACACTGCTTACATTTGTGAAAACAGCAGCATGTCAATTACACCTATTGAAAAACTGCAATTTTCTGTATAAGTATAATAGGGGCATAAAGCCCCTCGAGGAAAGCTCTGCAGACTTTGTGTGAAAAACGCTGTGGAAAAGACCGCAGTAGAAATGCATTTTGAATTTTTTTTTCTGATGCGTTTTTTCACAGATAGTCTGCAGAGTTTTCCACTTTTTTATGCAGCTGTTTGTTGCACAGCGACCTGGCCTAAGGGTGTGTCCACACTGAGTTTTTTTTGGAGCTGATTTTAAGGCAGATTCTGCTTCAAAATCTGCTTAAAAATGTACAAAGTCTTCCTCTCATTTATTTCATGGTAGGCAATGGCAGATATATATTTTTTTTCACCTAGCAGAAAAAAACATGCTGCTCTATATTTAGGTAGATTGTACCTGAAACTCCCATTAACTTAAATGTGAGACAGAAAAAACTTTGAATAGTATTTTGAGGCAGTTTTTGCAAAAGCTACCAGAGGTTTTAGGCTGGGTTTCCACGGGATTTTTTGGTCAGAATTTTGATGTGGAATCCCTGTCAAAATCTGTCTCAAAAAACCCACCTCCAATTGAATTCAATGGGTTCCTTTTTCTGTGAGTGGTTTGTTCCCGCTCACAGAAAAGAGAAGTGACACACCTTTTCTTCAGGCGGATTCCGCGGCTAATTCAGCCGCGGATGTCCGTGGCGTGACACTCCCTCCCGACTAGGCCCATTCATTTGGGCCTAATCCGGAGCAGAATGCTGCGACTGGATGCCGGTGCACTATATGCACTGCACCGGCATCCAGTCGCGGCTAGCCATTTTTTGGACCGGATTCTGAGGTGATCTCCGCCTCAAAATCTGTTCCAAAAAACCCCCATCTGAACTTGGCCTTAGGAAACAGAACCCTGGGTTCTAGGCAAGAAACATCTCACAAAATCTGCTTCAAAAACCTGAAGCAAATTTTTTCCGCATGACAAAAAACTCAGTGTGAACATAACAGATAACTACTGCAACCGCTACTAGAGGGCGTATGGGAACGCAGCACACGCATTTGTTATTGAATTCAATGTATAGCTTTGGTGGTAGATGTGGATAGCAAGCATTTTATTTGTTGCATTTATTCTATATTCTATATTTAATCCAATGTCTATGCAAATAATTAGGCAGTCTGCATCAGAAAAATAATGTTCACTATAAAGATTTATAAGGAAATTAATCAGATTATTACATTTATGCAGTGAAAATACCTGAAAAACCAAAATGAGTGGCCATATACTGCAACACAAATGTCCTGATACACAAGGTTACACTTCATTAGAGTACACATCTATGTTCTGATATACTAAGCATTTGAACTATAAGTTGCATTTGGTGCTATTTTATTACGATTTCCTTGAATTATTTCTATAACTTATAACACTCCACAGTTGTGTACAAAAATGTTTTTTGAAAAGATTTTCTGAAATCAGTTCTGAAGCCTGAGCTATCCATGTATGAACCCAAGCCAGTTTCATCATTCAGCCAGCTTCCATGCTAGTCAAGTCATTTAATAGAAGCTAATCCAATAAGGCTTGTAGTTATCTAGCAACAACCTGTGCATTGACTTCAGTCTCTAGCATCATTTCCATTAACGTCAATCAATGGCATTTATTGATAGATCAGTTCTTTTCAGCTTTGCAAAACCTGGTCTCCAAGCTTCTGTTACCTCCATGTGATGAAATTACATTCAACTCCTAAGGGGGCGTTCACACTACCATCTGTGTCCGACATGTCGGGTTTTTCTGTCCGCTTGAAAAGTCGGACATCTTTACATGCGGACAGTGAAGGAAGGGCACGGAGTGCAAAAGAACACACCCGATCGCCATTTAAATAAATGACAGGTGTCACGGACACAGCTAGTGTCCGCTCCTAATGTCCGTGCCAGAGTTTGAGCGGACACTAGGAGCGGACACTACCTGTCGGACACAGACGGTAGTGTGAACGCCCCCTAATTCAGAAATTTTTGGAACTTGTTTTGCAGATTCTCTGACAAATATGCATTTCATTTTGGGTTTGGGTGGTTTCGTTCAAAGATTTGTATTGGGTATATAATAAGTTTGTCATGAAATAGAGTTTAATTTGGCTGCTAATACAGCGCATGACACTGTCAAGGATTTTATAACACTATCTAGCCCATTTCTAGCTCTATAAGGCAAATAGTGCCAAAATTATGTCATATTGATAGCGACATGTATGTCTATGAGAAAATGGATGGTGGGCAGTGGATACAAAAAAGTAGTTTAACCATACACTGACACTTTCCTCTACACTTTAAGGCTAAGGCCTTGGCCCCATGGGTGTTGCGGGAAAAACTGCGGCGGCAACACATCGTGGTTCTTCCCGCAGCATTTTTCAGAGAAAGTCTGCAGGATTTTCTGCCCCTATTATACCTATATGGAAAATGCCAGTGTCTTAGACATAATTGACATGCTGCGATTTGGAAAATGCAGTTTTTTTGCTGCAATGTGTGGATGGAATTAGCCAGAATCCCATCCACTTTACTGGTAATGGTAAAGCACAGTGTTTTTTGCTGTGGCATTTCGGTTTTTTGTAACATGGGGCCCCGGTCTTAGTCTGTTATGGGGGATAGTGCTTACATAAATTTTTTTATACACAAATGGTGGTTATATTGGAAGAGTCAATGGTTTCTATATTAAATATGCCCATTTGGGGACTTGTAAGTAAAACACACTTGTTATTTTGAAGAATTTCAAGTACCATATTTGTGGTTGTCTGCTGAATGAAAAATGATGAAGAAGGAATGGCGTTCCAAAACATAAAATTAGAAAAAATGATGGTAAATTACGTTTTGCAACATTAGGGCCCGTGCACATGGAGTTAACACGAGCACATTTTAGCATAATACACGTGTATAGAATACACATGTAAAAATAACACTCCCATTGACTTCAATGAAATTTTTTACATGTGTAAAAAACGTGTCAAGTTTTTTGGTGCGTATTTTGACGCATTTTTTAAACGTGTAAAAAATTTCATTGAAGTCAATGGGAGTGTTATTTTTACATGTGTATTCTATATACGTGTATTATGCTAAAATGCACTCACGTTAACTCCGTGTGCACGGTCCCTTAGAGGGTGAAGAGGAACGCACTGAAACATGACTCAAGGTCGTACTCACAGCATTACTCTGAGATATGATATCCTCCTGTGACTGACATGAATAAGCTAAGTAATCAAAAACTACAATAAAGTTCTCAGGAGGTAGAACAATCTTTCAGTTATTGGAAGCACTGCCAAGAACAGAAGTAGTGTTACCATCCACATTCTTATTGTTAGTACTTGCAGTTATACTTGGAATGACCCACAAGTGAACAGATGAATCCCTCATTTGGTGTCTGAGCCAGTGTACCCACAGCTCACCCTGCCATAGTGCAGTACACTCATTGCACTTCATACAAGCACTCATCATACAATATACTGGGTGATTTTTTTTTTTTAATATCCACTATGAGGCTAATATGACTTCTAGGTGCAAAGTTAGTGCAAGCAGTATGCTTCCTCCCTGTGCCCTATCTTCTCAATCACACTGCAGGTGCCCCAGTAACCATCTATCATGCCGAGTCTTGCTGCTGCCAAGTGGTCTGCTGCTGTATGGGCACACTTCCTCAGCTAAAAGGATTCTAGTTCATAGGAAAAGCAGATTACTGACAGCACCCTCATGAAAGAAACTGTCAGAGACAAGCACTAGGCAGCAAGTTACAGCTGAAAAATAAACTTACTGTATCTTTATGACATTATAGGAATAAGTTAGGAATAAAATGTATGTAATATATTTATGAAGCTATATAGTTAAGAGAAGAGTCACAAATCACAGTACAACAATACTAATGATAGATCTGACACTGTAAAAAGAAAAACAATAGCTCTATTGTAAAAAAGACCTAACACAAATGATTTGTTTTTCCTTTCTGTCTCAAATTGATTATATGGAACTTAACTATGCTCTAGAGTCTTATAAATCTGTTCTTGTTCTATAAATTGTTATATAAATCTGTAGTTCCATTGCAATGTTGGTGTTATTTTTCCACTAGCAATATATTAGCAGCAATTGTTTTGGGTCATGATAAAATGTCTTTCATTAAGCTTCCAGTATCACAAAATGGCTCTTATCTTATTTGTATAATATGCCATCAGCACTGTCACCATTCCACCTACCATCCATAATTGGCCATGAGGCTGTCAGGGGATACCAGAAGCCCACCTAGGTTACAGAGACCATGTGATCCTCCTCTTCTGCCCTTCTACTTTGCGTTACTTGTTGTGGTTGCCATTCTAGGTTAGGTTCACATGGGAATTTTTTGGACCACTTTTTGACGCGGTGGCCGCCTCAGAATCCGGTCCAAAAAACAACTAGCCACAACTGGATGCCGGTACAGTGCATACACTGCACCAGCATCCATTCACGGCATTCCGCTCTGGATTAGGCCCAAATGAATGGGCCTAGTTGGGAGGGAGTGTTGCGAGGCGGACATCTGTGGTTGAATCGGACGCGGAATCCGCCTGAAGAAAAGGCATGTGGCTTCTTTTTTGTGAGAGTGGCAACAAACCACTCGCGGAAAAAAGAAATGACCATCTCTCATTGATTTCAATGGGAGGCAGTTTTTTGAACCAGATTCTGACGGTGATTCCACATCAATATCCGGCCCAAAAAACCTCGTCTTAACCCAGTCCTAGCTCATCCAGACAAATTGCAAAAGTTTCCATTTTGTTTAAAACTGAAACCTTTGGAAAATTTGGGTCGATTTGCTTCAAATGGATTTGCTCATCTCCCATGATTATTAATGCAAAATCTAAACTAAAGAAATGAATGGAATCTTTTTCCATTTCTATCTATCCCTCCATGAAGATGTGGATAAATTGGCAAAAGCAAAATTTTGTAAATGTTCTGGTTAACTTCTTGTTATTTGAAACAGATCGATTCTCTTACAGTTATATTTTGACAACTTGAAGGAATGAATTTCCAAGTGAATTCTCTGGTGATTCCTCCGTATGAAATATTTCAGTCATTAAACAATAGCTGTAAGGAATGTAAAACTTGTGCAGGAAGTTAGTCTGTCGGATTTTTTTTCTTTAACTCCAGTTACAAGTATGTCTCATTAGTACAAGTGATACAGGGACGTATTACACCACGCATTCCCTGCTAAAAATTCCTTTTTTTCCACCAATGACGCATGCTCCTTTTGTATTTTTTGCAAGCCAAACTTTCAGTGGGAGATGGACAGAGATGGACATCAAGGCAATACTTCATACATAATTTTTTATTTTTCTAAAGTCTACTAACTTACTAGTACCACTTGTTTTTTATTCTATACCAGTCTAGCACTACATGGTCTTCATTATCTACCATACTAGTACTAAAGTCACTTGCTTTTTATTCTATAGAAAACTAGTATTGCTTGTACTTCTTTGTATACTGATCTAGTACCACACATTATTCATTATATACATGTCTAGAACCTATGCTACCGTACTTGTTCATCATTCTATACCAGACTAGTACAACTTGTTCTGCATTAGCTACTGGTCTAGAACCTATGCCACTTGGAATTCATTCTGTACTAGACCAGTGCAGGTTTATGTCATTTGTTTTTCATTCTATAGCAGACTACCACAGCTTGTTCTTAAATCTACACTAGTCTAGAACCTACGCCACTTTATCTTTGTTACATACTGGTTTAGTACCGATGCCACTTGTTGTTCTTTGTAAAACATACTAGTACTATTCATTCTTCATTCTCTACCAGACCACAGGTGAATCCTCTGCAGTACCTCTCATCCAGGTTGGTCCCTAGCTCAGGTGGTCATCTCTTTAGGATCTGCAGTAGCTGCACCGGAGATGAGATTTAAAGGGATCCTATCATTAGAATCCCATTTTTTCTAACTAATACGTAGGAATAGCCTTAAGAAAGGCTATTCTTGTCCTACCTTTAGATGTCTTCTCGGCGCCGCCATTCGGTAGATATTCTGTTTGCAGTGCAGACTGCACCTGCGCGTGGCCATTTTTTTGTGGCCGCTTACTACAGGTATCGTGTAAGCTGGCACAAAAAAATGGCCGCGCGCAGGTGCAGTCCGCTCTGCCCGCTAGCAGAGTCGACTGCGCATGCATAGAAGACTGAAAGCCAGGCGAAAGATGACGCGTAGAGGCTGGTTCCTGAAGAAGATGGATGCGGCGCTGGAGAGTTCTCTCACAGTGCTGCAAGAGAACTCATTTACATAAAGATGAAAAACAGAATATCTATCGAACGGTGTCGCGGAGAAGACATCTAAAGGTAGGAGAAGAATAGCCTTTCTTAAGGCTATTCCGACGTGTTAGAAAAAAAGGGATTCTAATGATAGGATTCCTTTAAACAAATGTCATCCACATGCTGTGACTACAGTGACCTGCACTGCTGGTAATAAAGAAGAACTTTTACCACCACCACTAACCCCAGTTGTTAGTATCTGTTAGTAGGTGCTGCTCCACTAACCGTCCATTAACCGACAGTATAGAATCTAAATAGTATATCAGGCACCAAAACTAACATCACTTATTGCTCTGGATCAGTCTGCTCTGCCTGAGGACTAGGAGATTGAGACCCAGCTTTGGAAGAAGACACACGGAGAGGCCATTCCTAAAGAAGATGGAGGCGGCGCTGGTGAGTTCTCTCACAGCATTGGGGACGCCCCCAGTGCTGTCTGAGCGCTGAGGCCCGCCCGCAGTGCTGCAAGAGAACTCATTTGTATACCGAAGAAAACCGGTATCTGCCTCAGTTTCTGGACCAAAAAACGGGTAGTTGCAACTGGATGCTGAAGCAGTGCACCGGCATCCAGTCGTGTACTCCGCTCCGGATTAGGCCCAAATGAATGGGCCTAGTTAGGAGGAGGGAGTGTCTTCAGGCCAAGTTGCGAGGCAACTCCACCTGAAGAATGAGCATTTCGCTTCTTTTTTCCGGAAGCTAGAACAAATGGCTCCTGGAAAAAAGAACTGACTGGCTCCCATTGAAATCAATGGTAGCTGTCTTTTTGGTTAGGATTTTGAGATGGATTCGGCCTCAAAATTCTGACCGACATACCCAGTGTCAACTCAATACTTATTACCTAACTCTGGCTAGTGCTTTATTGGACTGCTACATTTACATAATGGAAATGGGTCCATTATGAGACAGCCCCCTTAAGCTGTCACTAACATTACAGTCCGGCTTACAAATTCTTCAGAAATATTTTCCACATATTCCACCTTGTTGAATCATATCTGAACTGTAGCTAGATATAGTTAGAGCTATATATATATATATACACAGTCCTATGAAAAAGTTTGGGCACCCCTATTAATCTTAATCATTTTTTGTTCTAAATATTTTGGTGTTTGCAACAGCCATTTCAGTTTGATATATCTAATAACTGATGGACACAGTATAATTTCAGGATTGAAATGAGGTTTATTGTACTAACAGAAAATGTGCAATATGCATTAAACCAAAATTTGACCGGTGCAAAAGTATGGGCACCCTTATCATTTTATTGATTTGAATTCCCCTAACTACTTTTTACTGACTTACTGAAGCACAAAATTGGTTTTGTAACCTCAGTGAGCTTTGAACTTCATAGCCAGATGTATCCAATCATAAGAAAAGGTATTTAAGGTGGCCAATTGCAAGTTGATCTCCTATTTGAATCTCCTCTGAAGAGTGGCATCATGGGCTACTCAAAACAACTCTCAAATGATCTGAAAACAAAGATTGTTCAACATAGTTGTTCAGGGGAAGGATACAAAAAGTTGTCTCAGAGATTTAACCTGTCAGTTTCCACTGTGAGGAACATAGTAAGGAAATGGAAGATCACAGGGACAGTTCTTGTTAAGCCCAGAAGTGGCAGGCCAAGAAAAATATCAGAAAGGCAGAGAAGAAGAATGGTGAGAACAGTCAAGGACAATCCACAGACCACCTCCAAAGAGCTGCAGCATCATCTTGCTGCAGATGGTGTCACTGTGCATCGGTCAACTATACAGCGCACTTTGCACAAATAGAAGCTGTATGGGAGAGTGATGAGAAAGAAGCCGTTTCTGCACGTACGCCACAAATAGAGTTGCCTGAGGTATGAAAAAGCACATTTGGACAAGGCAGCTTCATTTTGGAAACAAAAATTGAGTTGTTTGGTTATAAAAAAAGGCGTTATGCATGGCGTCCAAAAAGAAACAGCATTCCAAGAAAAACACATGCTACCCACTGTAAAATTTGGTGGAGGTTCCATCATGCTTTGGGGCTTTATGGCCAATGCCGGCATCGGGAATCTTGTTAAAGTTGAGAGTCGCATGGATTCCACTCAGTATCAGCAGATTCTTGAGAATAATGTTCAAGAATCAGTGACGAAGTTGAAGTTACGCCGGGGATGGATATTTCAGCAAGACAATGATCCAAAACACCGCTCCAAATCCTCAGGCATTCATGCAGAGGAACAATTACAATGTTCTGGAATGGCCATCCCAGTCCCCAGACCTGAATATCATTGAACATCTGTGGGATGATTTAAAGCGGGCTGTCCATGCTCGGCGACCATCTAACTTAACTGAACTTGAATTGTTTGTCCAAAATACCTTTATCCAGGATCCAGGAACTGATTAAAAGCTACAGGAAGCGACTAGAGGCTGTTATCTTTGCAAAAGGAGGATCTACTAAATATTAATGTCACTTTTCTGTTGAGGTGCCCATACTTTTGCACCAGTCAAAGTTTGGTTTAATGCATATTGCTCATTTTCTGTTAGTACAATAAACCTCATTTCAATCCTGAAATATTACTGTGTCCATCAGTTATTAGATATATCAAACTGAAATGGCTGTTATAAACACCAAAATATTTAGAACTAAAAATGATTAAGATTAATAGGGGTGCCCAAACTTTTTCATAGGACTGTATATATATATATATATATATATATATATATATATATATATATATATATACATACACACATATCTGGGTCATTTAACAGCTAGATTTCTCCATAAATAAGGTAAGGTAAGGTGGAGAGTCGCCAAGCAATGTGTTATTATTACATAAATGGCTATATAACAATGGCAGGTATGCCACAAACTGTGCAGTAGAGATGAGCGAACACTAAAATGTTCGAGGTTCGAAATTCGATTCGAACAGCCGCTCAATGTTTGTGTGTTCGAACGGGATTCGAACCCCATTATAGTCTATGGGGAACAGATACTCGTTAAGGGGGAAACCCAAATCCGTGTCTGGAGGGTCACCAAGTCCACTATGACACCCCAGGAAATGATGCCAACACCTCTGGAATGACACTGGGACAGCAGGGGAAGCATGTCTGGGGGCATCTAACACACCAAAGACCCTCTATTACCCCAACATCACAGCCTAACAACTACACACTTTACACACTCAATACCACCTCTCTGACAGTAGGAAAACACCTTGAAACATGTGTATTTGGCACTTGCAGTGAGGAGAGCTTGTCACCAGCAGTGAATTTGACCCTTGTAGTAAGATGAGGTTGGCACCAACATTTGTTTTGAAAATCAGGGTGGATTGAGCCTCTAACCAGCAGAGTTTGGGCAAATTCATGGTGGAGGGAGCCTCTAAAAACCCCAGTTTGGACCAATTCATGGTGGAGGGAGCCTCTAAAAATCCCAGTTTGGACCAATTCATGGTGGAGGGAGCCTCTAACCAGCCCAGTTTGGACCAATTCATGGTGGAGGGAGCCTCTAACCAGCCCAGTTTGGACCAATTCATGGTGGAGGGAGCCTCTAAAAAACCCAGTTTGGACCAATTCATGGTGGAGGGAGCGTCTAACCAGCCCAGTTTGGACCAATTCATGATGGAGGGAGCCTCTAAACAGCCCAGTTTGGGCAAATTCATGGTGGAGGGAGCCTCTAAAAACCCCAGTTTGGACCAATTCATGGTGGAGGGAGCCTCTAAAAACCCCAGTTTGGACCAATTCATGGTGGAGGGAGCCTCTAACCAGCCCAGTTTGGGCAAATTCATGGTGGAGGGAGCCTCTAACCAGCCCAGTTTGGACCAATTCATGGTGGAGGGAGCCTCTAACCAGCCCAGTTTGGACCAATTCATGGTGGAGGGAGCCTCTAAAAACCCCAGTTTGGACCAATTCATGGTGGAGGGAGCCTCTAAAAACCCCAGTTTGGACCAATTCATGATGGAGGGAGCCTCTAAACAGCCCAGTTTGGGCAAATTCATGGTGGAGGGAGCCTCTAAAAACCCCAGTTTGGACCAATTCATGGTGGAGGGAGCCTCTAAAAACCCCAGTTTGGACCAATTCATGGTGGAGGGAGCCTCTAAACAGCCCAGTTTGGGCAAATTCATGGTGGAGGGAGCCTCTAAACAGCCCAGTTTGGGCAAATTCATGGTGGAGGGAGCCTCTAACCAGCCCAGTTTGGGCAAATTCATGGTGGAGGGAGCCTCTAACCAGCCCAGTTTGGGCCAATTCATGATGGAGGGAGCCTCTAAACAGCCCAGTTTGGGCAAATTCATGGTGGAGGGAGCCTCTAAAAACCCCAGTTTGGACCAATTCATGGTGGAGGGAGCCTCTAAAAACCCCAGTTTGGACCAATTCATGGTGGAGGGAGCCTCTAAAAACCCCAGTTTGGACCAATTCATGGTGGAGGGAGCCTCTAACCAGCAGAGTTGTGGGAAAGCAGGGTGGAGGGAGCCTCTAACCAGCAGAGTTGGTGGAAATCAGGGTGGAGGGAGCCTCTAAACAGCAGAGTTGTGGGAAAGCAGGGTGGAGGGAGCCTCTAACCAGCAGAGTTGGTGGAAATCAGGGTGGAGGGAGCCTCTAACCAGCAGAGTTGTGGGAAAGCAGGGTGGAGGGAGCCTCTAACCAGCAGAGTTGTGGGAAAGCAGGGTGGAGGGAGCCTCTAACCAGCAGAGTTGGTGGAAAGCAGGGTGGAGGGAGCCTCTAACCAGCAGAGTTGGGGGAAATCAGGGTGGAGGGAGCCTAGTATTAGCAGAATTGTGCAACGCTTATGGTGGATGAGTATGAGGATGCGGAGGAATTGGAGAGGTTGAGTACAGACATGGAGTTTCATGTTGGGGTGCTTTACACAGGTGGGCACAAAAATGAAGGCTCTATCCAGTGGTGGTTCATTTTTATCAAAGTGAGCCGGTCGGCACTCTCAGCTGACAGACGGGTGCGCTTGTCAGTGATGATGCCACCGGCTGCACTGAACACCCTCTCAGATAGGACGCTGGCGGCAGGACAGAACAGCACCTCCAAGGCATATAGGGCAAGTTCAAGCCACAGGTCCAACTTCGACACCCAATACGTGTAGGGCGCAGAGGGGTCGGAGAGGACAGGGCTGTGGTCGGAAAGGTATTCCCGCAACATGCACCTATACTTCTCACGCCTGGTGACACTAGGACCCTCCGTGGCGGCACTTTGGCGAGGGGGTGCCATCAAGGTGTCCCAGACCTTAGACAGTGTGCCCCTCGTTTGTGTGGACCGGTGAGAACTTGGTCGCCTACTGGAGGAACTGCCCTCCCTGCCGCCAACGTCACATGCTGGAAACATCTCCATCATATTCTGCACCAATTGCCTGTGGCAAGCATTGATGCGATTGGCCCTCCCCTCTACCGGAATAAAAGACGAGATGTTGTTTTTATACCGGGGGTCAAGGATAGCAAAGGTCCAGTACTGGTTGTCCTCCATGATTTTGACAATACGCTTGTCGGTTGTAAAGCACCCCAACATGAACTCAGCCATGTCTGCCACAGTGTTAGTTGGCATGACTCCTCTGGCCCCACCGGAAAGTTCAATCTCCATTTCCTCCTCATAATCCATGTCTACCCATCCGCGCTGCAACAATGGGACGATTCGAAGTTGCCCGGAAGCCTCCTGTATCACCATCACATCATCGGACAACTCTTCTTCCTCCTCCTTCTCCTCCATTAAACGCGATGAAGCGGACAGATGTGTGGACCTACTCTCCAGCTGTGACGGATCGGATGCTATCCCTGACTCCTCTGTGTGATCTGAGTTATCCCTGATGTCAATCAGGGATTCTCTCAGAACACACAAGAGCGGGATTGTAAGGCTCACCATCGCATCCTCAGAGCTCACCCTCCTTGTGGACTCCTCAAAGACCCGTAGGATGTCACAAAGGTCTCTCATCCATGGCCACTCATGGATGTGAAACTGAGGCAGCTGACTTTGTGGCACCCTAGGGTTTTGTAGCTGGTATTCCATCAAAGGTCTCTGCTGCTCAACCACTCTATTCAACATCTGAAACGTTGAGTTCCAGCGTGTGGGGACGTCGCACAAAAGCCGGTGTTGTGGCACATGCAGGCGTTGCTGGAGAGATTTTAAGCTAGCAGCGGCTACTGTTGACTTGCGAAAGTGGGCGCACATGCGCCGCACTTTCACCAGTAGCTCTGGAACATTGGGGTAGCTCTTTAGGAAACGTTGCACCACTAGGTTGAAGACGTGGGCCAGGCATGGAACATGTTGGAGTCCGGCAAGCTCCAGAGCTGCTACCAGGTTCCGGCCGTTATCACAAACGACCATGCCTGGGCCTAGGTGCAGCGGCTCAAACCATATTGCCGTCTCATCGAGGAGGGCATCCCTGACCTCGGAGGCAGTGTGCTGTCTGTCCCCCAAGCTGATCAGCTTCAGCACAGCCTGCTGACGTCTACCAACGCCAGTGCTGCAACGTTTCCAACTCGTAGCTGGGGTCAATCTAACAGCGGAGGAGGAGGCGGTGGCGGAGGAGGAGGCGGTGGCGGAGGAGGAGGCAGAGGAGGAGGCGGTGGAGGAGGAGGAGGAGGAGGGGGGTGTTCTTCTCATGTCCCTGCCAGGAATGATAGGCGGGGAGATGAGGTACACCGGGCCAGTTTGGGAAGCAGTCCCAGCCTCAACTACATTCACCCAGTGTGCCGTCAGTGAAATGTAGCGTCCCTGTCCGCATGCACTTGTCCACGCGTCGGTGGTCAAGTGGACCTTTGTGCAAAGCGCGGAACTAAGGGCCCGCCTGATGTTGAGTGACACGTGCTGGTGCAAGGCGGGGACGGCACACCGGGAGAAGTAGTGACGGCTAGGGACGGCATAGCGAGGTGCCGCAGTTGCCATCAGGTCCAGGAAGGCGGGAGTTTCAACAAGCCGGAACGCCAACATCTCCTGGGCCAGCAGTTTAGCGATGTTGGCGTTCAAGGCTTGCGCGTGTGGGTGGTTAGCAGTGTATTTCTGCCGCCGCTCCAATGTCTGAGAGATGGTGGGTTGTTGTAAAGAAGCGCCTGATGGTGCCTTTGATGGTGCAGGAGAAGGAGATAAGACAGGAACAGGGGAGGATGAGGAAGAAGTCAACAAAGTGGCGGAGGCAGATGAAGTGGTGTCCTGGCTTGTCCTCTGGAGTGCATCGCCAGCACAGTCAGCAGTGGCAGTGGCAGAGGCAGTGGCAGTGGCGTGAACGGCAGGCGGCCTTTGTCCTGCCGTTGCTGCCTGCCACTGATTCCAGTGCTTGGATTCCAAATGACGGCGCATTGAAGTGGTGGACAGGTTGCTCTTCTCAGAGCCCCTAATCAATTTCGAGAGGCAAATTGTGCAGACAACACTATATCTGTCCTCGGCGCATTCCTTGAAAAAACTCCACACCTTCGAGAAACGTGCCCTCGAGGTGGGAGTTTTTCGGGGCTGGGTACGAACTGGAACATCTTGGGAGATTCCGGGTGTGGCCTGGCTTCACCTAAGCTGCTGACCTCTGCCTCTGCCTCTAGCTACCCTTTTTGGTGCTGCACCTGCCTCAACATCCACACTACTTTCCCCGCTTGACATCCCCCCTGTCCAGGTCGGGTCAGTGTCCTCATCATCCACCACTTCCTCTTCCAACTCCTGTCTCATCTCCTCCTCCCGCACAATGCGCCGGTCAACTGGATGCCCTGACGGCAACTGCGTCACATCATCGTCGGGGTGGGTTGCTGGTCATCCACCACAAAATCGAACGGAGATGGAGGAGACTCTAGTGTTTGAGCATCTGGACACAGATGCTCCTCTGTTAGGTTCGTGGAATCGTGACGTGGAGGGGCAGGTTGAGGGACAATGAAAGGAGCGGAGAACAGCTCTGGAGAGCAGGGACAGTTGGGGTTATTGTTCTGTGAAGCTTGGGAATTTTGGGAGGAAGGAGGACAAGACTGTTGGGTAATAGTAGGAGAGGAGGCAGAGTCTGACTGGCTGCTGGACAATGTGCTGTAAGCGTTCTCTGACAGCCATTTCAAGACCTGTTCCTGGTTCTCGGGCCTACTAAGGTTTGTACCCTGCAGTTTAGTTAATGTGGCAAGCAACCCTGGCACTGTGGAGTGGCGCAATGCTTGCTGCCCCACAGGAGTAGGCACGGGACGCCCTGTGGCTTCACTGCTACCTTGCTCCCCAGAACCATTCCCCCGACCTCGCCCACGGCCTCGTCCACGTCCCTTTCCGGGAGCCTTGCGCATTTTGAATTCCCAGTTAGAAATTGGCACTATATACAGTCCTATGAAAAAGTTTGGGCACCCCTATTAATCTTAATCATTTTTAGTTCTAAATATTTTGGTGTTTATAACAGCCATTTCAGTTTGATATATCTAATAACTGATGGACACAGTAATATTTCAGGATTGAAATGAGGTTTATTGTACTAACAGAAAATGTGCAATATGCATTAAACCAAAATTTGACCGGTGCAAAAGTATGGGCACCTCAACAGAAAAGTGACATTAATATTTAGTAGATCCTCCTTTTGCAAAGATAACAGCCTCTAGTCGCTTCCTGTAGCTTTTAATCAGTTCCTGGATCCTGGATAAAGGTATTTTGGACAAACAATTCAAGTTCAGTTAAGTTAGATGGTCACCGAGCATGGACAGCCCGCTTCAAATCATCCCACAGATGTTCAATGATATTCAGGTCTGGGGACTGGGATGGCCATTCCAGAACATTGTAATTGTTCCTCTGCATGAATGCCTGAGGATTTGGAGCAGTGTTTTGGATCATTGTCTTGCTGAAATATCCATCCCCGGCGTAACTTCAACTTCGTCACTGATTCTTGAACATTATTCTCAAGAATCTGCTGATACTGAGTGGAATCCATGCGACTCTCAACTTTAACAAGATTCCCGATGCCGGCATTGGCCACACAGCCCCAAAGCATGATGGAACCTCCACCAAATTTTACAGTGGGTAGCATGTGTTTTTCTTGGAATGCTGTTTCTTTTTGGACGCCATGCATAACGCCTTTTTTTTTATAACCAAACAACTCAATTTTTGTTTCCAAAATGAAGCTGCCTTGTCCAAATGTGCTTTTTCATACCTCAGGCAACTCTATTTGTGGCGTACGTGCAGAAACGGCTTCTTTCTCATCACTCTCCCATACAGCTTCTATTTGTGCAAAGTGCGCTGTATAGTTGACCGATGCACAGTGACACCATCTGCAGCAAGATGATGCTGCAGCTCTTTGGAGGTGGTCTGTGGATTGTCCTTGACTGTTCTCACCATTCTTCTTCTCTGCCTTTCTGATATTTTTCTTGGCCTGCCACTTCTGGGCTTAACAAGAACTGTCCCTGTGGTCTTCCATTTCCTTACTATGTTCCTCACAGTGGAAACTGACAGGTTAAATCTCTGAGACAACTTTTTGTATCCTTCCCCTGAACAACTATGTTGAACAATCTTTGTTTTCAGATCATTTGAGAGTTGTTTTGAGTAGCCCATGATGCCACTCTTCAGAGGAGATTCAAATAGGAGATCAACTTGCAATTGGCCACCTTAAATACCTTTTCTTATGATTGGATACATCTGGCTATGAAGTTCAAAGCTCACTGAGGTTACAAAACCAATTTTGTGCTTTAGTAAGTCAGTAAAAAGTAGTTAGGGGAATTCAAATCAATAAAATGATAAGGGTGCCCATACTTTTGCACCGGTCAAATTTTGGTTTAATGCATATTGCACATTTTCTGTTAGTACAATAAACCTCATTTCAATCCTGAAATATTACTGTGTCCATCAGTTATTAGATATATCAAACTGAAATGGCTGTTGCAAACACCAAAATATTTAGAACAAAAAATGATTAAGATTAATAGGGGTGCCCAAACTTTTTCATAGGACTGTACCAGTAGCAAAAATTGTGGGTGCACGTAACCCCAATATATTCTTTGAATTACCAGTCAGAAACTGGCACTATATGGCAGTAGCAAGAAATGAGGGTATTTATAACCCCAATATATTCTTTGAATTACCAGTCAGAAACTGGCACTATATGGCAGTAGCAAGAAATGAGGGTATTTGTAACCCCAATATATTCTTTAAATTCCCAGTCAGACAATGGCACTATATACCAGTAGCAAGAAATGAGGGTATTTATAACCCCAATATATTCTTTGAATTCCCAGTCAGACAATGGCACTATATACCAGTAGCAAGAAATGATGGTATTTATAACCCCAATATATTCTTTGAATTCCCAGTCAGACAATGGCACTATATACCAGTAGCAAGAAATGAGGGTATTTGTAACCCCAATATATTCTTTGAATTCCCAGTCAGACAATGGCACTATATACCAGTAGCAAGAAATGAGGGTATTTGTAACCCCAATATATTCTTTGAATTCCCAGTCAGACAATGGCACTATATGGCAGTAGCAAGAAATGAGGGTATTTGTAACCCCAATATATTCTTTGAATTACCAGTCAGAAACTGGCACTATATGGCAGTAGCAAGAAATGAGGGTATTTGTAACCCCAATATATTCTTTGAATTCCCAGTCAGAAAATGGCACTATATACCAGTAGCAAGAAATGAGGATATTTATAACCCCAATATATTCTTTGAATTCCCAGTCAGACAATGGCACTATATGGCAGTAGCAAGAAATGAGGGTATTTGTAACCCCAATATATTCTTTGAATTCCCAGTCAGACAATGGCACTATATGGCAGTAGCAAGAAATGAGGGTATTTGTAACCCCAATATATTCTTTGAATTCCCAGTCAGACAATGGCACTATATGGCAGTAGCAAGAAATGAGGGTATTTGTAACCCCATTATATTCTTTGAATTCCCAGTCAGAAACTGGCACTATATGGCAGTAGCAAGAAATGAGGGTATTTATAACCCCAATATATTCTTTGAATTACCAGTCAGAAACTGGCACTATATACCAGTAGCAAGAAATGAGGCTATTTGTAACCCCAATATATTCTTTGAATTCCCAGTCAGACAATGGCACTATATACCAGTAGCAAAAATTGTGGGTGCACGTAACCCCAATATATTCTTTGAATTACCAGTCAGAAACTGGCACTATATGGCAGTAGCAAGAAATAAGAAATGAGGGTATTTGTAACCCCAATATATTCTTTGAATTACCAGTCAGAAACTGGCACTATATGGCAGTAGCAAGAAATAAGAAATGAGGGTATTTGTAACCCCAATATATTCTTTGAATTCCCAGTCAGACAATGGCAGTATATACCAGTAGCAAGAAATGAGGGTATTTATAACCCCAATATATTCTTTGAATTCCCAGTCAGACAATGGCACTATATACTAGTAGCAAGAAATGAGGGTATTTGTAACCCCAATATATTCTTTGAATTCCCAGTCAGACAATGGCACTATATGGCAGTAGCAAGAATAGTGGGTGTATATAGCCCCAATTCTATTGCTAGGGGACTTGCAGGGTATTTCTGGGGTGAAGGTGGGGGGGCACACTGTTGGAACGGGGATTTGGGGTGTATATATGGGGTATACGGGAATACACTGTCAGTGTATTCCATTCAGGATGCTGGGAAAGCTGGGTTGCGGCGATTGAGCCTGTCAGTGCCACGTTACACTGACAAGCTTCTCCCTGGAATTTAGCTCTTATAAGAGATGTTGGTTGTCTTCTCCTTCCTATCCTAGCCTGTCCCTGCCTACCCAGAATCTAAGCCCTAGCTAACTGGACGGAAACCTCCGTCCCCGGTGAATTGCAAGCTCAGAATGACGCGAAGCTGGGCGTCGCTGTTCTTTTAAATTAGAGGTCACATGTTTTCGGCAGCCAATGGGTTTTGCCTACTTTTTTTTAACGTCACCGGTGTCGTAGTTCCTGTCCCACCTACCCTGCGCTGTTATTGGAGCAAAAAAGGCGGCAGTGAAGGTGGGAGGGGAATCGAGTAATGGCGCACTTTACCACGCGGTGTTCGATTCGATTCGAACATGCCGAACAGTCTAATATCCGATCGAACATGAGTTCGATAGAACACTGTTCGCTCATCTCTACTGTGCAGTATTCAGCACCTGTCATATATTCTTATTTAGACTTAATAAACAAGTAGCACTTTTCTTAATAATTCCTTAGTAGTATTGGTTATGTGGTAAAACATTAATATTACTATGTTACCACCTGATTTCCATATCTTAATGAGTTCATTTTTATTGTTATACAAGGACTAGAGATGAGCGAACAGTGTGGATGATGAGGACACTGACCCGACCTGGACAGGGGGGATGTCAAGCGGGGAAAGTAGTGTGGATGTTGAGGCAGGTGCAGCACCAAAAAGGGTAGCTAGAGGCAGAGGCAGAGGTCAGCAGCTTAGGCGAAGCCAGGCCACACCCGGAATCTCCCAAGATGTTTCCAGTTCGTACCCAGCCCCGAAAAACTCCCACCTCGAGGGCACGTTTCTCGAAGGTGTGGAGTTTTTTCAAGGAATGCGCCGAGGACAGATATAGTGTTGTCTGCACAATTTGCCTCTCGAAATTGATTAGGGGCTCTGAGAAGAGCAACCTGTCCACCACTTCAATGCGCCGTCATTTGGAATCCAAGCACTGGAATCAAGGCCGCCTGCCGTTCACGCCACTGTCTCTGCCACTGCCACTGCTGACTGTGCTGCCGACGCACTCCAGAGGATGAGCCAGGACACCACTTCATCTGCCTCCGCCACTTTGTTGACTTCTTCCTCATCCTCCCCTGTTCCTGTCTTATCTCCTTCTCCTGCACCATCAAAGGCACCATCAGGCGCTTCTTTACAACAACCCACCATCTCTCAGACATTGGAGCGGCGGCAGAAATACACTGCTAACCACCCACACGCGCAAGCCTTGAACGCCAACATCGCTAAACTGCTGGCCCAGGAGATGTTGGCGTTCCGGCTTGTTGAAACTCCCGCCTTCCTGGACCTGATGGCAACTGCGGCACCTCGCTATGCCGTCCCTAGCCGTCACTACTTCTCCCGGTGTGCCGTCCCCGCCTTGCACCAGCACGTGTCACTCAACATCAGGCGGGCCCTTAGTTCCGCGCTTTGCACAAAGGTCCACTTGACCACCGACGCGTGGACAAGTGCATGCGGACAGGGACGCTACATTTCACTGACGGCACACTGGGTGAATGTAGTTGAGGCTGGGACTGCTTCCCAAACTGGCCCGGTGTATCTCGTCTCCCCGCCTATCATTCCTGGCAGGGACATGAGAAGAACACCCCCCTCCTCCTCCTCCTCCTCCACCGCCTCCTCCTCCGCCACCGCCTCCTCCTCCGCCACCGCCTCCTCCTCCGCTGTTAGATTGACCCCAGCTACGAGTTGGAAACGTTGCAGCACTGGCGTTGGTAGACGTCAGCAGGCCGTGCTGAAGCTGATCAGCTTGGGGGACAGACAGCACACTGCCTCCGAGGTGAGGGATGCCCTCCTCGATGAGACGGCAATATGGTTTGAGCCGCTGCACCTGGGCCCAGGCATGGTCGTTTGTGATAACGGCCCAAACCTGGTAGCAGCTCTGGAGCTTGCCGGACTCCAACATGTTCCATGCCTGGCCCACGTCTTCAACCTAGTGGTGCAACGTTTCCTAAAGAGCTACCCCAATGTTCCAGAGCTACTGGTGAAAGTGCGGCGCATGTGCGCCCACTTTCGCAAGTCGACAGTAGCCGCTGCTAGCTTAAAATCTCTCCAGCAACGCCTGCATGTGCCACAACACCGGCTTTTGTGCGACGTCCCCACACGCTGGAACTCAACGTTTCAGATGTTGAATAGAGTGGTTGAGCAGCAGAGATCTTTGATGGAATACCAGCTACAAAACCCTAGGGTGCCACAAAGTCAGCTGCCTCAGTTTCTCATCCATGAGTGGCCATGGATGAGAGACCTTTGTGACATCCTACGGGTGTTTGAGGAGTCCACAAGAAGGGTGAGCTCTGAGGATGCGATGGTGAGCCTTACAATCCCGCTCTTGTGTGTTCTGAGAGAATCCCTGATTGACATCAGGGATAACTCAGATCACACAGAGGAGTCAGGGATAGCATCCGATCCGTCACAGCTGGAGAGTAGGTCCACACATCTGTCCGCTTCATCGCGTTTAATGGAGGAGGAGGAGGAGGAAGAAGAGTTGTCCGATGATGTGATGGTGATACAGGAGGCTTCCGGGCAACTTCGAATCGTCCCATTGTTGCAGCGCGGATGGGTAGACATGGACGATGAGGAGGAAATGGAGATTGAACTTTCCGGTGGGGCCAGAGGAGTCATGCCAACTAACACTGTGGCAGACATGGCTGAGTTCATGTTGGGATGTTTTACAACCGACAAGCGTATTGTCAAAATCATTGAGGACAACCAGTACTGGATCTTTGCTATCCTTGACCCCCGGTATAAAAACAACATCTCCTCTTTTATTCCGGTAGAGGGGAGGGCCAATCGCTTCAATGCTTGCCACAAGCAATTGGTGCAGAATATGATGGAGATGTTTCCAGCATGTGACGTTGGCGGCAGGGAGGGCAGTTCTTCCAGTAGGCGACCAAGTTCTCACCGGTCCACACAAACGAGGGGCACACTGTCTAAGGTCTGGGACACCTTGATGGCACCCCCTCGCCAAAGTGCCGCCACGGAGGGTCCTAGTGTCACCAGGCGTGAGAAGTATAGGCGCATGTTGCGGGAATACGTTTCCGACCACAGCCCTGTCCTCTCCGACCCCTCTGCGCCCTACACGTATTGGGTGTCGAAGTTGGACCTGTGGCTTGAACTTGCCCTATATGCCTTGGAGGTGCTGTCCTGTCCTGCCGCCAGCGTCCTATCTGAGAGGGTGTTCAGTGCAGCCGGTGGCATCATCACTGACAAGCGCACCCGTCTGTCAGCTGAGAGTGCCGACCGGCTCACTTTGATAAAAATGAACCACCACTGGATAGAGCCTTCATTTTTGTGCCCACCTGTGTAAAGCACCCCAACATGAAACTCCATGTCTGTGCTCAACCTCTCCAATTCCTCCGCATCCTCATACTCATCCACCATAAGCGTTGCACAATTCTGCTAATACTAGGCTCCCTCCACCCTGATTTCCCCCAACTCTGCTGGTTAGAGGCTCCCTCCACCCTGATTTCCACCAACTCTGCTGGTTAGAGGCTCCCTCCACCCTGATTTCCCCCAACTCTGCTGGTTAGAGGCTCCCTCCACCCTGATTTCCCCCAACTCTGCTGGTTAGAGGCTCCCTCCACCCTGCTTTCCCACAACTCTGCTGGTTAGAGGCTCCCTCCACCCTGATTTCCCACAACTCTGCTGGTTAGAGGCTCCCTCCACCCTGCTTTCCCACAACTCTGCTGGTTAGAGGCTCCCTCCACCATGAATTGGTCCAAACTGGGCTGTTTAGAGGCTCCCTCCACCATGAATTGGTCCAAACCGGGGTTTTTAGAGGCTCCCTCCACCATGAATTGGTCCAAACTGGGGTTTTTAGAGGCTCCCTCCACCATGAATTTGCCCAAACTGGGCTGTTTAGAGGCTCCCTCCACCATGAATTTGGCCTAACTGGGGTTTTTAGAGGCTCCCTCCACCATGAATTGGTCCAAACTGGGGTTTTTAGAGGCTCCCTCCACCATGAATTTGCCCAAACTGGGCTGTTTAGAGGCTCCCTCTACCATGAATTGGTCCAAACTGGGGTTTTTAGAGGCTCCCTCCACCATGAATTGGTCCAAACTGGGGTTTTTAGAGGCTCCCTCCACCATGAATTTGCCCAAACTGGGCTGTTTAGAGGCTCCCTCCACCATGAATTTGGCCTAACTGGGGTTGTTAGAGGCTCCCTCCACCATTAATTGGTCCAAACTGGGGTTTTTAGAGGCTCCCTCCACCATGAATTTGCCCAAACTGGACTGTTTAGAGGCTCCCTTCACCATGAATTTGCCCAAACTGGGCTGTTTAGAGGCTCCCTCCACCATGAATTGGTCCAAACTGGGGTTTTTAGAGGCTCCCTCCACCATGAATTGGTCCAAACTGGGGTTTTTAGAGGCTCCCTCCACCATGAATTGGTCCAAACTGGGGTTTTTAGAGGCTCCCTCTACCATGAATTGGTCCAAACTGGGGTTTTTAGAGGCTCCCTCCACCATGAATTGGTCCAAACTGCGGTTTTTAGAGGCTCCCTCCACCATGAATTTGCCCAAACTGGGCTGTTTAGAGGCTCCCTCCACCATGAATTTGGCCTAACTGGGGTTTTTAGAGGCTCCCTCCACCATGAATTGGTCCAAACTGGGGTTTTTAGAGGCTCCCTCCACCATGAATTTGCCCAAACTGGGCTGTTTAGAGGCTCCCTCTACCATGAATTGGTCCAAACTGGGGTTTTTAGAGGCTCCCTCCACCATGAATTGGTCCAAACTGGGGTTTTTAGAGGCTCCCTCCACCATGAATTGGTCCAAACTGGGGTTTTTAGAGGCTCCCTCCACCATGAATTGGTCCAAACTGGGGTTTTTAGAGGCTCCCTCCACCATGAATTGGTCCAAACTGGGGTTTTTAGAGGCTCCCTCCACCATGAATTGGTCCAAACTGGGGTATTTAGAGGCTCCCTCCACCATGAATTGGTCCAAACTGGGGTTTTTAGAGGCTTCCTCCACCATGAATTGGTCCAAACTGGGGTTTGTAGAGGCTCCCTCCACCATGAATTTGCCCAAACTGGGCTGTTTAGAGGCTCCCTCCACCATGAATTGGTCCAAACTGGGGTTTTTAGAGGCTCCCTCCACCATGAATTGGTCCAAACTGGGGTTTTTAGAGGCTCCCTCCACCATGAATTGGTCCAAATGGGTTTTTAGAGGCTCCCTCCACCATGAATTTGCCCAAACTCTGCTGGTTAGAGGCTCAATCCACCCTGATTTTCAAAACAAATGTTGGTGCCAACCTCAACTTACTACAAGGGCCAAATTCACTGCTGGTGACAAGCTCTCCTCACTCCAAGTGCCAAATACACATGTTTCAAGGTGTTTTCCTACTGTCAGAGAGGTGGTATTGAGTGTGTAAAGTGTGTAGTTGTTAGGCTGTGATGTTGGGGTAATAGAGGGTCTTTGGTGTGTTAGATGCCCCCAGACATGCTTCCCCTGCTGTCCCAGTGTCATTCCAGAGGTGTTGGCATCATTTCCTGTGGTGTCATAGTGGACTTGATGACCCTCCAGACACGGATTTGGGTTTCCCCCTTAACGAGTATATGTTCCCCATAGACTATAATGGGGTTCGAAACCCGTTTGAACACACGAACAGTGAGCGGCTGTTCGAATCGAATTTCGAACCTTGAACATTTTAGTGTTCGCTCATCTCTAACAAGGACATTACAATACAAACTAGCATTCACAACAAGGATATGACTTGTTAAATGGGAGCTGCCAAATGCAAAAAAAAAAAGTTTTTGTCACGTATCCAGAGAATGATTTTCTGATATATTTATTTTCTTGAATTAAGCAGAAGGTTAGTACAAGGTTAATTGCAACCTGTAGCGGCAGGATATTTGCTGCTAGGAAGTTAATTGCTACTTCTTGTCAGTGGATGAATCTCTATTGGGCACTTCCACACCTGCATCTTTCACAAGTCTAAATCTAAACAGAAATTTTTCAGAAAGCCAAATAAACTGGCAAATATCAAAGTGGAAAAGGCAAATATCAGATATGCTTTTCCAACCATCAGATTTCATCTTCCCAGCATCCGTCCTGTTCTTACAGGAGACGGTGACACTTTCATATATAGAATATACAAATTCAGGAATGGAAGTAACACTGCGCATTTGTGCCATGATATAGGCCCCACGTTGCACAGTGCTTTTTAGCTATATCTTGCTATGTCGGGTTTTAGTGCTTCCTATATATTTCCCATTACTTCTGTAATCGCTCACGGGTTCAGCTCAAGAAAATCTGCAACAAAAAAGTTTTATTGCAATGCAGTCTATGGGACCTGCAATCAGAAGATTGCAAGTTCAAGCCCCTAGGAGGGCTAATAAAATAACCCTTCTTGACTATATGCTGCTGACCAGCTGCTCTGTATATATTTACAAATAAAGGGTTAATTTTCTCCTTTGTGACAATGAAATACTGTATATCATATATCTTCTCAGTTCAGCTCACAAGAGTGTCCGTCATCAAAGGGAAACAGAGAGGATCAAAGAAGTCTATTTAGCCCTAGTGTGTTGAGGATAACCTGTGGGGGGCCAATCACAGCTGTGCCCACTGCCCACTAGGACCCCTGTAGTTGCTCCAGTGCTTACAGGACTGCCCTGTGATTGTAGAATCGCAAATATATATATATATCTTTGTAGTTGCAATCTCGTTTCAAGACATTTACTCATGGATCAGCAGATTGGCAAAATGCTCAATGTGAAACTAATAGATTTTGTACTTCGAGCAAAGTGTTCAATATATGGTACAAGTATATTGGTATTCACAGGCCATTTCTTTTTATATGTGTGACCATCTGAATCAGGGGAATCAGCAGATGGCCTGGAATATTAGTAGTTGGACCAACACGCATCATTGTATTGTTGGAGTGATACCGTATTTTTCGGACTATAAGACGCACTTTTTTTCCACAAAATTTTGGGGGAAAAGAAGGGTGCGTCTTATAGTCTGAAGGTGGCGCCTGGCATCCGCTGTAATAGAGAGGCGGAAGCCGGCAAGTGATAGACGCCATTACAGGTGCCGGGGCCTGAGACATGCTGGCTTCATGCATGGCAGAGGATCGTAGCGATGTCTCAGGCCCCGGCGTCTATCCCTCCCCGGCATCCGCCTCTCTAGTACAGCGGATGCCGGGTCAGTATCAGCGGCCCCTTCTCCCCCGGGGCCGGTCCCCACCGGCCCCGTACCTGTAAAGTTGCAGGCCGGCTCCTGCGCGGCGATATCGCAGGAGCCGACCTGTTCGGGTGACAGCCGGGAGCTTAATGAGGCTCCCCGGCCTGTCACGGCTATATTAGTATTGCGGCTGGTCTCTATGACCAGCCGTAATACTAATACACAGAATGTCCCATAGACGGCAATACAGTTGTATTGCCGTCTATGGGACTTGCGATCAAGTGACCGCAGGTTCAAGCCCCCGGGGGGGAATAAAATAGTAAAAAAAAAAAAAAAGCTTTAAAAATATGAAATAAATAAAAGTTCTAAATCTCCTCCTGTTTTTTTTTTTCAATACAAGGTGATCTAAGCAATAGATATCCCCCAAAATGGTATAATTAAAAATTACAGCTGGCCCCGCAAAAAAAACGCTCTATGCATCCCCGTACAGCTGCAGGGTCATCTGTCAATGTGGCCTTGCAGCTGTTGCAAAACTACAACTCCCATATATTAAATATTTTACCAGTTTTTGCTTCAAAAAATTTTTTCCCTATTTTCCTCCTCTAAAACCTAGGTGCGTCTTATAGTCCGAAAAATACGGTACATTCTGGAAGCAGGTTAGCTAGTTGGCATAACCCATGTAAGAGAGAAAAACATCCAATGCGAGAATCTATTAGACCTTCCTGTATTGAACATAGTTAAATAAGGACCATCATAAACATAGACTCTTTATATGACATTCAGTTTTCATGGTGCTAAAAGTTACTTTTTTATTTATTTTTCTATTTATTATCTATAGCCAGCCCTTACCAACTATTTTTCAGTCTGTCAACAAGACAGCAATAATGATCCATCCACAGAGTTGCCAATTGTTTCCAATGCTGCACAGTTAATTTCAGTGTTACTCTTGCCTCCAGCCATACTCCATCACTAATGAAGACAAATCTATGTACACAGATAAAGGTATATTGTTTTTTGAAGCAAATAATAGGATACAGTGCCCTTCTCAGCAGTCACATTGCTTTGGAATCCTGAGAGCACGTCTATATTAATGATAGAGCTGTCAATGTGCCAGTCTCATTTTGTGTGAAATTGGCACTTTGACCTGCGGAGCACCTGTGCGATACACTCTGCTTTTAGCTTTTCTGGGAAGAAAATTTCCACTCTGCCATACTGACAGTGTTCCAGGCAGCTCTTATTTTTGTGTTGCTTTATTTATATATACCGTATTTTACGGACTATAAGGCGCACTGGACTATAAGCCGCATTGCCCATGAGCGCCTTATAGTCCGTCTCGGTTCATATATAAGGCGCACCGGACTATAAGCCGCAGTCTGGTGCGCATTATATCTTATTGAAAGCGGCGGCAGGCAGACTTTGCCAGCGGCCGCTTAACCCCCCGCGTGCCAGCCGCTTCTATTGGAAGCGCTCGGCAGGCGAGGAGGGGCTCTATCAGCAAAATCATGCTGATAGAGCCCAACCGTAAACGTTAGGTTAAACTACCCCCCCCCCCCCCCCGTTTTAAAATAAAAGCCTGAAACAGAATGTGAAACTTACCGAGCGGTGTAGGGTGGGCGGGCATTCAGGCCTCCTCTTCCTCCGATGTTCCGTCCTCCTCCGGCGCTCGCAAGCTGATAATGGCCAGGGCACATGCGCAGTAGAAGCATTATGATATTGCGAATGCGCCCCGGCCATTATCAGCGAGCGCCGGAGGAGAAGGACGGAACATCGGAGGCAGAGGAGGCCTGAATGCCCGCCCGCCCGCCCTGCACCGCTGGGTAAGTTTCACGTTCTGTTTCAGGCCGGCGTGACAGCAGGGCTGCCGGACACTTCCTATTCATTTCTATGGGAGCCGACATGCGAGCGCTCCCCATAGAAATGAATGGACTGCTTTTTTCCATTCATTTCTATAGGGAGCGCTCGCATGCCGGCTCCCATAGAAATGAATGGGAAGTGTCTGTCCATTCATTTCTATGGGGAGCGCTCGCATGCCTGCTCCCATAGAAATGAATAGGAAGTGTCCGGCAGCCCTGCTGTAACGCCGGCGTGTACGGCTGTGATACACGCCGGCGTTCGGTAGTGTGAATGCACCCTTACGGTGCCTTTTATGTATGTATATGGCACGCAGTCTTTGCCGCCGCTTCCATCCATATATAAGCCGCACCGGACTATAAGCCGCACTTACGATTTCTGAGGAAATCGTAGGTTTTTATGTGCGGCTTATAGTCCGGAAAATACGGTAATAGGATGTTCCTTTTTGGGTTTCAAATGTTAATGAATGAATTTATTATTATTATTATTATTAATAATTATTAATAATAATATATAATATAATATAATATATTATTTTTTACTTTTGGTATAATAGCTAGTAGAGATGAGCGAACACTGTTCGGCACAGCCGTTCCGAACAGCACGCTCCCATAGAAATGAATGGACATAGCCGGCACGCGGAGGGTTAAGCGACCGGCCGCCGGCAAAGTGTACGTGCCAGCTGCTTCCATTCATTTCTATGGGAGTGTGCTGTTCGCAACGGCTGATCCGAACAGTGTTTGCTCATCTCTAATAGCTAGTCTTGCCATTGTTTTATTTTTATGACTAGACCTCATTATAGATCCAAATGGTCATTAACATCAATGATCCCATCCGAACTGACTTCGATAGTGATAGTAATCTGAGTATACGTGTCATCATTGATAAGAGTACCGTACATATTTGATCAAAACAATGAGCCTTATTTAGAAAAACACTGTTAGGCCGGGTTCACACGGAGTTACGTGCCGCGAGATTTGGCACGTAGACGCCGCGTGACCCTTTGCGTGCCGTACACGCTCCCATTCATTTCAATGGGAGCGGGGAGCGTATGCGCCGCGCTAGTTTGCGGCCGTGCATTTATTCACGGCCGCAAACTAGCGCGGCGCATACGCTCCCCGCTCCCATTGAAATGAATGGGAGCGTGTACGGCACGCAAAGGGTCACGCGGCGTCTACGTGCCAAATCTCGCGGCACGTAACTCCGTGTGAACCCGGCCTTAGGTAACCCCTTAAGGACCAGGCCTAAAAGTGCGTTAAGGACCAGGTCTCATTTTTCAAAACTGACATGTGTCACTTTATATGACAATAACTTTGAAACACTATAACTTACACAAGTGATTTTGAGACTGTTTTTTCGTGACACATTATACTTCATGTTAGTGGTAAACACTGATCAATATTTTTGTATTTATTTAAAAAAAATTAAATTTGGAAAAAAATTGCAATTTTCAAAATGTGAAATTCTCTGCTTTTCAGTCATACCACCCAAACACATTAATTACACATTATCTACAATCTTAATCTAAAGGAATTTCTCAAGGTATATAATCATTTTGCGCTCAAGAGAGCTGCCCAAAAATGAAGTGAAAATTAAAATTTTTATAGGAATATGCCACGTCAGTGCCCAATGTGTTGTGTCCACTTTGTGTTATTAGAGACACACATTCCTAAAACTATTAAGTGAACTGTCCCAGTTACGAAAAGTTGTATAAATGGACGCAAACTGCTCCTTGGATACACAGCAGGGCTCAGAAAGGAAGGAACACTGCACTTTTAAGCTTTTGGAGTACAGATTCTGGACGACATGTTCACTTTGCTCTGCTGTGTGCCGAAATGGCAGTCTATACCCACATGTATGACACTGTTGTACATGCGTGTCCAGCTTTGTGTCCGCGGTGAAACCGTGGACAGGCAGAAGATGCACACGGGCAGTCACTTTGCAAACCCATTCAAGTGAATGGGTTTGAAAACCGACTGCCTGGTTTCTTTCCCCTGTCTAGTTTCTTGGGGCAGAATATGGAAACCCTCCGGATTGGCTAAAGCAGAGACCGGGTGCAGGTGTGAACCCGCCTTAAAGAGTAGGAGATTTTTATTTATTTTTTTTTATCATAAAACAATAGAATTTTCTCAAGTGTGTAAACTGCAGCCCATCAATCATTGAAGAGAAAGGCAGAGGTACATTCTCTCTACGGATACAATGTACTCATATACTCACACTTATGAGTCTGCTGTATTTTTGGCACTAAACCTTTGGACAGATCTACTTTAAGGAATTCTGGCCTTGTTATCCAGACCACTCAATCACAGTTCAGACTTCATTTTTAATGGCATGTTAAGAAATGAAAGGTGGTAGGTTGCTATATTTTACAATTTTTTTGCCAATGTGAACAAAATATTATTGGAGCACAGCTGCCTTATGGTTTTCACCTTCCATGCTGTGTACCTCACAGGCCCTGGTGTATATTTCTTGTAGTATGTCTTCATGGGCGGCACATTTATTTCATTATTTCAGATGGAGTCGCTGGTAAAAATGATATTCTGTTACTTATTAGTATAGGGTTTGTCTTGCACATGGTACACAGTGTATCACTCCGGGAATGTAATTAATACATGATCTATTATTCAGCAATATAGAAATAAAGATAAAAAAGCCTCTGAGAAACAGATTTATAGATTTGAAAGATAAAAAAACTTTGAAGTATAATTATCCATTTTGTTTCCCTTGTGATTTAAGAAACCCTGTAGAGATCCAAAGGCTCTTTGTATTCACTCGGAATGATGTTCATTCTGCTTGTGATATTATAGAGGCATGCTGCCTTCATTAATAATCACAGGGAAAAAGCTTTCTGTCAATATTCATTATTTCTGGAAGTGAGTCGAGTTCTTATACAGCTGAAGAAACCCCATTAATGTCTTCCACAAATATCCTTCTTATTTTATAAATTAATAAAAATGGTAACTAAATATTTTATAAGGAATGGGTTTAAAGAAGCATACCTGCGATTACTAGCGCAATGCACTGGAATATTAGAGGATTTCTACTATATTAGGTATATTATTGTACATGCAGTGCCAGCTCCGATGGAATCTCCTCACATCCCGGGGGGTAAAATATATGGCATAGGCATACAGGAAAATACTTTGAGCAATTATATCTGAATATATCACATATAGATCTCCATTTCCATGATCCACATTGTAATAGAATTTTTATAAAGAGTGATAATTCCAGAACTCATACTGATTTAGCAAGGCTAAAATAATCCTGTAAATGCTAATACCTATCCCAGGTAGCTACTCACCAAACACAGTATATACAGTTATGAAGTTAATTCCTATATATTTTAGGCCCGGTTCACATGGTATTCCATTCTGAGAGTCCACTTGGGGACCCCCTGAATGGAATCCCGAACGCATTGACAAATGGTGAGCAATGAAAGCACATGGACCCCATAGACTATAATGGGGTCTGTGTATTTTCTGCGCGGTCTCTGCACGAGTCATGCGGAGAGGAAAGTAGTTCATGGAGTACTTTTTTCTCCACATGTTCTGTGTGGACACCGCGAGGAAAACACATGGACCCCAATATAGTCTATGGGGTCGCTTTCATTGCTCACAGCTTGTCAATGCATCTGGTATTCCCATTTGGGGGGGTCCCCATGCGGACTCCCCAAACGGAATACCGAATGCAGATGTGAACCAGGCCTTAGTTTATAAAGTAACAGTTACTTTTTAATAATTAATTATATTATTATTATTAATAATTAATATTTTTTTATTATTTTTAATAATTAATTTTAAAATAATATTTAATAATTTCATCTGTTCTCTAGTAAAAAAAACCAAACATGTCTTTGCCATAGGAACAAGAGGTCTTGGAATATTAACATTTAATAAAAAAAAAGTCAAAAAGCTTTACATGAATGTAACGCTAGGTTCACACCTGCGTTTGGGTTTCTGTTTAGAGGGTCCGCAGGGGTCTACAGCTTTTATCATGCCCAGTTCACTATTGTATATAACTAATATTCCTTAGAAAACCCTGTTAAGTTCACCATTGAAACATTATGCAGTAAGCTTTTAAGCTGCTAATGACGGATGAATATAGCCAGGATTTTATAATTTAACATTAAGAGCATGTAGGGTATTTGTATCCATAGCAGAGTAACCATATAAAGATGTATTAAATAGTCATTCAGCACAGAGCTGAATGGATTAAAAGCGAAATTATATTTAAGAGTAGACATTTACTTAAAAAAATGATCCTGGTTGTATTCTTTCTGCATTATAAAGCTGTTCAGGGATTCCTTTATATAAAGACCACTACTGGGAACAGCAAAGTGTCATCAATACTTGTCACATGTGTTAAGAGCAGGAGACAAAGAAAAAGACTTATTTACATTGAAATGCTTATGAGCTGTAACAAAAATCCCATTTGACAGGCATGTACATAAACAACCGCTTAGATGATGGCAAGTGGATTTATCCATTTGTACAAATGAAGTGTGCCAGCATTGCATTAAATCCCTTGTTCCTTTCTATGTGTGCTGCAGCATTTCCCTCTGGTATTTTGGTGAGGCAGGCATTGTCTTGATATAGAGGAGACAAGGCTACTGTTTTGCATGTGTTTCCATTCATTAGGAATGACTCAGACTTTCCTCAGGGTGACAGTATAGATCTTCTGTATCTCTCCTGAGCTCCAATTAACAGAAAATGAAGACAATGTCGCTAAATATTCTTTTAAATAAAATCTGCTTATGCCTCGACCAATGCCGCAAGCTGCCACCTAAGCTCAATGAAGCATGTAAGTATAGTAGAATGTGTAATGTGGAATCTGGGCTCAGTGCAAAATAATTATGCTGCTCAACTAGTGTCATCGTGTTTGCTTTATTCCTGATCCCCTTTATCGCTGTCACCCTCAGGAAACACTTCAATCATTAGGATTTCCAGGAGTATGACACCAGTCTCACAGCAGTCACAATTATATTTCATTGTCCATGTGAATAAAGAGTGATCTGTTTCTACTGGTCCCATAGTGTGTCTATCAAGCAGGCACTGAAGTGCTACTACAGTATTATTAAAGGGGTTTTCTAGGCAAAAAATGAATATTCAAAAAAGGTCTGTTAGTGCTATTAATAAATACTTTTAATAGTATTGGTTTCTGGGTTATCATGGAGCTCCTGGCATCCTCTGCAATAGTTTACATCTGCATCTTCCACTTGTGTGCCTTTCCTACAACTCCCATGATTCCTTGGGCTGCACTCAGAACTAACAATCTTCCCCTCCCTTTCTCACTCCCCTTCCCTGTTTCCCTAGCTAGCCTGCCCACTATAGCCTCAGCAGCCATCTTTAGACTCCTAGTTCTCACTTACTTAGTAATCTTCACCTTTGTCTATAATATTGTAATCACTTCCATATGTCTTCAATACAGTCAAACAGTGAAAGCTTCAGGACAACAACAAATTCTTCATGCTTTTGTTGGCATTTCGTAAGTATATATATATATATATATTTATATTCTATATCTATATTCTACTGGTAAAAAATCTGGTCATGCGATGGAAACAGAAGTACTTGGCTCATTAGAAGACACAGCTCGGTTATCCGCATAGTAACTGTATTATGCTCAGTACCTGTATGTCCATAACATTGAGTGTTGAAAACCAAGAGGAATGGATGCAGACAGTACATAGAAAAAACGTAAAACGTATAAACGTATAATATACTTAATAGAATTGTCTGAAATACTTTTTCCAGCAGAGAGTCTGCAGTAGTATCCAGCTGAGGTCAGTGATAAGCTGTAGTGGTTATTATAATGTAATGTCACCTTTGTAGCCTCTCTGTATACTCACAGAAAATGGCTTTAATTGAAGCCAGGGCACAGGAATGACTGGGAGGAGAGAGGCGAGTATAAGATCTTTTTCTATTTTACAGCTTCTTCTGCTACTGGACAAAAAAAATATTGCAGACAAATCCTTTAACAGGTGATTGTAATAGAGTATTTATTGGCTCTTCTGTGTAACTTCTATTAGATTTACTTTTCTGCAATACATTCAATCACTGGATGATGAAACTGTGCACATCAATAGAATCTGTTCTGTAAACATTATAGGTAATATCTATCAATTTCAGTACAGTCATCAATATGCATTGGCATATTGTCAGGAATACGGCATTAATGATGATATACACTTACGTTTTGACATAGGGATCAGAGTAACCATTTGCGTCCATTGCTGCTAGATGAGCACATCTGACTATTCCTACCAGAAGCCCTGACTTTTGGGAGCTGTATTTTAGGGATATAAGAATTCGCCCACGTTCCTCCAAAGATTTATCTTCTGTTTTATCTATCTGTGGGTGGAAACACAAAATGTTAATGACAGTGGAAACGAGTTCATGCAGTTGCAATAATAAAGGACACAACATCCAGGGAGAGATTTCCTTGTATCTACAAAGATTATTAAAGGTCCTGACATGTATTTAGCAGGCGGCTGATTTGTGCAATTTCAAGATATTATTGTTCTGCTTTTGCTTGATATTTTGTACAAAATAATAATTAGTGATAATTATTGTAAGTTAAAGGAAAATTATATAAACAGAAATTGTTTTAATTGATTCAGACCATTGAATCGAATGCACACAGAATAACAAAAACAGGAACCATGAAAGACTATGATGAGAAAATGCCACATAATAAATTCGTAGCAGAGCAGCAAAATGACAAAAGCAATAGAAAAATGATATTTTAATTGGCTAAGCAGGAGAATTACAGTTACTATTTTTTTAGAGCACTGCAGATCCTTCACCTGACAGTTCTATTGATACATAACTGAAACAATACAAGACATTATGTGAGGAGAGAGCTGTAAGTGCAGATTTGACTTTCATTTGAACAGGGAAGGGTCAGGAGTCCAAGGAACTACGAGCGGTAAGTGAAGTAAAATGTGCAATTAATGCTCATCTCTGTCAATGGAATTGGTACTTCCATCTGTATTGATGGAAATGCTCATTGGCCCCTCAGCTGCTCTAGGCCCTGGTACCTGCCTAGACTAACCAGATGCTGGTGCTGGCCCTGGCTGAAGCCTTTGGTTAAAGTGCGGTGTGGGCATGCTGAAGTTGTTTGGTTATTGACTTACAGATGTGTCCATTTTTACCTATCCTCTTGGCATATTCTGAAATGCGTGGTATGAGATAACCAGCAGTCATTACTGTTAATGTGATCACCAATATGCTAATTAGACTCTTTACTGTCAGGTGGGTAGTCTCAACGTGGGGCAGACAGCCTAATCAGCATATTGGGTGATACTGATACTAGCAGCTCAGAAACAGTGGGCATTAGAGAAAAAATTCCAACTGTTCTGGAATCATATGCAAGGAGTTGTGCAGATGTACAATGCATACCTCCCAACTTGCAAAGGATAGAAAGAGGGACAAATGGTGCGGCGCTCTATGCACACCACGGTAAATTTTGCTTCACACACTTCTACGTTGACTCTGCCCATTCTCATCCATTTTTCCATGTGCCTCCACACAGTATAATGCTTCTACAGTCACCCTAACATTATAAGCTCCCACATTATAATGTTCCCATCCAATTACCTCACAGTATTAAGTCCCTCTCCTTGTGCCCCAGTTTAAACTGGCAGAAACTTTAAAGTGGGGCATTAAACCCCCACGGTTTAATGTCCTCCTCCAGTTGCCTCCAGTTTAATGTCATCCTCCATCTTCCCACCCAGTTTAATATCCACTCATCAGTCTGTCCAAGTTTAATGTCCCCCCTCCATCTGTTTCCATTTTAATGTTCCCCTCCATCTGTCCCCAGTTTAATGTCCCCTTCATTTCCCACCAATTTTATGTCCCCCTTTCATCTGCCTCCAGTTTAATGTTCACTTCATCTGCCACCAGCTTAAATACCCCCTTCACCTTCCACAAATTTAATGCCCCCCCTTCATATTCCCCCAGTTTAATGTTTCCCTATATATACCCCAGTTTAATTGCTCCTTCATCTGCCACCAGCTTAATGCCCCCCTTTATCTGCCCCCAATTTAATGTCCCCCTTCATCTGCCACTAGGTTAATGCCCCCCCTTTATCTGCCACCAGCTTAATTCCCCCTGCATCTGCCCCCACTTTAATTGCCCCCTCCATCTACCATCAGTTTAACCACAAAACATAAGCTATCTGGGATGGTGGGACAGATGTGTTAAATCAGGACTGTCCTGCCGGATCCAGGATGGTTATAAGCTATGACAATGTTAAGGGTGAATACATCTGCAGCTGCCACATGGTGTATCAACCAAAGATGATGATGTACTGACTTTGCCTGAAGACCTGCATATAGTATATCACAGTATTCTACCATGAAGCCTACCTGTATTAGTGCAGGAATTTAGATCTGTATTTTTGCCTCATTGTTTTGTTTGTTGAAACTACCAGAATGCTGAGTCTTAATATAAATTCTATATATCATCATTATATTAAAAAATATAATACAAGCATCAATTTATCGGAAATCAACAGGCTAACATATGTAGCTGAGATGGAACAGCTTTCATCTGAAACACATGAAGAAGCCCGTCATCTCACAGTTAAGATTTTCCGTGCAGTCAAACACGGAGGATAGAATGTGAGAACTGTTATCACTGCAGAACACATTCTTACAACTAGGATACCATCTACAGGTTATTGATCATCAGATAACTGGAGTTATAGGGGATACAAACTACATGGTGAAAGCAGCAGGGCATCCATTGTGGTTGTTTACAATCCAAACATGAAAATCTTGAGAAACATTATCACTTATCTCTAACACATATTTCATAAAGATATCAAATGAAAGAAACATTCCCAAATTCCATTCATGTGCTTATCAAAAATGTCCTCTTCTACCCATCCATGAGTATTGCTTTATGATGCCCAAAGAAAGATATAGGGCTATAATGCCCACATATTACCCACAAAATGGGATGCTTTAACCATAGGGCAAACTGTGCCTTTGCACTGGGTCCTATGGTAGTGGGGGTCCCCTCAGCTGACCTGGATGAAGAAGGACAATCCCGCCTGTGTACAACTTCCACCAGGAATCGCCAGTAAATTACCTTTTCTACCCACCATCCCTTTCCTGCTCCTCCACAGTATCATACCTTCTTTATTGACAATTGCAGCCACCGGTTTGCCTCCGATTCACACGACACAGTTTCTGACACTCCCTGCTGTTGTGTATTCCATTCTGTGTAGCACCTGTCCAGTCCATAAAGCATAAACATTTCACCTATGAGAAGTCCTGATCCAATCTCTGAAGGTTTCTGCCCATATTAGTCTGCTCAGCCCTCTGAACCATGCCTAAGCAATAATTAATCTTAAGATTTTGCAAAAGTCTGGATCTACACAGTGTCCTGATTATTGTTTTTTGACCTCATCTTGTTTGTTCGACTACACTTCTAATTCTGATTCTGTACTTCTGCCTATCTGTATATTACCTCTCCCTCTATGAGCCTCCAGTAGGTGGCACAGTGGGTCCACATATCCATTTATGATTACAGTGTTGTTCCGCTGTTCCCAGGTGGCAGGTAGAAATGATCATCTCTGACCATAGGACTTCGGCTCTGGGTTCCATTATTCAGCCTTAAGCTGATGATGTCTACTGCAGGAAGGCATGGGCATCTAGCTGCAGACATTATTACAGCCAGAACCTGCAGGCATGTCTATGGGAACAAGATTAGGTGATTATAAGTTTTTTTTCCCCGTTTATATGAAACACTGGTGACTAAGGGGTAAGGGGGCCTTATGTGGGGATTATTTAAGAACACATTAAATTAGATGGGGAGTGGGGGCGGGGCCCCTTTAGGAAAGCTTTGAACTGGCCTCACTAATCTATTAAAGCAGCCTTGCCTATAAACAGGATTATAATGGCACACCAGAATATTAGAGATTTATTGGTGGGACCACCAACCCTTACCTTCAGAATGAATGTCAATTGCCCCAGTTCAGAGGGAAAAAATCCTGACTACAAATATAGCAATGAATAGAGATGAGCGAACAGTGTTCTATCGAACTCATGTTCGATCGGATATTAGGCTGTTCGGCATGTTCGAATCGAATCGAACACCGCGTGGTAAAGTGCGCCATTACTCGATTCCCCTCCCACCTTCCCTGGCGCCTTTTTTGCTCCAATAACAGCGCAGGGTAGGTGGGACAGGAACTACGACACAGGTGACATTGAAAAAAGTAGGAAAAACCCATTGGCTGCCGAAAACATGTGACCTCTAATTTAAAAGAACAGCGCCGCCCAGGTTCGCATCATTCTGAGCTTGCAATTCACCGAGAACAGAGGCTTCAGTCCACTTAGCTAGGGATCAGATTCTGGGTAGGCAGGGACAGGCTAGGATAGGAAGGAGAAGACAACCAACAGCTCTTATAAGAGCTAAATTCCAGGGAGAAGCTTGTCAGTGTAACGTGGCACTGACGGGCTCAATCGCCGCAACCCAGCTTTCCCAGGATCCTGAATGGAATACACTGACAGTGTATTCCCGTATACCCTATATATACACCCCCGATCCCCGTTCCAACGGTGTGCCCCCCCGCCTTCACCCCAGAAATACCCTGCAAGTCCCCTAGCAATAGAATTGGGGCTATATACACCCACTATTTTTGCTACTGCCATATAGTGCCATTGTCTGACTGGGAATTCCAAGAATATATTGGGGTTACAAATACCTTCAAGTCCTGCCACTGCCACATAGTGCCATTGTCTGACTGGGAATTCCAAGAATATATTGGGGTTACAAATACCCTCATTTCTTGCTACTGCCATATAGTGCCATTGTCTGACTGGGAATTCCAAGAATATATTGGGGTTACAAATACCCTCATTTCTTGCTACTGCCATATAGTGCCAGTTTCTGACTGGGAATTCAAAGAATATATTTGGGTTACAAATACCCTCATTTCTTGCTACTGCCATATAGTGCCATTGTCTGACTGGGAATTCAAAGAATATATTGGGGTTACAAATACCTTCAAGTCCTGCCACTGACATATAGTGCCAGTTTCTGACTGGGAATTCAAAGAATATATTGGGGTTACAAATACCCTCATTTCTTGCTACTGCCATATAGTGCCAGTTTCTGACTGGGAATTCAAAGAATATATTTGGGTTACAAATACCCTCATTTCTTGCTACTGCCATATAGTGCCATTGTCTGACTGGGAATTCAAAGAATATATTGGGGTTACAAATACCTTCAAGTCCTGCCACTGACATATAGTGCCAGTTTCTGACTGGGAATTCAAAGAATATAATGGGGTTACAAATACCCTCATTTCTTGCTACTGCCATATAGTGCCATTGTCTGACTGGGAATTCCAAGAATATATTGGGGTTACAAATACCCTCATTTCTTGCTACTGCCATATAGTGCCATTGTCTGACTGGGAATTCAAAGAATATATTGGGGTTACAAATACCTTCAAGTCCTGCCACTGACATATAGTGCCAGTTTCTGACTGGGAATTCAAAGAATATATTGGGGTTACAAATACCCTCATTTCTTGCTACTGCCATATAGTGCCATTGTCTGACTGGGAATTCAAAGACTATATTGGGGTTACAAATACCCTCATTTCTTGCTACTGCCATATAGTGCCAGTTTCTGACTGGGAATTCAAAGAATATATTGGGGTTACAAATACCCTCATTTCTTGCTACTGCCATATAGTGCCAGTTTCTGACTGGGAATTCAAAGAATATATTGGGGTTACAAATACCCTCATTTCTTGCTACTGCCATATAGTGCCATTGTCTGACTGGGAATTCAAAGAATATATTGGGGTTACAAATACCCTCATTTCTTGCTACTGCCATATAGTGCCAGTTTCTGACTGGGAATTCAAAGAATATAATGGGGTTACAAATACCCTCATTTCTTGCTACTGCCATATAGTGCCATTGTCTGACTGGGAATTCAAAGAATATATTGGGGTTACAAATACCCTCATTTCTTGCTACTGCCATATAGTGCCATTGTCTGACTGGGAATTCAAAGAATATATTGGGGTTACAAATACCTTCAAGTCCTGCCACTGACATATAGTGCCAGTTTCTGACTGGGAATTCAAAGAATATATTGGGGTTACAAATACCCTCATTTCTTGCTACTGCCATATAGTGCCAGTTTCTGACTGGGAAATCAAAGAATATATTGGGGTTACAAATACCTTCAAGTCCTGCCACTGACATATAGTGCCAGTTTCTGACTGGGAATTCAAAGAATATATTGAGGTTACAAATACCTTCAAGTCCTGCCACTGACATATAGTGCCAGTTTCTGACTGGGAATTCAAAGAATATATTGGGGTTACAAATACCCTCATTTCTTGCTACTGCCATATAGTGCCAGTTTCTGACTGGGAATTCAAAGAATATATTGGGGTTACAAATACCTTCAAGTCCTGCCACTGACATATAGTGCCAGTTTCTGACTGGGAATTCAAAGAATATATTGGGGGTACAAATACCTTCAAGTCCTGCCACTGACATATAGTGCCAGTTTCTGACTGGGAATTCAAAGAATATATTGGGGTTACAAATACCCTCATTTCTTGCTACTGCCATATAGTGCCATTGTCTGACTGGGAATTCTAAGAATATATTGGGGTTACAAATACCTTCAAGTCCTGCCACTGACATATAGTGCCAGTTTCTGACTGGGAATTCCAAGAATATATTGGGGTTACAAATACCCTCATTTCTTGCTACTGCCATATAGTGCCAGTTTCTGACTGGGAATTCCAAGAATATATTGGGGTTACAAATACCCTCATTTCTTGCTACTGCCATATAGTGCCATTGTCTGACTGGGAATTCAAAGAATATATTGGGGTTACAAATACCCTCATTTCTTGCTACTGCCATATAGTGCCATTGTCTGACTGGGAATTCAAAGAATATATTGGGGTTACAAATACCCTCATTTCTTGCTACTGCCATATAGTGCCATTGTCTGACTGGGAATTCAAAGAATATATTGGGGTTACAAATACCCTCATTTCTTGCTACTGCCATATAGTGCCATTGTCTGACTGGGAATTCAAAGAATATATTGGGGTTACAAATACCTTCAAGTCCTGCCACTGACATATAGTGCCAGTTTCTGACTGGGAATTCAAAGAATATATTGGGGTTACAAATACCCTCATTTCTTGCTACTGCCATATAGTGCCAGTTTCTGACTGGGAAATCAAAGAATATATTGGGGTTACAAATACCTTCAAGTCCTGCCACTGACATATAGTGCCAGTTTCTGACTGGGAATTCAAAGAATATATTGAGGTTACAAATACCTTCAAGTCCTGCCACTGACATATAGTGCCAGTTTCTGACTGGGAATTCAAAGAATATATTGGGGTTACAAATACCCTCATTTCTTGCTACTGCCATATAGTGCCAGTTTCTGACTGGGAATTCAAAGAATATATTGAGGTTACAAATACCTTCAAGTCCTGCCACTGACATATAGTGCCAGTTTCTGACTGGGAATTCAAAGAATATATTGGGGGTACAAATACCTTCAAGTCCTGCCACTGACATATAGTGCCAGTTTCTGACTGGGAATTCAAAGAATATATTGGGGTTACAAATACCCTCATTTCTTGCTACTGCCATATAGTGCCATTGTCTGACTGGGAATTCTAAGAATATATTGGGGTTACAAATACCTTCAAGTCCTGCCACTGACATATAGTGCCAGTTTCTGACTGGGAATTCCAAGAATATATTGGGGTTACAAATACCCTCATTTCTTGCTACTGCCATATAGTGCCATTGTCTGACTGGGAATTCCAAGAATATATTGGGGTTACAAATACCCTCATTTCATGCTACTGCCATATAGTGCCATTGTCTGACTGGGAATTCAAAGAATATATTGGGGTTACAAATACCCTCATTTCTTGCTACTGCCATATAGTGCCATTGTCTGACTGGGAATTCAAAGAATATATTGGGGTTACAAATACCCTCATTTCTTGCTACTGCCATATAGTGCCATTGTCTGACTGGGAATTCAAAGAATATATTGGGGTTACAAATACCTTCAAGTTCTGCCACTGACATATGGTGCCAGTTTCTGACTGGGAATTCAAAGAATATATTGGGGTTACAAATACCCTCATTTCTTGCTACTGCCATATAGTGCCAGTTTCTGAGTGGGAATTCAAAGAATATATTGGGGTTACAAATACCCTCATTTCTTGCTACTGCCATATAGTGCCATTATCTGACTGGGAATTCAAAGAATATATTGGGGTTACAAATACCTTCAAGTCCTGCCACTGACATATAGTGCCAGTTTCTGACTGGGAATTCAAAGAATATATTGGGGTTACAAATACCCTCATTTCTTGCTACTGCCATATAGTGCCAGTTTCTGACTGGGAATTCAAAATGCGCAAGGCTCCTGGAAAGGGACGTGGACGAGGCCGTGGTCAGGGAAATGGTTCTGGGGAGCAAGGTAGCAGTGAAGCCATAGGGCGTCCCGTGCCTACTCCTGTGGGGCAGCAAGCATTGCGCTACTCCACAGTGCCAGGGTTGCTTGCCACATTAACTAAACTGCAGGGTACAAACCTTAGTAGGCCCAAGAACCAGGAACAGGTCTTGCAATGGCTGTCGGATAACGCTTACAGCACATTGTCCAGCAGCCAGTCAGGCTCTGCCTCCTCTTCTCCTATTACCCAACAGTCTTGTCCTCCTTCCTCCCAAAATTCCCAAGCTTCACAGAACAATAACCCCAACTGTCCCTGCTCCCCAGAGCTGTTCTCCGCTCCTTTCATTGTCCGTCAACCTGCCCCTCCATGTCGCGATTCCACGGACCTAACAGAGGAGCATCTGTGTCCAGATGCTCAAACACTAGAGTCTCCTCCATCTCCGTTCGATTTGGTGGTGGATGACCAGCAACCCACCCTCATCGACGACGATGTGACGCAGTTGCCGTCAGGGCATCCAGTTGACCTGCGCATTGTGCGGGAGGAGGAGATGAGACAGGAGTTGGAAGAGGAAGTGGTGGATGATGAGGACACTGACCCGACCTGGACAGGGGGGATGTCAAGCGGGGAAAGTAGTGTGGATGTTGAGGCAGGTGCAGCACCAAAAAGGGTAGCTAGAGGCAGAGGCAGAGTTCAGCAGCTTAGGCGAAGCCAGGCCACACCCGGAATCTCCCAAGATGTTACAGTTCGTACCCAGCCCCGAAAAAACTCCCACCTCGAGGGCACGTTTCTCGAAGGTGTGGAGTTTTTTCAAGGAATGCGCCGAGGACAGATATAGTGTTGTCTGCACAATTTGCCTCTCGAAATTGATTAGGGGCTCTGAGAAGAGCAACCTGTCCACCACTTCAATGCGCCGTCATTTGGAATCCAAGCACTGGAATCAGTGGCAGGCAGCAACGGCAGGACAAAGGCCGCCTGCCGTTCACGCCACTGCCTCTGCCACTGCTGACTGTGCTGGCGATGCACTCCAGAGGACGAGCCAGGACACCACTTCATCTGCCTCCGCCACTTTGTTGACTTCTTCGTCATCCTCCCCTGTTCCTGTCTTATCTCCTTCTCCTGCACCATCAAAGGCACCATCAGGCACTTCTTTACAACAACCCACCATCTCTCAGACATTGGAGCGGCGGCAGGAATACACCGCTAACCACCCACACGCGCAAGCCTTGAACACCAACATCGCTAAACTGCTGGCCCAGGAGATGTTGGCGTTCTGGCTTGTTGAAACTCCCGCCTTCCTGGACCTGATGGCAACTGCGGCACCTCGCTATGCCGTCCCTAGCCATCACTACTTCTCCTGGTGTGCCGTCCCCGCCTTGCACCAGCACGTGTCACTCAACATCAGGCGGGCCCTTAGTTCCGCGCTTTGCACAAAGGTCCACTTGACCACCGACGCGTGGACAAGTGCATGTGGACAGGGACGCTACATTTCACTGACGGCACACTGGGTGAATGTAGTTGAGGCTGGGACAGTATCCCAAACTGGCCCGGTGTACCTCGTCTCTCTGCCTAACATTCCTGGCAGGGACACGAGAAGAACACCCCCCTCCTCCTCCTCCGCCACCGCCTCCTCCTCCGCCTCCTCCTCCGCTGTTAGATTGACCCCAGCTACAAGTTGGAAACGTTGCAGCACTGGCGTTGGTAGACGTCAGCAGGCCGTGCTGAAGCTGATCAGCTTGGGGGACAGACAGCACACTGCCTCCGAGGTGAGGGATGCCCTCCTCGATGAGACGGCAATATGGTTTGAGCCGCTGCACCTGGGCCCAGGCATGGTCGTTTGTGATAACGGCCGGAACCTGGTAGCAGCTCTGGAGCTTGCCGGACTTCAACATGTTCCATGCCTGGCCCACGTCTTCAACCTAGTGGTGCAACGTTTCCTAAAGAGCTACCCCAATGTTCCAGAGCTACTGGTGAAAGTGAGGCGCATGTGCGCCCACTTTCGCAAGTTGACAGTAGCCGCTGCTAGCTTAAAATCTCTCCAGCAACGCCTGCATGTGCCACAACACCGGCTTTTGTGCGACGTCCCCACACGCTGGAACTCAACGTTTCAGATGTTGAATAGAGTGGTTGAGCAGTCGAGACCTTTGATGGAATACCAGCTACAAAACCCTAGGGTGCCACAAAGTCAGCTGCCTCAGTTTCTCATCCATGAGTGGCCATGGATGAGAGACCTTTGTGACATCCTACGGGTGTTTGAGGAGTCCACAAGGAGGGTGAGCTCTGAGGATGCGATGGTGAGCCTTACAATCCCGCTCTTGTGTGTTCTGAGAGAATCCCTGATTGACATCAGGGATAACTCAGATCACACAGAGGAGTCAGGGATAGCATCCGATCCGTCACAGCTGGAGAGTAGGTCAACACATCTGTCCGCTTCATCGCGTTTAATGGAGGAGGAGGAGGAAGAAGAGTTGTCCGATGATGTGATGGTGATACAGGAGGCTTCCGGGCAACTTCGAATCGTCCCATTGTTGCAGCGCGGATGGGTAGACATGGATTATGAGGAGGAAATGGAGATTGAACTTTCCGGAGGGGCCAGAGGAGTCATGCCAACTAACACTGTGGCAGACATGGCTGAGTTCATGTTGGGGTGCTTTACAACCGACAAGCGTATTGTCAAAATCATGGAGGACAACCAGTACTGGATCTTTGCTATCCTTGACCCCCGGTATAAAAACAACATCTCCTCTTTTATTCTGGTAGAGGGGAGGGCCAATCGCATCAATGCTTGCCACAAGCAATTGGTGCAGAATATGATGGAGATGTTTCCAGCATGTGACGTTGGCGGCAGGGAGGGCAGTTCCTCCAGTAGGCGACCAAGTTCTCACCGGTCCACACAAACGAGGGGCACACTGTCTAAGGTCTGGGACACCTTGATGGCACCCCCTCGCCAAAGTGCCGCCACGGAGGGTCCTAGTGTCACCAGGCGTGAGAAGTATAGGCGCATGTTGCGGGAATACCTTTCCGACCACAGCCCTGTCCTCTCCGACCCCTCTGCGCCCTACACGTATTGGGTGTCGAAGTTGGACCTGTGGCTTGAACTTGCCCTATATGCCTTGGAGGTGCTGTCCTGTCCTGCCGCCAGCGTCCTATCTGAGAGGGTGTTCAGTGCAGCCGGTGGCATCATCACTGACAAGCGCACCCGTCTGTCAGCTGAGAGTGCCGACCGGCTCACTTTGATAAAAATGAACCACCACTGGATAGAGCCTTCATTTTCGTGCCCACCTGTGTAAAGCACCCCAACATGAAACTCCATGTCTGTGCTCAACCTCTCCAATTCCTCCGCATCCTCATACTCATCCACCATAAGCGTTGCACAATTCTGCTAATACTAGGCTCCCTCCACCCTGATTTCCCCCAACTCTGCTGGTTAGAGGCTCCCTCCACCCTGATTTCCCCCAACTCTGCTGGTTAGAGGCTCCCTCCACCCTGATTTCCCACAACTCTGCTGGTTAGAGGCTCCCTTCACCCTGATTTCCCACAACTCTGCTGGTTAGAGGCTCCCTCCACCATGAATTGGTCCAAACTGGGCTGGTTAGAGGCTCCCTCCACCATGAATTTGGCCAAACTGGGGTTTTTAGAGGCTCCCTCCACCATGAATTGGTCCAAACTGGGCTGGTTAGAGGCTCCCTCCACCATGAACTTCCCATAGCTTGGCTGTTTAGAGGCTCCCTCCACCATGAATTGGTCCAAACTGGGCTGGTTAGAGGCTCCCTCCACCTTGAATTTGGCCAAACTGGGGTTTTTAAAGGCTCCCTCCACCATGAATTGGTCCAAACTGGGCTGGTTAGAGGCTCCCTCCACCATGAATTTGGCCAAACTGGGGTTTTTAGAGGCTCCCTCCACCATGAATTTCCCAAAACTTGGCTGTTTAGAGGCTCCCTCCACCATGAATTGGTCCAAACTGGGCTGGTTAGAGGCTCCCTCCACCATGAATTGGTCCAAACTGGGCTGGTTAAAGGCTCCCTCCACCATGAAGTTGGCCAAACTGGGGTTTTTAGAGGCTCCCTCCACCATGAATTGGTCCAAACTGGGCTGGTTAGAGGCTCCCTCCACCATGAACTTCCCATAGCTTGGCTGTTTAGAGGCTCCCTCCACCATGAATTTCCCAAAACTTGGCTGTTTAGAGGCTCCCTCCACCATGAATTTGGCCAAACTGGGGTTTTTAGAGGCTCCCTCCACCATGAATTGGTCCAAACTGGGGTTTTTAGAGGCTCCCTCTACCATGAATTTCCCAAAACTTGGCTGTTTAGAGGCTCCCTCCACCATGAATTGGTCCAAACTGGACTGGTTAGAGGCTCCCTCCACCATGAATTTGGCCAAACTGGGGTTTTTAGAGGCTCCCTCCACCATGAATTTCCCAAAACTTGGCTGTTTAGAGGCTCCCTCCACCATGAATTGATCCAAACTGGGCTGGTTAGAGGCTCCCTCCACCATGAATTGGTCCAAACTGGGCTGGTTAGAGGCTCCCTCCACCATGAATTTGGCCAAACTGGGGTTTTTAGAGGCTCCCTCCACCATGAATTGGTCCAAACTGGGCTGGTTAGAGGCTCCCTCCACCATGAACTTCCCATAGCTTGGCTGTTTAGAGGCTCCCTCCACCATGAATTTCCCAAAACTTGGCTGTTTAGAGGCTCCCTCCACCATGAATTGGTCCAAACTGGGCTGGTTAGAGGCTCCCTCCACCATGAATTTGGCCAAACTGGGGTTTTTAGAGTCTCCCTCCACCATGAATTGGTCCAAACTGGGCTGGTTAGAGGCTCCCTCCACCATGAACTTCCCATAGCTTGGCTGTTTAGAGGCTCCCTCCACCATGAATTGGTCCAAACTGGGCTGGTTAGAGTCTCCCTCCACCATGAATTGGTCCAAACTGGGGTTTTTAGAGGCTCCCTCCACCATGAGTTTCCCAAAACTTGGCTGTTTAGAGGCTCCCTCCACCATGAATTTGGCCAAACTGGGGTTTTTAGAGGCTCCCTCCACCATGAATTGGTCCAAACTGGGCTGGTTAGAGGCTCCCTCCACCATGAATTGGTCCAAACTGGGCTGGTTAGAGGCTCCCTCCACCATGAATTTGGCCAAACTGGGGTTTTTAGAGGCTCCCTCCACCATGAATTGGTCCAAACTGGGCTGTTTAGAGGCTCCCTCCACCATGAATTGGTCCAAACTGGGGTTTTTAGAGGCTCCCTCCACCATGAATTTCCCAAAACTTGGCTGTTTAGAGGCTCCCTCCACCATGAATTGGTCCAAACTGGGCTGGTTAGAGGCTCCCTCCACCATGAATTTTGCCAAACTGGGGATTTTAGAGGCTCCCTCCACCCACACGCGCAAGCCTTGAACGCCAACATCGCTAAACTGCTGGCCCAGAAGATGTTGGCGTTCTGGCTTGTTGAAACTCCCGCCTTCCTGGACCTGATGGCAACTGCGGCACCTCGCTATGCCGTCCCTAGCCGTCACCACTTTTCCCGGTGTGCCGTCCCCGCCTTGCACCAGCACGTGTCACTCAACATCAGGCGGGCCCTTAGTTCCGCGCTTTGCACAAAGGTCCACTTGACCACCGACGCGTGGACAAGTGCATGCGGACAGGGACGCTACATTTCACTGACGGCACACTGGGTGAATGTAGTTGAGGCTGGGACAGTATCCCAAACTGGCCCGGTGTACCTCGTCTCCCCGCCTAACATTCCTGGCAGGGACACGAGAAGAACACCCCCCTCCTCCTCCGCAACCGCCTCCTCCTCCGCCACCGCCTCCTCCTCCGCTGTTAGATTGACCCCAGCTACGAGTTGGAAACGTTGCAGCACTGGCGTTGGTAGACGTCAGCAGGCCGTGCTGAAGCTGATCAACTTGGGGGACAGACAGCACACTACCTCCGAGGTGAGGGATGCCCTCCTCGATGAGACGGCAATATGGTTTGAGCCGCTGCACCTGGGCCCAGGCATGGTCGTTTGTGATAACGGCCGGAACCTGGTAGCAGCTCTGGAGCTTGCCGGACTCCAACATGTTCCATGCCTGGCCCACGTCTTCAACCTAGTGGTGCAACGTTTCCTAAAGAGCTACCCCAATGTTCCAGAGCTACTGGTGAAAGTGTGGCGCATGTGCGCCCACTTTCGCAAGTCGACAGTAGCCGCTGCTAGCTTAAAATCTCTCCAGCAACGCCTGTATGTGCCACAACACCGGCTTTTGTGCGACGTCCCCACACGCTGGAACTCAACATTTCAGATGTTGAATAGAGTGGTTGAGCAGTCGAGACCTTTGATGGAATACCAGCTACAAAACCCTAGGGTGCCACAAAGTCAGCTGCCTCAGTTTCTCATCCATGAGTGGCCATGGATGAGAGACCTTTGTGACATCCTACGGGTGTTTGAGGAGTCCACAAGGAGGGTGAGCTCTGAGGATGCGATGGTGAGCCTTACAATCCCGCTCTTGTGTGTTCTGAGAGAATCCCTGATTGACATCAGGGATAACTCAGATCACACAGAGGAGTCAGGGATAACATCCGATCCGTCACAGCTGGAGAGTAGGTCCACACATCTGTCCGCTTCTTCGCGTTTAATGGAGGAGGAGGAGGAGGAGGAGGAAGAAGAGTTGTCCGATGATGTGATGGTGATACAGGAGGCTTCCGGGCAACTTCGAATCGTCCCATTGTTGCAGCGCGGATGGGTAGACATGGACGATGAGGAGGAAATGGAGATTGAACTTTCCGGTGGGGCCAGAGGAGTCATGCCAACTAACACTGTGGCAGACATGGCTGAGTTCATGTTGGGGTGCTTTACAACCGACAAGCGTATTTTCAAAATCATGGAGGACAACCAGTACTGGATCTTTGCTATCCGGTATAAAAACAACATCTCCTCTTTTATTCCGGTAGAGGGGAGGGCCAATCGCATCAATGCTTGCCACAAGCAATTGGTGCAGAATATGATGGAGATGTTTCCAGCATGTGACGTTGGCGGCAGGGAGGGCAGTTCCTCCAGTAGGCGACCAAGTTCTCACCGGTCCACACAAACGAGAGGCACACTGTCTAAGGTCTGGGACACCTTGATGGCACCCCCTCGCCAAAGTGCTGCCACGGAGGGTCCTAATGTCACCAGGCATGAGAAGTATAGGCGCATGTTGCGGGAATACCTTTCCGACCACAGCCCTGTCCTCTCCGACCCCTCTGCGCCCTACACGTATTGGGTGTCGAAGTTGGACCTGTGGCTTGAACTTGCCCTATATGCCTTGGAGGTGCTGTCCTGTCCTGCCGCCAGCGTCCTATCTGAGAGGGTGTTCAGTGCAGCCGGTGGCATCATCACTGACAAGCGCACCCGTCTGTCAGCTGAGAATGCCGACAGGCTCACTTTGATAAAAATGAACCACCACTGGATAGAGCCTTCATTTTCGTGCCCACCTGTGTAAAGCACCCCAACATGAAACTCCATGTCTATGCTCAACCTCTCCAATTCCTCCACATCCTCATACTCATCCACCATAAGCGTTGCACAATTCTGCTAATACTAGGCTCCCTCCACCCTGATTTCCCCCAACTCTGCTGGTTAGAGGCTCCCTCCACCCTGATTTCCCACAACTCTGCTGGTTAGAGGCTCCCTCCACCCTGATTTCCCACAACTCTGCTGGTTAGAGGCTCCTTCCACCATGAACTTCCCATAGCTTGGCTGTTTAGAGGCTCCCTCCACCATGAATTGGTCCAAACTGGGCTGGTTAGAGGCTCCCTCCACCATGAATTTCCCAAAACTTGGCTGTTTAGAGGCTCCCTCCACCATGAATTGGTCCAAACTGGGCTGGTTAGAGGCTTCCTCCACCATGAACTTCCCATAGCTTGGCTGTTTAGAGGCTCCCTCCACCATGAATTGGTCCAAACTGGGCTGGTTAGAGGCTCCCTCCACCATGAATTGGTCCAAACTGGGGTTTTTAGAGGCTCCCTCCACCATGAGTTTCCCAAAACTTGGCTGTTTAGAGGCTCCCTCCACCATGAATTTGGCCAAACTGGGGTTTTTAGAGGCTCCCTCCACCATGAATTGGTCCAAACTGGGCTGGTTAGAGGCTCCCTCCACCATGAATTGGTCCAAACTGGGCTGGTTAGAGGCTCCCTCCACCATGAATTTGGCCAAACTGGGGTTTTTAGAGGCTCCCTCCACCATGAATTGGTCCAAACTGGGCTGTTTAGAGGCTCCCTCCACCATGAATTGGTCCAAACTGGGGTTTTTAGAGGCTCCCTCCACCATGAATTTCCCAAAACTTGGCTGTTTAGAGGCTCCCTCCACCATGAATTGGTCCAAACTGGGCTGGTTAGAGGCTCCCTCCACCATGAATTTGGCCAAACTGGGGTTTTTAGAGGCTCCCTCCACCATGAATTGGTCCAGACTGGGGTTTTTAGAGGCTCCCTCCACTATGAATTTGCCCAAACTGGGGTTTTTAGAGGCTCCCTCCACCATGAATTTCCCAAAACTTGGCTGTTTAGAGGCTCCCTCCACCATGAATTGGTCCAAACTGGGCTGGTTAGAGGCTCCCTCCACCATGAATTGGTCCAAACTGGGGTTTTTAGAGGCTCCCTCCACCATGAATTGGTCCAAACTGGGCTGTTTAGAGGCTCCCTCCACCATGAATTGGTCCAAACTGGGGTTTTTAGAGGCTCCCTCCACCATGAATTTCCCAAGACTTGGCTGTTTAGAGGCTCCCTCCACCATGAATTGGTCCAAACTGGGCTGTTTAGAGGCTCCCTCCACCATGAATTGGTCCAAACTGGGGTTTTTAGAGGCTCCCTCCACCATGAAGTTGCCCAAACTCTGCTGGTTGGAGGCTCAATCCACCCTGATTTTCAAAACAAATGTTGGTGCCAACCTCAACTTACTACAAGGGCCAAATTCACTGCTGATGACAAGCTCTCCTCACTCCAAGTGCCAAATACACATGTTTCAAGGTGTTTTCCTACTGTCTGAGAGGTGGTATTGAGTGTGTAAAGTGTGTAGTTGTTAGGCTGTGATGTTGGGGTAATAGAGGGTCTTTGGTGTGTTAGATGCCCCCAGACATGCTTCCCCTGCTGTCCCAGTTGTATTCCAGAGGTGTTGGCATCATTTCCTGGGGTGTCATAGTGGACTTGGTGACCCTCCAGACACGGATTTGGGTTTCCCCCTTAACGAGTATATGTTCCCCATAGACTATAATGGGGTTTAAAACCCGTTCAAACAGACGAACAGTGAGCGGCTGTTCGATTCGAATTTCAAACCTCGAACATTTTAGTGTTCGCTCATCTCTAGCAATGAATATAAAATCCTAACTTGCTATCTCCTAAAAATCTGAAACCCATAACCTGTAAAACTTTTTCTTTCAAGAAAGGTTTCCAGATGTTCCCAGTTACCTCTTAAGGACAATGCTGTTTGGTGATATTGTATTACAAGATGATATTCTATATATCCTATATATGTCTATCTGTGGCTATCCACTATTTGTTTTATGAAATGCAGCCTTTCAAGGGTTTTGCTAGCATATCTTGATATCATATTGAATTGGTTTCATTTCAAATTTGAATCCTTGAATTCAGTATATCAAGTCCAAAATGCTCCCCCCAAGCCATTAATAGCACCGCATTATTAGCCTTACAAGCATCAGTGGCATGGCCAGATTTGCTTGGAGACAATGATGATGCAGATGGAGGCTGAATATGTAAAACACAGCCATAGAGGAGACCTTTACCCCAGACCAATTTTTGTTTTTGCATTTTTTTCCACTCACCACATTCCAAGAGCCATCATTTTTTCATTTTTAAGTTCACAGAGTCACATGATGTCTTATTGTTTGCGGAACAAATTGTACTTTGCAATGGCACCATTCAATATCCTGTGCAATGTACTGGGAAGCTGGAAATAATTCAGAATGAGGTGCGATTGGAGAAAAAATGCATTTGTGCCAATTTCATATGGTTTTATTTTTATGGCGTTCACTGTTAGCTGTATTTTGTAGGTCACTATGAACCAAAAAACGATACCAAATTGGATATTTAGATTTGCTGCTACACTGTTCACTGTATGGAATAAATATTTTAATATTTTAATAGTTCAGGCATTTTGGAGCGCGGGAATACCTAATGAGTTTGTGTTTACGTTTGTGTATTTACGTCTATATGTGATCTAGGGAAAGGAATTCAAACTTTTGTGTTTTTTTTATTTATTTTTTATACTTTTAAAAACTTTTTTCTTCTTCTTTTACTTTTATGATCAGACCCCCAGTGTATAAAAATTAGTCCATATCCATGTGATGGATATTCAGAGTTATTACAAAGATCTGTTTTTCCTCTTATTGAAGACCCCAATTATTGGACCCAAGACATTCCCTTTAACTAAATTTGCCTTATGGGTGGACATATAACTACTTGATGCTAGGGGCAATGATTATTGGTTCTAGTCCCAAACATTTAGAATAAATGAACAATATGACCTTTGTGTATAATGATTGTAGCATCACATAAGAACTGGACATGGAAAAGTAGACATGGAGAAATTAAAGATGGCTTACAGAGCCACAACCGACCTCCTCAAAAATGGATAAACTTAAAGGATAAAAGGAATATTTCTTTTTAATTTTGTAAAATATGTCCACAGTCATCCAAATGATATTACCTGTTACTACAATCCTGTTTAATGTCTGCAGAAATCTACTTTTTACGATGATGTGTCAGTTTTCAATACCAATTTCTTTTTCTCTATTCAAATCGACAGCCACCCACTTTTGTGTCAAAGCCCCTGGAAATTCTTCACTTCACTGTATAAATTAAAGCAGCGCTCTCGTTATCACATCTGAATACGGCTTTAATTAAAGCACCGCCTTGGAGCTAGAAGACTAAGATGGCTCTCTCAAATACAAACAGATTAAATGAATATAAAGTATGTTTGCTTTCCAATGGAGTGATAGAGTACAAGGAATAGATATAAAATAAAGAGAGGTAAGATTTCATAGTAATCTGTAAGTGGGACTGGTGGCAACACTTCTAATACTCTATATAATACAAGTACATTTGATTATATGTAAAACGTAGGCATACAAAAGGTTCTTTTCATTTAGTTTCCATGCTAATGTAAGAGAAAAATATGACATGCTCCATTTGACTCCATATGTACAGAGGTATTTACCCCTAAAGAACCTCAGTCTGATCCTACATAGCAGACCCGAAGGTGATCTTTTGCTTTTAGGTCCTCCCCTGACAACAGATTACAAAGCATGTCTATCCTGATCCCACAATCACATTCTCTTCCATCTCTACCAGTCTGCTATTCAGGATCCTCTGGAAGAAAGTGACCCACTACATTTACATTACAGTCTCAAAACTTTGCAAGATATTAGAATTTAGTCTGGTATTAGTCAGGGCTCGTTCACATCTGCGCCCGGTCTCCGTTCTGCAGGTTTCCGTTTCCTGCACAAAACAGAGGCAGGAGACGGAAACCTGAAGGACTCTCTCACCCATTCATTTGAATGGGTTTGAAAGCTGTCCAGCCGTGAGCGGCGGTGAGCGTTTTATGCTCTCCGCCACGAAACCGATTTTTTAAAGCCGGACACAGAGTCAGACATGCAGTACTCTGTGACCGGTTTAAAAAAAACGGTTTCGCGGCGGAGAGCATAAAACGCTCACTGCCGCTCATGGCCGGACCTGGTCTGTGGTTTCCGTCTTCTTTCATGCAGAAGATGGAAACCACAGAAAGGAGACCTGAACGCAGGTGTGAACCTAGCATCACAGGTATTTGTATATTATATGGAAGGGTTGGTCCAAAACCTCTTTTAGTGGTGACTACGTGAAATATGTAATAGGCCCACTGTAAGCTACCTCAAAAATACAAATGTCAGCAGAGATATATTAGAGTATTATATGAAGAAAAACTTCTCACTTCTCGTATTGACCATTAGTCTTCAGTAGTTGATACTTTTTCAATGGCTAACAATTTAGCTACTTTATCTTCCCTTCTTCTCCTTTGTTTCCACAAAAAATATTCAGTAAATCTTTACTAATGTTGATGAAATGTCTCCAGTCAAAAATGTACATAAAATGTGCAAAATGATTTATGAGTTTATGGGAATGTATTGTCTTTGTGTAGTAAAATCAGATACTGAATGTTTCTTTATATTTAGCAAAGAAAATAAATTCGACTACACTCTATTGGAGGTGTAGCCACTTTTTTTTTTTTTGGGGGGGGGGATTTTTAAACTTGACAACCAATAATAAAAGTCTTAAATATTAGTGCAAATTTGTTCCAAGAAATCCATTGCTAGTAAATCCACTGGGAACTATATACTATCAACTGCTTACTAGGGAGTATCGATTAGAAGTATGGATTAGAACAGAGATCTCAAATTTATTTAGTCTACCGCCCACTTTGAGAATCAATTACTTTTAGCACCCCCTACAATTTTTAACTTTTCTATACCTTAAAAATCACCATCGCGATCATTACCTTAATTATAGCGGCCATATGAGTCTTATCCTCTTTCTGAATTCAAACTTACATTATAAATGAGACTGTTCTAATAAGAGCAATAAAATGTAACTTTATAATTAAGTTTAGAAAAACTTTTATTCAAATTAAAACAAATATTTCAATTTAAATGTTAAAACTATTTTAACGTGAAGGATGAATCTGATGATTTCTAACAAGTTTCTTCATATCAGGCTCGATTTTACTTAATAATAACAATAAAAATAATAATAATAATAATAATAATAATAATAAATGTAGTATAGTAGGTAGGTTTTGATTTTAGTTCAACATATTTGAAAAACACAAATCAGGCATCACCCACTTTGAGAAGCACTAGATTAGAAGATTCTCAGTTCATACATTGACGTGATCTGTTTATATCTAAGAGTCCTTGCAGTTACTGTTATCTTACTGCTGGACTTTTTAGGTTTACACACCCAAACAGGAATCAGAACTCTATACAAAAATTTGACATCAGGGGTTCATTAATATGGAGAAAACTATCTAGTTATTACTGTTACCCCAACTGCTAGTCATCTGAGGGTGTGTGTGTATTATATGTTTTTAATCACCTTTACCCAGGATTTTTGTAATCTTTTAGAGTATATCAATAAAATCTAGTTTTATTTTTTTGCCATTTGTTTTGGGGTATAAGACATCCATTGCACCTTTTTCCAGAATAGTTTTCACTGATGCAAACTGCTCATTAAATGTATTCCTTGTAGACTCGTTTGCAGAGCTTTGTATTGAGTGTGATATGTGCAGAGGTCACTGTGCAGGGTGGAGCAGATGAGTGACCATCAGCTACTGTCAATGTGATGTCTCCAGCTCTATGGTGTTTTCTCATTCAAAAACTGGCCATACACATTAGATTTTGGTTTACTGCTGTCCAATCCATTATAGGGTCACCAATCCCACCATCAACACTCATATTTTCATCAGACCACTGACCGAAAATGACTAACATGGCTAATCTTCTTTAGATAGACTAAAGACAGTCAATATTTTCACTTTATATTCAGGGTCAACTGAAATAAATCTAATGAATATGGCCAGCTTATTTCTGCCTGTGATTACACTGAGATGACTTCTGGAAAATCATGTCCATACAAAAAGAAGTGTCAGTCATGGGTTTAACTAGCTGGGTACTGTTCATAGCAGCTGATATGGGGCCCAAAAATGAAGGTGTTCGAGACATAGGATGTGATTAGTAGTAATTAGGGTAGAGCGATCGTGTTCGGAAAAGATCGGATTCCGATCGGCGATCGAGAAAATTTCACGATCGCCATCGGAATTCCGAGCATGATCTTTTTATGTGGGATCGAGATCGGTGATCTTTTCCCACAATGCTTTGCTTAGCCTTCACACTGAGTATACACTGTATACTCAGAGTGAAGGCTCCGCTGCAGTTCCATAGGAATGAATGGAAGCAGCCAGCACACAGCTTTAACCCCTTGTGCGCCGGCTGCCTCCATTCATTCGAATGGAAGGCTAAACTAAACATCTCTAGCAGCTACTTACCTCTAGAGATGGCTGCTCCGGTGCCCTCCTTCTTCTTGCCTCGCTGCCCCGCCTCCCAGGTTAGTGTTTAAAGCGCTAGGTAGGTGGGGCTTGTGGCTTAGGAGAGTGTGGGCGGGAACAGGGCCCACACTCTCCTAACCTGGCAGGGAGGGGGCTGCGAAGGGGGAAGAGAAGTGCGGAGCGGCAGCGAGGACAAGAAGAAGGAGAAGCAGCGGAGCAGCCATCTCTGGAGGTAAGTGGACACCAGGGGGGACTAAGTAGCCAGAGGATTAAAAAAAATCCTCTGGCTACTTTAGTGATTCATAGTTACTTGTGACGCCACTGGTATCAAATATTGTGAAAACTGAAATATTTGAAGGATTTTTTTATATACTATAGATACACTGAATATAATAAAAAAGCAAAAGATTTGAATATGCAATTTTCTGATCATAATTTCCATAATATCTTGTTTAATAAGAAACCTAACATTGTATATACAGTCCTATGAAAAAGTTTGGGCACCTTTGCTTTGGGGCTATTAATCTTAATCATTTTTAGTTCTAAATATTTTGGTGTTTGCAACAGCCATTTCAGTTTGATATATCTAATAACTGATGGAGACAGTAATATTTCAGGATTTAAATGAGGTTTATTGTACTAACAGAAAATGTGCAATATGCATTAAACCAAAATTTGACCGGTTCAAAAGTATGGGCACCTCAACAGAAAAGTGACATTAATATTTAGTAGATCCTCCTTTTGCCTCTAGTCGCTTCCTGTAGCTTTTAATCAGTTCCTGGATCCTGGATGAAGGTATTTTGGACCATTCCTCTTTACAAAACAATTCAAGTTCAGTTAAGTTTGATGGTCGCCGAGCATGGACAGCCCGCTCTCAAATGATCTGAAAACAAAGATTGTTCAACATAGTTGCTCAGGGGAAGGATACAAAAAGTTGTCTCAGAGATTTAACCTGTCAGTTTCCACTGTGAGGAACATAGTAAGGAAATGGAAGACCACAGGGACAGTTCTTGTTAAGCCCAGAAGTGGCAGGCCAAGAAAAATATCAGAAAGGCAGAGAAGAAGAATGGTGAGAACAGTCAAGGACAATCCACAGACCACCTCCAAAGAGCTGCAGCATCATCTTGCTGCAGATGGTGTCACTGTGCATCGGTCAACAATACAGCGCACTTTGCACAAGGAGAAGCTGTATGGGAGAGTGATGGGAAAGAAGCCGTTTCTACAAACACGCCACAAACAGAGTCGCCTGAGATACGCAAAAGCACATTTGGAAAAGCCAGCTTCATTTTGGAAGAAGGTCCTGTGGACTGATGAAACAAAGATTGAGTTGTTTGGTCATACAAAAAGGCGTTATGCAAAAAAACAGCATTCCAAGAAAAACACTTGCTACCCACTGTAAAATTTGGTGGAGGTTCCATCATGCTTTGGGGCTGTGTGGCCAATGCCAGCATCGGGAATCTTGTTAAAGTTGAGGGTCGCATGGATTCCACTCAGTATCAGCAGATTCTTGAGAATAATGTTCAAGAATCAGTGACGAAGTTGAAGTTACGCCAGGGATGGATATTTCAGCAAAACAATGATCCAAAACACCGCTCCAAATCGACTCAGGCATTCATGCAGAGGAACAATTACAATGTTCTGGAATGGCCATCCCAGTCCCCAGACCTGAATATCATTGAACATCTGTGGGATGATTTAAAGCGGGCTGTCCATGCTCGGCGACCATCAAACTTAACTGAACTTGAATTGTTTTGTAAAGAGGAATGGTCCAAAATACCTTCATCCAGGATCCAGGAACTGATTAAAAGCTACAGGAAGCGACTAGAGACTGTTATCTTTGCAAAAGGAGGATCTTCTAAATATTAATGTCATTTTCCGGTCAAATTTTGGTTTAAATGCATATTGCACATTTTCTGTTAGTACAATAAACCTCATTTCAATTCTGAAATATTACTGTTTCCATCAGTTATTAGATATATCAAACTGAAATGGCTGCTGCAAACACCAAAATATTTAGAACTAAAAATGATTAAGATTAATAGGGGTACCCAAACTTTTTCATAGGACTGTATGATTGTTGCTAACCAACTAAAATTTGATAATCAACCTTGATGAACTGAAAGCTGATGTTATAGACTCCCCAATTATATAAGGAAGCATCTGAAATTGTCATCTAGTCTTTTGTGCACAGATAAAGCAGGATTACAAGATGACAAATTGTTCAGCTCTGTATTTTCAGACTCGTAAATGCTTACCATTATTTTCTGCACCTCTGTAAAGAACAATTTGCTACATATTGCCCAAAGTCTGTAAATGCCATTCATGTGCTAGTTACTACATAGATTTTCAGTGTAAGTGTTGTCAGCACATACATGCGAGGCATAATATTTATAAAGGACAATATGGCCATCCTTACAGGATAGGAGTGCTCCTACTATTTAACAAAGTGTTTTCCAATAAACTGAGAGCAGACCTGCAATGAAGCAGTGATAACCACCAGGAACGTTCTGGCTTATCTTCTGCCTAAGGTGAACATTTTAAATGGTGCCCTTTCCCAAGGCTTGTACAAATAAAGGGCTTTGCTGTTCTCATAAATATCTATCCATACACATAAGCAGTGCCGCTATTTAGTGCCGCTACTTAGTGTATTAAAATGCAGTCCACATAAATTACATTACTATCCCGCATGCACATTGAAATGTATATAAAGTTGCAAAGGAACTTAGGTGGCAGACAAAAAAAATAATACTGCACATCACACCATATAGTACAAATGATAAATGTCATTGCGCAATATAAACAGCAAATGCCAATTTACAATGCATTTATGAATTTTTTTTAAATAGGCCGTTACCTGCTGGAGTAATCCCAGCAGGTAATGAGCCCTATTTACTTACTGATCCCCGCTGCTGCTCACGGCCGCCTGGGAAGCGGAGGCAACTCTGATCAAGAGCAGGGACCAGTAAATAAGGCTTCCGGCCTGCGAACCCCAACAAACACTGCTATCATTATACTCCAGGGTCTGAAAAGACCCCGGAGTATAATGATTGAAGGGCCAGGTGAGGGAACATAAAAAACACTAGTACTTACCTCTCCTGTGCTCCAGGAGTCTTCGTGCCTCTTTAGGTCTAGTTCACATGGGGCAAGAGGGGGCAGATTTTGGCACGGAATCCTCCTCAAAATCTGCCCCCTCACAATAGAGATCTATGTAGACCGCTAGCGTTCTTTTTCCGCTAGCGATTTTTTCCTGCTATTGGAAAAAAGAAGCGAGCTGCCTTTTCTTCAGGCGGATTCTGCGGCTGATTCAGCTGCGGTGTCCACCTCGCGACAGCACCCTCTGGACTAGGCCCATTCATTTGGGCCTAATCCGGAGCAGGATGCCGTGCACTGCATCAGCATCCCGTCACGTCAGTCGTGACAGAATGGTGCACAAGCGGAATCATCGTGTGAACTAGCCCTAAGTGACGTCCCAGAAGTCACGTGGGCCAAGCCGGCATAATTACATACCGTAATTTTATATAAATTTACAGTATGTTGGTGGCATTTTATGTGCCAGGCAATATTTGTCTATACCTGTGTATTGAGCCCCAGAATGAATTTTACTGGCGGGCCCTAGACACTCCAGTCCAACACTGTATGTGTACTGCAAGTACATGTTTGGAAGCTGCTGAAATGTACACAGTTACATAGAGGGGTTATTGGTGCCAGAAAAGGACCATTGAATACACCAGTATTTTGTAGGTGCCAGCAGGAAAGATGGAATTTCTCCTAAGCTGATGGGCTGTGTGTTGGTTATGGTGGGGAGGAGAGGAAGTCCGTGATAGACCTGACTGCAGAGGGAACTGCGGATGTTTCAGGGACAGCAGCATACATCTCCACATCTCAGTCTAGAGGCTGAACTCTACATGAAGCAGTCATCACTGCTAGCATAGACAGTGAAGCGTAAGGCAGGCAGCCTGGAAATGTGCAGTGCCAGCTCTAACCTAGAGCTCAGACACGTGATGTTAGACATTGTTTGACCTTGCTTGCTGTTGTCCTTATGGCACATGTTGAAGACAATGCTCCATGAGAGAGTAATGAATCTCAAGGGCAGTTAAACTAGCTAATCTCTGTTGTTTTTGGATAGAAGAGGAGGAATAAAATCCAGTGTATATGCAATGACAGTGAGGATAGAAAAATAGAAAAAAGTTACCTTTCAACAAAATAACAAGAAAAGGAGGTTAGAGAGTCAGAAATCTGTAATGCATTGACAGATACAGAAAAGGAGGATAATTTCCTCTATGTGAACATGCCCTTAGGCTGGTCTTACACAAATGTAATTTAAGTCCACAAATGGTCCGCAATTGCGGGTTTTCAATTGTGGACCATTTGTGGACACATTGTATTCAGTGCAGCCTCTTACACCACCAGATATTTTATCCGTGGTGTGCTGTGTCGTGACCGAGGTCCGCACTGAATACCGCAGGTCGGCATAGGCCGTGAATTCACGACACTACACGGACTCGCCCATAGAACTCTATGGGCGCGTGCGGCAGGACATGGGCGTCTGCGGAATTTCTATTTGGAGTAAATAGTAGTGTTGCTGATCAGCTACTTGCGGATTGTAAAACCAATACGGTCGTGTAAGACCAGCCTTACTGTTCTGTGGCTTTTAAACTAAACTGTTTGGATACATTAAAAACACAAAGAAAAACAATTAGAAAGTTTTTACAATAAATGAATTAAACACATCAAAACTATAAAGAAGCGCTTACTCACAGGTAGCTGTTTCTCTAGACAGATGCTAAAATTTTTGGTTTGGTTGGGCTTTAGTTTTTTCAGAGGAATTCTTGTTTCACCAATAAATTCATTGTGGCGGAATTTATCCTCATCACAAACTGAAATTCTAGACACAGACACAAAAATAGATGTCAGAAAATTTGTTGTCAAAAACATTTACTATTTACCTTATACACACTATTACAGTACAGCATTTATAGTATAGCTAATATAACTATATTAGTGAAGTAGCCATTGGGAGACTATTATGTAATGGAATACTTCTATCTACAAATGTAAAAAGTGACAGCCTCAATGCTGTGAATCAACATCAACAATAGGGATTTGGATTACATAAAGATGGCACAGTGAGGGCTCGTTCACATCTGCGCCCGGCACTCCGTTCTGCAGGTTTCCGTTTCCTGCACAAAACTTTAATCATTTGAATGGGTTTGAAAAATGTCCGGCCGTGAGCACCGGTGAGTGTTTAAGCTCTCTGCAGCAAAACCGTTTTTTTAAAACCGGACACAGAGTCGGACATGCAGTACTCTGTGTCCGGTTAAAAAAAAAAACGGTTTCGCCACGGAGAGCATAAGATGCTCACCGGCGCTCACGGCTGGACTCGGCATGACAGGTTTTCGTCTTCTGCATGCAGAAGACGGAAACCTGATAACAGAGTCCAGACGCTGGTGTGAACCCAGCGCAAGGAAATTTTCATTTACCATATCATGAATGTGTAGGGGAAATAATGAAAACTGACGTGTGACAGTACATATATGCAGAGAACACATGAACACTTCTCTGCAACAGTGAGTACCTTCACAAAGGTGTCAGACACTGTCAGTGCTTTTATAGCATTGCTGCCTTCAAAAAAGAGGTGTTATGAGTAGTTTCCTCTTTTCCACTAATGTGCTTTTATTTGCATATTCATTACCCAGAATTCTTAGCAGGACATGCATAAGTCTCTGTACCAACTCTTCCTAATGAGACACATAACCCGTCTGACCCATGATAGGTCCTAAAATGAACTGGATTCAACCCGAAGAACAGATAAAAGAGGTGTTTAAGGGGAGATATATGATAAACCTTTATAAATATATAAATAAATGGCCCATATATAAGAAATACTGTGAAAAGCTGTTCCATGTGAAACCCCCTCAAAAGAAAAGGAGGAACTCCCTCCGTCTGGAGAAAAAAAGAGTTTAACTCAAGAGCTGACAAGGCTTCATCACTGTAAGAACTGTGAATCTGAGGAATAGCCTGTCCTAGGAGCTAGTCATTCAATGACACACTATAAGAATGCGTACCCTAAGTACAATACAAAAATTTACCAAATATCATAAATATTATTCTACTTTAATACACTACAATAATGATATCAACACAGAGACATCAATAAAATAATAGGTTACAAAATGAAGCATCAGAGAAGGTCGTGGATATCCAAATAATTTCACAGTTGTTAGGATCGAAGTACTTGGACTTTTCATGAAGACAGGGAATTATCCTCTCCGTTGCGGTTTTGGAAATCGCAGCATGTCAATTATACCTCCGGAAATGCCAGCGGTTTTCATATAGGTATATTTGAGGCAGAAAGTCCGCAAAGGAAATCTTGTTCCAGAACCAACCATACACAAAACAAAATGAGAGATTTGCCTTTCGCTACAATGTCATTCTTTTGTACAAACAGGAAATGCTGAGTGAAATACCGCGGGATTCATGTGGAATAGGCTTTTATATTTCCAATTTAGATCTGATGTTTTCTGATGCGTAGAATTATCTTTCATTTATTGCCACTCAGATGTGAAATAATTAACATTACAGAAAATGCACCTTGTTTTCATATGTGAACATGGCGTTTTTATACTAAACGGAGCATTTACAAGGCAGTAATTACAGTCATTCATTGCAATTTGCATTTATGTCTATGACGCTTCCGTGGTATATTTTTGATGTGAATGCCTTTGTAGGCTTCATTTATCCTTAGAGCATGATGTGTATGTCCTGGGTGAACTCTTCATCTTTAAGTATATAAGGCTTTGGAATTGATTTTTTTTCACCAGGCTCAGAACTCTACCACCTCAGAAGAATAATATGTAACATATTGGCTGGCATTAGGGTTATTGATTACTTTATCATCACTTCACTAATGTTAGCATTTAATGTCTTCAGGGAGAGAAAATTGCTTTAGGGTTTCTAAGTGTAAAGCTACATTCACATGACAGTGATGAGTGGCCGTGTGATGTCCATTTTATTTAACAGAAGCTATACACCAGCATTAAATTCAATGTCAGTGAATGGGAGCTATTCACATGACTGTTATTTTGTAACAGACTGTCAAAATAAAGGTCAGGTCCTCTTTTTATCCGTTTTCACACTGTAATGTATGGAGGATCCATTAAATTGGTGTCCCATCGTTTTGCACTTCAGTCATCTAAATGTAGCCTTATTCTGTCCGCATCACTGAGGTTTGGCTCACACCTCTGTCTTTTTAGAAACATCCCATCAAAACAGTTATGCCAAGCAATAGATCATTGGGCTGAAGACATAATATTGGTCTGATGTCCCACATGCTATGTTGAATTCCAATAGAAACCTATGATATGTTTGCAGCCCTTGGCACCTTTTCTTCTTAAATCGTTGATTTTCTGAAGATGGACACTGTGTTATCGGAAACATTTCACATTATCTTATGGCAGTAAACAGAATAAAATACAACAAGAACTGAGCAGATGAACCTATTGTATGCTGTCTCTACTTTCTGGAAAATATATTCTGATGCTCAAGCAGAAGGATCAAGGAGGCTTGCACTCATCCTCAGAAGAAGTGCTGTCATCAAATTTGTGAATTTTGTGTAATAATGGTTAATAGCCATTCAGAAGTTTCAACCATTTATATATAGAAGCGATAAGTGGAAGGGAAGAGAGGAAGGCAAGGATAGAGTAATAGGTATGAACAACAGAGCATGTGTAAGAGAGAATAAATATATTTATATACTGTATATTATGTCATATATAAAGTAGCCACTTTATTTTATTTATTACTAGCATCTGCCCATGACTTCGTCTGCATGTTGTTGGCGTCAATTATCCTCCTATATTCAGTAATGTCGATGGTTTGCCTGCTCCAGCGTTTCAGCACCTCTTAAGCTGTCCTGCTGCTGAACGTGCCTGTGATTGTTCTGGCATCTTAGCTGCTCGCTGGGACGCCATATAATGAGTGTGTTGTTGGTGTTGATGATCCCCCTGAGCTCTGCTTGAGGAGAATTCTGTTGACTTCTGGCTACCTTCATAGCTGTCTGTGTTTTAGAATTTTGCAACAAATTAGATTTTCTTTTTCCCGGCATGTTTAAAAGTAGCAAACTGCCAATTTGGATTAAAGGTGTTTTCCTATCCAGTGTGTCAGCATGTTGCCTGGAGCAGATCAGATAATATGCAAATGCATGTACAGAATGGACTGAGGGTTAGCTAAGTGTTTACATAGAGATATAACAGACCTGGCTTTATCAGAACCTGGGATAAACTGCTGCCATGAACAATTTAATATAGTATGTGAGCATAAATTCATAAAAGTCATGAAGCCATGTCATTTACTGAGATAAAAAGTAGCCTATGTGTTAATCGAGGTTACAAACTATCTATGTGCTAAATTTCATTCAAATCCGTTCAGGAGTTTTTGTGTGATTGAGTAACAAACACACAACTTTCACATTTATAATATTAGTAGGATAACAGAAATACAAGATACTGCTGACTTCCAGTGTATAAAAAAAAAAAATCAGTTCATAGTCATGTGATTTACAGTCCATGGTCATGTGATGAGCACACAGGTGCACAGCCTGTTAAACAGCCAATTGTCTGATTACTGGGCTGTGACTATTACAAGCTGTGCACCTGTGTGTACATCACATGACCATGAACTGTAAATCACATGACCATGGACTGTACATCACATGACTAATAAATGATTTTATTTTCCACTGAAAGTAACAGAATGAATGATAGCGAGCAGAGATCTAGAAAATTGTGAGGAATTCATACAGAAAACATTGGAAAATTCTAGAACTTTTCAATATACAAATAATAATATTTTTCTCTCAATATTTATCTGAAACTGGAAAACCCCTTTACATGTTTACTAAAAAAAAAAAAAGCTCTTAGAAAACTTTTCAGCTTATTGGAAAAACAAATTCTTTTAACCATTTTTTTATGTCAACATCTGAATCTCAGATCATTTCTGCTAGCAGTCTGTAGGCATCTAAAGCCGGTTCAAATTACATGTCACATATACCGTATTTTTGGACTATAAGATGCACCGAGGTTTTAGAGGAGAAAAATAGGAAAAAATTGTGAGGGAATGTGCAGCTGGAGGGCCATAGGTTGTGCAAAAGTCTTGTATGTGGACAGCAGTGTTGCACAACCTGTGTGACTCTGCAGCTGTTGCCAATCTACAGCGTCCATCATCTCAACCTGTCCAAGTGTGATGTGTGTTGTAGTTTTGCAACAGGTGCAAGACCACATTGACAGGTGGGTCTGCAGTGGAATTGTTATGCCTATGTTAATGTGGGACACACCAGTCACGTGATGGAGGCACATACAGGCGGTGTAAGCTTTCTTCTCCTAACATGTCTGCATCTCCTGGCCCCCACACAGTACAATATGCTTCCTACAGTGGCCCTACACAGTACAATATGCTTCCCATAGTGGCCCCACACAGAATAATATGCTTACCCAAACACAAGCCCCAGCAGTGATGTCTGGGGTGCATAACTTCAACCACAGGCCTGTAAGAACCCGGAAAAGAATCCAGGGGATCATCGGAAGCCCAGGAAAGATGAGTATAAGTGTTTGCTATTTTTACTCACCTTCCTTGGCAGATTATGTGTATAACAATTTCTATCATGGTTCTATAGGGTTCCAGCCATCTCCAGGCGACCTTTATCCCCCTCCCCCCCAAACCCACTACATTCAAACTATAAGACATACCCCCATTTTCCTCCCAAATTTGTGTGTGTGTGTGTGGGGAGGGGGGGGGGAAGAAAAGTGCGTCACATACTTAAAAAAATATGGTATATATATATATATACAGTCCTATGAAAAAGTTTGGGCACCCCTATTAATCTTAATCATTTTTAGTTCTAAATATTTTGGTGTTTGCAGCAGCCATTTCAGTTTGATATATCTAATAACTGATGGACACAGTAATATTTCAGGATTGAAATGAGGTTTATTGTACTAACAGAAAATGTGCAATATGCATTAAACCAAAATTTGACCGGTGCAAAAGTATGGGCACCTCAACAGAAAAGTGACATTAATATTTAGTAGATCCTCCTTTTGCAAAGATAACAGCCTCTAGTCGCTTCCTGTAGCTGTTAATCAGTTCCTGGATCCTGGATAAAGGTATTTTGGACCATTCCTCTTTACAAAACAATTCAAGTTCAGTTAAGTTCGATGTCGCCGAGCATGGACAGCCCGCTTCAAATCATCCCACAGATGTTCAATGATATTCAGGTCTGGGGACTGGGATGGCCATTCCAGAACATTGTAATTGTTCCTCTGCATGAATGCCTGAGTTGATTTGGAGCGGTGTTTTGGATCATTGTCTTGCTGAAATATCCATCCCCGCCGTAACTTCAACTTCGTCACTGATTCTTGAACATTATTCTCAAGACTCTGCTGATACTGAGTGGAATCCATGTGACCCTCGACTTTAACAAGATTCCCGGTGCCGGCATTGGCCACACAGCCCCAAAGCATGATGGAACCTCCACCAAATTTTACAGTGGGTAGCAAGTGTTTTTCTTGGCATGCTGTTTTTTTGGACACGATGCATAATGCTTTTTTGTATGACCAAACAACTCAATCTTTGTTTCATCAGTCCACAGGACTTTCTTGCAAAATTAAGCTGGCTTTTCCAAATGTGCTTTTTCATACCTCAGGCGACTGTTTGTGGCGTGTTTGCAGAAACGGCTTCTTTCTCATCACTCTCCCATACAGCTTCTCCTTCTGCAAAGTGCGCTGTATTGTTGACCGATGCACAGTGACACCATCTGCAGCAAGATGATGCTGCAGCTCTTTGGAGGTGGTCTGTGGATTGTCCTTGACTGTTCTCACCATTCTTCTTCTCTGCCTTTCTGATATTTTTCTTGGCCTGCCACTTCTGGGCTTAACAAGAACTGTCCCTGTGCTCTTCCATTTCCTTACTATGTTCCTCACAGTGGACACTGACAGGTTAAATCTCTGAGACAACTTTTTGTATCCTTCCCCTGAACAGCTATGTTGAACAATCTTTGTTTTCAGATCATTTGAGAGCGGGCTGTCCATGTTCGGCGACCATCAAACTTAACTGAACTTGAATTGTTTTGTAAAGAGGAATGGTCCAAAATACCTTCATTCAGGATCCAGGAACTGATTAAAAGCTACAGGAAGCGACTAGAGGCTGTTATCTTTGCAAAAGGAGGATCTACTAAATATTAATGTCACTTTTCTGTTGAGGTGCCCATACTTTTGCACCGGTCACATTTTGGTGTAATGCATATTGCACATTTTCTGTTAGTACAATAAACCTCATTTCAATCCTGAAATATTACTGTGTCCATCAGTTATTAGATATATCAAACTGAAATGGCTGCTGCAAACACCAAAATATTTAGAACTAAAAATGATTAAGATTAATAGGGGTGCCCAAACTTTTTCATAGGACTGTATATATATGGAGCATTTTTTCCAACCTAACTGAAAATTTTTCACAGTACTAAATATCTTTCTCTCATATACAAATATATATATATATATTTGTATATGAGAGAAAGATATTTAGTACTGTGCAAAATTTTCAGTTAGGTTGGAAAAAATGCTCCAAAGTAAGAATGCTCAAAAATAGAAGCGTTGATTGTAAAGATGAGTAAGCCTGTTCAAAACAAGTTATGAGTTTTCCATAAATTTCACATTCAGCTTAACCCCAATTTTTTGGAATTCTCCACCTACAACCTACAATAATACTTTGGGATGTCTTTAGACTGCAGAGTATAATAAACAGAGGCACAGGGGAGGTGAGTAAATAAGGCAGTCTTACCCACTTCATATGGTCTCTATCATGCATCTAGTGTGGGTACCCATTTTCTTTAGGCTTTTGTTTGATTTTAGTGACCCCCAGGAGCAGGTTGATGTTTTGATCTGTCATGATGTTGGTGTGCTCCGTGTGACATTTGTGCCCCAAACAAAGACCTTACTAGTCCCCTATGCTCATTGATGTTATTCAGGAGGCCATAAGAAGCCTGAAGATGACAGGGGCCCATACAAGATACCACAACAAAACCCAGAAGAGGTGAGTAAGACTGTTTATGTTTACTCACTTCCCCTAGACCTCTGTTTAAATATACTCTAAACTAGAGAGAAATCTAAATCAAATCAATATTTGGTGGGATCACCGCTGTCAAATCAATATCAGTTCTTTAAGGTATGCATATAGCTTTGGTACTGTAGGCGAAAGGACCTTACATTTGCCACATAGGCATATGAACTACAAATAGTATTGCATATTTCATGGGGCCAGTATATGAAGTTCCATATAAGCCTCTAAACACTAGATATTGTTTCTTGCAGTGTTCTTAAGACAATCTATAGAGATCTACAGGCCATATCCATTAAAGAGGACCTTTCATCTGATTGGGCACAGGCAGTTCTATATACTGCTGGAAAGCCGTCAGTCGGCTTTCCCGATCTGTGCCCCGGGTAAAGAGCTATCAGTCCCGGTACCGTAGCACTTTACAGTCAGAAGGGTGTTTCTGGCAGTCAGTCAGGAACGTCCTTCTCCAGCCCTTCTGACTGTAAAGAGCTACGGTACCAGGACCGATAGCACTTTACCCGGGCACAGATCAGGAAAGTCGACAGTGCGCTGAATTCAGTGCACTGTTGGCTTTCCAGCAGTATATGCCTGTATACTGCCTGTGCCCAATCTGAAGAAAGGTCCTCTTTAATGAAAATAAATAAGGCCTGGCCTTTTCATAATTTATCCACAGTATCTTGTGTATGTGCGGTGCACTACATTTATTGTGTTATAGTTTTTACACTTTACTCTTCACTTGAAATATGGGACCTTGTCTAAACCCTGAATAACAGCCTAATACTATTATCCCTCTTAGATAGGATGTTACAGTTGTCACTATGTTATTGTAGGTAGCCAATTGTTGGTTTGGAGCTGCAGATGCAGCGAGTTAGAAACTTTATGAACTGTCTAATAGCAAATGTGATATCCTATGACAGTGCCATATTTAAAGACACTGGCTGTCTCATATTAAAGGCAAAGAATACCAGTGGAGAAACTGTATCTATGGCTGAGGCCCCATGCAGACTTACTTGTTTTTTTGAGCCAAAGCAAGGAGTGGTGTAAGGGAATTGCTAGGACAGCAATTCCCAGTAACTGTTTAAACCCTGGGATGGGGCACAAGAGACAGTGAGCCCTAAGCTGAAGCTTCCAACTTTCCCTTCCTATTGCCAGACCCTATCCTAGGTAATAGGCGACAACCACAAAGACAGTCCCTCAAGACAAGATGAACAACAACAAAGGGAGGTCAGCTAGCCAGGGTTCGGTAACAGTAGAGCGATGCAGTGCAAAATCAGAGTCCAAAAGAATAATCAGTAGGGAAGCCAGAGGTCAAGGATTAGAATACAAGTAAATAAACAGCAAGAGATACCAGCAAGCAAGAGGCAATAACCGGCACCAGTGTGACTGTGAGCCAAGACTAAATAGGGAAGGAAGAACCCGCCCTGAACCTGACAGGAAGGCAGGCTGTCAATCACGGGCAAGACAAAAATCAAACCACTGAATGGACAGAGGGAACAAGGGCAGAAGACGGGTGTGGTGCAAATCCAATTACAGAACTAGAGCCGTGTTCACACAGTGCAACTAAAAACTTTAAGCAGATTATCAAACTGCACACGCCTCCTGCGCCACAGCACGCGAGCAGAGGGTGGCGCAGAGGCCCGAACAGGCAGAGATGTTACAGTACCCCCCCTTTTATGAGGGGCCACTGGACCCTCACCAGAAAAAACAGTTCTAGAGGGATTCTGAATTTTCCCTGCCTTGTATTTTGGTTCTGCTTGAACCACAGACGCTTGAGAACCAGGCAAACATTTTTTATTCATCCGGCGTTTCTGATACCACCAGGTTTTAATACCGGAGGGGCGCTCCCAACTTTTAGTAGCTGAGACCTTCTCCTCAGTGACACAATCTACAGAATGTAAATCAATACAGTGAGATGAGCACTGATCTCCCCACTTTACCAACTCCTTTTTACCCCAATCAAAAATAGGGTTATGGAGGTTCAACCAGGGGAGCCCCAAAATTATATCAGAAGACAGATGCTCCATAACAAAAAAGCCTATGACTTCAGTGTGTGTCGATCCCACTTGCAAAGAGATCAAAGGAGTTTTAAAACGGACTTTACCCCTGGCCAGTGGGGTAGAATCCGCTCCAGTAACAGACATAGGTGTGTCAAGTGGCAAAAGCTCAATGCCCAAAGATTCAACAACTGAATATTTAATAAAGTTTGCTGCAGACCCAGAGTCAACTAGGGCCTTGCCAGAAACAGATCTGTCCCCAGAGGACAAAGACACAGATAACAACATCTTATTGTTATTCCCCCCCAAATACCTGGTTGCCTGAGTGGTTCTTCTGATTACCACTCAGGCACTGAAGTTTTTGCGCAGGTGACCAGGGTCTGATAGAGCAGTCTCGGATGACATGACCAGAGGAACCACAGTACAGGCGCAGGTTATTCCTGAGACGATGCTCTCGTCGTGTCTTGGCGTCCACAGCTCCCAGTTGCATGGGTTCCTCTCCAGAAGTGATGGGAGGAAAGGTAAGTTTTTCAGAGGAAAGAGAGGAAGAGACAGAAAACTTGGAGGAAACAGGCCTTACTCTCTCTTTTAAATTTTCCCCAATCTTACGGTCAATAAGGACCACCAAAGTCATGGCCTTCTCAAGAGTAGGGGGATCTGGGTGACCAACCCAGAGCTCCTTAACACGATCACATAGCCCTTGTTTAAAGTGAGCCTTTAGCGCTGACTCACACCAACCTGCCGTTACACTGTACTTACGGAACTCAGAGCAATACTCCTCTGCAGAGCATTTGCCCTGCCGCATGGTAAGGAGTTGAGATTCTGCAAGCGCAATGTGGTCTGGTTCAGCATAAATAGAGCCCAGGGACTTAAAAATTTTTTCCACATCAACCCACTCCTCAGCCTCAGTAGGGAGTTTAAGGGCCCAAGCTTGTGGGTCCCACTGTAAAAGAGATATAACCACTCCCACCATTTGGGCCTGAGTCACATCTGGATTAATCCGAAAATACAAGCGACAAGACTCCCTGAACGTCTCAAATTTTTCACGATCCCCTGAGAAACGATCCAGGAGTAACATCTTAACCCTAGGAAGGGAAGAAACAGCTGGGGATGGTGCAGCAGCCTCAGTTAGGGTCTGAACCTGTTTTGCTAGCTCAGCTACCAGGCCTGTCAATCCCTCCAACTTGGCTGCAATGCACTGAATAGGATCCATGCTTATCAGGAGAGAAGCAAAGGCAGTAGGTTTTGGGCAGGTTATTATGCAAGGGAATTGCTAGGACAGCAATTCCCAGTAACTGTTTAAACCCTGGGATGGGGCACAAGAGACAGTGAGCCCTAAGCTGAAGCCCCCAACTTTCCCTTCCTATTGCCAGACCCTATCCTAGGTAATAGGCGACAACCACAAAGACAGTCCCTCCCTGAATACGTGAAACACAAAACGCAGACAAGACGAACAACAACAAAGGGAGGTCAGCTAGCCAGGGTTCGGTAACAGTAGAGAGATGCAGTGCCAAATCAGAGTCCAAAAGAATAGTCAGTAGGGAAGCCAGAGGTCAAGGATCAGAATACAAGTAATTAAACAGCAAGAGATACCAGCAAGCAAGAGGCAATAACCGGCACCAGTGTGACTGTGAGCCAAGACTAAATAGGGGAGGAAGAACCCGCCCTGAACCTGATAGGAAGGAAAGCTGTCAATCACAGGCAAGACAAAATCAAACCACTGAATGGACAAAGGCAACAAGGGCAGAAGACGGGTGTGGTGCAAATACAATTACAGAACTAGAGCCGTGTTCACACAGTGCAACTAAAAACTTTAAGCAGATTATCAAACTGCACACGCCTCCTGCGCCGCAGCATGCGAGCAGAGGGTGACGCAGAGGCCCGAACAGGCAGAGATGTTACAAGTGGATTGAACAAAAGTGAGAAGAATAACAGCTTCTTATATATTTCCCATGCCTTTTGTAGCCATTATTCGCAGCAAAACCTGCAAATACAAATGCTATCTTTCTGCAAAGTGGGGCCCTAAAGGGGTTAATCAGGTTTTGTCCACTGTATAGTTTTGGCACTGGAGGCTGCTGAGAATAGCTGATTGGTGGGGGTGCTAGGTTCTGATATTGATGTTTGTATATTGTCACAATGTAATGTTATTGCTACTTGTAATGGTAACTGAATTTGAGACTTGCAGCTTGTTTAGTATAGAACATTTGTTCATGACTTTGGTTGTTATTTAATGATTATTATGTCCCTTTTGTAGCAATTAGTTTATAGGTTCTCTGGAAGGGCTATAAAGAGGGAACGCTTAATGAAATGCATTTTTTATTATCTTGAGTCATTTAAAAAGTCACTGTGCCATATTATTGTTTGACTTTTTTCTCTCTAGTGACTTCACATTAACCTTGACTGTCTGTGAATTCTGAATTAAACATTATCAAATATGACAAATTTATTTATTGTTTAAAGTTATGAAATGGGAATATTAAGTAGCTTTTAATTGGCATAAATAGAAAACATTGTAATTATTCAGGTGCTGATGTAACAAATGTTTAGATTGGGCTCAGAGCTTATACTAACTATCTAAGCATTGTATTGAGTATGAATAATAGCTCATTTTAGAATATATTATTTCACTGCTGGATTGTAAATGTTACTTCTTAAATATATATTTCACTGAAGGGGGATAGACCGTCCCCCTAAGAAGTATATGTTAAAACTTCACTTTTATTTTTGTTATTAAAACACCCAAAAACAGAAAGAAAAACTTTCTAAAAAAGCGTGGCCCACCATTGGTCCAATACACACCTCAATGAGTGACTATGTACATGGGAGGAACTCCTACAGGGTATTGCTAGTATCACCCCTACAGCTATCTCCCTGTATATTGCCAGTAAAAGTGGTCAGTGTAACACTTACACACCAGGCAGGATCCGTATAACGGCTCACCAGACAGCTTCCTCCACCCCTCCGAGGATACTGGCCTAATGCCACACCAACAGAGAGGGGAGGTACTGATGGCCAGATCCCTGCCTACGTACTTAGGCAGGGATCTGGCCATCAGTACCTCCCCTCTCTGTTGGTGTGGCATTAGGCCAGTATCCTCGGAGGGGTGGAGGAAGCTGTCTGGTGAGCCGTTATACGGATCCTGCCTGGTGTGTAAGTGTTACACTGACCACTTTTACTGGCAATATACAGGGAGATAGCTGTAGGGGTGATACTAGCAATACCCTGTAGGAGTTCCTCCCATGTACATAGTCACTCATTGAGGTGTGTATTGGACCAATGGTGGGCCACGCTTTTTTAGAAAGTTTTTCTTTCTGTTTTTGGGTGTTTTAATAACAAAAATAAAAGTGAAGTTTTAACATATACTTCTTAGGGGGACGGTCAATACTCATTTTAGAATATACTTTTAAATCAAAGGATAATGTTAAATAACTTTACCTATATGTGTATTTTTATTATGAATATTGACAGTATTATTATTTCAATATATATATATATATTATTTGTAATAATTTGTCTAAATTGATGATGCGCCTGTATACCCCACATGACTGCTGTGGTTTTGTGTTATATACCAAGTAGGTGCCGTGGCCAAGCCGTGACCTGGAAAGTGGCAAAGAATTAAAATGAGCCTGTCAGGTGGGTTTTCTACCCAATACAGCATCAAGTACTAACTTTTCTGATGTTGCTTCTCACTAAACTTTTTTAATACCTTAGCTTGTCATATGAAAACTTACTTTAGCCTATCATGGGAAATGAGGAGTGAATTAAGGGCAGGGCCCCTCAACACAGTATTGTGTCATTTAGCGGACCCTCCACGCAGTATAATGTTCCATAGTGGCCCCTCCACACATTAACATGTCCCATGATGGCCCCTCCACACAGTATTATGTCCCATAATGGCCCATCCAAACAACATTATGTCCCATAGTGGCCCCTGCACACAATAGTATGTCCTATCATGGCTCTAACATGGTTAGAAGGGCCAGCTCTGTTCTGGGGAGCCCCCTGGACCTTGTGCAGGTGGTTGGTGACAGAAGGATACTGTCTGTGGTGAGGTCCATGCTGGAGGACAACTTCCATCCCATGTATGAGACCGTGAGAGCACTGAGCAGTATGGTCAGTGACCAACTGCTTCATCCCAAGTGTGAGAAGGAGAAGTATCAGAAGTCCTTCATCCCAACCGCAGTCTGGTTGTATAATAATCATCAGGCTAAGCAAAGATCACTCCACACAGAGAACTAAATGATCCTGAGTCTTTCTTTTCTTTTTAGTTGCTAGTATCTTTTTCTGTCTGCTATTCTGAGCTTGTACTGTATGTGTTCTTTTCTTGTATTATTATTGTATTATCCATGCGGCTGTAACACACTGAATTTTCCCATGGTGGGGTTATTAAAGGATTATCTTATCTCTTATAAACACACAACATCAAAAGGAAGAAATAGTAATTTAAGTAAAGAGTAAAAGGCAAACCACATCTCACTACAATGTGATTTACCTTCATTTATTCAATACAATATGGTGACATGTGTAGATATTCACCCCTCTAGACATCATGTGGTAGCGACAGCTCTACCTTCAGGTACTAAGTTGCATGCTGACAATGAATAAACAGAAATTTTAGCTTAGAGATGCAAGCTCCAGATGTTAATTCAGACACCAGGATTTAGTTGTGACTGCAACCTCTGCAACTCTAATATCTCCACCCCAGTAGGTACAGCAGAGAGGTGATACTATCAGTCACTTTCCATACTGAAGATGCAGAGTCAGTAGAGCACAACAAATAGAGACATGGAATTAGCTCCATACACCTGCTTCTACAACATGTCATTTTTACAAAGCAATATATTTGGAATACATATATTAAGTGCAACAGAAAACTGGCCCATGCGAACATGGACTAACAGCAGTGTGCAAAAACCTTATGTAATTACATGCATTATTTGTTGGTATTTTACAATGATTGCAGGGTTCTTGTTATTGTAAAATCATACTGAAAAGAGAATGTTTATAAACTGACTCTCTCCCACAACATTACTAAATTTCTCTGTGTGAATGTGTCCTAAAACCAATTGGCTGCTCTAGTGATGAATGGAGTGGCAAACCAACAAGATGAATGGATATGTGTTATTTGTGTTTAATCATTTATTTCCTGTTGCTTATATAGAACCAAGACGTTCTGCAGCGATACACTTTATATTCTATTAACATAATGAATAGAGCTCAATTTATAGAGAATGACTGTATTCTGGAACAGTCTGTATTTATTACTGTTAAAAGGCCAACTGTACGTAATTGGATGTGGTTACATATACACAAAAGAAAGGAAAAGACCAGAAGTAGATACTTTTGATAGGCACTCTATTCAGACCTGCCATTGTATGATGAAGTACAGCCTCAATCCGTGACAAGTGAGTTGATTTCTCAGTGAATATACTTATACGCATTGACTGTTGCTCTTACTAAGTCTGTTGAAAGGTCACATTTTTACTCAGATAAAAGATATGGTGTTTCCATTTTCAATGAGAGGTGAATAAAATGCCTTGTAGGTGAAATATCAACTTGTCTGCAAAAGATTCAAATCAATACTGTGATCAAATAATTGAATCTCCTTGAAGACGTTTTTTATTAGCCTGAGACTCATTACACACTCCAAATTAAAGTTTAAGATTTATATAGTAAAAAATGAGAAGGCATATGAGACGTGCATAAAGAGAAAACATATGAGAATCCATAAAGAAGTGGCAGTAGTCACCGGAGGGTAAATACAATAACTTAATGTATTGACTATTGAAATTTGTTTTATTGGTCATAAATATTATAGATTGTAAAATATCAAAAACATATATCACAGAATGACAAAACTATAACAATGTTAATACTAGACAAATCAACTGAAAATAAACAGAAATACAATCGATGCCATACAGCCAACTATGAAGGCATAAACTGTACTATAAATACACAGCCATATATCAGTATTACAATTACAACATAGCAGATGAGTATTGAAGTCTAAGGCCCCATATAGCGGGCTACAGTAAAAAAAAGAGCTGCAGGAAAAACCACACCGGCAATGCATCACGTTTTTCTTCTGTGAAGTTTATGCTTCCATTATACCTTTAAGGAAACCGCCATTGTTTCCATAGATATAGTTGCAATTGTTTTGGAAATTGCAGCTTGTCCGCTGCACAAATTTTTCTGCAATGTGTGGATGGGATTCTCTAGAATCCCATTCACTTTACAGGGACTGTAAACCGCCAAACTGTAAACCACTAAAGGGGTTTTCCAGGACTTTGTATTCTACAACTGCGAACCAAAAGACATGGCCGTCCACCTACACTGACAGATCGAGCAAGGAGAGCACAGAGAAGCAGACAAGCGGCCCATACATATATATATATATATATATATATATATATATATATATATAGTATTGAACGCTACAGCTTCTTCAAACATCTGGTCGGCTGGGTGTTGGACTCCTTTATTGATATCCGATTGTAAGGATCAAGAGCCCTTTTAGACTGAAACTCCATATTGCAGAAATGCTGCATTTTATTGTAGATTTTGCTGTGGTTTTTTTTGAGTCAAACCCAGGAATGGCTACAAAACGAATGAGAAGTATATAAGAACCACCTATACTTCTCCCTTCTGCTCAATATTTTATTGGCATAAGACTAAAAAAACAGTAAATTCTGCAACAAAAAAAGGAACAGAGGAAATATTGCATGCACAGTATTGTAAGTATCGCTGTTTTGAAAAATCCATTGAGGAACAGAGTTGTTTTGCCAACGTTTGGCAAGCTTACAGTAGTTCTGGCTATCACAAGGAAAATGAATCTAGATCAATGAAATACACATAAGAAGCAGTACAATACATATAACATCCAATAAAACATTATGTACATTGAATAATGCAGGAAAACGTCTGTGTAAGAAAATACACCGGTTGTGGACGCTTTACCTTCTGCAATACAGTCAACATGAATGCGGACTTGAGGCATATATACATGGCAGAAATTTCACACAGACTCCAGTGTGTATGTATAAATCAATCTTATGAATATGTCCTTACTATGATTGACAACCTGCCACTCCTTGTATTTAGCCATCCAGGAATATAACCTCTCTTTAACCCCTTCCCGATATCCGCCGTAATAGTACGGCTCTGCTGGGAAGGACTTCCCGCAAACCGCCATAGTACTACAGCGGCTGCATGGTGTGCACACAGAAACTGTGTGCGCATCGTGTCCTGCGGCTGTGAGCCGTATGCTATGGCTGACACTACCCTGTAACACCCGCAGTCTGAACCGGGTCCGATCGCAGTGTGACCCCTGAGATGCCAGTGGTCAAACATGACCGCCGGCATCTCAGAGGTTTCAGTATGTTGTTGGTCCGATTGGCACCCCCCGCGACGGTTTCAGGGGGTGCCGTTGTTGCTAACGGGCAGCCCGGGGTCTGATCAGTGACCTCGGGTCTGCCCCATTCTGTCCCCTCCACATACAGTACAGACCAAAAGTTTGGAGACACCTTCTCATTCAAAGAGTTTTTTGTATTTTCATGACTATGACAATTGTAGATTCACACTGAAGGATCAAAACTATGAATTAACTCATGTGGAATTATATACTTAATAAAAAAGTGTGACACAACTGAAAATCTGTCTTATATTCTCGGTTCTCCAAAGTAGCCACCTTTTGCTTTAGTTACCGCTTTGCACACTCTTGGCATTCTGTCTCATGGGGACAGAAAAAAAAAAGTTATAAAAAAAATTAAAGAAAAAAAAGTTTAAATAGGTTTAAAAAAATAAGAAATAAATAAAACTCCAAAAATCCCATTTTCCTATATAAAATGTTTTATTATGTAAAATAAGGCACCATGCCTTGCAGTGAAAGTTGATCTTTCCTATCCCCGATCCTACTTGAGAAACAAGAGCAGTGTTCCAGGACCTGAAGGCCCGCATACAGTGCACAAAGTGCCTCAATTACACAAGACTTTAGAGTTGTGCAAAATTGTCATATATACCAGAGGTATGTTGTTTATCACTGTAATGTGCTGTGTAATGAGGTGGCAGCAGTGGAGTATGCTTGATGGAGATGCAGGACTCCCTTTAATCAAGGTTTATAATAATAATAATTTAATTCAAAATTTTGTCAAATTACCCATATAAATGTTCTGTTTATTATGTTATTAATTATTTGCAATTTAGATGCAAACTAGTTAGTGTCAGAGAGTGCGCCTTATATTCTGAGATTTGTTTTTGAATTAGAATAGAAAAGCACATTGTAACAGATGTTTATTAATGAAATACTGTAGTGTGACATCGCAGCATTACTCATTAGCATACGCAGTAACAAGCACACAACGCCTCCTTTTGGCTTGTTGATTATCACAAAATTGGAGTTTACTGTGAAAAACAAATGTAATTAAATAGGATTGCTTATTTACATAGATATGTGGATATGTTAGGAGTAATATTTCTGCAGAGAATAGGAAATCATGTTTTACTGCTTATCATAACAGATAATCCTACAGACTTATATGAAATTTGACCCTTTACTATATGCTTATAAGGATCATTGCCAAGTACTATAGAAAGATATTATGGCTCTGTTCACTGTCCAAGTGATGCAGAGTTGCAGTACAATGTCTATAGCAATCTATGGAAACATACTGTATACCCTAGTATGATATAGATGTATACTGAGGTTTTTTGTTTTATTTGCATAAATCAATCCATTCTTTCATCATGTCATACAGTATTGCCAAGAGGTGCTAGCTAGGGTAGAATAACTGGTACTGCCTGCTCTGGAGTACTGCTTACTGCATACTACACTACTATACCTCCCAACTGTCCCGATTTCCGCGGGACATTCACAATTTGGGTGACGTGTCCCGCGGTCCCAGTTGATCGGGAGGACGCAGATCTGAGTTGAACACATACGCAGCTAAAGCAAGGAGCTGACACAGGTCAGCTCTTTGCTTCGCCGCTGCTGCCGGCTACTGGCTTGTAGACGCGATGTGATGACAACTGTGTCAGCGAGAGAGAGAGGCACGCAGAGAGCGGCGAGGGAGCGAAGGAGAAGGTAAGTGTAATGTGGAACATGAAACTGGGGGCAGATGAAGAAGAGGACGGCATGACACTAGGGGCAGAGATGGAGGGGACATGAATCTGGGGGCAGAGATGTGGAGACATGAATCTGGGGGCAGAGATGGAGGGAACATGAATCTGGGGGCAGAGATGGAGAGGACATGAATCTGGGGGCAGAGATGGAGGGGACATGAATCTGGGGGCAGAAATGTGGGGACATGAATCTGGGGACAGAGATGGAGGGGACATAAATCTGGGGGCAGAGATGGAGGGGACATGAATCTGGGGGCGGAGATGGAGGGGACATGAATCTGGGGGCAGAAATGTGGGGACATGAATCTGGGGGCAGAGATGGTGGGGACAAATCTGGGGGCAGAGATGGAGGGGACATGAATCTGGGGACAGAGATGGAGAGGACATGAATCTGGGGGCAGAAATGTGGGGACATGAATCTGGGGGCAGAGATGGGGGGACATGAATCTGGGGGCAGAGATGGAGGGGACATGAATCTGGGGGCAGAGATGGAGGGAACATGAAACTGGGGGCAGAGATAGAGGGGGGACATGAAACTGGGGGCAGAGATGGAAGGGGGACATGAAACTAGGGGCAGATGAAGGGTGTATATGAAACTGGGGGAGAGATAGAGGGGAGACATGTAATTTAAGGGTGACTGTAGGAGGATTATACTGTGTGCGAGCACATGAAAAATTAATGAGTGGGCAGAGTCAACACAAAAGTGGGTGGGGCTAAATTTGCCGCGGCGCGCATAGCGCACCGCACATTTTGTCCCTCTTTCGGTTCTTCAAAAGTTGGGAGGTATGCACTACTGTGTGCATGATGTCACATGATGCTCTGAATAAGTTCTGATCTACACCTACAGCAAACACTAAATATAAAGCACCCATATTTATCTCTATCAGCATGAGAAAAATCTAAAACTTAAAATAGGACATGCCCGGAGGGCAGAGCTAGTCAAGTAATAACCTGTATAACATTATAGCAGGATATGACTTTGGCACTACTGTGAATATACACTCACCGGCCACTTTATTAGGTACACCTGTCCAACTGCTCGTTAACACTTAATTTCTAATCAGCCAATCACATGGCGGCAACTCAGTGCATTTAGGCATGTAGACATGGTCAAGACAATCTCCTGCAGTTCAAACCGAGCATCAGTATGGGGAAGAAAGGTGATTTGAGTGCCTTTGAACGTGGCATGGTTGTTGGTGCCAGAAGGGCTGGTCTGAGTATTTCAGAAACTGCTGATCTACTGGGATTTTCACGACAACCATCTCTAGGGTTTACAGAGAATGGTCCGAAAAAGAAAAAACATCCAGTGAACGGCAGTTCTGTGGGCGGAAATGCGTTGTTGATGCCAGAGGTCAGAGGAGAATGGCCAGACTGGTTCGAGCTGATAGAAAGGCAACAGTGACTCAAATAGCCACCCGTTACAACCAAGGTAGCCAGAAGAGCATCTCTGAATGCACAGTACGTCGAACTTTGAGGCAGATGGGCTACAGCAGCAGAAGACCACACCGGGTGCCACTGCTTTCAGCTAAGAACAGGAAACTGAGGCTACAATTTGCACAAGCTCATCGAAATTGGACAATTGAAGATTGGAAAAACGTTGCCTGGTCTGATGAGTCTCGATTTCTGCTGCGACATTCGGATGGTAGGGTCAGAATTTGGCGTCAACAACATGAAAGCATGGATCCATCCTGCCTTGTATCAACGGTTCAGGCTGGTGGTGGTGGTGTCATGGTGTGGGGAATATTTTCTTGGCACTCTTTGGGCCCCTTGGTACCAATTGAGCATCGTTGCAACGCCAAAGCCTACCTGAGTATTGTTGCTGACCATGTCCATCCCTTTATGACCACAATGTACCCAACATCTGATGGCTACTTTCAGCAGGATAATGCGCCATGTCATAAAGCTGGAATCATTTCAGACTGGTTTCTTGAACATGACAATGAGTTCACTGTACTCCAATGGCCTCCACAGTCACCAGATCTCAATCCAATAGAGCATCTTTGGGATGTGGTGGAACGGGAGATTCGCATCATGGATGTGCAGCCGACAAATCTGCGGCAACTGTGTGATGCCATCATGTCAATATGGACCAAAATCTCTGAGGAATGCTTCCAGCACCTTGTTGAATCTATGCCACGAAGAATTGAGGCAGTTCTGAAGGCAAAAGGGGGTCCAACCCGTTACTAGCATGGTGTTCCTAATAAAGTGGCCGGTGAGTGTAGTTTATAAAATAAACATCAAAGACAAAATCTGGAAGAGCTCTGATATGAGGCACATTTTAAAGATGAATTTTGGAATACTGCAAATATATATCATAATTCGTAGGTATTGTGCAAAGCAGAAGTGGCAAAGTTGTCCACAGGGGCAGATTAAGCCTATCATGAGCCCTAGGCTGTATGGAGATTGTGAATTCCATACCAGGATAAACTTTTCAGGCCCATTTAAATGGGAAGGAATGAGCGCATTCATTCTCAATCAATTCCCAGTGTTAGGAGAGCACATGAGTTTAGCTGAAGGTATTTTTATTTTTAGATGGCCTTTAGAGAATGAACGCAACAACCAGCTGTCCTTGTTCATTAGTCTGCATCATTTTCCTATAATGAAGATTTCTGAATATCACCTGTCTTTGTGTCTGTTTGTCTCTTAAAGCGTACCTCCGGTTATAAACAACTTTTCATAAATGAATAGTACATGTGAATATAAGAAACTTTGTAATATATCTTATTAAGAAGATCTGTTTCCTTCTCCACTTATTAAGCTGTGCTACTGCTCCCTATCTTCAATCTAACTGCTTGTCTCCATTATATTTGTCTCTGTATTCAGCCTCACACAGAGCTCTAGGGAGAAGGGAATTCTCCTGCCAGTTACATTTTTGGAAATCGCAGTGTGTCCGCTGAGTGCACTTTTTTTGCAATGTGTAGATGGGATTTGCTAGACTGTAAAATGCTACAGATTTTTCCAAGCCACATTATAATGATCAAGGATCCAGGGGAGATGATAAACATAAAAACCAGTGTTACTCACCTCTCCTGGGCTTTGGCATACGCCCTGCTGATTTTGGTACTCTTCAATGTCGGCACAGATGTCACATGGACCAGGCTGGTATCACGATGCACAATGATGCTGGCCTGGCTCATGTGATGTCACTAAAGAGGCCCAAAGATTGCAGGGAGAGGTGAGTAATACTAGTTTTTATGTTCGCTGACCTCCACTGGACTTCTGACCATTATACTCTGGAGTTCAGTAATAGCAGTATTTGTTGGGTTTTGTCCAACAAATACTCTTGCCGCAGGCCGCAGTCTCACTTACCTCATCCTTACATCTACTTCCTTTACTGCCCTCCAGGGGGCCCCAGTGACATGATATGGGACACAGAAGGGGAAGCAGAGGTGGCTGTGAGCAGGAGCAGGGAACATTTTGTAAATAGGGCCTGTTACCTGCTGGGGTTACACCATTAGATAACAGCCTAAAAAAAAAAAAAAAAAAAAAGCACCAGGGGTCTTCCGGGCCCCTTTAGGTCCCAGGTCTTGTGGCAGCCACTATGGCTGCTACCGTGCTACTTATGCCACTGTCAAGCACTGTTCTAGCCCTTATGAGGGATCAACAGCTCCATTAGCCATCAATTACAGGGAAGATAAGTAAATAAAGGTGGCTGAAACAGGGACTGATCTCACCAACTTGACCACTACTCATGGATAGCTGAGGTGTCTGAAACCTAGGCAATGAGCGGTGTACTCTGAGCACACATTTCCAGCTATATCTGTCAAACAAAGAAAGGCGGATAAAGCAATGTATAGGGTAAAAACCTTCATTTAGATAAACTACAACTTTAAAAATGATCCTGGACAAGGACACAGCACAGTGGTCCATAGACATCTTGTGAGTTGCTCTATGGAACAACGTTCACGGTTGTTTCTCACTGATTGTCACAGCCTCTGCTGCCCTATAGTATTTCATGGTCACTATATTACAAGCCCATACCACAGTTCTATAATTCATCCATAATTTACCCTTTAGAGGAGCAACTGCAACTGCACCAGAGTTCAATAAAACCGGGCTGTGCAAATGTTTACAATGTCAATGTCTACATTACTTCAGGGTTTCTTTAACCGGTTAAGGACCGCCGTACGTAAATTTACGGCCTGCGGTCCAGGTACCTAAAGACCGGACTATTGTAAAAATACGTCCTGTCTTTAGGTACCTATTTCGCGGGGGGAGGGGTGCGGGGAGGACGGGGGTTAGGTGTTACTAACACCTAACCCCTTCCTCAATAACGTCCAGTCGGAACTGAGTCCGACTGGACGTTTTAACCCTTTCGATCGCGCCATGAAACATCACGGCGCGATCGAAAGGCATCCGCCAGCAATTGAAGCAGATCGGCACCCCCCGCGGCGAGATCGGAGGGTGCCGATAGCAGTAAAAGGTAGTCTGGGGTCTGGCCAGTGACCCCAGACTGCCCGAAGCCCCCACATACCTGGTGATCCTGCCAGGACCTTCTGATGTCAGGCTGTGCGTCTACACAGCCTGACATCCTGCTACGGAATGCCATGTGGGACACCTGCAGGCTGTGTCTCACATGGCATTCTATATCAGCAAAGTATTGCTGATTGAAGTGTCCTAAATGGACACATGAAAAAGTAAAAAAAAAATGTAAAAAAAATAAAATGAAGTGTATGAAAAAAATTAATAAAGTTATAAAGCCCAAAAATCCCTTTTTCTCAATAGAAAATGAATTATATAAAAAAAGAACTAAAAAGTAATAAAAACAATGCATATTTGGTATTGTCACGTCCGTAACAATCTGTACAATAAAACTGAAATAATATTTAATGTACACGGCGAACGCCGGAAAAAAAAACCGGAAAAAACTCGCCGGAAGTAATGATTTTTCGCCATCTCACCATACAAAATATGCTATAAAAAGTGATCAAAAAGTCATATGCATCCGACAACAGTACCAATAAAAAGCGCAGGTTGTCCCGCAAAAAATAAGCCCTCAACCAACTCTGTCAACCGAAAAATAAAAATGTTACGCCTCTTAGAAGATGCGATGCAAAAAACATTGATTTATGTCCCCAAATGTGTTTTTCCTCTGCAGAACTAGTAACACATAAAAAAATACTATAAATGAGGTATCGCCGTAACCGTACCGACCCGCAGAATAAAGGGAACATGTTACTTATACTGTACGCTGCATGGCGCAAAATTAAAAAAGTAAAACTCAATGCCAGGATTGATTTTTTTTTTTAAATCCAGCAAAAAAGGGTTAATAAAATGTATTCAATAAGATGTAGACACCCAAAAATGGTGTCATTACGAAATGCATCTCATCCCGCAAAGAATAAGCCCTTATATGGCCGCGTCACCAGAAACATAAAGAAAATATAGCATCTCACAATGTGAAGACAAAAACCCTCAAAAATCGCCAAATTATTAGAACACAACTGGGTGCGTCATGTAGGGAATATATAAGCTGTGTGAGCGGATATCAGGGGACACCCCAGATTTACAGCTTATGAGGGAACAGACACCAGAAGTGACCCCTAAAGTGACCCCCAGAGTGACTCCCCCAATCATAGGAGCTAATGGGATATAATAGGGAATTTGGTGTTTGCAATGTCCTCCGCACAGCTTATACATTCCCTCTTCGCCATCCGCTGTGCAGTCACGTCCGGGATACTAATACTCACTACACCCCCTGATAAATTCTATGAGGGGTGCAGTTTTCAAAATGGGGTCACTCCTGGTACCCCATGGAATCCACTTTTCTGGTACCTTACAGGCTCTACAAACATGACATGGCGTCCAGATACCAAACATCTGAATCTGTACTCCAAAAGCCGCATAGCGCTCCTTCCCTTCTGCACCCTGCTGTACGTCCAAACTGCAGTTTATGACACATGTATGACACATGTATGACACTGGTGTACCCCCGGATAACGGACATAATGTCATATGTGGGTATAAACTGATACTAGGGCACAGCCGGACACAGAAGGGAAGAAGGGTCATTTGGTTTTTGGAGCACAGACGGTTTGGTTTTTGGATGCCATGACACTTTTGTAGAGCTGAAACGCCAGTAATTTGGAATCCCCTGATAAATTACCTTATTTTGGAAACTACACCCCTGAAGGATTTATCCAGGGGTACAGACAGCATTTTTAACCCCCAAGTGTTGCTATAACTTTATATATATAACTATAACTGTAGTGGATTGTGAGAGGTGAAAATGACCATTTTTCCAGGAATACGTCCTTTCAGTGCGTAATATGTTGTGCCCACCTTGTATCAGAGATGAACGCTCTAAAAGCTGTTGTGCCTGGGATACCCGTTTAACAGTTTTTGGAGTGTCTCTGCTGACATAAGTCGGGCACAACATGTTGCACACTGAAATGGCAAATCTGTAAAATTTTCATTTTTAACTTCTCTATCAGTTGCGATTTCATTTCTGGAAACTAAATAAATGCAACACTCAAGGGTTAAAAATTCTCGCTACACCACTTGATAAATCCCATCAGTGGGGTAGTGTCCAAAATAGGGTGACATGTCTGCGGATTCCACTTTATAGGCAATTCAGGGGCTTTGCAAAAGTGGCAAAAAAACCAAACTGTGCTCCAAAAACCAAAATAGCGCTCCTTCCCTTCTGTCCCCGGCTGTGCCCAAACAGCCATTTCTACCCACATATGGCATTAAGTACGTTATCCGGGGTACACCAGTGTCATACATGTGGGCATACACTGCTATTTGGGTACCCAGCAGGGTGCAGATGTGAAGGAGCAATATGTGCTTTTGGAGTGCAGATTTAGATTCTTCGTTTTTGGACACCATGTCACATTTGCAGAGACCCTAAAATTGCCCCTACAAAATGGGGTCACTTCTTGGTGAATTCAAGTTTACTGGAACCTCCAGGGCTCTGCAAAAACATCATGGCGCCCAGAGGGTCCCTCTAAATCTGTACCCCAAAAGCTAAAACGCACAGTGGTCCTTCCCTTCTGAGCCCTGCTGTGTGCCCAAGCAGCAGTTTACACCCACATATATAATTTTTTGACCCCCGGGATGGCCCACTTAATAGTTTTAGGAGTGCAGGTCTCTGACAACACAAAGTGGGTGCAACGTATTGGGCACCGAAATGGCATATTTTTAAAAATTTCAATTTTCATTTTGTACATTAATTTTTGGGAAGCATTTTAGGCTCAAAATGATAATACCCCTTGATACATTCCTTGACAGGTGTAGTTTCTAAAATGGGGTCACTTTTGAGGGGTTTCCATTGTATTGATACTTTAGGGGCTCTGCAAATGCGACATGGCACCTGAAAACTATTCCAGCAACATCTGCCCTCCAAAATCCAAATAGCGCTCTTTCCATTCTGAGCCCCAGCATGTACCCATACAGCAGATTTTGGCCACATATGGGGTATTGCCGTGTTCAGAAGAAATTGTGTAACAAACTGTGGGGGGCTTTTAATTCTTAAACTATTTACAAAATTAAAACTATGGCGCTAAATGGACGATTTATTGGGAAAAAAAGTAATTTTTCATTTTCACGTCCCAATGTTAATAAAATCTGTGAAACACCTGTGATGCCAAAATACTCACTCTACCCCTAGACAAATTCTATGAGGGGTGTAGTTTCCAAAATGGGGTCACTTATAGGGGGTTTCCACTGTATTGGTACTTTAGGGGCTCTGCAAATGCGACATGGGACCTGAAAAATATTCCAGCAAAATCTGCCCTCCAAAAGCCAAATAGCCCTCTTTCCATTCTGAGCCCCGCCATGTTCCCATACAGCAGATTATGACCACATATGGGGCATTTCTGTGTTCAGCAGAATTTGTGTAACGAACTTTAGGGAGCTTTTTCTCCTTTATCCTCTTGTGAAAATTAAAAATTTGGGGCTAAATTGACAGTTTGTTGGAAAAAAAGTAATTTTTCATTTTCATGGCCCAATGTTAATAAAATCTGTGAAACAGCTGTAGGGTCAAAATGCTCACTCTACCCTTTAATATGTTCTGTGGGGGGTGTAGTTTCCCAAATGGGGTCACTTTTAGGGGGTTTCCACTGTATTGGTTCTCTAGGGGCTCTGCTAATGCGACATGGCACCTAAAATTATTCCAGCAAAATCTGCCATCCAAAAGCCAAATAGCGCTCCTTCCATTCTGAGCCCCGCCATGTTCCCATACAGCAGATTATAGCCACATATGGGGTATTGCCGTGTTCAGGAGAAATTGTTAAACAAACTGTGGGGGGCTTTTACTCCTTTAACCCCTTGTGAAAATGAAAACTTTGGAGATAAAGTGACATTTTAGTAATTTTTCATTTACACATCCCAATGTTAGTAAAATCTGTGAAACAACTGTAGGGTCTAAATGCTGACTATACCCCTTGATGAATTCTGTGAGGGGTGTGGATTCTAAAATGGGGTCACTTTTGGGGGGTTTCAATTGTTTTGGTACTCTAGGGTCTCTGCAAATAAGGCATGGCGCTGAAAATTATTCCAGCAAAATCTGCTGTTCAAACACCCAGTGTCGCTCCTTCCCTTCCATGCACTGCCGTGTGCCCAAAAATCAGTTTACACCCACATGTGGGGTATTTCTGTGCACGGGAGAAATTGCACAATAAACTGTCAGATGCATTTTCTCCTTCAACCCTTTGTGAATGTGTTAATTTTGGGTCTAAATGAATGTATTAGTGAAAAAAAATGAAATGTCTAAATTTCACTGCCATATTATTTTTATTCTTATGAAATGCTTAAAGGGTTAACAAACATCTCAAATGCTGTTTTGAATAATTTGAGGGGTGCAGTTTTGAAAATGGGGTAATTTATGGGGGTTTCTATTATACAGGCCTTTATAATTACTTTCAGAACTGAAGTGGTCCCTAAAAAATTGGTTTGGAGAATTTTCTTGTAAATCTGGAAAATTGCTGTTACACTTGTAAGCCTTGTGACGTCCAAAATAAATTAAAAGACAATCAAAAGATGATGCCAATATAAAGCAGAGATATGGGAGATAATATTTATTCATGTATTTGGATGGTATGACTATCTGCCTGAAAAGCAGAGAATTTCACATTTTGAAAATTGCAATTTTTTTCAAATTTCCATCAAATTTCCTAGTTTTTTTTATAAATAAATGCAAAAATATTGATTAGTGTTTACCACTAACATGAAGTATAATGTGTTACGAGAAAACCATCTCAAATTCATTTGTGTAAGTTAAAGCGTCTCAAAGTTATTGCCATTTAAAGTGACACATGTCAGTTTTGAAAAAAGAGGCCTGGTCTTTAACATACTTTTGGGCCTGGTCCTTAACCGGTTAAATGTTTATTACCAAAAATACCCATTGTTCTGGTAATGGATATGAAAAAGATGATCTTCTCAGATACAGTCCTTTACGTACGTGCAGAATACTTCATATATAAGAACACAACAAGCAATACATAGGTAAGAGGAGACACAGCTGGCAATGAAGCAGTCACTAAACTCCTTCCGCGGAGAACTAATTGGAGTCTATGATGCAGAGAACAAACAAGAATAGTCCCACTTGTCTAGTTAAGAAAATCCCTATATACATTCTAAAATCTTTAAGGAAATCCCTAGTTTGCCTTCCTAGTAACCAGATCATCTGCAGTGCTAGGGCTATTATATTGTGCTTCACTCCTCTCAAGGACATTTTTAGCTGTAGCTGCCATATGGGATTATGCAAACAAGGGTTTGTACCTTTTTTGATGTACTTTTCTGATATCGCCTCTACTGTCGTGTTTGTTTACACCACTTCAAAGCGTCTTACTGATCAAAACACATTCCTAGGGCTAGGGACATGTGTACCATGCTGGGAATCCTTATTTGCCGAGATTCATAAAGCTGCATAAAATGACCATGCGGCATATTTACTTTTGCCTATCAAAGCAAATTTCATCAAACACGTTGCCTATTGAAAAGCAAAACCATACTTTGATTTTGTAAGATATTGTGTATAAAATGAATTATTTATTCAATGTTTCATAAAGATTAAATTTCTTAAAAGGAATCTGTCACCAGCAGAACAGTGCCTATTGAACTTTAAGTATAATTAGATAGCTGGGGCACTGCTTCCTGATCAATGTGCCACTATTGATGAGATATTAGCTATTTCCCTGATATGCCCATGAACTGTTTGGTGCAACAAGAACATCACCATAGCAAAGAGTTACCTCCATGACAGGAAATGTCAGCCATAGCAGGAAGGGACTGGGCTTTGGTGCCATAAGAGCAACAGTGATGCCCTTGTTGCACCAAACAGCTTATTAGAATGTCAGCAAAAAAAGGTATCTCAGCAACAATCAGGAAGCAGAAAATATCATTTTATTCACATGAACCCCATCTATCTGCCAGCTTTTATAGTTCAATATGGACCGTGCTGGTAAATACTCTCTTTATAACCTGATGCTTTGGAATGTGATAGATGATTTCTATTTTCCTTGCATACACTGCCCTGAACTCAGTGTATTCCATGAATGCAGTTTATTGTATTATGTTTGATTTAACAGTAGACAGGTGAAGATCAAAGTATGAGTTTTATTTATTTGTTAGTTTATAATACTGTAGGGGTCTGCACTGACTATGCAATACAGTTGTCACTCTGGCCTACCCAAGGTTAGGGTGGGCAAAATACACTATACTTACACAGGGATATTGTCAGCATCATTTATTGAGCTAGAAATTTGGCATAACACAAGTTAATGTTGGTTGCTCAGCAGTAGGAAACAGTCAGGATCAACACCAGCAGTACAATAGAACGGAATACAGCATTTCTTGAAGTGAAACATGAACATGGCAACAATGATGAGTTCTCATGGTTCATAACAAATTTGCAATATTAGTCTTTGTAACAGCCTCAGCTCTATTTCACTCCAAGGACATAAAGTTAAATCAGCAGCAACAATGTTTGGACAAGAAGGAGAACCCAAAGGCACAGGAAAGCATCTTTTTTATATGAGAGCCTTTCTGCATAGCTACATAGTGGCAGGTTGTAGTGCACAAATATTTTACTTTGAGCAGCACCAAAGAGTCACCGCTCACTGCACAACCCAGGGACAGCAGGCTCAGACTGGCCCCAGGGAACTAGTAAAACCTTGGGAGGCCAGGCCCTTATTACTTCTTTAATAGGCCGTTACTAGCTAGATTACTATACCCGGTAATGGCTGGTATTAACTAATGGCTGTTATTAACTTCCTGCCCACAACAGCCTCCTCTGCTTCATCTTCATTCTTCAGCCCTTGGGGACCTTGTGCACTGCATATGATGTCATTACGTTGGAACGTCATGTGTGGCACACAATACTTGCTGGAGGCTGAAGAATAAAGAGCATGCAGAGGAGGCTACTTTGGGCAAGTAAGGTAAGCGAGTAGTGGCCTTTACTCCAGCAGGTAATGGCCTTGTCACTGTGTGGAGGAGCTTGTAAAGGGGTCCTTACTGTATTGGAGCCTGCAAAGAGGCAGTATAGTGTGGGGATCCAGTAAAAGAGGAATTACTGTATGAGGGACTATAAAGTGAGTGATATTCCATGTGGGGGGTCAGGAGGGGTGTTTTACTGTGTGGGAGTCAGGAAATGGGACGTTATATCATGTGGAGGCCAGGAGAAAGGGCATCATACTGTAAGTCGGGGCCAGCAGGTAACGAGGATCCGCGACTAGGAGACAGACAGACACTAACAGAGTTTACTTATGGGAAATGGGAATGAAATAACAAGGGAAACAAATAAGTTATATATAACAGTATAAGTATAACACACTATATAAACTGGCCCTATCTGTCCCTGAGATAATTGTACGGTACCGGGTTTATACAGTCTCTTAGCTCTCTGCGGTGCTCTCTCAGTGCAGGCCTGGGTGCAGGAACTCAGCAGACCCTGTCTTGCTTCTTTCTTGGGTGAAGGTCTGGACACAGTGATGGCAGTCTAAAGCACACTCTGTAATCCGGTATCATGGTAAGGAAATTCCAGGAGTCAGTCTATGCAAACTTTTGGTTGAGCTTCAGCCATCCATAAAAAGTCTCTCAACCTGGCTTTAGTCTCTAGAACAATCTCAGCAGCACTGCTGCTTTCTCCTGTCAGTCTCTGCAGTGCTTCAGGCCTTCTACTGTGCCCTAAATCAGCAATGGCCTCTAACAGGTCCTCACAGCACAGAATCTGGGCCCAAACTAGCTGCTCTGAGCTTCCTGCTCCACATCACTCCACGGACTGCACCATTAAGCAGGCAGAACTAGGGAGATTATTGTCTCTCACATTAGTACAGTCCGAAGCTATAGTTCTTCACACCAGTAGGTGGCAGCACAACAACACTGTTAAGACAATAGGGGCTACTGACTGCTACAATACCATGTGGGGGACAGAAAAGGGGGCATTATACCTTTTGGGGGCCAGGAAAGAATGTGTTATACCGTATGGTGCCAGGAAAGGGTGTGTTAAACCATGTGGAGCTGTAAAATCTGCCAACTACACATTTATGTTTTAATTTCTTCTTTCGAGTTGATGTTTAAAAGCATAAAACATTATAAATATGCAAAAACCTAAGTAGTCACAGTGGGTGGAGAACAATCTCAGCCAAGTCATACTGTTGCCTTGTTATTCACGCCTCCCAGGTATGAATGACATTTCCCTTGTGATGTCTGGGAGTGAAGGTGCTGTGAGCGAGATGTCAAACACGCCCAGTAGGTGTGACTAGCAAGCAGACAGTGTGACTATCGCCCCGCCCACCATGACTACTTAGGTTCCTTTACACATGACTTTTTCTGTTTTCATACTTTATTTATTTTTCCTTACTGCAACAGAAAGATTACAGGGGCAGCAATGAAAAGGCCATTGCATGATCCTGCTTATGATGGAGCCAGTTTATGGTGGAAAATATGCCTGGCAGTTCCCCTTTCTGCTCCATGTTGTACTATTACGTCAAGCTGAGAGTGTAGTTAACGCTCATTACCGTAATAGTACACCGCTGTAATGCCGAGGGCACAGGAGCTTTGCCCACGGCATTACCTCCAGCACTCGTCTATGTTACACAGTTGAGGCCCAGGAAGATACTCTGATTCAGATTAATCCCCAGATGCTGTGATCAAAAGCAATCATGGCATCCAGGGTGTGAAATAAAAGATACTTGTCACACAAAGAATAAGCCATCACATAGCTATGTCGTCAGAAAAATAAAAAAATTATGAATTTTGGAAGACGAAGGGGGTGTGACAATTGGGGGTAATTTAGCATCAAAGGTAAGCGGTGTTCCTGGATTTACAGAGGTGTTGGTGGCGCTGGGTGCCAAATAAACAGCAGATCAGGTTGTACAATCCAAAATAAGTGGCTTTATTCAGCTTTAAACGGGAACAAAAACAACAGACAGCCTAGCCCACACAAAGGGCACTACCTCACTTCTTGAACCCTTACTAAGCTACTGAGCTCAAGATACTTTTCTGAGGTTTCAGCTCACCAGTCCGGCTCACACTGAGCTTAACCAAGTCCTTTATGGAGTCCAGTCCTCTTGGGACAGCCCTCCTGTCTGTCTCTAACTGGTGCAAGATCCACCTGCTCCTGCAGGTCACAAGCAACACTCCCTCTCTGGAGTGGGCTCCTTTTGGATTCCAGTTTCCTAGGGACAGACCTCCTGTCTGTCTCCAACTGGTCCAAGTCCACCGTCTCCTGCAGGTCACTAACAGCACTCTCCTGCTGTGTGCACTCCCTCTGGAGTTGAGCCCCTTTCTCAGGTATGGGTGTGGTCCAGGTCCTTTTCAACACTGTTTTGGGTCGCTCTACAGCGCCCTCTAGGTTCACACCCTCACAGGGGAAAATATGGAAAAGTTTGCTGAGCGTCAATGTACAAACTACCCTGCCCAGTGATCACAATCAGAAAGAGGTCAATAACGACTAACTTATCTTTTATGCATTGTCTTCCAATCTTGTACCTTTAAAGGGATTCTACCACTAAAACACATTTTTTTCTAGTTACCACGTCGGAATAGCCTTTAAAAAGGCTATTCGTCTCCTACCTGTGGAAGTGCTCTCCGCCGCGCCGTTCGTTCAAAATACCGGTTTGTACCGGTATGCTAATTAGAACTCCATGTCACCTACTAGGTCAGTGATTGGCATCTCCAGTGGAGGCTTATATTGTCAATTTCAGTGCCACAGCTCTCCCTTGTGCGCGTTCAATAGCAAGGATCATCTTTTTCATACAGCAATTTGATTCTTTGTAAGAGGTAGAGGTTAGACAGTAAATGGTCACCTGCTACTCCCATAAGCCTAAGGATAAGCTGAATATCTGTCATCCTGAATTACGCTAAGGAAAGTGTTCTATTTCTGTTCTATTTTTGTCCTGGGAATATCATAGATGACTCGTATCCTATACACAACTGGAGGTGAAACCTATACAATACACATATTATAAATACATATGTTGATATATCACTTATGAATTTGTAGTTTTTTTATTAATTTCTCTGTTTTTGTGTTGTTCTTAGGTGATGAAGATATAGAATTTTCTTATTACACGTGATAGTTGTAATAATATTTAAATCCACACACCACAAAACCTCTCTAACTCTGACATCTAAAGAAAGTGGGATACATTGGCTTATATGACGTTACTCCTGACATGTATCTACTGATCCTACAGCTTAAGACAGAGCTCAGATCAAATCAAATTTGCAGACAACATGACTTCACATACCAGGCTGAATAAATTCCTCTGATTAAAGTGCACTAGAAATCCACTTGAGTGAATAGTAGCCATAGTAAAAAATAATTCCTGTCAGAAAAACACATAGAAATGTCCTGCGCGCTGATCCTCAGTATAAGTAATAACTTTCTGCTCAGTTGCAATGTTTTGAATGTATAATGTAGAAATCTGTGAATATGATGTGGAACAAGAGTGACAATGACAAATGGCTGGATACAAGCAGAATTGTAATACACGATTAGAATAATGGGCCCAATTTTATTATTTTATTACTCTTTTTTTTAACTGTATCAACTGTGCACAGGCAGCATCCTATAATATAGGTTCATGTTAATGTATATGTGAGTTACGTGATCACTGTCCGATAAAAGTGGATAAAAGATTAGGATAGCCTGTGGAATGGCGGTTTCTGGCAGCTTTCCTGGTAATAAAAAAACAGCTAACAAGGTACTGTTTATTGGTGCCCTGCGAGCTTGTTATCAGAAGCTTCCCCTTATTAAAGAAGTGACCCCAATAATAATGAAATATTGAGGAATTGCGGTTTATACAGAGATAAATGTGACCTTTACAGATACAAGTTAAGTGAGGACTGCCTGTTCAGTCTTCTGAAGGCTGGCTTATCAGGTCTAAATGTACTAGGTATTCTGAATGCACAGGTAATCGCAATGAAGAAAATCTAATTTTATGGTCATTCTGCAAAGCTTGTTTCACTTAAAGGCAACACATGATTTTCTTCTCTGGTGAGGAGTGTTAAATAAAATTCTTTATGAAAGATTACAATGTATTGCATAAGAAAATGGGATGGGTAATACTAAAGTGTTTTCAGACCTGGATGCCCACCTCAATTGTCAAATAGAGATATCTAGAGTTAGATCTCCGTTCACTCAATGACCTAAGACTAACATCCTCTATTATGAGAACCTCCAAGAAAGAAGAGAATTTCAGCTCACCGTATCCACGTATATATAAGGAGCCTCAAGGGAGCCCGGCTTGCAGGTGACTTCAAAACCCGCCGTCCACGAGATGTATCCAATATGTAAAATTTGCCAGCTACATCCGAGAGGTAATCCAAAAAATTCCACGATAGTAATAAAATATAACTTTTATTTTGTCTTCATCTTAAAAAGGTTACCAAGTAACCATAAAGGGGTACATCATTAACACAAGGCACAAGGCAACGCGTTTCGGGAATCACTGTTCCCTTTGTCTAGAACCTCCCATTCTCCCGATTTGCACCACTTCTCTGGAATGCTCTATCCCGAACACTCAGATTAACTCCCAATTTTTACAGCTTCAAGTGCAAACTAAAGACAGGCCTATCCCAATTCCTAATGTAAACCCTTCCATACCATAATTAGAATCCTTAAAACAGACCCTCCTCTGTTCCCGCTCCCACATTACCCCACATGATATGACGCTGTTTGAGACTAACTTTATATGTCCAGGCACCATCTGCATATTAAAGGACATGACTGGTGATGTCCCATACAGTTTTGTAAGAGTTTTGTTTATTATTATTATGATTATTATTATTAGTTAGTGGCACCCATAGATACTTGTGTCAACCAAAGTCAAGCATTGACTACAGGGATTTTGGGCAGCATGTGTTCTATTTCTGTCCAGTGCTCTTCATGTACGGCAGTCTTCCAATGTCTAGCTTGATCTAAAATTGAATGATAATAATAATATTACACCTGCTGGGGGCCCCAAACCCCTCTCTTCATTGGGTGGTAAACAACATCAGCCACTACACAATTTGTTTTTATTTCCACATATACTTGTTCACCAATAAATGCAATTCTTGCAGTTATAAAAGATGTAAAGCAACAGGCAGAAGCCTATAGAAATAAATTCTGGGGAGCATAATCATTCTGGGGAGCATCATCATTTTGGTGGATGCAAGTCTATCCTCCCATGTTTGAGAAATGATGATAGATCATTCCCCATGTGCTGAAGTAGTGGGGCATAATTTTGGCACATCGCTTAGAGCTAGAGAGTTAAATGTCTATGTATGGGAGTGAGTGATCAAACCAAACAAATGGAAAGTTTTCCCATGGATAGTAAGCCATATATTGAGTGACATTAGTCCCAAGTCTTGTGGTTTGGTGGCATTAAACTTATAATAAGATATGATGCTGAAAAATGTGAGAATAGCAGAAAGAGATTGGTAGAGGTAGTAACCGTGCAGTCTCCTTTTGAGACTATTTCAGCTCTTTACTTCTGACTTGGATGTAATCAATCCGATCATAGTAATGGTCTGGACATCTTATTGCATTTTCAGACATAAATGCCAAATATGGACTACTTCACTGTGACAAATGTCTAAGGATCAGGCATTTTACAGATGTCTAAAGATCAGGCAATTTTTACTTGCATTCAAGATTCTTACTGTCTTCCCTGAATAGGCATGTAACCAGTGGCGTAACTACCACCATAGCAGCGGTAGCAGCTGCCACAGGGCCCGGGACATTAGGGGCCCGGTGACAGCTGCTACCGCTGCTATCATTATGCTCGGAGGTCTTTTCGGACCCCCGAGTATAATGATCGGGGCCCCCTGTTGGTGGAATACTTTCCACCAACAGGGGGCCCCGAAGCTGCAGCAACGGCTGAGACACAGGAGCTGCAGCTCTGGCTCCTGTCAGCGCTGCAGGACGTTCCCCCCCTCTCTCCCCCCTCCCTTTCTCTGCTGTCCTCTGCCCACCAATGAGAGGAGGAGGCGGGGCTTATCCCTGCCGTCCAGCACAGAAGAGAAGAGGAAGAAGCTGCTCCAGGAAAATGAAACTGAAGATACACAGGTACGTACTGGGGTTACTATACTTATTACTATCAGGCATTTGGGGGGATTACTTGTGTTTTAGTAACTCCATGTGCCTCATAGTAATAGCAGTTAACCCCATCATCTCCCTCACATTAACCCCTCTTTGTCTCACCATAAGAGTTACTGATATGTGAGACATTTGGGGGTAATAGTAATGAAGATACTTTATTATTACCTCCATGTCTCTCACATATCAGTAACTCTTATGGTGAGGCAGACAGGGGTTAATGTGAGGGAGATGATGGGGCTAACTTCTATTAATATGAGGCACATGGAGTTACTAAATTGTAATGCACAGGACCAGATTTTTTTTTATCCACAATTTGTCCTGGTATAGCGGTCAGCGGTGACAGTATTTAGTCCTGTAGGGGCCACTAAGGGACATAATACTGTGTGCAGGGGGCCACTATTGGGTATAATACTGTGTGCAGGGGCCACTATTGGGTATAATACTGTGTGCAGGGGCCACTAAGGGACATAATACTGTGTGCAGGGGCCACTAAGGGACATAATACTGTGTGCAGGGGCCACTATTGGACATAATAGAGCGCGCAGGAATGCGTAGGAGGGACTCGGTCGAGATCTTCGGTGTCGGGGGGGCCCCATGTCAAAAGTTCGCCACGGGGCCCCGCCATTCCTAGTTACGCCACTGCATGTAACAATTCGAATAAACCTGCCAAAGGCATTTCTAGGCGGTATATTATGTGCCATAAGCTGCTAGTGAGTTTCCTGTCCACATGTGTCACTCAAGGTATCTTACCTACAACCAATTATCTATCATTTATGCGTTGGTATTGCATAGGTGACAAATCAGTGGCTGAAATGTGTATTGTGGACAGTCTGTACGCATCTTTTTCCTTGTTTTCTCCATTGCTATAGTATACTTTTATAACTGGGTTTAGGTTTCTTCTGCAGGTCATGTGGCTATATGTATTTGTAGCGTATCCTGATATTTATTGACAGTATTTTCTCCCCTGTATATAATTTTATACCATTGGGGACATTTATGTCTATTTATTTATCTATATATTTATTTATTTATTTATTTATATATTTGTTTATTTATGTCTATACAATCTCAGGACTCCCATTGGATGTTGTTTTTTACCTTCTATGTGTATTTATTTTTACTATTGTTGGATATTTTTAGCCATGTTTGGTTTAAATAAAGTATGATTTTTTTTTATTATTACTTTGAGTGCTCTATGTTGTATAGTAATTTTGGTACTGGTATTAAAGTTTCCATTTTGGGCCTCATTCCTATGTCGGCATCTGCATGCGAGGTCCATGTTATTCACCAACAGTACCCCACCCTGCTCATGAATGTCTGTGAAAAGCAGATCAACTTTATTTTGGTATCACATTCTATACTTTGCATGTCTCTGGGTCTTTGAAAAAACAGTTAAAGAAGACCTTTCACCATATCCGGGCACAGGCAGTTCTATATACTGCCAGAAAGCTGACAGTGCGCTGAATTCAGCGCACTGTCGGCTTTCCCGATCTGTGCCCGGTGTGAAGAGCTTACGGCCCGGTACCGTAGCTCTTCTATGGTCAGAAGGGCGTTTCTGACCATTAGCCAGAGACGTCCTTCTGCCTCGCGGCACCAATCGCGCTGTACTGTGGAGCGGGGAGGAACGCCCCCTCCCTCTGCTCACACAGCTTGTCCGTAGACTAGCATTATCAGGAGAGGGAGGGGGCGTTACTCCCCGCTCCACAGTACAGCGCGATTGGCGCCGCGAGGCAGAAGGACGTCTCTGGCTAATGGTCAGAAACGCCCTTCTGACTGTAAAGCGCTACGGTACCGGGACCGATAGTGCTTTACACCGGGCACGGATCGGGAAAGCCGACAGTGCGCTGAATTCAGCGCACTGTCAGCTTTCTGGCAGTATATAACACTGCCTGTGTCCAGATATGGTGAAAGGTCCTCTTTAACACACAGGTGTTACTCACAGACACACAGACATTCATTGATGCATCCATGACATATCATAATTGAAAAAAGTGTGTTTTTACTGCTTTTTGCAGACTTAAAATCTGCAAAGAATTACAGACATCTGAATAAATAAATTGGTATATTGGATATGTATGGCATACGTGCCTGTCCAATTATCTCTCTGTTCGGAGAAAACACTACATTAGTAGTGGTCAACAAGTGACTTTTCTCCAGGCAGGCTGTACAGAACAGGATTTTTTGTACAATACCGGAGAATCTGCTAGGTGGTGGTTTTAATAAAGCAACCATCCCCCTTTTCCAATATTCTGCTCATAGTCGAGTATAATACCTTGTCTGACATGGTAGTCTTGCACAGTGTGTCATTGATAAGATACATGTCACATTTTTTAGCAACAGCTGTCATAGTGTTCACCCTTAAATTCCAAGAATAAATACACTTAATGATGTTTTGCTACTCAACAATTTTAATACGAAAACAGACCAACAAAAACACATTGAAAGGAATTATTAACTAGATTTAAGGAAACATAATAGACAAATGGTGTTGGTCCCAAGTAATTAATGACATATTGTTTCATACAATATATTTTCTCAAGCATTATAACAAAATAGAGGTAGAAATATATGTTATGTTGAATATTTAAAGCTGTTAACTAAACCCAATGAGACTGCATTCACACACCACTTATAATGTAAACCACTCTGTAGTGCCAGTATAGCACTTAATAAATGCCACCAGCCCATGATGGCATTCTTTGATGTCTAAGGGTGCTTTCACACGATGTAACGTGGAGCATGATCTGGTACGTATACACGTGTTAGCAGATTGCCCGCTCAAAATGCTCCCATTCATTTCAATGGGAGTTAGGAGCGTATACGCTGTGTTAATTTGCGCCCGTGATTTTGCGGCCGCAAGTTACATCGTGTGAATGCACCCTAATGTAGCATTCTACTGTGGTACCTGTTACTACTCCATGCAAATACGATGTGCAACAGATGCTCTGAATGGAGCCTCCAAAACCAATGGACACAAAGCCTTATCATCATGAAACATAACTTCTTTTTAGGCTTCTACTAGACTCTGCATTCTTTAGATCAATATTACTTATTTGTAGAATACTTTATTCACCTAGTCAAGAATCAATAAATTATGTGTAAAATTACCTCTCAGATAAGTTTGTACACGGTTGATTTAGTAGATGGATTGTAAGTATTGAACAACTCTTCCTGGGTAATGTTGACTCAAGTCTAAGAAATAAATTACAGGGTTTTTACAATAGTTGCTGAATTCATTTTAATGTAATAATAATTTGTAATTATTATGGTAAGCCAAGCAACCTAACATAATTATTGCAATTATCAAAGTAGAAAAAAATCACTGAACCATATCAAACTGTTTTGTAAACAAAAGAAGCGACAAAAAGAGTCTTGTTTTTTGTATATTTCCAAATTTGAAATTACTTGTGAAAATATATTTATATTATCCAGATAAGGATTCATAGGCAATTCATAAGTATCTAAAGAAATTGTTTGACAACCAAAGGGCATAATAGATTTTCTATGGACATTGATTTTTTTCTAATGGATTCATTTGGATTTTAATGTATATGTAAGGACCGAGTCTAAGCATAGTGACAGCCAATAGTTTTTGTCACCCTACTGCCTCAAAGAGATTCGATCACCTCTGCGGTTTAGGTAAAATCTCATTAAATGTGATAAAACACATCATTTATGTTAAATTGTTGGCATCTTGTCAAAACTGCTCATACAAAGACATCAGAGAGCTGGAGAGAGTTCAGAGAAGGGCAACCAACCAAATTTATATGTGGTATGAAAAAACTCACTTATGAAGGTTGGTTATTAAAACTAAACATATCTAGTCTACAGAAAGGAAGGTTGCATGAGGATATAATATTGTTACATAAATATGGAAGCGGTTCTGAAAAAACACAATAAATGATTTGTTCTGCAAAGTGAACAATTAATGCAAGGTCCCTGTGTATGGGGGAAAGAAGGGCAGTTTCAGCACAAAGTTTATCAGCAATATTTCACTGTAAAATTATGGAATATCTTCCTAAAGAATCTGGTAATAGACTGTACTGTATATCACAATATACATGGCTACTGGTATTAATTTATTTTAAATATGATTTTTATTGAATAGAAGAAGACTTTTACAATATAATAGAAAAACAGTTACAAACATAAGAAGAATCGGAATGGGTCCAATCAGTAAAACAGGAGTTACAAGTTGGAACTTCGGGCTGCAACCCAAATACATGGGTGACACAAACATGACCAAATAAACAAAGACCAAAGAACCAGATATACAAACACACCAATTCCACGAGACGGAAATGAAAGGATGGAGAGGGGAACACAACCAGAGAGGTACAAGAAGGGAAAAGGGAAGAGAAAAAGTAGAAGAGATAGAATAGAGACAGAAGAGAACGAGAAGACCAAACAATAACATGAACAACATAACCACATACCTGAATACAATACTAAAATAGGCAAAAAACCGAAACACACACGGCACATCCAAAAAAGAAAATAAAATAAAATAAAGCCACCTGGGATAACAATACAATAGGTAGATAGTGATCAAGGGGTCCCCACAGGAGCAACCTGAGGCCGAGGAGAAGGAACTCCCTTATGAGACTCCACATACGAAATCCAGAGGGACCACTGGGATCGGAACTTGGCGTAAGTATGATTCTTATTGGACAACAGACGTTCCAAGGTGCATGCCAAATTCACATGGTGGAATAATTCAGCTACGGTCAAGCAAAGAGCAGACTTCCACTGACGAGCGATCATGGCCCGAGCTGCGAGCACGATCTGACCCAGAACAACCTGCGACTCTGCAGGAAAACCACCAACGTCTAAGAAGCATAGGGCGAGACCAGGGGAAGGACTGATATCAAAACCGGCTATATTGGACTTGAAGTGGAATACCGCTATCCAGAAGGCACGAACCGGAGGGCAATCCCACCACAAATGCAAGAAGGAACCTACTTGGCCACATCCTCTCCAACAGAGTCTGGAGCAAGAAGGATCAATATGCGCCAGTTGGGTCGGAGTCCTATACCACCTCAGCATAATTTTCAAAGCCGTTTCCCAATGAGACGCCCCCCTAGAAACACGCTTAACAAACCCAGCTGCCGTATACCAGTCAGACAGAGGGATGGTTCTGGCAAGATCCGTTTCCCAACGGAGCAGGTGAAGAGGCTTGACCCGCTCCGGAGGGACAGAGAAAAAGCCATAAAACACAGATAACCCACCTCTAACAGACGAGGACCTATTCCACAGCTTTAAAGCTAGTCTGGGAAAGGTCAATCTAGAAGGCTCATAGGAATGGAGAAAGTGACGCAACTGCAAATATTTAAAGAAGTCTGATTTAGGGAGCTGAAACTCTTCTTGTAACATGGAGAACGACTTAAACTCATCATCAGAGTACAGATGGGTCACTTTATAGAGACCCCTAGAGACCCATCCACGGAGCCGGAGCTGGGGGAGAAAAGAGGTCAGATACAACAGAGGTAGCTTCGACAAAGGGACCAGGTCTTCCCTAGAGGTATATGATAAGAAGTATCTCCAAGCAGACACTGAGGCCCTAATACTCAGCAAGGGAGGGGAAGTGATGGGGGGGCCCAAATCCTTAGGACGTAAAATACTCAAAAGTGGGGCATCTAGAAGGCTTTCCTCAATTTCAGCCCAACGCCATTTAGAAGTCTCATCCCACCCAACCTTAAGTTGATCAAGGATAGACGCCATATAATATTTTCTAACATCTGGGACACCAGCACCCCCATGGGACCAAGGGTGTGTCATCACCTTAAGTCGGACCCTGGACCTCTTACCCTCCCATATATAATTGGACAGAATAGACTGAAGCTTAGTAAAATATGAGTCAGAGAGGGGGATGGCAACTGTACGAAACACATACAAAATTAGTGGTAACACCATCATTTTGATAATGGCGATTCTGCTAGCCCAAGACAACATCGGCTGCAAGAAGGAGGCAAGTAGAGAAGTAATTTTGGTCAGGAGGGGGATATAATTGGCAGAGAACAGATCCGAACTAGGGGCCATCAGAGAGATGCCAAGGTAAGCTATACGGGAATCATTCCATTGGTAGGGGAATCGAACACTAAGGTCCCGTCTCAATGAGGGAGAAATAATAACAGGCAAGATTTGAGATTTGGAGGAATTTACCTTATAGTACGAAACTCTACCAAATCCCTCTAGGACCTCCGTAGCAGCACTCAAGGAGGGACCAGGGGAGGTCAGGGCCAGTATGACATCGTCAGCGTATAGGCCAATTTTGTGCTGTTGGCGGCCCACAGTAATACCCTCAATATTTTCCGCAGACCGAACGGACTCCGCCAGGGGTTCCATCACTAGCGCAAAAATAATAGGGGAGAGAGGACAACCCTGGCGGGTACCATTCGAAATCCAAAAGGGCTCAGACAAAAAACCTGATGAGAGCACACGAGCGGACGGGTGGGAGTACAGAGCCAAAATAGCAGATTTAAAAACTGGCCCCATACCAAACCTATCCAAAAGGCAGTCTAAGTATCCCCAGTGGACCCTATCAAAAGCCTTCTCAGCATCCAGAGCCAGAAGCAAAGAAGGCGTACCATCTTTTTCGGCTTTTTGAATGAGGTCTATAAACCTCCGTGTGCCATCCGGAGCCTGCCTACCGTATACAAAACCCACCTGGTCAGGACTAACCAACTGGGGGAGAAGGAGGAGCAACCGCTCAGCCAGGATTTTAGCGTACAATTTAATATCTGTGTTTAGAAGGGAAATAGGTCGAAAATTAGCCGGGACAGTGGGAGATTTGCCGGATTTAGGGATGGTCACTATAGTAGCCAACAACATTTCTTCCGGGAAGCATTGCTCCTCCGCCGCCCTCCTAAACACAGCCAAAAGATAAGGGGATAAAATATCAGCGTATTTCTTGTAGTAAATCCCTGAGAAGCCATCAGGGACAGGAGATTTGAGCGGTTTCAGTGAGGCTATAGCCTCCGTAACCTCAACCAGGGTAATAGGCGAGGCCAGGGAGGCAGACTGCGCAGGGGAAAGGCGGGGTAGGGCCACAGAATCTAAGAATCTATCAATTTCCTCCCGAGATGGCTGGTATGTCTGGGGGTCGTCCCTAAGATTATATAGTGACTTGTAATATAAGCGAAACTGCTCTGCAATAAGACGGGGGTCAATTACTTTAGTACCCGAATCATCTACAAGGTGAGCAATACGAGTTTTGGGGCGTCACTGTTTGATTTTTTTGGCTAAAAAGGCGCTAGCCCTACTATTATGCACATAGGCCTGACATTGAAAAGGCTTAAAAGCTAAATCCTGTTGGCAAGCCAGAAGACCCTGCAATCGGAGTTGTCATTGCCTAATCTCCGCAGAGACAGAGGGAGTGGGGTTAAGCTTATTAATTGCAGAGAGGGAGGATAGGGAGCGAAGAGCAGCATCTATGTCCTTAGATCTTTCTTTTTTAGCTCTAGCGCATGCCTGAATGAGTATCCCTCGCATATACGCCTTATGAGCATTCCAGAGCACATGAGGATCAGACATGGAGGGAGAGTTAAGGGAAAAATATTCCCTCAGGGCCTCACGAAGGTGCTCACCATAGGAAGGGTGATCTAGGATATACTCATTCAATCGCCACTGGGTAGGCATGGCAGTGGAGAACTTCTCATGTAGAGAGAGGGACACTGGAGCATGATCAGTCCAGGTGATCAGCCCAATATCCGTAGATTCCGTCTGCATCAGCCCAATTTTGTCAGTAAGAAAAAAGTCAATACGGGAATAAGAGGAGGACGAAGAGGAGAAATAACTATAATCTCGTTCCCCGCCATGTTGACAACGCCAAACGTCATAAAGGCCCTGGTCAATCAAAGAGGAGGACAATATAGGGGAGCGCCTCTTGGGGTTAGAAGAGTCTAGAGAATTATCTACCAAACAATTAAAGTCCCCGCCAACGATCAACATACCAGTAGCAAAAGTTCGGATCTTGGAAAGCACAGATTTCCAATATTGCGCCTGAGAACGATTCGGGAGATAAACAGTCACCAAAGTATACTTAACATTATTAATAAGGCAATTAAGCCCCAGAAACCAACCCCCGGGATCAACTAAAGTGGATTCAAGGGAAAAGGCTACCGAGTCCCGCACAGCAATAAGAACCCCCTTACGCTTAGCATTGCATGAAGCCTGATATATATGAGGGAAGGAGGGATTAGAGAACTTAGGACTTTTACCAGCACAAAAATGAGTCTCCTGGAGAAAGAGCACATCACAGCGGAGGCGACGGGCCTCTCTCCAGACAGAGCTCCGTTTACAGGGGCTGTTCAGACCCCTAACATTAAGTGAAGATATACGGAGTACCATAATAACAGACTAAGGAGAAATGACAAAGGACCCAGGTGGCTATACCAAAAGACAAAGATGCATAAAATGTGTATGAACAGGCATAAAAACCATACAGAATTCCAGGTATGAAACAAAAACAAAGAATGCAAACAAAATAGCATAGTGTCAAAAAACACCGAATAACCAAAAGTAATCAGTTGGGGGGGGAGAAAAACAGGTCAGTAACACTCAGTGAGGGTGAGTATTAGAAAGGCACACAGGTCACCTAAATCAAACATTAAAGTCATATCAACATTAGGCAAGGCGAGTCAGTCCGCCGAAGCGGATAAAGGTTTCACTTACGACCGCCCACCACAGTCCAGTCCTTAGTAAGATGGGAAGGCCGCACTGAGGACTCGGGAGCAGAAGAGAGGGAGTCAGCAGGGGCAATCTTCCATTTACGGAGGAGGGACATGCCCGCCTCCACATCAGGGACAGAATGGAAAACCCCATTGTGGGGAATCAGCAATTTGGTAGGAAAGCCCCAACGATACCGTATGCCCCGGTCTCTAAGGATCCTGGTAATGGGAGCCAATTCACGCCTAGCCTGCATAGTAGCTGCGGATAAATCGGGGAACAAGGAAATGGATGCAAATGGAGCTGGCAAGGTACCACATTGTCTGGCTTCCGCAAGAATCGAGTCTTTAACTTGATAGAAATGGACCCTCGTTAGCACATCTCTCGGGACATCCACAGGAGCAGAGTTCGCTTTTGGAATACGATGGGTCCGATCGAGGGTGAGCTCCTGTTCAGTGAGACGCGGGAGAATTTTCTTAAAGAGACGCTGGACATAGGCCACTAAGTCCTCTGCTGCCACATCCTCAGGGACCCCATGGATCTTGATGTTATTGCGTCTAGACCGATCCTCAGCGTCAGCAGCCTTAATTTTGAGCCATCTGACCTCCGCTTCCAGGGTGTTATGAGCGTCAACCAGTTCATTATGGGCAGATGAAAATTCTTCCATTTTATTTTCGAGATGGTCAGTCCGCTCTCCCAAAGCATCGATATCCTGTCGCAATTTGCCCACCGCAGAGGAGACAGTCTTGTTAATCCCCGCCTGTAGCAGAACAAGCATCCCCTTCAATGTATCACACGTTACAGGGTCTGAGGAAGCCGGGAAATCAGAAATGTCCGAATGAACAAAATCAGAGGGAGTATCAGAGGCAGATAGGACATCAGCTACCCGTTTACACAGCGGCTCCTTACCAGATGGAGAACCCCAAGGAGATGCAACAAAGCTTCTCTTACCGCCATCAATCAGCAGGGGAGGACAAACAGCCGATAGAGAGCCCTCTGTAGGTAAAGAGTCCACCAGTTCAGACCGTGGAGGCGACTTTGCTGGGGAGCGGGAACCCGTTGGCGAGGAAGGCAAAGAGTGCGACATGGTGCTCGAGAAGAAATCAGAGAGATTCCTAGGTGCTTTGGAGGAGGGCGGTTTCTTCCGAGGCATAATAGAAGCAGCAGGGAAGGCCAGAAATGCAACTGAAGCTAGTAGTGCAAGAGGGTAACTCTATGCGGTAGGAGCAAAATTCGTGGAGCAGTGCAGGAGGTCAGACAGCAACAAATTCCAGCAGGGCTGTGAGGGCCATATAACAAGAAGCCTAACAATCAGCTGAGAGCCGCTAGTGGTGACACAGTGAACGATTTAGTCGAGCATGGCAAAACAAGTGGCCCGCAGTAGGGACACCCAGGCAATTGCAATTCCACGGGAGCCCAATGTGAGGAGCCCCCCCTGGTGGTGGAGTAGGGGCTCTGCACTCACAAAGGGCTCAACCAGAATAGGCAGGGAACAGGCCAAGTAATATAGAAAGTCCAGTCCAGGTGGAAGGTGAGGAGCCCCCCCTGATGGTGGTGTAGGGGCTCAGCACTCACTCAAAATAAAAGCACTCAAACAGGGGGGCAGGAGACAAAGTCCAGTCAATGTCCAATAAAGTCCAGGGGGAGAGAGAGGAGCCCCCCTGATGGTAGTGTAGGGGCTCAGCACTCTCTCAACCCCCCCTGAAGCTGTAGAGTACGAGTGCGTCACAAAATGGCCGCCGTTACCGCCAGGCCCAATGCAGGAGCATACAGGACGTACCACAGGCTCCCCACAGGCCAGGAGCAGGACGCTGGAGGCAGCGTGTCGGGGGCCAGGAGAAACACCGCTCACGTCCACACATCAGCCGCGGCAGTAATCCAGAGAAGCAGGACGGGAGCCAGCCGCCGCGGTCAACAGGAAGGAGCCGGAAGCAGAGAAGGCGCAGCAGGACAGACCGGTGAGTAGGCCGCTGAGTAGGCCGCAAAGCCTCCGAAGCCACCAGGTCCCGGGGGAGCAGGAGAAAACCGCCCAAGACGTTCCGCCAGGGTCCGAGGGTATTCCGCCGGGTGTCACCGACCTGATTCAGGTGAGTAAAATTCGGATGCCGAAGGGAGAAGGACGCAGATGCCGGGAGCTCCAGCAGACGCGTCCTCTCTCCTTGCCGGCTAGCCACGCCCCCGGCTACTGGTATTAATATACAGTGTAGTTCTGTGAGATTAGGGATGTATTTTTTTTCCACCTAATGGTAAATTGGATCTATGTCATTAACAGATTGGTTTTGGTCTTCCTTTGGATGAATTTGGGTATGTAAATATAAAAATGGTTAATGGGTATGTTCAGGTATAAGCAATTTTTTATAAATGGATATTGCAGGTGAGTATAAGAAATTTTGTAAAATATCTTACTTAGGGCTCGTTCACATCTGCACCCATACTCCGTTCTGCAGGTTTCCATTCCTGCACAAAACAGAGGCAGGAGACGGAAACCTGCCAGCATGTTTCAAGCCCTTTCATTTGAATGGGCTTGAAAAGTCTCCGTCTGTGTATCCCGGTGATCGTTTTATGCGCTCCGCGGCAAAAACGTTTTTTTAAATCGGACACAGAGTTGGACATGCAGTACTCTGTGTCCGGTTTTAAAAAAACTGTTTCGCCGCGGAGCGCATACAAACGCTCACCGGTGCTCACGGCCGGACTCGGCATGACAGGTTTCCATCTTCTGCATGCATGCAGAAGACGGAAACCTGAAAACAGAGATCGAATGCTGGTGTGAACCCAGCGTAAGGGGATCTGTTTCCTTCACCACTTACTACACTGTTCTCTTCCTTATCTTCACTCAGTTTCTTATATACACCTTTACTATTCATTTATGCAAAGTTTTTTTTTGTTTTTTTAACAGGAGATAGACCTAGGTCATTTTTTTATGTAGATTGTGAGTCCTGTATAGGGCTCACAATGTACATTTGTCCCTATCAGTATGTCTTTGGAGTATGGGAGGAAATCCATGCAAACACAGGGAGAACATACAAACTCCTTGCAGATGTTGTCCTTGGCAGGATTTGAACCCAAGACTCCACTGTGTTGCCCCAACCTAGGTCTTTTTTAACCCATTAACTATGTGACTCTCCAGTTCCACCTAGTGAAGGTATCTACTGTAAAAGTCAGAAAGAGGCCCTTTAACCGCCCAAGTAACATAACTAAAGATATTAGCGAAACTAAAGTTTTCCCCAAAAGAAAAGATACCAACTGAACCACTTTTTCAATGTTCTTGTCCCTTATCAGTACAGAACAAATTACTTGTATAGCTAGGTGAGAGGCCTTTGACAAAACATTACAGCACAGTTACACAGTTACAATTCTCTCACACACATAATTGTGGCCTATTGTCACCCTTCATTTATATAGATATTTCAATAGCACATTCTTAGTGAAATTATATATATATATATATATATAACAGTCCAAACTATAAGGCATAATACTACCTAGCAATCTTATGTCACTAGTGGTATTCAGCACATAGAGCATTGCATGAGACATGTTAATGGCAGTCACACAATTACAGTAACCAACTAGAATGTCCACTGCGAGAGGGTCAATGTAATCCATAGCAATAGTAAAGATGTAGCCGTTCAACACCTAACAATGGGTTCCATATAAGGTAGATGTTCATATATTCATTATGTAAAAGGCCCATTAACTCTATGCCCATTGACAAATCCTGACTGCCAATGATAGTTGGGTTACAGAAACAGTTGAGCTCACTGAGCTTCTATGTTTCCTTAAGTCTTGAATAATTGCACATGTAGAAAGTTATGAGAACAGTGTAGCTCATTGTTCAATGCTTATTCTATAACTTACATTCACATCTGAGGGAGTTATGGAAACAGTATAACTCAGTGAGCTAGCTGGTTTTGCCACCTAACTACCACTGGCAGGCAGGATTTAGCTGTAAGTGGGGACTAAGTCTGGGGGGTTCATTATAGAGATAGACGGAGGTCATAGTGGTAAGACCTGCATCTATCAGACATTTATGGCATAGCCGGAGGAAAGTCTTTTTAGCTCATGTGACACTATATCTTCCTAAGCTAAGTATCCCTTCTCTCTTTTGTTTCCCATAGATTGAAGAACATAGAGGATCTACTCACTATAAGGGATATGTAGAATATTGCCTAATGATGCTGTTGTTTGATATCTTTTAAGGTAATAAAGGAAAGATTCATTTGCCAGCTTTCAGTACAGAAACTTGCAAATACACATCCCTTTTCATCTTATATGGTGAATGTTAAGCCAAATCGACAAAACCTGCAGACAGTGACTTAAAGAAACAGCAGGTAATGAAGTGGTAATTAGCTTAGCAATGTGTAGCAAAACTAAAGAAAAGTCCATATGCTAGTAAGTAAAAAAAAACTGCAAATACTGTGTATGCAAGCAAAAGCCTATTATTCCTGATTGAGACAGAGAACACTAAAATTACTTGTTCACCCTGCAGAAAATAATGGCTACTTATAATCCATTTTGGAACAACTGTAACATAAAGGATTATAGCTGTAAGATTACATTAAAACCATAGCTTGAATACATTCTTATGAGTGCGTACAGTGCTAGGACGCCTCATTGTGTTTCACAAAATGGAAAGTCACATCTAATTAGTGTGAACTGAGATGTACACTGAGCAATCTGACTTATTATTGGCGTTGCATCTTTCCTTCACAGTCCATGTGCTTACTATTTCATTTCATTGACTTTCATTATAAAAAACAACTTTAGCATATACTTTTTTTTGTAGTTTCCTGTAGGTTTGGAAATCGTCGCATATAATAAATATGTTCTGAACAGTAAGAGCGGAGATGGCTGTCTTTGCCCATCCCTGAGGGAATTCACCAGCAAATAGCAGAACTTACTGAATTTCTGACAGTATCACCACATTACTGATGACGGGAGCAATGCTGATCTGCAATGGCCAATATTATGACAGATCCAGCAGCGAATTTGTGTGCAGGATGTATATATCTGTATTACAGTGTAAATATAACCGTGAGTTCATGTATATATAGTTATATGTATACATGTATATGTGTGTGTCAATGTATAAATGCATATATTCACATTTTCATGTCTGTGACCACCCTTTCTTTAAAAATCTTTTGGGTCTGCATGGGAATCCTAAAGACTTAGACCCTGCCCACTTGAAAAGCAGTTACACATAAAAACCTGCTGACCCAAAAGGTATAATGAGGTCTTCCAGGTTTCCACCTGTCTTATACTGAACCCAGCGGAGAGAAAAATCCTCCTTGCAGGACTTTTCTCTCTGCCAATTTTAGGGTGCATTCACATGGAGGAAAATGGCACTGAATTTGGTGTGGAATCCATGTAAGATTCAGCGCTGAAAAAAAGCCTCCCATTGACTTCAATGGGTTTCTTTTTCTACTAGCAAAAAAAAAGGAACCTATTGAAGTCAACAGGAGGCTTTTTTTTTTTTTTAATCAGCGCTGAATTTGAAGTGGATTCCACACCAAATTCAGTGCCATTTTCCTCAGTGTGAATGTACCCTTAGGGATCCTTCACACAGAGTTCACGCCCCACTCATTCTGAATGTAAACTCGTTCAGAGTGAACGGCGTAAAAACCAGCTCCCATTGACTTGAATGGGTGCCGGCATACGTGCGCTCCCCATTGAAATCAATGGGAGGCTTTTTTTTAACCTATAGCTTTCAATGTGATATATGTGTATCATGATTTTACGTTCAGAAAGAGCGGAGCGTAAACTCCATGTGAAGGCTCCCTTAAGCAGATTCTGCGGCAGAGACTCCAAGTGTGAATCTTGCCTTAAGCTTCTCACTGTACCAAACACCATCTCTTTAATACTAGATAGGGATGTAAGTTAACTACAATTGCTCTGGAATTTTAGCATCTTTACATTTTAGAGATACATAAAGGTAAAGAGAGAAATTAAAAATAAAGATAATAATTATAAGTAAACATCATTCGCTCATGTATGCCATAGTGGTTGAATTTTAGTTTCCACAGTCTACTTTTGGTTACTATTCTGCATATCTTGAGCAAGCGACAGTTCAATATCTCTTTTCAATTTCTATAGTTTTTATTGCAGTCTAAAGAATCCTTCTGAGATTTTTCTGCCAGGTAGAATTTTATATTATGTCAGTAATTCAATGAGAAAACACATAACCCCTGAAATATTTTCAAGACCTTGTCTTCTTTACAAGGCTCCCACTGAAGTGCAGAACGCATAAACTCCTAGGAACTATCCCATCAGAATACACGTCTCTAATCCAATAATTCAGCTGACAGCTGTCATCCTTCAGATGTACCTACTACAGGCTTGAATGTTCCTGTCCTAGTACACTGGCTTGTATTGCTATGATGTCCCAAACTAAAATGTACACCGGTTCATACAAAAGATCACTGTATTCTTTGCTCAAACATCTTTCAAAAATATTCACAAATAAAATAATATCAACAATATCAATTCATAAAAATCAACACTAGAAATAGAATGAAAGAACTAAAGAACTAAAATAGCAACTTTAACCTTCAGGTTTGCAGTAACTGATCCTGATACCATTGATACAGATATAAAGTGTTTATGAATTCACCTCTAGACACTTATGGTATGAGTGTAGTGGTGTAACGATCCTGGTCGCAGGGGGTGTGACCACGTTTGGGCCCGGAGGGGTATGGGGTCTGTGATCAGCTGGAAATGTCCAGGGCCCTGGACCACCATCGTAGTCGTTGGGGAAAGCCTTGTTCCCTGACCGCTATACATACTGGTAATCTGCTCCAAGGATCTTAATGACGGTAAATGACGTCATTGTGCCCCTGCGTGACCGCTGGAGCACGAGACCTCAGTTGTCAGATAGAAGAGGATGTTGCAGACAGCAGGACTGAATGTGCACTGTACCTGTGGTCAGATCATGAAATCCAGTAGGGCGACTAAAAAAGTATAAAAGGTTTAGTCAAAATATAAAAACCTATTTTATCTTATAATTTACATTGTCATGTATAGACATGTCTGAAAGTTCATGTTATTTGTTCCACATTGTGAAAGCTGTAAAAAAAAAGAAAAAAAATCAATATGCTAGAAGAGCTGCTTTTGGTAAATCTGTTCCTCGCCACAAAATGGTATCAATCAAAACAACAGCTCCCTCCACAAGAAAGACGCCTTTACATTGCTAATAAAAATAAAATATTATGGGTATCAAAATATGTCCTAAAACATAGCGAAAATGATATTTTTAGTATCTCCATCAGAGTACAAGTCTATACTGTGGACCACAGACACTTTGTGTGCTACTGTATACTACTTCTCTAGCAGTAGGGGATTATATGTTTGTAGTACAGAATCCTAATTGGTCATTTCATGAATATACATACAGCACAGAATGCTCCAATGCTCCTTTCAAATCCAATAATTATAGAACAGGTCCTATACAGCTCTGTGAGATCAGACTGAAATGGAACAGAACGGAACCCCCCATAGAAATGGTTGTAGTATGGGAGGCGTCTGAGTGTGATCTGAGTGCCTTAATTAAAAAAAAACAAAAAACGGCACCCACTTGGCTTGCACACTTGGTCATGTGCGTGAACAGTTACCTTAGAACATGCAGTGCAATAATAATGACCTAGGGTCTCCAATACCTTCTCTGATCCAATTATCACGCTCCTAACAGTTTCTGGAGAGGTTGCTATGAATACTGAATTACAATGTCTGCTTTTGCAACTAGCAAGTGAGAATTCTCATTAAATCATTCAGTGGCTTTTTGATGTTTCCATGTGATAGAATTAAGAACTCTAAGTGTGTAACTGTTACAAGTCTATAAAACACATTGTAGCAGGGTTTGTGTTCAATGAATTCTCATTGAATAAATAAACTCAATGCATCTTTACTGGGACAGTATCTGCATATGTAATGTAATATAAGTTACGGACATGACAGAAATGTATAATTGATCCATATCTCGGAGGGCACTTGTTTATAGTTTGTTACTCTCACTTAGTGGCTTAATACAAACATTAAACTCAGAATAAAAAAATAAAAATTCTTACATGACTGCTCATATCACCTCCTTATATTTCTTTATTCGTCTCATATCATAATTACAGAGCATGAAAAATAAATGACAAAGTCCGTTTTTATTCATATGCTAATTAGACTGGTACACGATGCATCGTGCACCCTCTTTGCTATTGTTTCCTATGGGTGTATACAGCACAGGCTGCTGCTGATAATAACGATGACTCAGCTTCCTGTTTGCACACACACATAGGAGATAATAGCAGAGACGAGTGCTGCTGGAAAGTTCCTGTGCTGGCTTGAAGCTTATTAGTAGAGATGAGTGAGTAGTGAAATATTCGAGATTCGATATTCATTTCGAGTAGAGCCTCAATATTGGACTACTCGATTGAATATCAAATCCCATTTATAGTCTATGGGAAAAAATGCTCTTTTCAGGGGAAACCATTACTCGACTAAAGGAGAGTCACCAAGTCCACAAGTAGCAGGAGGAGAGTGTTTAGGAGAAGCGCTGTGCAGTTAAAGTCTATGGGGTCCGTGCGCTTTAACTTCACAGCTCTTGCAGTTGCGCTGATATTCCGTTCAGTGGAGTCCTCCTGGGGACTCCTTCCGGACGGGAGGAAAGTACTAATGTGAACTGGCCCTTACTCGTCCTACAGAACCTGCACTATATAGCATTCAGCAAATCAACGCTGATTCTGCAGCCGGCTCGTCCTTGCTAGTCGGGAGAGCTGGCATCTTGCGTTCATGTGGGAGCTGACTTTTTCTCATAGGAATGCATTGACCAGCGTTGATTGGCCGAATGCTATACAGTGTACAGCATTCGGCCAATCAACGCTGGTTCTGCAGCAGTCTCCATTGTGTTCCGATCTTAGACTCTGTCTCGTCACAGATGAGCCTCTGACACTGTGTAGAATTCGAACAATCAACGCTGGTCAATGCCTTCCTATGAGAAAAAGTCAGCTCCCACGTAACCGAAAGCTGCCAGCTCTCCCATCTAGCAAAGACAAATCAACGCTGTTTCTGAATCGAATCTTTACTGTGAATAGCGATAGTATTAGAACATGTACAAGTATTTTGAATACCGTAGTATTCTATCGAATACCTACTTGATCAAATACTACTCGCTCATCTCTACTTATTAGCATATGAATAAAAACTGACTTATTCAAAAACCACTGAGGCAATCTACATACTAAAGGTAAGTGTGGAATAGACTTTCTAAGGGTGCCTTCACACGATATAATGTGCAGCGTGATCTGGCATGTATACGGCGTGTGAGAGTTTGCGCGCCGTAAAAGCTCCCATTGATTTCAGTGGGAGTAAGGATCGTATACGCTGCGTTATTTTGCGGCCGTGATTTCACACGCCGTATACATGCCAGATCACGCTGCACGTTACATCGTGTGAAGGCACCCTGAAGACTATGCAAGTATATGTTTAGTTAAAAATGACTTTTCCCAATGATAGAGCCCCTTTAATATTAACTATGTCTACAAATATCAATGTTTAGCAATGTGATAGTAAACTTGCAAAGCAGAATAAAACCGATAAAAGGACCATCTCTGAAACACATATGTTGGCCTGATAACTAATGACATAGTAGCCACAGTTACCATTTACTCTGTCTGCACAGTGTCTCACATTAATAATGGTGAAGGCTATATCTCACTTTATGAGGATTTGCTCATTGTTTGCTTGTCACATGTTCATATTTCATATAATCAGGTTATGACAGAGAACAGCTGTCACCCTTTGCTATCATCTCATCCAGTAGAAATCCAGCAATGTCTCAAGGGAGATACCGTTCTGCTGAGAAAGTGTAAATGGCTCCATGAGACCAGCCTGGAAATAATGTCAACAATGATTGATTGCAATTATGGGACAAAATAAGCTAGCAATCAAATGTTCTGTGTGAACAATCCTCAAGTGAAATTCCCTAAACCATCCCTCAAGACTTGCCATGCGGAAGAAATTGTACAAATCCCAGTATTTAATGAAAGTACATACATTAAAATTGAAGACCAGTGTGTGTAACAGATTGGAGCTGGGCAACACAGCAGGAGTTCATACAACAGGAAGGATAAATGTAAAATCTAACTCTATATTTCCCATTCCTTTTAAATATTCTTATGACTTTGACTCCAGAAACTGAATGAAAAACTGTCACAAAAACTGCCACTGACAGAAGCGACAAACTACGTTGATGGAAGTCACACAGAAGGGATGTTATCCTTGCAGAAGTTATGATGGAGAAAGAGTGACCATTTTGATGATGAGACAAAAAGGTATGACATCAGGTGTTATTTGACCAGCGATAGTAAATATGTAGTGTATTTTTTAACATGTCCTTTTTAACATGTCTATGTTGGTGAGACCCCTTTGGGCCTGAAAACAAGGTTGAAGCAACATAGGTGCACAATATGAAAACATAAAAAAGACCTCCAGGTTCCTCAAAACGGGGAGGTAGGTCATAGCCGCAGATATGGTTCTTACCAACGCACTTAGGTTTTTGATTCCTATGTATGCTCCTATATCATCATTTTACTGATTCATTTTATTATATACAGTATAAACTTTACTCAGTCGACACGATTAATGTGAAATAAATAACATAGATTTCAATATTGATGTAGTCTAATATATGTATGAGCTATTTGCCCTTAGTGTGTGTGTGTGTGTGTGTGTATATATATATATATATATATATATATATATATATATATATATATATGAAAAGATAACAAATGAGACAAAATGCAAACAGCCTTAAAATAATGGGAGAAAAAAACCGGAATATTTCTTAAGAGTCTTTGGTTCCAGGAAGCTTGGAAGATCTTTGCTGGAAATGGATACACCTAGCCCTCTTAGCTGGGTGGGCCTATGTAAGGTATTATAGTCTCTTAAGACTTTGTTCAGCTACACCTCCCTGCCAGGGTGTAATTCTTCCTCTAACTCCCTGAGGTGGGGAATCTGAAGACTCATTTTTATCTGGTAAAGAGGAATATCTTTCGTTGCCTTAGAGAACTGTGTCCATGCTGGGCTATGCAGGTTATCCCAGGGTTACTATACCCCCTTCTTCACTCTGCCCAACCAAAATATCATAAAGCAATAAAACAATATCTGGGGATGCAGAGCAAGGGAAAATCAATTTCCCCTCTGACCCCCTCCCCTTGTATACACACAAACCAGGTAGATTGATAACACAAACATAAACAACTCAATAAAGATATATATATTATATATATATATATATATATATATATATATATATATATATATATATATATATATATATACACTCACCGGCCACTTTATTAGGTACACCTGTCCAACTGCTCGTTAACACTTAATTTCTAATCAGCCAATCACATGGCGGCAACTCAGTGCATTTAGGCATGTAGATATGGTCAAGACAATCTCCTGCAGTTCAAACCAAGCATCAGTATGGGGAAGAAAGGTGATTTGAGTGCCTTTGAACGTGGCATGGTTGTTGGTGCCAGAAGGGCTGGTCTGAGTATTTCAGAAACTGCTGATCTACTGGGATTTTCACGCACAACCATCTCTAGGGTTTACAGAGAATGGTCCGAAAAAGAAAAAACATCCAGTGAGCGGCAGTTCTGTGGGCGGAAATGCGTTGTTGATGCCAGAGGTCAGAGGAGAATGGCCAGACTGGTTCGAGCTGATAGAAAGGCAACAGTGACTCAAATAGCCACCCGTTACAACCAAGGTAGCCAGAAGAGCATCTCTGAACGCCGCACAGTACGTCGAACTTTGAGGCAGATGGGCTACAGCAGCAGAAGACCACACCGGGTGCCACTCCTTTCAGCTAAGAACAGGAAACTGAGGCTACAATTTGCACAAGCTCATCGAAATTGGACAATTGAAGATTGGAAAAACGTTGCCTGGTCTGATGAGTCTCGATTTCTGCTGCGACATTCGGATGGTAGGGTCAGAATTTGGCGTCAACAACATGAAAGCATGGATCCATCCTGCCTTGTATCAACGGTTCAGGCTGGTGGTGGTGGTGTCATGGTGTGGGGAATATTTTCTTGGCACTCTTTGGGCCCCTTGGTACCAATTGAGCATCGTTGCAACGCCAAAGCCTACCTGAGTATTGTTGCTGACCATGTCCATCCCTTTATGACCACAATGTACCCAACATCTGATGGCTACTTTCAGCAGGATAATGCAATGCCATGTCATAAAGCTGGAATCATCTCAGACTGGTTTCTTGAACATGACAATGAGTTCACTGTACTCCAATGGCCTCCACAGTCACCAGATCTCAATCCAATAGAGCATCTTTGGGATGTGGTGGAACGGGAGATTCGCATCATGGATGTGCAGCCGACAAATCTGCGGCAACTGTGTGATGCCATCATGTCAATATGGACCAAAATCTCTGAGGAATGCTTCCAGCACCTTGTTGAATCTATGCCACGAAGAATTGAGGCAGTTCTGAAGGCAAAAGGGGGTCCAACCCGTTACTAGCATGGTGTACCTAATAAAGTGGCCGGTGAGTGTATATATATATATATATATATATATATTATGATTACTAGAGATGAGCGAACAGTAAAATGTTCGAGGTTCAATATTCGTTTCGAGTAGCCCCTCAATATTCTACTACTCGAATCGAATATCGAACCCTATTATTGTCTATGGGGGAAAAATGCTCGTTTCAGGGGTAGGCAACGTTCGATCAAATTATACTTACCAAGTCCACGAGTGAGGGTCGGGCTGGATCCTCCGAGAAGTCTTCTCTGTGCAGCGTCCCCGCGGCGTCTTCCGGCTCTTCATTCACTCTGCCAGGCATCGGGCCTGGGCAGAGCCGACAGCGCATGCCTGCACTACAAGCGGACATGCGCAGTCGGCTCTGCCCAGGCCCGATGCCTGGCAGAGTGAATAAAGAGCCGGAAGACACCACGGGGAAGCTGCACGGAGAAGACTTCTAAAGGTAAGAGAAGAACCAGCGTTGATTGGCCGACTGTATAGCATTCAGCCAATCGATGCTGGTTCTGCATTGAACTTTTACATTCGAACAGCGAGTGGTACTCAATCGAGTATGAGTATTTCGAATACCATAGTATTCGATCGAATACCTACTCGATCGAGTACTACTCACACATCTCTAATGATTACGTAATAACACATATGCAATAATATATAGCTTATTTAATCATGTTATTATAATTAACTGTAGTAATATTTAGAAGCTAAAGGTGCGTCCAACTGTACTGATTTAGTTATAGTATTGCTATTATGTGGTAGAAAGGCACTAATGTGCAGGCCAACTATAACTTCTGTGCTCCGATACCACTGGACATTCATAATAAGGCATGTGTTGAAGGCAGACATTGAAGCACTCACTGGTACAAAGCATAATAATAAGTTTAATGAAAGAACTCTAAAAAAAACTAGCTTATTAATTGTCAATTAAAATAGTGGGCCTAAGATAGAGGCGAACCAGATTTACAGAAATATTAGGACTTCTGGGTGGAGCTGAAATGAATCTAAACAAATTCATGTGGATATTCAGGCTTCTTATCAAGCTATATGTATAAGGGTGTATTCACATGGTGGAATTTAGAGATTAATTTTGTCTCCGTTCATTTCAGTGGGAGGCAAAGCTGATTTTTTTTCCCTTTAACTGACTTTTTCAGGTAGTGGAAAATATAAACATCTTGCTTAATCTCCAGGCGGTGAAGGTGAAATCATATAGCAGATTAATGTGTCACTTTGCCCAATATTCAATACACCTCTGATGAAACTGTGGGGTTATTTCATAGTGGAAGCATAACAGATGTATTTTTAAATACATGGTTGTATTTCTGATGCAATAATAGGTTTTAAGTATATTTGTAAATATAATTATCGTCTTTGTATCAAGGTGTGTGTACTGTGCGCAAAAGAGGTACTGGTGTATGTATAAATGCATGACGATGCATCTGATGCACTAATAGGGTACAAGCAGGGCTGGAGTTAGGGGGAGGGGCAAACTGGGAAATTGCCCAGGACCCCTGCACTTGCACGGGCCCCCTGGCGGTGGAATACTTTCCCTATTAATATAGGGAAAGTATATGTCGCAAGGACACTGTGTAGCTGCATTGATCGAGGAAGCTCCATTCAACGCTCTCAGGATACTTCACCCCTCCCCCCTTCTCTGGCTGCCCTCTGCCCACCAATGAGAGGGTGAGGAGAGCTCAGGAGGCGGGGCTTATCGCTATACAGAAGATGGACCCTGCCAAGTTCCTTCCATTACATCCTGCACAGAAGAGAAGGAAGCAGAGAACTCAGCAAAGTGAAAGTAAAAAAACACACCGGTAGATGCTGGGTTACTACTGTATGCCTATTAATGTCAGGCATTTGGGGTGATTAATTTAGTTTCAGTAACTTCATGTGCCTCACATTAATAGCAATTAACCCCATCATGTCCCTCACATTAACCCTTGTGTATCCCATATAAGGGTTACTAATATGTGAGACATATGGGGGTACTAATAATGAAAATACTTAATTATTACCTCCATGTCTCTTACATATCAGTAACTCTTATCTGAGGCACACAGAGGTTAATGTGAGGGAGATGATGGCGTTAACTGCTATTAATATGAGGCATATGGAGTTACTAAATTGTAATGCACATGATCATACTTTTTATCCACAATTGTGGATAATATTGTGGACTATTATATTTCAATGGTCCCAGTACACACGGACATTGTTTTTGTGGCCATGTGTCCGGGCCAAATTTAAGAGCTGCAAATTATGGAGCAGGTCCTATATCTGTCCTAGTGGTGTCCTATACCTAGACCAGTCATGTCCTCAGAGATAGGTGGTATTATATACCACTAGAAAGACTGAATTCACTGTACTGCCAGCTTTCATGGTATATACCCCTGTGCTAGAGATATCGATATTGAATTATCCACGCTGAAAAAAAAGCCTCCCATTTAATTCAATTGGTTCTGCTAGCGGAAAATTCTGCTAGTGGAAAAAAAGCTAGTGGCACCCATTGAAGTCAATGGGAGGTTTTTTTTTCAGCACTGAAAATAGCGGTCAGCAGGTGATGTGACAGTATGTAAGTCCTGGTATAGTGGTCAGCGGGTGATGTGACAGTATTTAGTTCTGGTGTAGTGGTCAGCGGGTGACGCGACAGTATTTAGTTCTGGTGTAGTGGTCAGCGGGTGACGTGACAGTATTTAGTCCTGGTATAGTGGTCAGCGGATGACGTGACAGTGTTTAGTCCTGGTATAGCGTGCAACGGGTGATGTGACAGTATTTAGTCCTGGTGTAGTGGTCAGCGGGTCACGTGATAGTATTTAGTTCTGGTATAGTGGTCAGCGGGTGATATGACAGTATTTAGTCCTGGTATAGCGGTGAGCGGGTGATATGACAGTATGTAGTCCTGGTATAGCGGTCCTATTTGATTATTCTGTATGTATATAAATATTTTTTATTATGGGGAAGTGCATGTGCCTTGTTGCTCTTGCACCTGAACTTTAAAGAGGACCTTTCATCAGATTGGGCATAGGCAGTTCTATATACTGCTGCAAAGCCGACAGTGCGCTGAATCGGCTTTCCCGATCTGTGCCCTAGGTAAAGCGCTATCGGTCCCGGTACTGTAGAGCTTTACAGTCAGAAGGGCGTTTCTGACAGTCAGCCAGGAATGTCCTTCTCCACAGCAGCGCCTATCGCGCTGTACAGTGTGAGCAGGGAGGAACTCCCCCTCCCTCTGCTCACAGTGCTCGTCCATAGACAAGTATTATAAGGAGGGGAGGGGGCATTCCTCCCCGCTCACACTGTACAGCGCTATTGGCGCTGCTGTGGAGAAGGACGTTCCTGACTGACTGGCAGAAACGCCCTTCTGACTGTAAAGCTCTACAGTACCGACACCGATAGCGCTTTACACCGGGTACAGATTGGGAAAGCCGATAGTGTGCTGAATTCAGCGCACTGTCGGCTTTCCAGCAGTATATAGAACTGCCTGTGCCCAATCTGATGAAAGGTCCTCTTTAAAGATAAGGTTCACAAGCAACTAATTTATCTAGGCAAAAAAACCTTACAAATTTACAAACAACCACTTAAAAGACATTAAGAACACCCCTGTAAGTACCAGTGAGAGGCACTGCGGCACATCGAATTAACAGAATGTGACTATGTGGTATGTACAAGTCGGGCCCCACTTTTAATTTTGCCCAGGGCCCCATTTTGTCTAAACCAGCTCTGGGTACAAGTGTATGGTTCCACTATTTTAATTGATAATTAATAAACTTATGAAACGTAAACATACAATCTCATTATAAAAATATTTTTGGTACTCACTGGTAGAATATGGTGACATATATCTTTTTGTTTACAAAGACACCATATTCAGAATCAAAGTGCACACAGGAAAATTACTCATTTCAGTCTATAAGGTCCTTATGTATAACAAGGTTAATAACACAACCACCAGAAATGTAATTGAAATTGTTTCATAATACAATACAAATACTACTACAAAATTATATTTTTATAATCTTCTGATAACAGTAATTGTTTTCATTGTGATAACAATAACAGTTGTAACAGTTATATATACATATGTATACATCTCTATATATGATGTATACATAACATTTGATAAGTAAGCAAAAATATAACATTTATCCACTTATAGGGATATAATTAGCTTGAATCTAACCTCATTATTTCCTAGTTATATGTATTCTGACAAGTACAGTAACACAGAAAAATATACCAAATTTCATGAAGCATTTGCTCTGTGACTGTGACTTGATGAGTGCTCATAAATCTCTCCAGACATTTGGAATATATTGAACAAACTGTGCTGTCACTGTATAAAATAGATGTCTAAGCATTAGTTCTAATTTAGTTGGTAGACACATTTATGCTATTATAGTCGCATATACACTGACGAGGAAGTGTCATTTCATGCAAGGAATCAGAAAATGCCGCTCTCCTATCTTGCATACATCTATTCTGTTAATAACTCTACATGAGCATAAAAGTCAAATTTGAATAAAATTGCTTCTCATTAAAGCAGTCAAATAAAATCAGCCATAATGACAGATGGCCTATTTTCCAAGAATATAAATGAAAAAGTGATAAAGTGAAGAGTTAATAAAAGCACCGAAAGTTAGAGAGGTCTGCCTATGCTCATGTAGATACATTTCTGATAAAACACAATACCTGTCAATGAGACAATGGTACGGTAACCAAACATTATGTTTTGCATAAGTACAGATAGAACAAGCTGAGCCAATTGCTAGGTGACATCAGTTTTACTATATATTTGTTAATGCTTATGAGTAGAAATGGGCAAATCGGTTTGTAATGAGCTGGGTTATTCCTAAATATTCCAAATTGTTTGTTTTTTAATGAGCCCGAACAAATGGTGATTCGCTTTGGAACAAAAATGGTCATGCTACCAGAAAGTGGCCGCTGGCACGTGTTTATCAAACACTGTTTGACCATGAAATACAGAGCAAGCAATGTGTGTAGTGACTCACACGTCTGTGATGTGATAGAAACACCTAATAGCCTCTCAACCACAAGACAAACAGCACTCTAAGGTTCACGTAGGTGAACCTTAGAGTGCTGATGTCATTTGTAGTATAAAACATCAGCTTAAGTTGATGTAATGGCTGACATGCAAACAGATCTGTGATCTAACTCATTACATCATAGCTAGGCTATTTATTATTATTATTATTTATTTATTTATATAGCACCATTAATTCCATGGTGCTTTACATTTGAGGATTTACATACCGTACACAAAATATACAGACAAATATAATACTAACAGTGACCGACTGGCACAGTGGGGTAGAGGGCCCTGCCTGCGAGGGCTTATTATCTATGAGGCTATAGGCAGCACAGCTCAGAAAATTCAGGAATTCCAAAGGACTTAGACACAGGCAGATCAGTGATAGAATCCAATAGACATAGACAGGACATGTTCACTTCACAGGCAATGAGTGATTGGAATCTGTGCTACTGCTTCTAGACAGTTACCCCTTTCAGTGCTAGTAATCTAATAATATCTGATAATATTTGCAATAGAGCAATTTCATATCCATATACATTTTTTAAACATAGTTTTTTTTTGTTTTTTTTTTATAGAAGACAATCCTGTTAGTGCAAATGTTTTTTTAAGGCAAGAGTTCACATTTTTTGCTTACATACTGCTGTTTTAACATCAAATTGCTACTGTTCTATATACAGTTAAGTGTTGTTGATTACCTAATATACATTCCTGCACAAATCTTAAAAAAAAACACTATGATATATACGAGCAATTTCTTGTTATTCACCCAAAATAAAGCCCTGTGCAAATATTTTAAAAAAAAAAAAACTTCCAGAATCTATACAAGCAGTTTCTTATTGTTGTACATCCAATTCCGAAAAGACATTTAGGAATTTCATGTTTTTTTGGTTTTTTTTTTTTCCTTTGTAGTCTGTTGTCCAGTTGTGTTCTAATGATTTGGCGATTTTGTTTTTTTTTTGTCTTCACATTGCTAGATGCTATGTTTTCTTTATTTTTCTGGTGACGTAGCCATATAAAGGCTTTTTGTTTGTGGGATGAGATGCATTTTGTAATGACAACATTTTTGGGTGCCTACAACTTATGTAATACATTTTCCCCATATGTCCAACACAGCAGCACAACAGATGGGGTATTCCTGCCCCTGCGTGCAATCAGGACAGGTGGAACTTTTACTCAATCAAAGAACCTCCCCTATAAGAGGTCACCAGACCTCCCCCTCCTCGTGTTTTTTTCTGTCCTGCGGACAGGGACAGGTGGTGAGGAGGCCTGTGGCCTCCTCCGGGATCGGAAGAAGGTGGCTGTTAGCTTCTTCTTTCCCTTTCTTTCCTTCTCTTTCTTTCCTTCTGAGAGAAAGATTTAGGTTTTGTCTTACCTGCTTTGCAGGGTGTCTGATGGTTCAGCTGTGCACAGCTCATTCACTGCCCAGAAAGGTAAGCTGAGTCCTAGCTTTCCTCTGTGTTTACTGAAAACTAAAAGCACTGATACTTTTTGCTATGGGCACTCTATTATGTCTATGGTATGTCTATTGCAATGGCCTGTATGTACCTATCTGTGTTACAGTCAGGCATGGAATTTTTGTGGGAGCCTTGCTTCCCTCCATGCTTAGTGCATAGTGTGAGCACTCATTTCTATTGCAATGGCCTGTCTGTGTTACAGTCAGGCATGGAATTTGGGTGGAGCCTTTGCTCCATTCATGCATAGTGCATAGTGTAGCACTTATGTCTATTGCAGTAGCCTGTATGTACCTGTCTGTGTTACAGTCAGGCATGGAATTTGTGTGGGAGCCTTGCTTCCCTCCATGCTTAGTGCATAGTGTGAGCACTCATTTCTATTGAAATGGCCTGTCTGTGTTACAGTCAGGCATGAAATTTGGGTGGAGCCTTTGCTCCATTCATGCTTAGTGCATAGTGTAGCACTTATGTCGAGTGCAGTGGTCTGTATATACCTGTCTGTGTTACAGGAAGGCATGGAATTTGTGTGGGAGCCTTGCTACCCTTCATGCCTGGTGCATAGTGTGAGCACTCATTTCTATTGCAATGGCCTGTCTGTGTTACAGTCAGGCATGGAATTTGTGTGGAGCCTTTGCTCCATTCATGCTTAGTGCATAGTGTGAGCACCTATGTCTATTACTGTGGCCTGTAGGTGCCTGGCTGTGTTACAGTTCACAGGCATGGAATTTGTGTGTCAGCTTCTGCTCCCTTCTTGCTTAGTGCATAGTTGTGCATGTCTATTGCGATGCCCTGTGCGATTCCTATGGCTTTACCGCACCTATCTGGCCGGGCTTCCCGCTGCCCTAAAGCGCAGCTAATGGGAACTGCAGCCTATGAGATGGAAGTGAGTTATCCAGCAACTCCCACAGCTCTGGTGAGGTAAGCTAAGGTGCACCAAGACTACTTTTGTGAGTGAACAAGTCCCTTTTAAAAAAAAAAAAAAAAAAAAAAAAAAAAAAAAGGGGAGTTTTTTTCGTGTTGCTGTCTGTAAGGAAACAGACTTTTATGTTAAGTGCACTGGGTCTAGAGTTCTATACTTTTCGTACTCTACCCGAAGGCTAGATCTGCCTTCTGCCATCTGCCTGTGGGCTGCCTGACTAACGCCTACTGTGTCGGCGTGACTACAAATTTGATCATTGGGGCCCTCCCCCAAGAGTCGATATAGCTGTTTCTAAATTATCGAGGCGCACGTTAGTGCCATCAGAAGATGGCTCAAATCTCCAGGATGCGATACACAGGCGGGCAGAGGGGTCCCTGCACCGAATTTATACTGCAGCATCTGCGCAGGCCTCCGTGGGAGTTCAACAGGAGAAGTCGTTCAGTTCCTGCGAGGTAATATATCTACTCTGCGTAGAGATATCGATACAGGCGTTCCCTGTGATGATCTTCTGGCGTTCCTATCCTCCACCTCCGTAGCAGTGGATTATTTGGCAGAAGCAGGTTTGTATCAAGTGAAGATTGCGGCAAAGGCTATCGCATTAGCCATGGCCGCAAAACGCCCCCTGTGGATGAAGCCCTGGAGGGCAGATAGTACTTCCAAATACAACTTGTGCGCACTTCCGTTTGAGCCGGGCAGGCTCTTTTGGAAAGAGCTGGATACCATTATGGAGGTATAAATTGACACACCATCCGGGAGCCTGAGAAGGAGAAAACTACCTTCTGACGTCTACTCCCCCTCCCCTTGTATTCGCTTTGCCAGTGGAAGGTCGGCTTTCCCACTTCTCGGTGGCATGGAGCCGTCACATTCAGGTCCCATGGGGCCTCCAGCTCGTGTATTCGAGCTACAAAATAAAGTTCACATCTCACCCACCCGACAAATTTGTGTAAGCCCGCGTTTTGTGTTCAAAAGCAGATCCTTCTGGAGAACGCTGTTCAGGGATACCTGGACAAAGGCGCTCTAGAGCCAGTGCCTGGCAGAGCAATCGACCAGATTTTACTCTCCAGTGTTTTTGGGACCCAAAACATCGGGAGTCGGAGAATGGTGGTCGATTTAGGATTTCTCAACCAATACGTCCTCAAGACCCATTTCCGGATGGGAACTATCAGGTCAGTCACACCTTTTCTGCACCGAGGAGACAGGTTTGTCACCCTAGATTTAAGGGACGCATATTTACACGGCCCGATATTTCCGCCACACAGAAGGTTCTTGAGGATTGGGGTTGTGCTGAACGGTACTCTGTCTCATCTGCAGTTCACAGCTCTTCCGTTCGGAATAGCCTCGGCCCCCCACACCTTTACAAAGGTCGTGGCCCCGGTCGTTGCAGCTCTTCAGCTCCAAGGTATATTCATCATACCGTACCTAGACAATTGGCTGTTAAAGGCCCACTCAACAGAGGTTCTCGCGGCCCACCTAAGGATCACTATCGCCTTCCTAGAAGAGTTAGGCGGGCTGATCAATGGTCAAAACTCGGCAGTCGTCCCCATCACCAGAATCCAGTTATTGGGTTCATTGTGGACTCTCAGAGGATGGAGATATCTCTTCCTCACAGTCGGAAGGAGTAGATTTGTCGGGCGTTGCAACATCTGGCGGATACGCGGGAGGTTCGGGTAAGAACCGCAATGAAGGTCCTAGGTTTAATGTCAGCAGCTGCGGATGCAGTTCCATGGGCAATAGAGCATATGCGTCCACTACAGAGCGAGATCCTCAAGGTTTGGAGCCGCAGCCCCTCAGGGCTGAAGAAGCCTATCCAGTTGTCCATCAGTACCCGTCGATCACTGCAATGGTGGTCCCTATTGAAGGACGGGATGTCCACGGTCCAGCCCGACTGGACCCTGTTGACAACGGATGCCTCCTTCCATGGCTGGGGAGCGCATCGGGGGGAAACCCTGGCACAAGGGACATGGAGCCGACTTGAGACTGCTCAGTCATCAAATTGGCGCGAGTTATGCGCAGTGTATCGAACCCTGCTATACTTCACCCAGGATCTACGCGGCAAGGCGGTCAGAGTCAGGACGGACAACGTCACGGTGGTCCTCTACCTGAACAAGCAGAGAGGGACGAGGTCCTCCCTCATCAAGCTAACAGTTCAGATTTTTTCCCTGGGCTGAGGAAAATCTAAGCCACCTCAGTTCGGTGCACATAAGGGGACATCTGAACGTGCTGGCAGACCAGCTCAGCAGGGGAGAAGCAGTGTCGGGCGAGTGGTCCCTCAACCAGGAGGTCTTTCGTCAGTTGACTCGGATGAGGGGTCTCCCCGAGGTGGATCTGATGGCCACCCAGTACAATGCCAAGGTGGAGAGGGTCTGTTCCCTCTACCAGGAGGACAACCCCTTGGCAGTAGATGCCCTATTAATACCTTGGAGGTTCAGGCTGGCATACATCTTCCCTCCACTTCCATGGTTTCGAAGGTATTGGCCAAGATCAGACAAGACCAGGTATGGATGATTGCCATCATACCGTTCTGGCCAAAAAGGGCATGATTTACCCACCTCATACAGATGAGTCGAGGGAATTACTGGAGGCTTCCACTTCTTCACAACCTGGTAACCCGAAACAAGTGGCTATGCCAGGACCTGAAGAGGTTCAACCTGACAGCCTGGAGGTTGACCGCACCCTATACGGACATGGGGGATTGTCACAGGCCATGCGGACAACACTGGCCTGCTCAAGGGCAGATTCTATGAATAGAAGCTACATGAGGATTGGCAGAATTTACCAGCAATGGTGCACGGAGAATCAACGTGCAATACCAGTTATTGAGTCGGTATTGGAGTTTTGGTAAAGCGGGCTGGAGAAAGCCCTCACCCCGGTGACATTAAAAGTGCATGTAGCTGCCCTTTCAGCCGTATTAGGGATAAGATTGTCTCAAGATCCGTTGGTAAGTTAATCCTTAAGAGGGGCCGGTGGCTCCGACCGCCATCCAAGTCCCAATCCCCCAATGGGATTTAGCTACGGTACTGCAGGGGCTCTGTGGGCCCCCCTTTGAACCACTACAAGACGTAGGACTAGAGTTCCTCTTCTGCAAGGTGGAATTCCTCTTAGCCGTCACATCAGCTAAGCGTACTGGAGAACTGCAGGCTTTAGCAGCCTCTGAGCCGTATTTACTATTCTTTCCAGACAGGGTACAATTAAGATATCTCCCGGGATTTATTCCAAAAAAGTCCCGTCGACCCAGAAAACCTTTCTGGTAAGTCTTTTCAGAAAATACAAGGGGCGTGTAGCCTTGAAGGCAACATTGGCGAGATGGATCAAAGAGGCCATCTCTCAAGCATTCAGTACTCAGGGCCTACTTCCGCCTGAGTTTGTAAGGGCACATTCTACTTGTGCAGTTGCCGCGACATGTGGGGAGAGATATTCCATCTCCCTGGACCAGATTTGTGCGGCAGCGACCTGGAGTTCTCACTTAACTTTTGTGAGACATGATAGGTTGGACGATTTTAAGCGCGGAGGCGCTGCCTTCAGTCGCTCGGTATTGACATCAGTTTGTCAGGAAGTCCCACCCTAGGGGAGGTTCTTTGATTGAGTAAAAGTTCCACCTGTCCTGATTGCACGCAGGGGCAGGAATACCCCATCTGTTGTGCTGCTGTTTGGACTATGGGAAAACAGATTATCTACATAATCCTCCATTATTCACTTTCTTTCAGGATTTAAAAAAAAAAAAAAAACAAAACAAAAAAAAAAACAATTCTGGCATTGTCTTTTACATTTTTTGCCATACAACATAAGTAACATATTACCTTTATTTTGCAGGTCGGTACGATTACGGCGACATAAACCAATGATTTTTTTCATCGCCATCTTCTGAGATGCGTAACATTTTTATTTTTCTGCAGAAATGAAGATCACACTTAGGATGTGCTAGTGAACTTTCTTTATTATTCACTAGCACAGACCTGGGCAATGTGCGGCCCGCGGGGCACATCTGGCCCTCTGACTGCTTCTGTCTGGCCTGCATAGCTTGTGGAAGGTTTTTCAAGGACCTGTGATGATGTCATCACAGCCTATCACCAGAATAACTATGACTCGTTAGTGGGCGGAGCCACACGGGACTGTGTGCTTTCTGTAAGCTGCCAGCAATGGAGGCTGCTGGATGATAAAGAGAGAAGAGACAGCATGTGTGAGCAAGAGGAGGGAACTAGGGGCAGATGTAGGGGGTGGGGCAGTTAAACTGAATGCACATGGAGGGGGGAAATTAAACTAGGGGGCAGATGTTCAAGGACCTGTGATGATGTCTTCACAGCCTATCACCAGGATAGGCTATGACTCGTTAGTGGGCGGAGCCACACCGGACTGTGAGCTTGATGCAAGCTGCCGGCAATGGGGGCTGCTGGATGATAAAGAGAGAAGAGACAGCATGTGTGAGCAAGAGGGGGGAACTAGGGGCAGATGTAGGAGGGCAGTTAAACTTAATGCACATGTAGGGGGGACATTAATCTAGGGGGCAGTTCGAGGGCGACATTAAACTGGGGCAGCTGGAGGAGGATATTAAACCGTGGAGGCAGCTGGAGGGGGACATGTCTGCCTCTAGTTGCCACCAGTTTAATGCCCCCTCTAGTTTCTGCTGGTTTATACTGGGGCACCAGGAGAGGGACTTAATACTGTAGAACATTTGGAGGGAAACGTTATAATGTGGGGGGTGAGGAGGTATAATGTTAGGGTGACTGTAGGAGGATTTTACTTTGTGGTACACATGGAAAAATGATTGAGAATGGGCGGAGTCATCAGAGAAGTGGGTGGAGCTAAATTTGCTGCGACGCGCATGGCCCTCTAGAACCGTTACAATTTCTCATGTGGCCCCATGGGAAATTTAATTGCCCACCCCTGCACTAGCACATCCTAAGTGTGATGTTCCATTCTGCATGATTACTACGGGTTGGGACCCTATGTCAGCACACTAGAATCCCTAAACTGCATCCCTCTATACTATTTTTATTTTTCTGTTGACAGTATTAGTTGAGGGCTTATTTTTTGCGGGACAACCTGTGCTTTTTATTGGTACTGTTGGGGGTACATATGATTTTTTGATCAATTTTTTATAGCATATTTTGTAAGATGAGATGGTGAAAAATCATTTTTTCAATTTTTTTTTCAATGTTCACCATATACATTAAATGTTTTTTTTCATTTTTATTGTACAGGTTGTTATGGACACAACAGTATCAAATATGCATTTTTTTTTTTTATATACATTTTTAGGATTTTCTTCTATATAATATATTAGAATTAGAACATAGAACATACAATCTCCCATAATGGAAAAAGTTTCCATAGATAAATAAATAAATAATAATAATAATATAATAAATAAATAAATAACTTCAGAAACATTTCCATCTACTCTTTTAGCACCAGGATAATAGAACCAACCACTCAGCTTGTGATCTCTCCCTCCACTCTCTCTATCATAGAGAAGGAGAATGGTCATCAATAGCAACCAGCATCTGCAATGAAGCAGAACTGAGAGCTCACTTCCCGCTCAGGAGAGATCTCTACAGCTCCTCCTCATGGTTGGAGAGTTTGGTCACTTTCGAACACATTTCCGCAGTTTTTTGATTGAAAATAACTTTATTCACATCAGTCGTCACCACTGTTCCCAATAATGTGCGCGCGTGGGCGGCCGCTCACCTATTGCAGCCGCCCTGCTCAGCCAGAATTAATGGCCGCGCACTCAACGCCTCCGGACGCAGATCTGAGTTGAATACTGACGCGACTAAAGCAAGGAGCTGTCACAGCTCAGCTCCTTGCTTTGCCGCTAGTCGCTGTGTAGACGCGATGTGATGACGTCACATTGCGCCTAAAACTGTGTGCGAGAGAGAGAGAGGCGCAGAGAGAGTGGCGAGGGAGCGAAGGAGAAGGTAAGTTTAATGTGTACACTGAGGTGGAACGTGAAACTGGGGGCAGATGAAGGAGGGGACGGCATGACACTGGGGGCAGAGATGGAGGGACATGAATCTGGGGGAAGAGATGGAGAGGACATGAATCTGGGGGCAGAGATGGAGGGACAATAATCTGGGGGCAGAGATGGAGGGGGGACATCAATCTGGGGGCAGAGATGGAGGGACATGAATCTGGGGGCAGAGATGGAGAGGACATGAATCTGGGGCAGAGATGGGGGGGACATGAATCTGGGGCAGAGATGGAGGGACATGAATCTGGGGGCCGAGATGGAGGGGACATGAATCTGGGGGCCGAGATGGAGGGGGGACATGAATCTGGGGGCAGAAATGGAGGGACATGAATCTGGGGGAAGAGATGGGGGACATGAATATGGGGGCAGAGATGGAGGGGGGACATGAATATGGGGGCAGAGATGGAGGGGGGACATGAATCTGGGGGCAGAGATGGAGGGACATGAATCTGGGGGCAGAGATGGAGAGGACATGAATCTGGGGGCAGAGATGGAGGGGGGACATGAATCTGCGGGCAGAGATGGAGAGACATGAATCTGGGGGCAGAGATGGAGGGGGGACATAAATATGGGGACAGAGATGGATGGAGGACATGAATCTGGGGCAGAGATGGGGGGCATGAATCTGGGGACAGAGATGGAGGGACATGAATCTGGGGGCAGAGATGGAGGGACATGAATCTGGGGGCAGAGATGGAGGGACATGAATCTGGGGGCAGAGATGGAGGGACATGAATCTGGGGGCAGAGATGGAGGGACATGATTCTGGGGGAAGAGATGGGAGGACATGATTCTGGGGGAAGAGATGGGGGACATGAATCTGGGGGCAGAGATGGTGGGGACATCAATCTGGGGGCAGAGATGGTGGGGACATGAATCTGAGGGCAGAGATGGAGGGACATGAATCTGGGGCCAGAGATGGAGGGACATGAATCAGGGCAGAGATGGAGGGACATGAATCTGGGGGCAGAGATGGGGGGGACATCAATTTGGGGGCAGAGATGGAGGGACATGATTCTGGGGGAAGAGATGGGAGGACATGATTCTGGGGGAAGAGATGGGGGGACATGAATCTGGGGGCAGAGATGGAGGGACATGATTCTGGGGGAAGAGATGGGGGACATGAATCTGGGGGCAGAGATGGTGGGGACATGAATCTGGGGGCAGAGATGGAGGGGACATGAATCTGGGGGCAGAGATGGAGGGGACATGAATCTGGGGGCAGAGATGGGGGGGACATCAATTTGGGGGCAGAGATGGAGGGACATGATTCTGGGGGAAGAGATGGGAGGACATGATTCTGGGGGAAGAGATGGGGGGACATGATTCTGGGGGAAGAGATGGGAGGACATGATTCTGGGGGAAGAGATGGGGGACATGAATCTGGGGTCAGAGATGGTGGGGACATGAATCTGGGGGCAGAGATGGAGGGGACATGAATCTGGGGGCAGAGATGGAGGGGACATGAATCTGGGGGCAGAGATGGAGGGACATGAATCTGGGGGCAGAGATGGAGGGACATGAATCTGGGGGCAGAGATGGGGGAGACATGAATCGGGAGACATGAATCTGGGGGCAGAGATGGAGGGGACATGAAACTGGGGGCAGATGAAGGGTGTATATGAAACTGGGGGAGAGATAGAGGGGGGACATATAATTTACGGGTGACTGTAGGAGGATTATACTGTGCGGGAGCACGTGAAAAATGAATGAGAATGAATGAATGGGGGAGGGGGTGACTAAGGAAGGATCATTATACTATCTATACACTAGATTAGCGTTTTCTTCTTTACTACTGATGGTACTGTTTGGGCATCAGGTCGCCCATCATTGACGGAGCCTTGCCCAGCTCACTAGCTGTTCCGCTCATCAGCTTCCAGGGCTTAGAGGGAACATTGGTCGTCACCAAAAGTATTTACAAGAGTACTGCGACGCAGCACACAGAATACACCAGTATCAATACTCACAAATAAATAAATACATTCTCCAATACCTCATGGAGCAGGGCGAGGCGAGGCCCAGGGAAGAAATCTCTCCCAACACCCCACATCACCCCACCCCATACTAGTGTTTCCGCACTTCCCAACATATGTGCATACCCCAATCCTAGCATTCTTACATGTGAAGGGAGTGGGGGAGGGAAAAGTCACAGGCCCGAAGCTTTATTGAAGTACCACACACACATGAGGGAAGCATGCTAATGACATTACTAAACTAAATAAGGTCTCTGACAAAGCACCCCGGCCAGCATGGGGGAGGGGGGGGAGGGAATGGAGGTAGAAGAAATACTGGCCTAGGGCTTTGCCAAAGACAATACAATATACCAAACACATTCAATACAATACCTCAGCAAAAAAAGAAGAAACAGGTGGAAGAAAACGTCCTTAGTCCTCTTCTTCCTCTTCGCCTCTCAGGCTATCCAAGATGGAGTAGTCCCGGAGCAGACTGTGGATAAGTCTGCAACAGTCATGAGTGGTTGCTCCTGGGCACAGAGTCCTGCAGTTCGTCTTCCAGAGCATCCAACAGACCCTGAGCAAATGGGCACTCCCAGAAAAGATGGTGGGTTGTCTCCTCCCTGAGGGAACATCTGGGGCAGAAGCGCATCTTGCTCAGGATGCGGGCGTGCATAAAGGGCCGGACGGCACTTGAAATTTATTTACAAGACTTAAAAAATGCATTTCCGGTGGTTTTTTTCAATTTTTTTAACCCAACATTCACTATGTACGTCTCTCTCTCTGCCAAATCAGTATCCATGCGCTATGCTGAGAAGGTCCAAAAGACCGAAACAGCGCCGTCCATAGCTGGGAATCTGTTCCTTTTGGAATAGAAATACTAATTTGGCAATTAAATCTGCATCATGTTAGTAGGCTTATTAACTGAGTCATGCATGATGTTAAGGAGACTGCCCTCTAGAGGGTGGCATACAGAGTGCACTGTTCTCCTAATTACATCCTGGAGAATAGATTTGCATATTTTTTACCCATGTAAATATTGTTTTAGTTTTATTGTACAGGTTGTTACCGGACGTGAAGATACTAAATTTGCATTTTTTTAAATTAATTTTTAGGTGGTGGTGGTAGTGGGGGGGTTATATAATTCACTTTCCATAGAAAAAAAGGAATTTGGGGGCTTTATTAATTTTTTTCACATGTCCCTTTCAAACACTTATATCAGCAATGCTTTGATTGCTGATTCAATATCAACACCCTTCTCCAGGTAGTCCGAGGTCACCGACCAGACCCCAAAGATCTAAGAATGTCTAATCAACAATCATCATAGTTAAAGCTGTATTCACTAAAAGTTGGAGCAGTTACACTACACAAGTATTTCTATCTGCTTTTTCACCAGAATAATAAAACCAACCACTCAGCTTGTGATCTCTCCCTCCACCCTCTCTGTAATAGAGAAGGAGAACGATCATCAATAGCAACCAGCACCTGCAATGAAGCAGAACTGAGAGCTCACTTCCCGCTCAGGAGAGATCACTACAGCTCCTCCTCGTGGTTGGAAAGTTTGGTCACTTTCAAGCACATTTCCGCAGTTAAGAACTATAGAAATGATCCCTGAAAGTATAGTCTTAACCCTCTACCTACTGCACTGACTGCCCCGGTCATAGGAGCCTGTGTGTAACATTAGGGAGACATTCCCACAGTATGATACACAGAGAACCCTGTGAGTATGGATACATTGTGACTGCTTACAGCTCTGCAAGCACTGCAAATACAAGCTGTAATACTTGTGCAAGAATTGGAAAAAGTTGTTACCCAGAATTCAACTGTTCTCCTATCTTAATTAGCATATGCAAAGTCAGCAACTAGTGGAGAACAGGCTGAACTCTGTAGCTCCGCCTCCTTACACATGCTCAATGTGATGTGAGCCCTGGAGGTGGAATATGCTACCCCCCTCCCCCACCCGCCTTATCTGTTACTAGATACATCTGCATAGCAAACTCAATCAGCGTTGATCCCGGAATATGTTGCTAAGGGCCAATTCACATGGAGTAACGAGCCGCGTGACCTGGCACGTATACGCCGTGTGAGATTCTGCGGGCCGTATACGCTCCCATTGATTTCAATGGAAGTGTGGATCGTAAACGCCGCGTTATTTTGCCACAAAATCTCACACGGCGTATACGTGCCAGGTGACGCGGCACGGTACTCCGTGTGAATGCACCCTAAGGCTGGATTTACACTAGCTTTGGAGATGCCACTGGCGTGTCTGCTGCAGAATCTTCCTAAAATTGGCGCAGAGGAAAGTCCTGCAAAGAGATATTTTCTCTCCTCCGCTTTCAGTATAAAACTGGTGAGCCCCACTATAGTCTATAGGGTCCTCAGGTTTCTGCGTGTAACAGCTTTCTAAGCAGATAAGGGTTCCATCCTTTGGAAACGCAAACGTTACTGTGATCTTAGTGTAACTGATAAAAGCAGGATTTTTCTCAAACAGAAGGTTGGTGATACCCCAGTCATGTCCCTTCCTACACATTTTGCAGTATTTTCAAGTCTTCTAAACAAATTTCAGGTAGCATTTTTTTTAACCCCTTAAAGACCAGGCCTTCATTTTTCAAAACTAACATGTCACTTTAAATGGCAAGAACTTTAAGATGCTTTAACTTACACAAATGATTTTGAGATTGAGTTTTCGTAACACATCATGCTTCATGTTAGTGGTAAATATTGATCAATATTTTTGTATTTATTTATATTTAAATTAAAAAATAGGAAATTTTAAGGTAATTTGAAAAAAATGGCAATTTTCAAAATGTGAAATTCTCTGCTTTTCAGGCAGATAGTCATACCACCCAAATACATGAATAAATATTATCTACCATATCTCTGCTTTATATTGCCATCATGTTTTGATTGTCCTTCAATTTATTTTGGACGTTACAAGGCTTACAATTGTAACAGTGATTTTCCAGATTTACAAGAAAATTCCACAAACTATTTTTTTAGGGACCACTTCCGTTCTGAAAGGAATTATAAAGGCCTGTATAATAGAAACCCCCATAAATCACCACATTTTCAAAACTTCACCCCTCAAATAATTCAAAACAGCATTTGGGATGTTTGTTAACCCTTTAAGCATTTCATAAAAATAAAAAATATTATGGAGGAGACATTTCTTTTTTTTTCACTAATACATTCATTTATATCTAAAATTAACACATTCACAAAGGGTTAAAAGAGTGAATGCATCTCACAGTTTGTTATACAATTTCTACCGAGCACAGAATTCAGCAAAGAGTATAGTGAGCATTTTGACCCCACAGCTGTTTCACAGATTTTACTAACTTTGGGATGTGTAAATGAAAAATTACTAAAACATCACTTTATCCCCAAAGTTTTCATTTTCACAAGGGGTTAAAGGAGAGAAATCCCCCCACAGTTTGTTAAACAATTTCTCCTGAACACAGAAATACCCCATATGTGGTCATAATCTGTGTGGATATATGGTGGGACTCAGAATGGGAAGAGCGCTATTTTGCTTTTGGATGGCAGCCTCTAGAGTACTAATACAATGGAAACCCCCTAAAAGTGACACAATTTTGGAAACTACACCCCCCAACAGAACATATCAAGGGGTATAGTGAGCATTTTGACCCTACAGCTGTTTCACAGATTTTATTAACACTGGGACATGAAAATGAAAAATTACTTTTTTCCGATAAACTGTTAATTTAGCCACAAATTTTTCATTTTCACAACAGGATGAAGAAGAAAAAGCTTCCCAAAGTTCATTACACAATTTCTCCTGAACACAGAAATGCCCTATATGTGGTTGTAAACTTCTGTTTGGGTACACGGTGGGGCTCAGAATGGAAAGAGCGCTATTCGGCTTTGAAGAGCAGATTTTGCATGTCAATTATACTGTACCTACGGAAACGCCAGCGGCATTCCCATAGATATAATTGTATCAGAAAGTCCGCAGAGTTAAACTCTGTGAACTTTCTGTTCAAAGCGCTGCGGGAAGAACCGCGATGCGTTCTTCCTGCAGCGCTTTAGCGTGGCATTTCTGGCCCATGGGGCCCTGGCCTTAGAGGGATTTTCTGGACACCATGTTGTTTTTGCAGAGCCCTGGAGGTGACAGTAAACTGGAATTCCCCAAGAAGTGACCCCATTTTGTAGGCAATTTAGGGTCTCTGCAAATATGACATGGTGTCTAAAAACCAACACTCTAAATCTGCGACCCAATAGCACATAGCGCTCCTTCACATCTGTGCCCTGCTGTTTATGCCATATGTATGACACTGGTGTACCCAGGATAATATACTTAATGCCATATGTGGGTATAAACTGCTGTTTGGGCACAGCCGGGCACAGAAGTAAAGGAGCACTATTCTGGATTTTGGTGCAGTTTGGTTTTAGGACATCATGCCACTTTTTCAAAATCCCTGAATTGTAAATAAAGTGGAATCCACCGCCATGTCATCCCATTTTGGATACTACACTATTGAAGGGATTTTTCAAGTGGCGCAGCGAGCATTTTTAACCCTTGAATGTTGCATTTATTTAGTTTCCAGAAATGAAATCGCAGCTGATAATAAAAAGTTAAAAATTAAATTTTTCCAGAGATTCGCCATTTCAGTGTCCGATATGTTGTGCCCAGTTTGTCAGCAGAGACACACATTCCAGAAAATCTTAAGCAGGGATTCTGGGCACAACAGCTTTTAGTGCGTTCGTCTCTGATACATGCCGGGCACAACATATTACGCACTGAAATGCTGTATTCCTGGAAAAGTTGTCATTTTCACTTCTCACAATCAGCTGTGTATTCATTTATGAACACTTTGGGGTTACAAATGCTCTCTGTACCCCTGGATAAATCCTTCAGGGGCGTAGTTTCTAAAATGGGGTCACATATCACTTTACTGGCATTTCAGCTCTGCAAAAGTGTCATGGTGTCCAAAAACCAAACCATCCAATTCTGTGCTGCAAAAACCAAATATCGCTCCTTCCCTTCTGTGATCATACAGCAGCTTATACGATGTTATATGATGTTACGTAAATTATCCTCAGTACACCAGTGCCATACATGTACCCAAACAGCAGTTTATACCACATATGAGATTACGTACTTCATCCTGGGTACACCAGTGTCATACATGTGGCATAAACTGCAGTTCGGGAACACAGCAGGGTACAGAAAGGAAGGAGTGCTATGTGTCTTTTGGAGTACAGATTCAGATGTTTGGTATCTGGACGCCATGTCATGTTTGTGGAGCCTGTAAGGTACCAGAAAAGTGGATTCCCCAAAGGAGTGACCCCATTTTGAAAACTGCCCCCCCTCAAAGAATTTATCAGAGGGTGTACAGAGCATTAGTGAATATGTAAGCAGTGCGGAGTGTGTTACGAACACCAAATTCCCTACTATTTTTCCAGTAATTCCTATTATTGTGGGGGGAGGGAGGGGAGTCACTTTGGGTATATTTTCCCTCATAAGCTCTAAATCTGGGGTGTCCCCCAATATACGTTCGCACAGCTTATACAATCCCTTTCTGCTGCAGCCAGTTGTGTTCTAATGATTTGGTGATTTGGTTTTTTTTTTTGTCTTCACATTGCTAGATGCTATATTTTTCTTTATTTTTCTGGTGATGTGGCCATATAAGGGCTTGTTGTTTGTGGATGAGATGCATTTTGTAATGACAACATTTCTGGGTACCTACAACTTATTGAATACATTTTATTAATTCTTTCTTGCTGGATTTAAAAAAAAAAAAAATCCTGACATTGAGTTTTACCTTTCAAATTTTGCAATATACAACGTGCAGCATAAGTAATACCTCATTTCTATTATTTTTTATGCATTTTTTTGCAAAACACATTTGGGGACAAAAATCAATAATTTTTGCATCACCATCTTCTGAGATGTGTAAACATTTTTATTTGTCAATTGACAGAGTTGGTTGAGGGTTTATTTTATGTGGTACAAACTGCTTTTTATTGGTACCAATTTGGGGTACATGTGACTTTTTAATCACTTTTTACAGCATATTTTGAAGGGTGAGATGGAAAAAATCATTACTTCCGGCGGGTTTCCCCCCCCCCCCAACATTCACCATGTACATTTAATATTATTTTAGTTTTATTGTACAGGTTGTTACGGATGTAAATTAATTTTTAGGTGGTGGTGGGTTATATAATTCACTTTCCATAGAAAAAAAGGAATTTGGGAGGCTTTATTAGTTTTTTTCACATGTCCCTCTAGGACACTTAAATCAGCAATGCATTGATTGCTGATTCAATATCATCCAAGGGGCTCCAGGCAGTCCGTTCTCTGATCTTAGAATGTCTAATCAGCAATCATAGTCACAGCTGTACTAAAAAACCACAAATAGTGGAAGAGGTATATCACTACACAAGAACTTCTATCTGTTTTTGCACCAGAGTAATAGAACCAACCACTCAGCTTGTAATCTCTCCCTCCACCCTCTCTGTAATAGAGAAGGAGAACGATCATCAATAGCAACCAGCACCTGCAATGAAGCAGAACTGAGAGCTCACTTCCCGCTCAGGAGAGATCACTACAGCTCCTCCTCGTGGTTGGAGAGTTTGGTCACTTTCGAGCACATTTCCGCAGTTAAGAACTATAGAAATGATCCCTGAAAGTATAGTCTTAACCCTCTACATGCTGCACTGACTACCCCGGTCATAGGAGCCTGTGTGTAACATTAGGGAGACATTCCCACAGTATGATATATAGAGAACCCTGTGAGTATGAATACATTGTGACTGCTTACAGCTGTGCAAGCACAGAAAATACATGCTTTACTTTAATACTTGTACAATAATTAAAAAAAGTTGTTACCCAGAATTCAACTGTTCTCTAGTTATAATTAGCATATGCAAAGTCAAGCAACTACTGGAGGACAGTCTTAGCTGTGTAGCTCCGCCCCCTTACACATGGTCAGTGTGATCTGAGCCCTGGAGGTCGAATATGCTACCCCTCCCCCACCCACCTTGTCTATTACTAGACACATCTGAGTTAGCCATTAAAAAAGATATAATCTACTGAAGACTTTCAAGTTTTCACGGTACAAAAACAACTTTTTCTTTAGACAGATCTGCATAGCAAACACAAGCATGGAAAATGGAAAGTAAAACAGGATGTCGCTGGTGAACGCTTCCCTGCAGCTGCTGCTATATACTAGGTATACACACTAGTGTATTGAGAAGGGTTGTCTAAATGTAGGTAGTGACAACCCATAATGCCAGTCTCTGTAGTTATAGCACGTGGATGAGACTTAGTGAGATCTCCACTATTCGGCTGCTGTACATTGCAGTGTATTGGCCACTGTTGAGAACCACATGGCTAATCTGCCGCCAGTACGTCCAGTTGTCCCCAGACAGATTAATCCGCCTCACTTTCACACAGCCTGGTCTTAGTTTTCACTGTCTATTAGTAACAGTGGGCTTTTTGTGGTGTTTTTCCTCTTTCAGGGCATATTTTTCGTCTATGAGGCTATTTTCAGATGTAGACTTCTATATACCGGTAGGAGAAAAGATCTTTAACCCCTTCCCGCCACGGGCGTTTTTTGTTTTCTGCTTTTGACTTCACCTCTTCCAAACCCCATAACTTTTTTTTATTTCTCTGCTCTCAGAGCCATATGAGGTTTTAATGTTTGCAGGACAAATTTTGCTTCATGAGGCTACCATTAATTATTCTTTTTTTTTTTTTTTTTTATAAATGTAGATTGTAAGCTTCACATAGAGATCACAATGTACATATTTTTCCCCTATCAGTATGTCTTTTTGGAATATGGGATGGAAACATGCAAACATGGGGAGAACATACAAACTCCTTGCAGATGGTTTTTTGCCGTTGGTGGGATTTGAGCGCCAGGACCCAGTGCTGCAGGGCTGCAGTGCTAACCACTGAGCCACCGTGTAGCCCCCGGCTACCATTAATTATTCTGTACAATGTACTGGAAAGCTGGAAAAAATATCAGAATGGGGTGGATTTCAAGAAAAAGTGCATTTCTGCGACTTTCCTACAAGCTTCGTTTTTACGGCATTCACTGTGCAGCCAAAATGACATGTCACCTGTATTCTATGTTTCAGTACGATTCCAGGGATACCAAATTTTATTTACATTTTAACCCCTTAGAAAAAATCAAAAACTGCCATTTTTTTTTTTCTAAGAGTCCCCATATTCTGACACCTATGAAATTTTTATACTTCTGTGTACGGGGATGCATAGTTGTCTTTTTTTTTGTGGGGCCGGGTGTACTTTTCAGTTATACCATTTTGGGGAATTGTTATTGCTTTGGTCAGCTTTTATTCAAATTTTTATCAGAGGCAAAACAGTGAAAAAACGGCGGTTTGGCATTTTTTAAAATTTTAAAATGGACACAAACGGACAATAACTGATGGCTATCCGTTGTCCATAGACCTTAATGTTAAAAAAAATGGATACTTGCTGTCCATTTTTTCAAACGGACAGAAAAGTCCTGCATGTAGGATTTTTTTGTCTGCTTGAAAAAAACGGATATGGGTGAAAACGGACACTAAAGGACAACAGAATGAAATTATTGGAATTAGTAACGGCAGCGCTGCACCTCTAATGAGGCGAGGTGAGGCAGGGGCAGCAGCCTGGGAGATTTATTTTTATTCTTTAAATTTTTTTTCTTTGAACCAGCGCAGGAGAGCTTGCGCTAGTTCAGACGTCTACGTATCAGCGTAGGCGGCGTCTTCATGCTGCCTACACTGATACGTAGACGTCTGCCAAGAGAAGAGGATCGCGGAGGCAGCGGGAGCAGCAGCAGCGCAATCAGTAAGTATAATAACATTTTTTTTGTTTTATAATAGGCGCTACATGCTGGAGTATCTCCAGCAGGTAGAGGCCTATTTACCAACCTCCCCGGACCTGATCACTGCCGCCCCCGCTTCCCCTTGTACTATAGGCCGCGGAGGCCGGCAGTGAATAGGCCCGGGCCAGGTCTCGATCCCACTGCCGCTATTATTATACTATACTGTGAGCAGAGGGAGGGGGTGTTTCTACCCGGTCACACTGTACAGCGCGATAGGCGCTGCTGTGGAGAAGGACCTTTCTGACAGACTGCCAGGAACGCCCTTCTGACTGTGAAGAGCTACAGTACCGGCACCAATAGCTCTTCACCCGGGTCACAGATCAGGAAAGCCGACAGTGCACTGAATTCAGCGCACTGTCGGCTTTCCAGCAGTATATAGAACTGCCTTTGCCCAAACCCATGAAAGGTCCTCTTTAACATCGGATCCCAGAGAGGTGAGTAACAGTGTTTATTATGTTCTCTCATCTCCCCTGGGGCTCCGATTATTATACTCGGGGGTCTGAAAAGACCCCTCAGTATAATAATAGAGCTTGAAGGGTCCACTGTGGCCCCTGCAACCTCTATTATGCCCCACAGTCTATTGTGCCACTGTGGGGCATAATATAGACTCTAGGGGCCGCTGTGGGATATACAGTATATATAGGGGTTGGGTGCGTGGAGAAGTGAGGAGCCAAAGATGTCTGTGTTTCAAACTTTACAGAGTCAAGTCACAGCTGAAAGAAGTGGTCATGGCGGTCCAAAGGGAAGAGACGGGAAATGTGGGGAGACAACTCCTGTGAGTATTACTGCATTGTATTTATTATAAAGTTCCCCTCCAGCCCCCCCCCCAACTCAATCCGGGGGGGGGGGGGGCATGTTTCGATCGTCCGCCTCAGGCAGCAGACAGGCTAAGTTCACCACTGAGTAACGGACACAGCTACCCTGTTTCCCCGAAAATAAGACACCCCCCCTTCACCTTCTGGATCACATACAACCATCAGTCATGCCGGTGCTCCACTAAGGAAGCATCAGCATGACTGCCGATTCTTCCCCACTCCAGCCGCTGCATAAGACATCCCCCGAAAATAAGAAAGGTCATATATTTTGTTAGATAATTAATTATAAGAAACTGTCTTTATTTCGGGGAAACGGTAGTGTCTGTTGCTAAAATCTTGTACAGACAATAGCCATGGACACTGCAGAGCAAACACCAACAGTGGTGTGAATTCCTCCTTCTCAACTATTTTAACAATTTTAGTGACAGCCGTGTCACTATACAGGTAGAGGTCTATGTATATCACTATTCAAGTATTTCTATTTGCTCTTTCACCAGAGTAATAGACACAACCACTCAGCTTGTGATCTCTCCCTCCACCCTCTCTGTAATAGAGAAGGAGAACGATCATCAATAGCAACCAGCACCTGCAATGAAGCAGAACTGAGAGCTCACTTCCCGCTCAGGAGAGATCACTACAGCTCCTCCTCGTGGTTGGAGAGTTTGGTCACTTTCGAGCACATTTCCGCAGTTAAGAACCATAGAAATGATCCCTGAAAGTATAGTCTTAACCCTCTACATGCTGCACTGACTGCCCCGGTCATAGGAGCCTGTGTGTAACATTAGGGACACATTCCCACAGTATGATATATAGAGAACCCTGTGAGTATGGATACATTGTGACTGCTTACAGCTCTGCAAGCACTGCAAATACAAGCTTTACTTTAATACTTGGACAAGAATTGGAAAAAGTTGTTACCCAGAATTCAACTGTTCTCTAATTATAATTAGCATATGCAAAGTCAAGCAACTACTCGAGGACAGTCTTAGCTGTGTAGCTCTGCCCCCTCACACATGCTCAGTCTGAGCCCTGGAGCCCCCCTCACACCCTCGCCCGCCCGCCCGCCCTGTCTGTTACTAGACACATCTGCATAGCAAACACAAGCATGGCAAATGGAAAGCGAAACAGGAGACGGGAGGAAACATCAGCGCTCATGAATGCTTCCCTGCAGCTGTCACTGTTATATAAGCAGCATTTTATCAGGGTTGTAAGTGACACTGAATTGTGGGTGGGATATTGTCAGATCTTTGTCCCTATGTAGCAGTCTATGCGAAAGCATATGAAAGACCTAATGGGCCCATCAGTGGCCAATACACTGCAATACAGTAGTCATATAATGGAAATCTCACTCAATCTCATCCATGTGCAAAGGCCTCATATGAAAAGATCCCAGAGTATAATAATTGTTTATGGGTGTCCACAGTGGGACATGATACTGTGTGCAGGGGACACTATTGGGGATAATACTGTGTGTAGGGCCCACTATAGGGGATAATACTGTGTGCAAGGACAACTAAGGGACATAATACTGTGTGGAGGGGTCACTATGGGGGATAATACTGTGTGCAGGGGCCACTATGGGGGATAATACTGTGTGCAGGGGCCACTATGGGGGATAATACTGTGTGCAGGGGCCACTATGGGGGATAATACTGTGTGCAGGGGCCATTAAGGGACATAATACTGTGTGCAGGGGCCACTAATGGACATAATACTGTGTGCAGGGGCCACTATTGGGGATAATACTGTGTGCAGGGGCCACTAATGAACATAATACTGTGTGCAGGGGCCACTATGGGGTATAATACTGTGTGCAGGGGACACTAATGGACATAATACTGTGTGCAGGGCTTACTAAGGGACATAATCGAGTACAGAGGAGGGGGTCGGTCGGGGGCGTCGGTGTCGGTTGGGGGGGGGGGGCATGTCAAAAGTTCACCACGGGGCCCCGCCATTCCTAGTTACGCCACTGGTAATAATCGGAGACCCGGGGGAATAAAAACATTAAAAAATCCAGTTGCTTACCTGTCCCCCGGCTCCTAAGCTGTCGGCCGCCGCTCTCATCCTTTGTTAATGACGTCGGACGACACATGACCCGGGAAGCAGGCGGGGTTCATGTGACGTCAGAGACGTCAGACAAGTATGAAGGAGGCCTCACAGGATCGTGGAGAGGTAAGTAACAGTATTTTTTACGTTCCCTTACCTCTCCTGGTCCGCCGATCATTATACTCAGGGGTCTGCAAAGACCCCTGAGTATAATGATAGTATTTGTGGGGCCCGCTGTTTCACTTGCCGATCCCGACCCAGCCAGGATCGGCAAGTAATTAGGGCCTGTAACGGCCTATTAAAAAAAAAAAAACGCAGCGGTAGCAGCTGTCACCGGGCCCCCTAATGGCCCGGGCCCTGTGGCAGCCGCCTCCGCTGCCTCTACGGTAGTTACGCCCCTGGCTATAACTACACATGACTATAGGATGATGGAATCCTTGAAAGTTCAAATTTCCAAGCTTTATAAGATGCAGTCTATTGCTACCTCTGATGATATTAAGAATTGGGATCAGCAATTATAGGCGGACTATAAAAAATAGGAGTCTGAGAATCAGGAGTCATTAATAATTCAATGAAGGCCTTAGAGCAAACATTACATGATTTCTTCAATTTGTTTTTAAAATCCTCATCTTCAATAGGGAAGGAAGGGAATATATGAATATGTAAACCCCTAGGAATCAAAATTTTGCTTCTATATTCTTCGAGTGTTGCCCTATTCCACCATGTTCTCACCCTTTTATGCAGAACTTCACGTAATTCACGTTGTAGTCCCTGTAATTCCATAGGAACATCCAAGGGTCTGTAAATATATTAGATAGCTGGCTGGTCCACTTGCTCTCCTTATTACGAAAATCCATTTCTATTCTCAAATACCAATAAATACCAAGAAAAGTTTAAAGTCAAAAATTACCAATGTGACCTTCAGGATTATATGAACAATCGTGTTTACAAATGGAGAAGTAGGTCTGAATTTAGGTCTAGATCGGCATCTGTACATTGCAATACTAGTACAGACACTTAGCTTTCAGATACAAACTTCAAAAGTAAAGAGAATAGAAAAATGGACAATACAAGAAAAAAATCATTCAAAGAAAAGCCATGGAAGATGTGAATCATGGTCAAGGCTAGGAATTGAAGGTAATTAACTTTTCACAACAACAAAGGGGAGGTTGTAGCCAAGGCTCAGGTCACACAACCCATTTGTAAGGAGGTGGAGCTACAGAGCTAAGCCTGTTCTCCACTAGATGCATATGCTAATTAAGACAAGAGAACAGTTGAATTCTGGGTAACAACTTTTTCCAGTTCTTGTCCAAGTATTACAGCTTGTACTTGCAGTGCTTGCACAGCTGTAAGCAGTCACAATGTATCCATACTCACAGGGTTCTCTGTGTATCATACTGTGGGAATGTCTCCCTAATGTTACACACAGGCTCCTATGACCGGGGTAGTCAGTGCAGCATGTAGAGGGTTAAGACTATACTTTCAGGGATCATTTCTATAGTTCTTAACTGTGGAAATGTGCTCAAAAGTGACCAAACTCTCCAACCACGAGGAGGAGCTGTAGTGATCTCTCCTGAGCGGAAAGTGAGCTCTCAGTTCTGCTTCATTGCAGGTGCTGGTTGCTATTGATGATCATTCTCCTTCTCTATTACAGAGAAGGTGGAGGGAGAGATTACAAGCTGAGTGGTTGGTTCTATTACTCTGGTGAAAAAGTAAATACTAGTTCTGTTTGTTCACTTTGTGGTAAGTTTATACTACTTTACTATTACTATTGCTGTATTACTATGTTTTTTTTATATGTCATATGTAATATTTACTTTTGCACTCTTTCACCGTTTTATGTATTTCGCACACACACACATTTCTTATTATTGTATATTTGTTATACAGTTATTGTTAGGATTTTTCCACGTATGGTATTATTTGAACATAATATAATATTTTTAATGGTTATGTTGATGAAGAAATAAAAAATCTATTGCCCTTAGAATACAATGATGAAATAATAAAAAAAATGCCTTAAATTATTAATATAACCTTAAATAAATTAATAGTGCAGGAAAATTATTTCTTATTAAAAAAATACATGTTCCTTTCTCCATTAATCAAGCTACTTCATACATAGTAGTCTATGGAGAGAGGAAAGGGAGGCTACCGGGAAAGAGACAGAGATAACTGCGCCTGCTATAGTTTGTTACACTGCATACAATTAGGAAATAAATCAATAGACATATTCCTTTAATAAGATACTATTGTAATAAGATACTAGTACTACTGTACTATTCATTTATGAAAGTTGCTTTAGAACTGGAGGTGCAGTTTACGTCCTAAAATAGCCAGACTGTTAAAAGGTTATTAAAGATAATAGTTATATTCTTCCAACAAGACAAATAGGAAATCAAAACATCTAGTTTCAACAATGCAAATACTGCCTTTCAGCTATTACTAAATGTAACATATGATTATGTCTATTGAATTATACATAAATGAAAATATTAAAAAGAAGTCATCAAGGTTCATTACTGTTACAGCAAAAGATTGTAATCAGAGCCTGCCGATCTGAATACGGTTCTAAAGAAACTGTTCCTCTGTAAAATATGCAATATCGCTTGCTGTTAAGGTACAACTCTGGCTGACACACTGATGGATTTTATATTTGCATGTTGTTACTGTAGATTCTTGTGCTCTCTCACAGAGGAAGCCAGTGGTGCCCAAATAAAATTATTCAGTGGCAACAGTCATCATAGATATATCCTATGAACCAGCGCCGCACCTCCCATGAGGCGACCTGAAGCGACCGCTTCAGGCGGCGTTATGCCAGGGCCCCAGGGCGGCATTTTTGCTTACCTAAGCCAGTCCAGGACAAGCTGTCCTGGACTGGCTTAGCACCGAGTGGTGGATTGCGAAGGCCACTGGAGCAGCGCTGCTCCAGCAGCCTCCCCTCATGCTCAGGCAGAGAGCAGGTCCTCTCCGTGCCTGCTGTCTGCCTGCGAACGCCGCTAAGCCCCGCCCCTTCGCTTAGCCATGCCCCTCGGCTCCATCACGCCCCCTCAGCCCCGCCCCTCCGCTCCACCCCCTCCTCCGGGGGGGGGGGGGGGTCGGCTTTCTGTCATTCGCCTCGGGCGGCGAAAGGGGCAGGTTCACCCCTGCTATGTGCCTAACAGTGCTACTCTGTAAGACTTTTATTAAATATCTATCTATTAAATATCGAGTAGGTATTTGACCGAATACCATGGTATTCGAAATACTTGTACTCGATCCAATACTACTTCTATTCGCAGTAAAGATTTGATTCAGAACCAGTGTTGATTTGCCGAATGCTGTACATATCCTTCGCTGGTTGTGCAGCAGGCTCGTCTTTGCTAGTCGGGAGAGCTAGCAGCTTGCGTTATGCGGGAGCTGATTTTTTCTCATAGGAATGCATTGACCAGCGTTGATTGGCCGAATGCTATACAGTGTACAGCATTCGGCCAATCAAAGCTGGCTCTGCTGGAGGCTCGTCTGTGAGGAGGCGGAGTCTAAGATCGGACCACAGCATTCTTCATTGTGGTCCGATCTTAGACTCCGCCTCGTCACAGACGAGCCTCCGGCAGAACCAGCGTTGATTGGTCAAATGCTGTACACTGTATAGGATTCAGCCAATCAATGCTGGTTCTGCAGGAGGGATGCTGCAATACTATCCTGCGAGTCTATCATTCTCCCCGTGCCATGTCCTACTCCTTCCACTTTGCTTTTAGGGCCGGTTCACATTAGCGCTTACATCTCGTCCGGAAGGAGTCCGCAGGAGGACCTCCCCGAATGGAATATCAGCGCAACTGCAAGCGCTGTGCAGTTAAAGCACACGGACCCCATAGAGGCATAGACTATAATGGGGTCTGTGTGCTTGCCTTGCACTGCCCACACAAATCATTTGTGCGGGCAGTGCAATACAAGCACATGGACCCGTTATAGTCTATGGGGTTCGTGCGCTTTAACTGCACAGCGCTCCTCCTCAACACTCTCCTCCTGCTACTCGTGGACTTGGTGACCCTCCTTTAGTCGAATAGTGGTTTCCCCTGAAACGAGAGTTTTTTCCCATAGACTATAATGGGATTTGATATTCGATCGAGTAGTTGAATATTGAGGCTCTACTCGAAACGAATATTGAATCTCGAATATTTCACTGTTCGCTCATCTCTAATCTACAGTAGTCCAGTTCAGGATTGAAATAGTTTCTATCAAAAAAGGAAAAACTTTTTATTATACTGCAATAAAGTTCTAGGGCACAATATGTATTATGACATGAAGGCTGGATACAAAGAAAGCCTTAAATTCGAGTTTCTAAATTCTCCTGATAATGTTGCCAGTATTTGCTATGAAGCTTGTAATGACAGCTGGGAAACAACAGGTATGTTGACAGAAGCTATTTTAGGGATATGCTGCATGGGCACTAATATTACCGCTGACAGGAGCTTGATAGAAAAGAGAATAGACAGTAGATTTTACAGCTGCCACATTGGTACACTTTTTATTTTGATTTTATGACTGATAAATATTTACTCCAATATGTACTGCAGCAATTCCTGTCAATACAGGAAAGTATATTGGAGATATATTGCCCTGCATGTTTATTTAACGCATGAGCCTATGATTAAATTGTAACTTCAGCATTTCAATTACAAGTCTATATCCAGCACTGACCCGTTTTATATGTTTTTACAGTGCCTGAGACTCTATTGCCTTTATTTTTCCACAGACTTAAAGGGATATTCCAGAAACTACAAGTTATCCCTTATCCTTGAAATACAGCATAACTCTATGATCAGTAGGGAGTGGACTTGTCCATTGGGACCCTCACAATCAAGAGAACAGTGCCCTCCCCCACGCTCTTTGAGAGGATCTGTAAGGCTGGTACTGGGACGCAGAGGCTGGTCTCCAATATCTATCGGCTCCTCTCGGACCCTACCCCCGATATTTCGCCTAAGCACCCTTACATGTCCCAATGGAAGACCTACTTGAGGGTCTTCTCCACTCTTTTGACAGGTCTGTCCCAGATTGTAGCTGATGCTGTGGTGCCTGTCCGGCGAATATCTTTCATCTTTTCTGGTCCTGTCCTTCTCTCCAACCTTACTGGTGCCAGTTTCGGGCCTCAGAATGGGTAATAGGAGTTAGTTTCCGATTGTCTCCTAGGACCTATATCCTTCATCTCTCCCCCCTTGTCAAAATGCGCAAACAAGCCCGTCTCTTTTTATTTTTCTTCACATCTGCTAGGTGCTTGATTGCTAAGCATTGGCGCCGACCGGCCCCTATGGCGCTTGAAGAGTTGTATTCTAGGATCAGGAACGCGCGGTCACTGGAGTATTTGACAGCTGTGCTGAATAATGAGGAGGAGAAATCTCATGCTACCTGGAGCCTGTGGGATGCGTTTTGGGCCACCCAGCCTTTGTGATCTGCCACCTTCTGGAGCCTCCCCTACTTTGTTGTTGTTTTTCCCTTGTTGTCTCTGCCCTCTTGTTCTCCTGTCTAGTCTTGTCCCTCCTTGTCGGTGTTTGTTTTCTCTATATGAATATTTTTTCCCTGACTTTTATTACCTGCTATGGTTTTATTTGTGTATTGTACGGTTGTTATATTTATAGGCTTCTTGGATTGATACAGGCTTATCATTCTTATTGTTGTTCTTTATTGTTAAAACACATTAAAGAAACAGTTTTTTTTTTTTTTAAAAGAGAGCAGTGGACCCTTTTGTGAATGGAGTTGCAGCTCCATTCAGTTCTGTCAAATGTAACCCTAAGCTTCTCTTCATATAGAACACACAGGGCCCGCACTAGATGGTTTTCCATTATCTACAGGATAATTATCTAAATACCACTTTACATGCCAAAATTTTCCGAACATCAGTAAACAGCGATAACTGAATAGAGATTTATACAGCTCAGATTGAATTTAAAAAAATAATCCATATACAGTGAGCTCGTGCTAGTAGTGACTGACACTTTAAGAGCCCTTTAGTTATCACATGGAAAGCCACTTATCTCCCACCAAATAAATGTTTTACCCCAACAAAAAAACTTGAAAAACAGATTGTACTACTTGAGAAAGGAAGGGAGGAGCAGGGTTAAAAGAATGGCTGCACAAACACTGCAAACCATGCGAGAGCTTAGACCTGTCTTCTGCTTCCTTCTCCTAGTTACAGAAAACTCACACTTGTCGTCTCTAGATTTCTATAACTGATATATTGACCAAGCAGTGGCCATAAAAGATATTAATCAATGTGCCTCAAAAGGGTAATTGTACATCCATCTTAATCCAATGTTGTAGGGTAACTCGGCTTGTATGAAGTGTATTGGTGCACACAGTGCCTCTGTCTTATTTGAAAACGCTTATGTTAGAATAATGACCCTGACATTTAAATTGTGCAACTAAAATCCGATCTCCGCTTCCTCTGACAATAATGCTTTGGTAACAAATGTGATCTGGTTATGTTGCTGTGGATACAAGTTTTATCACTATAATAAAAGAGCCTGATAGGAACCAATGACAACTCTTAAAGTGCCATAGCCGATGCATAGAGTGATATACAGTTGAAAAGCATCATGGAGCACACTATGCAGTATATGGTAGGAGATTATCTGGCTTCTTTTACTAATAATTTATATGTGCACAGATTAATATATAATACTATAAAATGATAACTCATAAGTAGAGATGGCTGAGCCTCTTAAGATGGGTGGTTTGGGACCAAGATTAGTTTCGGGCTTAACAAGTTTACTACAAACCACATCTTAAATTGGCCTAACACACAGTGCATAACAATATCAGGTCTCCTAGGAACCAATCTATACAATTTGTACTTCTCTACGGCAAACACAGTCGAAGTTATATAAAAGTGATGTAACATGTATGTCTTGGATAAACGGAGGGTAAGCAGTAAGTACAAAGTCTGACTTTAACCATACACTGAGCTGTCACTCGCTTTATGCATTTTGACTTTTAAAGGGATTCTATCATTAGAATCCCTTATTTTATTTTTTATTTTTTTTTTTTTTTAAGCTAAGAACACATTGGAATAGAATTAAGAAAGGCAGTTCTCTTACATTTCTTTCGGTGCTGTCCGAAAATGCTCCAGCGATGCCTTTGTCTTCTTCTGCTGGTTGCCCCTTTGCCACATCACCGGCTGCATCTTCATCCAAAAGGGCCAACAGCGCATGTCCGTCAGCCATTTTCCTGTGGCCTCTTACACGAGCACCCATTTGGCCACAGGAAAATGGCCAACATACATGCACAGTCAGTGCTTTTGGATGAAGATGTGGCCGGTGATGCAGCAAAGAGATGACTGGCAGAAGAAGACAGAGGCGTTGCTGGAGAGTTTTTGGACAGTGCAGGGGATGCTCCCTGTGCTGTTTGAGCTCAGGGCAACATCCCCTGTGCTGTCTTAAAATTCATTTACATAAGGAAGAAAGAAGGAATTTCTCAGGAACAGTTGCTCAGATCAGAAATAGAAATGTAAGAGAAGAACTGCCTCTCTTATGGCTATTCCGACATGCTCTTAGCTAAAAATGGGATTCTAATGATAGAATCCCTTTAAAATACTCCAAAATTTCAGTATGCAGCATTGCTTACTGCTGTTGCCTTAAGTTTGTTATACCAACACATGAAACTTTCTTTAGCTGTCAGAGCTCTGTGATGCTGAAATGATCAGCAGTTGAAGAGGTATATTTATGGTCTGTTCTCAATACCCCATTTGCCTGCTAGTAGTTAATTCGTTCTAGTTAGGCTCTTGAACTTTGACTTTGGCTTGTTTTCTGGATATCCCCTTGTCTTCTGATTATGACATTTACTGTCAACTCTTGGATTGAGCTTGGCCTGGATACCTTTAGTCTTTTGATTCTGCTCTTCTGTTTTGATCTGCCTAGTGAGAATTGTTGTGGGTTCTGGTTTAATTTCAGATTGCAGAGCATCTATTTCTTGCACAAAGTTTTTGGAGTGATAACCTGGGTTCAAATTCAGCATGAGAAATCCAATTGGCTTTGCTGCAAGCTCTGGTGAAGAACGTTTGGTTACCCTTAGTCCTATCTCTCAGCGAAGTGTGAGATTTAGGTTGCTTGTTCTCTGGTATACCAGTTTCTGCATTTTTTACAGTTTCTAAACTGTCTAGTTTAGAAAATTAAGTTCTTAAATACCTTATTAAAGAAGATCTGTTGGCTCTCGCGACATGCCTGTTTTTTTTAATACTTGTATTCCCTATAAAATAACAATCCTGGACCTTCTTTTCTTAAAATTATGGAATGTGTTGCTTCTATATTATTTCTCTTAGAATAAATTGACAAGTGAGTGTTACCAGTTGAGGATGTTTCCTTACACTGTATGACATGCTCCAACCAAAATGGACTGTGCATGGACACACCTATATGACAAGGGAAATGATAACAACCTCTAGTCAATATAGTCAATGACAAGCAACACAACTTTTTTATGAAAAAAATATGCTTGGCAAAGAATCTAATAATGTGTACAAGCCTGTGGCCAGCTGGAGATGGCTGGGGACCTGAAGCACCATGATAGCGATGGGGAAAGCCTGGCTCCCCAACTGGTATACATATTGTTAATGGAAAGTCATGCTTGGCCCCTTTACAGTAGTAGCCTGTCCAGGGGAGGTAATTAAAAACAACAAGTACTTATGCTCACCTCTCCTGGGCTTCTGATGATTCCCAGCATCCTCTTCAGTTCTCTTTCAGCCTGTGAGGTCACACACCCCAGGGGTCACTACCTGGAGTACTGAGCCTCAGGAATATTCATTGAATTTCATGGGGTTCATCTGAAGCAGCTCAATGGGGACTCTTGAGAGCATTTTATACTGTTTGGGGCTACTGTGAGCAGCATATTATATTGTCTGATGCGACTGTGGAACATATTATACTATGTGGGGGCCACTGTGGAGAATATTAAACTGTGTGGGACCACTGTGGAACGTTATACTATGGGGAGACTCTGGGGAAGATATTATAATTTGTAGGCCCCTTTCACTATTTACATCACACCTCATCTGTTTAATAGCAGCCATGCACTATTAATACAGATAGTAATTTTATTGCACAGTCACTATAAAATAGATCCTTTGCAATGTAGAAAGTAAAGTGGTGAAAGTGCTCACAAAAGCACCCCAGTCCTTTAAAACATTAGACCCCCAACTGATTTCTTAGATCCCTTAAGACTGTTGGAGCCCCACAGATCAGATGTTTAATAGACCATGCAGATCCCAGTGTTGTTTCCACTCTGGGTGCTATGCTTCTCACTCACCATATTCTTCATAACCATAGTTGTAGGTACTATAGTTGTATCCCTTTAAAGTATCTGAGATACTGCTGCAGCAACCATTACGGGCACCATATTAGTTAAAAGAGAGAGGTTCTATAAAGAGTATCCCTGACTCTGGATGACTCAGCCTGATCTGTATTACACAGACCAATACATTGATTTTTATTAGAATAGTTTACTATTTAATTTCCCCTGTATTGGTGAAGCAAGAAAACTAAAAGCTTCCTGCCAGTTTCAGCATCAGATTGTTGTTGTGAGACTCTTCTAGCAAACAAATGAACAACCCCTTTCATAGTATGCCCAGTGCACAGTGCATATATACTGATTTAATACAGTTACATATTTAGTACGGCTGAAAGATGACATATGTCCATGATGTTTATTAGGATATTTTTTCAATTTAAAACTTTAAAACACAGAATAGTCGCTGCTTCTGCTGTGGTCACAGTAATCAATTGCCCACTTGTCTCTACTTTTATCTGTGTCACATCTTCATCACAAAACTTCACAATCAAAAAACCGATGCTTCAGAAACTTTCTTCCATCACACCGAGCTTTTAAAGGTATCTTCAGATAATGGTCTTGCAGAATTTACTCTGTGAACCAAATTGCCCTATCATACAAAGTTATTTTCTAATGCTAGAAGGAATTCTGAAATGTGGTCTGTCTGCTAGAAGCATATTGTGGCCGTACAGTATTCAGTTACAAGCTCAGCCCAATCGTTTGTTATGAAATATTTAATAACCCATCAGAGCGTTTCCTAGCCACTACATTTTTTGGCTTGATTTTCAACAGTGACCTGCAGGATAGATAACATTTAGCTATCACAATAGAACAGAAAGGTCTTTCCTATTCTTTTGAAAACTTTACTTTTCTACATTTTATGGAATGAACTTTACCCGACTGGCAGTTTTATTGTTCGCAGATCAGAATGAATAATTTAAGATGTTACTCTGTACATGAACTGCTAAATGTAACATGGAAATTCAGGGGTTTGTACTGCACATTGAGAGAAGGTCTCGACATGTTACATTGAAGATGTCTAACAATGGAAGTAAAGAGATACTAAATAGTCAAAACAATAAAAAAATATAATAACCAAATACAAATATATATTTATGTGTCTACAATCATACTATGCGGGCAGTTTTGGAAAAATGCTGCAAAGTCAGAATGCTTTAGAAATGCTCATAATGTATTTTTGTCAATTAGCAAATTGAAGTGAATGAACTAAAGAGAAATCTAAATTAAAATGAACAGTCAGGAGTCCTTGAAGTGATGATGTGGCCTCCACAGAGCCCTACTATCAATATCATCTATCTGGGATTACATGAAGAGACAGGAGGATTTAAACAAGACTACAAGCTTTCTTGCCAAGTTCCTTCAAAACCTGTATGTAAGCTAGTATATGGGGCTAGTATATGTATATGGGGCTCACAATCCACATAAAAAAACCTGTATGTAAGTGCACTAGAAGAAGTGATGCTGGTTGAAAGCAAATGGGCTTCCAGAGTGGCCCCTGACATCTTTCCACTAGCTTGTTGCCCAAGAGCACATACTACAGTGGTATTTATAATGTCCATATTTTTTCACTCATACATATAGGGGTATTTATAATGTCTATATTTTTTCACTCATACTTATAGGGGTTGAACAAACTAACACAATCCCCCTCTTCCCCCCTCTATTTTTTGATGACATACTGCTAACACACAAGTCACATAGATTTAATACTTCTAGTAAACTTTCTTACTTAAAAATCTGTTTATTTTTTTTTTTAGGGTCATGATTAGAGATGAGTGAGTAGTGTTCGATCGAGTAGGTGTTCGATCTAATACTACGGTATTCGAGATACTCGTACTCGATCAAACACTACTAGCTGTTCGAAGTTTAAGGTTCGATGCAGAACCAGCGCTGATTAGCAGAATGCTATACATTCTGCCAATCAACGCTGGTTCTTCTCTTACCTTTCCGAAGTCTTCTCCGCGCTGCATTTCCGCGTCTTCCTCCGGGTGGAATTCACTCTGCGCAGTTGGCTCTGCCTACGCCGGATGCCTAGGCAGAGTGAATTCCACCCCGGAAGAGGACGAGGGGACCCTGCGCCAGGAGAAGACTTCAAGCAGAATCCAGCCCGACCGTCACTCGTGGACTTGGTAAGTATGATTTTATCAAATTTTGCCTACCCCTGAAACGAGCATTCCCCCCCATAGACTATAATGGGGTTTGAAATCCGTTTGAACCGTCGAACAGTGTGCGGCTGTTCGAATCGGATTTCAAACCTCGGACATTTTAGTGTTCGCTCATCTCTAGTCATAATATATCAGACAGTAGGAAAATGTTTGTTGGTGTGTGCCTGGTAAGGGCATCTGGTACCAGAATTGCACATAGCAAGCCTATGTGTGACATACTGTAATGTATTGCAGTACATCATACTGGGGATCAGCAGATTCCAGATTCAAGTCCCCTTGTGGGACTGGAAATACAAGTTTAAAAAAATTAAACAAACAATAAAGAGTTAAAAAATTCAAACTTTTCATTTAAAAAAACACATAAGGGCTCGTTCACATCTATGCCTGGGGTCTCCGTTTTGCATGTTTCCGTTTCCTGCACAAAACAGGGCAGGAGATGGAAACCTGCCGGCATCTTTCCAAACCGCAAAATTCCACGTGCAAAATTCAGCGCGTTATACGCCCGTAACAACCCATTGAAATGAATGAATGGTTATGTAGATAACCTGTTTTCCCTAAGTCCCAACAGCGGCACAATATGAGGTATTTTCTGCCCCTGTGTGCTGGTAGGACAGGCGGAATTTTTAATTAGCCAAGTTTTAATCACCTGGCTGGTCCCTATAAGAGGGCACCACACCCCTCCCCCTGCGTGTTAATACAAAGTAACCAACATAGGTCCTATACATAGCATCTAGTACATTGTTGTGATGTTTATACATCCTTATATACACAACACACCTCAGTTTTACATAAAAATGCACGTAACAATCAGTACATGTTTTGTATTGCTCTCCTCCAGTGATTTCTAGGGAGGGAGACTTGTGCCGCTGGTGGGACTTAGGGAAAACAGGTTATCTACATAACCATTCATTCCCTTGCGTCCCACCAGCGGCACAATATGGGGAGATAACAAGTAATTCTCCACTTAGGGTGGGTTTTGGCGCTCAACTGAGCTCAACACCGTCCAGCCAAATGCCGAGGCCTCAGCAGTATGACTGGCTAGCCTATAGTGTTTCACAAATGTGGAGTCTGAGCTCCACGACGCTGCCGCACAAATCTGCTCCAGCGGCAAAGCGCATCTCTCTGACCAGGAGGTGGCTACCGCCCTCGTGGAGTGCGCTGTCAGCAAGGAAGGTGGAGGTAAACCTTGGGACGTAAATGATATTTTAATGACCTCCTTCACCCACCTAGATATGGTGGGTTTAGAAGTCGCCAGCCCTTTCAATTTCCCAAAGAAATTGACAAACAGGTTTTCTGCTCTCCTGAAAGAGCGAGTGCGCTCTATGTATATCCTTAGACATCTGGATAGATCCGATGAGTGCAGCTTGACTTCCTCCGCTGTAGAGGGAGCTGGATGGAATACAGGAAGCGTGACCAACTGACTTCTGTTGGAAGAGGAGGGTATCTTGGGTGTAAAACCCAGGAGGAATCTCAATTGGACCCGGTCCTCAAAGAAACTGGTATAAGGCTCCTTACAGGAAAAAGCCTGCAGCTCACCCACCCTCTTGGCCGATGTTACTGCCAAGAGGAATGCCACCTTAAAGGTGAGAAACTTTGGTTCAACAGCCTCCAGAGGCTCAAATGGCTTTTCGCATAGTGCCATCAAGACCGTGCTGAGGTCCCTACTTGTGGACAGGCGCAGATACTGCGGGTCTCAATCTCCCTGCACCTTTTAGGAAGGTGCTTACTAGAGAGTTTTGAGAAAAACACCTCCCCAGACAGGCGGACAGGGCGGTCACGTGCACCTTCAGGGTTGCGACCGCGAGCCCCCTGTCTAGGCCGTCCTGAAGGAAGTCCAGGATCACCCCACTGGGGGATCCATGGAGTCCACTTCGTGCTCCCGGCACCAGTCATTAAATATGTTACCGATCCTCTGGTAACTTTTGTTTGTTGATACTGCGCGGGCACATGACATCGTCTTCAGGACGGCACTTGAAAGTCCTCTATTCCTTAATAGGGACTGGTCAACTTCCAGGCTGTCAAGTTGAATCTCCTCAGATCCTGGCAGATCAGCTCTCCTTGAGTTACCAGGTCTGGGAGGGGGGGGAAGCCTCCAGTATATGCCTTGACTCATCCTCATGAGCTGGGCAAACCAAGTCCTTTTTGACCAGAACGGGATTATGGCAATACCCGAGACTTGGTCCTGTCTTATCTTCATCAATACCCTGAGTATGATGGGAACTGGAGGGAAGATGTAAATCAGCCTGAACCTCCATGGGATGGACAGGGCATCCACTGCCAAAGGATTGTCCTCCTGATACAGGGAACAGAAGGTTTCCACCTTGGCGTTGAGTCGGGTCGCCATAAGATCAACCTCTGGGACCCCATCTTTGGACGATCTGTTGGAACACACATGATGAAGCGACCATTCTCTCGATACGGTGATACCCCGACTCAACTGATCCGCTACTATGTTCAGGGAGCCCTTGATGTGAACAGCGGATAGATGGGACAGGTTCTTCTCTGCCCATGTGAAGATTAAGTTCGTGGTTCTTTGAAGGGCCGGGGATCTGGTGCCGCCTTGCTTGTTTATATATATAACCGTTGTCCTGTTGTCCGACCGGACCTTGACCGCCCTCCTTTTGAGGAGGGGGGCGAAATGACACAAGGCAAGGTATACTGCCTGAAGCTCCTTCAGGTTGGGTGACCCCTCTTCCGCATGCGCCCAAACGCCGTGTATAGTCCTGTCGTGTAGGTGGGCTCCCCATCCCCCGTGGGACGCATCTGTAGTCAGCAGGATCCATTTTGTTGGAACCGTGGACCTTCCGTCCTTCAGGTGTATCCACCATCTGAGGGAAAGACGGGTACTGGGAGAAAGGCAGATCTTCTCCTGCAGTCCTCGTGGAGACCTGTTCCAGGCGCTCAACACTTCCTTCTGGAGGGGACGCAAATGCCATAAAGACCCAAGGGACCGCCCTGGCCGAGGATGACATCAGGCCTAAAACCTTCATGGCGGTCTGGATGGTCACCCGCCGAGTTCTGAGGAGGAATCGGGCGGCCGCCTCTATCTTTAGTTTCCTTGGGCTGGAAAGATAGATCTGCATGTTCTGGGAATCCAGAATGAACCCGAGAAATTTCTTTAGGGTGGCTGGCACTATCTCGGACTTCTCCCAGTTGATCACCCATCCTAACTTCTGCAGGAAGGATATGGCGATCTGAAAATGCTGAAGAAGCACTGAAGTAGACTGAGCTTTTATGAGCCAGTCATCCAAGTAAGGAACCACGAAAAGTCCTTATAATCTCAGAGCGGCGGCAACGGGGGCGACCGTCTTGGTAAAGACGTATGGGGCTGATGATATGCCGAAAGTGAGGGCGGTGAACTGAAAGTGCTCTCTGTGGCCAGATCTCCGGCTGGCAATTCTCAGATATCTTCTGTGTGGAAGGAAGATAGGCATGTGTAGGTAAGGGTCCTTGGGATCCAGGGTTGCCATCATCTCGTCTTGTTACATGAAGGATGTCACGGAGTCTATAGTTTCCATCCGGAAGGGTTTTCTTTATAGGAACCGGTTGAGAAATCTCAAGTCTATTATCATCCTCCAGTCCCCCGATGGTTTGGGGACTAGGAAAACAGGGGAATAGACTCCGTTCCCTACTTCTTGAGGAGGGACCTTCTCCAAGGCCCCTTTTTGACCTGTCTTCCAGGACCGCTGCCTCTAGGATGCTCTGCTGGGCAGCAGGAAGGACCCTTGATGAAATAATTCCACACGGTGGCAAAGTGGGCCAGATGGCCACCCACGATGTTCGGCCACAAAGAGCGGTGTACCATTAAAAGGTCGGCTTCCTTTTTGGCTCCTCCCTGGCGCGCCCCCAGCCTGAACCTCTGGACCAGAACCTGGACCGCCTTTGAGGTTGGGCTCTGGGAGAGGCCCCGCGACCCCTCACCGGAGGAGGACTTCTACTCCTTGAGGCTTGCGGCAGAGATCTGCCTTTATCCTCAGCCAGACCCTCCATAAGGTCATCCAACCCGCCCCCGAAAACCTTACCAGGTTGGAAGGGTAAGCCGCAGAGTGCCTGTTTGGACGACAAATCCGCTCTCCAAGGGCACAGCCACAATGGTCTTGCGGCCGTAGTCTCAGCCATTGTTTTGGCAGATAACCGTAACTGCTGTCTTGAGGATTCCCCCAGGAAGTCAGCTGCCAGATGAACAGGAGCCATCGACGCCAGGATCTCATCTCTACCGATGCCAGCATCTATGTCATGTTCCAGCTGCGCCAGATGAGGACGGAGAAAATCCGAACCTCAGTGGAGGATATTGCTACCGCCGACTGCGCAGATGCGGTGGAGTACGCCTTTTAAAGGTGGAATCTATTCTCCTGTCCAGGAGATCTTGCAGATTGGACCCATCCCCAGGGGAACTATGGTCCGGCGGGATAACTTCACCACCGCGAGGTCCACCTTAGGAGGAGGACCCCCGCGGTCGAGCTGGGCCGAGTCCACAGGGTACAGATCTTTGAACACTCTGGAGGCGACATGAGCCTTTTCCGGGACTTCAACTCTTGGTCCATAACGCCAGATAGGGCTGCGTCTACATGGAAGGCCCTCTGCCCCCCAGAGGTAGACGCGGAGGCTACCCCCATACCATCCGGGTCCCTTGACCGGATGGCCTTCAGCAATGTTGACGTTTTGTCCCATTGAAAAATGGGTTTGCTGGCAATACTCGACTGCACCTCAGAGGAGCAGGAGTCATCCTCGACCTGCAGTCTTTCCAGGGAGGGAAGGGAAGCAGAGCGCCACTCAGTGCGCTGCTTCTTAGAGAGCTGGGTAATGGAGGTACGAATGTCCTTTAATGACTCATCCTAAAAGAAAGGAGGAGGAGCTTACCAGAAGTGAGGAAACCACTTTTCCACTGTATTCTGTGCCGTACTCACCATATACTCCTTTACCCACACCACTATGTCTCTAGGGGAGTGTTCCTCAGTAGGGGGGCCTCTGCCAGGGAGGACCATACCACCTACACCCCTGTACACACTTACCAACAGGTAAAGGGATGTCACAGTCCCGACAGGAAAAATGTTTCCTCTTAGCAGAGGATTTCCTGCTCTTCTGGGACCCAGGGGGGTGGTGGAGGAAGACATGATGGAAAAAGGGTAGCAACTGCTACACTCACCTAAGCCAAATTACTGGGTAAGAGGAGTACAACCATAAGATAATAAGAGATTTCTCACCAGGCGTAGGTGATAATGCCCGAACTGCCCACCGGCGGCACAATACACGACGTTGCAAGTTGTACTCTGCTGGACCGTAGTCAAAGACTAGGAGCCCCACTAGGGGATCTAGGAATGCAGGGATACAAAGCACTGCACTACCTTTTATTGTGCCGCCTTTTTTTTTTTTTTTTTTTTCCGGAGGGGTGGGGCCACCTGGGAGTCCGCCCTTAACCCGCCCCCCCCTTAAACCTCATACAGCCATCCAAAAGAGGGGGGGGAGAGGGGAGAGGAGGCCCCTGCCTCCCTATATTCTCCCAAAACCCCTTTGCCAAGGGGACCATAATTTGATTCAAACGGTTGCCGCCGCGACCGGAAGTGTGCGGCCAGGAAATCCGTCCTCCCAACACAGAGAACCCTGACTAGGGTTCCGCCTCGCAGCCGTCCACACGCCGGAGCCAGATACCCGCTGGGGAAGCACCGGACCGCGCGCTCCCCGGCCGAAGATGCCGGCATGCTGCAGGAGGTAAGTGAAGGGAGGGGGGAGGACGGGAGGGAGGGTAGAAAGCTTTGCTAATCCCCTCTGCTTCCTCTAGGACCATGGAAGCAGGAGGAGACAAGAACAGGACCCAGGACTAGGTAGACTTACCTTAGCCCTGAGCCCTATAGGAGGACACCAAGTCCTCCCCACCTGTCCACACACAGGACAGAAAAAAAAACGCAGGGGGAGGGTGTGGTGCCCTCTTATAGGAACCAGCCAGGTGATTAAAACTTGGCTAATTAAAAATTCCGCCTGTCCTACCAGCACACAGGGGCAGAAAATACCCCATATTGTGCCGCTGGTGGGACGCAAGGGAATGGGATCTGTTTTGAGCGCTCACATTCTGACACGCGTTAACCCCATGTGTGAACTGGCCCTAAGGGTTGCAGTGGTAACAGTCACTACCAGACCCTGGACCATGATGGAAGCCAAAAGGTTGCTCTGCCACATAAAATACACTGCTATTCTAAATGGCACAAACTAGATACAGACCCATTACAGTAGTTGCACTGGGGTCCAGAAGTTTCAGGTTACCCCTATGGTCTCATCTCTAGATTCCCAGGCAAAGCACTTACTCTATAATTTGGAAATGAATAAAACAGAGATTTGCATGAAAATGAGAATCAAAAGCTGAATGAAGGAATTATATTTGGAAACGGTAGAATCGCCTCTACAAGATAACATGACTAGGTTTATGTAATGTTTACTGTTAGCAGACTCCTATTAATATGAAGGACAACCAATGTGCTATTGCTACTAATGTCATTTAGTATTCTGTTTGTTGAAACATTTTCCTCTCTGCTCACTTTGTATGGTTTTTGTCCAAAATTCCCCTGGACGTTTGCTGAAACCAATAAACCCACAAGAAGATTTAGAAATTTAGCCTTTGAGGATTGTTTTAATCCACAGGACTGTATTTCTTTTTTGTCTACCAATTTATTTCTGTCACCTCTTGTATAAGGAGCACTTCAAGGATATCTAGAAGAAAACATGATCTGATTTAGGATTAGAGGACAAAACTTTTTTCATTTATTGACATTGTTGAAAAAAAGATATTTCTCTTGTAGTCTATATTGAATTTAATCGGCTAAATAGAGTAGAGATTCACAAAAATATTCTGACATGGGGAAATTAATCTGTTCTCCCAGGAGATTTACACTGAAGAAATGTTAAGGCCTGTGGGAAATGAGTTTGCATTACAAGCAGCACAAAAATATTGACATCTGATAAGCAAAATTTCATTTTAAAGCACTACAAGGAAATCTATACTAAGTCTTCTTCACAAACTTGACAAAGGAAACAATCTCAGAGAATACTGCTGCCTATGGGAAGATCTTCTCTGCTATTACACCTGTGACAAACATTCCTTCTCTGTAGTCAGGATTAACAAAGGGATGCCTGGCCTTACAGCAACCAACTAGAATCCATGTTTTTCTTTGAGCACGGGTAAGAAAATAAAACAATGGGGTTCTGTGGTAGAATAGAAAAACAACATGTATTGTATCTATAGTTGGTAGAGCCTCCACGAGCGGCAATTACAGCCTCAACCCTCCAGGGCATGTTTTCTGCAAGTCCTTGTATGACGGCTAGTGGTATTTTATTCCATTCAGCTTGGAGAAGACAGGTAAGTTTTTCACCAACTTTGGATGGCTGTTGCACCCCTTAGTTTGGCAATCCAACTCGTCCCAGAGGTGCTTGATAGGGTTCAAGTCTGGGCTCTGGGCAGGCCAGATCAGTCGGTTAACCTTATTGTCACTGTACTAAGCCATGGTAGACCTCGCTACATGACAGCTGGCATTGTCATCCTGGAAATAACATTAGTCCAACCCATAGAACCGCCATAATGTAGGAAGCACACTGTTATCTAAAATATTGCAATAGGTGCCGGCGTTGAGTTTACCATGCACTAGGACCAAGGCACATCACAACTGCAGATCTCTTAATTTGCATGGGTGTCCAAATATTTATTGGTAGACAGTGTATACTGGATTCTGGCTGAAAATGCACAAGAACAGCTGTATATGCTGCACACCAGATTTATTCTGCATTTTAGATCCTTTTATCCTCCTCAGACAGTTTGGCTAATAGAAGTTCTAAAAAGCACCAAACTTCCAAATCCCACCTCACCTCCTGCGCACTTGACCCGATCCAGTCACATCTCATCCCCAAGCTCACTGAAGTCATTACTCCGGTCCTAACTCATCTCTTCAACCTATCCCTAGCCAATGGATCCTTCTCCTCTGCCTTCAAACATGCCACTGTCACTCCTATACTTAAGAAACCGTCCCTCGACCTGTCCTCTCCAGCCAACTATCGTCCCATCTCACTGCTCCCGGTCACCTCAAAACTGCTTGAGCAACACGTCCACTCTGAACTCTCCTCCTATCTATCCAACCTGCTCTTTGACAGACTTCAGTCAGGCTTTAGACCCCGACACTCCACTGAAACTGCCCTAACAAAAGTCACCAATGACCTTCTAACTGCCAAAGCCAAGCGCCATTACTCTGTCCTCCTCCTCCTTGACCTCTCCTTTGCCTTTGACAAAGTTGATAACTCTCTCCTGTTAGAAATTCTCTCATCCCTTGGCATCTCAGACCTGGCCCTTTCCTGGATCTCCTCATACCTCAACGACCGCACATACAGCGTCTCCCACTTGCACACCACCTCCTCACCATGCCCTCTCTCCGTAGGTGTCCCCCAAGGCTCCATCCTAGGACCCCTGCTGTTCTCCATTTACACCCTTGGCCTGGGCCAACTCATAGAATCTCATGGTTTTCAATACCATTGCTATGCCGATGACACCCAAATATACATCTCTGGACCAGACATTACCTCCCTGCTGGTCAGAGTTCCAGATTGCTTAGTGGCTGTAGCCTGCTTCCTCTCCACCCGCTTTCTCAAACTGAACATAGAGAAAACGGAGCTCATCATTTTCACCCCACCCAGTATGGCCTCTCCACCTGACCCATCTATCAAAACTAACGGAACCCCACTTTCCCCAGTCCCATAGGCACGATGTCTTGGGGATACCCTGGACTCCGACCTATCCTTCAAGTCACACGTTCAAACCCTCAACACCTCCTTCCGCCTCCAGCTCAAGAACATCCATCGAATCCGCTCCTTCCTTATGCCCTCATAATCTCCCACTTAGACTACTGCAACACCCTTCTCCATGGACTCCCAGCAAACACCCTCGCCCCCCTCCAGTCCACCTTAAACTGTGCTGCCCGCTTAATTCACGTCACCCCCCGTTCTTCATCGGCTGCTCCCCTCTGCCAGTCCCTCCACTGGCTACCTATAGCCCAGCAAATTGAGTTCAAGCTATTAACGTTAACATTCAAAGCGATCCACAACCTGTCCCCTCCATATATCTCTGAACTAATCTCCCGCTACCTGCCTACACGTAACCTCAGATCCTCCAATGACCTCCTACTCCGCTCTGCTCTCATCCGTTCCTCACACAACCGTCTCCAAGATTTCTCCCGTGCATCCCCCATACTCTGGAACTCCTTACCAAGACACATAAGACTGATCCCCACAATCACAGGCTTCAAGAATGCCATGAAGACTCACCTATTCAGGAAGGCCTACAACCTCCAATAACACTAGCACCGCGCTGCCATCCCCCCTTCCCTCATAGATTGTAAGCCCTCATGGGCATGGCCTTCTACCCCACCGTGCCAGTCGGTCACTGTTAGTATTATATCTACCTGTATATTTTGTGTATTGTATGTAACCCCCAAATGTAAAGCACCATGGAATTAATGGTGCTATATAAATAAACAATAATAAAATAATAGTTATGGCATGACTGACAATTTTGGCACAAAATACACTCTTTATTTCTGTCAACTCTAGGCCTACTATAGCAGAATTAAAAAGTCTTTTACACATCAAGATAAATTGTCACCATGAACTAAAGACAGTAATAATAAATCTTCTTTCTGGAAGTTCTTCACTAAATCTGACTTTGCAGTATATTTTTGTTATGTATCGGTAGGTATTCCACTTTCTGCAGTAAAGTACCACTAAATTTGTAATTGTTGAGATCAGCAGAAATTCTTCTGCTTTGTCGGCATCTCTCTCTCCTACTAGTATGTCTATTGTGTTTGTTCATTTTGTATCACTATTTGCCAACTCTAAGACCTACTACCGCCACTGATATCACATTCCAGCATTTCTGCTGCCTTGGGCAAAAAATTTAATTTGTTGTGTAAGTAAATAGCTTTACTTTGCTGTACACATAAATAGTACAGACATTCTATAAACAGAAATAATATTGGTATAGTGTTGTTAAGCCACATACATAAATAACACCATTATCCCACTATAAATAACACCACTATCCCATAAACATATCCCAGCATATATTTACATAATTAGTGCCATATTAATATTCACCCAGGGCTGCTATATATACACAATATAGTAAATAAAGTTGCAAATGTGTAATGCCATTATCCAATGCTCTTAGAAGTGATAAACAGTACTGCTTTCTAACCGCACATGAATGCACATTAATTTTTTAATAGGTATAGTACAAAAATTGTGTTGCATTATATATTTATTTCTAATAACATTGGCATATAGTTGCATACATTTTTTAAGACAGTAAAAAAAAGTATTCAATTGTAAGCAACAGATGAGGTGTACATAGAGCCTAAGGACTTGATTACATTGGACTTGCTAAAGTCATCATGTAAAACAGACCAAGATTGATCCTAGCTACTTAAGGGTACAGACACACTTTGTGTCAAGCATGGCATCTGAGTCCATGCCCATCCATGGTGGGCAGTTTCAGCAGGATGTGATGGGTAAAACTGAGGCTTTACCAACAGTCATTACCTGCATCCAGTGGCCACTGTGGATGGGCAGGTGCTGAAATATGTGCCTGCCCTCTATGAATGGTGCAGAAGATGACTAATAGAGGGAAAGATAGACAATAATCCAACAACTAGCGTATTCTCCACTTACACATGATCTAACACGCAACATCTGGAGCAAAACTGTAACTTTAATCTCACATTGCATGTTGGTGGGCGTTATCGGTGAAAAAACTTGGGAATTTCTCACTAGAAAGATTGAATTATTACCGTTTTCTACATACTATCATAGGTCCACAAGAGACTTGAGTACCCCAAAAGAGAGACCTATTGTGTCCATGGACTTTTACCTCTTGTCATCTTTTTAGAAAAAATTCTCATGCCTCTAACACAGAAATCGCAGTCCTACCTCTTGGAATCAGGAGCATTCCTATCTGTCCCCAGGTCCTTATCACATATCCAACCAACAGCACTACTTGTAAGATAGGATGTATCAAATATATACATCTATTAAACATCAGATTGGCATAGAGGCAGTACGTAATTTACTCACCAAGTCCAACACACTGACAATCCAATAATATCACTAAGTCTTGTTCTCCTTTTTCTTATAGCCAATGAAAATTATTTCGTATTCCAAGACAACTACTACCTTCAAATACAAGGGACCATAATGGGATCAGACGTGGCCCCCTATATGCTAACTGCTACATGTCAGAATTTGAAGATAAATTGTCTATAGTAACACCTTATTCATTCAACACTCCATAATCTGGAAAAACAGATACACAAATGATATTTTTTGCATATGAGATTACCATCAATGATTCAGCATTCAATTATTATCTTAACAGTATCCATCCAGAGTTAGAGTTTAACCTCACATTTCATCCTATTGAGATCAATTTCCTTGATACTCGTGTCTAAAGACAGCTCATGCAAGCCAGGAACTGGTCTTTACACCAAACCCACTGACTGCAAAAAATTATTTCATTTCCCTAGCTGTCACCCCTGAGCTACGAAACGGTCATTCCCCATGTGACAGTTTAACTGAGTTCAACATATACCTGTAGTTACTGACTAATAGACCTAATGAATGAACCACTGACTGTACCATTTTGAGATTGCTGAGCTGTATACTGTATTTTCTTTTTTCTTGCCATGCCTCTAGGTTTACTATGGTCCTTCCACACATACCTTTCATCATCTTTCCACACACTGCCTTTCCACACATATGGATATACAATATATATATATATATATATATATATATATATATATATATATATATATACACACACACACATATTCTCCCACACACTACGCATACATATCATCTAATACATTACTCTACTTTCATTTATACCCTTTCCCTCTTCCATCCACTTTACTAGGTCACCACCACATATTTTACCCATACACACATTGTATCACAACATTCCTTTGCCCTTCCCATCCTCCATGGCTGGTGTTGTTAGTCCTTGTTCCTGGCCAACTGTGTTGTACTCTCTTCACTGTGCTTAATGGTAATGGAGCCTTTTCTCAGCTCTACAAAGTAGTTTCAGCTGCTGAGCCTATTGAGTATTAGAACAATATTTGATCACTGTTTCTGTTACCACCGGTTGTAATTCCAATGTATAACAGGTTGCAGTGCAATATAAGCATGGCCTAAATTGTTAATCACACAGCCTTAACCTGCCTACCAACTTGTCACTGAATCCAAGAAGTGGAGGGGCAGAGTACAGCAGGTAAAACCCTGAGATGGGAAAACCTTTTCAATGTAGTTATCAGAATAGCATCATATAATGAGCTTTAAACCAGAGCGATCATCACATGACCAGGACAGATTTTTATCAAGTCTAATATCTAATCAATAATGTTCATAAATTGTATCTAAGTCAAGGCTGTTTTTAACCTTGGTGTTTTAGGGCCTTTCTTTTTAATACTGTTTTATTTTCACCATGTAATTTTTTTGCACCTCACATTTTTTTATGTGCAATTTCAAAGTTTAGAATATTACTGGGTGTTCTCTGATTGAGAACCAGTTAAAGGAGTTTTCCAAAAATCAAGATTATCATTTACCCATGGTTGGTGGGACGATCAAAACCAGTGTTAGGATATGTTGTAAAGTTGTAAAATTTTACAATATACTTTCTGTATCAATTCCTCACAGGTCTCTAGATCTCTGCTTATTGGCATTCATTCTGCTTCTAGTGGCTAGTAGTTCCCTGATCACTATACATATTGTTAATAGAAAGGGGCCTGACATTATGTGATTACTGTAAACGCTGGGCCTTTTTCCAATAGTAGCTGGCCCTGGAGAGGTGATTAAATACAACAAATATTTATACTCAGCTCTCCTGGGACTCTGAAGAGGATGCTGAAGACAGCAGGATGGAGTGAGGATACCCAGAAGTGAGGTAAGGTGAGTATAAGTGTTTGTTTCCATCTCTCCCTGGGCCTCCAATTATTATACTCTAGGGTCTGAGGCAACCCCAATGTATAATAATAGCACTAAAACTAATTGGAGTGTCGTACCTCACGAATATGCATCAAATTTTGTGGGATTTATCTGAAGCGGCTTAAACGGGACTCTTGGGAGCATTTTATACTGTTTGTTTCCATGCCGGGCACTGCACTGCTCACTCACCATATTCATGATAACCGCAGTTGTGGTTATGGTAAGGTTAACAATTCCAGGAGCCACGCTGCTCGCTTGCCATACATTGGGTAGAGGTAGGTTTTGGTAGTGCAGCGGTGCACATCTTATAGCGGGTGACCAGTATGGCATTGTTTTTACCTGTAGTCATGCTGTATTGGTACAGCTGATCTGCAGGGGTCCTGACGGTGGGCCCCGAGAAACTCCAGTCCGACACTGGTCACCGATCCTGTGTGTAGGTGATAAGCATGAATCCTAGTAAAATCTCTTGAAGGTTCTCTACACTTCATTACAGTATATATTAGAAGTCTGAAATAAATTTAAATTGGGTATATACAGAAGGGGCGTTGTGTGGAAAGTTTGTCAAAATGATCATGAAGCTTTAAATAGTTAAAATAATAATAAGCATTGAAACAGATAACTGTATTTGACTGGTAGACAGAATAGGTTCACAGTATTTCATTGAGTTTGAGCACAATACCTATGACAAATACAGTGAAGAAGTTGTGTATAGCAGACGCCCTCAATAACCGCACATACGGCTTTGTAATCTTGTAAGGCCCAGGCTCTGAAACTTTTGATGTTGTTGCTAATGCTCAATACATTTACAGTAAAGTTTTGACTCTCTATCTGACATCAGTAATATACAACTTTATAAGTAGAGACATGATGAAAGATTCAATAAAGGAAAGCAATATAAACCATGAGATACACTAATCCTCTTAGGTAAAAAACTCACACAAGTCTAATCTGTACTACTTCTTATTTCATTGCCTCCTGAGGTTTGTGTACAGATCTTCTAAACATTCCAAATTTCAGTTTACAGTAAGATGACGGTCTCTGATTCTTGCCATGTAGGATGTCTGTATTATTAGTTTTCCTACAGATTTCCATGTTTCCCCCATCTGTGGACACATTTATTTTTATGTCCCCTGATGGTTTCAATATTAGTCTGCATATTTTGAACATTATTTTAGATTCTGTACTGTATATATACAGTAAAAATGGTTTACATACGTAATACAAAAATAAATAAAAATACTTCAAATGCACCTCCGATTATGAAAAATACTTTTCATAGATATTCATATTTTATTCCTTTCCGTCCCTTCACTCTGTTTAATTGCATAGTGTCTGTATCTTTAGCCATCTCACACACAGAACTCTATGGAAAGGGAAGGGAATATTTAAAAGATCAGCTTTATAAATGGAGAAGGAAACATATTTCTTTAATAAGATATATTACTAAGTTTCTTATAATCACCTGTACTATTCATTTATAAAACGTTTTATAAGTGGAAGTATGCTTTATACTTGAACTGGCACTAACACTGACCACTGACTGATTGACTACCAAGTAGGGTTGAGCGATTGGGATTCCGATTGGCGATCGAGAAAATTTCATGATCGCAATCGGAATTCTGATCCCGATCTTTTCGGGCGGGATCGAGATCTGGGCTTATTTCCCACAATGCTTGGCTACTGGCCAATCATTGTGGGAAAAGCTTAGTACCCATAGGAATGAATTGAAGCGGCCGGCCGTCCATTTATTCCTATGGATTTACCACAGCCTGCCACTCTTCTGCTTCATCCCTGTTTTACTGTATACCCAGCTGAATATACAGTAAAACAGGGACGAAGCAGAAGAGTGGCAGGCTGCGGTAAATCCAGTGTGTGTGGGGTGTTAATCACTACACAGCGTGGGGTCCAAAAATTGAATAAATTTTTGGACTACATGTTGTGTAGTGAATAGGATCGTTTTTTAAATCCGATCTCCGATTATTTAAAAAATCCCATTGACTTGCATTGGGATCGGAATTGGGATTCGGATCGGGTTCGAATAGAAAATGATCGGAAATTGGATTTTGAAAACGATCCTGAAATTTCAAGATCGGCTCAACCCTACTACCAAGTATAGAGGGAGAGAGCACCCTTCCCAACAAGGGCTCACAACCTATTATTTATGTAATACCATACATTTACAACTATGGCAAAGATTGGAAACAATAATTGAGAGTAACATAAACAGTAGCAGGAAGTTGTAAATGAAGAAAGAAAAAAAGTGTTTTAAATCAGCAAGTACATAGGTAGTCTGACATGTTTTGGAAGACACTGCCCTTAGTCAGAATACTGTGTAAATAACCATTCTGACGCATTTCAGGCAGACACTGCCCTTAGTCATAGTTTCAGAAAGGTTATACATACATATTTAAAAGACTCTAATAAAGGTTCTGTTTAATGAAGATTAATGAAGTGTTGGATTCTTTCTTCATTTACATGTCTGCAGTATTCCTGGCATCTCTGTGGATCAGGTGAATCAAGCCAAGTCTCTTGAGTTGCTGCCTCTGGTAACCTGGATGTAGGTAGAACCAATCAGTTTTGTGTTTTAGTAGGAAGAATATGTTTTATAAAAATTGCAATTAGAGATGAGTGAATCAATGTGAAATGAGCCAGATTCATCCCAAATATTCTAAATTGTTCACTTTTTTAACAAAACTGAACAAATGGTGATTCACTTGGGATGAACAAAAATGAAAAAACTCACATGAAAAGGCATTACTCTTTTATTTGGAAAATAGAGTTGACAGTGGCATTGGCATGGGAAGTGAGCAAGGCTGTTCTCCTCCTCCCTGTCATCTTCCTAGCAGTCCACATCTACATGTGGCACCAGCACATGGCTGTCATTATCAACATTATCACCAACTATTTCTCCTCCTCTTCTACTTCCATGACAACATCAGTCATACTTAAGGGCATGTGTGGCCAGGAGACAGCAATATGTGCAGGGGCGGATCCAGGGCTGGGCGAGCCGGGCAACCGCCCGGGGCCCCATGGCAGGGCCCGTACCTAACAAAACTCGGGTCGGTCGGCAGGGCAATTGTCACTTGCAGGGGCCCCCTGTCGGTCCTCTATCAGTAGCTGCAGCTCCCTGCACATAGTGTGCTTCAGACATATACTTTCCCTATTAGGAAGTATATGTGGCAAGCACACTGTGTACCTGCAGTGTCGGCTGATAGACAGCAGCCAGCCAGGGAGAGGCAGCTACTGATAGAGGACGCTCCCTCCTCACCCCCCTTCTCTGACTGCCCTCTGTCAACCAATGAGAGGGTGAGGAGAGCCGAGGAGGCGGAGCTTATCGCTCTATAGAAGATCCCTGCCGTCCTGCATCTTACACACGAGAGGGAGAAGTTCAGCAAAGTGAAAGAAAGCACATGCAGGTACAGGCTGGAGGGGGGAGGGGGGTTACTATTCCTATTAATGTCAGGCACTTGGAGTTATTCATTTAGTTTTGGTAACTCCATGTGCCTCATATTAATAGCAGTTAACCCCATCATGTCCCTCACATTAATCCCTGTGTACTTCACCATAAGGGTTACTGATGTGTGAGATATATGGGGTACTAATCATGGAGATACTTCATTATTACCTCCATGTCTCTAACATATCAGTAACTCTTATGTGAGGCACACAGGGGGTTAATGTGAGGGACATGATGGGGGTTAATTGCTATTAATATGAGGCACATGGAGTATCTTAGGGGGCGTTCACACTACCATCAGTGTCCGCTGCGAATGTCTTGCACGGACATTAGCAGCGGACACTAGCTGTGTTCCGTGACATTCTCCATTCATTTAAAGGGGCTCTATCAGCAAAATCATGCTAATAGACCCCACATATGCGTGAATAGCCTTTAAAAAGACCATTCAGGCCCCGTAAATGTTATATTAACCCCCGGTCCCATTTTTAAATAAAAGCATTAAAACATATATGCTAATTGTACCTGAACATGCACTGGGGGTGGGGATGCACGATGCTACATCATCTTCGGGCACGCCTGCCTCTTCTGTCTTCTTGGAGCGACACCCTCTGGTCCCGTCTCTTCTGCCGGCTTCCCATTGGTCTTCTTCCGGCTTGAGGTTTTCAAATCTCGCACCTTTGTAGTAGCACTTCCCTCCGGAGCACTACTGCGCAAGCTCCCTTGCCAGTCCCCGTAGAACTACACGAGCGTACTGCACGCTTGCGAACTGCCATTAAGTAAAATGGCGAGTGAGCCTGCGCAGTAGCGATCCGGAGGGAAGCGCTACTACGCAGGCGCGAGATTTGAAGACCTCAAGCCGGAAGAAGACCAATAGGAAGCCGGCAGAAGAGACGGGACCAGAGGGCGTCGCTCCAAGAAGACAGAAGAGGCAGGCGTGCCCGAAGATGACGCGGCATCGTGCATCCCTGCCCCCGGTGCATGTTCACTAAGATTTGCATATATGTTTTTATGCTTTTATTTAAAAACGGGACTGGGGGTTAATATAACACTTACGGTGCCTGAATAGCCTTTTTAAAGGCTATTCACGCATATGTGGGGTCTATTAGCATAATTTTGCTGATAGAGCCCCTTTAAATGGACATCGGGTGCATTGTTTTACACTCCGTGCCTGTCCTAAATATGTCCGACTTTTCAAGCGGACAGAAAAAACCTACATGTCAGGTTTTTGTAAGTAGGGCCCCGCCACAGTCAATTGCCCAGGGCCCCACAAAGCCTGGATCCGCCACTGAATATGTGCCAAGTGATCTGGCAGATGTGCAACTAAACTTGCACCTGGCCAAGCTGCTGGTGATGCAGTTGCTGCCATTTTGACAACAATGGCATGTGCTCAGCCTCGATGAAGGATACCTAGCCGCCATTATTTCTCTAAAAAACCTGTTCCTGCTTAATATCACCATGTGTCACAGAACGGGGCTTTCCTTGGATACATCAGGAATGATCGACACTGTCGACATGTGGAGTAGCAAATACAGACAAGGACAATACATGGCTTTCACATGGCCCACTGGGTTAATGTTTTGAGCAGCAGAACCCACAATCCAGAAACACAACAAGTCCAGATGCTTGTTCCACCACGATTGTCTAGGCCCACTTTTGACACCATTGAGGACCCATCCACCTCCTCTGGATCCTCCTCTCTGGATTGTTGATTGCCACCATCTTCACCATGGTAAGCTGTCACTTCTATACCTCCTTCTCCTCCACCCTCGTTTAATGGGTATTAGGCATTAATTATTATGTATTAATTATTATTTATTATTAATAATAATTAATTATGTCTTTTTAGAATTAATGAGCCAGGGTCAGAGAAGCAACACAACAGAGAAGATGCTTTGCAATATGCTTAAGCATTGCCAATGAAACCAATATTGTTGCTATTCTGCAGTTAGGACAAATAACACATCATCCCTATATGGAGCATGTCCTTAATCTGGTAATTTGCCTCTTTATCAACCTGTATAGAGAAGAATCTTTGTGCATTTTAGCTATTCTTACGTCGCTAAAACATCCTGCTAGATTTGCAGCAGCAAAACATTCTGACTTTGCACCAACTTATTTGCAATGTTCCAGCTTGGTGGAACTTCACCTTAACCCCTTCAGGGCAAAGCCAATTTTTGTTTTTGCATTTCCATTTTTCCCTCCCCACATCCCAAGAGCCATATTTTTTTTTCATTTTTCAGTTCACAGAGTCATATGATGACTTGTTTTTTTTGATAAGATTGTTTTCGAATTATACTTTGTAATGGCTCCATTCAATATCCTGTGTAATGTACGGGAAAGCTGAAAAAAATTCAGAATGAGAATTAGAAAAAAAACCAACACATTTTCACCAATTTCTTATGGGTTTAATTTTTACAGCATTCACTATGTGGTAAAAATTACATGTTACCTGTATTCTGTCGGTCAGTGCCATCACATTGATATCAAATTTCTATATAGTGTTTTGATATCTTTTAAAAAATTTTAAAACATTGCAAAATAGAAAAAAAATGTGTTGCCATATTGTGACACCTGCAACTTTTTCATATTTCTGTGTATTGAGCTGGGTATGGCATCTTTTTATGTGGGACAAGATGATGTTTCTATTGATACCATTTGGGGAAATGTCTGATAGTTTGATCACTTTTTACTCCATTTTTTTAGGAGGCAAAGTGTTGTAAAAAACAGCTATTTGGCCATCTTGATTGTTTTTCCTTGCTAAGACGTTCACCATAGAGGATAAATATTTTTGTATTTTAATAGTTTGGGCATTTTTGAAAGTGTTTATGTTTCCTCATGTTTATTTTTATAGTATGAAGGGAAAAAACAGGGAATTTTTAACATGAACTATATTTTGTGTGTTTTGTGTACATTTAAGTGTTTTTTTTTTAAACTTTATTTTCAGACCTACTAGGGACCTTGAATCCTAGGGGGTCTGATTGGTAATCTATACACTAATGTACTGCAATGTATGGTAAAACTCATTGACTTCTATTACACACTAATGACAAGCTTGGGATGTCTGGAAGGTGGTGATTATTTAAAGATGGCAACATCCATGACATCTGCATACTTTAGATGCACCGATCACATTTAACTGTGACATCTAAAGTGTTAGCTACAATTGGTATCAGTACCAATCGCAGCTGTTAGCAGAAGGTGCTGGCATCCACCATGTATGGAAAGTCCTTAGCTCCTGAGCCTTCTCCATACACTCCATCACACCTAACAACATACATGTTAGACATGCTGGAGCATCTGTGTGACCAGAAGATGGCGAATGATCTTTGCATGCAGCACACCACAGGGACAATGTGTTACTTCAAGATACATAATTGGAGGCTCATGAGAGAAGTGTGCTGGGCTCTCAAGCTCTTTGAAGAAGCCACCAAATTTGTCAGCAGGGACAACTGCAGCATCAGTGATCTGATCCTTCTATTCTATATTTTAAAGGAAACTCTTACACTTATATAATCAGGAATGGAAGAGGAGGAACAGGTTTCCATTTCTTAGTCAACATCATAGCCCTGCATTGATGGAGGAAGATGAGGATCCAAGTCAGGGTCATTATGACAGAGGAACAGGGACTCCTATACTGGAAGAGCAGGCTCCTGGGTTTGTCCGTACGCTAGCGACCATAGCAAGCTGTATGCTCTTTTGCTTACATAGTGACATGGGTATTACTGGCATCAAGCAGAGGTACAAAAGGAATACTGGATGGCAGTGCTCTTAGACCTGTGCTATAAAGACAAAAAGGGAGAATTGTTCCTGTTTTCCAGAAGGAAAAAAACATTTGAATATTATCAGGATAGGCTTTTTACCCAGCTTTCCGCAACATTTAGGGAGAGCGTGCAACTTCCAGTCGCATATGTACCCAGGTGGACTCTGCCTGTTCCCAGTGCACCTCACTCAGCCAGTGCTCCACCTACTCTGCCAATGCCAAAAGTGTCAGGAGGAGCAGTAACATAATGAACCAAATATTTTTCAGCTCGCAGTGCCAACCAGAGCGACAACAGGCAACTGACATCATATTATGCCTCACATGTTGCCACAGTTGTCTAGTGTCTACTACTACCACCATGCTACAGTCCACTGGTTTTATAAAAAAAAAATGAACAAACAAAACCCCTGTGGAGCCCACTGGGCTCTGAACCACAGGAACACCCTGGTGTGAATAAGGTCTGGCAGTTAGCGTCACTGCCAGCCCAATACACCAACCGGGTTTGCTCTGTATAATCACAGAGGCCCGTGGAGCTCAGAGCAGCCGCTCAAAGGAAACCAGTCTAGACAGCACTCCTGTGCTAGACTGCAAATAAATAGTGTGCACTCAGACCAACAGAGGCATACCACAGGTAGCTAACAACTAAGTTTCAATAATAAATTCCTAACTAAAACTAAGAATTCTGCCTAACCAAATTCTAACTAAGCTAGCTAACCTGAGCACAAGCAGTGCATTTGTGAAATGATACTAGGGCAGCTGGCTGAGAAACCTCCCTCCTTAAAAAGGGAAAGGGCGGTCCAATTCAGTCAGGCCAGCTGCCCAAGGCGGAGGTCATTGATTGACACTAGTGTCAGTCACAGCCTGACCACGCCCTCCGGCTGCAAAAGGGCTTAACCCTTGCTAAGCCGGACTGCTGGCAACAAGGAGGGAGTGACAAGTGGCAAGATGCTACCGCTGAGGGACGGGCTGCAACCCGATCCCTCGGCCGCGGTTGCCGTACAGTCCTAACACACCACCACAGGCAGACATGTCTGGAGCCTGGTCCATAATATTATGCCCTGATGCACACATTCAATATTGCACTCAACCTTCACTCAAGTTGAAAATTTAGCATAAATCACACGCAAACACAGTCCATGCACTCAGATACACAATTCAACTACTACTGACTTTTACTATGCTCGGTAAAAATCCTACTCACTTGTACAGAAATATACTTTAGATTGAGTGAATGCAGTAAATTGACCCTGACAGCTGCATTCACATCACGTGCTAGAATGTCCATACGTGACAGTAATCCATTTCAGTCAGATTTATGCTAAATTGATTATCTACTAGTGCAGGCAAAATGAAGATTTGCCTGAAAAGATGTGATGTTTCTTATCCTATACTTTGTCATTTTATCTGCATTAAAATGTAAAATAGTAGATTAAATGATGATGGACCCAGGTTCTGACCCCCAGGTCACATGATCGGAAACAGTGCTTTGACCCCCAAGTTGTTTGTCCACTTCCTGCTTCCATGATCTTACAGATATTTACCTCTGCTATGGGGGCTGGCTGAATATAGTAAAGCCAGCCCTAATAACACAGGTGGGATCAGGGAGATCAGGGAGGGGGAAGAGCAACCCAGGGGTTTGAGTGTTCAGAACCAACACTTGATCTGGGGGTTGGAACCCGGCCAGCACCCCTGGATGCATCATCAAGAGTCCGTCGGATAAGGTAAGCTAATCTTAACTCCCCAGACAACCCCTTAAACAGCCTTTCTTTCTGTAAACAATGAGTTTATATTGGCAGAATCCTGCTAAGATAATGAGACTATGCATATGCTTTTATTATTATAAATTATTGTTTCATTCTCTGTATGACCTATGCTTATCAGGCTTCCTCCTATCAGCAGTTTACACCCATCTTCGAAGATTTCTTCCATGCTGCACCTGTACACTGGTTTGCCTTCAAAGTTCTTCATTTTAGTCAGTCATATTAATTCTTATCATCATTCATAGTTTTTCGTTTGCTTTAGATCATGTGAAATAGCACTGTGCCCAAAATTGCTGGTGTACTTAGTGAAGTACTTTTATGAAAAATGGATATCCCAAACCAAGTGGTTCGATCCCTTGTTCACTGTTGCAAGTAGTTAAAAGTTTTTGTCTTATATTACTGCTTCTTAATAATGTACGTCACACTCGTTTTCACTAGTTCACTAATATTTCATTAACTATACCAAGGGTGATTAAATATACATATATTACTGTATATTGTGTTATTAAGGTCTAGTTAGGTTTTAACTGTTGAATTCCTTGTCGTAGCAGCATTTTCGTGCAATGTGTCAGTAGGTCTGTGCTAAGTCTGGGTTTCCTGAGTACAGTAACTCCTATTTTTATGGTCATTTCAATTCACAATTTAGGAGACAAGTGGTTAACAAGTCCCAGGGAGTGCATTCAATACAGAAGGCCCCTAATTAGCAAGCCTTTGTTTGAAGTCCCCAAACCCAGACGTCACAACTCCTGGTCAGTTGGAAGAGCGGCCAGGGATTTGTATATTGGACAAGGAAAAATTATGACAGCTCAGTTGGGAGATAGCTCAGTTGACAGTAGCTTGGGGTCAGGGGTCCACATCTAATGTGGCCAGGCTTAAAAGAGGTCTGTTCTTTGTCATTCCTTTTTATTTTACATTGCATATATATATGTATTTTTATTACATATTTTTATTGTTGAAGCACCGTCCTTTTTATTTATATAAAATCTAAAGTGCAATAAGATTTAGTAAATATTGCTTAGCCTTGTTACCTTTTTGTTTGCTACTTGTACAAGGTTTAGTTATATTAATGTTGTGGCAGCTATTTGTATTGATGTGTGATTGTAGAAGGTAGCTTAACTCCGGTGTATCCTAGTGTCATAGGTGAGTGTGAATGTGAATGAGGAAGCAGAGTCTCTTTTATATGTGCTGTAAGTAAAGTTTATGGCTCCCCACAGTGAGTCAGATATATCTTATGTGAGTTCCTGATCCCTGACACCTCCTATCTGGTGTACTTCTGGATTGTCCATAATGTGAATATATGGTTAGTTTATCCAAGAACATGCACCCAGCAATCCTATCCTGCAAACTGGAACAGTGCTGCAAAGTTGCATAATACCTTATTCAAGGTAGTAGACATAACATAGTAGATACCATCAATTGTCAACCTCTATATGTTGTTAGCATAATAGACAGGATGCAGAAAATAATGTTGATGTATAACTGATATTTCAACCTGACCTTATTAGTCCGACTATGCCATTTCCACACACGTTCTTCCTATTTCCACTTCAGCTAATTGGGATAAAGTAAAATTACCTGTCTGCTTCTGAAGATTGATTTTATCTTTAGATTAATCACTAGCAGATGTAGAAGTGTTCAGTAGTAGCTGACGTGACCTAATCTTTCACATTTATGACCAGATCACTAACAGTAACATTTCATATTTCTTAAGGATATAAACTTAATTACAGCAATTCTACAAAAGCATACTGTAATATCTGTACAGGGAATCTGTCATGTTGGACCTAGTATGCCAATGAGAATCCGAAACAGCAATACATATGTGGCTAAATAGTGCACGAAAAATTAATACATCCTATTTGAAAGAGGTTCTGGATTATGAATTATATCAAATGACGAAAAACATCATTAAAGTTCACAAGTTAAAACTTAAAAAACAAAAGCTTCATAGTTATATAGCTCCACAGTCCAAGTGAAAAATAGCATTATGTCTAGAATTATGTCAGGTCATTACTGCAGCGATTGGGTTGTTTGGTAGCTTACTGCATCATAACTGACTATAAGTGACTCCTATGCATTGCCGAGTACTGGGCCACGCAGTGATGTTTTCTATAGATGGAAGTCTTGTGCAAAGGCCGTAAAACAAATAATAAATGTGGTACACAGCATATAAACTAGTCTATTTGGCTCAATTTAAACCAGCATTCTGGCTCATTTAGCTTAGTAAATCAGCACTATTGTTATGTTTTTTTTCCAGATATTATCTTTAAAAGCAAAGGAATTAAATTACAGGCACTCCTGTAAAGAAGAAAGTAAGTCAGAAGTTACAAACATAGGTGAAAGAGCTTCATAAACTTGGGGCAGAAAATTGTCTATCAGGAAAGAACATTATTTTTTCTTCTCCACTTAACTCTTGGAATAGTTGTTATACATATTATTTGGCATATATGGAAAATGAATATATATTTTAATAGTGCAGAATGCCCTGAACCAAATAGCTAAAGCGGAGGTTACTGGTGTTGGAAGGGCACATAACCTTATTCTTAACCGAGTGGATTCTACCGAACGTCTAGGGAGCTGCAGAGGTTAATGCCTAAGTATGATAAATATTTATCTCTGGTTTGAAAGTCGAAATTGTAGCTGTGGGGAAGTTATAGTGGAGTATTTCTGATTTAGACGCATTAAGCGTAAGGCCTGAGAGTTGTGCAAAACAGGATAGAGTATTAATTACATTTGGGAGTGAGAGCAGAGAGTTAGTAATAGTCAGCAGCATGCCGTTCACAAATAGGCTTGTCTTATATTCCCACTCCCCATATTATCAGAGTGAGGGTGGCTAATGATGGCTCGATAGCAAGGGCAAGAGAAAGAGAGCAGCCCTGGAACACAAGGTTCTATAAATGTGGCCAATAATGCCCATTGATTTCTGGACATGGGCAAGCTATGTCCAGGTCAAACTGTCATAGGCCTTCTCTATATCCAAGGCTAGGAGAGAAATGGGTTTATAATGATAGTGTGCCAGATGGACGATATTACAATGTTTCCGAACGTTGTCGGACGTCTGCCTGTCAGCCAGCCAGCAATAAACCCTACCTTGTCAGAATGTACTAGGGATGGAAGAAGGTTATTTAAATGCGCTGCGAGGACAGAAGAAAATAGCATGATGTCTAAGTTTAGGAGTAAGATGGGTCTATAATTGATAAGGGTGCTAGGGTCTATGCCAGGCTTGGGGATAATCGTAATGGATGCAGTAAACACATCTTTGGGGAATTTACCACCTTGGAGGATGTGGTTAAACATCCGGAAGAGGTTTGGTGAAAGGATATGTTTGAATTTCTTGTAGTATAATGAGGAGAAGCCATTGGGCCCAGGGGCCTTTCCATTTTTAGCAGAGTCAATGGCAGTTTCTAAGTCATATTTGGTTATAGGGCTATTTAGGGTGGCTGGCTGGAGGCACCGGGCTGAGAGTGGTATAAAACTGAGGTACCACTCATTTTTAACAGGCACTCCTCTAATCAAACTGCAAAGCTTCTATTTTCTGTTACTCATTACATTGGTTACTTGTTTTTTTTTTATGATTGTCTTTAATTCTCTCCTACTATCAAACAGTTTTCCATAATGCTACACTGTCATATATTAAATTTATCATCTACATCTACTGATCCACTCAACTGTTTGCTTAGCTAATGACCTATAGATCATTTTCATTATTAAATTCTTATAATCAGAATTTTCTCCTGTGCTGCACCCATTTTGTTGTGTTCATTAACCCTTTCCCGACATCCAGCGTAATAGTACGGTGGATGTCGGGTGTTTTAATGTGGCGGTCACTCGGGTGTCAAGCGGCCGCCATATCCGCCAAGTCTCTGCTGTTTTATACAGCAGAGACGCAGCGCTAATGCCCACGGTCGGTGCCCACATATATCCTTGCAGCATTTAAAATGATCATACGTTCAAAACTACAGTAATTTCAAGGCCCTACCTACACTATCCATGTTCCATACATAACCTAACCTCAGTAATCTCTTCATTCTGATGTGTTCTCAACTTGTTGCTCTTGTTGCATAACTATGTACTTGAGATCTCTGTGGTGAATACCAGGGGTGATCAACTTGATGCAATGCACTAATTGTGTAACAGTTCCTATTTTAATTAGATTGTTATCTTCTATATGGTATGTCTGCCCCTTTATTGTTTCATAGTCTGTTCATTTGCATTTACTTGTACTTCCATACTTGTGGAATATATTGCATTATAATTTTTTTTTTACTGTGCATATCTACTGTTTTGGTATAATTCTCAGACTCAACAATACTACATAAGTTTTTGGACTTTACCAGAAATTATTTGTAATGTTTTATATTTATATTTCAGCTCAGATTTTTGGATGTATTTAGTAGAAGAAAATAAATGTCAAAATGTTCTAGTTTCAGTAGTGTATAATAGGATTTCAAAATATTATATTCTATTTATTATTTTCTATATTCCTGTACCACTAAGGAATACAAATTCAACAAAATAATAGTTAAAACTGCCTGAAATGGGAGGCGATGACTTTTCCTCACAACTTATTTTTATCTATAATATCACATCACAAACTATTCTCATGCAGTTACATCAAAGATTTGGCGTCAGCCCTGCAGCTCTCATCCTCAATCTAGGAAGTGAAGAGCGATATGAGACTTCTGAATTTTGCTAGAAGGTAGGGACTGGAGATCATCTTCTTTTCAAGATTATTGCCATCATAAAAACTATAGTTCTAAAGTAGAAATTTCTGCAGTTTGTTTGGCCTTCAAACATTATGTCTCTGTGTTTCTCTATATGCAATATTGTTGCAATATAAAAAATTTCATTTTTCTTTATATCAACATGGTCAAAATATGAAAATAATTCAATATTTAATATTTATTTTCACGCCTGGTATGTTGGGTTTTGTCAGAGATCAGAACATCCACTCACAACACAAGCATGTGTGTCCCTGGATGTGGCAGTAAAGAGAAATTCCACTTCCACACTCACTTATCACACTAGGCAACAAAAGAGCGAAGCAACCTCAATATTTGCATGCCCACACAAATAGCTGCCATAACTTGCCACTTTTGGTAGACTACTTCTACAGCCCCTTTGCTGAAGTCATGCGAACAGGGTAACCACTGAGCATTATGGTGCTTGGTGTGCCCATGTGACCACTGGTGAGCCAATCACTGGACTCAGAGTTGACCCTGGGCACATGACATCACTAAAAAGACCCAAAAATATAATTTGGTGGCCATTTTAGTTCAGCCAAGACAAATCTCTATTTGTTTGGTTTCATATAGAAAGCAAACAATTTGGACATTTGGGTTGAACTCGCTCACCCATCTCTATCTCTCAGCTATCAGTGACCAAAAAATTTGTGTTTCCAGAGCAACACGTCTTAGCGGTCCATGGTCAAGACATCCAGAAGAGCAGCAGAATTTAAGAGGAAGGAATTGGCCAGTGGAGAACAGTGGCTAAGAAGATGACTTCAGGAGCTGAGTCCCAGAAGACAGCTGGAAGAAGAAGAGGAAATGATGCCAGAATCTGAGTCCAGGAGGCGCGGGTAGCTAGAGGGGAAGAAGAGATGGAGGTGTGGTCCAGCAAAAAAGCTAGGCAGAAAAGGCAATATTTACAGCTCCCCTGGGATTTCCAGGAGGGGCATTACGACCAAAACTCAAGCATCTCAACCAGAGGTCAGAGGAATGCTTATGGTCCAGAGCAGTGATGGCATACAAGCCGCTCATGATATGCAGAGAGCAGTACTTCTACTGGCTCAGAGTACTCAGCGGGAGTATGCAGGTTTATCCAATATAAAGTTTAGACTACACAAATCTTAAAAAAAAATCTTTAGGAACTTCATGTTTTTTATTTTATTACTGCTTTGGTATGGTGTCTGACTCCTACAAAGTGTGAAGGAACATTGTTGTTAAGCTGGAAAAACATGTTAAGCATTTCTCTCTATGAGCAAGTTTGCATATATAGTTCTAGATACAGTATATGTCACACACAGTATAGTAGTAATGGTGGCTGTGGTATGAGTAGTGTATCCTTTGCCAATGTAAAAAAAAGGTTTTTGGTCTACTCACCCAATACAGTCTAGCCTGCACTAATGTTACAAAAAACATTTGGAAATTTCATGTGTTTTTTTTCTCTGCTGTGGTCTTGTCTTACCCTTACATAGTGTGAAGGAACATTGCTCTTAATCTGAGCAAAAGATTTTAAGTGTTTCTCTGTATGTGCAAGTGTGCATATATAATGCTAGATATATGCTATTTCAGCATTGTTTTGTTTGTTTTTTTTTGTTTAATAATTAAGCACTGTCTGTGGGCATTAAAAAAGAGTTAAAAAAAAAACAGGGTAGGTGGCAGACAAAAGGAAGGGGAGGAGGAAATGCTTGTGCAAGTGCTGCTACAACTAAAAATAAGAATGTGGGTGGCAAGAGCAACACTGCATTAGGTTTTGGTGGCCAGGATTGCTCTACCTACTGAGAATGTTTATGAAGTTTTTGATTATTTAGAATGGCTCAGTCATAGGAAGATATAACATCTGAGAGTGGTTTGATCTTGATTCAGACTTCTGTGTGTTTCTCCTCCTTCTCTTCCTACATAAAACTTAATTTACCACAGGGTCTTTCTGGACTGATAACCATGTCTCCTTCACATTCTTTACCGATATAGATCCCTGGTAGTGATGTGGCACCTGCTGAGCGACCTATTTCTTCTAGTCAGTGCAGAGTTCCTCTTTTTTATCAGCTCAATAAGAACATTCAGGATTTTGTGCAAGCAGAGCAGGAAGACATGGTGGTGGAAGTAGTAGTGGCAGGGTGTGGTACTACTACCACTGGTAGTCGTTCTGGTGGAGTAGGGCCATAACTGTAAATGGAAATTCTGGGGGTTTGCATGGCCTTGGGGATGTGCTAAAAAGAGTGGCGAAGATGATGACATTGTCAGTAATGATTTTCTTGCAGATAGGACCTGGCGATCAGGTCAGAGTGACATGGTGACATCAAATAAAGATGGGTATGGAAATGGTGATGGTAACGATTCCAGAAATTGCGCAGACCTAGGGGGAACCTCCCAGTGTGGGGGTGGTGGCACTGGTGATGGTAGTGGCAGACTTGTTTCCGCTGCTGCTGGAGGCAGCAACTGCACACAGTAATCTCCCATATTGGAATTCTTTTGTACATAACCAAACAATAAATTGCATTGTGATGTGCAAGCAGAAACCTAGCCCTGGCTGTGCAGGAACAAATGTAGTAACAAGATCTCTACATACTAACATGAAAACACTCTCTTGTTTGGAAAAACAAACTTGACAGTGGTACTGGCATGGGAACTGAGCAAGTCTGTTCTCATACTCCTCCCTGTTATATTTCTGCACATGGTTGTCATTATCAATGTTATCACCAACTGTTTCTCCTCCTCTTCCATGCCCATGTCAGTCATCCATAAGGAAATATGGGGCCAGGAAGATGCCATTGAGCAGAGCAGATAATATTGACCTTACAATGATGGTTGTATTGCTGCTAATTCTTTATTTATTTTTAGCTTGTCCAATATAGGTTGATAATAGCTGTTTAAAAAATTAATCAAACTGCTTGAAAATAGTATTAATGATCTGATATGTGGCAGAAATAGTGTCGTATTAAAGCAGAATTATGTTTGCTGACCAATGGTGCAGGGAGGAGTAGCTGTGCCCTGTGTCGTAATTTTTTGTTGAAGTTAGTGGCAGGACAGGAGAATAATGTAATGAGAAGAATTGTGACTGAGAGTGGTGTTGGTTTAGCTAATATTTTTGAGGTACTAGATGCAGCAGCTACTAGAAAATTTAAAAAAATTTAAATAGTCACCAATAAAATACATTAACTGATCGCCAATCTTTACATTAAAAATGAATTGATAGGGCTGCAAATGCAGACACATATAGGACAGGTATAGGACACATATAGGACCTGCTCCATAATTTGCAGCTCTTCAATTTGGCCTGGATACACAGCCGCAAAACTAAATTAATAACCCCAAATGCCTGACATAACTAGGAATAGTAATCCCAGTATGTACCTGTGTGTTTTATTTTCACTTTTAGCTCTCCTCGATGCAGACACAGGAGCAAGGACCTGCCGCCTCTCGGCTCTTGCTAGTGAAGGGGCGAGTGTCCTATATCATTACTGTAGCAACCACTGAAGGACACTCCCCCTTCACTTAATTTATGCAGGCCCTTGCAGTCCTGTGCTCCGTGACTTGAGTATAAGCCGAGGGGGACTTTTTTTTTCAGCATAAAAACTGTGCTGAAAAAGTTGGTTTATACTATATATATATATATATACTATATATATATATATATATACTATATACTATATATATACTATATATATACTATATATACTATATATACTATACTATACTATACTATATATACTATATATATATATATGGAAATGATTTTTATACTAAAGGGGTTCAATGCTATATATGAAAAAAAGACAAGAGATGACAAGACAAGCAAAACAGTATTAAAAAATAAAAGAAGAAAACAAAATAAACTTGATAGCCTATAAACCTTTTGGTTCCATGGAGCTTGGAGGATTTCTCTTATGGAGTGGGCACACCCAGCTTACTTGCTGGCTTCAAGATGTATTCCAAGTCCTTTGGGAGGTAAAGCTCCTGAGCTCAGCCATACCTCCTGTCAGAGTGCCTCCCTTTTCCTATTCCCTAAGGTGGAGTATGAATTAATTCATTGGCATCTGGGAAAGTTGGGACATGAATTGTTCTATTTACACTCAGGAAAGTTGGATCCCTGCTGGCCTCTAAGGTTAACTCTGGTCACAATTTCAAAGCATTGCTAACTTCAAGAACATGGGCTGCATATGCAGCTGCATAAAGGAATTTGTTTCAGGTGGATTACTTACAGTCTGAAGTAAATTTGATTATGCTTTTTATATGTGATTTGATGCAGAGGAATCATTCATTTTTAGCTATAAAAGTCTTATAGGTATTTATTTTTTTCTTAAATTATCCATCATCCAGTCAATAGCTATGCTTTATCCATTTAAATTAGTTTAAGGCCGGGGGCCCCATCCACACACTGCAGAAGAATATGCATTGCAAAAATACTGCAATATCCAAAACATCTGAGGTGTTGCAAATTGCAGCATGTCAATTATACCTACTGAAATGCCAAAGGTATCCCTAAGGGTATAATGCAAGCCGAAAGTCTACAGAGGAAACCCCTGCGAACTTTCAGTGAAAACTGCTGTGGGAAAAAACCATGATGCCTTGCTGGCGTGGTTTTTCCCGCAGCACTTTTTTGCCGAGGCCCACTATGTGGGGTCTTACCCTCAATTAGGAAAACTACTCTTAGACTACATGTTAGTTTGAGTCAGGAACATATCTGAGACATCATAAGTCATTCAAAGTAAGATAAACTTTGAAAGTGTAACACAGTTGGCTCACGGCATCCTGGCAGTTCTGGCAAAGTGAATGGGACCTCTGTGGTTTTAGAAATATCAGCATATCAATTATACCTATGGAAACGCTTTATGGGCATAATTGAAACAGAAAGTCATTCAAAGTAAGATAAACTTTGGATGTGTAACAGAGAAATGGGCTCTCTGCCCCTAATTTGGTAGTTTTACCCAATTAACTCCCCTTTCTTGACAGATATTGGGTCCTCCTTGTGTCAGATGGGTTCAACAAATGTGCCGAATGGAGGAATTCTCTCATTGGGAATTCCACACATACCCTGGTCTCCCAGGAATAGATGGTCTCCCTGCTATAGGTGGGTCTAGTTATGGTCTATCACACCAACTAGCAACTCTCCCCATCAATCTAAACCTTTACTGAGTATCGCTTCCACTTTTGTTCAATAGCTGCATAATATTGCTTTCTTCTTTTTTACCCCTGGGTATATATGTCCATATAATTTTGTTTTCCATCTTCAGTGTAATTATAATGCAATCATAGGACTGCCATTTTATCTCTTGCTTAATTATAGTATGTTGTATGCTTAATTGGTAGCTGTGCCTTATTTTATAATTTTGTTTTCTTCATGTGTTCTGTATAAAATGTACATATGTCTGTGTTTTTTTTCTTTTTTAGTCTCTTCTTCAGTGTACTCTCTGTGGTATCCTGGGAATCCATGAACCATGGGACTGTAATATTTACTTCAGCACTATTGTGGGCTCAGAGCCTATGATGATTTTTGGCATTAAAACATGTGGGATTTTATTCCTTTTCTCTCAGCTTTATTTTCTTGGCTGTACTTGGCTGTGTCTTTATATTGAAAAACTGTTCTTAAAGAATTGTAAACACCAAGGGGGTAAACTGTTGTGACATCACAAGTGGATTTCAGTTATGTGACATCAAAACTGGTAAGAGGCTGCTCTTATCCCCGTCCAAATCTCACAATTAATGTCTGATACACACAAGAGGGATTTTCTGAACAGCTATGCAACCACTGCCAAATAAGCAGCTGGAAATCAAAGATTTTCTATACTATTCTTGCTGCCCTAATATGATGTAGGTAATAAGGAGCCAAAATTTCAAAAAGCATTGCAAATAAGATATGCTATTGGTAACTGAAGATTGTAAAGCCAAGATAAGAAATTACATACAAGGAAATATAACTATGCAACAATATATATTATACAAATAAGGACACTGGTAGCCATCTACTTTAACTCTTAGGGCTCGTTCACATCTGCGTTCTCCTGTCCGTAGTGCAGGTTTCCGTTTCCTGCATAAAACAGAGCAGGATACGGAAACCTGCAGGAGTCTTTCTCACCCATTCAAATGAATGGGTGAGAAAGCTGTCCAGCCGTGAGCGGCGGTGAGCGTTTTAGGCTCTCCGCCGCGAAACCGGGTTTTAGAATCCGGACACAGAGTCGGACATGCAGTACTCTGTGTCCGGATAAAAAAAATCCGGTTTCGCGGCGGAGAGCCTAAAACGCTCACCGCCGCTCACGGCCGGACCCGGTCTATGGTTTCCGTCTTCTGGCATGCAGAAGATGGAAACCATAGAACGGAGACCCTGAACGCAGGTGTGAACCTAGCGTTACATAAACATGCACTCTGAAAATAGTCAAGCACAAGTATCTTTTTTTATATCTTTATATATTTCTGTAGGGTGAGAGCAGATAACTTGCTTTAGAATCTACTTTCATTCAACATACAATATGGAATATATGCCACAACCAGAGCTCTTGTTTCATCCTATAATTGCCACAACCTAAAGCTTGACAGTTCCTCATGTTTGTTGAACACAACCAACAATGGGAACACCTGCAGATGCAGATCCATCCCAATTATAAACAAATTGCTCATTTGCATATGGAGTAACAATTGGCAAGATTGTACTTAGCATACATGAAAGGTATGTGCATGGCACAAAGCATGCCTCTAACTGACCCTACAACAGCATACAAGTGTTTTTTGAAGTGATTTTAGCAGTGGTATGGAGGCTAAGTTTACATTCTCTTCACTAAGCAGTGGAAGAGCTCAGTTTTAATAGCAAACTCAAGGCCTGAAGCAGAATGTGGAAAAGATCAAAGACTTCTAATGCAAAGTGCCAAATGCATATAAAAACCAAACTATGTGGTTTCTAAGATACAGCAAGAACACTCCCACTGTCTTCAAAGAAAACAACTGAAAGTGATTTCACATGCTAGACCCAATTGATACAGAACTAGATGAAGTGTGGATGAAGCTCTAAGATGTCGTTAAAGATGAATCGGAGAAGAATGTGTAAAAATAAAGCAAGGGGATGATGGAAGATATAAGACAAATTGCTAAAGAAAAAAACAAGATCATATTACAACATCTATTAAGATATCAAAGTGCATGAAAATGCATGTTTTTATTAAAAATCTGCATGTTTTTTAGCTTGATATTGGCAGATTTGCGGGATTTCCAACAAAAGTATTTTATCATTGCTTTCAGAGAGTCATGAATTTTTTCATATATATTGACATATATTATTCTTTTAATGGTACCTTTTTGGGAAACATATTATTTATTGATTAGCGTTTATTTCATTTGTTTTCTTGGCAATTTTGAAAAATAACTATTGGCTGGTACAAATGCGTGCAGATTTCTCTGTTTTAGTACTTCTGCAAAAATAAAGTGATGTTTTAGAGAGAGAAATGTAATTTTGTGTTGGTACGTTCTGAAACCAATAACTTTTTAATCCCTACATTGATGCAACCATGTGAAGGCTTATTTTAGCAGTTTTTTGTAGTATTCACTATTATTATTTTGGTGCTCATATTTTTTAATTTTATGTCATTTTTTTTATCAATAATAATAATAATAATAATAAGATGCACCTGTGTGGCCATGGCTTCACGTGGCGTAAATACTGCAGTTTGCCCGACGTTGAAATGCCGTGGAAAAAAAACACACAGCATTTTACAGTCACAGCAAAGTGGATTGGAATCTAGCGAATCCCATATCTACTTTTCGGTAAAATATGTACAGTGGTTTTGGAAATCACAGTATGTCAATTATACTGCTGGCAGTTTCCCTACAGGTATAATTGAATTTGCAAACTTTCTGTGAAAAGCACTGTGGGGAAAAATGACGATGTGCTGATACTGCGGTTTTTCCTGCGGCGCTTTTTTGCTGTTGACCCCTACATGGGGTTTTAGCCTATGAGAACTGCCGGTCATGCAGCAAAGTACCAACTATAAATTTGAGAAGCTTTTGCGCTACCAAATAAACTCTTCTTGACTAGCGTTCATTTAAATATGAACTGGATTAAAATGACCACACGTCATTGAAAGCATGGTAGAATATTTGGATTTTTGGATTATTTGATTTTGAACCTGATGCCTTGGACAAATGTAGAGGTCTTTGAGGTGGATGGGGCAGGTTTGACCCAACATTTTAGAGATAAATAGAACCATTAGGCTGAAGCTCCACATTGCAAAAATGCTGCATTTTGCAGTACCTTCATAGAGACATTGCAGAAAAGCAGAATGTCAATTTTACCTGTGAATTTGCTGGTGTTTTCCATGTAGGTGTAATAGGGGAAGAAAGTCCACAGAGGAAAACTCAGCGAAAATACAATGTAATGTTGCAGAGAAAAAAAGTAATTTATTTTTGACGCTTTTTTTCCACAACGTTTTTTTTTGCTGCGTTTCACTACGTGGGGCCTTAGCTTTAGGAGGTTTTATAGCAGTTGCAGGATAAATCAAGTGAGTTTGATATAGCATCGTTTTTCTAAAAGAGGCCCACAGGACATGACAATCTAGGGGAGGATGGGATTACCTCCAAGAGTCTGATACCATGTAATACTCATCATAAGTTGTTTAAACATATATCCATAAATACTGGAAATATAGCGTGTTAGGTACACATATTCCTGTCAAATCAGAGGTAATCTATACCAAGCCCCTAAGTCTGGGTATGAAGGTCATACCTACAGCCATCTACTAATGTTACCTCTGCTACTTGGATTTGAGCATAAAATAGAAGAATTTCTTACCTGTAAGACTAAAAATATAATTTATGCTGTACAATGCCCCTACATAAAGCAATACATAGGTAGAACACCTCGATGCTTGAAAAAGAGACTTCTGAAACAGGTGTACAATATAAGTATAGGTGAGGTTAAGCACTGTTTATCCCATCATTTTAAGCTACGCCATAATTCAGATTCAGAATCATAGATGATATTTCAGAATCATTGTTCCCAAGGGTCAGAATGGGGAAATAGAAATATTTCAATATTTGGTTTCGTATAGTGGTTCATTGGGGAAAACAAGTCAGCATTATGGGGGATCCATTGTGGTCGAACATTAGTATAGTCCTTATTGAGTTTTTGGCAGAATTCAAGTAAGGTATGTAAGTGGGGGGAGAATCATTATTTATACCATTTTCCACTGAGAAAGTAGCAAAAGACTGCTCTGAAATGAGTCTGGCATATATACAGTATCACCCAACAATAGTATTTATTGGCAATTAGGATTAAGTATTGCTGTTAATTTTCTGTTCTATAACAGAGACTCTCCATTATTAATTGAAGTTATTTGGTGATACCAACTATTGATCCTATTATAGGAAGTTAGCTGGAGTATATCAAATTATATCCAGTTTTTCCACAGAGGCAGTGGAATTCCAAGGACATCAATGTACATGTGCAGGAATCTGAAGTCTTGCCGAACACAAGAGGACACCGAGCTGGATGCGCAGGAGGAAAGACGTCTGAGAGGTTTTAGTGATTTCTTGTCTCCAGAATCCCTACATTAAACTTCACCCAGGATATTTATGATCAAACTGGATTAGATCCTTTGTTAGATCTTGATGATATAAGTGCAAACATGAGGCAGCTGATATTATCACTCTTTAAGACACGTGGGGATGCTCTAAGTACATATGTACACACTTAAAATATACTGAGATTGTTGCATTTGTGTCACTAATCTTGATCAACTCTACACAGTTGAGTTAGATTCATATTCAATTTTTATTTATCTATATTCACTGATTAATATAGGTACTACAGGCCAACTATTGGAGGGTTGTTTATATTGTTATTGATACGTACAGTGAATGAGGGCCCTGTAACAGTGGATTGTCCATTGTGATACCTTTTTATTGAATGCACACTAATGGGTTTTAATATTTAAGCATTGCCTGCAATCCTCAGTACGTTGTTATGTAACAGTAATAAAATATAATAAGTCTTGAAAGCAAGTTCCTAATTCAGTTCTCTTTGAATTTGGTCTGTGGATAACACCATAAATATTGCAGGTCTCAACCACTTATATATTTTCAGAAGTGTGTCAGCAGCCTTTTTATTAGATTTATTAATTAAAATATATTGCAATACAGTCCACAATAAACATTCATCAATGCTTATGGTGCATTACAACACATGTATTGTGCTATCAATATACAGAGACAGCAGAATTAACCCGAACTTATGCAATTGGTTACACTGTCATTGAATTTTCATTGTCTTCAAGTTACATCTATATTCAGATGTAACCTGATTAAACTGCTGCAGCCTGATATCTCATCACAGAAGACAAAAAAAACAATGAAAAGCCATTAATTTTTCATTGTCCATCAGTATTCATTATAAGACAATATTCAGAAATGGTAATCATCGTAATCTATTCAGAAATCAATTGTCTATGACAAGAACAATCCATGTGGCTACAATAATTTATGCATATGTATATATATATATATATATATATATATATATATATATATATGAATAAGTCCAATTACAAAAAAATTTGGAACTTTGTGTAAACTTATTGAAAGCAAGAACACAGTATTTTTAAAATTATATATAACCATATTTTACTCACAATAAAACATGGAACACATATCAGAAGATGAAAGTTAGACATTTTTCCATTTTATTTGAAGTCACATGACTTTGTAGAAAAAGAGAATTAAAAAAAACGGAGTCTAAACATAGTGGAACAATTTCACAAAATCCATCTATGTTTCTTGGATTTAAAATTCCCTCTTAAAACCAAAATTTTGGTGATATCATTGGTGATATTATGATCTTCACTGCTGAAATGTTTTGACATGGGAAGGTCCATTCTTTGTTCTCTAATTGTATGGTGATGTGAATTAATTCTCATTCTAAGCTTCTGGCCCATCTCTCCAACATACAGATTTTCAGTGGAACATTTGGTGCATATTATTAAATACACTACATTAGGTGTGTTACAAGTGAACGTACCTGAGATTTTATATTCTCTGTTAGAATTTGGTATCTCTATCTTGTCGGTGGTCAGTATGTGAGGGCAGGTTTTGCACCTTTTCTGTCCGCATGGAAATATCACCAATGACATGAAAATTTTGGTTTTAAGAGGGAATTTAAAATCCAGGAAACAGATTTATGAGTACAAGTTTATGACCTTGTTTAACACTCTCGAGGATCATGGATGAATCTCTCACATGGGTTCATGGCATCCTACAGAAATCACTGAACTGAGACAGCCAGCCATAAAGACACTCTGTGAACTGATAAGAACATTACAGACTTATGAACTGTTTAGTTGTATAACCAATAACCTTCTTCTACCCTCCCTCTTAGAATTCTATTTCTTTGTGTTCCTCTTATACATAAATATGCATCCTTCAGAAATTGTTTTTAGATATACCTGAAGAAGAAGCCGAGAGCTTCAAAACGTTGAATCTACCATCATTATTAGTTAGGCATTAAAAAAGGTATCAACTACTGAAGACTCTTAAGTTTTTTTTTTTTTTTTTATTTCCTGGCTAACACGGTACAAAAACAAATATATATATACTATATATATATATATATATATATATATATATATATATATATATACTGTATATATATATATATATATATATATATATATATATATATATATTGTGAAGCTTTCTGGATTTTGATATCCAAGATGTATGAATGTATGTATAGAAATGATCTCTCTCTCTATGTATAATTCATATATCCTGGATATCCTGGATATCAACATCCAGAAGGCTTCATGGTTCACTAGACATTGCTTGTTAACTCCCCTTTGTGAGCATTTAGTAACACTTTTAATGCCTGTCTACAAAATGCTTGATAGAATATTAGACTGACCTTTTTAATAGCTGAAATGTGTTTAAAGATCCTTGCTTTGAGTTTTCTGATAATATACGACAGGTTGTACGCCATATAATCAATCATATAAATGGCAGGGTGCGTATCTCATTCAATGAAACCTTTCACTTTATATGTAATTTTTTTCACCTGCATAGCTTGAGATGTTGATCTTAAAGGTACAGTCACACTTGGAGCACGCATACTCCACTGTGAAATATTTTTGCCTGTCAGCCGTTCTTAGATCCCCAGTTGCCATGGTAACACATCAGCGTATCACAACCAAGTCGCTGATTGACAGATACCTTAGAGACCATGGCAGTATTGACTGTGAAATTCAAGTCTGTGCCTGCTCACTAGTTCAGGGTGTAAATCATAGTAAATCTGTGAAGCCCTCGTCGGCCAAGCTTTTTCATACATTTATTCTAGCATTTAAAACATGATATTAAGACATTTTGTAAATAATACTTTTAATAAAAAAAGAAATCTCTTACCCTACCCCCACAACAGACCAGAGATTTCCAATAACTGCAATTGTGGTAAGGCTTCCTTCAAACAGACATGAAGGTTTTGTCCTGCCGTCTCACGAAATGATATGATGGGATTGCTTTGGTCTTTATAGAAAGTGTTTACACATCAATTATTCAATACAATATAAAATGACAGAAGGTTTTGTTGGCTGAGTCAGAATGATTGTGATAATAATAATGGTATATGAAGGAAAGACTGAGTCAACACAACTATGGATTGGATTAATCCCGCCTAAATTGAATGCCGGATGCTTTGACCCTTTGGACGCTTCAGACGATAGTAATATTGTGTTAAGTGTCACATTGTAATGAGTTACACCGTGTAGAAAGATGTCCGTGGTAACTCTACCCCTCCCGCCTTACATTAAGAACACAGTAAAAAAGAAATGACAAGATTAATAAAAAGTCCAGAGCTTCGGCTCATAAAGGATTGACAGTTATTATGGTAAAAAGTAGCTGCATTTTTCATGAGACATAAAATCCCAGACAGATCACAAAATGAATGTCTGTCTAGGATGTGCAATGTTTGATCTATGCATGCACCGAGCTTTACTTGGTAAATATTGTTATCCCTGGAGTCTTCTGGATTCATTTACCCTTTAACATTGATATGTCTCTAGCTAGTTCCATTTATTTGTAGCATAAGGATGAAAAACATAACATTCAGGATGATAGGGCGATCAAAACGTATCACTTTACTGCAAAATGTGATTACAGCCGTATTATGTGTTAGGAACAAGTCAAGACCTAATGATAGCTAATTAACATTCACGTAGCTGCAATATGTTTTCTTACATAGGATAATCCAGGATTGTCATAACCTCACCAGATGTCATCTTAAGTGGTTCTTATACACAAGATACTTCCTGCTGCTCTGACATTTGTCCTATCACCACAGGACCCAAGACGTACATATTTTCAGGTTCAGACTACTGCACAGATGAACAGGTAATTCCCTGGGGGACCCCTCTCATCCTGACATTCACTGTACTTCATACAGATACTCATCTCTAGATTATATGTCAGTATAATATACTGTATCAATTATTTAAGAAACTGCAGAGTTAATTATTTTATACTATAGACACACTGGACAACTCAGATGACATCTAGTACAGATCCAGGCCAATCACTGTCCTTCATTCTTGGGCTCCATCTTCTCAATCACAATGCAGGAACCCCAATAACCAGTCATCCTGCAGCACCTTGCTGCTCCCTGAGTTCTCCTGCTCTGTGGGATCATATCCCTAGCTCCAAGAGCAAAAAGGCAACAGGCTACTGACAGGACAGAAATAATCAGAGGTAAGATCTAGGCAGCTAGACCTGGTAACACAGAGATTCCAAAAGACCTTTGAAAGTGTCAGGCATGTACTCTTCAACTATTTCTGCTGCAGTAGCACTCTTGTGGGATGGGACAAGATGGGTTAGTTTTTTCAGTCTATACACATGAATGATGCTTGGACTTCTGCAAACCTGTTTCTGCTTCACTCATGGTCTTTTCTTGGACCACTTTTGTTAGTTATGACTACATACCAGGACCATCAGCACATGACCTGCCATTTAAGATATGCTCAGACCCAGTCATCCAGTTATTCTTCCTTTCAACACATCAACTTCAAGAACTGTCTGTTTGCTAAAACATGCCCACCCGTCGAGAGGTGCCATTGTCACAAAATAATCAATGTTATTCACTTAACTGTACAATATGGCTGATCAGTGCAGCTAGGTAGATAAGACAATAATATGTTTCTTCACCAACATCCTGCTCAACAATGAAAGATCCTTGTTGAAGTCAGAAACACCATATATCAGCCCTTTTAGTTTTGTTTATATACCCACTTACAGGATCAGGTTTCTGCCATGCATCCATTGAAAAAGACAATTTAAAGGATGGGTCAATGTCTTTTAGGCCAAACGGTTCTGCTAACGGTCCCAGTATTCCTGCTAGGCCTTAAACTGTCTATCCTTTGATATGCTTCCTATAAACTAATACAATACATCCTGATGTCTGCCAGAATTCATGTAGTATCCAAATGGAGGACACCAAGCCTTTCAATATCAGAAGTCATTAGATGCATTGATTCAATTATGCTCTTTGAAATGATCAACATCATCATATCTGATACTCGGACACACTCCAATAAGCTGTGGTCTCCTTGGGTCAATAGAGTTAACATCTTAAGCTTGTCATACTGTCTACAATTATAATTCTCATGTGAGGTGATCTGATATTGGCATCACTCACCTTAGGTAGAGGCGCATACTATAGGAAACAGTGCTATCCCTTTTTCCTTACCTGATTTATCTTCTGTTGCAAACATCTTTAATTGTACAGTTTACTTTATAAGTCTTACATAGACTGTTTTTGCACTATATTTAAATGTTCAATTTGCACATTTTCTACTGCTTACATTTAGGCTGAGGCCCCATGTTGCGACTGCGGCTGTTTTGTTGCAGATTCTGTTGCAGTTTTTGAGCCAAAGCCAAGAAAGGTTACAAAAGGAATGGGAAATATATAGAAAGTACTTATACTTCTACCTTCTGCTCAATACACTCCTGTCTTTGGCAAACAAAAAAAAAACAAAAAACAAAAAACGCAGCAAAGCCTGCAACAAAAGAAGCTATGTTTCCGCAACATAGGGCCTCAGCCTCAGTGAGTGTTCTTTATACCTGTCGATACCTGGTCCACTGCTTTATTGTATATTTACTGTGCATCTTGTTTCATTCAATAAATACCTTTAAAATTAAATTGTGTAAAACAGCTTACCTAAGAGTTTTACGGATCATATCTTCATCTGTGATTCCATAGTATGTTAATGTCTCATTCCACGTGGGATTCAGTGTGTTTCTCAGTGTTTTTGTTCTTAATTTATTTGCCTAAATTGAAACGAAAGAGAGTGGTTATAACATAAGTAGTGATAACAAGCCGCACTGAATATTTTCCATTTCATTACTTTCTTGGCTTTAATTGGCTCATTATTGCAGATTTAGTTTTAGTCTGAAGCTGCATGTTGAGAAAATGCATATCAATTATACCTGGTGTTTTCCTTATAGGTATTATGAAGGCAGAAAGTCCGCAGAGGAAAACGCTACGAAAACGCTGCATTTCGCTATATGGGGCTTTAGCCTCAAGCCGGTTGCACACGACCGTATGCTAACCACCAACCTTGAATAAATGGCACTGGTGGAAAATACATCTTATTTTCCCATGATTTAGCATAAACATTTCTTTGACTGAAAATCAGTTCCATTCATCTGAAGAGGGAAGCTCGTGGATTTCTGCAAGCCACATTTAGATGAATGGCACAGTCAAAGACATGTCTGCAACAAACCTGACATTACTGAGTCCAGTCTTAGAAACAACAAAAGGTAGGACAAACTAACTAATAAGCTCTTCTCCAAAAGAAAGAAAACTCCTCGAAAAAGAAGCAGAACCCATCTCCATACAGCTATTTTGGTTTATGCCCTTTGCCAGGTACAGAGCAGGGTATTGTTAAGTGCATGTGTATACTTTGGCACACTAAACATTTTTTTTTCCTATCCATGAATGTAGGTAATGTAAACTGAAAGATAACATGAACTGTATTCTGTTCCATAAATTTCCGATACAATGATGTGTAGTGAAGTTGCAATAGAAAGATAGAAAGGTATTTATTATGAGGGCTTTTATGTTCTACGGATAACATGTTACTTTATTATGGTTGTTAAATCTAAACACTTATGCTTGCCAATTGATGCTGTAGTGTCACAATATGTAGTGAAAAATGAAATAGTAAAACATACTTGTGATGACAGAAAATCAATTTCTTATTTTTTCTTCGGATTAAGGCAATTTTAATATAGAAGCTAACAGGGTCCAGAAAGCTTGTCATTTGTGAATGCATTTGTATTTTTTGTAGCTCATGTACAGTATATGGTTGGATTACTATATTCTATTGCTTTCCTATAGGTGTTGGTAAGAATGATAAGGATAAATATATCATAGAATACACTGATGAGCAAAATGGGAACAATGTTTTGAGTTTTTGACTTCAGGCTCCATATCTCACCATCCACTACAGCTTCCAACGTGAGACTACTATTATTTTATAGACAATCATCTTGGATATCTCATATATAAATTTGACTTACAACTATTTAGCATATGATTAGTTATGCAGATTCTTGTCATGTCACTCCATTGTTACTGTTTTGCTCCTGGTGGTGGAAAAATCTTTTTCTTCTTGTGTACTACTAATTACAACCTGTTCTCACATAATAGCTCAGTGTGTTATTAGGTTGACACCCAAGCAAAATGTCACTGTTAAATTGAGAATCAGCCATGAAGAAGATTTCCCAAGAAATGAGAAACAGTAGCATCCAGATTATTGATAGGGGTCTCGTGGCCAAGATGCTATTTGGCAATTTTCATGTGAGTGCATCATGTCCACCTCCTCCTCCCTCTGTACCTCTACCACCTGCTTAAAAAAATATTATTTTATTTGTTCTTAATTTTTTAGAAATTTTTTTTTTATTTCTTTATTTTGTTTTTATTTCATGTTATTATTTAAGTACTTTTCCTAATACATTGTTTGCAGGGCAATTGTCCTGTTATTATCTTCATTTCAGCCTTCTATCCCTTACTATTCCCATTTTATAGCCATTTTTGGGTCACCAAGTTCAGATTTCCATTGATTTCAATAGGTTTGGGTCAAGTTCTGGTACCTGAACTGAACTTTTGGGCAAAGTTTGGCTGAATTCGACTTCTACAGGTTCGCTCCACACTACTCGTCAGAGTACGCATGTTTACTGTTACAGGAATACAGCTAAAGGATCAACGGGGTCATGTGCCCGAGGTGCGGCTTTTTGAGGGGTGCGCCAAGAAAAACAATTTTATGTATTTAGATACAGAATAACTGCAGAGAACTGAACCTTTGCTACAGGTAAAGGAAATCTTTTTTCATTTCAGTATGTGCCAAATGTTTTGTACTGGTGGAAGGTCTGGACTGCAGCAGCACCTGAACTCTTCTTGCATTTGCAGTACATGGTATAGCATTGTCTTGCTGAAATATGCAAGGCCATCCCTGAAAGAGCATGGGTAATCTTTTCAAAATGTGTATGGCGCCATGCCATAGGGCCTAATGCAACTCTATACCATCAGAGATGTAGGCTTTTGAACTGTGCTCTGGATGGTTCCTCTCCTCTTGAGTCCACAAACACAGTGTCCATGGTTTCCTTATAGAATTCCGCATTTTGATTAATCTAACCACAGAACAGTTTTTCATCTCCACATTGATTTACAGTCTCATTTCATGGCTGTTTTTAATACAATGCTACCTGAGGGCCTGCATCACCAGCACCCAATATTGACTTGTTGCCTTGTTTCTTTTATTAGAATCACTTACTTTCTCATCCTTTTGATAACCCTGACCCAACTTTCTTGAGATGTGTTTCCTGCCAACATTTTCTAAACAAATTAATTTTTTTCAAATAAAATGGGAAAATGTTTAACTTTCAACCTCTAATATGTGTTCTGTGTTTTATTGTGAATAAAATATGGTTATATGAGATTTCCAGTTCATTGTATTCTTGTTTAGTATCCCAGCTTTTTTGGAACAACTTCTGCCTTGCAATGTCCTCTTTGAAATCAATGGGAAGTTGAAAAAAAAAGCACTAAACACTATGTTGTGTTTTCTCACACCTCCCGCTGAAATAAATGGAACAATTGGGAGGTGTTTTTGAGGTGCATTTTGAGGCAGATTCTGCCTCAAAATCTGATTGTAAAATGTTTAGTTATGTTTTAATCATCGGCTGTGCTAGTGTGACATACAGATTTTTTTTTTTTAAAGGGAGAATGTCATCATGAAATTCCGTATCAAATTAATAACAGAATCTTGTTGGGCTGCTTTGACACTTTTGAAAGATGTCTTATTCTGCATCTCCATTTCTTAGGGGCGTGAGCTAAAAAGCGCATTAGGGTATGTCTTCTACTGGGGCTTCACTCTTCACTTTAGATTACTGATCCTAACTGCAGACAAAGTGTGACAAAGTGTTAGTTTTACTCAAGCAATATGAGGAGGAGCTGGGCAGAAGTTAGAGGTGATTATCTAGAGTAGAAGTCCAGGAGGAGAAGAAAGGCCTCAAAAGCCATTTTCAGATAATTTTCATAAAAATGAAACCTAATATTAATGAAAATGGAGCCGTAATGAAGAAAAAGAAAAGTATCTTTTGAAAGTGTAGAAACAGCCCTATAAGGTACTGCTGACACACTTCCTTTAAGAGATATGGAACATTTTTGGTACATCTTAGAAAGCCTGTGTGCCAGAATTTGAATGTTATGGCAGCTATGAGCGTGTTTAATAACATTAAAATTGTTTATTAAAAAAAAAGGCAAGAACAACAAAAACTGTTAAGTTCCAAATTTTTGTATAAAAATATGTGACTCTTCTACGCCAAAAAATTGGCATCAATACAATCAATACATCGATGAATTGTCAAGTATGAGCGAGTTTATGTCAAGTTTACTGTACTCAAACATTTCTAGTTTTAGTTTTCTTTAACTTGGACATCAAAATTGTTCATAAATATTAGATAAATGATGGCCAATCTACAAATTAAAAAGGACATGTCAGTTCTCCTAAAACCTATAATACAGTAAATTCTGGTGTTACTGTTCCCTTTGTCATTGAGACTTGTCCACTCCCTACTCTTTCTGGCACTAACCAATCAGTGCTGACAGTATCAGACTGTGTAGGGGGAACACCCTATTGACGAGGGAAATGGTAAGCACCTAATTGTCAATTTAATCACAGAGGAACAGCACAACTCAGAAAGATGATCCATTTTTATTTTATAGAAAATGTAAATTTTTACTTAAAGAATTGATAAGCCCTCTTTAATCTGCCTGCAGATTAGGCACATTTTACTTGATACAGTTTTTATATCTTCTCATTCCTTCTAGTTCAGTATTTTCCACATCAGTTTTATCCATGGAATAGAAGAACACTGGGGAAGAATTTTACGATATAATATCTGTGTCTCTGGATTGTCCATTTTCTTTGAATATTTAATTGAAGCAGTTATCCTATGAATATTTTGAAGTATATGTCAACCTCATACTATGACAGTACCATCATTTTAGCAGTATTAGAGCAGGCTAAATTTATATTCACATTTAAGCTTTCACTCCAGGACTCCATTGAGATTTCCATTACCTCTGACAGTAAAAATAGCTCCTGTTGCACCTTGATGGACTCCAGTTGGACAGCATTATAAGTTAATAAGGTCCACTGGGCGTCATTGGATCTGTCATACAGTGGATCTGACATAGTGTTGCCAACTGATGATGACGCAGATCTGAACAGAGCTTTAGAATTCATTTGATATTCTGAATCATAGTATATTTACAATCTGAGAAAAACTGAATCTACAAAATCTATCAAGACGAACACTTTCTTAACCCTGTGTGTGGACTTTGTCATTTACTGAGGCAGAAAGATTGTTGAACCAGAGGCAACTACCAGATGAATTCAGCTGAAGCTTTAATTAAATCTAAGCTGTAGGACTGTGGAGCAATTTCTACTTCGACTGCTTGAAGAGCCAGATAGCTAGCAGCGCCGACACTTCTCACTTTAATGAGTTTTGATTAGATCGATAAATAAAAAGTTTTGTGCAGTGACTTACACAGGATATGAATCAACATTTCACACTTTTAGTACAAAAAATGTGTTTTTTCTACCCGCACAAAGACATTCCTATAAAGACTAGAAAAGAATTCTCCTGCAGGGAATCATGGTAGACCGCTAAGAATGGTTTTCATATGAATAGGTGAGTGATACTTATAAACAATGAAAAGTCCAAGTCCAGTTTCTTTTAGTCCAAAACAAAGGTAGAGTTTTATTTTCACTCAAAAAGGTAGTGCAGCAACAAAAGAAACAATACAAAAATAAATACCTGTCCGGCTAGGCTCTAACTAAACATAGAATAGGTTACCTCACCTAGAATAACAGAAATCCAAAAGCCAGTAGAATCATTCAGGACACTGCTCCAAAAATATGACCTCTGTGTCAGCTCTCCAGCCAAACTCTGCCAAAGTGTTGCTGCTGGAGCTGACTTCTTAAGCCTCCTTGACGAGGAGACTCTCTACAGTTGAGTCGCTGCCGAAACATCCCCAAAGTGTGGACTGGAGGGGGGTGGAATGACAGGTCCCACTACCAATCCTACCTGTCATTCCTAAAAATTCAGCCCAGTACTTAGCATTTACCAAAATACTCAGCAAACGAAAGTTATCTGCTGAGAACAAACAGTCCTGGAGTTTTCTCCTCTCACCCCCTCCATTACCTGACCAGCCATCGGCTTACAATAATTAACTAATCATACAAGTTTTTATATTAGTAAATTATAAGTCATAATGAAACAAGACATCATTTACAAATGATATGAGCTAAAATTAAACAATATATCTCTAACATCATGCAGTTTTGCATGATGACATTCTAAGTTCATGCTTACTGTGATTGAATATTCAATGCAATAAAATAATGGATCAGATTTACTAAAGTTATACACTATAAACTTATTCTGTCTGAAAAATTGCCAGATTTTCACAGTGTTGTATAGTTAGACTATAGTCATCTTTATTAGAGATGAGTGAACAGTGAAATATTCTAGATTCGATATTTGTTTCAAGTAGAGCCTCAATATTCGACATTTCAGGGGAAACCACTATTCGAATAAAGGAGAGTCACCAAGTCCACGAATAGCAGGAGGAGAGTGTTTAGGAGGAGCGCTGTGCAGTTAAAGCGCATGGACCCCATTATAGTCTATGGGGACCATGCGCTTTAACTGCACAGCGCTTGCAGTTGCGCTGATAAAAAGTCAGCTCCCTTGTAATCGCAAGCTGCCAGCTCTCCCGACTAGCAAGGACGAGCCTGCTGCAGAAACAGCGTTTATTTGCCGCAGGCTCATCCTTCCTAGTCGTGAGAGCTGGCAGCTTGCTGTTACGAGCGAGCTTACTTTTTCTCATAGGAATGAATAGACCAGCGTTGATTGGCCAGTGTACAGCATTCCACCAATCAACGCTGGTTCTGCCGGAGGCTCGTCTGTGAGGAGGCGGAGTCTAAGATCGGACCACAGCAGTCTCCATTGTGGTCCGATTTTAGACTCTGCCTCCTCACAGACAAGCCTCCTGCAGAACCAGCGTTGATTGGCCGAATGCTGTACACTGGCCAATCCACACTGGTTAATTCATTCCTAATAGAAAGAGAGTCAGCTCCCTCATAACAGCAAGCTGCCAGCTCTCCCAGCTAGCAAAGACGAGCCTGCGGCAAATAAACACTAGTTCTGCAGCAGGCTCGTCCTTGCTAGTCAAGAGAGCTGGCAGCTTGCTGTTATGAGGGAGCTGACTCTCTTTCTATTAGGAATGAATTGACCAGCATTGATTGGCCAGTGTACAGCATTTGGCCAATCAACGCTGGTCCTGTCTGGCTCGTCTGTGAGGAGGTGGAGTCTAAAATCGGACCACAATGGAGACTGCTGTGATCCGATCTTAGACTCCGCCTCCTCACAGACGAGGCTCCGGCAGAACCAGTGTTGATTGGCCGAATGCTGTACACTGGCCAATCAACGCTGGTCAATTCATTCCTATGAAAAAAAGTCAGCTCCCTCATAACAGCAAGCTGCCAGCTCTCCTGACTAGCAAGGACGAGCCTGCTGCAGAAACAGCGTTGATTTGCCAAATGCTATACACTGTATAGCATTCGGCCAATCAACGCTGGCTCTGAATTGAATATTTTCTGTGAATAGCTAGTAGTATTCGATCGAGTACAAATATTTCGAATACCGATGTATTCGATCGAATACTACTCACTCATCTCTAATCTTTATTAGTAAAGTTTATATAACCTTTTTATTGGCTTACTTTGAACCAAAACTTTACGACATTTTTTTGTGCATCATAGGGCATTTTAGCCAGGCTCTATTTTTTTAGCATTCATAACCACATGTTTGGCAAGTTGAAGAATTTTAGCCCAAATTAGATATGACAAAGATGCTCCACAAATGTGCTGTATTGTGCCAAAGATGTTCCATGTTTATACCAGGGCCAAGTTATAACTACAATAGTAATTCTGGGCCAATATGTGAAATTATTAATAGTGAAATATGTGAAAATATTACAAGTCAATGGATTGGGAAAGTACCAGTTGAGTAATGTGAATGGGTTCTATTCTAATTAATCTGTACATTCTATTGGTGTCTTGGAAACTGTACATACTAGTGTGCAATAGCAGTCTAAGTGGAAATACACTGTAAATGCCCCAATACAAAATCTGTAACAGGGAATTGGAGCAGCTATATCAGGTTTATATTATTGGTATTTTCCTGTGACTAAGGAGGGTATAAGCCCTCTCAGGTGCCAGGGCATCCCAGATCCTCTTTCTTTAATTCTCTGACCTAGACATATACTCGCATAGGTATTGAATTGACAGAAAAGTCATAAATCTATTAAGCTGAACTTTTCATATACAGAGCTAAATAATTAATAAGGTTGAAAAGAGATCGTGATCTATCAAATCAAACCTATAATTCTACAGAGTTGACCCACAGGAAACAAAATTCCATATGAAACAAACACCAGTTGTTCAATATTAAATAAGATTTCCTTCGTGACTCCTTATACGACAATCAGAATACATTTCTGGACTGACATTCCATTTCCGGAAATCTAGGAACTATAATTGCTTTCACAGCAAAAGTCTACATATGATGATGAGAAATTCATTATATCAAATGCCTCCTTATCATGGTTACAGCCCTAGGTGTAAGTCAGAAAGGTTACTATGTCTCTTTAAAAAGACGTTGCCTTTTCAGGCCACCTTGAGGTATAGGTATAAGCAAATAAGTCATTTTGAAAAGTTGTTCCCTATAGATCAATGGTTTTCCTGAAACCTAGATTTATAATCAGGGAATAAAGCCAATCCACGATATCTCCTGTAAGAACAAGGAGAAACTGAGCCGATCCTCGCATAATGTATCAGGAGATTTTTAAGAATTGTTACAGACAGACAGATGTCTGCTCAGGGCTCGTTCACATCTGCGCCCAGTCTCCATTCTGCAGGTTTCCGTTTCCTGCACAAAACAGGGCAGGAGACGGAAACCTGCAGGACTCTTTCATACCCATTCATTTGAATGGGTATGAAAGATGTTCAGCATGAGCGCCGGTGAGCGTTTTATGCTCTCCGCCGCGAAACCGTTTTTTTTTCAAATCGGACACAGAGTCGGACATGCAGTACTCTGTGTCTGATTTTAAAAAAATGGTTTTGCGGCGGAGAGCATAAAACGCTCACCGCCGCTCACGGCTGGACTCGCTCTGACAGCTTTCCGTTTTCTACATGCAGAAGACGGAAAGCTGAGAACAGAGACCTGAACACAGGTGTGAACCTAGCGTCACCTGGGAGGGTTGTGAGGATGTCACAACAACCCAACAGCAACAACACATAAAACAGCCTGGGAGGGTGAGCCAGGTATACAGGCAGCAGCCGGAGAATGTCCCAAAGACGTGAAGATGACCACAGGAAAAGAAGACCAATCTGACTGGATAAGGTCAAGGACAGTGCTCACCCAGAATATTCAGGAACCTTCTTTATTGGACAACAATCAATGTAAATAGCACAACGCGTTTCAAACCCATAGGTCCTTTGTAAAGTGCATACGTACTGGCCTGGATGGCTTGAAACCTCTTTCAATTCACTCTTTTTTGCAGCAGGATCCAAAAGATGTGATATAATACAGTTACAACAGTTATAAGACAGTTACAATAAATTTTATAATCTTCTTTGAGTTTAGCTACATATGATTTTTTTTAAAGTAAAATTTACCCATTAAAACATGCCCTTTAACAGTCTTCCTTAGGGACATTTTATCCTAGAAAAGTTCTTAAGCAATTAGCCAAGATAAAGATGTAATCACTGGCAAATATGTGTTGGGGTCATGCTACAGCCCAGTGGAAAAGACTAAAGAAGTAAAAGATGGTTTAAAATTAATGAATGTGAATAGCAAATCTATGCTGTTTCCAGGCTATTCAAAATTCAATTTTTTTAAGTTTTCTTTGAAGTTCTCCAATTTTTGCTTCCACATTCAAAGCTGGACTATATAAAGGAACACGCTGCAATTTCCACTTGCCATTTTTTCTTTCAGAAGAAATTCATCATTTTTAATGAATAGTAGGATAAAAAAAAGTCTTTACACAGTATAATAAAAACTTCCAAACCTGACATTGTAGAAACAGGTTTTAAGCTAATTGAGCCACTCCTATGCCGCTTATTTATTGCTCAGTTCCAGAAACCTTTCTTTGTAACTGCTGAATAATTATTTAGTTGGAAAACTTGCTGATAACAGGACGGGTGAAATGTATTCATAGTCTATTCAGTATTTAACTAGAATTATTCCATCAGTACATTTGACTTTATAATGAGTAAGAGAGGACATTCCCGCTATTATCCATTGTTTCATTGCAAGAGATTAGGTTGAGGTACATTGAGTAAAGTCAGCCATGTACTTTAAATTGCTGTCAGCTAATGGTGGCTGTGTTCCCCATACAGAGGCACACTCGGCTTGGCTTTAACCATGAAAAAAAGTATTGGCAATTGAAATCCAACTGTTCATTGTTATCTCCCAAAACATCTGTTGTTGGGGAATTGGCAGGAGGTCCCCCATACACATTAAATGGTCAGTCGAGCCTGCTAATACACATATAAATTGTTGGCCAACTTTACCATGGTCCAAATTTTATATCTGCCCTTGATCTGTATATTAAAGGGATTGTCCAGACAGAATTGGACTACCCCATTAACTTTTAAATCAGTCAGGGCAGTGAACCAAATAAAAAGAGTTGCATAATCACCTGTCCTAGTTCTTCTGCTTCAGCAGCTTCTCCCGGGTCTCTTCCTGAGTTCCGCTGAGGACAAACAGTGGCCTCAGCAGGACTCAGGAAGAAAGCCGTGAAGTCACAGGTAGTGACATCTCATGCTCGTCAGGGATTAGCCTTAGCCAATCAGTGGTTTCAGCAGAACCCTGGCAGAGACCCATTGAGCAGAAGGACTGGAACGTACCAGTAGGACATCAGAGCATTGGGAACAGGTGAGTATTAATTATTATTATTATTATTATTATTTTTTCACTGCCCTCGGTTGATTTAAAAGCTAAAGGGGTTGTCCAGTTTTGCATGGACAACCCCTTTAATATTTTATAATATATTTGTGTTGCCCAACGATCAGCCATTTCTTCTCCATGTCATCTTTATTTTATCAGCATTTAAAGTGTGTTTTCAATTTCATCATCTTTGTGGCTGCTACCAGCACATTCCCTGACAATGATTCCCCTCTATATACACTGTCTTCCAGTATATAACTCATAGTAGCCACTCCTATCTAACAATCTCTGCTGTGAATTTAGAGATCTGTTGCACCAGGTAAATCATATCTTCTACAAAGATGAACTTTCAGCCCAGTAAAGGACACATCACTGATTCTCCAAGATTTAGACTCCATCAGACCAGAATTGTAGTAGATATATGTCACACTTCTAACAAAAAATGACCATGACCACTTCTTATGAACAAGCACAAATCCAGGGATACCTGGTGTCCTCCGTCCCGTCCATATTGGTGCAGTCATAGTCTGTAATAAACATGCCTTTGGCCATGTCTTTTTAATATTACAGTAACATATAGTAAGAGGACAGCGTGAGAAAATGACTAACAGACCGTCTGAAATGAGATGAGAATCATTCAGGGAATATACTGTAGTCTGGGAACTCAACTTTTACAAATTTCGTCATGCTAAATAGAAAAACAAAACTCACTGATCCAAATAAGACCATGGATACAAAGATACAGTACCACGCTCAAGGCTTCAGCAACGCTGTGTGGTAGTTATGCTAAACCTGAAGTATGCTTGTATCATATTTGGCACATATTTCATAATAGATGACTTCAGAGTGATATTTAAGCATGTCTTAAGATATCCAGGTAATGCAAATGAACAGTATGAAAACTAAATGAATCTTACCTTACTAGCTCCTGGAAGTAAATGTAATTTAACATATGGATCAGCCAGTCCATTGTGGTCCATAGGCTTCAGGCCCTTTAAAAACAATAGAGATGAAGGTTACACACACTGTACATAGCCTTATTTATTAACTATTATGCTGCGAATGCTACCAAGGTATGGAAATATAGTTTTGTTTGATACATATATTAATATCAAACTCCATGACCAACATATAGTATAATAATATAGTAGTATACTAGTATAGTACCAATAAATAATAGTATATACAGTGTCAAAAATGTGAGGTAATATTGCCTATGTGAAATCCCTGATTGCTTGCTACATAAAACAACCAAAATTTAACATTTCAATGATAAAAACATTTACTAAAGAGGACCTTTCATGGATTTGGGCACATGCGGTGTTATACAACGCCGGAAAAACAACAGTGCACTGCATTCAGCGCACTGTCGGCTTTCCTGATCTGTGCCCCGGGTGAAGAGCTATCAGTGCCGGTACCGTAACTCTTCACAGTTAGAAGGGCGTTTCTGATAGTCTGTCAGGTATGTCCTTCTGCACAGCAGCGCCAATAGCGCTGTACAGTGTGAGCAGGGAGGAATGCCCCCTCCCCTCCTGATAATACTCGTCTATGGACGAGCACTCATTCAGACCCAATAAAATGTACCTGGAATCATACAGGAGAATAATAGACTTCCATTATGATGGACTGTACCACACAGACGCTCCACAGGGACAGACAGAAACTTCACCATTAACCCCTGAAGAGTAGAGAGGCTTCATCTGACATAACTATGGACACGGATCTCACAGCTCAGCCTCCCTAACTGTATATTTATAGCCTTAGATTATTTAGGGGAATATAGAGAGAAGAATAATTACTGTACACTGCCCCACAGCAGGCAGATATAGTACAGTCTCTAGCTGCCCATGTCATGTTGTGCTGAGGCTTCATAGGCTTCATAACGAGCGTATAGGAAGAGATATAAAATTCAAGATGGAGTCTGCTGAAAAGCTGAGAACATATGAGGGTAGTATACATGAGACAAGCCTGGAGAGCGACAAATAGTCAGGTAATAGATGAACGGATGACAGATATGGACATGGTGCACCAAACAGCTAATCTGAATATGGCAGAGAGATTGCACTTTGACTCAAACAAATATGTTCACGATGTTAATGGCGCCTATAATAAAATATAAATGGTTTAGAACTGACTTGGGTCAACAAGGGTCATGTTTTGTTGATGTGGTTGTCTGAAAGCTCGCTTTTCTGTGGGATGAGTTGTGCTTTGCAATTTGCATTATATATCTCACCTATTTCTTAATTCTTTCAGGAATGGAATAGACAAAAAGCATCTGTAACTGGTTATATTTATTCTGTTGGTCAGTACCTGATATAAATATTTTTTATTCTACTGTTTATAAAAATATTTAATTGTTGTCAATGTCTTAATTTCTACTATTTTGGAGTACCAACAATTTTTTTATTTTGTTGGCCGCCTCAGGTTCCGGTCCAAAATATGGGTAGCCGCGACTGAATGCGACTATTCAGTCAATGCTGAATAGAAATATTACGAGTCTGAAAGATACAGTGAACAGGATGGAATGAGGATTAAAGGGGTATTCCCATAACTCTTGTTCTGCAGCCTGAAGGGTCTTTACTCTCTTCACTTCCTGGATTTCTCGCACATTGGTGGGCCGGGTTTCACTTGCTCTATCTGCTATGATCCACAGTATGACGCTGATGTGTAAACTGATGTAGCAGAGCTGGATTTGAGTCAGCTTGCATTACATACAGAGGTAACGGACTCCTCATCTCAGCCCTTATCAGCCAAATTCAAATAAACCGGCTGATAAATGGAAAAGCTGAGGATAGACAGCACAGTAATCCCAGAGCTCTCACCTCCCCCTCCCCTATATGAGGAACTCTGTTGTTTGTCAGCTCCTCCCCCCCTGAGAGCAGGCAGCTACATCACTTGACAAATGAGCAGATAAGCCCAAGGGCCAGTGTCAACAATTAAGTGAATAAATTAAGATAGCGGCCAAACAAAGCAGTTTTGATAAACCAATGTATTTAGGAAAAGTCTTAAATCCACATAAACTAGCAGTATAGATAGGATCCTTGTTATGGGATAACCCCTTTAATTTAAAGCCTGAAATCCGGTTTAGAACTGCTGCTTTGGAATCCAATGATTTACATCCTTAGAGGTTAAATGGATTTAAAATAGATACAGCAATAAAAATAGATGGTTGGCAATCCGCCAAATTTATAATACCTTTTAGTCAATATTGCTATTCCTTGCTTTCTTAAATACCAAGATCTATTTTCCTATCTATCCATCTTTTTTATTTCTACATGTTAATGTTTTTTTTTTTTTGTGTGTTTAATTTCCTGAGTTGAGGATATAATCAAAGGTAGGCAGATTTTATCAGGTAAGCAGCTCCTCACTGTGAGACCGTCAGGAGCTCCCCCGCACTTGGTCGTTTCAATTGATCTTCTAATTATCCCCTGATGCGAAGTGCGTTGGTAGGGAAGGAGATATTAACAGAGCAATTTTAGGGTCAGCATTGGAACAGCCCTTGTAAGGGCGGGAGTTAATATGCTTGGGTGACAGGTTTATAAAGGGTTAAGCTCCTGCACCCATCCTTGGTTCCCTTTGCATTTGAATAAATTGTGGCCCTAAAGGTGGGGTATGACACCCTTCAACTGGAAGGGGTAAGAGCGTTCCAATTGTTTTCTGATTTTTATACCATCCAAATTGGGGATGGTATACATTTGCTGCACATTTGAGGGTTTATAATATAATACTAAAAATACACGAAACGTATGAAAGTGAAAATGAAACGTACCATACTTAGGGGACATTCACACTACCGTTGGTGTCCGCTCAGCAGTGTCCATGGCTATTGTCCGTAACTGATACCCATCAGTTACTTCTGTTATTTTGTGTCCGTTTATTTTCTGCGCATGCTCAGAAAACATAAACAGCAAAAAAAAAAAAAAAAAACCCTGGACAGTATAAAAAAAACAGACACTCAGGGCTCGTTCATCTGCGCCCCGGTCTCCATTTTGCAGGTTTCCGTTTCCTGCCTGAAACTGGACAGGACATTTTTCAAACCCATTCATTTGAGTGGGTTTGGAAAGTGTCCAGCAGTGAGCACCTGTGAGCATTTTATGCTCTCCGCGGCAAACTGTTTTTTTTAACCGGACGCAAAGTCGGACTTGCAGAACTTTGTGTCCGGTTAAAAAACCCGGTTGCGGCGCAGAGAGCACAAAACGCTCACCAGTGGCCAAGCTCATGGCCGGACACGGTCTGCCAGGTTTCCGTCTTCTGTCAGCAGAAGACGGAAACCTGAAAACAGAGATCGGGCACTCGTGCGAACCCAGCGTAACTGATGCTAACTGACACCAACTGATGCTAACTGATACTAATGTGTCCGTTTTTTAACTGATCCATTGTATGGATCAGATAAAAAAATGGACACATTAACATCAGTTAGCATCACTTAGTGTCAGTTGATATCTGTTATGATAGGTGTCCGTTTTTTTTCTGTTAAACGGACACCTTCATAACGGAATCCAACGGTAGTGTGAACCCTGCCTAACAGTGACCAACTGGTACAGTGGGATAGAGGACCTTGCCTGCAAGGGCTTACAATCTTTGAATGTATACGAGGTCCATACCTACATTTCCATATATATGTCTCCTAGTTAAAGGGGTCTGATTATAATTAATCAATTATTTGGTGAATAGTTTTGCATAAGTGCCATGTGACCTGTTACTATGACTTCTGCCCATGACAGGTAGATATACAGTACAGACCAAAAGTTTGGACGCACCTTCTCATTCAAGAGCTTTCTGTATTTTCATGACTATGAAAATTGTAGATTCACACTGAAGGCATCAAAACTATGAATTAACACATGTGGAATTATATACTTAACAAAAAAGTGTGAAACAACTGAATATATGTCTTATATTCTAGGTTCTTCAAAGTGACCACCTTTTGCTTTGATTCCTGCTTTGCACACTCTTGGCATTCTCTTGATGAGCTTCAAGAGGTAGTCACTGGAAATGGTCTTCCAACAGTCTTGAAGGAGTTCCCAGAGATGCTTAGCACTTGTTGTAGCTTTTGCCCAGTGCCGCACCTCCCATGAGGCGGCCTTTTTTGTTAAGTATATAATTCCACATGTGTTAATTCATAGTTTTGATGCCTTCAGTGTGAATCTACAATTTTCATAGTCATGAAAATACAGAAAAGTCTTTGAATGAGAAGGTGTGTCCAAACTTTTGGTCTGTACTGTATGTATAGGTATGTCTATATATATATATGTAGGTATATTTTGTCATTGAATCATGAAAGCATAATTTCCAATAGCAGCAGGGGAAACGAGAGCTCAGATCACCTGTATGCTTATTTGGGAAATAAAGAAACATAAGACCTACTAAGGGTATACTGTGACTCTAGGGGTACCTGCAATAAACGCATGCTGTGCTTTTAATGTAGAGCATAAAGTATGACCATAACTTTTAGTATGTTGAATAGGCATTTGGGTTAGTTACAGTGATTTAGAGAACCTATGCCAATGGTTTACATCTTCCAAAACCCATAGGGAAATAATGCTACCTTCATAAAAAAAAGCTAAGATACCAATGTAACTATATAATCTCTAATGAAATGTTAATTCAACTGCTTGGGTTCACTAACTGCAGATCATTATTTAGAGAGCACCTTTGAGGATTACAAGAGAGACATATCATTCATAGCTAATGTGTCTTGTCAAATGTGATGTTGCAAAAAGGAAACAATTTAGTCTGCTGAAGGTTGTGACACTTTAGTGAAATGGACCAGGTTTAAAAAGATACAGATTCTTAAGTACAGTACTTTGAAAACAGTTAAACTATTTTTTCTTAGTCTACAATTGATTCTAATATTCTTTGTATGCCACTGAAATGTTATAAAAATATATCACATTGCAGAAAGTCAACTTAAACCTTGCCACATCTTTGCATGTGGATAAAGGTTCTAGCACAATAGTTGCTAGTATAAGAATAGGCTAAATATAATACTATCAGCATTACCTACTTAACATACTTACGCTAGGTTTACACCTGTGTTCTGGTCTCCGTTCTGTGCTTTCTGTATTCTGCATGCAGAAGACGGAAAGCACAGACCCGGTCCAGCCGTGAGCGGTGGTGAGTGTTTTATGCTCTCCGCCGCAAAACCGTTTTTTTTTAATTTGGACACAGAGTACTGCATGTCCGACTCTGTGTCCGGATTAAAAAACCCAGCTTTGCGGCGGAGAGCATAAAACGCTCACCGCCACTCACGGCCGGACAGCTTTCTCACCCATTGAAATGAGTGGGTGAGAAAGACTCCTGCAGGTTTCCGTTTCCTGCTCTGTTTTATGCAGGAAACGGAAACCTGCATAACGGAGTGCTGGGCGCAGATGTGAACGAGCCCTTAAAGGGGTTTTCCGGGCAAAACATCTTTTAAAAAAAAAAAGGTTAGCTAGTGTTATTAAGGAGTTAGTACAGGGGTAGGGAACGTACGGCTCTCCAGCTGTTGCAAAACTACAACTCCCAGCATGCATACTTGCTCTTCTGTTCTTGGAACTCCCATGGAAGTGAATGGAGCATGTTGGGAGTTGTAGTTTCACAGCAGCTGGAGAGCCAAAGGTTCCCTATCCCTGAGTTAGTAAGTGCTCCCAAATACCTTTACCAGTATTTTCAGTCATTTCTGGGTTCTCTGGGGGCTGGTGCCTTCCTCTACATTAGTTTACTTGATGTAGCTTCCTGTGCTTTTATCCTACAACTACCATGATGCATGGCATTACCTACTCACACTACCTCCCTCTCACTTCCTTATACCCCCTCCCTGTCTCCCTAGCTATCCCTCTTACTGCTATCCCTTCTCATCTAATTCAGCCCACCCCATAATACTTACCTGTCTTCCTGTCCAGACTTTCTGAGCACAAGAGATGTCTTCCTTCTGTGAGGATGGCTCCTCCTCTTCTTTCACTTCAGGACAGGAAGACAAGTAAATATGATGAGGTATGTTGGGGGGGTAGTTTTGGTGATCTTCCATTTCCAGAAATTTGGAAATGGAACGTTGCCAGATAATCAGAAAATGTTCCTGTGGTGGTCAGTTGACCACCCGGGCGATACCGGTAAATAAACAGTCTTGGTAAACTAAGTTATTTTGAAAGCATGCAGAGGAAGAGTGTTTTGGTTAAAGTATAAATTTCATTTTATTTCGGACAACCCCTTTAAGAACATAGTTACATTTTGGATGTTTTTATCAAATAACATCGCTTGCTATATAAGGCAGTCAGTATAAGAAGTAATGTCCCATGATAACTTATATTACTACAATTTGCCTGTCATATTGCCTTCCAGGAAGTAATTCACATCATGTGAAAGAATAATGCGGAAACAGAAAATCAACTATAGCATTAAAATTGCCTGCATAATATATTGTCCTATGTACTACTGTAGCTACACAGTCCCATGTAAACTGTGATAAATTACTGTATCCATACTGGCATCTTTCTATCATAGCCATAAGTAACTTTTTCAGCAATTTGTGGTATAGTATTGCCTCTGTAGTATCAGATCAGACCAGAACACATTCATGCACCACAAGCGTCAGTGAGCCTTGAATGCTTCATTGGTTGTCTATCTTTAGATCAATTTTGGCATGTACTTATCACTGTTTAGTGAGGAATCCACAAGAATTTCTATTTTGGAGACACTCTAATTGTCTAGGCATCACAATTTGGCTCTTATAACAGAAAAAAATGAGAGTCCTCAGTAATTGACACCTATTAAAGGGGCTCTATCAGCAAAATCATGCTGATAGAGCCCCACATATGCGTGAATAGCCTTTAAAAAGGCTATTCAGGCACCGCTAAAGGTATATTAAACTACCCCCGTTTTAAAATAAAACCCTAAAATAGAATATGTTCAACTTACCGAACGTGCACGGGGGGCGAGCATTCAGGGTCTGACATCATCTTCAGCCACGCCTCCTCTTCCAGCGATGTCTGACTCGCGAACTGACATTGATAAAAAAAAATGGCGCGGGCGCATGCGCAGTAGCAGTAGTAGAAGCAGCATGCTACTGCGCATCCACCCATCCACCTGCGCCATTTATTATCAATGTCAGTTCGCCAGTTAGACGGGACCCGAGCACAAGTTCAACCCTGGTAAGTTGAACATATTCTGTTTTAGGGTTTTATTTTAAAACGGGGAGGGGGGGGGGGTGTTAGTTTAATATAACTTTAGCGGTGCCTGAATAGCCTTTTTAAAGGCTATTCACACATACAGTCCTATGAAAAAGTTTGGGCACCCCTATTAATCTTAATCATTTTTAGTTCTAAATATTTTGGTGTTTGCAACAGCCATTTCAGTTTGATATATCTAATAACTGATGGACACAGTAATATTTCAGGATTGAAATGTTTATTGTACTAACAGAAAATGTGCAATATGCATTAAACCAAAATTTGACCGGTGCAAAAGTATGGGCACCTCAACAGAAAAGTGACATTAATATTTAGTAGATCCTCCTTTTGCAAAGATAACAGCCTCTAGTCGCTTCCTGTAGCTTTTAATCAGTTCCTGGATCCTGGATGAAGGTATTTTGGACCATTCCTCTTTACAAAACAATTCAAGTTTAGTTAAGTTTGATGGTCGCCGAGCATGGACAGCCCGCTTCAAATCATCCCACAGGTGTTTAATGATATTCAGGTCTGGGGACTGGGATGGCCATTCCAGAACATTGTAATTGTTCCTCTGCTTGAATGCCTGAGTCGATTTGGAGCGGTGTTTTGGATCATTGTCTTGCTGAACTATCCATCACCAGTGTAACTTCAACTTCGTCACTGATTCTTGAACATTATTCTCAAGAATCTGCTGATACTGAGTGGAATCCATGCGACCCTCAACTTTAACAAGATTCCCGATGCCGGCATTGGCCACACAGCCCCAAAGCATGATGGAACCTCCACCAAATTTTACAGTGTGTAGCAAATGTTTTTCTTGGAATGCTGTTTTTTTGGACGCCATGCATAACGCCTTTTTGTATGACCAAACAACTCAATCTTTGTTTCATCAGTCCACAGGACCTCTTCCAAAATGAAGCTGGCTTGTCTAAATGTGTTTTTGCATTCCTCAGGCGACTCTGTTTGTGGTGTGCTTGCAGAAACGGCTTCTTTCTCATCACTCTCCCATACAGCTTCTCCTTGTGCAAAGTGCGCTGTATTGTTGACCGATGCACAGTGACACCATCTGCAGCAAGATGATGCTGCAGCTCTTTGGAGGTGGTTTGTGGATTGTCCTTGACTGTTCTCACCATTCTTCTTCTCTGCCTTTCTGATATTTTTCTTGGCCTGCCACTTCTGGGCTTAACAAGAACTGTCCCTGTGGTCTTCCATTTCCTTACTATGTTCCTCACAGTGGAAACTGACAGGTTAAATCTCTGAGACAACTTTTTTGTATCCTTCCCCTGAACAACTATGTTGAACAATCTTTGTTTTCAGATCATTTGAGAGCGGGCTGTCCATGCTCGGCGACCATCAAACTTAACTGAACTTGAATTGTTTTGTAAAGAGGAATGGTCCAAAATACCTTCATCCAGGATCCAGGAACTGATTAAAAGCTACAGGAAGCGACTAGAGGCTGTTATCTTTGCAAAAGGAGGATCTACTAAATATTAATGTCACTTTTCTATTGAGGTGCCCATACTTTTGCACCGGTCAAATTTTGGTTTAATGCATATTGCACATTTTCTGTTAGTACAATAAACCTCATTTCAATCCTGAAATATTACTGTGTCCATCAGTTATTAGATATATCAAACTGAAATGGCTGTTGCAAACACCAAAATATTTAGAACTAAAAATGATTAAGATTAATAGGGGTGCCCAAACTTTTTCATAGGACTGTATGTAGGGCTCTATCAGAATAATTTTGCTGATAGAGTGTCCCTTTAATGGCTAACTGAAAATATGATGACAAATAGCAAACTTTCGAGACTACTTAGGTCTCTTCATCAGACATGGTATAACACAGCATCTGAAGACTAACATATTTATGCACAAAAAGACATAGGAGCATCAACTTTAAGAACTGAATGTTCACTTGTTGCCTGTTATATTCCGCCTCCTCACAGATACCATTGCCACAAGATTATCAATGCTACTCTTTACCTTTCATTCGAGTTAATGTTATGATTTATCAATATATATTACATATCTACCATATGCACAATAGCACTGTACAAATATCTGTGATAAGCTCAGTCAATAAGTGGCATATCTTAACATATAAAATAAAGTATTCTTAGTTATTCCTTAACCTCAGTAGAAGTTATATACTGCAGTATAAAGTGTGGCTCCCCCAGAGTCAGCTGTATGCTCTGGAATGTAGAGGACACACACATTATTCTGCAGTAGTGGCTGTTGAGCCTCCCCCCCCCCCACTTCTTGTATCTATTCCGGTTAGACTGACCTCTTTTTTTACATCATTATTTATTTAGATGAGGTCAGGTCCATCTCAGAAACTTTCTTGCCCACCTTCCATTTCTATTTAGTTTTCTTTATGATAATGGTGCTCTAACTAAGTGGTATATAAAGAATAAAAGATGGAATGCATTATAGACTAGAATAAATTTTGCCTATCCTTATCACACGATAGTTAAATAATAAATTTTTTTTAAAATTTAGTTACTATTCACACAAGTCACAGCCAGCAAATTACATAAAATAGGTTGGTAACCATCGGTGGATGTCACGTGCAGTGGCCGTCTATTCTAATATCTCAAAAGAAAGACTTGGCTATAGCCAGTGGCGTAACTACCGCGGAGGCAACGGAGTCAGCTGCCACAGGGACTGGGACATTAGGGGGCCCGGAGACAGCCGCTACCGCTGCGTTTTTTTCTTTTTTCTTAATAGGATGTTACCAGCTGGAGTCCAGCCGGTAAGGGCCCTATTTACTTACCGATCCTGGCTGGGCCGGGATTGGTAAGTGACACCGTGGGCCCTGCAAAGACTATTATTATACTCGGGGGTCTGCAAATAATGTCTCCAGGCTCCGGGAAGGCTTCGGCCTAGTTGTCTGATGTCTCTGACCTCCCATGACCCCGGCCTGCTTCCCGGGTCATGTGACTTCCGACGTCATTGAAGAAGGACGACGGTGGAGGCTGACAGTGTAGGAGCCAGGGGACAGGTAAATAACAGTAGTTTTTTATGTTTTTATTCCCCCAGATCTCCGATTATTTTACTCTGGGGTCTGAAAAGACCTCAGAGTATAATAATTGTTTATGGGTGTCCACAGTGGAGCATAATACTGTGTGCAGGGGCCACTAAGGGACATAATACTGTGTGCAGGGGCCACTATGGGGTATAATACTGTGTGCAGGGGCTATTAAGGGACATAATACTGTGTGCAGGGGCCACTAAGGGACATAATACTGTGTGCAGGGGCCACTAAGGGGCATAATAGAGCGCGCGGGAATGGGGAGGAGGGGGCCGGTCGAGGTCTTCAGCGTCAGTGTCAGGGGGGGAGGGGCCATGTCAAAAGTTCACCACGAGACCCCGCCATTCCTAGTTACGCCACTGACTATAGCCACATCAGCTCTTAGCTGTTTAACCCCTTCCCGCCGATGGCACTTTTTGACTTCCTGACGAAGCTCGATTTTTCAAAACTGACATGTGTCACTTTATGTGGCAATAACTTTGGAACGCTTTAACTTACCAAAGTGATTTTGAGATTGTTTTTTCGTAACACATTGTACTTCATGTTAGTGGTAAATTTTGGTTGATATGTTATGTGTTTAATTATGAAAAAATAGGAAATTTGGTGGAAATTTTGAAAAATATGCATTTTATAAAGTTTGAAATGATGTGCATTGCATACAGATATTCAGACCGCCAAAATTATATCATAATTCTCATGTCCCAGATCTCTGCTTTATGTCGGCATCGAACTTTAGTCACTTTTTTATTTTTTACGGACATTATAAGGTTTAAAAGTGAAACAACAATATTCAAAATTTTCAAGAAATCTCCAAAACCCATTTTTTAAGGGACTAATCCAGTTATGAAGGGGTTTTGAAAGATCCTTGTATTAAAACCCCCCATAAATCACCCCATTTTCAAAACTGCACCCCTTAAATAAGCCAAGTCAACATATACCTAGTAATTTAACCCTATAAGTGCTTAACAGGAATTAATACAAAATGGAGTTGAAATTTTCAAATTTGATTTTATTTTACTAATATTTTTGTTTAGCCCTAGAATTTGCCCATTCACAAGGGGTTAAAGGAGAAAACGCATCCCACAATTTGTTATGCAACTTCTCCTGACTACCATAGTACCCCACTTGTGGGTGTAAACTAAGGCCTGCTACATGGGGCCTTAGCCTAAAGGGTTTCCTGGAATTTATTTTTTTTTTTTTTTTGAAGACCTATCAGTATGTGTTCAGGACTAAAATTCCCTGCAGTTGCTGGTGGAACCATATCAGCAGGATGCAGGTGCTGTTTTTGTCAAACTATATTATAAATGACTGCAAATGCAATGTATCATATCTATTAGGCTATATTTAGATGGCTATAGATAAAAATGGCGGTGAAAAATGGGCAAAATAACGTTGGTGGATTTGTAAAAATGGGTAAAAATAGGGCATGTGTAGAACAGAATGTTTTTTTGACACTCATGTGAACAAGGCCTAAGGGCTCCTTCACACAGAGTATACGCTGGCTGATTCTGAACGTGTAAACGTTCCGAAATAGCAGCGTTTAAAACAGATCCCATTGCTTTCTATGGGAGCCTGCATACGTGCGCTCCCCATAGAAATGAATGGGCTGCTTTTTTCCATTCATTTCTATGGGGAGCGCACGTATGCCGGCTCCCATAGAAAGCAATGGGATCTGTTTTAAACGCCACTGATTTGGAACGTTTACATGTTGAGAATCAGCCAGCGTATCCTCCATGTGAAGGGGCCCTTAGAGTTCTTGCTAAGTCTTAAATTGAGTTAGTCCTATTTTAGCAAATTTATTTAATTTGTAGCACATCTCTAAAGCAGAGCTTTATGTCAATAACTTGTACTTTTGTTTCTTTTTATATAATATTGGTTGCCGTTTTTTTTTTTTCTTTTTATTAAAAATCGCTTGCTTCTCATCAGCAGCCACTTTATAATCTGCCAACAGCAGACAGGATGCCAGTTTTAGCATTCTTCCCACAGACTTGCAAAGGTTGACGTATGAGCAGAGAAAGCTGGTCTGTGCATTAAAAACATCTATTAAATTGCAAAGAAATGGAATCACAAGGATAGGAGACATTTTTATCTCCTTCAATGTGCACAGTACATTTAGCTGCCAGAAATACTCTAAAATTCTGTATCATTCCAATCACAATAAATGTTCTCTTCTTAGTTTCACATGAATAAAGAGTTGCTTAAAAACAATGGCTAAACAGAATGTCATACCTACTAGAACCTAAAAAATGAATATGCTATAAAAGCCCTGTGTGTACACTGTAAGTAGGCTATAACCTCAATCACTATTTCAGCAAGAGGGCTCCTGAGATCTAATTGAATTGTTACACTTGGAAAATGGAACAGGATGCTCAACAGGCAAATAGCATATTCATCCTTATCTCTTCATTTCTTCCTGGGTTGACTTTTCCCAGGTGGTCTTTTGTAATTTCACATCTGACCCCAATTACACTACAAGATTATCTTGTGTATTGGATCCTCTTAGAAGTAATATGAGACATTAAATGTACGTTTTCATAGCACCTGGAATTTCTATGCTACATAACAGATTGTTGTAATGGAATATCAGCAGCTGTAATCATTGATACCACTTGCAAAGCCTGAGCCTAATAGAATTGGGTAAAAGTCCTAATGGTAAAAGCGTGGAATGAGGATGGCTGTAAGGCTAGATTTACATGAAAGAAGCACAAACTGCCATGAAAATTTCACTGCCGTCTTGCACCCTATGGACACCCGGTTTCACGGATCCACCATACATTTCAGTGAATGGAAGGATCCTTAAAAAAGGTCAAAAATAGGACCTGACCTTATTTTTGGACGGTCTATGACAACAGGCCATCATGTGAAATGCCATCATTTACTGACATTGAATATCATGCTATTGTGTGATGTCCATTAAAAAAATATTGTGTGAATGTAACTTAACTTAATATACTCATTGCACACAATCTCCATAGCTTCACTGTATCTAAGACCCCAAACACAAATTAATGTAAATGTACATGTATTCTCCTCATAACCTGCTACCAAATGCTTTAGTTCAGGCTTTGTTCACATATGCATTACCAACAGTAAAGTAACAGAGATGAACACAGAAAGTACCCAAGAGACCTCATTCGCTTATAACATGTGTTCCACTAAGGTTACAGTCATATTAAACTGAAAATATAGCTGTTTTAAGCAAAAAATTTTCAGTTGAAAATGACTGAATCTGTAGTGCAACAAAGTCTCTGATGCAGATGTGAATGTTGCCACATCTGCGTTCGGTTTTCTAAACCTAATTCACATAAAAAAAATGGTTACCTTAGGAAAATCACATTTCCCATAGACTATAATGGGGTTTGTGTGGTCTCCACTGGATTTTCGCACGTAAAATACGGAGAGAAAAGTGCTGCTTGCATCGCTTTTCTCTCCACATTTGTTATGTAGAGAGGGGAACAGAATCCCTGAATGCAGATGTGAACTGGGCTTACTAGAGGTAATCCAAAACAATATGGGGCAGATTTATTAAGCCTGGTGTTGTGTATGCAATGCTTGTCAAAAAGCGTGCTTCCGATGTCTCGCCTTAGTCTGGCACACAACTTGATTGATCTTCAAAGAGTGTTAGCCTCCAATTGATTTCAATGTGTAGTGCTCGTAACACGGCACACATTGAAGTGAATGGGATCTGTTTTGAGCGCTCACACTCTGACACGTGTATTTGTGTCTGAATGCGCGGCACGTTACTCCGTGGGAACAGAGCCTTAGAGCTATGACTGCAACCTGTATTCATACCTTGGGCTGAATTAGAACAGTAAACGCTTAGCTGAGTAGCAGATACCAGTGAGTAGGAGACAGTAAGTAATTGCTGCACATACCTGGAAATAGAAGGGAACGCAGGCTGCTGTACACTGAATAAAAGTAATGTCTGAGAGAGGGGAAGGTAATTCTGGAAACTGCAAATCTCAGCAACATAAAAACTTCTCAGCTACAAAGAGCTAGACAGGCTTCTAAAAATAACTTCTTCTGAGCTATGATGGCACCATCTGGTGAGCATGAAGACATATTCAGGGATTTTTTTAAATACGTTTACGGTTGTCTGGTTTATAAAAAGCCATTATCAAATAGCTAATTGAGAAATTCTGAATTATTGGAGGAGAATCAGAATTCCATTTAGGTCCTTCATTTAGGCTGGAGCCAAACGTGGAACCACACGTGGCAAAAACTGTGAATCCCATCCACACATTGCAGAAAAATAGTACAGCGGAAACACTGCGATTTCCCAAACTGTTGAAGCTTTGGATTTGCAGAACATCAATTCAGCGTCGCACCTCCCATGAGGCGACCTGAAGCGAGCGCTTCAGGAGGCGCTATGCCAGGGCCTCAGGGAGGGTGGCATTTTTGCTTCCCTAAGCCAGTCCAAGACAAGCTGTCCTGGACTGGCTTAGCACCGAGTGGTGGTTTGGGGAGGCCACTGGAGCAGCACTGCTCCAGCAGCTTCCCCTCACGCTCAGGCAGACAGCAGGTCATCTCCGTGCCCGCTCTCTGCCTGCGAACGGCGCTAAGCCCTGCCCTCCTCTTGGCCCCACCCCCTCTGCTTGGCCATGCCCCCTCCTCCTGGGGGGGGGGGCGGCTTTCTGTAGTTCGCCTCGGGCGGCGAAAAGGGAAGGTTCACCCCTGCATCAATTATAGCTACGGAAACCTCTGCGGTTTTCTGTGAAAAGTGCTCTGGGAAAACCATGATGCATTGCCGCCATGGTATTTTCTACAGCACTTTTTTGCTGCTGCCTACTATGTGGGGTCTTAGCCTTAAAATGGCATAGAGAGGAGGCTACGGGCCCATGAGTTACACAGAAAACCCTTTGTTTTCAATGAGCACCTTGTAATGGATCATTGAACACTTCTTAAAGTGGGAGCCCCATGTGGCTTAAATTATATCAATTATACCTATGGAAATGCCAGCGGTTTTCTTATAGATATAATGAAAGCAGAAAGTCCGCAGAGGTTTCCTTTATGTGAAAAGTGCTGCAGAAAAATCTGCAATGTGTTCCTGCTGCTGATAACCCGGCTACAATAAGAAAGTCATAGCTGGGATCCTGACAAGTCCCAGACCATAGAAAGTTTCTGCATTAGTGGTCATATCCATGGCAACCAATTAAGATAACAAACTGTCACCACTAAGAAAGTTAGAGAAAATCTTTAAAACTTTGCAGAATTTTTAATTACTTATATTTGCAAAAATGTTTAACTTTTAATTATCTACAAGTATAGATATGATTATGTACATGGGAATACCCCTTTAATCAGCAAGATTCCCAGTGATCTCACTTTCAGGGGACACATTGCAATTGCTGCGTAAATTTGGCCTATGCATCAGGGAAGGCTCTTGAAGTATACAAAGAACTAATATTGTAGCTGTGTACAGTTTGATATTTCACTTATTTACTCCAACTGTATATAAAGATAAAATACTATAGAACACAGTATACGTTAACTGTGCTTTTCAATGGAGTTTAAAAAAAAAGATATGCTGACATAAACTATACCTACAAAATGTGCCGGAGAAATAATCTTTTGACAGATGTGGTCCACAGAAGTGAGTACATTCGGTCCATACAGCACCCTCTAATGATTTTTGGATGTAAGCACATTAGTGATTTTTCTGTGTGATTCCTATTTTGTAAAGTAAAGGAACTGTATACAGCTGATATGTTGAATCATATCTATCGCTACTATTTTATGCACTTTATTACACTAGCTGTGACAGCTTGCAGAAAAAAACCTATTGAGTTGAAATTAAAATATGAAGTCATTTCAGTGCAGTTAGCAGTTTCATTGTGTCCCATTGATCAACATGATTTTATAATGGCCGTAATACCATACTGTCGGAATTCTTGCTAAATACAATTACCTGCTGAGGACTTATTATGTGACAGGATAAAAAGAGCTTGCTTAACAAATTTCCTCAGTTCTATCATCAAGCCTGTTTTCCACAAATTCCATTCAGATCAGTAACAATAAGATGAATGTAAAGAAGGTGAAATGAATTTCAGAGCTTTTATATATGACGTCTCCATGTGTATGTTACATGTACTCACAGTACTAGGCTATCTCTGTCCGTCACATAGTCTTTAAATAGAGAGCTGAACAACCAATGGGATCACCATTGTGGCAATAAGTGGGTAATAAGAGGTCAAAATACATCTTTACACCCCATTAAAACTTGGTTTAGAATGAGACCAAGTTGTTAATCTTTCTGGAGGTCTCGCAGATTAAGAGCTTAGTTATGGTTTACTTCTTAAACTCTCCGGTTATGGGTGGTAGAGTCTTGGTTAGTTATATTACCCTTGGTTAACTGTCATTTACCGTGTTAATGGATGGCACTGCAGCAGTATTATAGCACCATGATGAAATCTGTATGCAGTAGTACCAGCACTAGTAGCTTTACTACATTCCCGGTCATGAAATGTTAATATTCCACTGGCTGTCCATATGACGGAATTCATTCATTTATTTATTTAGTTGAAGATATAGTCTGCAGACCCAATGAGCTGAAAGACATATTCCGATTTGTTATATACCTATTAATGAATTCATACTCTAATTAATTTCATGCATGAATAATTGAGACTGTTACTCCTGGTAATATACTTACACTCCTTTTCATCTTAATCTTAATAATATTATAAAGGTGAAAGTATGTGTGTTTGGATGTTTGTGTGTTTGGATGTTTGGATGTTTGGATGTTTGTTCCTCAATCACGCCTAAAGAGGCAAACAAATTTACCTGAAATTTGACACATACATACCTTGGGTCCCAGATTGAACGATAGGCTACTTCGTATCCCCGTACTCCACCGGAATTCACGTCCGCCGACGGTGATTCTCAATTCAACGTTCGCTCAAGGACCTGAGAGATGTCATCCCAGACACTTCAGCTGCAGGACCTGAGATGACATCATCCCAGGCCCTTCATCCGCTCACCCCATTGGCTGGCGCTGCTCTGTGTGGGCGGAGCTATCGGGCGCACAGCAAACAAACCAACATGGCGTCGCTGTGCGCTCCGTAACGGCTGTGCACCAGGGAGACATGCAGGGCTCGCCGCCAGATCACCCTATGCTGCCGCGGACAGGGACAGGCTCGCCTGCGCCGATGTCAAGAAAGCCTGCTGTCCCGCACCGCCTGCGGCCTACAGAGTCTGCAGGTCAGTCGGGTATCTAGCGCTCAGCCACACTATGTCTGCCATCATTCCACACCAGGGCACTACATGTCATGCCAGTGGAGTTAGGCTATTTTAGGGAGAGGGGCCTGCTAAACGGGGGGGGGGGGGGGTTGGGGGGGGTTGGTTGGGGGTACAAGGAGTGCCTCACAGGTGCGGGGTCATAGGAGGGGGGGACTGCATGAAAAAGGGGGGGCAAGGTTAATCTGGGGTGCCGCAGAACGGGGGGGGGGGTGTTGGGGGTACAAGGAGTGCCTCACAGGTGCGGGGCCATGGGGGGGGGACTGCATAAAAAAGGGGGGGAAGGTTAATCTGGGGTGCCGCAGAACGGGGGGGGGTGTGTTGGGGGTACAACGGGTGCCCCACAGGTGCAGGGTCATAGGAGGGGGGACTGCATGAAAAAGGGGGGGCAAGGTTAATCTGGGGTGCCGCAGAACAGGAGGGGGGGTGTTGGGGGTACAAGGAGTGCCTCACAGGTGCGGGGCCATGGGGGGGGACTGCATAAAAAAGGGGGGGAAGGTTAATCTGGGGTGCCGCAGAACAGGGGGGGTGTTGGGGGTACAAGGGGTGCCCCACAGGTGCGGGGTCATAGGAGGGGGGGACTGCATGAAAAAGGGGGGGCAAGGTTAATCTGGGGTGCCGCGGAAGAGAGAGGGGGTCGGAGGGGGGGGGGGGCCTGGAAAAACAAAGGGAGGAGGGGGGTTACAAAAGGGACACCATGGGGGAGCCACAGCCTGCGCTGAAGGTGGGTCGCGCAAACCAGGAACCCTGCCGCGGAGGAAGTCGCGGGTACTAGGGGGGGAAGAGGGCACGTTCCTGGGGGGCAAAGGGGCACGGGGTAGGTGGAAGGAGTAACCACAAGGGGAAGCGGGTATAGAGAAAGGGGGGTGGCGGCTGCCAGGAAGGAGAGGAGGTAAACACTTCCAGCGGACCGCACGGGGTCTGTAACACGGGGACAGGCGGCATGAGGAAGGGGGAAAAAGGGGGCCCAGAGTAGGTAACACGGAAGAAGGGGGCATGGGGGAGCCACAGCCTGCGCTGAAGGCGGGTCGCGCAAACCAGGAACCCTGCCGCGGAGGAAGTCGCGGGTACTAGGGGGGGAAGGGGGCCTGTTCCTGGGGAACAAAGGGGCACGGGGTAGCTGGAACAAGTAACCCCAAGGGGAAGCGGGTAGGGAGAAAGGGGGGTTGCGGGCGCCAGGAAGGAGAGAAGGTAAACAGTTCCAGTGGGCCGCAAGGTTGGCCCCGAGGGTCCATGGACCCTCAGGTGTAGGAAGCGCCCGCTGCGGACACAAGACAAAGGAACAAGCCTGCGCTCCACTCCAGGTGCGTCCCGCAGGGGGTCAGGGTTCCGCGGACGAAGTCGCGGGTAAAAGCTAGTAATATTATAAAGGTGAAAGTATGTGTGTTTGTATGTTTGGATGTTTGTTTCTCAATCACGCAAAAATGGCTCAGCCGATTTGCGTGAAATTTTCACAAAACATAGTTCCTAGGCAGGATCGAACGATAGGCTACTTTTTGTCCCACTCACGCATACACGTTTTGGCCAGGACACCCACAAACCCCCAACTCATACCATCAGCTATACAATCTCACACAGTTTTTACCACACACACACTCCCTATTGCCCTCTCACGCCTATCCCCTAACCCCACACTACAACATTTCAATAGACTTGGCCACTTAGCCCCTCACCTTAATCTCACTCCAGGGGGAAACCTCTTCAACGGTCAAGATCAGCCATATTACGCTCCTCGACTCCGCCCACTACTTGCTGTTGCTAGGAGCATGCGCATCTTCCCCCTCTCAACAACATCTTTCTGCACGCCACCATTTTGTTTCCACTGAACGGAAAAAATCCTCTGCAGGCCGACACACTCCTCGACGCCGCTGGGAGCCTTCTCGAACCTCCACAAGCAGCAACTTCTCCCTCTCTCAAGATAGTTTTTAAGGAATATGTCTCAATAAAGGACGATGATGTTTTAGAAGTAGCCAACTGAATGGTGAGTGCCCTCCCTTCTTCTTTTCGTCACTATAAAAGTACACATTTCAATAACACATTCAACAATAACTATCCGACCAAAAAAAACAAAAAAAAACATCATTGCATACTGTGAAACACATACAGGAAACCTATCCTTCTGTCCCACGTCAAACGGCCTATACAACTACACAAACTTTTACCATTGCCACTCAACCTCCTACCAAAACCCCCCCCCCAAAAAACAATGCCGTTTGCTCACTATTAACCCCTTACCAACACATGACGTACTATTACTGTTTGCAATCCTGTCGCCACTGAAGAAGAACTTATTACACATGTTTTCCCATCTTTGCAAACCAACATCACCAATGAACAGTGGCTATGTGAAAGAGCACTGCTAGCACCAAAAAATGACTCAGTCAATAAAATAAGCCACAAAATCTTACAACAAGTACTCGGTGAATCCACAGTATACAAATCCATCGATACAGTATTAACCTCAGAGGAGACTACAAGTTACCCTGTTGAATTCCTAAACAGCTTAGAATTACCCGGCGTCCCTTCACATAAACTGGAACTCAAGATTGGCGTCCCTGTTCTACTGATGCGTAATCTCGATGCACCCCGATTGTGTAATGGCACAAGGCTGCGTGTCACACAGCTCGTAACAAATATCATTGAAGCCACTATTCTTACAGGAGCAGCTACAGGTGACAGTGTCTTAATCCCACGCATTCCAATTATACCAAATAATTTTCCATTTCAATTCAAACGACTACAATTTCCCCTTAAATTGGCTTTCACAATGACCATTAATAAATCCCAAGGACAAACGCTCAAAGTTGCAGGAATACACTTGGTCACACCATGCTTTTCACATGGCCAACTTTATGCGGCTTGCTCCAGAGTATGCTGTGCCGAAAACTTACATGTACTGGCAGAAAATAACAAATCATACAATGTCGTGTATCGAAGTATATTATCTTAAAAGACCTCTGCAGCAAAGATTGCATCTCTATGTTTCACATCACCATATCTAACCTGCAATACAACAAAACAACAACAGTGCACCCTATTCTTTGGATTACAGCAGAAACAACCTCAGAAGTTACATTTCCTATCCGATACCTCTTGGACAGTAATAACAACTTACTCATGTCTGCATTCACCCCGTTCAAAATCACCGCAGACGAAGTCGCGGGTAAAGGCTAGTATTTATATAATTCAATAAATAATAACAATGTTGAAAACAGCATATACCTTTTTTTGATCAAACCTATATTACAAAAGTGCATCTAAGTGGGATAACCACTGTTTTTACACAAATGAAGATTTAACACACCATGGGCTACTGACTGACTGATAGCAGAGAGTGGCACAGTAGGAGGTTGAAATATTTTCATTTCAGAATCAAGGACTGATGTGATTCTAAAGGAGGTCACAGAGTGCACTGGCCTCGTATCTTAAGAAGGCTGCACTGTACTTTCAATACAATACATTGTATGTAGGTTAGAATAATACAGTGATAGTAGGCACTATATGACTGAGATTAAGATGAATCATTGCTGTTTCTTGTTTTTCCTTCACCCATGCTTCTTCATCTGCTGGATAGTAGAGAATCTGACCTATTAGATCTTTAGTAATCACGAACACATATTTATACACCTGTAAAAGTGTTTGATCCATATCATTCTGATCTTGCTGACCTGTTCTAAAAATAGCTCAGCAATATCAAATCCCTTTAAAACCATTTTAAATTGAGTCAACCATCACCAAAATGTCATACCTGCCTTATGAGAAAGTGCAATCTTGCTGCTGAAAAAAATATTTTTTATTATATAATCAGATGAGCAGAGTACTCACTTTCTCTTGTGATTGCCCCCCCCCCCCCCCGAAAAATGGACATGGACAAAATTTTGTAGCTATCACAAAACATAGTGCTTCAGCTCATTTGCATATAAATAATAAAAGTTGAACTTCTCAGAAGTAAGATTGCAGTTAGATACAAAAAAAGGTGCGCACACTATGACTCGGCCCTACAACAGCATATAAGGGGTTTAAGAGTTGTTTTGGTGACTACTAGAGATGAGCGAGTAGTATTCGATCAAATACTCGTATCGGTCGAATACCACACAGGAAAATTCCATTGAATTCAATGCAAAAACCTCCTCGTGCTCCTCATCCTGCTACTTCCGGAACTTGGAGGATCCAAGGTGTCGAACTTTGGTTTCCATGGAAACCGGAACAACATTCCCGTTTTTTCCCATAGACTATAATAGGATTCTATATTCGAACGAATACTACTCGCTCATCTCTAGTGACTACCCTTAAGATATTTATACAGTCATGGCCATAAATGTTGGCACCAATTAATTTTTTCCAGAAAATGAGTTATTTCTCCCAGAAAATTATTGCAATTACATGTCTTGTTATGCACATATATATTTAATTTGTGTGTATTGGAACAACACAAAAAAACATGAGTCAGACAAAATTATTGGCACTTTTTGAAAACTGTGCGTAGATAAATTTGTTTCAAGCATGTGATATTCGTTCAAATTAACTTGTGGCAAGTAACAGGTGTGGGCAATACAAAAATCATACCTGAAACCAGATAAAAAGGAGCAAAGCTGGCTCAATCTCTGCATTGTGTGTCTGTGTGTGCCACACTTAGCATGGAGAACAGAAAGAGGCGAAGACTGGCATGGAGAACTGTAAACTATCTGAGGGCTTGAGAGCCAAAATTGAGGGAAAATATCAACAATCCCAAGGTTATAAGTTCATCTCCAGAGATCTTGATGCTACTATGTCTATGGTGTGCAACACAATCAAGCGTTGAGCTCTGCTACACCGGAGATGTAGCAGAGCTGGCTGTGTGCTGAGCTCTGCTACACCGGAGATGTAGCAGGGCTGACCTTGCACTGAGCTCTGCTACACCAGAGATGTAGCAGAGCTGGCCGTGCGCTGAGTTCTGCTACACCAGAGATGCAGCAGGGTTCAGCGCACACTCAGCTCTTCTGCATCTCAGATGTAGCAGGGTTCAGTCCACACTCAGCTCTGCTGCATCTCAGATGTAGCAGGGTTCAGTCCACACTCAGCACTGCTGCATCTCAGATGTAGCAGGGTTCAGCGCACACTCAGCTCTGCTACATCTCCGGTGTAGCAAAGCTCAGCGCACGGCCAGATCTGCTACATCTCCGGTGTAGCAGAGCTGTGCACTCAACACCTGCTACATATGAGATTGGACCACAGTGGAGACTGCTGTGGACCGATCTTAGACTCCGCCTCCTCACAGACGAGCCTCTGGCAGAACCAGCGTTGATTGGACGAATGCTGTACTCTGTATGGCATTCGGCCAATCAATGCTGGTCAATGCATTCCCATGGGAAAAAGTCAGCTCCCGCATATCGCAACCTGACAGGGATCCCGACGTAATACAGGGACTTGGGCATGCTAGATGCTCCCAGACATGCTTCCCCTGCTGTCCCAGTTGCATTCCAGGGTGTTGGCATCATTTCCTGGGGTGTCATAGTGGACTTGGTGACTCTCCTGAGTCGAAGAGTGGGTTCCCCTGAAACGAAGCATTTTTCCCCATAGACTATAATGGGGTTTGATATTCGTTCGAATAGCCGAATATTGAGGGGCTACTCGAAACAAATCTCGAATCTCGAATATTTCACTGTTCGCTCATTTCTAAGTGTCTAGTGAAAAAAACGTTTACAAAAATGTTTGCAATATACTTTTTGCTTTTTGCAATATAAATACTTTTCCAATGTACAGTCATTAGAAATGTCAACATAACTTTACATGACTTTTTTATCTCCCTTATTTCTTGACAGGTAGAGTATTTTCTCATCCAAAAGTCTCAACAGCGATGTAATTCTTTACAGGCCTTTTTTCTACACGTCTACTGGTATACAAAAATATCTCTCTATACCAGTACTTTATGCCCATATAGAAGAGGCTTTTAGCTAACAAAATCCTTTCTTAAAAGGAGTGAATGTGGTTGCCTTACTGAATAAGTGTTTTGAGTTCAAGACCGAACAGAAACATATTATAATATTACAGGCGTTGCAGTATCATTGTATGGGTGCTCAAAATTGGCACCCAGCATAAAATGGAGGGACATTTTATCCGGAGTTGAATGAGATGACTTTTGTAATAACAATATTTTGGGTTGTTTAAAACTTATTGACTAACTTAATTCTTTTTTCGTGGATTACAAAACAAAATAAAGCATCAATTCTGGTATTGCTTGAAATTTTTTTTTCCTCACAGTGTACAGCATAAGTAACATGTTACCTTTATTCTACGGGGTGGTATGATTAAATTATTATTCTTATTATGCGTTACTAATTTTGCAGAGCAAAGCCCATTTGGGAAAAGAAATCAGTTGTTTTTGCATCACCATCTGAGAGGCGTATACTTATTATTTTTCGGTTGACTTAGTTGAAGGCTTATTTTTTGAGGAGTGAGCTGTGCTTCTTGTTGGTACTGCTTTGGGATAAATATGACTTTTTGATCACTTTTTATACTGGTGTTTTTCTTTCACGAGGTTCATCATGTAGGTTAAATATTGTTTCAATTTTATTGTACAGATTTTGCCAGTGTCTGGAGATGACTATCAGCCTGCGCTGTGAACAAGCAGCACCCCGGCTCCCTTCATCCCTAAGAGCGGGGAGCGCGTCATCCCCCGGAGCTGCTGCTGCCCGGCCTGCAAGTGTCCGGAGTGCTTGTTCACAGTGCAGGCTGAGAGTTATCTCCGGACACTGGCAGGCGGAGCCTGCAGACACCAGGGATCCCTGGTTGCATCCCGCAATCGACCCATATGTCCTTCGCGATCAATTGGTAGATCGCGATTGACGTATTGGGCCTCTATTCTCACAAACACTGAACATAGTCATTTTTTAACAGTTTCACAGCTTCATGCAAGTCTATGCAATCCTATGGATTTATAGACATGGCTTTTTTTCTGGACTATATTGAAGATCTTTTAAAAATAGGACATGTCCAATATTTGTCTATTTTTACAGATCATTCAATAGACTCAAATCTATGAGGAATGTCACACAGATGCAAATTGACCATGCAAGATGTCCATTTTTTTATGTTTGATTTGCTCCATGGTCATAAGAATAAGGCCCTAAACTCAGTGACTGTTAAATGCTGTCCACAGATCCCTCTATATCTGTAGTTCACAACCTTTTCAAGCAAAGTACATCCTAGTGAGAAAACGTCTCATTTGAGTAGCAATCACTTATAAATGTTAATTAAATAAGGTTTTGTTTGAAGCCTTTGTTAACAATTATGTAATCGCCCCCTTCAGTGCCCCCTCACACAGTAGAATGTCCATGTCAGTGACCTCATACTCAGTATGGCCCCATCAGTGTCCCCACATGTAATGTAATGGCCTCCACATATAAAATAATGACCCCCCCACAGTGCCGTCCACATGCAATAAAATGATCCCACAGTACCCTCACATATAATGGCCCCCACTGATGTTTAAGGAATGAGTGGTAAACCGCATTCATTACTTACCACCGAGGTGGATTAAGGGTACCATGGGCCTCAGGCTGTTAAGAAAGCATGCCCCTTCATTCATATAAAAAATAACTATGACAAAATAATTTCCAATAGCAGCCCTCCATGTTGTATAATGTTCCATAGCAGCCCTCCATGCAGTATAATATTTCACAATGGCCCCTCCACAAAGTATATTGTCCCATATTGCCCCCTGCACATAATAATGTCCCCAAGTGACCTCTACATTAATAAATGAAAACAAAATCCCACATAAATAAGGATCTTCTAACAATTTCTGATTCGGTCATATTTCCTGGATTCAATTCAACACGCAAATCTTGGGGGTTTGTCACTCAAAATCTACTAGTATATACTGGATTCTCTTCAGACCTTCAGAGTATAATTAACAGAGACAAATAAACATAACAAACAGTGTTACTCACCTTCCCAGGGCTTCAGTGGTGCTCCTCATGCTCTTCTGGCCTCCAGAGACCTCCTCACCTGTTCGGGACCGCTGAGGCACAATCAAAGGTCCCATAGGTCACATTGCATTATGACTCTCTGTGTCCTTACACCAAATCACAGGCCTCATTGGTCCCTTATGTCAATTCTGGAGAACAGATGAGCATGGGGAGTGGTGCCAGAGCCCATGGGAGGTGAATAATGCTGTTTATCCACCTTCCCTGCTTCTCTGCTAATCATACTCAAGGTATCTGAAGAGACCCCAGAGTATAATAGTAGTTTATGGTTGGCAAATCCCACAAACTACCATTAGGTGTGGGGGAGACTTCCACTCACGAGTACATGCACTGCACCTTGAGGACCACTGATCTACATGAAGATGCTGCATACAAAGACATCATTTACACATACATGCAGTATAAGAATTTTTGATCCACCAGGAGCATCTACAAGGAGTTCCATCAATCTTATGTTTTAAATTAAGGCTAACATCCATTATAATGTTATAGCTTTTATTGGGCTTAAGAGCTATGCGTGTATGTACACCTAATATACTAGGTGATATGACTGTGATTCAAAGCAGGGAAACAGTGCAGTCCATAGCGCCTACTTCTACTACTTCTTATGATACTGTAGCATACCTCCCAACCGTCCCGCAATTGGCGTAAAAGTCACACTTTGCTACCCCTGTCCCGCGGTCTCGCACAGCTCCCTACATGTCCCGCTATGTCCCTTTAATGTTTTACTGTACAATGGTTCCTCTCATCACCGTCTGCTCTTATAACAGATAAAAGGCTCTGGTGATTGGAGGAACGCTTGATTATGGTTCAAGGACTTGTGTGACATCACACGGTGGGCGTGTCAGTGCGTGTACAATGAAGTTGCCCCCAGTGTAATGTCCCCTCCAGCTACACCTACGGTTTAATGTCTACTTCTAGCTGCCGAGTTTAATGTCCCCCTCTAGTTGCCCCCCTTTTTAATGTCCCACTTCATCTGCCATTAATTTATTGTCCCCCTCGAACTACCCCCATTGCTAATGTCCCCTCCAGCTGCACAAGTTTCATGTTTAAACTGGGGCGCCAGGAAAGGAACTTAATATAGTGGGGCAGTTGGAAGGGAACATTAAAATGTGGGGGCATATAATATACAGGTGACTGTAGGAGGATTATACTCTGTCAGGGCAAATGGAAAATTAATGAGAATGGGCGGAGTCAACATAAAAGTGGTTGGAACTAAATTTTCTGCAGCGTGCTATGGGCGCCGCACATTTTGTCCCTCTTTCTATTGTTCGCAAGTTGGGAGGTATGCTGTAGGTATGTTGGTATCATCCATCCTGCAGCACAATTGGTATATATCTAATGTATAGGAAAAAAAAAGTGTTAAATGGTCACAAATTTTTCAGACTGCTTGGCATCATTTCATAGAACATGAGATTCTGGACCAAAAGTCAGTGCACTTTAATTAAAGGGATTCTATCATTGGCTATAGTAATTTTTAACTAAGCATATATTTGCATAGCCTTTAGAAAGGCTATTCCAGACTTACCTTTTATTCAGTAATCCTCTGAGCCATTTTTGAATTGGCCCACTTATATTGATATGCTAATAAACCAGCACGGTGCACTCAAGTAGTTCACTGAGCAGTGTATGTTGTGTGTGTTTAAACACGGGGAGGTGAGAGCAGGGACGGCTGATAAGTTATCAGCAGCAACAACAGCAGCTGTCCCTGCACTCACCTCCCCGTGTTTACACACAGCACACAGTGCTCAGAGAACATCACAGACACTTCCGGTGCAGAAGCTAAATAGAATAGCAATAAAAGCGGGCCAATTCAAAAATGACTAGGAGGATTACTGGATAAAAGGTATGTCTGGAATAGCCTTTCTAAAGGCTATGCAAATATATGCTTAATAAAAAATCACTATAGCCAATGATAGAATCCCTTTAAAAATGTGGCTGCTTTCAGTCTGAAAAGCCTCTATAAAGTTCCTTCCACTAAATATCTCTCTTCTAGCTAATTTACCATTCACTGTTGCAAGCCAAGGTTCGTCCAAAGATACACTAGATACAGTCCTATGAAAAAGTTTGGGCACCCCTATTAATCTTAATCATTTTTTGTTCTAAATATTTTAGTGTTTGCAACAGCCATTTCAGTTTGATATATCTAATAACTGATGGACACAGTAATATTTCAGGATTGAAATGAGGTTTATTGTACTAACAGAAAATGTGCAATATGCATTAAACCAAAATTTGACCGGTGCAAAAGTATGGGCACCCTTATCATTTTATTGATTTGAATTCCCCTAACTACTTTTTACTGACTTACTGAAGCACAAAATTGGTTTTGTAACCTCAGTAAGCTTTGAACTTCATAGCCAGATGTATCCAATCATAAGAAAAGGTATTTAAGGTGGCCAATTGCAAGTTGATCTCCTATTTGAATCTCCTCTGAAGAGTGGCATCATGGGCTACTCAAAACAACTCTCAAATGATCTGAAAACAAAAATTGTTCAACATAGTTGTTCAGGGGAAGGATACAAAAAGTTGTCTCAGAGATTTAACCTGTCAGTTTCCACTGTGAGGAACATAGTAAGGAAATGGAAGACCACAGGGACAGTTCTTGTTAAGCCCAGAAGTGGCAGGCCAAGAAAAATATCAGAAAGGCAGAGAAGAAGAATGGTGAGAACAGTCAAGGACAATCCACAGACCACCTCCAAAGAGCTGCAGCATCATCTTGCTGCAGATGGTGTCACTGTGCATCGGTCAACTATACAGCACACTTTGCACAAATAGAAGCTGTATGGGAGAGTGATGAGAAAGAAGCCGTTTCTGCACGTACGCCACAAATAGAGTTGCCTGAGGTATGAAAAAGCACATTTGGACAAGGCAGCTTCATTTTGGAAACAAAAATTGAGTTGTTTGGTTATAAAAAAAGGTGTTATGCATGGCGTCCAAAAAGAAACAGCATTCCAAGAAAAACACATGCTACCCACTGTAAAATTTGGTGGAGGTTCCATCATGCTTTGGGGCTGTGTGGCCAATGCCGGCATCGGGAATCTTGTTAAAGTTGAGAGTCGCATGGATTCCACTCAGTATCAGCAGATTCTTGAGAATAATGTTCAAGAATCAGTGACGAAGTTGAAGTTACGCCGGGGATGGATATTTCAGCAAGACAATGATCCAAAACACCGCTCCAAATCAACTCAGGCATTAATGCAGAGGAACAATTACAATGTTCTGGAATGGCCATCCCAGTCCCCAGACCTGAATATCATTGAACATCTGTGGGATGATTTGAAGTGGGCTGTCCATGCTCGGCGACCATCTAACTTAACTGAACTTGAATTGTTTGTCCAAAATACCTTTATCCAGGATCCAGGAACTGATTAAAAGCTACAGGAAGCGACTAGAGGCTGTTATCTTTGCAAAAGGAGGATCTACTAAATATTAATGTCACTTTTCTGTTGAGGTGCCCATACTTTTGCACCGGTCAAATTTTGGTTTAATGCATATTGCACATTTTCTGTTAGTACAATAAACCTCATTTCAATCCTGAAATATTACTGTGTCCATCAGTTATTAGATATATCAAACTGAAATGGCTGTTATAAACACCAAAATATTTAGAACTAAAAATGATTAAGATTAATAGGGGTGCCCAAACTTTTTCATAGGACTGTAAGCAACATGGGATGACAGTGAGTGAAAGGGGAGGTGGTTTTCTCTCTTCACACAATGAATGCAGATGGGAAGGGCTGATTCTTCTCTGTCTCCACCCACACATCTGTAAACTGTTGCTCAGTGCAAAGAACTGAATATTCTGCAATTCTCACAGCTTACAATGTAAGAAACAAGTCTCGTATGTACTTGTATGTACTTCTGGCTGCTTGTGTGATTATAGATGGTATATTATTCACAGACAGCAAACAGCTCTCCTAAATTTTGGATTGTTTTCTTTTACCCATGATTTACCTGCATGCATTTGCAATGAATTTGCAATCCACTGTTTATGGATCTACAGTATATTATGATCAGTCAAACTTTTCTCATCTATTTGTATGCGATTGTACAGTTACTCCTGGCAGTGTGACAGAACACTATTAGTAATGGATAAATGAGGGGGGCAGATTTCTTACTGCACATGACTCCCTGCCTGAGATAGAAATGTATACTGTGAAGCAACCATGATGGGAATATTTGCATCAGGACATCATGTATAAAGTCTTATAAATTCATTGAACAGACTGCCTAGGAAACCCCTGCACATATTTCAACTTTTCATGAAAACTCAGGTACCCTTTAATGCTGGATGTACTGAATTTCAACATTATTTTTTTAATTCTGCAACTTCTAGTTGTTTCTTTCTATGTCTGCATATTTACTTATTGTCAGATAAGATGTTCTGTTTCTCTTAAGAGAAACCAACTTTTGTCCCTTACCTTTCTGTAGTATACTTTTGGCAGCTTCCCTCATCAAAGAGCAGATGGTAAGCGTGAAATGTTAGCGAGTGGATGGGAAAAGACAAACAAGACAGGGAAAAATGAAAAAAGAAAGCATGAAATGAGTTGTGAAACAGTAGAATGAAAACATGATCACCAAACAATGCTATGTGCTACAACACAGGGGTACAGAAAGTACAACATACAGACTTGGACTGCTTATTTGTTGTGATAGTCAATCGTTATTATAACCAGTGAATTATTATATGCAGCAGTTACAAGCCACATATAGACGCAAACCAGAATAGTATGTTAATATAGTACATATATGTACATATACATTTACATATATTTAGAAATCAATGCAAACCTATTAGGATTTATAACTGTAAATGCTTGATTGTATGTTCATTTGTAATAAGCAGAATGACTAGGCCACCTCAATAAATATACACGTTAATATTAATCATTTGGTTTCTTGCAGTTACCAGACCTAAGCTTATCTTAGAAACAGAGGACATGGTAGCAGCATGAAGCAACCTTGGATTACATGGTTTATTGTATAAGCCATTTTGGCGTTGTGTAAATCCTATAAATGCATAGCAATTCATGTTTCTGAAAAAGAATACCCTACTATATAATACCCTAACCTAAAATGCTTCTGTTTTCCTAAATGCATGTTTTAAGTCCTACTTCTAGTGGTTGTACATGGTAAGGAAATAAACTAAAGCATGCAACCTGGTTGGGGAACCTCTCTATATGATGAGCACATTGACCCACTTTATATTCACTTACAATGGATCCTAGTCAATCATGTTATTGTTCCCAGCAAATACTGTGCACAAATGAAGTATAAAATTGAAAATAACATATCCAATTTCAATTACCCATAGAAGTCCACCCATGTCACCAGAGAAAAGATTGTCAACTGTAAAAAATTCTTTCTGTATATCTGTTTGGTTATATACAGCTAATTGACTGGTCATTGGCAGTGACCGCCGTGCAGCAACCATGCATGGACAATAATAACGTCCAATGGTTGCAAGTCAGCGGCCCTGCAGACAGTAGTTGATTGTTAATACTTGTCATTGTGCAGTCTCCTGCTAGGAGAAGGAAAGGGAGAGTTATAGGGAAGAAAGCTGTGCATTTCATTTTTTCAAACACTGAGATATTGGTCAAATAAAATATAAGAACCTATTTTTATTTTCATAGCAATAAGTCAATTTGGAAGCTTCAGTTTTTATTGTTAGCAACGTCTTGCAATGAAGGCTTTAAGAGCAAACTGTTGAGTGTTATCTGTTATCTGAGATGACCTCCTTCTCTCACCTACCATAAAGCTTGTGATTATACATACTGCAGGAGTCCACGTAAATGCTCCGTAATGGAAGGGAACTAAGCTCAGCACTATGCAGTGTCAATAGCAATTGCTATAATCACTAAGAACATAAAACTAGGATGTGCTGTAATGGAATATTCTTCTTTCTGTTCTTAGATACATCCAGAGCTGGAGTTTAGCCAGCAGCCTGTGGTTATCAAGGTGTTATCCTTATCTTTACAGCCCATGGAAGGATTTATTTATTTGGAGTAAAATATATTAATGTTGCACAGTGTGTTTTCGCCAGTTAACATGACATAGAATTGTAGAGATTTGATTTGTAGTGTTCAATTTGCTGTGAGAGATTTACAGAACCTAGTTATTAATAGTCATATAAAAGAAATAGCCAGATGTTACCTATTATTACATATTTGACACACTAAATGGTTTCTGATCTTCAAACAAAAGTTATTACAGCATTTATTTAAGCAGGAAGGGTATCAGATATCTAATTTATCTACTAAAAAAGAAATGCTCCATAAGCCAAACTGTGGTATAGACAAACTGAGCCTGCTGGTCATCCTTCATTCTTTTACCATAATAATGCAGTTTGGTTCCTATAGGGTTATTATTTATTTAGTTAGTTATTACCATATAATGAAGGGTGATTAAGGGTTTCAACAGCATCGAACACCTTAGTGTAGGAGTGTGACCATTGTCCATGCAAACACTATGACATACACACATGGGTTTATTCTTCAATTACCTCCAACCAATGACGTACATGAGAATCATTTTACAGGAAGGGGTTATAATTAGAGATGATATTCGTTTTGAGTAGAGTCTCAATATTCGACTACTCGATTGAATATCGAATCCCATTATAGTCCATGGGAAAAAATGCTCGTTTCAGGGGAAACCACTATTCAACTAAAGGAGAGTCACCAAGTCCACAAGTAGCAGGAGTAGAGTGTTTAGGAGGAGCACTGTGCAGATAAAGCGCACAGACCCCATTATAGTCTATGGGGTCCATGCACTTTAACTACACAGCGCTTGCAGTTGCACTGATAAAAAGTAAGCTCCCTCGTAACCGCAAGCTGCCAGCTCTCCTGACTAGCAAGGACGAGCCTGCAGCAAATCAATGCTGGCTCTGCAGCAGGCTCGTCCTTGCTAATCGGGAGAGCTGGCAGCTTGCTGTTACGAGGGAGCTGATTTTTTTTGTCATAGGAATGCATTGACTAGCATTGATTGGCCAGTGTACAGCATTCAGCCAATCAACGCTGGTTCTGCTGGAGGCTCGGCTGTGAGGAGGCGGAGTCTAAGATCGGACCACAATGGAGACTGCTGTGATCCGATCTTAGATTCCGCCTTCTCACAGACGAGCCTCCGGCAGAACCAGCGTTGATTGGCCGAATGCTGTACACTGGCCAATCAATGCTGGTCAATGCATTCCTATGAGAAAAATCCAGCTCCCTCGTAACAGCAAGCTACCAGCTTTCCCAACTAGCAAGGATGAGCCTGCTGCAGAACTAACATTGACTTGCCGAATGCTATACACTGTATAGCATTCAGCCAATTAACGCTGGTTCTGAATTGAATATTTACTGCGAATAGCTAGTAGTATTTGATCAAGTACGAATATTTCAAATACCATAGTATTCGATCGAATACCTACTCAATCGAATATTACTCGCTCATCTCTAATTATAATGTTAAAGGTGAAATGAACTATTGTTAGCATTAAAATATTTAAAATTGGTAGTCAAGAATGTAACAAGCTCCTCTTTCTACTTACCATAATTAAGCATTCATTGTGGTATTCTTAGAGGGGTTGTTCCATTACAGACACTTATCTCCTATACAAAGTATAGGGGATAAGTGCCACATTGCAGAGTGAGTTTTCCCCAACAATCAGGAGACAATGTACCCCTGCATCCCCCCTGTGAATGAAGCACCAGTGCGTCTTGCATGACAGGTGCTCTATTCACTTCTATAGGGCTGCCAGAGATTGCAGTCCCAGCAGACCCATAATAGTGAAGGGAGAGCATTGTAGCTTCAATTTACAGTATATTTTAAGCCTTTAAGTTTAATGGATGTAACCTTGACACACCTCATTGACATATAATAGCTTCTGTCAGGTTCTGTAACTTTGACAGGAAGAACAGTGTTCCAAAGGGAGCCCCTATGGCAATGTGAACAGATCTACCAATAACTAATGTTATTTTGTTATCACATTGTATCAGATTGGAGATTTAGATGGATTCCATATTTTGTTCCATAAGTTAGACAGCCCAGAGCAAAATTTGTTGTTTTTTCATTTTTTTCATATACAACAAATGTGCAATAAATTGTCCATCTACATATTTTAAAATATGAAAGAAATTATATGAATGACCCAGTGCTGCACCTCTAATGAGGCGAGGTGAGGCACGTGCCTCGGGTGGCGGACCATAGGGGGGCGGCAGCCCAGGCGATTTTTTTTTTTTTTTTAACTTTTTTTTCTTTGAACCAGTGCAGGACAGCTGCCGCTATCCTTGCGCTGGTTTAGACGTCTACATATCAGCGTAGGTGGTGTCATCACACCGCCTACGCTGATATGCAGACGTCTGCCGGGAGAAGAGGTTGCGGCAGCTTTCAGTGGGAGCAGCATCAGCATCGAGGTCAGTAAGTATAATAACTTTTTTTTTTTTTGTTTTATAATAGGCCGCTACCTGCTGGAATATCCCCAGCAGGCAGAGGCCTATTTACCAACCTCCCCAGACCTGCTCAGACCTGCTAACTAACGTATAATAATCGGAGCCCCAGGGGAGGTGAGGGCACATAATAAACAATGTTACTTACCTCTCCGGGATCCAATGTTAATCCTAGCAGGCATCGGGCCTATATGGTAATGCCCAGACGTCACATGGTCTGGGATATTACCATATAGGCCAGAAACCTGTGCTAGCAGTACCATACAGACCCAAAGTCTGTGCTAGTAGTAATAGCCTGTTACTGCTAGAACAGGCTTTGGGACTGTAGGGCAACAGGCTGTTACTGCTACCACAGGCTTTGGGCCTATATGGTAATATCCCAGACCACGTGACGTCTGGGCATTACCATATGGGGTCGAAGCCTGCTAGGATTAACATCGGATCCCGGAGAGGTGAGTAACAGTGTTTATTATGTTCCCTCATCTCTCCTGGGGTTCCAATTATTATACTCGGGGTCTAAGAAGACCCCTGAGTATAATAATGGTTCATGGGTGGGCAATTTTGGGGCATAATAGAGCTTGAAGTGTCCACTGTGGCCCCTATAACTTCTATTATGCCCCACAGCGCCCCCCTGCAACCACTATTATGCCCCTTAGTCTATTGTGCCACTGTGGGGCATAATATAAGCTGCAGGGGCCGCTGTGGTGTATATATATATATATATGGGATGGGTGTGTGGAGAAGATAGGAGTCAAAGATGTCTGTGCTTCAATTGTGTCGCAATTGTGGATCAAAGTACGGAGACACACATTTCTATGGACCCATACACACAACCATAGTTTTTGTGGCTGTGTGTCCGGGCCATAGTGAAGAGCCACAAAATATGGAGCAGCTCCTATACCTTTCCATATTTGCATCTCATTCCATTCACTTCGTTGTATAGGTTAGAGAATAGCATGGATACCAACCAATGTGTCATCCATTTTGTTTTTCACTGACCCATACATTAAACACGGTTGTGTGAAGGATGCTTTAGCCAAAAACAAAGTACAGTATAAGAGACTATAATCGGCTGAGAGACTGATTATCAGCATTGCAAATCTAGGGATATGAATTTCATATATCAAGTTGAAGAAAGTGAACCTATGCATTAAATACATAAAGTCAGTTATGTGAAATGTAAAAAGATAAAGGGCAGAGGATTTATTCTATACGACTCACATAATAATCTCTTAATATACTCTGTGAAATTGTATTAAAGTAGTTGAATATATTTCATGTAAAGCTGAATTTTACAGGCTGACCCTGGCAAGATCTTTATTCATCAGTGCAGGGACACATTTATTTCAGAGCCGAATGTTATAGAAAAGAAAATTATGTTTCAAAAAGTCACAATTACTTGTATTCAGACAGATCTACATTATTATTAATGTCATAGAATACTTGGGCCTTAGATCATGATATCATCTCATATTACTCAGGACAATAAGCTATATATTTAATAAAGTATACAGCATATTGTTTCATAACTCAATTCCTCAAGGACTGAAAGGACAAATTACATAAAACTCTTTTTGTCCACAATATTTTTATTTTATGGAGGGGTCATAGGAAATGTCACGAATCTTCGTATTCAATCTCCATTGTATCGGCAACTTGTGGTTTCACTGAAAATTTTTGTCACGGGTTATGTGAATATTTATGTCTACAGTACTGTAACGTATCATCAGTGACTCCTATGTCCATACGGAGCAAATATTGTCAGAATCTACCAGAATGGAACATATTGTGAAAATGTCAGTGGTCATATATTTTTTTCTTCCTTATGTCACCTTAGTGTCTAAAACTCAAAATAAGTTTGTCCCAAATCTGATGGATTTAGTTTATTAAATGTCGCCCAAGGTTAATAGAGTGTGGTGTACACAGCTTCTTAGATCCTAAGATGTCTATTGCTTAGTGTTGTAGTGAAACTGTTCTTTTTTTGTCTATTTTCATCTCTTTCTAAAGATTTATTGACAACTACAGGAAACAAAGATCTGAAGCAAGAGAGGATCTTGTTCCCCCACAGTATTTCTCAAAGATGAAAGCTTGAAGAATTGTTTATGTGATAGTTTTGGTATAGTACCAAGTCTCCAATACTTAGTAGGAGTTAAGATTATTTTAATATAGATATAATCCTAATGTCGTGATATTAATAGTTTGAGACATAGCATTAATTCTTTCAAAATTATCCTCTAAGCACAATAAAATTTAGAAAAAACCCCATAAAAGATGTTGGTATTACCAATAACAGCCGATTAGGTTCTAGTTATCATTTTTTTGTGTGCACATGATGATACTTGTTATTAGAAGAATTCTAAATATTAGTGTGATCTAAGATAAGGAATCAGCTATTGTTTATATTCTCTATGCCAATATACCGTCACCAAAGGGTGATGTATTGTATTATATTTATTGTTATTAACTTTGTAAATGCTTTGACCATTGACATGTTGCTATAGGGATACATAGTTACAGTGTTCACTGTGTTGTACTATGACACATATCCTACTCATAACCTCCTTTTTCTAGCTATATAGAGATCATCTGGTGCCTCTTATCTCTGGTGCCTCAATATTAATGTTCCATTATCAGAGGAAAACTTTACTTCTCACCACAAACATAGCCATTAAAAAAGGTATCAACTACTGAGGACTTCTCTCAAAAAATTTCTTTCATTTCGTATCCATTGGCTAACACGGTACAAGGATATTTTTTCTTTCACAAACATAGGGGCATACTTCTAATCCTCTATGGTTTGTAGTTTAGGTATATGTTGAGGTTCTGAAGTGTTATTGCTTCTTTTTCTTTGTTATTGCTTCTTCTTTCTATATTATGTATCCTGATTGTGAGAGACTAATCCTCCTCCTCTCTAGTACTATACACCAACTGCCCCTCTGAGTAGTTACTTAAATCGGTACTCTCATGAACATAACTATTTTTAAATTTGTACATTTTTAAAAGTTAAACATTTTTGCAAATATAAGTAATTAAACATTTTGCAGAGTTTGAAAGATTTTCCCTAAATATCTTGTGGTCACAAGTTGTTGTCTTGATCGATTGCCAATGGATATGGCCATGAATACAGGAATTAGCCATAATTTCCTTATAGTAGCCGGGATATCTTCTGATACATGTAGTGTCCCTGCCTGATAACCCGGCTACAATAAGAAAATAATGACTGGGTCCCTGACAAGTCCCAGACCATAGAAAGTTTCTGCATTCATGGTCGTATCCATTGGAAACCAATCAAGATAACAGACTGTCATCACTAAGATAGTTAGAGAAAATCTTTAAAACTGCAGAATTTTTAACTACTTATATTTGCAAAAATGTTTAACTTTTAACTATCTACAAATATAGATATGATTATGTTAATCAGAATACCCCTTTAACTTATTTAACTGACATCCATGACACACACCTGAATGTCATGGCAATAGCAGTGGTTGTTTCTTTGGGTCACTATTTTCAGTTTGGGTCACTGTGCAAAAATAATAGAAGTGTCTGATGCCTCTTGAGATATCAGCAGCTTTGCTCCTGAGTCAGGGACACTGGACAGGAGCCCTGGGGTTCGCCCAGGATCCTCCCTCAGCCAGCACATATCACTCTGCAACAGGTGAAGTCCCAACTATCCATGAACAGTTTTAGGCATGTTAAACTCCCTAATGTAAGTCTAAGATATACTATATACAGTCCTATGAAAAAGTTTGGGCACCCCTATTAATCTTAATCATTTTTAGTTCTAAATATTTTGGTGTTTGCAGCAGCCATTTCAGTTTGATATATCTAATAACTGATGGACACAGTAATATTTCAGGATTGAAATGAGGTTTATTGTACTAACAGAAAATGCGCAATATGCATTAAACCAAAATTTGACCGGTGCAAAAGTATGGGCACCTCAACAGAAAAGTGACATTAATATTTAGTAGATCCTCCTTTTGCAAAGATAACAGCCTCTAGTCGCTTCCTGTAGCTTTTAATCAGTTCCTGGATCCTGGATAAAGGTATTTTGGACAAACAATTCAAGTTCAGTTAAGTTAGATGGTCGCCGAGCATGGACAGCCCACTTCAAATCATCCCACAGATGTTCAATGATATTCAGGTCTGGGGACTGGGATGGCCATTCCAGAACATTGTCATTGTTCCTCTGCATGAATGCCTGAGTTGATTTGGAGCAGTGTTTTGGATCATTGTCTTGCTGAAATATCCATCCCCGGCGTAACTTCAACTTCGTCACTGATTCTTGAACATTATTCTCAAGAATCTGCTGATACTGAGTGGAATCCATGCGACTCTCAACTTTAACAAGATTCCCGATGCCGGCATTGGCCACACAGCCCCAAAGCATGATGGAACCTCCACCAAATTTTACAGTGGGTAGCATGTGTTTTTCTTGGAATGCTGTTTCTTTTTGGACGCCATGCATAACGCCTTTTTGTATGACCAAACAACTCAATCTTTGTTTCCAAAATGAAGTTGGCTTCTCCAAATGTGCTTTTGCATACCTCAGGCACCTCTATTTGTGGCGTACGTGCAGAAACGGCTTTTCTCATCACTCTCCCATACAGCTTCTCCTTGTGCAAAGTGCGCTGTATTGCTGACTGATGCACAGTGACACCATCTGCAGCAAGATGATGCTGCAGCTCTTTGGAGGTGGTCTGTGGATTGTCTTTGACTGTTCTCACCATTCTTCTTCTCTGCCTTTCTGATATTTTTCTTGGCCTGCCACTTCTGGGCTTAACAAGAACTGTCCCTGTGGTCTTCCATTTCCTTACTATGTTCCTCACAGTGGAAACTGACAGGTTAAATCTCTGAGACAACGTTTTGTATCCTTCCCCTGAACAACTATGTTGAACAATCTTTGTTTTCAGATCATTTGAGAGCGGACTGTCCATGTTCGGCGACCATCTAACTTAACTGAACTTGAATTGTTTTGTAGAAAGAAATGGTCCAAAATACCTTCATCCAGGATCCAGGAACTGATTAAAAGCTACAGGAAGCAACTAGAGGCAAAAGGAGGATGTACTAAATATTAATGTCACTTTTCTGTTGAGGTGCCCATATTTTTGCACCGGTCAAATTTTGGTTTAATGCATATTGCGCATTTTCTGTTAGTACAATAAACCTCATTTCAATCCTGAAATATTACTGTGTCCATCAGTTATTAGATATATCAAACTGAAATGGCTGTTGCAAACACCAAAATATTTAGAACTAAAAATGATTAAGATTAATAGGGGTGCCCAAACTTTTTCATAGGACTGTATATATATATATATATATATATATATATATATATATATATATATATGTATATATATATATTTAAAGAATAGCTATTAATATCTACCTACACTACATATTAATATCAATGTATCCCACTTAAATACATACAAATTAAGCTGTTAAACAGACATACTTATCTAATTATATATAGATATAACTAATATGTCTTCTCCTTACATACTGAACATTATATGAACCCCTTCAAGCTAATGACGGTAAAATATATCTAATACTTACTTACTACAGAATATATCTCTTAGTGAATGTATTACAATATACTGATATAAATTTGCAACAATTTGCAGCTTTTCTGCCAATGTACGTTGTTTGACGACTCGATCTGGTCATTGCAACTTTCTGCTAATAAAAGTGACAATGTAATGCGGTGTACAACAGCTGCTTACAAGCTATTTACCCTGTGCTAGATGGCACTTGAGTGCTTGTGCTGTCTTGCTGCCAAAATATTGCTGGAAGGTTAAGCTAGGATGAAAATTAAATAGGCCTTAATTTACATATTTACATGACAATTTAATATTGTACATTTTATCCAGTGTTAAAAATATTGATTTTGTCATCTAAAGGCTCTAAACCATCTGTGACCTAACTGGTTTTTGTGAAAATGGAATAAAAATACTATACTTTCTAGAGAAAAGGTAACATGTAATACACATTACATTTTGCTAGCGCCACAGGGGAGAATACACTTCTAAATCCAAGATTCCTCATAGATAACCACTGCTCAACTGCCTCTATTAAGCTGCTTCTACTGAAAGCGTAAAACTACAGGTACAATTCCTTCTCAGCTTCCCCTCTTCTGTCTTTCTGTGTGGTCTGAATATTAATTTGCCTTGAACAGACTATTTCTCCTTTGTAGAATTCTACGTATATTTTGTTTGACATTACAGGAAATGACTATTTTTCTTACTAATGTAAAGCCTACAATAACTATCATTACAATTATAGAATCTTAAGCACAGAGCTATAGATCGTTCATTTTTGCTTCCAGAAATGTAGCATGTCATCTTTGTACTTTTGGTCTTTGAAGTCCCTTTGCATCATTTATGTAAATTCACAATAAATGCTGCTTAGGCCTTTCTACTACTATTTTGTACTTTGTGGATTTGAGTTTTACTCTTATATAAGAGTAATTTTTCTTGTATCTATCTGTCCATCTAGTTATACACACACAAACACACACATACACCACATAGTTCAGAACTGATTTATGTGTCTTGTTTGATTTAAGGAAAGGGTTTGAGAGCTGTTACCATTGCTTTTGTTATTGTAGAGAAGAACAATCTCCAGTTTGATGTTATCATTGGTAACAAAAAAAAAATCTAAAGTATAGGGGATAGCTTGGATTGGAAAGGGATTTTCCATGTTTAAAGTTGTTGTCCAGAACTATGGTGCTGAGCATCACTTTGCCTTCTAAGAAGGTGACATCATGTTACGTTATTGGTTATGTGGCCATGCTACTACTCTGTCCTATTCATTTGATGCATATGCATAGCTGTGTGACCAAAGGACATGGTGTAACCTTCTGTAAATAAGAAGTGGATCTCAGTATTATAGTCCTGCACAAATGCTTTCGAGTTGGGTTCATATCTGCTTGTGATGGGATCCATTGGGTTTCCATCATGGATCATAAGGAACACTATTTGGCTTTTGGAGTGCAGAATTAGATGTTTGGTATTTGGACACCATGTAATGTTGTAGAGAGCCTAAGGTGTCAATAAAGTGGAATCCCCTAGGTGGTAACTGCATTTTGAAAATTGCATCCCTCAAAGATATGCCAGCCTTACTGTGAACCTAATATAAAAAATACAGTTATTATAAATAGCAATACCATATGTGTAACGTCTCTGCCTGTTCAAGTCACTGCGCCACCTTCAGCTCGCATGCGGCGGTGCAGGAGGCGTGTGCAGTTTGGTTCCTTGTTTAAAGTCTTTGGTTGCACTGTGTGAACTCGGCTCTAGTTCTGTGATTGAATTTCCACCACACCCGTCTTCTGCCCTTGTTTGCCGCTGTTCATGAAGTGGTTAATTCTGGTCTTGTTGTGTGATTGACAGCCTGTCTACCTATTAACTCCAGGGCGGGTTCTTCCTCCCTATTTATTCTTGGCTCACATTCACATTGGTGCTTGCTATTGCCTTGTGCATGCTGACTTTTCTCTTGCTGTTATTTCTTGTATTCTGAGTCTTGACCTCTGGCTTTCCCTATTGACTATTCTTTTGGATTCCGATTTTGACACTTTATTTCCCGACTGTTACTGACCCCTGGCTAGCTGACCTCCCTTTGTTGTTATTGTCTTATCTGCGTTTTGTGTGCCACGTATATAGGTAGGGATTGCCTCCAAGTTGCCGCCTATTGCGTAGGATAGGGCCTGGCAAGAGGAAGGGACACTGGGGGTCTTCAGCTTAGGGCTCACTGTCTCTTGTGCCCCTTTCTCCAGGGTTTCCAGCAGCTTCTGGGGAATTGCTGTCCTAGCAATTCCCTAACAATATGCCTCTTCCATGGAGTGTTTGTTGTGTTGTAACTCAGATGATTGGTTTATCTAATGTAATATTTATATTCATAATCCTAATACAGATCTTTATTAATGTTTGCACTATTAGTACTTGTTTTTCTGTCTAATATTTACACAATGTAAATTTAGAGCAAATAGTTTAAATCTGCCATATTTATGAAATTTAGCTCACATCGACCATGACCTTTCCGCGTAAGCCATGCCTCTTTTCTGCCAAATCAAGCCCTGGGGAAGGACAAATAGTGTCTAAAATAAATAATACATTTTGTGTATTTTTATGGTTTTGTGCAAATTAGGCCAGATTTCATTTACATTTAGCTCAGTAAACTTGTCCCACCATGTTGTAGATTAAGGGTCAATGAAGCCGATTCACTAAGATTAATGTACCAAACTTAGTAACTAACCCACTGAAATTAGATTCAGCCAATTTATTAATAAATTTGGCACATGTCTGTGTCAGCTGTGTACCAGAAATTGAAATATATGCCAGCTAGACACTGGTATAAATTTAGGCTAGAATATATGCCAATTTTCTGGTGTACATTATAATTAATTGGTGATATATTGTAATCCCATGGTATATATGTATACTGCTAATTCCTTTAATGCTGGCATTTTCACATGTGTCCTTGAGTAAGATTATTCACCTATGATCTAGTTACTTGGATTCAAGTGAGTCCAGAAACATTGATTTACATAAAGCAGACTAAACACTTTGATAAGGAATGATTAGAAGGAAGACTGGCCCAATGTATAGTTTACATAGAGTTAACTATAAGTCACATGTAGAATTACATTAATTCTCCTATGTGAGTGACGTTAGTTGTAAGAGGATGATTTGATGGCTAGTTTCCAGAAATTTGGCTTAAGAACTCCTGTTTTGGGACATTTGCCAGGCTTCTCTGCTCAGATCGGAGGTCTCATAGCTACATCTCTTTGTTATGTATATTTTCGCTAGCCATTATACTCTATGCTGTAACCTCACTTCTAAATAAACTTTCATCTGCTTTATTCACCTGAGAGATGGGTTTTCTCTTGGCTTTAAGCAAATGTTTCCATGCTTCTATATAGGTGTGTTGAATATTAGCATCAATCCTGATTGCCAGTAATACTACCATTTATTCAGTAGCTAAGCTCCATGGAGGAGAAAGGTATCTATTGGGTCTCAAGACTGCTCTGAATGAATAGTAGATCGTATAAGAGGCTGGGAGTCAAGAGTAACTACGCTGAGCTTTGCTATGGGTGGGCATGATGAGCTTCATATGAAAACTCCTTATATTGGGTCTGTTCAGAGAGTGCCGTAGAAGCTCAGGCCATGCCTTAGGTACTGAGCGTTGTGATATATACAGTTGCAAAAATCAAGCGAGCGAGATGCCTCCGCCCACTGCCCTGACATAGCCAACTCTGTAGCTCTAATGGGAGGAGTTAGCTGGACCCTTCCCATAAAACACTCATGGGATGCCGAGTGTGCGTCTATGCCATCTTCTAGGTGTAAACCTTGCTCTCTACTATGTAGCTCAGCATGGTACATAAAGATAATGATTTTTGACCCTTCAGGTAGGTAACTTTAGATCTGTATTTTATAAGCAGTTGATTTGTACACCCAGGGACTATGTATGGCTCTATCTCCTGGTTTATTCCTAGATCCCCTGATGAGTCTGTGTGATTGGGATGAAACATTATGGTATGGTGGATATTACTATACTATTTCTAACATTGGTATTAATTTAGGGGTATGATGTTTGGCCTAGTGTTCATTTTATCTTACATTTATTAAAAGCAATGTTTTATACACGTTTATTTTTGCAGGATTTATATATTTTTGCATTTCTTGTTGACTTTATACAACTTTTTTTTTGACTATTCCTGTATCATAGTGAAACAATGTTGTGAATCTGGAGACACTTATTATATTGTTAATTTTGTATTTTCCCCAGGGAGGTTGAGATATACTAGAGTAATTAAAGTTATTAAAGTGGGCCGAAATTAATCCGGCTATTGAAGACACAAGTGACATTTTTGATTATGTAGATAAAGGGAAAGGATTAAACATTCTGCAAATTAAAAAAGTCACTTTGTCAATTCTGTTTGTGAATGCCCTTTACAGAGTTGACACTGACAGTATCAGCAAAACGGCGTGACTTCTGCATGTTTTCAGTCACATTCTATAAAGCATGACTTTTCAGGAAGAGCGAAGGACTTTTGTACATTGCACATGAAACCAAACTTTATTAGATCTTGAAACTCCAGCAGTCTTTGAGAGATATAAAGAACTTGACAGGAACATGTTATACAGTCAGCTCTGGCTCATTACATTAATTTTGTCATTTTTACACAAGAGATGGGAAAACTGATTTATTATGAGCTATGGTTTGACTCGATTATTCTTTTTTTTTTTTTGTAAAGTAGATTGTGAGCCCCATATAGGGATGACAATGTACATTTTTTTTCCTATCAGTATGTCTTTGTAGAATGGGAGGAAATCCATGCAAACACGGGGAGAACATACAAGCTCCTTGCAGATGTTGTTCCTGGCGGGATTAAAGCCCAGGACTCCAGTGCTGCAAGGCTGCAGTGCAAACCACTGAGCCACCGTGCTGCCCCCCGATTATTCTAAATTGTTTGGTTTGTAAGGATTTGCAACTTGGCAGAAGTCTTAAATATGAGTGAGGGGGGAATATCTACAATGCATGTGCTATAAGCCTGACTGCTGCAGCAATACAATGAACAGTTCTCCATTTTCAGACTGTTTTGCAATCCTGGTGGAGCTACTGAGCAACTGCATTTGCGGCATCTAAAGTGTTAACAGCCATGCTCAATGTCGGCCGATTCTGGCTCCTGAACCCTCTCCATACACCCTCTTGTGACCAATGAAGTATATGTACGTCCTTGGTCATTAAGGAGCTAAAAAGTTCTGTAAAAACCCTTTAATATCAGGTTGGAGCAATTTTAAGCTATGTAAACCCCATTGCCCCCATTAAAACCAGCATGAGAACCTCTCCCAAATGGTTTTCTATGAATTTCCATAATCTGTTGTTAGTTCAGATTATATCATAAACCAGCATATCAACTCCAGTTAGTATTAGATTAAAGGAATTTGATTTGCCCCATGTGCTTTAAATTGCACTTATTCCATTCTTTAGATTTATGCTCTTTATCAGCCTGGGTCACATGATCTTCAGAAAATTTTCTTTCTTCCTGTACTGGCAAGTGATATTCCAGCTTTATGGTATCTTTTAGACCATGAAATGTTTGCTTTGTGGTTTACTTTTTTATGGAATGAAATGACAGATGTATACGGCTATCAGTTATAACAGTTATAACCATCTCGACCATCTTGTTCTAGATTTTCTCAAACTCTTTTGGTGAACATAATGATTCAATGTACCTTTCACATATTTCTATGGTTAAGAATCCTATTAACTAATTTCAGTGAAGACATGAAATATGAAAAAAGTGTCATCTATGTAACTGTAATTTACAAGAGATGATAGAAGCTGTAGTGAGCCGTATATTATTAGAGGCTACTTGTCACTTTGTAGAGATAATAACATATGGATTGGTACAGTTACAAACAGACTGTCAAACCTGTTATTTTTAGGTAAATTTATGCGACATGCCATTTAAAACAAAATGCTGCCAAAATAATGAGCATGTCCATGCTTTTTATATTTGACTTTCCATATGCCAACATGAAAAGATGTACAAATACACTGTAAATAAATCTCAGCAAATGTAGACATACAATTGTGCTACTTATAGAGAACTGAAATAAACTAATACAGCTTGAATGTTTGGAATAAAAGCTGTTGTGTTAAATCCAGAGCTCTGCCCAAGAGGGTTAGATTTCATTTTTCTTAGATGTATACATATTCACATACTTGTAGTAAATGATATAAATAAACTACAGGCATAAACCTATAACAATGGTACATATGGACACAAAGCTATCCTGTACCCTCAATTAGATTATTGTCTCATCAATGCTCATCAATTTTGCCTCATATTTCAAAAACAAAATTAAAAATATATGAAGACATTTCAACCAACAACCCCCTCAACCACTCTGCTCAACTGTTCAGTTCTCTTCTTCCATAGCCTGCTTACTTGACCTGATTCGATCACACCTTATCCCAGATTTACAGGGGGCATTGTCAATTAAATTCAGCTTCAGCTCAGTGCTGCTATTGGCTGTAGGGCTTCTCGCCTTGGAAAGAGATCAAACAGTCCTCAACTGCCTATTAGCCTGTGGCCTGATTGTCCTGTGCACGACGATAGACCAGTGCTCACTTGGATAAAGGCAAATTTAACATTGAAGAAGACTACAGGAGTAAGCCAGAGATGACGACTAGAGGAATTGCGATGAAGACCTTTGCAGAAGACTTCACATCAAGCTGAAGTGCAACCTGAAGTGCAAGATCTGCATGGCGATAATTAGCTGTGGGCATGCCGGCACACATCTAGGAACTAGATACTGACATACCCTACATGTGTCCCAATTGAATGTTCAAGCGATATTAGGCTGGGTTCACACCACCATTATTTAATGTCTATTGCTCTCATCCATCTCAAGATTAGAGCAACAGATATTTACCCCTTCTTGCACCATGCTGTACTATTACATCATGCTGAGCATCTAGTTAATGCTCAGCACCATAACTGTACAGAGCTGTAATGCCACAGGCAGAGGAGCTGTTCCTGTGGCATTACTTCCAGCACTTGGCTACATTGCACATCCATAGCGATCACAGCATCCGGGGGGTCAAGGGGCAAGATCGCCTCACCATCTCTTGGATTTCCCAATGTTAATATTGCAGAGTCCGAGAGGTTGATATGGCAGTGAAGAAACCGAGCAATGGCTTCCTGACTGCCTATGTCCATTACACATAGTGACCCTATGTGTGATATACTGCAGTACTATGTATTGCAGCATGTTGCACTGGGGATCAGAGATCCCAAGTTCAAGTCCCATTGTAGAACAGATAAAAAGTAAAAAAATAAGAATTGCTCAAAATGTTAAAAATAAAGTATAAAAAATAACTATATAACAGTTATTTACCCCCATATGATGAACACAAAGTAATGTATAAAAAATATCACTAAACGTGATGAAAAAGTATTACATGACAAACATTATTACCAATAAAAAGTACAACTTAACCAGCAAATAAAGAGCCTTTACATATCTCCATCAACAAAACAGTAAAAATGGCATCAGAACTTGCTGTCCCCAGGAAAATCGTTCATTTTCAAAATATTACATTTTATTTGTAAAAGCAGTAAAACATGAGAAAAGCAATATAAATATGGTATCATTTTTAATGCAGAGTGAATGCCATAAAAAGAAAATCAGGTAGTACATGCTGATAGAGCTTCAATAAGAGATCTGATGAAGGGGTGGCACTCATAGAGTACCAAAAAAACCCAAAACGTGTCATCTTTTACAATAAAATCTACTTTTGTCTACATATCCGTGTATCGATATTTGTCTACACCGAGGGAGCGCTTGGCTGGTTTATACATTGAGGAACCCTTCCCCAATATATTTTGCATCATATACTCCGACCTAAGAGTCGTCGCCGGTGGACGCTGCCCATTGTACTCAGTTAATATTCTTCTTTTGCGCCCTACCAGGCGCAACAAGAACTTGACTTGAATTGGAGTTTCCTGAAGTTCTAAGGTCTCCTAATAAGCGTGGCCATACTTGTTCAATTGCTTTATAGGACGATAAAAAATAATATATTAGAGATATTTACTGAGTATTAGTGTACAAACTACCCTGCATCCTTAAATGGTTAAACGACAGATACACATTGAGCCCCTCCACCTGGCATTCACCTTTATGTAAAAAACATCATGTTTTTACTTTCCTGGCAGGAGAAAAAGTCTTGCATGCAGGAACCTTTCTTCTGCTACAAAAGTAAACAAACATGACGGAAGAAAGTGCCTGTCATGTTTTTTAAATTACAGTCAATGGGAAGAGACGAAGGCAGAGGGGGCTCAGTCTCTGTCCGTTGCTCTCATAGTATGAGGATGAGGCGAAATTTGAGTCATGCAGTATAGTTTTAATGTGATATGCTGGTATACAATGAGGTTTTTTTTAGTACAATAAAAACCTTTTTTAATCATCATGATAATTGTGAGTGATTGTACTATGTCTGCCCTTTCATTCCTAAAGCTATAAGCATCTGTGCTGTATTGAATTCATTGCAAAGTTATGGGGCATTCACACTACCGTTGGTGACTGTCAACAGCATACCTCCCAACCATCCCGATTTCCACGGGACATTCACGAATTCGGTGTCCTGTCCCGCGGTCCCGGTCGGCGGGAGGTATGTCCCGATTTCAACTCATCGGCGTCTGGAGGATGCCGATGAGTTGAACATATAATCTCCAGCCTTACTGCTGCGCTACGGCTTCGGCGTGTGTAGGTGCGATGTGCTGACATCACATGGGGCCTACAACTATGTGAGTGGAGTGAGAGAGCGGAGAGAGTGGCGAGGGAGCGTTGGAAGGTGAGTATAAGTATTTGTTTGTGTTAAACATTGAGGGGAACGTATGACACTGGGGCAGATGAAGGGGGGAGGGCATGACACTGGGGCAGATGAAGGGGGGAGAACGGCATGACACTGGGGCAGATGAAGGGAGGGAGAATGGCATGACACTGAGGCAGAAGAAGGGTCCAGACATGAATCTGGGGGCAGAGATGGGGGACATAAATCTGGGGGCAACGATGGGGGAGACATGAAACTGGGGGCAGAGATGGGGGGGACATGAAACGGGGGGAAGAGATGGGGACATGAAACTGGGAGCAGAGATGGAGGGGGACATGAAATTGGAGGCAATTAAAGGGGTTATATGAAACTGGGAAAGATGGAGGGGGGGGAATATAATTTACAGGTGACTGTAGGAAGATTGTACTATGTAGGGGCACATGAAAAATGAATGAGAATGGGTGGAGTCAACATAAAAGTGGGCAGAGCTAAGCGTGCAGCAGCGCATATTTTGTCCCTTTTTCAGCTCTTCAAAAGTTGGGAGGTATGGTCAACAGTGTCCGTAGCTTGTTTCTGTTAGTGTCCGTTTCTGTCCATTTACACACAGTCCATCAGAAGGTTTTTTTTTTTCCAGCAGATAAAAAATCCTACTTGCAGGACCAGGACTCTTGTGTCCATTTGAAAAAACGGATTCTTGATGGATTCATTGAAGTCTACGGGTAACACACTTATAATGGACAGTAACTGATAGTCTGTTATTTTGCGTCCGTTGTTTTCTGCGCATGCTCACAAAACAAAAAAAATGGACAGTAAAAAGAAAAGGACATTACCTGACAGTAACTGATGCTTGTGTGTCCGTTTTTCATTTTTTAATTGATCCATTAAATGGGTCGGTTAAAAAAAATGGACACATTAACATGAGTTAGTGTCCGTTAATGTCTGTTATGATATGTTTCCTATTTTTTGTTTTTTTGTAACAGACACCTTCTTAACGGAATCCAATGGTAGTGTGAACCCTGCCTTAGAGAGCGTTATCTGAGGTGCAAAGTTGCCTGGTGTGAATTGATAGCTAAAACCTGAATCTTTTTGTTTCTGAGTTGTGAACTGGAAAATAACTAGTTGAGCACGATGATATATATATATATATATATATATATATATATATATATATATATATATATATATATATCTTACATCTTGGTGAAGTTGAGAGAAGGGCAATTCTAATCTGCTGCAAGGTTGGTGATTAAAACATGTTGGGATTCATTTATAACATTTCCCTTTGTCTGAATTTCCTTATGTCCCATTGACCTTTTTACACAAAGTACTCACCTATAGAAATCAGACATGACATGAAGCAAATGCAAATTCATGTACAGGACTTTGTATTGCAGAGCAGAAATATCAGCAGATAAATATGGCATCAGCAAAAATCTAAATAGATTTCAATCTGTTTCCCAAATAAGCATTCAGCCAAATCCACAGACTGTTCACTTGGATGAAGAAAAATGTTATGTTTCTGCTACTGTAGTATCCCATTGGAAAAACTGTAAAGTGATAGGATGCGTATACATCATTGCTTTGTATGTTTAAAGAGACCCTTTCATAATTTCTACCAGCTCTTTGCCTGTTCTTAATTCCAACACTTTTGTGAACATTATGGGCTAGAGATAAAATGATAACCGTGCCAAAATCAGTGAAGAAATGCTTATTATAGATTAAGAAGAGTTTAGTTGGTGCAAGTAGTGAAAGATAAGATAAAATAAGATAATCCTTTAATAGTCCCATCGTGGGGAAATTTCAGTGTGTTACAGCAGCATGATAATACAGATACAACATAATAAACAGTTATATATTACAGAAGGAGACACACATACTAGAAATCAATAGCAGCTAAGGAAAAAGAAAGAAAGAAAGAAAGAAAGAAAGAAAGAAAGAAAGAAAGAAAGAAAGAAAGAAAGAAAGAAAGAAAGGAGACTTCAATATCATTTAGCTCTGTCTCTTCACTTGGTCGAATGTAGATTATGTAGTATGACCACGTTTGGGAGGAAGGATCTCCAATAGCGCGCCTTCTCATACTTGGTAGAACTATAAACGACTGCTTCACCCCAAGTGCCGTCAAGGTCTCATACATGGGGTGGGATTTATTCTCCTCCATGGAGCTCACCACAGACAGCGTCCTTCTGTCACCCACCACCTGTACTGGGTCCAGGGGGCTCCCCAGGACAGAGCTGTCCCTACTAATCAGCCTGTCAAGTCTATGTCTTAAAAGTACCGCGGGTTAACCGATTGGGCCACTGGAGCAGCTTCTGTTAAGTCTATTTCTTTCCCTGGTTGATATACTGCTTCCCCAGCAGGCCACAGCAAAAAAAAAAAAGATGGCTAAAGAAACCACAGAGTTGAAAAAGGCCCTTAGAAGTGGCCTCATGTCACCTCTAATTAAATGGCTTATAAAATCATCAAAATAACTTTTAAGGACTCTTTGACAACTTGTAAAGACAATTTACAGGGGCATGGCCTAGCTATGGCGGTGTAAGGACGTGTCTGCCGTGAGCTCCTCTCTGGTATCCCCTCGGGCTGCCCTTTACACCTCTCCAACCGGCTCTACACTTACCTCCTCATGGGGAGAAACCGTCGCGGACCTTCCCGATCCTCCTCTCAGCCGCCGGCGATGTCCTCTACGGCCGGGCTGCACTCCTATTTCACCGCTCCGGGTGCCGCGCTGTCCGGATCCAAGATGGCGCCCGCTGAGTCCTCGATGTCTGCAGCGCTTTCTCCTTCTCCTGACAGCCCGCCTCTCCGTGGATCCAGCCGCAGCGCCGCAACACCGGACCTCCAGGCTGCTTCACAGGCTCCCAGCCCTGGCCAGAGCTCCGTGGGAGATCAGTCTCAGGACTCCTGCTTCCCCTCGTCTGCCGGTGCTCCACAAGGCCTGCTAGGAGGTACTTTTCCCTCCCCCCTTGCCTCTTCCTCTGCCATGGACACTGACTGGCCTCCATTGTCTCCCTCCTCTGCCCAGATGGCTCCCTCTGGTACTTACAGCACCCCTGTTCTCCCTTCACGGCCCTCCATGGCTAGGAGCTCTGGACTGGGGATGGTTCCCCCTGACCCTGCCTCTCCATGGCTATCTGCAGGGCTCCCCCCTCCACCCTTACATAGTGGCGGCCCCTCTACTCTGCCTCCTGACAATAGTGGGGGCACTGTGGATACCCCAACATCCCACGCTCCGGTGACCTCTGCTGAGAATTTGTGTTTGGGGGATGCCCTGGGGGAGCTGCGTCGCCTCTCTGCCACCCTTGGCTCCATACCTACTAAGGCAGATATGGAGGCTTATGTTTTGCGCCTGGAACAATCATATAAGGCTGAACTGTCTGCTGTTTCTTCCTCCGTCCGGCACCTGGAAGGCCGTGTGACCGCTGTTGAATCCTCTGCCTCTTCTGCCTCTGAGCGAATTTCTGTGCAGGACTCTGTTCTTCAGGCTCATGCCCGCCAACTTCAGCGTTTGACTGATACTATAGACGATCTGGAGAACCGTAATAGGCGGAACAACATCCGTGTCCGGGGTCTCCCAGAATCTGTGGACTCTAATCAGCTGGATGGTGTTCTGCGGTCTGTGTTCAATTCGCTCTTGGATGTTCCCCTGGACTCTCCTTTGGAACTTGATCGTACGCATAGATCGCTAGGCCCGCACACGCCCGACTCCGATGTCCCTCGGGATGTTATTTGTCGGGTCCATCGTTACCAACTGAAAGAAGCGATCATGCGAAAGGCCAGGGACTTGGCCCAGATTTTTTATAAGGACTATCCTCTGACGCTCCTCCCGGACCTCTCACGGCTCACCCTGGCTAAACGTCGGGCCCTCAAGCCTCTATTAGATGTCCTGACTCATCATCGCATTCCGTATTCGTGGGGCTTCCCGTTCCGTCTGCAGGTCCGCAGGGAAGTTCGACTTCTAACTCTACATCGTCCGGACGAGATTCCTTCCTTTATGCTGGCTCTGGGCCTGCCTCCGGTGGATATCTCCAGCTGGCCTTCTTTCTTGGTTAATCCCCCAATACCTCCACCTCCGAAAGCTCAACGTAAATCCCGCACGTCTGGGCGCTCTCGTACACCTGCCTCCTCCAGCGCCCCCGTAGCGCAGAGCTCTCCTCCTCCGTGACATGGGACTATGGATTTCTCTGTTATTTTTATTTTTTTCTTCCCCCTGCTATTGTAAATTCCGAGATGCCTTAATCAGGGGGCTGACCTTTTACGCCAGTATTGGCGTCTCTTTGTATACACCCGAGTTATGATGTGTTTTTGTGCATCCTTATATTTTGATCTATTGTTTCATTTTGTTTTTCTTATCTCTGTTTCTTTCTCTTGAGACCGGTTGGATTGGTTATGCTATTGTAGATTGTTGTTGTCCTATTTGCCCGGGGCCTTCCGGGGAGGGGCGGCGCCGTTTTTTAGAAGGCTCGTCTCCTACCGGGGGTCTCGCTCTACTGTGTGGTGCGAGTGTGGTGTCTTCTCGTCACCTTTCCCCACTTTTTCTAGGGAGGTGTCACCTCTCCCACGTAGTGGTGGTTTGTTTGTATTGTTCTGTTTTGATTTCTTTTTCGTTGTCTGTCTCCCCTGTCTTGTCTGGTCTCGTGTCTTCCTCTTGTTCTCCTTTGTCCTGTGCTTTAAGTGTTTGACGTCCTAAGTATGGCCTCTGTCAACCTGTGTTCTTTTAATGCAAGGGGTCTTAATACTCCCCAAAAACGCAACCAAATTTTATTTCATTTTCATAAATCTCGTTCTCATATTTTGATCCTTCAGGAGACCCATTTTCGAAAGGACCACATCCCTGACATCCGCAACGGGCATTACCCCACGTGGTTCCACAGCTCCAATCCGTCTTCTAAGTCCAAAGGGGTGTCTATTGCCCTGCATCGCTCGTTACAGCATGAGGTGTTAGATTCGGTTCTTGACCCTGAGGGCAGGTACGTCTTTTTGAAATTACGCATTGGTGGCACAACAGTTACGGTTGCAGGATGTTATCTTCCCAATCAGCAGCAGATGATGTATTGTAGGTCTCTCCTGTGTAAATTGGCTGACTTTAGTGATGGGGTGGTCCTCTTAGGGGGAGACTTTAATTTCGTACTTGACTCGGTGCTTGATGCTTCTCCCCCTCGGGCGGTTTGCGCTCCGTCTCAGCTTCGTAAGCTTCGCTCCTCTCTTCACTCCCACCGCCTTGTGGATGTATGGCGTCTTCTTCATCCGCAGGGCCGTGATTACACCTATCACTCTCCAGCCCACGGTTCATATGGTCGTCTAGATTTTTTTCTGGTTAGTCATCACGCTTTATCCTGGTCCCCGTCTGCGCAGATCGGCTTGATTCTGTGGTCTGATCAAGCTCCGGTCTTCCTTTCCCTTGCAATCCCAGGCCTTTCTTCGTGTCCCTTTAACTGGCGCCTCAACGATAATCTTCTCAAAGACGCGACATGTCGAAATGCAATCTCTGATACTATTCGTAATTTTGAATCTGACCATGCGCAGGACCCGACTCCCCTTCCGGTACGCTGGGAGGCTCTTAAGTGCGTTCTCCGTGGAGTTTTTATTCAGCATGGTTCGCGTCTTAAAAAAGAACGGTCAGCCGGGATAGCCTCCCGTCTTGCCCGCATTCGTTCTTTGGAACTTGAACACAAGCGGACTTTGGCAACTTCCACACTCAATGAACTTCTTAATGCGTGGGAAGAACTCCGCTCTTTCCTAGACGAGATCTCTATCCGCCAACGGGATTGTCTGAAAAGACATTTCTACGAACACGCTGACAAATGTGGTCGTCTCCTGGCTAGGCGCCTTCACCCCCGACTTTCAACGACCTATATCCCATGCGTTCGGGACCGCACGGCGCGTCTAATACATGACCCTCCTTCCATAGCGGGCGCTTTTCGCGAGTTCTTTCATGACCTATATAATTTGAGGGGGCATTATGCCGATCTAGACCCGGAGACTGCACTGAATAAGATAAGGGAATATGTGGCGTCTACTGCCCTCCCTACTCTAGATGCGGATGATAGGTCTGCCCTCGACTCTCCCTTTACTGAGGAGGAGTTAACGGAGGCCATCCAATCGTCCCCCTTAGGCAAATCCCCGGGTCCGGATGGTTTTACCCCTCGTTTCTTTAAGACCTGCAAGACCCAGGTGGCCCCCCTTCTCCTTCGCATGTTTAATAGCCTGGATGCGGAAACTCCTTTCACGAGCCAGTCCCTTTCTGCTTCAATTGCGGTTCTTCCTAAACCGGGTAAGGATCCCCGATGCTGTGCAAGCTATCGCCCTATCTCTCTCCTCAATATAGACATTAAGCTTTATGCGAAGCTCCTGGCGAATCGCCTTTGTCCTCTGATGCCTCGCTTGGTTCACACTGATCAGGTGGGGTTCATCCCAGGCCGTGAAGCCAGGGATAACATTTGCAAGACCATTTTAGTTACCAGTGCCGCGCGCTCCAGGGGTACCCCTTTGTGCCTTTTGTCTATCGACGCCGAAAAGGCGTTTGACCGCGTCCATTGGGGCTTTCTGCGCGCTACCCTGGAACAAGTGAACGTTGGTTCTAGTTTCTTGTATAAGGTCCTATCCCTGTATGGCGACGCATCGGCGCAGGTCCGTGTTAATGGCTTACTATCCGACCCCTTTCCTGTGCGTAATGGTACTAGGCAGGGTTGTCCCCTTTCTCCTTTACTTTATGCTCTTGTAATGGAACATTTGGCGGTCGCGCTTCGATCTCGCTCTGATATCTCGGGTCTTCCACTGGGCCGGTCTCAGGTTCGCTTAGCTCTTTACGCTGATGACTTATTGCTTTATGTTGCTCAGCCGCGTGACTCCTTTCCTGTGATCCTCGACGATATAGTAATGCCTCTAACTTTAAGGTTAATCTTTCCAAAAGCGAGGCCCTTAACATCTCCCTCACACAGTCGGAGGTTCTGCAACTAGCCGCTGATTACCCCTTTAAATGGCAGCCTAGCGCTATTAAATATCTGGGTGTTCAGATCCCTTCTGACTCCTCTGCCTTGGTTGAGTTGAATTACCTCCCTCTGCTCGAGAGAACTGCAGTCGACTTGCGGGCTTATGGGTCCCTGGGTCTTTCTTGGTTCGGCCGCATTAATGCTTTGAAGATGGACGTCGTGCCCCGGTTCCTTTACCTTTTTCAGGCCCTTCTGATCCCTGTGCCTAGACGTTTCTTTAAGACTCTCCAGTCGATGTTTGGCAGATTTGTTTGGGGCCCTTCGCGTAGCAGAATTAAATTCCGGACCCTTTCCCGTCGCAAGACCAATGGAGGGGCGGGGCTTCCTGATCCTTTCTTATATTACCGCTCGGCGATTTTACTCCGTCTCTTTGACTGGCGCTTCCGGGCCTTGGATAAACAATGGGTCTCCATTGAGGCGGAGCTTCTCTCTACCCATCTCGCCTCTCTCCCGTGGATCCCCTCTCACTTTCGGCCGGCTTTGACCCATGTCTCTCCTCTTTCTTCCCACTTCCTGTCCACCTGGGATTCTGTTCGCTCCTCTCTCTCCCTGGCCAATGTCCCGGGTCGCCTGACCCCCCCTGTTTCGGAACGGCATGTTTCCCCCCGGCCGCACCGCTCATCGTTTTCTTTGTTGGTCTGCTTCTGATGATGTCCATTTGGGGTCCGTTGCCGGGTCCACTCCCCTACCTCCTCTCAGTGTTCTACAGGCATCCTCCCCCGACCTTCTGTTATCTTGGCTAGAGTATAATCAACTCACTACGTTTCTTCATCGGTTCTCCTTGCAACCCATCCTCTCCGCCGCCCCGACTGCCTTGGAGTCCGAATTTCTTCGCTCCGGAGTGCCGACTCGAGTTCTTTCCACCCTCTATGACATTCTTTTAACAGCTTCTGCGCCCGGTCTCCCTCCCTTCACTAGGGCCTGGGAATCTGATTTGTGCCCCCGCTTATCTGCTGCTGATTGGGAACGTTCCTTTCTGTTGACTCACAAACTGCCTTTGCCCTGTGGTGCACAGGAAAAAAATTATAAAATCTTATCTCGTTGGTACCGTTGTCCGACCCTCTTGCATCGTATCTTCCCCTCTGTGTCGGACGAGTGTTGGCGCTGTGGATCTGCTGTGGGATCTTTCCTCCATATTTGGTGGGACTGCGGAAAGATTCAGGAGTTTTGGTTATCTGTCTTTTCCCTGTATTCTAAGGTTAGTGGTCGTTCTGTGTCTCCTTCCCCTCAACTGGCTCTTCTCTCTCTTATCCCTGGTAAGATTTCTAGGGTCAAGGGTGACCTGCTACGTCATTTCCTGACGGCTGCCAAAACGGTCATTCCACGCCATTGGCGCAGCACGGTGGTTCCATCATTGTTGGAATGGCTCCAGGAATTCCTTCTCATTAGGAGGATGGAAGCAATTGTAGCGGAGGATCTGGTGGATTCATCTAAATTCGAGACCCTCTGGCGGCCGTGGATCGCGTTTCAGGATTTGACTGAGTTCTCTTCACTTTTCCCTTAATCTTTCTTCTGGTGTTTTCCTTTTTTGAGTTCGTGGGCGTTTTTCGCCCTTCTTCTCTTTCCTTTATTACTCTGCTCTTCACTTCTATGTTGGTTGTCGTTTTCCTCTCCCCCCTTCTTGTCTCCTGTCTTCGTGGTGTTTTGTCCTCCCCTAGTTCTGTGTTGTTTTGGCATTATTCTTGGGGCCGTGCTGTGTCTGCTTATGCTCCTTTTGACTTGTTTTGATTTACATACTGCTGGCACGTGTGCCTCCTGTTTAGCCCGTCCTGGGCTCTGTTTTGCTTTTGCCATTTTGTAATGCTTTGTGATTCTGTTTTTCTATTTTGAAAATTTCAATAAAATTCAGTTTACACCTAAAGACAATTTACAAAATTTCAAGAAAAATTTGGGGCACGTTATCAACGTGCCTGGCTTGGCTGCCAGCTGAGAAAGCTAGAATATCTTCTGAAATGGAAAGGATTCTAAGAGCCTAAGAACAACACTTTGGAGGCAGAAAATAACCTGCTAGTTATCCCTGTATTGGAGCACATGCCACATCAACGTTGTATTGGTGGATTGATAATTTACAGAATTTCAAGAAAAAATTGGGGCACACTATAAGTGTGCCTATTGCATAGGGTGCTGGGTGAAATATCTACAGTAGACTATCTTCCAAAATTGACCAAGCGGTAGAAGTTCTTCTTCCTTTCACAGTTTTCTACTCCGTTTTGTCTGTGGTTTGATGCATGCAGTAATCATTCATCTTATACTACTGCTCAACTGAAGTTTCAGCATGTGCAACACTGTCACTTAATGTTCTCTTTGCCTTACAGCCATGAAATGAGGAAGACGGAGTGTAGGCAATAGCTTGTGCTGGTAAAGTTGGGGGAAGAAGATGGTGAGGTCCAGTGTGGAGGAACTGGAAGAGGCCACATAAACATTGTGTTGGCAGAGTGACGATTTACATAGTTTCAATAAAAATTTGGGGCACACTATCAGCATGCATGGCTTGTCAGCTGAAAAATCTACAATATATTCTGAAATGGCAAGGATTTTAATAGTCGTAAGAAAAGCACTTGGGAGCCAGTAAAGAATCTGGTTGAAGTTGGGAGTGGAAAATTGTCCAGTGTGGAGGAATTAGAGAAGGCAGATGGGTCCTGCCTGTTGTTAAAATGGTGCCTGCACTGCACCCATGAGGTTCTGTCAGTACTAGAAAGCGCTGGGCCTTGCTGCGTTTCTAGACTGTGGCTTCTGATGCTCAAAATATTGACCCAGTGGGCCATGAAAGCTTTGTATTGTCTCTATTTGGAAGAAACTGAATATTTCATTATCAGATATCATCAGATATGTTGATATGATCATTAGAGATGAGCAAGTAGTACTCGATCGAGTAGGTATTCGATCGAATACTACGGTATTCGAAATACTCGTACTCGATCAAGTACCACTCGCTATTCGAATGTAAAAGTTCGATGCAGAACCAGCATTGATTGGCCAATATACAGTCGGCCTGTCAGAATCTGTGTGTTAGAACCTGTGTTTCATCATCATGTGAAGATACTGTTCCAAGGATCTCCACTAGTGGCCGCTATTCAAGTGTCATTACTACTCCCACCACTGGAGGCTGCTGTTCCCTGACTCTTGCCCACAATTAATATGGCGAGTATTGTCTCATGACCATGGCCATCTTGTTTCCTGTTTGCGGCCATTTTGTTTCCTGTTTAGCCCTATATATACCCAGAGCATATTATAAACAATGCTTGAGTATTGTGTTTGTTCCCAGTCCTCTAGCTCTGAGGTATTCTTGCTCAGTATACCTTGGCTTCTCCTGCTTACCCGCTCTGTGTACCGACTCCTTGGCTTCATCTGACTACCCGCTCTGTGTACCGACTCCTTGGCTTCATCTGACTACCCGCTCCATGTACCAACTCCTGGCTTCCTCTGACTACCCGCTCTGTGTACCGACTCCTGGCTTCCTCCGACTACCCTCTCTGTGTACCGACTCCTGGCTACCTCCAACTACCCGCTCTATGTACCGATCTCTGGCTATCCATTGACCAAGTCTCCTACTCCGCAGCATCGGCCGTCCTTCCTGGCTATCGGATTCCAGCTGTATCACCAGTAGCGTAACACGTCCAATCAACGCTGGTTCTTCTCCTACCTTTAGAAGTCTTCTCCGTGCAGCTTCCCCGCGGCGTCTTCCCGCTCTGAATTCACTCTGCCAGGCATCGGGCCTGGGCAGAGCCGACTGCGCATGTCCGCTTGTAGTGTGGGCATGTGCAGTCGGCTCTGCCCAGGCCCGATGCCTGGCAGAATGAATTCAAAGCCGGAAGATGCCGCGGGGACGCTGCACGGAGAAGACTTCTCGGAGGATCCAGCCCGACCCTCACTCGTGGACTTGGTAAGTATAATTTAATCGAATGTTGCCTACTCCTGAAAGGAGCATTTTCCCCCCATAGAATATAATGGGGTTCGATATTCAATTCAAGTAGTCGAATATTGAGGGGCTACTCGAAACGAATATTGAACCTCGAACATTTTACTGTTCGCTCATCTCTAATGATCATGCTTCATGAAAATATTAAAGTTACTACTCCAGACACCGTACATTTTGATAGGTCTGGTCTTCTTGGGTTAATAGGTCCAATATCGCCTCTAATTTTTGTGGCTGAGTGTTGAGTTATTTTCCCTTGGCGGGGATCAAGATTCAATAGCAGTCAAAAGCTTCTTAGTTACTCAGTAATAATAAGCATCAGTTAACACCAGGGCTGTAGAGTAATACCTAGTTGTCAGGAATAACTGAACACTGAATGTACTAAAGTGAACATGGGAAGAATATGCAAATCTGTCTCCCAAGATGTAAACATGTTTACATCTTGGGAGACAGATTTGCTTATTATTCCCATGTTCCATTGCAGTGGAGCAACTATGGCTATATAAGTCTCCACACACCTGAAAAGGTGGTCTCTCCCTAAGGATAGACGTTATCCCCATAATCTGTACTAAAGTGGTACATGGAATGCTTATGTGTCTGTACAATGCTCTAGTAGTGTCAATCCTTAAACAAAGTTTAGAGTATCGTTACCGCAATTCCTCAAAATATTAAATAATATAAGGAATAATAAATAAAATAAAAAATAATAAGTAGACAGAACTGATAACTATGGTGCCAAAAGTGGATATTATCTTAATTAAAATCTTATTTCTAGGACTTGAAAAAATTTTCCATACCACCCACCACATTTATGAATGAAAATGCAGCAGTTAATGATCCATACAGATACCTGCATTATGCACTTGGCTCATTTGGGTGCTAATAGCTAGCAGTTCATTGAGTATGCACATTCCTACTAATGACTGGGAGTTGCTGTCTATTATTTTATTACTGTCTTTTTACAATAAAGAATATGCTAATTATAACCATATTAAACAGCACAAATGGGCAAGTAACCATTAAAATTCTGAATGCTCTATACACCAACATCAATGTTCATTAACCCAATGGCCATGGGATCACCAATATGTCATGAGATGCTTTTCAAATACTTAGCAATTAGCCGCTGCAAGCTTCATGGGTTCGCGTTCATTATTGTCGGCTTTTATCTGGTTTATGAGATTTCTTATTTCTGATGTAGGAAAACTGAAGCTGGATCTCTATATTTTCCTTTAATACTCCTGGCTGTTTGCCAAAAATGTGCTTAAATATAGTTGAAGCTACAGCATATAGAAAGAGACTTGTCACTTAAATGCCTGTGTCCACTGTGAACTGGAGGGTTTTTGTATCGGAATGTAATATTGAAGTATATATGAAAGAAATAGATTCTTCTGTGTTCTGTGACTAGCCTTGTATGACCTCTAGCACATACAGTATTCAGCCCTTGGGGTGCTTTCTGCATTGAAAATAATTAACCTGCATTTATCTTTTGTTGTCACCTAGCTGTAATTATCATTAACGAACCCACTGTTGGCGAACATCATTAATAATACATGCTAAGTCTATGGTTCTAGAGAAAATGATTGAAGTCGCTTTTGATTATTTCCTTTTTTACTAGATAACATAGTAATCCAAGCATTAGGATTAGGAGCAAGGCTTACAACAGGAGAAGAATAATAAAGTATCTGGTGTTTATGTATGAGTTTTCCAGAATAAAATTCTGTGTACCTGCTGAATTTGGAAGCATGCCAGGTACAATATGTCCTTGTAAAAATGTATAGGTTGTATATTATGGCCCTGAAGCCTTAGATGCCCATGACAAGTAAGAGGTGAAAACGGGTCTCCATAAAGGGCCTCTATCAGCAAAATTATACTGTATGAGCCCCACATATGCGTGAATAGCCTTTAGAAAGGCTATTCAGGCACCGCTAATGTTATTTTAACCCCCCCCCCCATTTTAAAATAAAACTATAAACTATAAAAACATATATGTAAATCATACCTATCGTGCACGCTGGGCGGTCCTGCACGGCCCGACATCATCTTCTGGCACGCCTTCCTCTTCTTTCTTCTTCTTTCGTGATGCCCTCCGGTCCTGGCTCTTCACCAGCTTCATCGTTCTCTTTTTCCAGTGGGATTGGTTCAAATCCGGCGCGTGCGCAGTAGTACTCCCTCCAGAGCACTACTGTGCAGGCTCCGGTGCCATTTTTCTCAATGGCAGTTCTCAATGGCATACTGAGCATGCTCAGTTCCCTTTAGAACTATGCGAGCGTACTGTGCATTGAGAAAAATGGTGCCAGAGCCTGCGCAGTGTTACTGTGAACGCGCTGGATTTACACCAATCCCGCCAGAAGAAGAGGACGATGAAGCCGGGGAAGAGCCAGGACCGGAGGGTGTCGCCGAAAAAAGAGGAAGGCCTGCCAGAAAATTACGTTGGACCGCGCAAGACCGCCCAATGTGCACCATAGGTATGATTTACATATATGTTTTTATAGTTTTATTTTAAAACAGTGGGGAGGGGTTAAAATAAGATTAGTGGTGCCTGAATAGCCTTTTTAAAGGCTATTCACGCATATGTGGGTCTCATACAGCATAATTTTGCTGATAGAGCCCCTTTAACTACAGATTTGTCTCTCTTTACACCTCTTCATAGAGTAAGTACTTATACTTCTACCGTCTGCTCAACCCATTGCTGGCTTTGGCTCAAAAAACCGGAGCAAAATCTGCAACAAAAAAAAGCTGTGTTTCTGCAACGTGGGGCCTTAGCCTAAGGGAAGATTATAACAGTATCAGTAGTGAAAAATATTAAGCTATTATTAGATTATCGGGAAAAAAATATGGATCTCATTTATTTATAGTATGCCAGTCTTAATCACATGCTGAACAAGAGAGATGCACCAAATTTCTTGGAGGTGTCCAGCAATTAAAGGGGCTCTATCATTGGGAAGTGTCATTTTTAGCTAAGCAGATACTTGCATAGCCTTTAGAAAGGCTATTCCACACGTTCCTTTTGTATATAAATTGCCTCAGTAGTTTTTGAATATGTCTGTTTTTATTCATATGCTAATTAGCCTTCTGTGTCTGTGTGAACCCTCTCTGCTATTCTCTATGTATGAGAGCAGAGAGGCTGCTGTGATGATGAATCATCTCTCTGCTCTCATACACATAAAGCAGACAGTGACCACAGACACTTCCGGAGTGCATGGAGAAGGCTAATTTGCATGTGAATAAAAATGGACTTATTCACAAACTACTGAGGTAATTTACATACAAAAGGTAGGTGTGCAATAGCATTTCTAAAGGCTATGCAAGTATGTGCTTAGCTAAAAATGACTTTTCCCAATGATAGAGCCACTTTAAAGGATAGCAACGGATACATTAAAATGGATACACTAGAAACATTTGGTGAACCAGGCCTTAGTAATATTCTCTTAAGTACTGTACTTATTCTGTACATGGCAGTACCAGCTGGGTAATTACTCATAATCGATAAAATCTTATTATCTCCAAGTTCCTATATCATTTTAAAGGGGTAAATTCGCTACAACCAAATCCTATTTATCTCTTTTTAAAGGGATGATATGCTGCTATAAATGAAGATAGAAAGTTGTGATTAATTTCCTCTCCTTCCACAATATTTAGGATAGAAGTCTTAGTAAGCATCTTGAAGGTTTAAAGAAAGCTTCACAAAGGAAAAATCAAATATTAGACACCCACAGTTTCATGTTCCCTAGTTTTTCATTTTCAATGACAAACTACTTAGACAAGTCTGGGAAGTCATACAATTAGTTACATTGAATGAAACAACATGCACTCAGTTACAGCACAAAAACATCATCTACAAACAGATCCAGCAACATAAATAATTAAAGAGGTATTGATTGTGGTGTTCAACATTTCCCAGAGCAAGGCATAATCAGGGTTAACCATTTCCCTGCTGTAGAAAATATACCTCGAATGAATAGATGGAGAAAATATATGACTTTAAGTAAGTATGTTACTGAATCACTTCATGGTATATTTAAAGAGGACACTTCACCACCTCAAACAAGTCCAATTCTTTGCATCACGTAATAGCAGCTGCTCCACTCATTCTGGCACAATTAGAAGTTTTTCTTTAGGCCCCACCATTCCCGAGCAATCAATGCTGTTATCTTTGGAGCCTGATATGCTATTTAGGCTTTGTATTGTCAGGAGGGTGGTGCCAGGCAGGAGCAGGTAAGGAGTGTGACTCTGAGCTCTGGCACTGGCTGCCTCTAATTGAATCTCTGAGTCACATCCCCTGCTTGACACCACCCTTCTGACATAACAGAGCTTAAATAACATAGCAGGCAACAAAACTAACTGCACTTGGTGCTCGGAACTGTGTCAGCAAGTGAGAAAATTCCATCTGTGCTGAAATTAGGGGAGGGGCGGCTATTAAAAGGTACAAAGAACTTGAATTGGTGGAAGTGGTGAAAGGTTCTCTTTACTTTTATAAATGAACTAACATGGAATCAGAATAAATACCTGGATCAATGTGCCATACCATGGAATCTAGTAAAATAACCACAAGTTACATATTTCCAAATTGGAATCAATTGTTTTAACCCCTTTCCAATATCCATCACAAATTAATGGCAGATATTGAGTGTTTAATCCCATAATACTATATGACGAATATATATCTGTCATATGTTCATCAAGGGGATCGCACTTGTATTGTCAGTGTACTCGCAGGATCACCGGCAGAAGCACAGTTGACACGCACAGCTGGGTTCTTTCCATAACCAATGGGGGTAGATAACCTTTACATACCACAGTCAATAACTACAAAAGCTTGTAAGGTGGTAAGACAGGGGGAAGGGGTTCCCTCTGCAAGCACCTCAGCCCTCGGCAGATTGATCACTGGGTGTTGAGGGGATGCCTTGGCAGCTGGAATGCTAATGGCTAGGTCACATACTGTAACACTGACCTGTATAATATAAGCGATCAAGTCAACACAGATTCAATTCCCCAAGTGGACTAGTAGAAAATATAAAAAAAAATAATAAATTGTTTTATATATCTCGCTTTTTATTATACTGACCCACACAATAAATTTAACATGTCATATATACTACACAGTGAAAGCTGTAAAAACAAAACACAAGAAAAAAAAAATTGAAGATAAATAAAAATAATAAAATTTTTCTAAATGATTGGAAAAAAAAAAAGCAAAAAAGTATGCCTTACTCTGAAGGCCAAAAAAGTGGTGTCATTAAAGCTAGCTAGCATTGGAGCCTCTCCATCCTGGATTCCATTTAAAATTCTGCAAAGAAGACTATAGTCTATGGGGTCTTCGGACTTCCCTCTGTAACCACATTTTAAGTGGATAGGGTTTTCATCTTTCGGATCTCCAAATGGCCCCAAAGGATAGAACCCGAACACTAATGTGAATTTAGAGTAAGGGATTAATTATGGTATCAGGCGGCGAGTGTTTCAAGCATTACAAAGCAGACATCGGCCAACAGTGTCCATAACTGTCTGACTTTCATTTGTTCATTTTCATAGAATTTTTATTTATTATTACTTTTGTCAGATTCAAGATATTTCTGTGACCATTGTGGGTTTTTCTTCCATTAAATGAGAGGGTAACAACAATTTTGTCCACGTGTGTATATAGAACGTACTTATACTTCTACCTTCTGCTCAAACCTGGCTCGAAAAACTGAGTAAAATATGCAACAAACAAAATCGCGTTTCCACAACATGGGGCTTCAGCCTCAATGTTACTTTCTTTTAACATGATCAGCAGCTATATTCCCTGCTTTAACAGCATTATGTAATAGTGATGCCATAAAAATAGTTTCTTTTTTGTACATAAGCATTCCCCTTGTAACATTTTCTCAATACACTTCTGTAATTTCTTAAACGTTACCAAAAACCTAAGAATTCGGAGAGTGAAAAGGAAGGTGAGTATAAAACAGAAGCAGCAAGATAATTTGATATCACATTGCAGTTAGATAAAGCAGCAAACCAAGAAATAGGCAGTGAAAATATATCTTAGTTATTCCTATGTCAAGCCACTCTAAGCTCCATAAATAAAATATCCTAATATATAACATGTTTTTATGTTCGGTAGAGTTTTGATTATATACTCACAGAAACAAGATGCTAGAGAATTCTATACATAACTGCCAGAGGGAGATGTCAGATCCATAGGAGGGTTCCTTACTGACAGAGTATTCCTAGCAACTCTTCAAGTCAAAGCCTGTGGTCAAAATGTCTTATATGATTTTGAAACCTAAAGGTAACTTTCTATGAGTCAAGTTCGAGAGCCAGAGGCAAATTTATCATTACCCAAGTGACTGGAGAGTCTTCCTCTCTGACAGTGTGGTTGAGGCAGCCAAAATGAAATTTTTATATGATCTAGCCCCCAAGAAATGGGAAAGGTCAGCATATTCAATAAACAACGTGGAATAATAAGATAAGGTTACTGCCCAAGTGGCTTTCATGGCAATATCAATAGGCAAAAAGATCTAATTTCATGTACATATGTTATCTATGGAAAAGCTTCATATCAAGTTATTTGATCCATGTAGGTTAAGAAAGTGGGAACAAAGGCATGTAGAAGCTGAGACATTTCATAGCAAAGTGTTATTGTGCCAGGATGATCACATGCTTATCTTTTTAATGTCAGATTTTAGGTATAGGTTATTACTATAAAAATGCAAAAACCAGGAATATATAAATATAACCATGAATGTCTGCTTCAGTTTCCTGTAAGCAGTAACAATATATTGCAAATTAATGTCTGTCACAAGTTTAAAGTACCATCTTTGAAGACTGGATAAAGTCAGAAAAACCCAATGAACCATAAACAGCTCTGGTCATATTTGAACCCAGGGCCACATTGCTGTAAGCGGCTAGTGTCATAACATTAGATCTCATCACAATGTAGAATATTGTGGCATTATTTTTATACATATAAACCATTTAAAGTATTAATTGAAGGATCCATATCTATTTAGGGAGTCAGGATACTGGTGCCAAAAGTAGAATGAAATAATTCAAAAGCAATGGATTATTTAAAGGGGATGTCTCACAAAAACAAATTAAAGACAAAAAAGCTGATATAGTCAGGGGAAACAATGTGGCTTAGTGGTTAGAACTGCAGCCTTGTAGCACTGGAGTCCTGGGTTCGAATACCGCAAAGAACAACATCTGCAAGGAGTTTGTATGTTTTCCCTGTGTTTGCATGAATTTCCTCCCATTCTGCAAAGACATACTGACAAGAAAAAGAGTACACTGTGATCCCTATATGGGGCTCGCAATCTACATTAAAAAAAAGATGATCTAGTCAGCTTTATATATAAAATGAATGTCTGATCTTGCTCCAAGTTGATAATACTCTATCATGGCTAACTGAAAAGATCATGACAAAGAACACGCTTTTAAGAATACTTTGGTCTCTTCATCAGACATGGTATTACACAATTCTCAAGAGTTATAAACCCTTTGACAAGTGATGTACAATAGAATCATGGATATGAGGTTGGAATAATCTAGTAAATAATGGAGCGGCTCATGAAAAAATGTGATAGAAATCTGGTCTATGGCTATGATAAGCACTTTCATTGAGTGATCATAAATGTATTCCTGTTCTAAGAGTGTCAAAGGTTGCCATGACATTGAATTACTGTCTCTGTCCTATTTGGAATTATCTTTTTATATTAATATTTTCATATCTAAGATATTGTGAATAGTAACATTTCCCTGCAACCAAAGAGAATGTAAAATCTGTGCAAACAAGCTAAGTTCACATTTCATGTTTGCACAGGTTTATGGTGTATGACAGGAAAGCATACAATGTACATGCTAAGCTTCAATTGTCAGGTTAAATGAGTGTCCTTTTGGACTCCAATTGGGTACCATGTCAGGATACTACTAAAGAAACAGGATGGAATAGCATAATAAGCAAACTACGGTGTTCTATCCTGACAGAACCAATAGAAAAGGTCTCCATTTAATGGAGACAATAACTTGTAGATGATGTCACTGTATGGCACCCAACACCAGCATCTAGTACAAAAATAACTTGGGGTACTGAGTGACGTAACTGTCCATATATCAACAGAAGTGCCCTGTGACAGCCAGATGGCCAGAGATGATACTTGGAAAACAAAGTGCTCACCTATTACATTACTACTACATTTGTATCCTGTAACTTTATCTGATCCTGGAAAGACACTGAGTATGGTAAATACCCAGTTACAGATAAATAAGATTGTTCCGTAGAATTGTACGTTTATTCTCAGTGAATCATAATATTTAAAAAATAAACTTGTAACACTTTCCTTATGCCAGCGGCAGTGATAAAACAGTAAACGCCAAAAATAGGACAAAGCTGTTACTTGTCGGAACGCACTTCCTTTAAACCATATTTTGAGGTGTAAGATTTATTTTTAGAGCAGAATACAATTGGAAATGCTATTTAAGAATGAGTTACTAGTCACATAAATAGTATAAAAGACAACCTGTTTAATTTGGAGCATTGAATTATAGAGTACAGACTCTCATTGAAAAGACATAGCAGAAATGTTAAAGAGGTTTCCCTTCTGAATCTAAATATTGTAAAACAATGTAAGATTCTAATATACTTTGTTTTAATTCCTTAATACCTGCTTACTCTTGCTGAATGGATGTATTTGTCAACATCCATGCCTGAAGATATGTTTCTATTGTGTTTTAAGAATAGATCTTAAAAAACGTAAGGAATGTACATTTGAAATTATAATAGAACATTGCTTTTGTGTTCTTAATTTTTCAGGAATTATTCTGGAAAAGGAACAGGACAATGAGGTATAATCGACTGGTGAGCCTATACGTGATGAGAAATGAGGTACAGTGTATCCTTGTATAGAAGATCAGATATATTCAAATAATATACATCAATCCATTATTGTCAGAGAAAGAATAGACATCAACATTTCTACTCATATGCGTAAAATAAAACACATTCAAACCACTAAGAGGTACCGTTAATAATGTCCGCTGCTGTTCTCCATCACAGGACAACAGCAATGGACATTAGCATGGCACAGACAATGGTCATAGACTGTATGTGTGACTTTATTTTCTGTTACAAAAGTAAACAAGTATGATGGAAGCTAGCGTCCGTCATGTTGTTTACATTAGTATTTACATTAGTACAGAATCAGTCTGTGACCATTCTCTATGATAGTTTAATGTCCGTTGCTGTCATCTTATGATGGAATACAGCAATGACTATAAGTAGTGGTAGTGTGAATTCACCCTAAGGAATATCTAATGTGAACCTCTACTGAATTTAAGTTCTGAAACCCCCCATCTGTGGGCCTGTACATGTACTTAATGCACATGCCCTTACTTGCACTGTTCCAGCATCATGAATTATTAAGAGGCACTAGTTTCTTAATAGATCAGATGAATGCCCATGCACCAGAATGGCAATCTACACCAGTTTTGAACACGTTAACTTTCTGGTGTGATTTATAAGAAATATTTCAAGGCAGAAGGAAGTGTGCAAAGTGCAGAATAATGTAGTAAAGGGATGCAAGGTCCAATTTAATGGATCTATGTGGTCGTAGGGTCCCAACCCGGTATGCAATATTAAATGGAACGACACACTTCTGATATGCGAAGTAACGTAAATTTATTCTGTAGAGCAGAGTAAAACATTTTTCGGCACCCTCAGTGCCTTCATCAGACTCTTCAATTGTTATATAGAGAATAAGGATATTCCTGGATGTGTATACAGGGTACAGAATCTCTCCGCTTTAGAAGCCCGCAGGGTCCGCTGGAGTTTGTAATAAATAGCAGAAATATGTAGCAATATGGTGTAGATTGCCATTCTGGTGCATGGGCATTCATCTGATCTATTAAGAAACTAGTGCCTCTTAATAATTCATGATGCTGGAACAGTGCAAGTAAGGGCATGTGCATGTGCTATAGCAAATTTTGCTACATATTGCTACATATTTCTGCTATTTATTACAAACTCCAGCGGACCCTGCGGGCTTCTAAATCGGAGAGATTCTGTACCCTGTATACACATCCAGGAATATCCTTATTCTCTATATAACAATTGAAGAGTCTGATGAAGGCACTGAGGGTGCCGAAAAACGTTTTACTCTGCTCTACAGAATAAATTTACGTTACTTCGCATATCAGAAGTGTGTCGTTCCATTTAATATTGCAAAGTGCAGAATAAGGCACGTGGTGCATCTTTGACACAACATTAAACACAGAAAACTGACAAATTTTCCTAAATATTTGTGGTTCACCACCCATAAAAGACAATTATACTTTGAGATCTTCCCAGAGTATTACAAGTAGAGGTCCAGAAGAGGTGAGTAAAGATAAACCACATCTTGGCATCCTCTTCCAGCCTCTAGCTGAAGTCATGTGCCCGTATACAGGCAGGAGAGGTGAAGCAAGATGACTTTAACAGTTTGCTATTTTTACTCACCTCCCTTGACCTCTCCTTATGAGAAGACCCAGAGTATAAGGATAATGATTCTGGTTTCTGCCGAATTTAGTATGAAACAAATCTCGCGAGCTTCGCCCATCTTAGTCCGATATTCAGCTAAACAAGCTCAGTAATAGGTAATTTGCTTGGAGGTAAAATACATTTAAAATTTTCATTCTCTAATGGACAAACTTTAGATTCTAAATTTCTGTTGTAAAGTCTGGACCTGTCTTGTTTCTACTTAAAGAGGACCTTTCATCAGATTGGGCACATGAAGTTTTATATACTGCTGGAAAGCTGACAGTGCGCTGAATTCAGCGCACTGTCAGCTTTCCCGATCTGTGCCCCGGGTAAAGCGCTATCGGTCCCGGTACCGTAGCGCTTTACAGTCAGAAGGGCGTTTCTGACAGTTAGCCAGGGATGCCCTTCTGCCCAGCAGCGCCTATCGCGCTGTACTGTGGAGTGGGGAGGAACGCCCCCCTTCCTCTCCTCCTGATAATACTCGTCTATGGACGAGCTGAGTGAGCAGAGGTAGGGGGTGTTCCTCCCCGCTCCACAGTACAGCGCGATAGGCGCTGCTGGGCAGAAGGGCATCCCTGGCTAACTGTCAGAAACGCCCTTCTGACTGTAAAGCGCTACGGTACCGGGACACACTGGGCACAGATCGGGAAAGCCGATAGTGCGCTGAATTCAACTTTCCAGCAGTATATGGAACTGCCTGTGCCCAATCTGATGAAAGGTCCTCTTTAACTACTTAATTTACAGATATTGCAGTAGGAATATGGATGCTAAAATTTAGAGCATTACGGTTATGTGAGATTTTTATAAGACACGGCCGTATTTATATTGAACAACTGAGATCTATTATATCCAGCCAACCTATTCTGTTAGTTGCAACTCCTTTACATAATTTCAAAGGAAATACCAAATGTATTTACATTGTAACCAAATATATACTGAAAAATCTGTGAATTTAATTATTTTATCCATTTTAAATTTTCTTATTCCTCAAGGGCTTTCTCCACTGTTGCTAAGACATTACACATGTATGTTTTCCTTAGTATATTAATTATATTATCAGAATAATGCTACCTTCCAGCAACTAAAGTTAAATATTTGATCCAGCAGTGCTATCCAATGTAATGTTTCCAAATAAATATTTCACTACCTATATCTAGTCTCTGAGATTCTTGTATATTCTGATACTTCAGTCATGTCATCATTTTATTGGCTAATGATATGTGTTGCGGCTGTATTTTGCTGGTAAATATCTCTGCAATTAAACAATATTATAGACATCTGTGACATGTTAGAACTTTAGGGAAAATCCATCAAACATATCCTGCAGAAAGCCATATTTCACAGTCATGCACAATTAGCTCTTATAGCCTATGGCCAGGAAAGTACTACACAGTAGAATTCTTACTTGTTGTATTTATCACATGAATAATTATAGTAATGAACACATTAACAAGTGTAGAAAGTAGATTTTATAGAGTCAGAACTAAAATCAATAAATCATTCTGTGAAATACAAGTCAGTCTCCATTATTTACCAGCAATATTAACCTTATTATACACTGAACAACACAATAAAAATGCTCCATAGTAAGCATCAAACTAAATACGGCAAGCAGAATGTAAGGTGTGTTTAGAATATATTATATTGGAATAGGGCAAACATACACACATGCCTGATTAAACACTAAATAAAATATAAACTTTTATTAGATACTATTATAACTGGAGCTATATCAGCTAAATACATTTTCTATTTCAGACAACTAAAAAACAAGGCTGGCTGACAATCTTAGGGGTGCTATTGACAAGAGGGTGGTGGCTGCTCACTTATTTTCTAGTAGGAGTCAAGTTAATCTCTCCCCATTCAGGCTCATTCCCATATAAATATTTTGGAATGGGGAGAAATTAACCTGACCCCGCCCCCCAGCTACAAGATAAGTGAACAGCCATCACCCTATTGCTCCCATCAATAGTACCTCTGATGAATCCCTGATGTGCACATTTTAGGGGGGAAACGCGTTAGTGTTTGATATAGCTTTTATTTAGCGAAGTCAAGGCTGTTTTGGATTCTCATATACCTAATGATACAGATACAAGTGGGCTCCTTCATCACACAAGTGACCAGCCTTTGCCTGCAAAACATCACCCAGATGGTACAAATTGCCTTTGTGTCAATGCCAAATTTGAAGAAGCACCAAGAAAAGGGCAACATTGCGGACCAAAGATTCAGTGGTTGGTCAAGAAATGAGTGCAGCAGATGTTTATTTCCCTTCAAAATCAGAAGATGTCCAGTGGGATCCTCAGCTCAGAAGTAGCAGCAATGGTGGGACCCAGGTACACCCATCCACTATCTGGAGAATTTGACCAGAATTGCAGCCAAAAACTCACTTTTAACATGGAAACAAGGCCAAGAGACTGATCTATGCACATAACCATAGGAACTGGGGTGCTGAAAAATGGCAGCAAGGGCTCTGTAAAAATTTGAAATATTTGGATGCAACAAAAGGCAGTTTGTCAAAGAAATGGAGAGCAATGCAATAATGTGTGTCCAATCTAAAGGGTTCTCACTAGAGATGAGCGAGTAGTGTTTGATCGAGTAGGTGTTCGATCGAATACTACGGTATTCGAAATACTCGTACTCGATCGAACACTACTAGCTGTTCAAAGTTTAAGGTTCGATGCAGTACCAGCATTGATTGGCAGAATGCTATACATTCTACCAATCAACGCTGGTTCTTCTCTTACCTTTAGAAGTCTTCTCGGTGCAGCGTCCCCGCGGCGTCTTCCGGCTGGAATTCACTCTGCCTAGGCATCCGGCCTAGGCAGAGCTGACTGCGCATGTGCGGGCATGCCCTCGCATGCGCAGTTGGCTCTGCTTAGGCGTCGGGCCGGGCAGAGCCAACCACGCATGCGCAGCCGGCTCTGCCTAGGCCCCGATGCCTAGGCAGAGTGAATTCCAGCCGGAAGACGCCGCGGGGGCGCTGCGCCGGGAGAAGACTTCAAGGGGAATCCAGCCCGACCATCACTCGTGGACTTGGTAAGTATAATTGTATTGAATTTTGCGTACCCCTGAAACGAGCATTTCCCCCCATAGACTATTATGGGGTTCGAAATCCGTTCGAACAGCCGAACAGTGAGCGGCTGTTCGAATCGGATTTCGAACCTCGGACATTTTAGTGTTCGCTCATCTCTAGTTCTCACCATTGTGAGCCTGGAAATCATGAGGATGAAGTAATATTAGCAGTACTTTGCCTTTGTTCTGATGTGCATTCTTGACTAAATCTGCTGTGCTATTTTATTTGGTGGCCTCTCCTTCTTTGGTGCTTTACGCAACCACACTCTGCAGTAGTGAACGCTTATTAATCTCTTCTATGTCGAATTTTGAAACTTCTCCTGTCTCATTGCCTGTTAATTAATCTGCTAATTAATCCCTTACATATTTTCTTCCCCACCTTCTAAGAGCCACCATTTTTTATATTTTTCATTTTAGAGTCACATGATGGCCTATTGTTTGTAGGACAAATTATACTTTGTAACACCATTCAATATCCCATGTACTGTAAAGCTGGAAAAAAATTCAGAATCTAGAAATTTTTTATGGGTTTAATCTTATGTCATTCACTATGTGGTAAAAATTATGTTACCTATGTTCTGTGGGTCAGTATGACCATGGCATTGCCAAATTTGTATAGCATTTTTTATGTTTTTTTATCTAAAAATGTAATACATTTCATATTTACATTTACTGAACTGGGTAAGGTGTCATTTCATGGAGGATAAGATGCAGTTTTTCATAATAAAATATTTCAAATAATTGACTTGGGAATGTCTGACAGTTTGATCATTTTCTGTTCAATTTTCTGTAGAAGGCAAAGTGTTGAAAAAACCAATTTTCCCTGCTACGATATTAATATACAAATTTTTATGTTTAAATAATTCATGCATTTTTTGAACGCAGGGATACCAAGGTGTTTGCATTTCATATTATTTTTATATGTGATCTAGTGAAAGGAGCATAATTAGAATTTCTGTATTTTTGTGTTTTTTATATTCCTGCAGCTGTACAATCTCATGTAGTTGTTTAATTCTTCAAGGATTTACAAGTACATCCTTGCAGAGTTCATAAGTTATCCTCCAGACATTTATAGTCAAAAAGGGAAAAAAGGTTAAAAAAGAAAAGTAAAATCTAGTACAGCTAAGACATGATAGACTTAAAGGAGTATTTCCATCTTAGGTCAGAGCCCCATGTGGTGTACACACCGCAGTTCGGCCACGGCCGTAATACCGTGGCAAAAATGTGGCATTTTACAGTCTATGCAAATTCAATTCTAGGGAATCCCATCCACATATTACAAAAACACTACGCAGTGGACATGCTGTGATTTCCAAAACCATTGCGGTTCTGTAAATTGCAGCATGTCAATTATACCTGTGGAAACGCCGCTGATTTCTCTATAAATATAATGGAAGCAGAAAGTCCACAGAGGACACCTCTGTAGACTTTCTATGAAAAGCACTGTGGGAAAAAAACACACACTTTTTTGCTGTGGGCCGCTACGTGGCGCTTAGCCTTACTATTTCGATGGTCATCGTGATTTTAGATGCATTTGGCAGTTCCCCCTTCTTAGTATTATCCCTGCCCTCACATGATCTGTAGGAAAACAGCTGAGATGTGCCTGATGTCTCCATTAATCAAGTATACAGTGTATGCTCCTTTCCTTAACCCCACAAAGGATAGCATACGACATGTCTCTCTGTGTATACCACTACGTTCTCCCAGTCTATACCATTGTCTTTCCCCTTTCTAGGGATCACTTGCAGGCACTGTAATGTAGGCTTATTCTCACATAAAAAAGCTTTTCTAGCAGTGAGGCTTCAAGAGAGTGTAATATAATTCCCTGCTATCTCCCAGTACATACTAGCAATACTATGTACTCTCCCTATCATAACTGGTTTACAATGGTGAAGACAGAGCAAATAGTGCTGAGAGATAGCCAGGGATTATATTACTCTATGACAGGGAACAGACCTAAGATATTAATCCTAATTGATTAAAAAGGTTTGTTTATCTTCATAGGAGGTGAGAACTAGTATATATAGCATAAGAATACACTAACAAGCAGCACAGGAGAGCTCTGCACTCCTCTAGCTCCCCTGTGCACTAGAATACAGGTGGGTGGATAGGCAGGGTGCAGGCATGGCCACCGCTGCCTGAACACCATGGTGGCCGTAAGAAGTAGACCCAGATGGGCGTCACAGGAGCACATCTCAATACAGGTATATTTTAGAAAAATAAATGCATAGGACAAACCTTATTTTAACACTGACATGATCTCTGACCTTTATAAGATTTGAATACCCATTGAAAAATATTTGCCAAGAATACCTTAAGATACTATATTTATGGCCTTTTCATATCCTATCATATCATATCCTCCTGCTCTGTAACATGCTGACTGCAGATTACTCTGCATTTTCAGTGTGACAGGTTCCCTTTTCAGGGGCTAGTAAAGAGAATAGCAAAAACATAGTAATATATTTGATAAAGTTGGATAAAGAGACAGGTCTATTAAGTCCAACCTATAATCCAAAATGCTGAGGCAGATTCCATACAGTGGAAGCCAATGTATGGTGGAAGCCCATATATGGTGAAATGTTACAGCCCAACACTAAATATGGCAATTTCTGGAACAACATCCTATCCCAACAATTCTAGTTCCCATAACGTGTGAGATTTTTACTTTCAACAAAGACATTCAGGCCAATCTTGAACTTTTACAAGTTATCAGCCATCATCACATGCTGTGGCACTGAGTTCCATAGTCTCAATGCTCTTCATTGTAAAGAAGCCCTGCCTATAGCTATGGTAAAACCTTTTCCTTTAGATATAGAGAACACCCTCTTGTCACTGTTTGGGGCCATAGAGGTATAAAGAGATTATATGAAAGACTTCTGTACAGTCCATTCATATACAATACTTGTACATTGTAATTAGGTAACCTCTAAGTTGGCTTTTTCTCCAAACTGAATAGCCATATTTGATTTGTCCTTGTACTCTAAGGCTAAGGCCCCATTCAGCGGGCCATTGTCAAAAAACGCTGCGGGAAAAACCATGTCAGAAAGGCACTGCATTTTATCCTGCAGTGCTTTTCACAGAAAGTCTGCAGAGGTTTACTGTCATAAGCCCTGCCATAAGAGGTAATACATGTGGCTGTAGGATACCCTGCACATATCCCTGAGCTGTTAGTGTCCTACCAGGGATGATTGACAATCATATGTGATGGGTCCTCAGATTATTACACCAGTAGTTGGGGTAGAGTATTGCTCCACAGCAAAGATAGTATTTAAGCACTCTCCACAAGGTCTCTGCACTTGAACTTGGCCATCTTTGGATCCCAAACAGAACTTGGATTTGATGCTAAAGATTATACATTCCCGTCCATAGCATTTCATGGCTCTTGTTCACAACACTACTGCAAACAAAGGCAATGGTTGCTGACTGTCAATGCCAGGAAATGTAAGGGTGTTACCAAATTTTTTTCTGGTAAGAGGCTGGAAAGGGTCTGAACAGAGAAAGGGGTGTATAATGAAGGTACCACTTGTGTCAGCATGGTGGACAATGATATTTTGGTAGTTGCCCATGTTTTTCGACAGATCAAACAATCCTTTCTACTGATGGTCCGTCTGGAGTCTGTTTGTAGTGTATGCGTGCCCTCCTGTACTCACTGCTCCCAACAACTCCTAACAGCTAGGTCATAATGGCTGACATGGCAGGCAAATCATTGAAACATCTTGCAACAATGTACTCCCTCTTAAAGTCTTTGAGATAGAGGCTTGTCTACCAGTCATAAGTCTGTTACCAAGAGATACATTGCCAAAAATTGCCTGTGGCAAGATTACTCATTGTATAATCGTATAATCAGATCACACAAATATATATATATATATATATATATATATATATATATATATATATATATCTTAAAACATATTCACTTATTCCTTTGAGCATATGACTGAGCGATCTGTGTTGATATAGTTAAAAGTTAGCACAAATTAATGTATTAAGTTGAAATAATATGAAGAGTCTTTAAGATTAGTCCATGTAGTACTATATGTAAGACACTGGCAAGGGCTGGAAGAAGAAGAGCAGTCTCAATTGACAGTACGTGAAGGTTAATTGAGGACTACATCCTGAGGATATGTGCAATGGATGTTGCATGTAAAGCAGACAGGAACATACCTTGGCTCTATTGATTGTACAGTGCAGAGCATTGTTTTCATGATCATACAGCAAGCTAAAGTCCAATGTCCCCAGGGTCGCTGGAAGAGAGGAGAAAAAAATACAGTTATCCTTTGCTAAATTCTACAATCTACTTAGAAGTAAATATTCAAACATGTAGACATGCTCTAAAAAACAGACATTTCTATTATATATGATTTAAAAGGGTTGGCCACTTTCAGACCAATATTAAGAGATAAATGTTATTGTTTGTATAATAAAAAGCTCTACAATTTTCCAATATACTTTCTCTATCAATTCCTCACAGTTTTCTAGATCTCTGCTTGCTTACCCCTCGTGAATGAAATTCAGATCATGGTCATGTGATATACGTTCCATGGTCATGTGATGAACACACAGATGATGTATCCCCAACTTTCAGTGGTAAGATCTATTAACACCATAGGTCTAGTGTTATCAGGTGCTAATTTAGGTCAATGTGTATTAGTATGTTTCTGATATTGTTGTAACAGCAGGGCTACCACTGCATTAGTAAGATTTGATGAAATCCCCAATCAAAGAGAATAAGTCTGACACAGCTAAAGCCCCAGTAGAATTAGATGATAGTAGAAACAACTATCCATGTCACTGTTGGTCAGAGCTCAACGCGTTTCCCCCACTAAGTAAGGGTTCATCAGGAGCAGATAATGACATAAACAGATTTGAGAATACAGAAGAGAAAATACTGCAGTAAAAAGTGCATTTCCTGGAGCCCTGATGGTGTGCTTCGGTACTTAGAATAGCTAACGCAGCACAGTCACACAGCTCAGCTTTCTATAGCCGAGCTGAAACCTAACGCTCCGCCTCTCTGCAATGATGTCAATCATGGGAGCCAATCACAACTCACGGTGACTCCCATGTGTATGGGTATCATCAGAAGCTTGGCGATGGCATCATGGATACCATAGATTATGAGTGTCAATGCAAAATAAATCGCAACATAAATATGATATTGTATGGTGAGATCTCCAGAAACATTGGATGATGATTAGAGATGAGCGAACAGTGTTCTATCGAACACATGTTCGATCGGATATCAGGGTGTTCGCCATGTTCGAATCGAATCGAACACCGCGTGGTAAAGTGCGCCAAAATTCAATTCCCCTCCCACCTTCCCTGGCGCCTTTTTTGCACCAATAACAGCGCAGGGGAGGTGGGACAGGAACTACGACACCGGGGGCATTGAAAAAAATTGGAAAAAGTCATTGGCTGCCGAAATCAGGTGACCTCCATTTTAGACGAATAGTGGATTTCAAATCCGGGTCATATGAGAATGTGAACTTTGTGACTATGAGACAGGGATAGCTGTACAGGCAGGGATAGCTAGGGATAACCTTTATTTAGGGGGGAATGTTATTAAAAATAACTTTTTGGGGCTCTATCGGGTGTGTAATTGTGATTTTTGTGAGATAAACTTTTTCCCATAGGGATGCATTGGCCAGCGCTGATTGGCCGAATTCCGTACTCTGGCCAATCAGTGCTGGCCAATGCATTCTAATAGCTTGATGAAGCAGAGTGTGCACAAGGGTTCAAGCGCACCCTCGGCTCTGATGTAGGAGAGCCGAGGGTGCACTTGAACCCTTGTGCACCCTCGGCTCTGCTACATCAGAGCCGAGGGTGCGCTTGAACCCTTGTGCACACTCTGCTTCATCAAGCTAATAGAATGCATTGGCCAGCGCTGATTGGCCAATGCATTCTATTAGCCCGATGAAGTAGAGCTGAATGTGTGTGCTAAGCACACACATTCAGCTCTACTTCATCGGGCTAATAGAATGCATTGGCCAGCGCTGATTGGCCAGAGTACGGAATTCGGCCAATCAGCGCTGGCTCTGCTGGAGGAGGCGGAGTCTAAGATCGCTCCACACCAGTCTCCATTCAGGTCCGACCTTAGACTCCGCCTCCTCCAGCAGAGCCAGCGCTGATTGGCCGAATTCCGTACTCTGGCCAATCAGCACTGGCTAATGCATTGTATTGGCGTGATGAAGCAGTGCTGAATGTGTGCTTCATCGGGCTAATAGAATGCATTGGCCAGCGCTGATTGGCCAGAGTACGGAATTCGGCCAATCAGCGCTGGCTCTGCTGGAGGAGGTGGAGTCTAAGGTCGAACCTGAATGGAGACTGGTGTGGAGCGATCTTAGACTCCGCCTCCTCCAGCAGAGCCAGCGCTGATTGGCCGAATTCCGTACTCTGGCCAATCAGCGCTGGCCAATGCATTCTATTAGCCCGATGAAGTAGAGCTGAATGTGTGTGCTAAGCACACACATTCAGCACTGCTTCATCACGCCAATACAATGCATTAGCCAGTGCTGATTGGCCAGAGTACGGAATTCGGCCAATCAGCGCTGGCTCTGCTGGAGGAGGCGGAGTCTAAGGTCGGACCTGAATGGAGACTGGTGTGGAGCGATCTTAGACTCCGCCTCCTCCAGCAGAGCCAGCGCTGATTGGCCGAATTCTGTACTCTGGCCAATCAGCGCTGGCCAATGCATTCTATTAGCCCGATGAAGTAGAGCTGAATGTGTGTGCTTAGCACACACATTCAGCTCTACTTCATCGGGCTAATAGAATGCATTGGCCAATCAGCGCTGGCCAATGCATTCTATTAGCGTGAACTGAGTTTGCACAGGGGTTCTAGTGCACCCTCGGCTCTGCTACATCAGATTGCTACATCTGATGTAGCAGTGCCGAGTGTGCATCAGATGTGTAGTTGAGCAAAACTGACTCAGCACTGCTAAGTCTCTGCATTCGCATAGGAATGCATTGGCCAGCCTTCGGCCAATCAGCGCTGGCTCTGCCGGAGGAGGCGGAGTCTAAGGTCGGACCTGAATGGAGACTGGTGTGGAGCGATCTTAGACTCCGCCTCCTCCAGCAGAGCCAGCGCTGATTGGTCGAGTTCCATACTCTGGCCAATCAGCACTGGCCAATGCATTTCTATGGGGAAAAGTTAGCTTGCGAAAATCGCAAACTGACAGGGATTTCCATGAAATAAAGTGACTTTTATGCCCCCAGACATGCTTCCCCTGCTGTCCCAGTGTCATTCCAGGGTGTTGGTATCATTTCCTGGGGTGTCATAGTGGACTTGGTGACCCTCCAGACACGAATTTGGGTTTCCCCCTTAACGAGTTTATGTTCCCCATAGACTATAATGGGGTTCGAAACCCATTCGAACACTCGAACAGTGAGCGGCTGTTCGAATCGAATTTCGAACCTCGAACATTTTAGTGTTCGCTCATCTCTAATGATGATAAAAGATGGATAGAGTACATAGAATAAGGATGTAAATTTGGGTATATATAAATAGATGAAACATAATGGGTATCACCGTTACTACAATGGATCATGGTGTTATCACAATACAACCAGAAATTCATGCATGTCTCACTGATGATTGGAGATCATGCGAACAGTGTAAACCAACCAAAAAATAAACAAAGGCTGTAACTAAGTGGTGAAAGTGCACAATAAAAGGAGACTATATAGAGATAATTAAGGTGAAACCATAAGACTGATAAAATTATAAAATAGAGGTGACATAAGGCATTGATGCGGACCCATCAGGAAAACATAGATCATGATCTATATTACTAGTACCCGCTCATATATACGGTAGTATATACACCAAGGTTGATGAAAGTATTATTACAATATAGATGATATGATATGATTTGAAAACAGTGCAAACTGAACTATTCATGTGAGATAAATAGTACATAGGAGATCATGTCATTTAGGCCCTTGAGTCCAACCAGAATATCCATTGGGCCATTTTTTTTGTAAAATTACGCTATCCCAGCCCCAGCCCCCCTCGAGGTGATTTATGCTTTTGTAACCTTAGCAATCCCACAGATGTGTGTAGTGATTGGTCTATCCTCCTTTCCTATGATATATCCAATGTGTTCTAGAATGTGTTGTTGAAGTTCTCTCTTAGTTTTGCCTACATAATTGAGCGGTCAGGAACAAGATGTAACATACAATGATCCCTCAGTACAGCAAGTGATAAATACTCCAATTAAATAGGGAATTCCTGTGGATGCAGAGAGCATTTGTTTCCCTTTGAAGGTAAATTTACATGCTCTACAAGCATCACATTTAAAGGTGCCTGGAGGACAATTGCTACCCAGCAATGATGTACAGGATCTTAGTGTGGCAGGGTGACTGCATAGGTCGATCCCTCAGATTCCATCCCCTGCGGTAAGACACCAAAGGAGAGGGGGAGACTATTTGCATGTCTGGGTCCTGCCTCAAGATGTTCCAAAAGGTATGTAAGTTGTTCATCACCTCATTGTAGTCTCAATCAAAGGTGCCTATAAGGTGTTTGCCTGGATCCTTGCGTCTGTGAGGTATCAGGAAATCCTACCGATCCCAAGATGATGCATACCTATTTGCTTCTCTCAAAATATGTTGAGGATAACTCTGATTTAAGAAGCAGGACTCCAGAAGCTGGCTGATCCAGGCTCATTAATTGCAAAACTGCATAGTAGGGTTTCACCTTTAACCTATGACACAAAGGTGGAGGAGGAAGAAGAGGAGTGGAAGCAATATTTTGCCCTTGTGAAGATTGTGTCAGGAAATGGTCCAGACAGGAGGATCCAAAGGAGGTGGATGTGCCCTGCATGTTGTTAGAACTGGGTCTGCACAGTGTGGAACTAGCAACCGGCCTTGCTGCATTCAAAACACTGACCCAGTGGGCCATGACAGCTAGCTATTGTCATTGTCAATGATTGCTGCTCCATGTAGTGACACTGGCACGCACCTTTCCCCAGAGCAGGAGCAACTTTCCTAGAGAGATAATGGCGGCTCAGTATTCCCCATTAAGTTGGCAAAATGTAATGGAATCCACTAAGTGGTATGGCGGCAACTGCACCGCCAGTAGCCAGTAGATGATAATGGTGATCATGGAGAGGAATAGGAGAAACTCCATGCTTACTTCCCCTGCCAGTACCACTGCAAAGTCAATTTGATGCCTTTTCAGGTGAGTACATAGAGATGTTGTTCTTACATATTTTCCTGCACAGCAACTGCTAAGTTTCTGCTTGTAGATCTTGCACTTCATCATGGATTTATTCTTTGTCAATGTACAAAAAATACCAAATGGGAAATAACCACATGTAGTTGCTGCTACTAGCAGCAGAGGAAACATGTCTGCCACTACCACCATGAGTGAGATGTTCCTACAGATCTGTCCTTGGTAAACTTTTTGGATGTTGGGCCTGCACAATGGTTTGAATCATTACTATCACCACTGTCACCACCCTCTTCATTTGATGTTATCCTGTCACCCTGACCAGGTTACCAGGTCCTATCTGTGAGAGAATCATCATTGGAAATGTCATTATTATCATCTTTCTCGCTTTTTTCACATTATCATGGCCATGCACAGAGTCAGAATTCCCACCTCCAGATATCCCCCTAGCTCCCCTACCAGAATGACTATCAGTAGTAATCGTAGCACACCTGCTACCTCCATCAACAACAGTCAACACGTCTTCTTTTCCCTGCTTGCACACCATGCTGACTGTTCTCATCAGGCTCATCAAAAAGAGGAGGACGACTACTTTGATTAGGAGAAATAGATTGCTCGGCAGGTGCCATATCACTAGGAATCTGTGTAAGCTGAAGTATGTGATAGAATCACGGTTGACAGTCCAGAAGGGCCATGCAGTAAATTACATGTTATGGAGGAGGAGGATGAACACACAGAAGCCTCACTCACTACCTTTCTATGACTGAGATAAGCTAGCTAAATAATCAAAAACTCCAACTTCATTCTCAGGAAGTACAACAATTTTGTGGCTACTAGCGGGATAACTCCCTCCTCTTCAATGTCCACTGCTCTTTTTACTAGTAATTTATTAAAGGACACAGATAGTGCTTAATTAACCAAAAAGGATGAAATAATATATGTTGGGAAAGATAGTATTCCTATGGACAAGGAATGCCATTGGTGACAGCAATTTGTACAGCATGCATTGTAAATTAACATGATTTTTTCACATCAATATCACAGGAAATTGAAGATACATGGTACACAGGGGTACGATAGAGCTAGGACTTCATATTATGGAAAAAATGCATCTGGAATATGACAGTACAGGATACTTAACTGTAATAACTACAATACACAGGTTCTTCAACGTGCTAAATAATAACATGGTGCTAAACATACACTTTACACCAGGATGAAAGAATAGCTAGCATTGCCTTTTACCTACTGTACGTGAACACACTTCATAGCTGAATGTATTGCGCATAATATATTTAACCCGGTCCTGCTGGAAGTATTTTTCAATCTTCATTTTTGACTCAGCAGCGTTATTTTTGGTCAGCAGTGGTTTTTGTATTCAACCTCCGTCTATGTCTTATTGTTGAATCATGAACACTGACTTTAACTGAGGCAAGCGAGGGTTCTGGGTTCTTTTGTGACCTCCCGGATGAGCCATTGATGACTCCTGGGAGGGTTTACCGTTGTTCCATGTTTTCTCCTCACTGTGGTTTGCTGAAGTCCCAAAGCCTTAGAAATGTTTTTGTAACTTTTTCCAGATTGATAGATGTTATTGACTTTGTTTCTCCACTGTTCTTGAATTTCTTCAGATCATGGCATAATGTGCTGCTTTGTGAGATCTTTTAGCCTACTTAAAGTTGTCAGAAGGTTCTAATTAAGCGATTTCTTGATTCTACAGGTCTGGCAGTAATAAAGCCTGGGTAGGGTTAATGAAATTGAACTTGTTTTCCAAAAATGTGATTAATCACAGTTAATTCATGTGGTGCAATTCTTTTTTCACATAGGGCCAGGATATTTTGGATAAATGAAATCATAATTTGAAAAAACTGATTTTTGGATTTACTCGGGTTATCTTTGTCTGATGATCAAATATTTTGCAAATACATTTTTACAGCACTGTGTATTACACGTTTCGATTTAGCAGAAAGCATCTGCTGGTGCATCTTATTAAAGCTTTATCTTATTCTATTTAAACAAATCCTTTAACAGCAAATTGTGCATGGTTTTGAAGGTAGCACTGGGATACTTTGTTTCTACTAAAAACACTAAAATAATAGGAAACAGCAGAATGGTAATGAAGATAAATTACAAATGTACTACTTAGAACATTTGTTGACTATGTAATTAATGTTCACGAAAGCTGGAGCTTCGCTTTAATTACTTTACAGATAAGTTTGTTCCTTTATATCTTGTTGCACCTGTGAAGCCATTTTAAATTCAGATGAGATATTAGGATTTCATCACGCATATGAGTAGTATGATGCCAGCACATCAAAGAGCCATAGTATTGTGGACCCGCTGACCCTGGAGCACAGACCCCTTGACTACTTCACCTCTGTGCTACACTTGCCTGCCTCTGAGTGGCTCCATTACCAGCAGATTGTCCATTTTGTGTCTTCTCAATTTGGCTCCCTGAAGGTATCATTACCTACTTTGAGAGGGTGTGTCGAGCGGGTACCTCCACGGTTGGCTTGATATCAAACATTTACAGGCTTCTCTCCTCTTCTGGAGGACAGCCCCTTGTTTCTCACGGGTACATGATTAAGTAGTCTGGGGCCCTGAATAGGCAGAATTCACCTGCACAGTGGCAAATTATTTGGTGTGGCTAAATCCTCTATTTGCATTTCATTCCATGAGACCCAATACAAATTGCTCAAGTATTGGTACCATACCCCTACCCTGTTTCACTCCCTCAACCCCAGTATCCCCGCCCCCAATGTTGGTGTTGTCAGACAGAAGTGGGTTCACTGTGCCATATTTTTGGGGGACTGCTCAAGTATTCGCCCCTTTTGGCTGGAAGTTCAGTCCCTCTTGGATGCCCTCTTCATTGTAGGTATTCTGCTGGACCCCCCTTATCTACTTACTCAACCTCCTCCCTAAACATTGGGGCAAGCAGACCTCTAAGCTGTTTTTGTACTTATGTACGGCTGCTAAAATGCTTATTGCTCTTCACTGGAAGAGGAGCTCCCCTCCCTTTGGCCCAGACCTCATCGCTAGGATGAAGGATGTTCGCAGTATGGAATACCTGACTGCCTCCCTCAATCACACAATGGACGCCTTAAACGCTGTGTGGTCATCCTGGGATTTGTATTGTATTCTGCACAGTATCTGACTCCTTCCCTTTTCTCCTTTTCCTTCCCTCCCCTCCCTTCTACTCCCTCACCTTTCAGTTTGTACCACTTGTCTATTGATTTATGCTCTGACGTGACTTGTTTAGTTTTGTCTGTAAAATTTATAAAAATGTTCAATAAAAATTAGTTAAAAGAAAAAAAATGCAGGTTTTAGCCATGTGGCACACTACCAATTTGTGCATTTTTTTATCCTGTCTCCTATTCAACCTACCATTTTCCTATTTCACATTATTTTAGTGTTTTAGTAGAAACAAACTGCCCCAATGTTGCTTTCAAAACTACATACAATCTACTGTTAAAGTTTGGTTATTCAAACAAGTAGAAAAAGACTGCAGTGAATGGGAACAATATATTACCACAAATAGTGTACTAGTGATGTGGATAGAGCATTAGTTGTAAACCAGTCACAACCCCTTTAGGCTAACGCTTCATGTTGCAGAAATGCAGCCTTTTTTTGTTGCAGATTTTGTTATGGTTTTTTGAGCCAAAGCCAGGAGTGGATTGAGCAGAACGTAGAAGTATAATAACTTCCTATAGATTTCCCATTCCTTTTGAAGTTATTCTTGACTTTGAATTAAAAGAAAAATGCAACAGAAAAGCTGCGTTTACGCAACATGGGGCCTCATCCTTAAACTGTAAATTTGGTCAGCAAATACAATTTAGGAGCTAATAGTCAACCACCAGGGATAATGTAATAAAAATGAAACACATATGTAACTGATATCAGTAACAGTGTATTGCCAGCCAAGTTGTTCTTGATGCTTATAAAGTGTGACTGTATTTTGCATTGCTTATATTATACATTGTCCGCAAACATAATCTAATTTCCCTTGCCAAATACAAGTTCATTAGGTCCAATTTGATAGGAAGCCAAATAAACAATCAATATAGTGGCCCAGTGTTACTATTGTGGTTACAACTAGACTCTGGCATAAAGTTGGTGTATCTTAGTCAAATTTTGGTGCAACTTAGCACAGCCTAATTTTAACAAATTTTTTTGTGACTTGCTAGACATGTAGATGTAGCTTCTCAGGAAAAAGGGGAAATAAACAAAATATGTCCTAATTTTTTTTTCTGTTAGCTCACAGTAAGCCAATTAAAATATAATTTATGAAATTAAAATTATACTAATGAATATAAGAAAAATATCAGGACTGATCTTAATGATCTAACTATTTATCTATATATTCATTGTTTGATAAAAAAAAAAACATGTTACCTATGTTCTGTGGGTCAGAACCATTATAGAAGATCAAATGTAGTTTTTGTTATGCTTTAATAACTGATAGTCTAGTAACTTTTTTATATTTCCATGAACATAGCTATCTAAGGCTGGGTTCACATCTGTGTCTGGCATCTATCCACTTGGAAACCATTTTAAGAGAAAAATGGCTTGGTACAAAAAGGATTCCAAACGGTTACAGCAGGTTCACATCTCCACCCCAGTCTCCGCTTTCAGGTTTCTGTCTTCTGCCTGAGAAACTGGACAGGAGACAGAAACCGGCAGTCACTTTTCAAACCCATTCATTTGAATGGGTTTGCAAAGTGTCCCCCCATGAGCGCCTGTGAGCGTTTTGTGGTCTCCTCGGCGAAACCATTTTTTTTTTTAACTGGACACAAAGTTGGACATGCAGGACTTTGTGTCTGGTTAAAAAAAAACGGTTTTGCCGCGGAGACCACAAAACATTCACAGGAGCTCACAACCGAACACTGTCTGCTGGGTTTCCATCTCCTGTCGGCAGAAGACGGAAACCTGAAAGCGGAGACTGGGGCGTAGATGTGAACCCGCCCTCACACAGTGGATAACCAAATCCATTTTTTAAGATGGATTAGTCAATGGGTATCCGTTCAAAAAAACTGACCGTTTGTGTCAGTTTGCGTCCATTTGTAATGCATTTGTTTCCAGTTTTGACCAATCCATTTTTTTCTTCCTCTTTTTCATTTTGAGCATGCACAGAGGAAAAAACAGATTGCAAAATGGACACAAACTGATCGCTATCTGTTTGTAATCCATTTGTAATCCGTTTTCCCTGGGCTTCAATGTTAAAAAAAACAAAGATTGGTTCCTCTCCATCTGAAATCCTTATTTTTATTAAGGAGACATAGTCTTGTTAGGGAGCCTTCACACGAAGTATACACTCCGCTCATTCTGAATGTAAAAGTCGTTCAGCATGAGTGCGTAAAAACCAGCTCCCATTGACTTGAGTGGGTACCGGCATATGAGCACTACCCATTGAAATCTGGCAGACCGTGTCCGGCTGTGAGCGCCGGTGAGAGTTTTGTGCTTTCCGTGGCGCTCACGACCGGACACTTTCCAAACCCAATCAAATGAATTGGTTTGAAAAATGACTGCAGGGTTCCGTCTCTGTCCAGTTTCGGGCAGGAAACGGAACCCTTCAAAATGGAGACCGGGGCACAGATGTGAATGAGCCTTTAGGATGTAGGTTATTTTGTTCGTCTGAAATCAACCAAAATCTTTTAAAAACAACAAAGTGCTGTCAGAATCTAACAGTAGTTCAACACTCAGACTTTGAGCATAATAGTTCAAGCAATTATCTTTCACCATAGAAGTGAAATATTAAACACAAAAAACCCCAAACCAACTAAATAATATTTTTTTTAACATACTGCAGAGCATATTTCATACTTTTTTTTTTCTAGAATGCCACTTTTAATGTAAAGCAATTCATTTAGCATTTACTCTAACAGCTTTATCCGTCGCTGCACAGAAGCTGCAGGTAAGGCTAAAGCAAGTCTAATAATATGTTTCTTTCCATATTTTGTCATCTGAAAAAAGCAGATAATGGAGTTAAATTTACTTTAAAAGTGTAAGAACAACCTTCAGCTGTTACTATTCCAGTATTCAGACTGCATCCTCTGAACATCTGTGTAATTGCTTTACCTTCGTGCGTCACATAATTGATGGGACAACGAAACACAAACACAGAGAAGGTAAGTAACATTTGCCATATAAAGTACCAAGTTTGTCATGGAGGGCTCTCACAAAATGCTCCTCAGGCACATTTCATCATTGAATTCCAAGAGTCATAACTTTTTTTAAAATTTTTCCACTGACCTGGCCATATGGAAGATGAAATGAGTTGTAGTTCTTACCATTTTCTTTCATGTGAAGAAAGAGTTAAAAAAGGACCTTCATTTTTCTGATGTTCTTTTAGCTATGAGTCATTCAATATTAATAATAAGCTAACTTCTGTCTATGGCTGCTCACTTTTGCTGCCTATCCCCATAATGTTCCCCCCTGAAAAAACCTATGCTCCTACGCTCCTACGATATAACAGATTAAAAAAAATGTCTGCAGTTTCTCTTTTTTAAAAAAAGGCCTTCATTGTATCCCTTGCATAAAAATTGCCCACATTGTGCCCTAATCGAGAAAATGCCCCAACTGTGCCCTATGAATAAGATAATGCCTCTAGAGTACTCATTGATTATAAAAAACAATGCCCCTGCTATGCCCCCTGAATAAATTTATGTAACATTGTTCCCGCTGAGTAAAGTAACTCCCACATTGACCCCTGATTACAAAAAAATAATGCCTCAGACTTCAGCTCCTACCTCCTTACCATACAATATTCACTTCCAACATCCAGACACCAGGGATGAGTGCACTAGTTCATGAAGAGCTGAGTTCATTCTGAATTTTCCTAAAATGATGGGTTAGTCTAAAACCTTGGGGGTTTTCTACCTACGAATCACTATTTTACAAAAATGCCAGAAAAAGAAAGAAACCCACACTTACATTAAAATCAAAATGAAATCAACAAAATTATATAAATGTAATAAATTTATTGGCAAGTACAACATGATTAAAAGTTATGATAAAAACATAATAGGGGTAGAGAAAAAATAAGGGGCAGAGGTCACAACAATGCCAGGGTTTGACAATTACTTAATGATGTGTCAGGGTCTGGGGTTGCTAGGTGGGGTGGCATAGACACACAAGTCCAGTTTCTTTTAATCCAAAAAAAAGGTAGAGTTTATTTTCACTCAAAAAGGTAGTGCAGCAACAAAAGGAAACAATACAAAAATAAATACCTGCCAGGCTAGGCTCTAACTAAACATAGAATTGGTTACCTCACCTAGAATAACAGAAATCCAAAAGCCAGTAGAATCACTCCGGACACAGCTCCCAAAATATGACCTCTCTGTTTGCTCTCCAGCCAAGCTCTGCCCCCAGTCTGCTGCTGGAGCTGACTTCTTAAGCCTCCCTTGATGAGCAGGCTCTCTGCAGCTGAGTCGTTGCTGGAACATCCCCAAAAGGGGACTGGAGGGGGGTGGAATGACAGGTCCCACTACCAACCTACCTGCCATTCCTAAAAATCCAACCCAGTAACCGGAACTCTGAAATAACCCTCAGCAGACAATAGTTATCTTCTGAGAAACATTCTTTCTGGAGTTTTCTCATCTCACCCGGCTTAGTAGTCTGGGTGAGATGTACACCCCCTCCATTACCTGACCAGCCATCGGCTTACAGATGTTACAAATCATATATCGATGTAATCAAGTATGAATACAGAATTTCATATTATAAATCTGGAGTGAATGATCAATACATAGAATGAAACCATATCATAATGTGCATACATAATTAGGAATTATTATAGTAGTCCAAGATTGAAGCATCAGTATGTAACAGTACCGATCTCAGGTAATATTATTATGTAATAATAGTTGTGGACTAAGGACTATAGGTATTACAAGCCCAAATAAGTGCTAAATGCACAATGTGTAGTCCAATATCAACATACTGTGCAGTCTAATATCAGCATATTATCCCCCAGGGGGTGTAGGTGAAACTGCAAGTATATCAGCCCAACTAATGCATCATACATACCTCTCAACCATCCTGAATTCTGCGGGACATTCACAGACTTGGGGTCCTGTCTTGCAGTACCTGTCAGCAGGAGGTATGTCCTGGTTTCAACTCATCTGCATTCGGCTCCTGATGATGTAGGCGCAACGTGATGACGTCATTCACATTGTGCCTACAACTCTGTGACTGAGACTGCAGACAGAGCAGCAGGGGAGCAAGGGAAGGGTGAGTATCACTGTTTTTTATGTTAAACCTTGAGGGCAAATTGAGGGGGGACATAATGAAGGGGGCCCATGAGACTAGGGGCAGATGAAGGGCGGAAGATGACATGAAACTAGGGGCAAAGATGGAGGGGGACATGAAACTGGGGGCAGAGATGGAGGGGAAAACATAAAACTGGGGGCAGAGATGAGGGGAGAAATGAAATTGGTGGCAAATGGAGGGGAGACATGAAACTAGGGGTAGATGAAGGGGGACACTTAAACTGGAGGGATATTAGGGGGGACATTAAACTGGGGACAACTGGAGGGGGACATTAAACTGTGGGAGTAACTGAAGGCGGACCTATTTTCCTCTAGTTACCCCCAGTTTAATGTCACCCTCCAGCTACCCCTACGGTTTAATGTCCCTTTCCAACTGCCCAAGTTTAATGTCCCCCTCTAGTTGCCCCCAGTTTAATGTCTCACTTCAGCTGCTATTAATTTATTGTCCCTCTCTAACTACCCCCACTGTTTAATGTCCCCCTCCAGCTGCTCCAGTTTCATTTCCTCCTCTAGTTTCTCCCAGTTTAAACTGGGACACGAGGAGAGGGACTTAATACTGTGGGGCATTTGGAAGGGAACATTATAAAGTTAGGGTGACTGTAGGGGAATTATACTGTGTGGGGCACATGAAAAATGAATGAGAATGGGTGGAGTCAATGTAAAAGTGGGCAGAGCTAATTTTGCCGTGTCGCGCATAGCAAGCTCATAGCAGATAGAGAATATACTAGTAGTCATAGCAACTAGGAAGAAAAAAGAAAGACTCAGGATCATTTAGTTCTCTATGTGGGGCTCCCCAGGACAGAGCTGGCCCTTTTAATCAGCCTGTCAAGTCTGTTTCTGTCCCTGGCTGGTATGCTACTCCCCCAGCAGGCCACTGAAGAAGATGGCTGATGCTACCATAGAGTTGAAAAAGGCCCTAAGAAGTGCCCCCTGGACTCTAAAGGCCCTCAGCCTCCTGAGCAGGTAGCGCCTGCTGTGACCCTTTCTGTGCAGCACATCCAGGTGATCATCCCAGTCCAGCTTATTATTGAGGAGCACACCCAGATACTTATAGGTCTTGATTATCTCAATGCATGTCCCCTGGATGTCCACTGGATTCTTCTTGGTCTTCCCAACATTAATCCTGAGGTGGTTCTACTGACACCATTCCACAAAATCCCAGTTTACGTCTGTACTACAAAGAATGTGTTGAATGGTGGTGCAAGTAACCTAGTCATGTTTTATTGTGCTTAGAAACACTGCAATTATGTGCCACATCTTAAGACACAGACACAATTGAATTCATAGATGGAAATGCCCTTGGAGATGGCCTTTTACAGTCTGGGACCCTATGCAACTACACAGATCACAATAGCTAAGGCTGGCCATGTGTATACAGTATATGTACGTAACAAATGCATAACTTACAATTTTATAAAGTTAAATGTACTTATTCTGCAGAAAGTGAATTTTATGCCATCCCTCAAGCATAATCTTTATTGCGAGATCCAAATGTGAAGTTACAGGGAATTTCAAAGTTTATGCAAATAAAGCTTAGTCTTTTTATAATGAAAAGTTATTTCTCTTTCTAAGATCTATGGTGTTTCATTTCATCTCTTTTCCATCACTGTTTTTTTTTTTGTCAGGGATTGCCAGAGGGTGTGAACCTGTACGTATTGCTCTGGAAAGTGAATACAATTATATTTAGTTAAGTCTGTGTGAGCTACAGTAACTAGTTTATTGGAACTCACTGCATCAATTGAGAGTGCAGGCTGTTTAGCTCACAAAGCATTGCTTACACCTGATATTATTGTATCCAAGCATGCTTCAGGTTTTGGTCTCTGGGTGTAACCAAAAATGTTTCCATTTAAATACAGCAAACAAAGATCTAACAGAGAAACTGTGTTATGCTCAATACTGTGTCTTAAAGGGGCTCTATCATTGGGAAAAGTCATTTTTAACGAAGCACTTACTTGCATAGCCTTTAGAAAGGCTTTTCCACTCAAACCTTTTGTATGTAAAGTGCCTCAGTAGTTTTTGAATGAGCCCATTTTTAATCATATGCTAATTAGCCTCCAGCAAGCACAGGAAGTTCTCAGCGAGCACACTGTGTCTACACACAGCACACAGCAGAGAGAGGAGTGCTCGCTGAGAACTTCATGTGCATGCTGGAGGTTAATTAGCATGTGACTAAAAGCAGTCTCATTCAAAAACTACTGAAGCAGTTTACATACAAACGGTACGAGTGACATAGCCTTTCTAAAGGCTACGCAAATATGTGCTTAGTTAAAAATTATTTTTCCTAATGATAGAGCCCCTTTAAAGAGGACCTTACATATACTGAAATGTACGGTAAGTGGAGCTTTCCTTGGCCCCCATCTATGATGCTGAGCTGTGAACTAATCCCTCTGACAGTGCAGTGATAACAGCACCAATATCTCTGGAATGGGAGCAGATACTTGAAAAGCTGAAAGCGTGCTAAAATTTAGTGCACAACCTCTGCGCCCCACTTGCTACATTTTTAGACAGTGAGCAGGGCAGGAATCTGGCTGGGTCAGGACAGTGACGTCCGCCTATAACTCACACCAGAAAACTGGACTGAGTTATACCACTTATTCTAGTCCAGTCACTGACTAGTGTAGATCTAAAATTAGTAAGAGTCCAGAGCCCTTAAGTAATTCTAGCGAGTCATGCACTTGGCAGGGAATGAATTAAGACTGTCGTAAGAATCATCAGTCTTAATAAATCTCCTCCTGCATGTACAACTGGCTTTATACATTTGTTTCTAATTAATACGGTTGATATAGATAAACCCGTTAATTAATAGAGGCCACCATCTCAGAATATACAAATATACAGTATATCATTACTAATTTCTCAGTCTCTTACTACATCAATTAATCTTTAGGTATCAAGTCCATGCCCACATAAGGTTTTGAGTTCTTTAAAGGCCTTTAAGTGACAGCATTATGGAGAATATTATGTGGAAAAGAACCAATAAGATCATAAAAAATGATCATTGCAAAACTGAAACTTTCTCCTTGTCTTTGTGACTAATGTGTAATGCTGGAGCTGTTCACCAAATTGGTTTATGTAAATAAATTTTAAAAATTGTCAAGCAAAAATAATGAGGTACATTTTAGAGGAAATATGTATGTGGAAGTATCTGTCACTACTAATAAAAATAGCCCTATAGGCTAGTTCATTCATCATCGTACAAGGTCTCCACCATTAGCTTTTAGCCAGAAGGCTAAAACACCTACTCTATATTACAGAAGCATAAATCACAAGAATTGTAAATAGAAATTATCAGAGGAATATTTGGAACACTTTGTAGTTTCCAATCTGAACGCAAGGCCAGGCCTGTAATGTAAAGCACACACTCAATGGATTTGATTAGCCATTATGGCTAATTTTGTTTTGCTTTCATGGGAATAAGGCCATTTTGTGCTAATCGGATGAGATAAGTAATTGGTTTAAAACAATATGTCAGACCATTTATTTCATGCTCGGAACAGACGTCATTCTGTCTTGTGGCTATCTGAAAGCTTGTGAGGAAAGCAGCCTTGTGGTTAAGTTAGAAGTCTGCTCTTCAGACTAAGATATTCAACCTATTTGTGCTTGTGACTTACTTCACATCTATATATCCTGATTTATAAAATAACAAAAAATAATAACTTTAGAATTATTATAATTTCATAAATATTATAATTAAATGTTTTGAGATATGCATTTTCTAGCTCAGAAAAAATACTGTATTTACATCCACAACTGTAAAAAGAAAAAGATATAAAATTCTCAAATAAAAAACCTCTTACAATGAAATATTTAAAAACAGTTAACAAAACACCCTGGGTGAAGCACAATGGAAGGCATTCACATCTGAGACCTAGGTCTAATATAACACATACCGTGTATCATAGCACATATTTAATGAAAATATCTAATGATTGTAAAGTATATAACTTAAGGTGTGAACATTGCTATCAAACGCTGCAAGAAAATTCAATGGGTTTCTGGCAAAATAACTAGGCAATGAGTCTGGAAATTTAGGTCGTGTAGAAAGGAATAAAACATAAACAACTGTTCTAAATTTATGAAAAACTGGTTTTTAAAACATTCAAAAGTGAACTTTTTCTATTTATTTATTTTAAATTGAGCAAGCTCATCGAGACCCAGCAATGCTTAAGTTATTAGGTACCCCACCGAGGTCAATTATATGTACTTTATATACTCGAGTATAAGCCAAGTTTTTCAGCACAGTTTTTGTGCTGAAAAAGCTCCCCTCGGCTTATACTCGAGTCATGAAAAAAAAAAAAATCCCTGTGTCTGAAAGTGCCCGGTCTACTGAATATACATATATGGTATCTGCAGTGCTCCTGTTACGTCAGGAAGGGGTTAATAGGAGCACTGCAGATGCCCTATATTCAGCCAGGCTGAATTCAAAGTGGGGGAAAAAAAACTCAGTCCTCAAGCTTAGGGAAGGGGCAGACAAACAACCAAAACACCCCCTCCCCTTTCCCAGCACCCAGCAACTACTGCACCCAAAAACTCCAGTAGAAATCTTCCAGTAGCTGGATTCAGGAAAAGAATAAAAAATATGCTTTGATTTATCCAGTTAATAGTTAAAATCTTTTTTCAGGACACAGAGTTTATTCTTTGATCTTCAAAGGAAATGGAAGTTTTAATGGAGAGTAAAGGCCTTGATATATAGTATTAAGAGAAACTGGAAATGAGTAGAAATCTGAAAAAGGAATTGTTTTAATTGTGTGTTCTCTTGTTTTTTTCTCTGGATGTGATGATGAGAGCCCAGTTATGTACTTGCAGGCATGTATTTAATTTTTTGTGTATTACCCCTTGTTCATATTAATTCTTTTGGCTTCAGGAATGTGGTATTTTTGGTTTGCAATCAAACCCTTTTGTTGTTGCAAGGTCTGCACAGACTCACTGACCATTAGCCTCATTAGCATATGCGTGCTAAACTTATTATGTCAGTAGGCAGTCCCTGCAAAAAGGTGGCAGGAAAGACCTTTGATTATACAAACACCAGCCTTTGTGTCTGTAGCCAAAACTACAAAGGAAATATGGTTTTACAATAATTTTTCCCTAGGAGGAAATTCTACAGTCACACTGATAAATTCCTCAGGTGTGCAAGACGAAGGCGCACAGTTGCAGTCCAAATTTGGTAGTGTTAGGAGCAGGGGAAAGGTCCAGACACTGATATCATTAGCCAAAAGGAACTGGGTGTCATTCTTGGTGTCCACATTATAGGGCCTCGCCATGAACCCCATCATACCCCTTGCCTGACACTACGGTCATCTGGTGAGGAATTATGACTGTTCATAGTTATTTGGTTTCAAGATGGAGAGCGAGATTTCCCCTCCTAGTGACATCCTTCAAGGAGGAGACAGAGAGAGAGATATAGTTTCACCTGGGGGAAGAAGCTCTCTCTGATCCTGGAAAGATGTGGGGCATTTTGTACTGTGGACTTAAACCAGTGCCCTGAGGCTTAGCAGTAAAGCCTAAGAGCTCTTTGTTCCTGGACAGCATGTAGCTTACACATGCTCTTTGACTGACTTAAGAATGCACCCTGAGGCCTAGGAGTCAGACCTCAGTGAACCAAACTACAAACTCATTTTGGTATTGTTCCTTTTCTATCTTTTATTCCCATTTCTATTTTCTGTATTATATTGTGCTTTTAAACATATTTGCTTGAACTTCACTGATATGTATTTCTGTATATGTTAGTGGCTAGTACCAACCCACTCAGATTAATAAATACATAAAATGTATAAAGCTCGCTTCATATTATCCTATGAACTCAGACACTCACGGGGTGTGAATGGAAGGAATGAAGGGTGATTGTGGGTGTGCCAAGTGGCTTGGTAAGGCAAGATCCTTCACACTGGAGGACTCATATAAGGGATTTCACTATTAGATTAACATATTTAGAAAGAGATGTAGGGGGTGTTGGGTGGTTTGCACTAGATAGAGGGACCTAAGGGATATTATTCAATATGGTACTAAGAGTCATAAAGTATGTGAGCAAGTATAGGAGCTCAGAATGTATTTCTAATTTTTTTTCCAATTCTAAGATAAAATGCAAAAGAGAAAAATTGTTTAAGAGTACTATGTTGGAACATACTTGGTTTAGGAATAAGTTAAAATGGTTGGCAGTCTTTAATTTGCTTAAAAGTTATAAGGCTGATATTTGTATGTAATACAAAACACACTTAGCAAGAGACACTGTCTCACATCTGTAGAAACCATGGCTTAGGCTGGGTTTCCATGTCTTTCAATCCTTATTTTCTAGAAGATCCAGTATTATTATTCATAAAAATGTTGGATCAACAGTTGATTATGTCATGTTGATTAGGAAGGGAGGTTTTTAATTATTTGGGGTAAATGTAAGGGGTGTAAGATGGCATTGGTTGCAACATAAGGTGCATTCATCTGATTAATCACAATTAGGGTTGAGCCAATATTGACTTTTCAGGATCGATTTTAAAATCCGATTTCCGATAATTTTTCATTCAAACCCGATCTCGATCCCAATTCCGATCCCAATGCAAGTCAATGGGATTTTTTTTTATTAATCGGAGATTGGATTTTAAAAGCAATCCTACCCCCTGGTGTCCACTTACCTCCAGAGATGGCTGGTCCTGAGCCCCGTGCCTTCATTCTTTGCCTCGCTGCTGCTCCACTCTGCTTTTCTTCCTTCGCTGCCCCCTCCCTGCCAGGTTAGGAGAGTGTGGGCGGGTACTGGGAGGGGAGAGACGTCACGTCTCCCCGCCCTGTACCCGCCCCACACTCTAAGCCACAAGCCCCGCCTACCTAGCGCTTTAAACACTAACCTGGGAGGCGGGGCAGCGAGGGAAGAAGAAGGAGGGCACTGGAGCAGCCATCTCTAGGGGTAAGTAGCTGCTAAAGAGTTAGTTTAGCCTTCTATTCGAATGAAGGCTGTATGTCGGCTGCTTCCATTCATTCCTATGGAACTGCAGTGGAGCCTTCACACTGAATATACAGCGTATACTCAGTGTGAAGTCTAAGCAATGCATTGTGGGAAAAATCACCGATCTCGATCCCACATAAAAAGATTGTGTTTGGAATTCTGATGGCGATCGTGAAATTTTCTCGATCGCCGATCGGAATCCGATCTTTTCCGAACACGATCGCTCAACCCTAATCACAATTTTTTCGACAAAAACACTGGGGCTAATATATAATATACTGTTTGACTAATCTGATTATCCTCTTTTAATCATGGAGTTGTTATTGCTGTGCTTAATCCAGACTTGGACAGGCTGTGTGAGGTAAATAAAATATGTGGATCTAAGATATTGGAAGAACTTGGTTGGATCGATATATTGAGGGCTAAAAACCTAATAAAAAGGTGTATTCTTGTTTTTCAAAAACACATAATTGTCAAGAACTGATACAGTTCTTGTAAATAGATATAGGTCATTCAAGATAAGGAGGGTCAGTTATGAGACAAGAGGACTATCTGATACTTCACCTGTGTTTTGTGATATCCACTCTCCTATCGGAAATGTATTTAAATTAATGATGACTCCTTATTGGATTCAGAGAGTTGGAAATTCATTGGAAAAGGGAATGACTGATGTCATGGATAAAAGTATAGACTCAGCAGGAAAAAGAATTATATGGAAAACCTTTAAATGCTATACTTGGGTTTATATATTAAAGAGCTATTTTACTGTAAGAAACAGCAATAAATGGTATCTGACTTAGAGAAGGAGGTCGATATCAGGGAATAGGATTTCGTTACTTCAGGATATGTGGAAAAAAAATTGGAAAAGAAATAGATGATAATTGTCAAAAATGTCCATTAGCAGATTGGTATCCTTAAACATGGAACTGTCCCAAATTCCATAGATACTGGGAGAAGCTTTGTAATACTTCTTTAATACTGGAAAGTTGTATTATCCTAGGTTATATTTATTGGGGGACACTAAAGACTTGAAATGTCTAAAGCAATATATTAATGTAATACTTCAAGCCCTTTGTTGCTCGAAAATTACTGGAGAGATATTAGTTATCTAATATAATACCAATTGTACAATAGTGGAAAAATGTAATTAGCAAATGAATTATGAAATTCTGAAAAGCAAATTATTCACTATTATGAAGAGATTAGAACCCAATCGAAGAGCAGAAATAAGGAATTGTAATGTAGGTATAAGTGGCTAAAATTTCACTTTTAAAATATGTGCTTTTTTGTTTGTTTTCTGGGGGGAGGTTTATCAAGATTGTTATGGATATTTCGGCTATGTTCTATTTTTTAATTATAATAAAGATTTTAAAAAAAATAATTTATTATACCACATCACAGAAAAGCAAGGCCCAAAAAGTCATGGCTAATGGAACGTTCTGAGGATAACTGGAGAGACTGGTGGAGAAAAAGTCAATGAAGTTTCATTAGGCATATAAATGCAGTATTTCAGTCAGCTAAGGACTTTTTTCAGAAAAAAACACTACAGAGATAATAGAAAGCAGTGTCAAAGCATTACCAGCCTTCATGTGTTGCTTTTTAATAACCTTAAGCTTTTTTTTTTTTTTTTTTTTTTTGGGGGGGGGGGGGTGTTATTGGTCATCGCATCACTAAGTTCCACCTTCCAATTGTAGCCATACCCTAGGAATAGCTGTTAGCATAATAAGACCCATAACCATACTAGCTCTACTTGTGTTCTAAATAGGGGTGGGGAATAAGCTGTTGGTAAACACTTATGACAACTTACCTTCTATTAGAACACATAAGATAGTTGGCTGGTCCCATAGAAATCAGTGGGTTCAGCCAATGTCATTCTTATGTGTAAGGGCACCTTAAAGGGGTTGGCCACTTTCAGACCAATATTGAAAAACAAATGTTATTGTTTATACAATAAAACGATACACAATTTTCCAATATACTTTCTGTATCTATTCCTCATGGTTTTCTAGATCTCTGCTTGTTGTCATTCATTCGGTTACTTCTAGGAGATAAAACTCTGACCATGGTCATGTGATTTACCGTCCATGGTCATGTGATGGACACACAGGTGCACAGCTGATTACCAGGAAGATGCCTGATTACTGTGCTGTGACTATAACGAGCGGCACCTGTGTACTCATCACATGACCATGGACCGTAAATCACATGACCATGGTCAGAGTTTTATCTCCTAGAAGTAACAGAATGAATGACAGCAACCGAAATCTAGAGAACCAAAAGCAATTGATACAGAAAGTATATTGTAAAGTTGCACAACTTATTACAACTTATTATTATACAAACCATAACATTGGTCTCTCAATACTGGTCTGAAAGTGGACAACCCCTTTAAGGCCCATATTAGACAACCATGAAATTCAGATATTTTCTGTAAAATGGTGCTATATGGCAGGTGTTAGATTAGACCTCAGGTGCAAATGTACGTGTAGAAGATAAGTTAAGGACAGGTGAACAGTTCTACTGATACTGCTGAATCTGCAGACTTTTTCCCCCCACTATTCTATAAAATGACTCACTAGAACAAACTCCTGATACATTTGCTAAAATGTTAAGAGTAATGCAACATGCATTGTCTGCTGAAGTGACAAGGCAAGGTTAATGTGCCACCTTTATCACATTAAGATCTGTAACTTCTAGGGAGCTGTTAGATTTTTCTCCCATTATACTGAACTTATAAATACAATATTTTATTCATTAAGATACAGTATGTAATGTTGTAGCCAGTCATGCATTAAAAGTGTACAAACTGTTATCTCATTATAGAGAACCTGTATAAGATGTGTGGATGGGATGCGTCCTTTGGGCCCGTTCGGTTATCTACATTAGATATTTGGAAACTTTATTTGCTTGGTCTTCGGGAATCACTTCATTGCTCATTTGTTGTATCTACCCCATTGAGAACATACTTTGTTACTCTTTTTGCTGTGACTTTCAGCAGTTTTGAAGAGTTTTATGAGAGTTGAGTTGTAAGCATGCTGTTCTTGTACACTGACATCAGAAAGGAAAATCTTTTGGATATTACAATTTTACTACATTTATGTACTTTACAGTTAATAATTTGAAGACAATATTGTCTTTAAAGAGGACCTTTCACCATTTTGCCCACAGGCAGTTCTATATACTGCCGGAAAGCTGACAGTGCGCTGAGTTCAGCACACTGTCGGCTTTCCCGATCTGTGCCCGGTGTGAAGAGCTTATGGTCCGGTACCGTAGCTCTTCTATGGTCAGAAGGGCGTTTCTGACAGTAAGCCAGAGACGTCCTTCACAGCACAGCCTATCGCTCTGTGCTGTGAGAGCCGGGAGGAACACCACCCTCCCTCCCTGATAATGCTCGTCTATGAACGAGTACTGTAAGCAGACGGAGGGGACGTTCCTCCCGGCTCTCACAGCACAGCGCGATTGGCTGTGCTGTGAAGAAGGACGTCTCTGGCTAACTGTCAGAAAAGCCCTTCTGACCATAGAAGAGCTACGGTACCGGGACTGTAAACTCTTCACACCGGGCCCACATCGGGAAAGCCGACAGTGCGCTGAACTCAGCGCACTGTCAGCTTTCTGGCAGTATATAGAACTGCCTATGGGCAAAATGGTGAAAGGTCCTCTTTAATATCTTGGTTGTAACAATAGTTATGAATGTGGTTTATTAATAGGTAATATAAAGTTAATTTATGATATGGACATGAAACACAAGAAATAAAAATGAGCTTTTCTGGACTGTGGAACTTAAAATAAATGTTATTATCTCCTCACATACCATGGAACTGTTTACTAAATGACATATTATTTATCGGCAGCATATTCATTGCTTTAGGACAGATGCCTAAAACACTTAGAGACCAACCTTTAAAGATGGAGAAAACAAAGATCAAGAGCAATACAGTGACTCATCCAAAATGTCATCACTTATGAAATAGCTTTTAGGCAATGAATCTGGAAGAAAAAGCTTAAGGCCAGGGCCCCATGTGGCATAAATGTGAAATTAATCGCAGCGTTTTACAGTCAGAGCAAAGTGGATGGGGTGCCCACTCCAAAGAGGAGTTGTTCCCTACTTTGTGGTAAAAACAGCGCTGCGGACATGCCACAAAACTGGTGAAATTTTGGAAATCGCAGCATGTCAATTATACCTATCAGCGGTTTCTCCATAGGTATAACTGAAACAGAAAGTCCGCAGAGAAAACTGCTGCAAACTTTATGTCTAAATAGCTATGGGAAGAACCGCAATGTTTTGATTCTTTAAATTCTGCAGATGCTTCTCAAGCACTTTCTTTTGCACCACACTTTGTAGAACTTTATTACATAGAGCTCATTAAATTTCTTCTTAGTGACATAGTCCATACCAGGCAAACCCAGCACTGAATTTTTACAATCACGACAATGTAAATTCTTTATAGAGCTATGCTGGGGCCAACTTAACGTAAACGCTGCAAGTTAACCATGGAGGAAACACCGCAGCAAGAACCACAACATTTTACAGTCACATCAAAATAGATGGGATTCTGGCTAATCCTATTCACACATTGCAGAAAGCTGAAATTTTTTTTATTTTTTGACCAAGGTTTATTATCAAGAATACACAATGCTCACAAGAGACCTTGTCTTTACATCACCAAGTTTTTACTTTCGTAGTCACATGCAGTTACCAAAACAGTTAATTCATTAGATGTTGTACTACAACAACCAGCATTTTGTTCTATCAGCGACAGAAAACACAAAGCCGGGGTACCATAACTTTACACTGGAACATTCAATCCAATCGGTATTGCTCTCACATAGATTGTATGCATTATCCAATGTCTACACACATTGCTTTACTTTCTTGCCAGTAAGCACTTTCCACACCACTGTGCCACGGTATACACAAAGTTCGTTCCCCTTCTAGAACTTTACTTTTACCAGTTTTGCACGAATACTTGTTGTATCTATTTCCACTGTTGTAGACAATTTACTGTTTTGTAGTTTGTGCTTTTACTCACCCAGTCCTGGGTCACTGCCTTCACATCACCAAATCCTTCTATTGTATCGGCTGGCCACAATCCACATTTATCAATAAAACAGTTTAGTAAACACTTTCTTAAATTTACCAAACATTTCTGCTTTTAAAAGTCAATTTTTGACCAATTAGCTCTTAAGCTTTTCTTAAATTTCTGTATAAAAGTATTTATAGCAATGTTCAAATGATTTATATGCTGTAAAACTTGGAGAAACAACTAAAAGGAGAATGAAGTCGTTAGTTCTTCTATGCCATAGCAATGACAGATGCTAGATAAAATGCATCTATTTGGCATCACATTACATGGGGAAGTTAGGGGATTCATTTTTGGCATATATTTGGACATATGAATCTATTATATTAAATTGCAAATAGAAAATAAATAATAAGAAAAAAAGTATTTCTGAGACTTTTCTTCATTCAGTAGAAGTCTAAAAAAGTAAAAGCACAAAATCAGTTTTGGGCTGAGTGCAAACATTGTGGAAACACAGCTCTTTGTTGTAGATTTTGCTGTGGTTTTTTTGAGCCAAAGCCAAAAGTGGAGTTAGCAGAAGGCAGAAGTATAAGAACTTCCTATATATTTCACATTCCTCCTGTAGCCACTAATGGTTTTGGTTAAAAAAAAAGCAGCAAAATCTACAGCAAAAAAACCCTGCTTTTCCACAATGTGGGGTCTTAGTTTGAATTTGATACCAGAAAAAAAATAAAAAAATAAAAAGTCATATTCACTTTTAGAAAGTAGGATTTACTGGAATCCCAGCCATCTTGCTGCCATTGCAGGCATGCAGTGGCTCTTGCCAAATGTCAAATAATTATAGAGCAAAATCTATATGCGATTTTATTGCTCCAGTTTCCCAGCTACTACATACAGCTGATGCTCATTGAAGCTGCAAACTTACAACCATTTGTGATAATACTGCATGACCAACTGGGTCGTGGTTGGGTTGGTGAATGGATAGAAAACGTTTCACAATGCATTTTGAGTAGAGATGAGTGAACAGTAAAATGTTTGAGATTCGATATTCGTTTCGAGTAGCCCCTCAATATTTGACTACTCGAATCGAATATCGAACCCTATTATAGTCTATGGGGGGAAAATGCTCATTTCAGGGGTAGGCAACGTTCGATCAAATTACACTTACCAAGTCCACGTGTGAGGGTTGGGCTGGATCCTCCGAGAAGCCTTCTCCGTGCAGCGTCCCCGCCGCATCTTCCGGCTCTGAATTCACTCTGCCAGGCATCGGGCCTGGGCAGAGCCAACTACGCATGCCCGCACTATAAGCGGGCATGCGCAGTCGGCTCCGCCAGGCCCGATGCCTGGCAGAGTGAATTCAGAGCCGGAAGACGCCGCGGGGAAGCTGCACGGAGAAGACTTCTAAAGGTAGGAGAAGAACCAGCGTTGATTGGCCGACTGTATAGCATTCGGCCAATCAATGCTGGTTCTGCATCGAACTTTTCCATTTGAATAGCGAGTGGTACTCGATCGAGTACGAGTATTTCGAATACCGTAGTATTCAATCGAATATCTATTCGATCGAGTACTACTCGCTCATCTCTAATTTTGAGCACTCCATAAATATGCTCACTGTATAGAAAGATTCTCCAAATATTATCTTTACAGAGGACAGCATGGAGGGCTGGAAGTCTTATTACTATGCCTGTTTGCTGACACTCCAACTCTGGGTCACATGAATGACTCTGATCTACTTTATGGACCTACAACCAGAGTACAGTAGAGTCAGTCATATCATAGAGATTGGAAAAGGATCAGGTAAGGCTGTGCATGGAGACTTCTGCCCCCTATTGCATTCTGAAAAGCTAATAATTGTGGTTTTGGGGAACCCTAATCTTTACAGTAAGCACTTTTATGCAGTGAAAGGAACATGTTGTACAAAGTTTGACATCCTGACACAACCCTGTTGAAGATTCTCTGGGAGCAATGCATGAAGCACAAAGAATGAACACTATGACTCTTGCGGGAATGGTAATAAAGAAGCCTATTTAACGCACTGAAAGTTTTTTTATTTAAGAAAAATGCTTTACATTATACTTTTTATGCCTTGATGGATGTTCGAACATACTATATATCCCTGCAAGTAATGTATTGTCTTGTCTACTAGGCTTTCAGTACAAAGAAGCGTTGTATATATTTGTTTATACATGAGTTAATGGGCAGCATACTATATATAACCGCAATGCATGCTGTTTTACACATTGCTGCTATATGGCCACATACGACACACAATTTCCCTGCCATATGTATTATAACAAATTATCAGTTACAAGGGATAATGAATTGTTTTCAGGCAGCACTTTACTGATGACTTCTGTGATGGAAATGTACCCAGTGGAAACTGATCAAACTTCTCCAACACATTCAATATGTAAACAGAAGTAGGACGGCACACCATATGTTTATCTGCATGGGGTATATTTTTATTTTACATTGATTCACATCCTAATAGTTGAGACATATCAATAAATGTAGGTTTGTTAAATCACAGCAGTGTTTCAGGATCAACCCTTCATCAGGGTTAACCAAAGAATCCAAAACCAAAAAAATATTCCATAGTGAGTACATATCAACAAGGTGGTATAACTAATATAAAAGAACCAAACTCAAGGAGTGGTAAGGTGGGTTTAGGGGAGAAGAGGGGGGTGGTGAGATATAGCAGTCATGTGACTACTGGGGCAATAACTGGCTGTAGGGTTTACATAAAATTGGTAGTATGGTAGTATATAATCTTCATAAGGGCACATACAATATAAAGACTATCTATGTAGTATATGTAGTATATATTTGCATAGAAAAGATACAGAAGAGAATAGTCTATTAGAGAATTAAAATAGTAGAACAATAAACAATATTATCATAATTACAAGTAACAAGATAATCATAACGGTACATGACTATTATGTAAATAAGAGAGGAAAAATAGGATGTGGTTAAATACTAATAGAACCACGCAACTGAAGAGTAAAAGGTAACACAAGGTTAAGTTAATCTGTAGGGGAGAGGGGAGGGGATATCGGTGACAGGCCAGAGGTTGGGTCAGAGATAAAACAACCATCAAATTATATGTAAAAATTATTTCGAGAAGTATATAATGGGAGGAAGACAAAGTCTAAGACTAGGTTTACAAAGGCAGAATCCACTCCCAAATCTGTGGCAGATTATGTCCCAAATTTGCCTCCCATTGCTTTCAAAGGGAAGCAGAGATTGTAGCAGACTGTGGAAAAAGTCAGCGCCCTGCTTGATCTTGCTGGGGATTCTGCAGCTGCTTTGCTGGGGATTCCACCGCTCAGGAGTCCCTACAATTAGGCCCATTTATCTGGTCTCAATCAGCAGTGGAAAGTTGTGGCCAAATACAGTGGTGGAAAATGAAGAGGAATTTCTTTTACTTTTCCACCATGTGAACTTAGATGTGCTTATATATATGCAGGAGAAAGGTCAAGGTATTTATAAGGCGTATAGGAAGTGGGTGCAGACCTTAGTATGAGTTATCCATCTGTATAAAAAGGCTGCGAGAGTTGCGGTGCGGGAACTCACACCAATTTTTTTATTCCCTCTCTAGCTTATTCCTCTTCTTTGTCTCCATAGGTAGACACCTAGGTAACTAGCAAGAGCTCAATGCTGTGCAAAGTGAAATCAATAAACATGATAGAGCTAACCGCTGACCATGGTGCTGATATCTTGTGGTAATCTTTTTTATTGCATCTTCTTTAGCTATCCAAAAAAATCAATCTCAAAACATTCAAACCAATGTATGCGATGGACCAGCTGTTGGCTGCTGCAGATACTATGTGCACTAGTGGCACCAGAAAATTATAGAAGTACTAAAATTTAGAACTAGATTCAAAGTCATATCACTGGATGTTACTACTCAGGTAACAGTCACATCACTTGGTCATATCCTCCTCTTCCTGGTGCCCTTAGTGGCTGCCTCGATACAGGGCTCCAAGCTTGGACCAACCTTTATCTTTCCTTTCTTTTCCTTTCTCACTCTTTTTCTCTGTATCTTCAAAAATCCTGTAACCAAGAAACTAGCACTATGAATTTAGCAACTATAAATCGAATGGAAGACTCTGTGGAGTTTTTTGTTCCTTTGTTTCTATTGTAAAGCATGGACTCAAGACCTGGTTCAGCTGGTTTTCTGTGTCTACACATGTGCCTATTACCATCCCCCCAGAGCTAGGACAGCATGTCTCACCATGCGGCATGGAAGAGAAACCTACATGGAAGTGTGGACTTCTTCGTTCAAGGAGATGATTTTTGGCGTCTATTGCTGATGCGTGAAGATGCTACAGCTGACTGGTATTTCTTTCTATTACTGTGGACACGTGGGACTCTGTTACAACCTGGGAACCTACCATCACCCACCTACCCCATGTGTTTATGGAAGCTTGGCAAGAGAGCAGCACCCTGTATACCTGGATGGCTTCAGACTTCTTTGGGGAAGTAGAACACAGTGGTAAGGAGGAAGGAGGAGGAGGAGGGCTTGTGATGAAGGACATTTGGGGCATTTTTTTTTGTGGTTAATGGACAATAGCGCTGATGCAAGATACCAAACTATCAGCTGTGAGCAGGAGATCTCACCACCTACCAAAGGAACTGCCACATGTTATCATGATAGCTGCATATGTCCCCCACCTCTGCAAAAATGTTTTTCTGCCTGTTATATCTACATGATGTGACCTCTCCTCGTGTCCTCCAACCACATTCGGCTGTATTATTAACATCACTCCGCACAGAGAACTAAATGATCCTGCAGTGTGTCTGTGTTTCTTTCGTTTTAGTTGCTATGATTCCTAGGATTTCTCATCTGCCATGAGCTTCTATGTGTTTCTCTCTTGTTATATACTACTGTACCATCTATGAAACTGTATCACTGAAATTTCCCCATTGTGGGACTATTAAAGGAATATCTTATCTTATCTTATTATCTTATATCTTAAATAAACTTTTTCCCTTTTAATATCTATTGAGATTTACCTAAGTCATATCTTAAAGGTGTTGTCCTAGAATAGACACTTGTTCCTTATCTACAGGATTGAGTTTATGATCACTGGAAGACCAACTACTGGGACCTCCAGTGATTATGAAAACAGGGACATGAAAGTTTCTCTAAGTTCCTCAGCTCCATTTTATTGGTGGTGTACATAAGTGACCACTTCTCCATTCACATGTTTGGGGCTACCAAGATGGCAAACTCTAGCAATCACAGAGAAGTTAATGGAGTGGTGGTCATTGATGTGCAGCCATTTAAGCTCTCATATTAGTGGAGTTTAGGACTAAATTCAAACACCTTGATTTTTTCCATTTTAGCCTTTTAGTTTCCAATTTGTTGGTGTCCTGTTTCATTCTGTTACATGACAGAAGTGCAGCCCCACTAAAATGCAATCTCAGCTCCCTGCGCTTGGGCCAGTTTGGCAATGTCTTCAGTGTAATTAATTGCCAACACAGATACTCCGCAGAGTAAACCTTTCTGCTTCCATTATACCTATAGGGAAACTGCCAACCTTTCCTTAGGTATAATTGACATGAATAAATTTCCAAAACCACAACGGTTTTGGACGTCACAGTGTATCAACTGCAAGTATTTTCCTGCAATCTGTGGATGGGATTAGTTTTCCAAGGACTGTAAAATGTTGCGGTTTCTGCCTTCATGTTTACACTGCTGCCAAGCAATGGCGTTTATGTGACATCAGCTCACAATAAAAAAAAAAACTCAATGACTCTTACAAATCCATATGCTAATTACTAATATGCTAACATATATTCTAAAATATACTATATCAATTACCAAAAAAGGTCACAATATCTTGCTTCTCACATAGCACATAGAGAAATAGACAGCACTATGTTAATGTACAACCAGCGTTTTAACCCCTTCCCGACATGCGCCGTAATAGTACGGCACATGTCGGGTCTGTAACTATGGCGACCGCCCGGGAGCCAGGCGGCCGCCATAGCCGCCGGGTGTCTACTGCTTTAAGCAGTAGACAACCGGCTCTCATGCCTCCGATCAGTCCCCGGACCGATCGGAGGCATTAACCCCTCTGGCGCCGCCGTCAAAGGCATGGGCGCCGCCATTTTGCCCGGGATCGCCGGCTCCTGGAGCATGCTCCAGGGCTGACGTCCCGTTGCCATGACAGCCGGGAGCCTTGTACAGGCTCCCAGGCTTGTCTGCAAATCCTCTCTTTTGCAGGCTGGTCTATGCAGCCTGCAAAAGAAAGGATGATTTTTTGCAATGCATTGCAATGAATTAGCATTGTAATGCATTGAATTAGTGATCAGACCCCCTGGGGTTGCAAAAAAAAAAAGTAAAAAAAATATAAAAAAATATAAAAAGTATTAAAAGTTCAAATCACCCCCCTTTCCCTAGAACACATATAAAAGTAGTTAAAAACTGTGAAACATATACATGTTAGCTATCCCCGCGTCTGAAATCGCCCGCTCTACAAATCTATAAAAATATTTTTCCTGTTCGGTAAACACCGTAGCGGGAAAAATAGTCGAAAGTGCCAAACCGCCGTTTTTTCACTGTTTTGATTCTGATAAAAATTTGAATAAAAAGTGATCAAAGCAATAACATTTCCCGAAAATCGCAGAACTAAAAAGTACACCTGACCCCGCAAAAAAAGACGCCCTATGCATCCCCGTACACTTACGTATAAAAAAGTTACTGCCGTTGGAATATGGCGACTTTTAGAAAAAAAAATTTTTAACACAGTTTTGGAATTTTTTTTAGGGGTCAAAATGTAAATAAAACCATATAAATTTGGTATTCCTGGAACCATACCGAAACACAGAATACAGGGGACATGTCATTTTGGCTGCACAGTGAATGCCGTAAAACCAAAGCCCGTAAGAAAGTCGCAGAAATGCATTTTTTCTTCAAATCCACCCCATTCTGAATTTTTTTCTTGCTTCCCAGTACATTATATAGAATAATTAATGGTAGCATCATGAAGAAAAATTTGTCCCGCAAATATTAAGACCTCATATGGCTCTGGGAGCGGAGAAATAAAAAAGGTTTGGGGTTTAGAAGGAGGGGAGTCAAAAACGAAAAACGAAAATCAAAAAATGCCATCGGCGGGAAGGGGTTAAAGACAGCTAATTAAATATGATATTTGGTGCTTATCACGAAATTGCAGATTGACATTAACCCTTGTCCTCTGTTTTGGACAGTAGTCCAAAGGGTTGGAAAGACACAACTGAACTGTCCAAGCAATTGATTGCTTTCTTTTTACCTTTCCGTCCAAATCAGTTATGTTATTCTGATACAGCTGCTATTGGTTGCATATCATTATTTCTTTATTTTAGTATTTTTTAAAGTGTTCTTATTCAATTTAACAAAGTGACACAAATCCAAAACAAATATAAGCATCATATTACAAATATAGTACATAATGATACTATTGCAATTGTCTCATGAATATATATATATATATATATATATATATATATATATATATATATATATGTGTATCTAAAACCAAAGGGGAGTATTAATAGAGCTACCCTATCAAGTACAGAGAAATTATGTAGTATGACTATTGGTCTTGGAGCACCGACCTCTTTGGGCTCCTAGTAGTTGAACGTATACAGATTGGTTTTTGGAAGGGGACCCTCATATGTAGCATGAAAAAGGATTGTCCCACCTTCCCCATGCCTACATGCATTCAAAATAACTGCAAAGTCACACATGAGAGACATAATCTCTAAGAAATGCATTTTTACAATCAAGCAATATTGTTTACAGATCTTCATGAACGTCAGTTGCATATTACATGTGATAATATTTGCTTTTGTTACATCTCTGCTTCTAATGAATTTCAGCAAATAGGAATGAAACTAATGTGTATAACCTAATTAAACCACAAATTTCATAGAGATCAAATACACAGGCCAAGTAAACAATAGAAGAGCTTTGGAATTAACCTCTACAGGGTTAATATTTGTTAATTGCTTTATTGATAATGAATGTGATATACATAATTAAAACACAAACAAAAAAACAAACAAAACAAAACAAGAGAACAGTGAGCTGTGAAGCAGGGTATACATTTCTGCAGAGGGTATACATTTTTTTATGCAGATCGATCGTAAAATAGAACCAGCGTAACCCCATTTGGAAAGATAAAACTCCTCTTTATTTAATCCATGAAAAATCTTTTCACACGCATGTCAAAATCTTGGGAACTGCGCCAGACTGACGCGTTTCGGATAAAAGCCTCCTTTCTCAAAGTCTGGCACATTTTTTTTTACACAGAGATGGGTAAACTGAACATAGGCAGGGGGAAAAAAGAGAGAATGAATTACAATAGACACAGCGTACAGCGTCCTCATATAACCCAAGGACACTACACAGTGTCAGAGGGGACGAACACTCCACATCCCACACCTTTTGAAATTTCTCTGAATAACTAATTTATGGCAATTAGGGAAATTAGGGCAGGGAGGGAGGTCTCTCTGCCATCCATTGCATAGCCACCATCTTACAAGCTAGAAAGAAGGTCTCACTGAGTATGTGTTAGGTGCGTTACAAACTCCAATTTTGAATATACTGTGGGAGACCCAGATATATAGTCTGTTCTAGATAAGGGATTGTGCTGTGGGGTATGGCATGTGAACTCTCTGACCCCTATTATATATTAACCTTTTTATGTAGAGCATTATAGCCTGTACACAAGGCAATTCAAATACGGCAAGAGAATTGCTGACGGGAAACTTTGATGTAAATATACATTTTTTTGTATAAAATGTAACTTTCAAAAATGCAAGTAATGCTGACATAAAACTTCCAGCTTGCTACACTTGCTTCAAAGCCTAACACCACTTTTAAGATGGTTCTCCTACATGGTTTTGTGAATTATGAAATATGTGTATGTTGTTAATGAAAAATGATCAAGCGAGCAATGTGCAGCAGTTTCTGAGGTTTTGTCAGCAGTTTTTCTCTGAAAACAATTTTCAATAAACTGGATATTATAAATAACCACAATGTCGGCAAGTTCATCTGGGAAAGAAATACTGTAGCGGTAAGAATGACTAAGATGATAGCAAAGAAATATATTCTTCCATTGTCAGAAATAATATAATAAGACGCTAGCAATGTTAGTTATCACTTTATTCAGTATTGTAAGAAGAAAGAAAATATTTTGCTAATATCTACAAAACCTGTAGTACATGACTTTACATAACCATTGAGAAATAGAAACTAAAATAAAGCTAAAATTCACCAATTTCCTGAAACTCCATTGTAAGCTTAAGGGGTACCTAGGCTGTCAAGTCACCTATAGACATGGCACAGAGCCACTATCTATAACAGTCACCCATTGACTCATGGCTACAGACACAGACACAGGGATGTTTTTACTGTAATAAATATATTGTTTCTAAATGCATCCAAATGGGCAGAACTTTCTAGATTCAGGTTACAGGTTGCCGTTATCATGCAAGCAAACAGAACTTTTCTCTCCGCATGTTTCATGTGGAAAACTGATGAAAACCTGATGCGTGATATACAACGCTACATGCACTTGTAATTTTGAATACACTGTCTACCAATAAGTATTTGGACATCTGTGGTAGAATAGAAAAACCACATTTATTCATATTCAATAGTTGGTAGAGCCTCCACGAGCGGCAATTACATCCTCAGCCCTCCGGGGCATGCTTTCTACAAGTCCTTGTATGATGGCTAGTGGTATTTTATTCCATTCATCTTGGAGAAGACAGGCAAGTTCTTTCACTGATTTTGGAAATCTTCAGTTTCGGGCGTCTGCCAACTTGGGGCACATTCCGACAATCACCGTTCACCTTCCACTTTGTAATCACATAGGCCACTGTCGATTTTGGGTAATTCAGTTCACTTGCTATGTCCCTTAAGGATTGACCATTTCTGTGGTCCCCCCTAATTACCCCTTTCTCTAAATCGGACAACTTTGCACTTCGAGGCATCTTGCATGCGACTAATGCCAATGTTGTTTCCTACACAATATTTAATGACGGAAGGTGTAGATATCTTCAATTGCATTTGCATGGGTGTCCACATACTTATTGGTAGACAGTGTATGTGGGAAAAATAATCCATGAATTCTGAAGAAGGATTGGGTGGTGGGGGATGATATTATTGCTATCCAGTTACATCAGTACAATAATTGACGACTATTTACCTTTCCTTTGTAACTGGCCTGCATATGCTTAAGGCATTGTATTCATTGATCATTGAAATTGAAGTTACCTATATTAATATATCCACTCTAAGAGCCACACTAAGGACAAAACATGTATGTTGGGATTGTTAACCTTGGAATGTAGTTCTGAGACTAGGAATTGAGGACATAACATTATATTTGCATAGGGTATAACAGGGTAAGCATTTAGTCCCGTTCTTGTTCCTATGCCCCTATCCAATTCTCATCATTTGGACCACTGAACCAACTCCAGGCTTACAATTCACTATACCACCCACAGACGACGACAAGAACACTACTTACCATCTGCAATGAGATATGGAAAAACTGTGTTTTTCTGTGTGGCAGCAATATTTGGAGGAAAACAGCATTATTTTTCCATAAAGTACATTCCATTTATTTTTGTCTAGAATCACATGATCTATTATGAGTATAAATTGTCTGAAAAGTGACTATTTAATGGCTTGAAGCTCCTCTGTGCCTGGAATAACATCTATGGAATAAGTCTTACAGGCAAATTTATACTGTTAGAACTGATAACACTGAAAAACTGTCTCTCTGTAGAACATTACCATAGCAAATTATTTGGGTACTTGTCTATGTCTGTAAGCAAGGTGTTGATCTTTACTATTTTACTCAAACATGGAAATGTAGAAATAACAAACTTAGCGAATAGAAATAACTCACAATCTTACATTAGTTCAGTTGAACACCTATAACCAATGTAGGATTTAGGTGCCAGCTAAAGAAAATGATTCTTAGACCTACCCTTATATACATCTATAGCCTATGCACAACCACTTTTAGGCCTGGTTCACATCTGCGTTTGGGCGATTCCATTTCCCTATCAGCATGAAATATGCAGAGAGAAAAGTCCTGCAAGCAAGAGAGAAAATCACACGGACCCCATTATAGCCTATGGGGTCTGCCGGTTTCCTAAGGTGACCCATTTTTTATACTTCCCCAAGTGGACTTCCCAAACGGAAACCCGAATGCAGATGTGAACTGGGCCTAACTCACATTGCTGCATCATATCTTGTTATTGTATGTTCAGGCAAGATGATTAGAGATGAGCGAACACTAAAATGTTCGAGGTTCGAAATTCGATTCGAACAGCCGCTCACTGTTCGAGTGTTCGAACGGGTTTCGAACCCCATTATAGTCTATGGGGAACATATACTCGTTAAGGGGGAAACCCAAATCCGTGTCTGGAGGGTCACCAAGTCCACTATGACACCCCAGGAAATGATACCAACACCCTGGAATGACACTGGGACAGCAGGGGAAGCATGTCTGGGGGCATAAAAGTCACTTTATTTCATGGAAATCCCTGTCAGTTTGCGATTTTCGCAAGCTAACTTTTCCCCATAGAAATGCATTGGCCAGTGCTGATTGGCCAGAGTATGGAACTCGACCAATCAGCGCTGGCTCTGCTGGAGGAGGCGGAGTCTAAGATCGCTCCACACCAGTCTCCATTCAGGTCCGACCTTAGACTCCGCCTCCTCCGGCAGAGCCAGCGCTGATTGGCCGAAGGCTGGCCAATGCATTCCTATGCGAATGCAGAGACTTAGCAGTGCTGAGCCAGTTCTGCTCAACTACACATCTGATGCACACTCGGCACTGCTACATCAGATGTAGCAATCTGATGTAGCAGAGCCGAGGGTGCACTAGAACCCCTGTGCAAACTCAGTTCACGCTAATAGAATGCATTGGCCAGCGCTGATTGGCCAATGCATTCTATTAGCCCGATGAAGTAAAGCTGAATGTGTGTGCTAAGCACACACATTCAGCTCTACTTCATCGGGCTAATAGAATGCATTGGCCAGCGCTGATTGGCCAGAGTACGGAACTCGACCAATCAGTGCTGGCTCTGCTGGAGGAGGCGGAGTCTAAGATCGCTCCACACCAGTCTCCATTCTGGTCCGACCTTAGACTCCGCCTCCTCCAGCAGTGCCAGCGCTGATTGGACGCATTCCGTACTCTGGCCAATCAGTGCTGGCCAATGCATTCTATTAGCCCGATGAAGTAGAGCTGAATGTGTGTGCTTAGCACACACATTCAGCTTTACTTCATCGGGCTAATAGAATGCATTGGCCAATCAGCGCTGGCCAATGCATTCTATTAGCATGAACTGAGTTTGCACAGGGGTTCTAGTGCACCCTCGGCTCTGCTACATCAGATTGCTACATCTGATGTAACAGTGCCGAGTGTGCATCAGATGTGTAGTTGAGCAGAACTGGCACTGCTTCATCACGCCAATAGAATGCATTGGCCAGCACTGATTGGCCAGAGTACGGAATTCGGCCAATCAGTGCTGGCTCTGCTGGAGGAGGCGGAGTCTAAGGTCGGACCAGAATGGAGACTGGTGTGGAGCGATCTTAGACTCCGCCTCCTCCAGCAGAGCCAGCGCTGATTGGCCAAAGTACGGAATTCGGCCAATCAGCGCTGGCCAATGCATCCCTATGGGAAAAAGTTTATCTCACAAAAATCACAATTACACACCCGATAGAGCCCCAAAAAGTTATTTTTAATAACATTCCCCCCTAAATAAAGGTTATCCCTAGCTATCCCTGCCTGTACAGCTATCCCTGTCTCATAGTCACAAAGTTCACATTCTCATATGACCCGGATTTGAAATCCACTATTCGTCTAAAATGGAGGTCACCTGATTTCGGCAGCCAATGACTTTTTCCAATTTTTTTCAATGCCCCCGGTGTCGTAGTTCCTGTCCCACCTTCCCTGCGCTGTTATTGGTGCAAAAAAGGCGCCAGGGAAGTTGGGAGGGGAATCGAATTTTGGCGCACTTTACCACGCGGTGTTCGATTCGATTCGAACATGGCGAACACCCTGATATCCGATCGAACATGTGTTCGATAGAACACTGTTCGCTCATCTCTAAAGATGATCAATAATGTTCAAAATGTTACTTGAGAATTAACCCATAAAAATTGACCCAAGTGGCAACCAATTGGCGCCAAAGTCAGTTCAAATGGATATATCTGCTATGGAAGCTTTGGACCCATTATTATATTTGTGTCTGGATGTGCAAGATCCCATGGTAGTCTAATAAACTAGTCAAAGATTATAAATAATAAATTGTGAATAACAAGCATTCACAATAATAAAAAAAAAATATAAATGAGGACAGAATTGTAGTTAAAGCACAAATAAGTGAAATGTAGTTTAGTGTCTTGTAGTTGGATCTGTGAGAAAGAATGTAGTTGAGCAGCTCTTACCTTGTAACATCTACCCAAGTACACCAAGCAATGATGGAACTGCAGCTTACATTGTAAAAATAAATTACCTAAGGCACCTCTGTCCTATCAGCACAGAAATTGGATTATGTTAAATGTATTCTTCCCCATAATATTCTTATTAGTCACCTGATATAGTTACAAATAATAATAATAATAATAATAATAATAATAATAAATGCATGTATGTTATAACAAGAGCACATGTTGGTGACAGATTAAGGAATACTCAATCCCAAAAGCAACACCAAAACTATATGCAATCTATTAGTAGCAACTGTGTTAACTCAAAGTAATCCTATGAGACAGCAGCAGTGTAAATGTATGTTTTATCGCTGGTAATATTTCTAATACTGTATTTTGAGTCAAATACCAACCACATAGCTGTCATATTTCTGACACCATCTCTGTAAGCCACCTGAGGTTCATAAAACCTGCTCCTTCTTTGTACTGCTGCTCATCTCCTCTTCAATGTCTAGTTATTTGGTTATATTAGGTTATTATAGAAACCATTATAATGTAGCCTGTGGCTGACTGTCTATGCAAGATCTTTCCAGGATTTTTCATGATGTTTGCTACATGTAGACAGATGACACAAGGAACTGCAATTTCAGAAAACCTTGAGTTCACATAATTATTTCTGGAATTTTTTTTTTTTTTTTAAGTACCCAATTTATACAACCTGGGAAGAGTCCAAAATAGTTTCTGATGTCTTTATAAATGAGGATGATGGGGATTACTGGTGAAAGGAGCAGCAGAGCACAGTTAAGTGAGTGTTAGGCCGGGGCCCCACGGACCAGAAGTGCCGCGATTTGCCCGCAGCGGAGACGCTACGGGAAAAATCGCGGCGTTGTACAGTGCAGGCAAAGTGGATGGGAATCATGCGAATCCCATCCCCACTTTGCGGAAAAGATCGTAGCGCAGACACGCTTCAATTTGCAAAGCCGTTGCGGCTTTGCAAATCGCAGCACGTCAATTATATCTACGGGAAACGCCGACAGCTTTCCCGTAGATATAATGGGAAGAGAAAGTCCGCGGAGGAAAACTCTGTGAACTTTCTCTTCAAAGCGCTGCGGAAAGAACCGCAATGCGATCACGCAAGTGGCCAAGAACAGGGACTGACTCAATTCAACAATTAGAGCTAGATATCAGAGTATGTGTGAATCCCCGACTGTAAACAATGAGACAATATTCAGCTGTATCTGACAAATGGAGCAAGATGGACAAAGCATTATTATATGGTAAAACAATTCAGTTTGCTTATGCTATGCTTAAATTTATATTACCCCGGTGATGGGAATATCCCTTTAAGTGAAAGATTATTTTTGTAAAAATATAACTATATTTGAGATTTTAGGGGATTTATCACGCAAAATGCACCAGAATGATGGCATAATTGTGCCAAAAAAACTAACACACTATGCATCACATTAATCAAATATTTTAGACACTTGTTAGACACTTTAACGACTTGTATGACAAAGGGGTGGAGATTAATGAAACAGGGTGTGGCCTAATTTGTGACGATTTGGTTAAAAAATGTGCAATTAATAGAAGGTGTAAAGGAAGAATAGACAGTCTAAGAATACAACAGATTTATCAAACAGCATAAGACTGATAAATCTAGTTCAGTTTAAGGCTGCATTCACACAGAGTAACGCCAGGCGTCATTTGTGTGTAATTTGTGTGTCTTTTACGGCCGTCATAAAACGTTTACATAGAGTTCTATAGGAAAAGACGGCCGTCATTTACGGCCGTCATTTACGGCCGTCATTGTAATGACGGCCGTAAATGACGGCAGTAAATTACGGCCGTCTTTTCCTATAGAACTCTATGTAAACGTTTTATGACGGCCGTAAAAGACACACAAATTACACACAAATGACGCCTGGCGTTACTCTGTGTGAATGCAGCCTAAGACTATCTAGTCTAAGTTTGCACTGTCTAACTTTCAGGCTAAGGCCTAACTTTGCAGAAATGCAGCTTTCTTGGCTGCTGTGAAAAAGTGTTTTGTGTTTTACAGCACCAGCAACGGGAATGAGATTCCATAATCTGATCCACACATTGTGAAAAAAAGAGCTGAGGAAAAGCCATTAAAAAAAAAAAAAGTAGCATGTTAATTTCAGCTGCGGAATCGTGAGCATTTTCCCTATATATTTAAGATGGGAAGAAAAAAACTGCAAAAAATCAGTGAAAAACACTGCAAAAAATGGTATGCATTATCATCACATTTTTTTCCACAGTTTTTTTTTAAGCTGTATTTTGTTGTGTGGGGCCTTAGCTTTAGACAGTATTGCGAGATGTCATATATTACAAAGAGCAAAGTAGTCAGCGGCACTACTGCGACAGCGCTCGTGTTCACAATCTTGTGTCAGTATTGGCAAATCTTCCAGCTGTAACAGCCAAAAAACCATGGAATAGATTAAATCCCAGGGTGGTGCTCACTGTGAAAAAACCTAGACAGGCAGTGACATATCAATGTGAAATGTAGAAAACAGGGCACTCACCCGCCACGGGATATATAAAACATTCGTTTTTATTTCATCCTCTTTAAAAAAGGTCAAACCTTGACCATCGGGGTACAGAAGACGGAATGATGCAAAGAAACAAACAGCGACGATCGTTTCATGCTTAGCGCACTTCGTCAGGCTTCCCCTGACCTTTTTTAAAGAGGATGAAATAAAAACGAATGTTTTATATATCCCGTGGCGGGTGAGTGCCCTGTTTTCTACATTTCACAATGTATTGCGAGATGTGCCCCACTATGTGTGTGTAAGGTTGGTCATGCGCACTCAGCTGCTATCCACCATAGCAGATTCAGCTATCTATTCCTGAGCACGTACACTCTTACTAGCAGTCCCCTTTCTCTGGGCTGTTTCCTTAAACTTTCTCCATTCATCCAGGTTTCCTTTTCCTACATGTGCACTTTCAGGCCATCAATTCCCTGCCAGATCACTTGTCAGTACTTTACTCACACATCCTCTCTTTCTTTATGGTTAACCCCCTCTAGTCCTTTACTTACTTATTCGTCTCAAGGCCTCATGATCCTTATATCTAAATAGTATGCTATGATTAGGGTTGAGCTGATCTTGAAATTTCAGGATCGTTTTTAAAATCCGATTTCCGATCATTTTCCATTCGAACATGATCCCAATGCAAGTCAATGGGATTTTTTTAATAATCGAAGATCTGATTTTAAAAACAATCCTATTCACTACACAGCATGTAGTCCAAAAATTTTTGGACTCCACACTGTGTAGTGATTAAAAAAAAATCCCCTCTGGTGTCCGCTTACCTGCACAGATCCGCTGCCGCTCCCAGTTCTTCTTGGTCCGGTCCGGTCTTGGTCTCTCCTTCACATGCCTTCAGAGCGCCACCACCTCCCTAGGCTAGTGTTAAAGGGGAGTAGGCGGGGCTTGTTGTGGCTTAGGAGAGTGTGGACTGGGAGACATGAGTGCATCACTCACGTCTCCCCTCACAGTACCCGCCCACACTCTCCTAAGTCACAAGCCCCGCCTTCTCCCAGCATCTCTATACTACTAGTATAGGGAGGCGGCAGGGCGCTCTGAAGGCATGTGAAGGAGAGAGGACCGGACCAGAAGAGGGCAGTGGCAGCACTTCTGTGCAGGTAAGCTGAGCGAAGTTCACGAGTAGATAGATATTACTGTACATTGACTTGTCTAGTAGATAGACAAGTCAATGTGCAGTAGTATCCATGTACTCACGAACTTGCCTCATCGCCCTCACAGCAGCACAGCACACAGTGATTTACCGCAGCCTGCCACTCTTCTGCTTCGTCCCTGTTTTACCATATATTCAGATGAGTATACGGTAAAACAGCTACTAAGCAGAAGAGTGGCAGGCTGTGGTAAATCCATAGGAATGAATGGACGCAGCGGGTTAAGTGGCTGGCCGCTACCATTCATTCCTATGGGTGCTAAGCTTTTCCCACAATGATTGGACAGTAGCCAAGCATTGTGGGAAATACCCTCCAATCTCGATCCTGCCCGATCGCTCAACCCTAGCTATGATGTGATTGTTATAAATTAAAAGCAAGTATATTAGAAACCAAACATATTTGTTTTCTTCAACATACTGTACTACCTAAATTATGAGGATAGCATAAAAGAAAACGATATGTACTTGCAGCAATCACATCAAACTCACTGACCCCATGAGACAGCATAGAGAGGCGATGGATGAGAAGCCAGGCATTACAATGTGGAACAATGGCTAGGGATTACAGGTCAGGTTGCATTGTCAAAGGAGTGGAAAAAAGAACAAGCTCAGTTATATCATTTTCATAGCTTTTAATGCTGCATTCTATGGTCTACACAAATTCTTACAGAGAACAGGATTGTATATTACAAAGAAGCATTATACTATGCAAATGACTTAGTGGCAGACCATGAAATGGTGAAATGCTATACATTTATAACAGCCATATTAATAAATGCATTTACTACAGTTGCCTTTTAGCTTCGCTATCATTGAGCAAGATACTGGCTATAGAAATGGCTGATATTAAGATAGATATATTCACCTAATGTTTATCTCTCCTACTTTTCCACCTGCCCAGGACATTAGATATACTCCCCCATGGCTGCCAGCATGAATTTTCTAACAAAAGAATAGGTGCTAAAGAAGGATCACTTGATGATGTTTTGACATAGCATGATGTTCGTATGAACAGACCCTAAGTGTAGCACCAATCATTTGAATGGCATCATTTCCCAAATGGTGATAGAAAGTCCCAGGTGAATGATTTAGTTCACTGTCTTAATCCTGGCAAAGGAAAAGTGGCCAGGTCTTCCTCCTTCCCCAAGACCCTGCACCTGGAACACAAGCCATGATCCACTTACACTTTCCTCAACTATACATTTACAGTGTCAAAATGGCATTACCTTTCTATGGTGGCGATCATACTCCCTCAATGTGCTAATAGATGAATAGATTTGTATATCTTATAAGAACCATGTAAAAAAACTTACTGAGACAAACCCATCAACCACTTAAAGGGATTCTATCATTCAGACATTTTTTTTTTAAATACCACTTCGTAATAGCCTTAAGAAAGGCTATTATTCTCCTACCTTCCGTTTTTGTTGGTATGTAAATTAGCTCTCTCGCAGCACTGGGGACAGGCCCCAGCGCTCAGACAGCACTGGGGGTGGCCCAAGTGCTGCGAGAGAACTCTCTACAGCGCCGTCTTCTCTTCTTCAGCAGCGTCATCTTCAGCCTCTTCTTCCGGTGTTGGCTTGTAACTTCTAAGGCCTCCGGCCTTGGGCAGAGCAGACTGCGCATACCCATAGGCCAAGACAAAATGGCTGTTTGCATAGTATTGTAAGAAGCCATTTTCTCGGGGCCTGTGGGCATGCGCAGTCTGCTCTGCCCGAGGCCTAGAAGTAAGAAGACACCGCCGGAAGAAGAGAATGAAGAGGCCGTTCATGGCGAAGATGGAGATGCGCTGGAGAGAGTTCGCCCCCAGTGGTGTCTGAGTTCTGGGGCCCGCCCCCCAGTGCTGCGAGAGAGCTAATTTACATACCGACAAGAATCGGGATTGTAGGCTAATGGTGGCACGGAGAAGACAATGAAAGATAGATAAATAGCCTTTCTTAAGGCTATTCCGACATGGTACTGTCATCTGAATGATAGGATCCCTTTAAGGATTGTACACCAGATATGTATATATGCTTTAAAAAAACCTGAAGAACCCTGTTTGCTCCTGAAGACCCAAATGACCCTAGATCAGAACAAATAAAACAACAGTTGCAATAACAACTACAGTTTGACTTGCATGAGGTGTGTTTGCAGGTTTGCCAAGCAAATGCAGAAAAATATAATATGTGTGAAAAAGGCCTAATTTTGGCTTCACTTCATATTCATGGATAACATCATGTGGATACTTTTGGAAAAAAATATCCAAATGTCATGAACACCTCCATAAACTTCCTCTAAGTATATCATGAAACCATTGTACATCTATGTAAAAGTCTATATAGGAAACTGCATAAATGTAAGTTCATAAAGTGGACTTTAAAGGGGGACCAAGAATGCAAATTGCTCGGTGGAAGTCTTCCTACTGTAGGCAAAAATATTTTTTTCTTCCATACACTTCAATGGCAGGTTCAGGTGAAATTTATCCTATGCGTGGGCAGAAGTTGAAAAAAAACACCTTCCTCCCATTGAAATGTTGGAGTTGGAGGCAGATTTTTTTTATGGCAGATTCTACCACAAAAATTCTCTTGTGTTTTATTGCACGCCCCTTCCTGTGCAGGTATCCTCTTTTTTTTTTTATTCTTCGCTACTCTAGGTACTCGCATGGGATTTGCTTGCATTGAACTGAGGAGTGCTGCTGGTGGTTCAGAAAAGAATAAGAAGAGGCAGAAGCTTTCACATGAAGGGGTGTGTAATATAGCAGGAGGAGGTGGAATACTGGGGATGACGGTGCTGTACTCAGAGTACAGAAGGAATGCCCACTGTGCTATGTGCACCGAATTTGCAAATAAGGATAAAGTGTTTTATTGAAAAACAGTGTTAAAGATCAGATGAAGAAGGGCTAGAATAGGCTTTGTAATGTCTATTCCAACATGTTGCTAGTGAAATTTGGCTAAATCAAATGATATAGACTCCCTTTAAATACTTCCGCTCACTGTATTTCTGCATTGCTTTATAAGAGAATATGAATGGACTCCAGTGCAAAACCATAAGTGACCATGGATAGAAGTTGTGAATAGCACAATGAGGCACAGATGGAATAGGGATTTTATGAGGACTGATTATATTTAATTAGCAGATACAAATATGTAATTAGTAGATACAAATATGTAATTAGTAGATACTGATCTTTAATGAGCTTCAGTGTGTGGAGACTGCAAATAAGTTGACAAATCAGCAATTTAGCAGAGAACAAAATTTCTAAATTCTAACAAAACATTGATTTGGTAGTGATGGTTGATGCCGTAAATCTGAATTTCTCATTTAGTTCTTTCTGTTGCACTGTGATAATGCTAATGCACTTTCCAATACCACTAAAAACTTAAAACACATTGCAATACAACAGCTTGTTGTGCCAAATCACTGCTACATTGAGGAATAATCTCTGCTGCTTTTTTCCAAAATTCATGACTTTTTTATTTTTCTGTCGACATAGCCATATGATGGCTTATTCTTTGCTTGACGAGTTGTACTTTCAGGCCACAACGTTCTGGGTTACATCATATTTTGTTTTGCATTTATATTCATATTTTGGGGGTTTGTGTTAAAAAAAATTACAGTTCTGTAATGTCTTATTGTTTGTTTTTATGGTAAAAATGGATGCAATATATGATGGAAATAGCAAATGTGCAAGATGCTAATAGAGCACCCATTCACATACCTACAATGCTCTATTGGCATTTTGCATATGTTTTGGTTTGCAAGCTTGTCAAACTATTGGTTTGAGAGATTAGCCAAAATATTGACTTAGGGTTGGTTCACACTAGCGCTTGTATTCTGTCCACAAGGAGTCCGCATGGAGACCCCCCCGGACGGAATGCAATTGCAATTGCAAGCGATGTGCTTACAAAGCACATGGAGCCCATAGACTATAATGGGCTCCGTGTGCTTGCTGCGCACTGCAAATGAATTGTGTGGGCAGTGTGCGGCAAGCACACGAAGCCTATCATAGTCTATGGGCTCCATGTGCTTAACTTGCAATAGCGTTGGTATTCCGTCCAGGGGTTCTCCATGCGGACTCCTTGCGGATGGAATACAAGTGCTAGTGTGAACCAACCCTAAGGCCTGGTTTACATCTGCGTTCGGTATTCCATTCAGGAAGTCCGCTTGGGAACCCCCCCGAATGGAAACCTATATGAATTAAAAAGCAGTTAGCTAAAAAACCACACAGACCCCATAAACTATAATGGGGTCCATGTGGTTTCCCCTCGGTTTGTGCAAGTGCTGCTTGCCATATTTATTTACATTATTTATATTGTTTTTTTTATATTGATTTTACCACATTACTAAATGAAACATAATAATGTAAAATGTAATAATAATATAATAAAACGAAATTAGTGGAAATAAATAATTTGCCTGGGGAAACCATATTCTGATGTCCATAACTTTTTACTTTTTCGATGATGGGTTGTGTGAGATCTTTCTATTTGTGCGGGAAGTTACAGTTTGTATTGATACTATTTTCTGGTATGGACAAGTTTTTACTACTTTTTACTGGAAAAGGGGATGCAACCAAATTATATTAACTTCCAATTTTTAGTTCATCCCGTGTACCATATACTGTAATACCTCTGTACTGCAGTATATGGTATATTATCATCTATGTGTACTAGGCCAAGGCCTCCTATACATCAGCTTATGGCAGCTAGGATACTAGTGACTGGCTTCCGGACTGAAATTGCAACTCCTTGCATTCCTGCTGTCTCACTGCAAGAGCGCCAAGGGGATGACAAAAGAAGCGCAGCCCCTCTCCTATTCACCAAGATGCCACCATTGCTATTGATCACAGCATATGAAATGTTAATCTGCCAAAGTCAGAGAGAATTTTTTGACTTTGGCAGCTAGTATAAAATATACTATATAATACCCCTGTATGCCTGCTACAGATCTGCACCATATTATAACAGCACAGAGCTATACATACATGCTCAGTGCAACGTATTAGTATGAAACCAGGCAGGGAGGGGTTAAAAACACATTTGCATTTAATACATGCCGGCTTTTTCAAATGTGTTTTTTTTCCTGTTGAAGAAGGCCCATGGGGGGTTAAATGTAACAAATACAATCTCTTCCTTCACAGCTCCAGTCATTGAAGTCAGACTCGACCAAATGTTACACATTATGAATACATAAGTTATGGAGAATGTTTTTCATTTACCTTATCACCTAAACTTATAACCTTCACTGGGGATTTACTGAAGAAAGCAAACCATACAATAGAACATATTTCCTAGCAAGTCAAGGTGAAAACCAACAACTACTAGAGGACAAAACACTTATGAAATCCCAGCAACAGCAGTGTAGCCATGTGGCAATCTCTATGGAGCTGTCTAGGCAGCATGTGTCGGCGTCCAAGACCAGCTGCTGCGGTTGGAGATGTGTTGTCCAACACTCCTACATGCTATTAATATAACTTACTTGTACACTGTGGAGGAAAACATCGCAAAAACTATTTAAGAAAATATATTTTTGTACATGTATTAAGGTTTTCTGCATTCATAGATAGAAATAGACACTATGCAAAATTTATATTTGGCAAGATCATTTTGAGGCCGGGACCCCACGTGTCGTAAATGTTGCAGTTTTGCTGCAGTGGAATCACCCAGGAAAAAAACGCAGCGTTTTACAGTCACTTCATGGTGAATGGGATTCTAGCGAATTCCCTCCATACCTTGCAGGAAAATATGCGCAGCGGGCTCCTGTGATTTGCTGAAATTCCACACCAAATTCCACACCAAATTTCTCCATGTGAATGGACTCTTCAATTGGTTGAGGAAAAGGAAAATATTCTACATAGGTGAAGTTGTGATAGATTTATGTTATAGATCATACACCATGGCAAGACTGAGCATGACAACAACATATAACATACAACATTTTACCAAGGTGATGCACCTTGAAAATGGCCAATAATTTCCCTCAACTTGATGCATTTTTGGTGCACTGTGGCACATCAAAGGATCTGTACTCTGCTCTTCACATTTTTAGACAGTGGGAGAGAATGTAGATGGACTGGGAAGGTATACCCTGCTCTGCTAGATTTGTCATTGATCTCATGTGTTATGTCCCATCAGAAAACTGGTGTGAGTTATACTACAAATCTACACCAGTCCCTGGCAAATGTCTATAAGTGGCAAATAGCTGTGACTGGGTGTTGTAGAATTACTAATAGGCCATAGACTTTTAGTAAATCTGGCAAGTTAAGTACTTAGTGGGAATCAATTAAGATTGACATATTTGGCATATGAATCACAAGTCTTAATAAATTCGCCCCATGGCACTTATATTGCTGTAGAATGGTCTCCCAGGCAAAGATTTCAGACACATACTGGGGTTTCAAGATGAGCTTCAGCTTAAAGCTAGCAGCAACCAGTGGGATCCAAATACAACCATCTTCTGTTTAGAGAGGTTTGGCCAGAAGAAATCTTTATGGAAATTGCAGCCGAAAAGTCATACCTTCAATGTGGAAACATCGCCAAGTGACTCAACTATGCGTGAAAACTATGGGGTGCAGAAAAATGGCATTAGATATTCTGCTCTGAAGAGGGAAAATGTTAAATATTTGGCCATAGACAATTTTGCTTAAAGTATGGAAAACAATGGGTGCCTGCAAGTACAAGTGTGTGTAAAAAGAACAAGGAATCCTGAAAGTGGCCCCCAAAGAGTCCTGACCTCACCACAGAGCCTGTCTGTGGTTACATGAAGAGACAGAAGGATTTGCGCAAGACTACATCCACAGAAAACACGTTCTTAGCTCTCCAAGATGTTTGGAACAACTTCCCGCCAGTTCCTATAATAAATTATTGACCCTTCTATCTTTGCATTACTTTTTCCACCCTTGCCTAAAACGTTAGCATAATACTCCATATTATATACAGTGAAACCTCTCCATAATCCTCTCCTTCTTTGAGAAGGCCACATTTTCTGTGATGGATTTTCAGTTTTCCATGTTAACCATATACTTTGGGAAGACCACCTCCCTAGATAAATTATTGTAATTAAATTTTAGTGTTCATTGCAGAGACTTCACTGATAAATTATATATGTTGGCATAAGTAAAACAGCTTTAATTTAGCAAGATATTGATGGAAATGTTTCTTTATTAAATTTTTTTCTTTGATTTTCTGAGTGGACATCAGGTAACCACCTGAAATAAATTGATAGCACAGATACACGGATAGCACACTGACCCACACCACGGTTGTCTCCAAGGAGCCTATGACCTCAGTCCTGGGCAGTTCCTGGGTAGAGAGGAGGATCCAGGTTCTGTCTCAGCCGTCTGAAAACTGGTGAAATTCCAGTCTGATCTGCTGCCACTGCATGGATGTTTTTGCCTTGTGTATTGACTGTGTGGCTGAAGTTAGCCACCTGTATGGTTAGGATATTACCTGTGTTTAGTTAGTAGCTCAGATGAGCAGGTTTTATGTTATTGTTTTGTCTGAATGTTAAGGCTTATTTTGTTTTTTGCAAAGTAAACATACAGGGTAAAACCTATTGGAACCTGTTTTTTTGTGTGTGCCTCTAACTGGGTCCGCTGCTGCTACCACTGAGCCCATCCTCCCACGTAGTATATGAATAGCTGTTATTTTTAGATAATTTACAAATGCAGTTGTAATAATTGTTTTAACTATAGAAACAAAAAAGAAATCCTCCCTTCACAACAATAATTTGAATTAGAATTATGTTTTCTTTTCTTATTATTGTACTGTATTATAGGGAAATATCTCAAAGTGTTCTGGAGTTGGCTAAGGGACCGGTACAAGAAGGAGGACAATGCAGAGCAGCATGCGCCCAGCGGTTCCCCATATCAACTTCCCTATTGTTTTTCTGCTCTGCTTGAATTCCTGAGACCTTTGCTGTGCACTCGACAGTATCATGTTTGATGTTTATCTCATTTTTTATATTTTTCTTTTTTGCTACCATTTAGTAATTTCAAACACTGTTATCATGGATGTGTAGTTTAACACCCACTTTGAGTATGTTTTGTTACAGCAGACAAAATGGTTTTGTTTCTAAAAAAGTTTTTTTTATACCAAATATGTGTAATTAGATTGAAATACAATAATTATTTTACTTGAGTAAAAATTAATGGCAATCATAATCGCTCTAAATCTTAATTATTCCATTGAAGCAAACAAAGTCTACAGCCATTTCAGAAAAAATATGAACGCTTATTTTCTTCACTCTTCCCTTCAGTTATGCCCTTGGTTAAACTTGAACATAGTTTTTTTTTTTTCAACTGTGTAACTTTTTCGTTAGTTAATGATCAGCAGCTTTTTTTATATATATTTTCCATCTCAGCCTTACAAATTTCATAACTTATTTATTTTTCTGTTGGCACCCATATGGGCACTTATTTTTTGTACGATGAGTTGTACTTTCAGTTGGCACCATTTTGGGGTACATATATGTTTTGATCAGCTTTTAGTAATATTTTTGGGGCGTTTGTGTGAAAAAAATCCTACAATTTTCTCATTATTTTTTGCATTTTGTTTTTACCACACTCACTTTGCATTCAAATGACATTGCAACTTAATCTGGTGGATCGTTTCAATTATGGAGATAATATATTTTTATTGGTTTTATTATATTTTACTAAATAAATTGCTATTTTTCAAAATAAAGGTTTTTCCTGGGGTTACCGAATTTTGACATCTATACTACTTTCTATTCTTTTTTTATTGTTTTGTTAACGGAGCTGTGTATGGGCTCTTTTTGACTTCTGTATTGCAGTATATGGCACATTGAATGTCTACGTGCAATAGGGAGGGCAGCAAGGAGACCATAGATTGGCCTCCTGGCTGTCATGGCAATTCCACCAACCCTGCAATCTCATCGCGGGGAATCCAAGGGGCCGAAAGGAAGGGCATCATTCCCTCTAACAAACCAGAAGCTGTCTTCGCTATTGATCACAGCATCTGAGGGTTAAGCCACCATATTATTTTCTGACTCTGGCTGATAGTCTTGGTTCCCAGCTGAGTAATACAGTTGCAACTTGGAAGTCATACAGCAGACACAGACTTCTGTGCAGGTGGCTTCAGAGTTCTATGTAATAGTACAGTGCTGATGGGAAGGTGTTATTGGACCTTTTTCAAGCAGTGAGCTGTTGCTTTGCTGTTTTTTCAGCATTTTTTCAAATGCTTTTTTCCCCTTTAATTAAATCAATAGGAAAACATCTGAAAAAATAACAGACAAATATGCTGTATTTTGAAAAAAAAATACCAGAGTCAAAAAAAAAAAAGAAAAACCAAGGAAAAAAGTACTACATATGTAAGGTTATTCAGAATTTCTTATTAAATGACCAGTAATATCTGGCCACAGTGATTTTAACAGCATTTTTTGCACTAAAAAAAGTGTGATAACTTTTAGTTAAATTGTGTGGGCCACTGACTCTGGGCCAATGAATCTGCAACTCTCTCTGGGTCTTGGCCTCCACTGAATTCAGGGCAAGTGTATTTCATTTTATACTTAGCATAAACCATAAATAGTCTGCTTTCTCTGGACCTGAGACACTAAATGAATTAAGGGGGAGGATATTACGCAGGTGGGTGGCATGCACAAAATGTAATCTATCACACCACCAAATGTCCAATACAACAAACACAGAAAACTAGTCAGCACTAACAAACAATAGGTATCAGCTGCTATGCTCTTGATGCTGGCAGGGTGCTGTACCAACTTTTGGCTAGGGCCAAACAACGAATTGTATCACAAAGTTGGACAACAGTTTTATGTATTTCTATGGTGTCCTATGGCAAGCAGTGTACCCTGACATGACAATCATACAAAATCCAAACATGGTTAATTTTTTGTCACAGTAGCATGGTATAAAGTGTGTTGCATCCGACTCTGGCTCATATGCAGCTCATATGTACCAATTCAATTCAATGTGTTTATTCAGATATCAGTGTTTTGTACGGACTTTGCATCTGCAAACTAACAATTAAAGTATGTCTTTTTGTCACTGAGGCTGATACATCACATATGCATCCCAACAATGAAAGTCTATGGGTATGTGATAAAAAAAAAAACGGATGACATACATATTTCACATGTTTCTCATGAACCTAAAGGCATACAAAGTCTAGAAAATGAAACAAAAAAAGATGTTCCGCTCTTTACAGATGTGAAAAGCGAATAAACCATGGACAGCACTCTACCTACAAATGATCAGGGTGGGGTGCTGTCCATGACTAGCACGAACCTCACATGTCTGGAGATGTGAAGCCTTGCTAGAGGAGCAATTCCCCAGTAGCTGCTGGAAAACCCTGGAGGAAGAGGCACAACAAGACAGTGAGCCCTAAACTGAACCCACCGCTGCCCCTACCTGCTTGCCTCACTGCCCTAGGTAGCAGAGGACAACTAGTCGACAAAGACCTTCCTGTATTAGGTGACAACACAGAATGAAGAGAAGACAAACAACAACAAAGGGAGGTCAGCTAGCCAAGGGTCCGGTAACAGTCAAGCAACGCAGTACAGAATCAAAGTACAAGAGACTGGTCAAAAGGGAAGCCAGAGGTCAATAATATAATAGTAGCAGACAGAGGAACTAGCAAGGACAAAGTCTAAGGACAGAGTCTCAATAGCCGTCTTTGTGCCCTTTAAAAGTTAATAAGTATGTCTAAATAGTGGTGATGGGGGGCCCACTAATGAAACCTTTCCACCAATATTTTTAAATGGCCCTGACTAAATCCCATGCTTTAGGCCTTAATCCCCTATCTATCTATCTATCTATCTATCTATCTATCTATCTATCTATTTTCCCCTTACGAGCAGGGTCCTCAGTCCCATTGTGTGAATTGATTTTACTCTGTAATGTCTCTTTTTGTCTGTACTCGAATCCTACATTTTGTAAAGTGCTGCGTAATATGTTGGCGCTATATAAATAAAACGTATTATTATTATTAATAATCTATCTTTATATCATTACTCTACCTGAAAGTTTGTTTCATTTTCCACCTAAGATAAACATATGAATAGGTTGTTATATTGCATTCGCTTTATGGATAAAGTGCTATTATTCTGAGAGCAGACAGTCAATTTGCAGTTTTGTTCAATGTTGTGCTCTGCATGTACCTCAGCAAATAAGTACTAATTTTACTATAAATAGAAAAGATGTGTGACATTCAATTAGCACACCAGAAAACAGCCATGACAAATGACCTTATTCACATAAATGAATTGTACACATATACAGATTATTGAACCACTGCACCAAATCATATTTAGATATTCTGTATATGTGATATTTAGGCTAAGACCCCACATAGCGAAACGCAGCAAATAAACGCTGCAGAATAAAAATCACATTTTTCCTGAATCATTTATCATTGCGTTTCCGCACAGTTGTCCTATGTGGACTTTCTGCCTATATTATACCTATATGGAAAACACCAGCATTTTCACAGGTATAATTGACATGCTTCAATTTTCAAGCGTTTTTGAAGTTTTTCCGCTTCAGATTTGTTCCTGTAATGTGTGAAAAAGTAGTATTGTCCGACCATTGTCATCTATGGAGCCACAGGAGAGACATGAGAGGGTAGGGGCACAGATACCTCTCCAGGGCAACCCAGTGTTTTGACTGGGCAGAGTGATGCCAATCCAAAATGCACACAGTGACCGCAGCTAAGTATTATTGGGTGCAATTAGGGACCACTAGACCCCCTTTCTGTTTGAGTTTGGTTATTATTATAGATGAGCGAACACCGTTTGATCGAATAGGTATTTGATTGAATATCAGGCCGTTCCAGGTATTTGTTTCCAATCGAATACCATGCGGCATACGCAGTAGAAATTCGTATGCCCTCCCACCTTCCCTGGCGCGTTTTTTGCACCAATAACTGTGCAGAGGAGGTGGGACAGGAACTATGACAACGTAGGCATTGAAAAAAAATTGAAAAAACCCATTGGCTGCCGAAAACATGTGACCTCTGATTTATAAGAATAGCCAGCGCCATCTTCAATTCATTTTCGGCTTTCAGACATAGGGACAGACATGCTGCTGAGGGCTAGAGAGGATTAGCTTCAGATAGGCAGGGAAAAACTCAAGAAGAACAATAACAGCTCTTTTCAGAGCTATATACTGCAGGGAGAGGAGTTGAGATTTCAATGGGGTGTCTCCCGAAATCAGGGATACGGAGCAATTCAGTCCAGCGATATACTCTCAACCCAGCTTTGCAGGCAGTGTCCCCCCAAACACCTAACAGGGATACAGAGCAATTCAGTCCAGCCAGATACGCTCAACCCAGCTTTTCAGGCAGTGTGTCACCCCAAAACAGGGATACAGAGCAATTCAGTGCTTTTCAGGCAGTGTGTAACCCCAAAACAGGGATACAGAAAAATTCAGTCCAGCTATATACGCTCAACCCAGCTCCGTGTCACCATTATCATCACTGTGGTGGAAGACCTGGGACTTGAGGAGGATGAAGACTCTCCCCTGGATGCAGAGGAGGGGATTTGACATGTCACAGCCAGGGAAGGAGACTGACCCTTATTTGTTTTAAGATGATGATGATGATGATGATGACAATGACCACTTTGTCCAAGAACACCAACCATGACAAGACCCTGGGTCTGCACACATACTTGCAAACATGGCAGTCTGTGACAAACATACATAATTGTAAGTGTATTATTAACATGGAGTAGAGAGCTGAGTAGATTAGAGCAGTTAAAAGGAGCTGGCCTGGTTTACCATGGGAGTTTTATTTTGTCCAGCCTCAAGCATAATGGCTGAGAGGGTGCTCAGTGGTGCTAGTGGTGTTGTAACATCTAGATAGAGTATCCACCACAAGTGGGAAATTTTTTTTTTGTCAAAATGAATCAGACATGGATCCATGAGGATTTTCACACATCTCTGACTGAGCCATTGAATAGATTTGCGGCTGCACTGTATCGTATCACTTTGCATTTTCTATACTGATGATGCAACCTGCTATGCCTCCTATGGCCTGGTCCATCACATTATTCCATACTGTACTGCCTCTCATGTTGCCACAGCTACTAGAGGCATAACTTGAAGATCTTGGGTCCTAATGCAAAATATGCAATATAATCCTCATTTACTACATGTTGCCTATAATTCTGGTGTCTTCTTATATTGCACAGAGACCTTTTGGCCACTTCAGGCCCCTAGGCCCAGTAGCAGTAGACACCTGCTTTTATAATACCAACACAATTTTGCTATCACATCTGATACATTTAGGTAACTTTTTTTTTTAATATAAAGTCTATTTCTTATCTTTTCAATTGGCGGCATACTGACAATGTGCCACAATTTTTTTCTTCGAACTTTGTAGTTGCCACTTGCCACATTGTTTGCATAATAACAACAAAATAAAACAAAAAACCCTACCATTGCTTTTTCCAATACCAATGTATTGGGTTTTACAACAGGAACCTATTTTTTTTTTTGTATAAAAGCCCCTTTAGCTGAACATGTCTAAAGTCCTGTATACAGATAGGAGATGGTATGGAGAACCCCTTTAAATAGGAAAACTAGACATATAAACAATCTAATCTCAGTCAGAGAAGTTCTTGCTGAGAAGGGTATTAGAACAAGGCAATTACATATTTTCATCTGGTTTACAAAATAATCTTGTTGCATTTTTGCCACATTGTGGTTCATTTATGCCACGCCCCCTTCTTCTGAGAATCCACACCCATATGTCTAACAAGTGGAAAAGATTTAGCTCAAACTAGACACACCGCAATGTGCCATTGTGCAGTTGTAATTACAACACTAAATCTGGGCCTAAGACCTTGGTTCATTTCTTATCTCCAGATAGTTTTTCTTCTTCAACAAGATATTAGCATAAACTACAGTAAGGACTACAAATAGAGATGAGCGAACAGTGTTCTATCGAACTCATGTTCGATCGGATATTAGGCTGTTCGGCATGTTCGAATCGAATCGAACACCGCGTGGTAAAGTGCGCCATTACTCGATTCCCCTCCCACCTTCCCTGGCGCCTTTTTTGCTCCAATAACAGCGCAGGGTAGGTGGGACAGGAACTACGACACCGGTGACGTTGAAAAAAGTAGGCAAAACCCATTGGCTGCCGAAAACATGTGACCTCTAATTTAAAAGAACAGCGCCGCCCAGCTTCGCGTCATTCTGAGCTTGCAATTCACCGAGGACGGAGGTTTCCGTCCAGCTAGCTAGGGCTTAGATTCTGGGTAGGCAGGGACAGGCTAGGATAGGAAGGAGAAGACAACCAACAGCTCTTGTAAGAGCTAAATTCCAGGGAGAAGCTTGTCAGTGTAACGTGGCACTGACGGGCTCAATCGCCGCAACCCAGCTTTCCCAGGATCCTGAATGGAATACACTGTCAGTGTATTCCCGTATACCCGATATATACCCCGATACCCGTTCCAACGGTGTGCCCCCCCACCTTCACCCCAGAAATACCCTGCAAGTCCCCTAGCAATAGAATTGGGGCTATATACACCCACAATTTTTACTACTGGTATACAGTGCCATTGTCTGACTGGGAATTCAAAGAATATATTGGGAATACAAATACCCTCATTTCTTGCTACTGCCATATAGTGCCAGTTTCTGACTGGTAATTCAAAGAATATATTGGGGTTACGTGCACCCACAATTTTTACTACTGGTATACAGTGCCATTGTCTGACTGGGAATTCAAAGAGTATATTGGGAATACAAATACCCTCATTTCTTGCTACTGCCATATAGTGCCAGTTTCTGACTGGGAATTCAAAGAATATATTGGGGTTACGTGCACCCACAATTTTTACTACTGGTATACAGTGCCATTGTCTGACTGGGAATTCAAAGAATATATTGGGGTTATAAATACCCTCATTTCTTGCTACTGCCATATAGTGCCAGTTTCTGACTGGTAATTCAAAGAATATATTGGGGTTACGTGCACCCACAATTTTTACTACTGGTATACAGTGCCATTGTCTGACTGGGAATTCAAAGAATATATTGGGAATACAAATACCCTCATTTCTTGCTACTGCCATATAGTGCCAGTTTCTGACTGGGAATTCAAAGAATATATTGGGGTTACGTGCACCCACAATTTTTACTACTGGTATACAGTGCCATTGTCTGACTGGGAATTCAAAGAATATATTGGGGTTATAAATACCCTCATTTCTTGCTACTGCCATATAGTGCCAGTTTCTGACTGGTAATTCAAAGAATATATTGGGGTTACGTGCACCCACAATTTTTACTACTGGTATACAGTGCCATTGTCTGACTGGGAATTCAAAGAGTATATTGGGAATACAAATACCCTCATTTCTTGCTACTGCCATATAGTGCCAGTTTCTGACTGGGAATTCAAAGAATATATTGGGGTTACGTGCACCCACAATTTTTACTACTGGTATACAGTGCCATTGTCTGACTGGGAATTCAAAGAATATATTGGGGTTATAAATACCCTCATTTCTTGCTACTGCCATATAGTGCCAGTTTCTGACTGGTAATTCAAAGAATATATTGGGGTTACGTGCACCCACAATTTTTACTACTGGTATACAGTGCCATTGTCTGACTGGGAATTCAAAGAGTATATTGGGAATACAAATACCCTCATTTCTTGCTACTGCCATATAGTGCCAGTTTCTGACTGGTAATTCAAAGAATATATTGGGGTTACGTGCACCCACAATTTTTACTACTGGTATACAGTGCCATTGTCTGACTGGGAATTCAAAGAATATATTGGGGTTATAAATACCCTCATTTCTTGCTACTGCCATATAGTGCCAGTTTCTGACTGGTAATTCAAAGAATATATTGGGGTTACGTGCACCCACAATTTTTACTACTGGTATACAGTGCCATTGTCTGACTGGGAATTCAAAGAGTATATTGGGAATACAAATACCCTCATTTCTTGCTACTGCCATATAGTGCCAGTGTCTGACTGGGAATTCAAAGAATATATTGGGGTTACGTGCACCCACAATTTTTACTACTGGTATACAGTGCCATTGTCTGACTGGGAATTCAAAGAATATATTGGGGTTATAAATACCCTCATTTCTTGCTACTGCCATATAGTGCCAGTTTCTGACTGGTAATTCAAAGAATATATTGGGGTTACGTGCACCCACAATTTTTACTACTGGTATACAGTGCCATTGTCTGACTGGGAATTCAAAGAGTATATTGGGAATACAAATACCCTCATTTCTTGCTACTGCCATATAGTGCCAGTTTCTGACTGGGAATTCAAAGAATATATTGGGGTTACGTGCACCCACAATTTTTACTACTGGTATACAGTGCCATTGTCTGACTGGGAATTCAAAGAATATATTGGGGTTATAAATACCCTCATTTCTTGCTACTGCCATATAGTGCCAGTTTCTGACTGGTAATTCAAAGAATATATTGGGGTTACGTGCACCCACAATTTTTACTACTGGTATACAGTGCCATTGTCTGACTGGGAATTCAAAGAGTATATTGGGAATACAAATACCCTCATTTCTTGCTACTGCCATATAGTGCCAGTTTCTGACTGGTAATTCAAAGAATATATTGGGGTTACGTGCACCCACAATTTTTACTACTGGTATACAGTGCCATTGTCTGACTGGGAATTCAAAGAATATATTGGGGTTATAAATACCCTCATTTCTTGCTACTGCCATATAGTGCCAGTTTCTGACTGGTAATTCAAAGAATATATTGGGGTTACGTGCACCCACAATTTTTACTACTGGTATACAGTGCCATTGTCTGACTGGGAATTCAAAGAGTATATTGGGAATACAAATACCCTCATTTCTTGCTACTGCCATATAGTGCCAGTGTCTGACTGGGAATTCAAAGAATATATTGGGGTTACGTGCACCCACAATTTTTACTACTGGTATACAGTGCCATTGTCTGACTGGGAATTCAAAGAATATATTGGGGTTATAAATACCCTCATTTCTTGCTACTGCCATATAGTGCCAGTTTCTGACTGGTAATTCAAAGAATATATTGGGGTTACGTGCACCCACAATTTTTACTACTGGTATACAGTGCCATTGTCTGACTGGGAATTCAAAGAGTATATTGGGAATACAAATACCCTCATTTCTTGCTACTGCCATATAGTGCCAGTTTCTGACTGGGAATTCAAAGAATATATTGGGGTTACGTGCACCCACAATTTTTACTACTGGTATACAGTGCCATTGTCTGACTGGGAATTCAAAGAATATATTGGGGTTATAAATACCCTCATTTCTTGCTACTGCCATATAGTGCCAGTTTCTGACTGGTAATTCAAAGAATATATTGGGGTTACGTGCACCCACAATTTTTACTACTGGTATACAGTGCCATTGTCTGACTGGGAATTCAAAGAGTATATTGGGAATACAAATACCCTCATTTCTTGCTACTGCCATATAGTGCCAGTTTCTGACTGGTAATTCAAAGAATATATTGGGGTTACGTGCACCCACAATTTTTACTACTGGTATACAGTGCCATTGTCTGACTGGGAATTCAAAGAATATATTGGGGTTATAAATACCCTCATTTCTTGCTACTGCCATATAGTGCCAGTTTCTGACTGGTAATTCAAAGAATATATTGGGGTTACGTGCACCCACAATTTTTACTACTGGTATACAGTGCCATTGTCTGACTGGGAATTCAAAGAGTATATTGGGAATACAAATACCCTCATTTCTTGCTACTGCCATATAGTGCCAGTGTCTGACTGGGAATTCAAAGAATATATTGGGGTTACGTGCACCCACAATTTTTACTACTGGTATACAGTGCCATTGTCTGACTGGGAATTCAAAGAATATATTGGGGTTATAAATACCCTCATTTCTTGCTACTGCCATATAGTGCCAGTTTCTGACTGGTAATTCAAAGAATATATTGGGGTTACGTGCACCCACAATTTTTACTACTGGTATACAGTGCCATTGTCTGACTGGGAATTCAAAGAATATATTGGGAATACAAATACCCTCATTTCTTGCTACTGCCATATAGTGCCAGTTTCTGACTGGGAATTCAAAGAATATATTGGGGTTACGTGCACCCACAATTTTTACTACTGGTATACAGTGCCATTGTCTGACTGGGAATTCAAAGAATATATTGGGGTTATAAATACCCTCATTTCTTGCTACTGCCATATAGTGCCAGTTTCTGACTGGTAATTCAAAGAATATATTGGGGTTACGTGCACCCACAATTTTTACTACTGGTATACAGTGCCATTGTCTGACTGGGAATTCAAAGAGTATATTGGGAATACAAATACCCTCATTTCTTGCTACTGCCATATAGTGCCAGTTTCTGACTGGGAATTCAAAGAATATATTGGGGTTACGTGCACCCACAATTTTTACTACTGGTATACAGTGCCATTGTCTGACTGGGAATTCAAAGAATATATTGGGGTTATAAATACCCTCATTTCTTGCTACTGCCATATAGTGCCAGTTTCTGACTGGTAATTCAAAGAATATATTGGGGTTACGTGCACCCACAATTTTTACTACTGGTATACAGTGCCATTGTCTGACTGGGAATTCAAAGAGTATATTGGGAATACAAATACCCTCATTTCTTGCTACTGCCATATAGTGCCAGTTTCTGACTGGTAATTCAAAGAATATATTGGGGTTACGTGCACCCACAATTTTTACTACTGGTATACAGTGCCATTGTCTGACTGGGAATTCAAAGAATATATTGGGGTTATAAATACCCTCATTTCTTGCTACTGCCATATAGTGCCAGTTTCTGACTGGTAATTCAAAGAATATATTGGGGTTACGTGCACCCACAATTTTTACTACTGGTATACAGTGCCATTGTCTGACTGGGAATTCAAAGAGTATATTGGGAATACAAATACCCTCATTTCTTGCTACTGCCATATAGTGCCAGTGTCTGACTGGGAATTCAAAGAATATATTGGGGTTACGTGCACCCACAATTTTTACTACTGGTATACAGTGCCATTGTCTGACTGGGAATTCAAAGAATATATTGGGGTTATAAATACCCTCATTTCTTGCTACTGCCATATAGTGCCAGTTTCTGACTGGTAATTCAAAGAATATATTGGGGTTACGTGCACCCACAATTTTTACTACTGGTATACAGTGCCATTGTCTGACTGGGAATTCAAAGAGTATATTGGGAATACAAATACCCTCATTTCTTGCTACTGCCATATAGTGCCAGTTTCTGACTGGGAATTCAAAGAATATATTGGGGTTACGTGCACCCACAATTTTTACTACTGGTATACAGTGCCATTGTCTGACTGGGAATTCAAAGAATATATTGGGGTTATAAATACCCTCATTTCTTGCTACTGCCATATAGTGCCAGTTTCTGACTGGTAATTCAAAGAATATATTGGGGTTACGTGCACCCACAATTTTTACTACTGGTATACAGTGCCATTGTCTGACTGGGAATTCAAAGAGTATATTGGGAATACAAATACCCTCATTTCTTGCTACTGCCATATAGTGCCAGTTTCTGACTGGTAATTCAAAGAATATATTGGGGTTACGTGCACCCACAATTTTTACTACTGGTATACAGTGCCATTGTCTGACTGGGAATTCAAAGAATATATTGGGGTTATAAATACCCTCATTTCTTGCTACTGCCATATAGTGCCAGTTTCTGACTGGTAATTCAAAGAATATATTGGGGTTACGTGCACCCACAATTTTTACTACTGGTATACAGTGCCATTGTCTGACTGGGAATTCAAAGAGTATATTGGGAATACAAATACCCTCATTTCTTGCTACTGCCATATAGTGCCAGTTTCTGACTGGTAATTCAAAGAATATATTGGGGTTACGTGCACCCACAATTTTTACTACTGGTATACAGTGCCATTGTCTGACTGGGAATTCAAAGAATATATTGGGGTTATAAATACCCTCATTTCTTGCTACTGCCATATAGTGCCAGTTTCTGACTGGTAATTCAAAGAATATATTGGGGTTACGTGCACCCACAATTTTTACTACTGGTATACAGTGCCATTGTCTGACTGGGAATTCAAAGAGTATATTGGGAATACAAATACCCTCATTTCTTGCTACTGCCATATAGTGCCAGTGTCTGACTGGGAATTCAAAGAATATATTGGGGTTACGTGCACCCACAATTTTTACTACTGGTATACAGTGCCAATTTCTAACTAGGAATTCAAAATGCGCAAGGCTCCCGGAAAGGGACGTGGACGAGGCCGTGGGCGAGGTCGGGGGAATGGTTCTGGGGAGCAAGGTAGCAGTGAAGCCACAGGGCGTCCCGTGCCTACTCCTGTGGGGCAGCAAGCATTGCGCCACTCCACAGTGCCAGGGTTGCTTGCCACATTAACTAAACTGCAGGGTACAAACCTTAGTAGGCCCGAGAACCAGGAACAGGTCTTGCAATGGCTGTCAGAGAACGCTTACAGCACATTGTCCAGCAGCCAGTCAGACTCTGCCTCCTCTCCTCCTATTACCCAACAGTCTTGTCTTCCTTCCTCCCAAAATTCCGAAGCTTTACAGAACAATAACCCAAACTGTCCCTGCTCCCCAGAGCTGTTCTCCGCTCCTTTCATTGTCCCTCAACCTGCCTCTCCACGTCACGATTCCACGAACCTAACAGAGGAGCATCTGTGTCCAGATGCTCAAACACTAGAGTCTCCTCCATCTCCGTTCGATTTGGTGGTGGATGACCAGCAACCCACCCTCATCGACGATGATGTGACGCAGTTGCCGTCAGGGCATCCAGTTGACTGGCGCATTGTGCGGGAGGAGGAGATGAGACAGGAGTTGGAAGAGGAAGTGGTGGATGATGAGGACACTGACCCGACCTGGACAGGGGGGATGTCAAGCGGGGAAAGTAGTGTGGATGTTGAGGCAGGTGCAGCACCAAAAAGGGTAGCTAGAGGCAGAGGCAGAGGTCAGCAGCTTAGGCGAAGCCAGGCCACACCCGGAATCTCCCAAGATGTTCCAGTTCGTACCCAGCCCCGAAAAACTCCCACCTCGAGGGCACGTTTCTCGAAGGTGTGGAGTTTTTTCAAGGAATGCGCCGAGGACAGATATAGTGTTGTCTGCACAATTTGCCTCTCGAAATTGATTAGGGGCTCTGAGAAGAGCAACCTGTCCACCACTTCAATGCGCCGTCATTTGGAATCCAAGCACTGGAATCAGTGGCAGGCAGCAACGGCAGGACAAAGGCCGCCTGCCGTTCACGCCACTGCCACTGCCTCTGCCTCTGCCTCTGCCACTGCCACTGCTGACTGTGCTGGCGATGCACTCCAGAGGACGAGCCAGGACACCACTTCATCTGCCTCCGCCACTTTGTTGACTTCTACCTCATCCTCCCCTGGTCCTGTCTTATCTCCTTCTCCTGCACCATCAAAGGCACCATCAGGCGTTTCTTTACAACAACCCACCATCTCTCAGACATTGGAGCGGCGGCAGAAATACACTGCTAACCACCCACACGCGCAAGCCTTGAACGCCAACATCGCTAAACTGCTGGCCCAGGAGATGTTGGCGTTCCGGCTTGTTGAAACTCCCGCCTTCCTGGACCTGATGGCAACTGCGGCACCTCGCTATGCCGTCCCTAGCCATCACTACTTCTCCCGGTGTGCCGTCCCCGCCTTGCACCAGCACGTGTCACTCAACATCAGGCGGGCCCTTAGTTCCGCGCTTTGCACAAAGGTCCACTTGACCACCGACGCGTGGACAAGTGCATGCGGACAGGGACGCTACATTTCACTGACGGCACACTGGGTAAATGTAGTTGAGGCTGGGACTGCTTCCCAAACTGGCCCGGTGTACCTCGTCTCCCCGCCTAACATTCCTGGCAGGGACACGAGAAGAACACCCCCCTCCTCCTCCTCCTCTACCGCCTCCTCCTCCGCCTCCTCCTCCGCCACCGCCTCCTCCTCCGCTGTTAGATTGACCCCAGCTACGAGTTGGAAACGTTGCAGCACTGGCGTTGGTAGACGTCAGCAGGCTGTGCTGAAGCTGATCAGCTTGGGGGACAGACAGCACACTGCCTCCGAGGTGAGGGATGCCCTCCTCGATGAGACGGCAATATGGTTTGAGCCGCTGCACCTGGGCCCAGGCATGGTCGTTTGTGATAACGGCCGGAACCTGGTAGCAGCTCTGGAGCTTGCCGGACTCCAACATGTTCCATGCCTGGCCCACGTCTTCAACCTAGTGGTGCAACGTTTCCTAAAGAGCTACCCCAATGTTCCAGAGCTACTGGTGAAAGTGCGGCGCATGTGCGCCCACTTTCGCAAGTCGACAGTAGCCGCTGCTAGCTTAAAATCTCTCCAGCAACGCCTGCATGTGCCACAACACCGGCTTTTGTGCGACGTCCCCACACGCTGGAACTCAACGTTTCAGATGTTGAATAGAGTGGTTGAGCAGCAGAGACCTTTGATGGAATACCAGCTACAAAACCCTAGGGTGCCACAAAGTCAGCTGCCTCAGTTTCACATCCATGAGTGGCCATGGATGAGAGACCTTTGTGACATCCTACGGGTCTTTGAGGAGTCCACAAGGAGGGTGAGCTCTGAGGATGCGATGGTGAGCCTTACAATCCCGCTCTTGTGTGTTCTGAGAGAATCCCTGATTGACATCAGGGATAACTCAGATCACACAGAGGAGTTAGGGATAGCATCCGATCCGTCACAGCTGGAGAGTAGGTCCACACATCTGTCCGCTTCACTGCGTTTAATGGAGGAGGAGGAGGAGGAGGAGGAGGAGGAAGAAGAGTTGTCCGATGATGTGATGGTGATACAGGAGGCTTCCGGGCAACTTCGAATCGTCCCATTGTTGCAGCGCGGATGGGTAGACATGGAGGATGAGGAGGAAATGGAGATTGAACTTTCCGGTGGGGCCAGAGGAGTCATGCCAACTAACACTGTGGCAGACATGGCTGAGTTCATGTTGGGGTGCTTTACAACCGACAAGCGTATTGTCAAAATCATGGAGGACAACCAGTACTGGATCTTTGCTATCCTTGACCCCCGGTATAAAAACAACATCTCGTCTTTTATTCCGGTAGAGGGGAGGGCCAATCGCATCAATGCTTGCCACAGGCAATTGGTGCAGAATATGATGGAGATGTTTCCAGCATGTGACAGTGGCGGCAGGGAGGGCAGTTCCTCCAGTAGGCAACCAAGTTCTCACCGGTCCACACAAACGAGGGGCACACTGTCTAAGGTCTGGGACACCTTGATGGCACCCCCTCGCCAAAGTGCCGCCACGGAGGGTCCTAGTGTCACCAGGCGTGAGAAGTATAGGCGCATGTTGCGGGAATACCTTTCCGACCACAGCCCTGTCCTCTCCGACCCCTCTGCGCCCTACACGTATTGGGTGTCGAAGTTGGACCTGTGGCTTGAACTTGCCCTATATGCCTTGGAGGTGCTGTCCTGTCCTGCCGCCAGCGTCCTATCTGAGAGGGTGTTCAGTGCAGCCGGTGGCATCATCACTGACAAGCGCACCCGTCTGTCAGCTGAGAGTGCCGACCGGCTCACTTTGATAAAAATGAACCACCACTGGATAGAGCCTTCATTTTTGTGCCCACCTGTGTAAAGCACCCCAACATGAAACTCCATGTCTGTACTCAACCTCTCCAATTCCTCCGCATCCTCATACTCATCCACCATAAGCGTTGCACAATTCTGCTAATACTAGGCTCCCTCCAACATGATTTCCCCCAACTCTGCTGGTTAGAGGCTCCCTCCACCCTGATTTCCACCAACTCTGCTGGTTAGAGGCTCCCTCCACCCTGCTTTCCCACAACTCTGCTGGTTAGAGGCTCCTTCCACCATGAATTTGCCCAAACTGGGCTGTTTAGAGGCTCCCTCCACCATGAATTGGTCCAAACTGGGCTGGTTAGAGGCTCCCTCCACCATTAATTGGTCCAAACTGGGCTGGTTAGAGGCTCCCTCCACCATGAATTTGCCCAAACTGGGCTGTTTAGAGGCTCCCTCCACCATGAATTTGCCCAAACTGGGCTGTTTAGAGGCTCCCTCCACCATGAATTGGTCCAAACTGGGTTTTTTAGAGGCTCCCTCCACCATGAATTGGTCCAAACTGGGGTGGTTAGAGGCTCCCTCCACCATTAATTGGTCCAAACTGGGCTGGTTAGAGGCTCCCTCCACCATGAATTGGTCCAAACTGGGCTGGTTAGAGGCTCCCTCCACCATGAATTGGTCCAAACTGGGGGTGGTTAGAGGCTCCCTCCACCATTAATTGGTCCAAACTGGGCTGGTTAGAGGCTCCCTCCACCATTAATTGGTCCAAACTGGGCTGGTTAGAGGCTCCCTCCACCATGAATTTGCCCAAACTGGGCTGTTTAGAGGCTCCCTCCACCATTAATTGGTCCAAACTGGGAGGTTAGAGGCTCCCTCCACAATTAATTGGTCCAAACTGGGCTAATTAGAGGCTCCCTCCACCATGAATTGGTCCAAACTGGGTTTTTTAGAGGCTCCCTCCACCATGAATTTGCCCAAACTGGGCTGTTTAGAGGCTCCCTCCACCATGAATTGGTCCAAACTGGGCTGGTTAGAGGCTCCCTCCACCATGAATTTCCCAAAACTTGGCTGTTTAGAGGCTCCCTCCACCATTAATTGGTCCAAACTGGGCTGGTTAGAGGCTCCCTCCACCATGAATTGGTCCAAACTGGGGTTTTTAGAGGCTCCCTCCACCATGAATTGGTCCAAACTTGGCTGTTTAGAGGCTCCCTCCACCATGAATTGGTCCAAACTGGGGTGGTTAGAGGCTCCCTCCACCATTAATTGGTCCAAACTGGGCTGGTTAGAGGCTCCCTCCACCATTAATTGGTCCAAACTGGGCTGGTTAGAGGCTCCCTCCACCATGAATTTGCCCAAACTGGGCTGTTTAGAGGCTCCCTCCACCATGAATTTGCCCAAACTGGGCTGGTTAGAGGCTCCCTCCACCATGAATTGGTCCAAACGGGTTTTTAGAGGCTCCCTTCACCATGAATTGGTCCAAACTTGGCTGTTTAGAGGCTCCCTCCACCATGAATTGGTCCAAACTGGGGTGGTTAGAGGCTCCCTCCACCATTAATTGGTCCAAACTGGGCTGGTTAGAGGCTTCCCCCCCCCTCCACCATTAATTGGTCCAAACTGGGCTGGTTAGAGGCTCCCTCCACCATGAATTGGTCCAAACTGGGGTTTTTAGAGGCTCCCTCCACCATGAATTGGTCCAAACTTGGCTGTTTAGAGGCTCCCTCCACCATTAATTGGTCCAAACTGGGCTGGTTAGAGGCTCCCTCCACCATGAATTGGTCCAAACTGGGTTTTTTAGAGGCTCCCTCCACCATGAATTTGCCCAAACTGGGCTGTTTAGAGGCTCCCTCCACCATGAATTGGTCCAAACTGGGTTTTTTAGAGGCTCCCTCCACCATGAATTGGTCCAAACTGGGCTGGTTAGAGGCTCCCTCCACCATGAATTGGTCCCAAACTGGGGTGGTTAGAGGCTCCCTCCACCATTAATTGGTCCAAACTGGGCTGGTTAGAGGCTCCCTCCACCATTAATTGGTCCAAACTGGGCTGGTTAGAGGCTCCCTCCACCATGAATTTGCCCAAACTGGGCTGTTTAGAGGCTCCCTCCACCATTAATTGGTCCAAACTGGGCTGGTTAGAGGCTCCCTCCACAATTAATTGGTCCAAACTGGGCTAATTAGAGGCTCCCTCCACCATGAATTGGTCCAAACTGGGTTTTTTAGAGGCTCCCTCCACCATGAATTTGCCCAAACTGGGCTGTTTAGAGGCTCCCTCCACCATGAATTGGTCCAAACTGGGCTGGTTAGAGGCTCCCTCCACCATGAATTTCCCAAAACTTGGCTGTTTAGAGGCTCCCTCCACCATTAATTGGTCCAAACTGGGCTGGTTAGAGGCTCCCTCCACCATGAATTGGTCCAAACTGGGCTGGTTAGAGGCTCCCTCCACCATTAATTGGTCCAAACTGGGCTGGTTAGAGGCTCCCTCCACCATGAATTTGCCCAAACTGGGCTGGTTAGAGGCTCCAGAATTGGTCCAAACTGGGTTTTTTAGAGGCTCCCTCCACCATGAATTTGCCCAAACTGGGCTGGTTAGAGGCTCCCTCCACCATGAATTGGTCCAAACTGGGCTGGTTAGAGGCTCCCTCCACCATGAATTTGCCCAAACTGGGCTGTTTAGAGGCTCCCTCCACCATTAATTGGTCCAAACTGGGCTGGTTAGAGGCTCCCTCCACCATGAATTTGCCCAAACTGGGCTGTTTAGAGGCTCCCTCCACCATGAATTGGTCCAAACTGGGTTTTTTAGAGGCTCCCTCCACCATGAATTGGTCCAAACTGGGCTGGTTAGAGGCTCCCTCCACCATGAATTTCCCAAAACTTGGCTGTTTAGAGGCTCCCTCCACCATGAATTGGTCCAAACTGGGCTGGTTAGAGGCTCCCTCCACCATGAATTTCCCAAAACTTGGCTGTTTAGAGGCTCCCTCCACCATGAATTGGTCCAAACTGGGCTGGTTAGAGGCTCCCTCCACCATTAATTGGTCCAAACTGGGCTGGTTAGAGGCTCCCTCCACCATGAATTGGTCCAAACTGGGTTTTTTAGAGGCTCCCTCCACCATGAATTTGCCCAAACTGGGCTGTTTAGAGGCTCCCTCCACCATGAATTGGTTCAAACTGGGCTGGTTAGAGGCTCCCTCCACCATTAATTGGTCCAAACTGGGCTGGTTAGAGGCTCCCTCCACCATTAATTGGTCCAAACTGGGCTGGTTAGAGGCTCCCTCCACCATGAATTTGCCCAAACTGGGCTGGTTAGAGGCTCCCTCCACCATGAATTGGTCCAAACTGGGTTTTTTAGAGGCTCCCTCCACCATGAATTTGCCCAAACTGGGCTGGTTAGAGGCTCCCTCCACCATGAATTGGTCCAAACTGGGGTTTTTAGAGGCTCCCTCCACCATGAATTTGCCCAAACTGGGGTGTTTAGAGGCTCCCTCCACCATGAATTTGCCCAAACTCTGCTGGTTAGAGGCTCAATCCACCCTGATTTTCAAAACAAATGTTGGTGCCAACCTCAACTTACTACAAGGGCCAAATTCACTGCTGGTGACAAGCTCTCCTCACTGCAAGTGCCAAATACACATGTTTCAAGGTGTTTTCCTACTGTCAGAGAGGTGGTATTGAGTCTGTAAAGTGTGTAGTTGTTAGGCTGTGATGTTGGGGTAATAGAGGGTCTTTGGTGTGTTAGATGCCCCCAGACATGCTTCCCCTGCTGTCCCCAGTGTCATTCCAGAGGTGTTGGCATCATTTCCTGGGGTGTCATAGTGGACTTGGTGACCCTCCAGACACGGATTTGGGTTTCCCCCTTAACGAGTATCTGTTCCCCATAGACTATAATGGGGTTCGAAACCCGTTCGAACACCCGAACATTGAGCGGCTGTTCGAATCGAATTTCGAACCTCGAACATTTTAGTGTTCGCTCATCTCTAACTACAAACCATTTCAGGATTTATCATATTTTAATAATAATTCTTTACTTTCATTCTTTGTAATCCTCTCTTGATATCTATACATGTATAGCTTTCAAAGAAAAATAATTGCAGCAGCACCAGCAAATCTGGGGATTATCCCACAAATTGCACGGCAGAAACCCCTCTCCAGGCAAAAGGGTTTGCAATAGAAAAAACAATTCGGTCTGCCAGCAACTTGTATGGATGGAAAATGTCCTTTTATTGGAAAAAGCAGTACACCACGTATCGGTCCACACTGGGACCTTTCTCAAGTGCAAATAAACACATCTACTCCAGTGTAATCTATATAAGAAACCACCAATCCCCGCCCTTGTAACAGAGGGCCAATCATTAGTTTCTTATAATCACCAAATCCTATATACAACATACATTTTCATTAAAATCACATGAAACGGTATAAATATGAACATACATACTGTAACATATACAGTAAAGTGCATCAAACCATGGTTATAACCACATATGATCTAGCAAAGGATGTAATATGTCCTGCTCAGCTATTGCTTATTGCTCCAGCATGTATGGCATATATGGAAGAATATTTAGGGTGTATAATATGCCTCCATACAGAAACACTATGCAGCAGCACAAGGAGTACAACAGAGTCTTAGTATAGTAGGCCTTGGTATAGGCATTGGTATAAGCTCTATTCACGATATATACAATGTGGTACTGTAGGCTGGGGTTTCATAGAAGGCATGTATTCCTGACAAATACTGAAAGTTGTTTTACACAAACTCTGTATGTAGCTCTGCCTTACATTTCACATGTTTTAAATATGCCAATAAATGTTTGTCTAGCTTTGTCATTGTAACAATTACGTTAACAGTTTTTGTTTCATTCAGATATACATGACAAGTGCCAATGGACAAGCTGTTATCACCGTCAGTACTCCTTAGCGGGCAAAAATATCTGCCGATATACAAGACTCCAGAGGAGGAAATGGCAATGCAGTAAAAGATCATATAATTCTACAGGTTCTGTTACTTGTCCAATAGTAAGTTCAGTGCACCCAGTGATTTTTAATTTTTCATACAGAATATGAGTTTATGTTGGTTGCTGCACCAGTGGAGCTTAGGGTGCATTCACACGATGTAAAATGTAGCGCAAGCTGGCACATATACACTTGTCAGCATTTTGCGCGCTCAAAAAGATCCCATTGATTTCAATGGGAGTTACGAGAGTGATTTTGCGGCCGCAAAATTACGGGCGCAAAATAACGCGGCATATACTCTCGTAACTCCCACTGAAATCAATGGGATCTTTTTGAGCGTGCAAAATGCTGACAAGCGTATATGTGCCAGCTTGCGCTCCATTTTTTTTTTTTTTTTAAATTCTTATTTTATTGGGTTTTTAAACATTTTTACAAAGCAAAACAACATACAGAGACAAATAAGAAATTATGGGTATTCTCAAATCAAAGGTAGTAAAAACGAGAGCTTGGTCTGGGCGCAGCCAGACAGATATTGAATAACAAATGATGTGGCAAAACGTGACATATATGGTACTGCTAGAGCACAATGAAGTACAAAGTAAGATATAAATATAAGTGAGGAAAGAAATCAAAAAGAAACAGACAAGGAGAAGGGGGGGGGGGTGAAGAAGAAAAAAAAGGGGGGGGGGAAATAGGGGGGGGGGGATGGTCTGAGGATGCATGTCAATGTCGCTGTGTGAGTGACGGAAAGCAAATCAAAGTCAAAAGGTAGTAGGAGCTGGTATGGGTTTAGTGGTGATCATTTGAAAGTGTGGAGCCTCTAAAGTCAAGCCACGGTGACCAAATCCGTAAGAATTTGTCTTTATGGCCTTTGGACCATGAGATGAGTTCTTCGAATCTAGCTATTGAGGCCACTTTTTCCATCCAGTGATGAATTGAAGGGACTTCAGTTGTCAACCAAAGGTTGGGGATCAAGGATTTGGCAGCTTCAATTAGATGGGTGGTAAGATTAGACTTACTCGGATTATAGTCCGGCTGAGGGCAGGAAAGGAGAACTAAAGCTGGAGATAAAGTGATTGTGGATGAAGTTATAATTCTGATGTGACGTTGAATTTCATTCCAGTAGGTACTTATTAGAGGGCATGACCACCAGATATGTAATGGGGAACCCGGTTCTGCGTTACATCGCCAGCATTGTTGAGAAGTAGAAAGTTTGCGGGCGTGTAACCACGTGGGGGTTCTGTGCCAACGAGTGAGGGTCTTGTAGTGCAATTCCATCATTTTTACACATGTCGAAAAAACCATGTGAATTGGTTAAGATGATGTCTGTTTCTGCCTCAGATAATGATATGCTTAAGTCTTTCTCCCAGGAAGAGAGGAAGACAGGCTTGTAATCTGTTGCAGTGTTGGTTAAGGCAGTTTTGCAGTGTGACAACTTCCTCATACCAGATACATTTGACACAATCAATTTTTCAAACTTGGTAAGTCTTTTCCGGAGACCCTCTTGTGGAGCGATGAGAGAGAGGCACCACTTGAAATGGTTGTAATGAAGGTGGGATGTAGGCGAGTTCGGGATTAGGAATTGGAGAGCAACGTGGGAGAGTGGTGTGTTGTCACTAAACAGGTCACCTAGTGAGCAGTTGGCTAGTTTGGACCAGAAGTCTTTGATTGTTCTTTTATTTTTGGGAAGAAGAGAAGGGACTAGGTCAGCAGGGAGAACTTTGGATGGGTAAGGGGCTAGCTTAGCACGGTGGTCACACCATGTTTCACAGGGACCTTTAAGAAGGAAGGGAAATGTGTGTTTGTTAATTTGTTTTTTATTGGAATTCCACAGTGTGTCGTTCAGGGAAGGTCCAAATTGTATTTCGGCCATGTGTCTGGTTAGAGAATTTGGGAGTGGAGCACTTAGGGAAAGCCAGTGTTGGAGCAGGTTCGCTTGGTAGTAGATGCTCAGGTCAGGTAGGGCTATACCTCCTCTGTTCTTGGGCTTAATCAATAAAGAGTGGGCAAGTCTGGGGGGTTTCCCTTTCCACACGAACTTTGAAAATAAGGAGCGCAGAGAGGTTAAGTAGGTGCGTGGGAGTGAGATCAGCAGCATCTGAAGCCTGTAGAGTATTATTGGGACTACATAAGATTTAATAAGGTTATTTCTACCCAGCCATGAGAGGTATGGAAGGTCATATGTGTGGAGAGTCTGCTTCACTTTTTGTAGAAGAGGGATGAAGTTTTCTGTATAAATATTTGTCAGATCACTAGTAAGGTGTATGCCCAAATATTTAATGCTATGAGATTTCCAGACGTAAGGTGATCCATTCTCCAACTCCCGTTTTTCTTGGTGGGTTAAGTTTACGACTAGGACTTCCGATTTAGACAAGTTTGGTTTATAAAAGGACAGTTGTCCAAAATCACTTAACAATTCCGTTATAGTTGGGAGGCCTACTTTTGGATTTGTTACTAAAAAAAGAATGTCGTCCGCGAATGCTGCGGCATGCAAAGAGCGTTCTTTAAGGGGTAAACCACTAACATTGGGGTGAGATCTAACAGCCTGTAGTAGAGGTTCTAGGGATAGTATAAACAGGGTGGGGGAGAGGGGACAGCCCTGCCTGGTACCGTTTCTGATGTCAAAGTAGGGTGATAAGATGTTATTTACTTTAATTCTGGCGTGTGGAGTCGAATATAAGGAGAAGATCGCATCGATGAAGTCTAGGGGGAATCCAAATTTAGTTAGGGAAGATCTAATAAAACTCCAGTTGACTCTATCGAAAGCCTTCTCGGCATCTACACCAAGAAGGACAAGAGGGATATTTTTCATTTTTGCAAGGGAGATGGCATGCAAGAGCTTATGAGCATTGTCTTTCCCTTCCCTGGAACAAACAAACCCTGCTTGCTCCTCATTTAACAAAGAAGGGAGATATGGTTGAATTCTGAGGGCTAAAAGCTTCGCCCAGAGCTTGATGTCCAAATTTAATAAAGATATGGGGCGGTAGCTACCACATAACTTGGGATCTTTCTCCTCTTTAGGTATTAATGTGATGAAGGCTTCTAAAGATTGTTTGGGGAAGGCACCACCTTTTAATAGTTCATTACAAAGGCCAACAAGGTTAGGAAGAAGAACATCACTAAACTTTTTATAATAGAGAAGGGTCAGTCCATCTGGACCTGGGCTTTTACCAGGAGGAAAGGTTTTTAAGACTTTTTGCACTTCATGTAGGGTCACTGGTTCAACTAGAGACTTAATTGCAGTGTCTGAAAGACGAGGCAAATTTAAAGAGTTCAAGAAGGCCTCCGTTTGTTCAGCTCTATCGGGTTCAGGAAGTACCGGTTCGTGGTCTCTTATATTATATAAGTGTTCATAAAACTTTTGAAAAGCCCTGGCAATTTCAGGGGTGGTGCGTAAGGGGTTTCCTGAGGGATCTCGGATCTCACGAATAAAGGCTTTAGACTTCTTTTTTTTTTATGTATTGGGACATTAACTTCCCTGCTTTATCCCCATGCTCATACATTTTAAGCTTGTAGAAGAACTGATGCCTTGATACTTGCTGCTGAAACAAACGATTAAGTTTATCTCTGAGTACTAGGAGGTCAGATTGTCTAGAAATAAGTTGGCTTGATTTCTGTAACCTCTCAATGCAAGAAATTTGTGCTAATAGGGAATCCACTTCTTTCTGTCTCTGCTTCTTTATGTGTGCAGCCTTGGCAATTAAAATGCCTCTGGTGAAAGATTTATGGGCTTCCCATATCATTCCCATCTTAGTATCAGGGGTTTGGTTAATGTCAAAGTATTCTTTGAGTTTATTTGTGAGGTCAGCTACAAGTAAAGGATCGTTTAAGAGACCTTCGTTGAGTCTCCAATGCCATTCAGAAGGCGTTAAATCCGGTATGTTAAATTTGGTCACAACTGGGGCATGATCAGAGATTGTGGCACATGAGATTTTGGAGGATGAAATACATTTCAATAGAGAGGAGGAACTAAAAATGTAATCTATCCGCTGGTGAGAATTGTGTTGAGCGGAGAAGTGCGTAAAGTCCTTTGTGGAGGGGTGTAAGGTTCTCCACGTATCAATCAATCCTATCTCATTCAGTGTTTTGTTTAGAGAGCCTAAGATTTTCTGGGAGATAGCTGATTTCCCGGAAGAAGAATCTAGCTGCGGGAATAATGTGACATTTAAATCGCCTGCTAGTAGGATGTCTCCGAGGGCAAACTGTTTGAGGTCTTGTAAAGCTTGCTTAATCCATGCCCCCTGGTTATGGTTAGGAGCATATAAGCAAGCGAGGGTTATGCGTCTAGAGGCAAGCAGACCTTTAATAAATAGATACCGACCTTCTGAGTCTTCTAGTTGACCTTGAGGTTCAAAGGGTACGGAATGTTTGACACCAATCGCCACTCCCTTACTTGCAGATGTTGGGTGCGATGAAAAAAACCATTGGTCGTAGATTTGCTTGGGAAAGTAAGGTAGTCTGTCAGCTTTAAGGTGGGTTTCTTGTATAAAAAGAAAATCAGAATTTAGTTTCTTTGCAATCCTAATCACACCATGACGCTTATGAGGTGAGTTTAGTCCATTTACATTGAAAGTTGTAGCAGTTATCGTCGTCATTGTCAAATCTCTAGATAACAGAAAAAATTCTGGAAGGGGTAGGCAAGGAAGGGGGAAAGCAGAAAGGTAGTGGAAGAGGGAATACAAGGGGAAATACGAAAGGGGGAGGTTCTCCTGTCTGAGCTAAGAGAAACTAAAGATATAATAGGTTTCACAGTATCAGATAGTCACAATAAGATAGAAGTGAACTCTCTAAAATCTTGAGAGAAACAAAAAACACAGTGTTGTAAATGAAATCGCTAAGCAGTAAATAACGGAGCGGAAATGAGTTAGGTGTCTGATCGAAAAGCCAGCCTATTCCCGCTTCAAAAGAAGAGAAAACGGACGGCAGAGGGCAGGGTGCGGCAGGTTATTAGTGACTGAACTTGAGTGGACAACTGGAACAACACTACTTTACCATATATGGGGAGGGGGTGGGTGAGGAAGGCTAAGGCAGTGGATAGAAGTAGGGGAGAAGCAGAGTGGAGCCCCCACACGACAAAACACTGAGATTGAGCCAGAATGGTGGTCACAGTCCACATCTCCCCAAATTATGATACGGGAAACGTTGTCCAGTGTAAACTAGGTGAAAATCAAGATAACAAAATTACTCAGATAAGTAACTGGCTAGAACATACTAGTATGTAATACTATGTAACATAGGTAATAAGAGGCAAACCATCTGAAGAACTTCAAAAGGCAAAAACAGGGTAGCCTGTGCGGAGATGAAATTATTAACTTTCAAGACAACAGTTCAAACCGTAATAACTTTGGCACTTATCTGATCAAGCACGAGCAGGTGGCTAGATTAAAGGAGGAGAAAAGTGTCAGACAAGTAATTCAAGAAATTTCCATGGGTGAGAGTCAGACTAGTACTGTCTGTTCTTAGCCGCAAATTTCTTCGTCTTGGGAGACTTGTATCTGCTCAGCGGGCGATCGTCATCATCTAAGTCCAGGAGTTCTGGGAGATCTGGAAGCGGCGGCATAGACAACCAAGAAGGGATATCCAGAGGCTGAACATCTAACAATGGCCATAAAGGGACAAGGTCATCCGGAGTATGTATGGTATATCTTCTGCCTTTCAGCGTGATAGCTAGTCCAAATCGGTAGAGCCAGGCATACTTTATGTCCTTGTGCCTTAGCAATTCCAGGAGCTGTTTTAGAGTGCGCCGTTTGGCTAAAGTGGAGGGTGCAATATCCTGATAGAGGAAGATCTCATCTTCTCCCACAGTGATGTGGCGTTGGGCGCGTGCGGCCGAGAGTATGGCAGATGTATCTTGGTAGGACAGGAGTCCACAAATAATGTCACGCGGCAGTTCGCCTGGTTGTGGCTTGGGCCTAACCGCTCTATGAATGCGTTCTATTACTACCGCGTTGGCCCGGTCTGGGCCTAGCAGATCCGAAAAGAGAGAGGCTGCCATCTTAGCAAGGTCTTCAGAAGCTGACTCCGGTAAGCCCTTAATTCTAATATTGCGCCTTCTGCTTCTATTTTCCTGATCTTCGATCAGGGTGAGAGATCTGTCTATATAATCTTTATGGGCACGCAGTGCAGCAGCAACAGAGGTAGAATGATTGCGTAGTGCAGAATATCCCATCTCTAGACTTTGTACCCGCTGCCCGACATCTTGAATCCCGGCCTTAATGTCTGCTAGGTCCGTGAGGACCGGGGAGATAGCTTTAGTGAGGGCTTTTTGAAGAAAAGAACGAGAGAGGGAGACTGATTCAGTAGCTACCTGGTCTTCTTCTTGTACGCTCTCTAGGTCCGAGTCTTCTCCCATGTAAAGCGCCTGTTTAGCTGCCGACGCCATCTTGGAGCTCCGAGCGGGAGACTGCAAAGACTTTCTCCGCTGGAATTTCTGCAGGTCATGCGGTTGTTTCTGCGTTTTGGGTGTCTCAGGTGGGTCCTGGCCCTTTTCCCTGCCTGGCTTTACCATCCTTGGTGAGTTTGCTGGAAAATGAAGCAGGATTTTGGCTGAGAAAGACGGAGCTCTAGTTCCAAGCGTCCATCTACATGCGCGGTCAGACTCCGCCCCGCGCTCCATTTGACATCGTGTGAACGCACCCATACAGTCTATTTTGGCTATGTCATTACACATACACAAACACTAGAGGTAGCTTTAGTACATACACACGCACGCTCGCACGCACACACACACACACATATAATTTAGAAAGCAAACTGTGTGTATGCAGTTCTTCAGTGGCATGAAAATACATTTACTTACTGGAAAAAGGAAAACTGTGCATCTAGTGCCACTTATTGGAAGGTCAACAAGCTTTTTCAGGGTTGAACACTGACTTATAGGAAACTACCTTCCAATAGGTGGCACTACAGACAATATTTATTTTTTCATCTAGTTGAACTTATTTGTCTATTCTTGCAAACCTTGCATGTCCATTAGGATTCTGTACATCTGTAAATAGGAATAGTAGTTTTCTTCATTAATAACACCTTTGATCTAACTGTTACTGAGCTTACTGCATATGGATGTGTTGTTATCAATGGAATTTATATGAATATGTAACAAAATCTGCTCCAGCAAGAGGTTGTGACAAACACCCATAATGTTATCACTTAATTCTATATTATGCCTGTGGGATCTATAAAAGAGGTAAACATTTGATCACACATAACCTACACTTACAGTTATTAAACTTATCTAAGCTTTAAATAGGTTCTTCATTGGGTATCTTCAGTGATTAGTTGTGAACTGTAGTGGTATCTATCAGAACGTGTTCAAGCTCTCTGCAGCGCCACCACAGGAGGAATTAGGAATTATTTGATTCTTATTAAAATTAACAGACTGCATTTGTAATACACAAGGGAAGCAGTGTCCTTAAAGCTAAGGCCCCATGGGATGTCCTGCAGCAATAAAGCGTTGTGGGGAAAAACCGTGGAGGGAACACATCGTGGTTCTACCTGCAGTTCTTTCAACACAAAGTTCGTGGAGTTTTCCTTTGTGGACTTTGTATTACAATTATATCTATGGGGAAATTTCTGTAGATATTCTGTTGACATGCTGCGATTTCCAAAACCACACCGCACTCTAGAAAAGAACTTGAGTAGTAACCTGTAATACATGGTACAGTCCTATAGTTTGCATCAGAAATCCTTACCTTATGTTCTGTAGGACTTGAAACATCAGGTAGAATAATAAAGGTTGTGGTAGTGCAATGACTCTGCGTAAAGATGGCTGTCGTTTCCTCTCATCAGAGACTCCGCTCATTTTGAGATGTCATTGGAATGCATGTGTGCCACAATGACGTCACAAAATGGGTGGAGCCTCCAACTCAATCTTCGAAGTCAAGAGTTTATTTTAGTCCTTTCATAAGACTTTCCCAGATTTTCACGTCCAGGAGATTTTAACAAAGTTACGGTTCATGAATGCACTGCGATAACAATGGAGATAGATACAGAGTGGATAAAATATACTATTATGTTCTAGCTATATAATGTGTGTACCGTACACCGCTGTTACTTGTGAGTCACTAAATTCTGTACATTTCTTATATAAGCACCGCACAAATACTTTCCAGAGTTGGATATATTTTCTATCTCTCTTGAGAATATTTCAGCTAATTTTAGAGCTGTGTAGAAGGTTTCTTACTTCATGTGCCGATGCTCAGTTGGGTGTTACATTGGAGAGAAATTCTCCTCTGAAAGCAGTTCCCATAAAGGAGAGAAGTTCAGGAAAATGGCACGCAATAAAATATATTTGATATATTTTTTTTTTCAATGGCACTTAACAGAAAAACTGTCCATACTTTCAGTAAAAGCCAAGGTATATAAGTTACTGTAAGTGACAAAATAAGCTGCTAAAATCTATAACTCTAGTATTAAACAATTATTCAATTACTTTTAACACATATCAAAGAAATTAACCACAGATGATGTTGTCTCCTTACAAACAACATTAGGGCTCCTGTGTACAAACATCATGCGCCCCTCTTCAACCAAAAATGTTCACTTTATTTCTTTCCTTATCTTAAATGAATAATGATTGTAAAAACTAAAATCTTTGCTGATATCTCTTTGGAAAGCAGTTGCACAGACTTAATTGCCCCAGACTCAATAGGTAACATTCTTGGTAGTCTTAAGTAGTGATGGGGGTTCAAGGAGTTTGTATGTTCTCCCCGTCTTTCCATGGATTTCCATCTCATATTCCAAAGACATACTGATAGGGAAAAATGTACATTGTGAGCTCTATGTGGGGCTCACAATCTACATTTAAAAAAAAACAAAACGTCTTAATCTGCTTCCCTCTGAAGTGGTTTTTGATAGAGATGAGCGAACAGTGTTCTATCGAATTCATGTTCGATCGGATATTAGGCTGTTCGGCATTAGAGATGAGCGAACACTAAAATGTTCGAGGTTCGAAATTCGATTCGAACAGCCGCTCAATGTTCGTGTGTTCGAACGGGTTTCGAACCCCATTATAGTCTATGGGGAACAGATACTCGTTAAGGGGGAAACCCAAATCCGTGTCTGGAGGGTCACCAAGTCCACTAAGACAACCCAGGAAATGATGCCAACACCTCTGGAATGACACTGGGACAGCAGGGGAAGCATGTCTGGGGGCATCTAACACACCAAAGACCCTCTATTACCCCAACATCACAGCCTAACAACTACACACTTTACACACTCAATACCACCTCTCTGACAGTAGGAAAACACCTTGAAACATGTGTATTTGGCACTTGGAGTGAGGAGAGCTTGTCACCAGCAGTGAATTTGGCCCTTGTAGTAAGTTGAGGTTGGCACCAACATTTGTTTTGAAAATCAGGGTAGATTGAGCCTCTAACCAGCAGAGTTTGGGCAAATTCATGGTGGAGGGAGCCTCTAAACACCCCAGTTTGGACCAATTCATGGTGGAGGGAGCCTCTAAAAACCCCAGTTTGGACCAATTCATGGTGGAGGGAGCCTCTAAACAGCCCAGTTTGGACCAATTCATGGTGGAGGGAGCCTCTAAAAACCCCAGTTTGGACCAATTCATGGTGGAGGGAGCCTCTAAACAGCCCAGTTTGGACCAATTCATGGTGGAGGGAGCCTCTAAAAATCCCAGTTTGGACCAATTCATGATGGAGGGAGCCTCTAAACAGCCCAGTTTGGGCAAATTCATGGTGGAGGGAGCCTCTAAAACCCCCCAGTTTGGACCAATTCATGGTGGAGGGAGCCTCTAAAAACCCCAGTTTGGACCAATTCATGGTGGAGGGAGCCTCTAAAAACCCCAGTTTGGACCAATTCATGGTGGAGGGAGCCTCTAAACAGCCCAGTTTGGGCAAATTCATGGTGGAGGGAGCCTCTAAAAACCCCCAGTTTGGACCAATTCATGGTGGAGGGAGCCTCTAAACAGCCCAGTTTGGGCAAATTCATGGTGGAGGGAGCCTCTAAAAACCCCAGTTTGGACCAATTCATGGTGGAGGGAGCCTCTAAAAACCCCAGTTTGGACCAATTCATGGTGGAGGGAGCCTCTAAACAGCCCAGTTTGGGCAAATTCATGGTGGAGGGAGCCTCTAAAAACCCCCAGTTTGGACCAATTCATGGTGGAGGGAGCCTCTAAAAACCCCAGTTTGGACCAATTCATGGTGGAGGGAGCCTCTAAACAGCCCAGTTTGGGCAAATTCATGGTGGAGGGAGCCCCTAAAAACCCCCAGTTTGGACCAATTCATGGTGGAGGGAGCCTCTAAAAACCCCAGTTTGGACCAATTCATGGTGGAGGGAGCCTCTAAACAGCCCAGTTTGGGCAAATTCATGGTGGAGGGAGCCTCTAAACAGCCCAGTTTGGGCAAATTCATGGTGGAGGGAGCCTCTAAAAACCCCCAGTTTGGACCAATTCATGGTGGAGGGAGCCTCTAAAAACCCCAGTTTGGACCAATTCATGGTGGAGGGAGCCTCTAAACAGCCCAGTTTGGGCAAATTCATGGTGGAGGGAGCCTCTAAACAGCCCAGTTTGGGCAAATTCATGGTGGAGGGAGCCTCTAAAACCCCCAGTTTGGACCAATTCATGGTGGAGGGAGCCTCTAAAAACCCCAGTTTGGACCAATTCATGGTGGAGGGAGCCTCTAAACAGCCCAGTTTGGACCAATTCATGGTGGAGGGAGCCTCTAAAAACCCCAGTTTGGACCAATTCATGGTGGAGGGAGCCTCTAAACAGCCCAGTTTGGACCAATTCATGGTGGAGGGAGCCTCTAAAAACCCCAGTTTGGACCAATTCATGGTGGAGGGAGCCTCTAAAAACCCCAGTTTGGACCAATTCATGGTGGAGGGAGCCTCTAAACAGCCCAGTTTGGGCAAATTCATGGTGGAGGGAGCCTCTAAACAGCCCAGTTTGGACCAATTCATGGTGGAGAGAGCCTCTAAAAACCCCAGTTTGGACCAATTCATGGTGGAGGGAGCCTCTAAAAACCCCAGTTTGGACCAATTCATGGTGGAGGGAGCCTCTAAAAACCCCAGTTTGGACCAATTCATGATGGAGGGAGCCTCTAAACAGCCCAGTTTGGACCAATTCATGGTGGAGAGAGCCTCTAAAAACCCCAGTTTGGACCAATTCATGGTGGAGGGAGCCTCTAAACAGGCCAGTTTGGGCAAATTCATGGTGGAGGGAGCCTCTAAACAGGCCAGTTTGGGCAAATTCATGGTGGAGGGAGCCTCTAACCAGCCCAGTTTGGACCAATTCATGGTGGAGGGAGCCTCTAAAAACCCCAGTTTGGACCAATTCATGGTGGAGGGAGCCTCTAAACAGCCCAGTTTGGGCAAATTCATGGTGGAGGGAGCCTCTAAAAAACCCCCAGTTTGGACCAATTCATGGTGGAGGGAGCCTCTAAAAACCCCAGTTTGGACCAATTCATGGTGGAGGGAGCCTCTAAACAGCTCAGTTTGGGCAAATTCATGGTGGAGGGAGCCTCTAAAAACCCCAGTTTGGACCAATTCATGGTGGAGGGAGCCTCTAAAAACCCCAGTTTGGACCAATTCATGGTGGAGGGAGCCTTTAAAAAACCCAGTTTGGACCAATTCATGGTGGAGGGAGCCTCTAAACAGCCCAGTTTGGGCAAATTCATGGTGGAGGGAGCCTCTAAACAGCCCAGTTTGGGCAAATTCATGGTGGAGGGAGCCTCTAAAAACCCCCAGTTTGGACCAATTCATGGTGGAGGGAGCCTCTAAAAACCCCAGTTTGGACCAATTCATGGTGGAGGGAGCCTCTAAAACCCCCAGTTTGGACCAATTCATAGTGGAGGGAGCCTCTAAACAGCCCAGTTTGGGCAAATTCATGGTGGAGGGAGCCTCTAAACAGGCCAGTTTGGGCAAATTCATGGTGGAGGGAGCCTCTAAACAGCCCAGTTTGGGCAAATTCATGGTGGAGGGAGCCTCTAAAAACCCCCAGTTTGGACCAATTCATGGTGGAGGGAGCCTCTAAAAACCCCAGTTTGGACCAATTCATGGTGGAGGGAGCCTCTAAACAGCTCAGTTTGGGCAAATTCATGGTGGAGGGAGCCTCTAAAAACCCCAGTTTGGACCAATTCATGGTGGAGGGAGCCTCTAAAAACCCCAGTTTGGACCAATTCATGGTGGAGGGAGCCTCTAAAAACCCCAGTTTGGACCAATTCATGGTGGAGGGAGCCTCTAAACAGCCCAGTTTGGGCAAATTCATGGTGGAGGGAGCCTCTAAAAACCCCCAGTTTGGACCAATTCATGGTGGAGGGAGCCTCTAAAAACCCCAGTTTGGACCAATTCATGGTGGAGGGAGCCTCTAAACAGCCCAGTTTGGGCAAATTCATGGTGGAGGGAGCCTCTAAACAGCCCAGTTTGGGCAAATTCATGGTGGAGGGAGCCTCTAAAAACCCCCAGTTTGGACCAATTCATGGTGGAGGGAGCCTCTAAAAACCCCAGTTTGGACCAATTCATGGTGGAGGGAGCCTCTAAACAGACCAGTTTGGGCAAATTCATGGTGGAGGGAGCCTCTAAACAGCCCAGTTTGGGCAAATTCATGGTGGAGGGAGCCTCTAAAAATCCCAGTTTGGACCAATTCATGGTGGAGGGAGCCTCTAAAAACCCCAGTTTGGACCAATTCATAGTGGAGGGAGCCTCTAAACAGCCCAGTTTGGGCAAATTCATGGTGGAGGGAGCCTCTAAACAGGCCAGTTTGGGCAAATTCATGGTGGAGGGAGCCTCTAAACAGCCCAGTTTGGGCAAATTCATGGTGGAGGGAGCCTCTAAAAACCCCCAGTTTGGACCAATTCATGGTGGAGGGAGCCTCTAAACAGCTCAGTTTGGGCAAATTCATGGTGGAGGGAGCCTCTAAAAACCCCAGTTTGGACCAATTCATGGTGGAGGGAGCCTCTAAAAACCCCAGTTTGGACCAATTCATGGTGGAGGGAGCCTCTAAAAACCCCAGTTTGGACCAATTCATGGTGGAGGGAGCCTCTAAAAACCCCAGTTTGGACCAATTCATGATGGAGGGAGCCTCTAAACAGCCCAGTTTGGACCAATTCATGGTGGAGAGAGCCTCTAAAAACCCCAGTTTGGACCAATTCATGGTGAAGGGAGCCTCTAAACAGGCCAGTTTGGGCAAATTCATGGTGGAGGGAGCCTCTAAACAGGCCAGTTTGGGCAAATTCATGGTGGAGGGAGCCTCTAACCAGCCCAGTTTGGACCAATTCATGGTGGAGGGAGCCTCTAAAAACCCCAGTTTGGACCAATTCATGGTGGAGGGAGCCTCTAAACAGCCCAGTTTGGACCAATTCATGGTGGAGGGAGCCTCTAAAAATCCCAGTTTGGACCAATTCATGGTGGAGGGAGCCGCTAAACAGCCCAGTTTGGACCAATTCATGGTGGAGGGAGCCTCTAACCAGCAGAGTTGGTGGAAATCAGGGTGGAGGGAGCCTCTAACCAGCAGAGTTGTGGGAAAGCAGGGTGGAGGGAGCCGCTAACCAGCAGAGTTGGGGGAAATCAGGGTGGAGGGAGCCTAGTATTAGCAGAATTGTGCAACGCTTATGGTGGATGAGTATGAGGATGCGGAGGAATTGGAGAGGTTGAGTACAGACATGGAGTTTCATGTTGGGGTGCTTTACACAGGTGGGCCCAAAAATGAAGGCTCTATCCAGTGGTGGTTCATTTTTATCAAAGTGAGCCGGTCGGCACTCTCAGCTGACAGACGGGTGCGCTTGTCAGTGATGATGCCACCGGCTGCACTGAACACCCTCTCAGATAGGACACTGGCGGCAGGACAGGACAGCACCTCCAAGGCATATAGGGCAAGTTCAAGCCACAGGTCCAACTTCGACGCCCAATACGTGTAGGGCGCAGAGGGGTCGGAGAGGACAGGGCTGTGGTCGGAAAGGTATTCCCGCAACATACGCCTATACTTCTCACGCCTGGTGACACTAGGACCCTCCGTGGCGGCACTTTGGCGAGGGGGTGCCATCAAGGTGTCCCAGACCTTAGACAGTGTGCCCCTCGTTTGTGTGGACCGGTGAGAACTTGGTTGCCTACTGGAGGAACTGCCCTCCCTGCCGCCAACGTCACATGCTGGAAACATCTCCATCATATTCTGCACCAATTGCCTGTGGCAAGCATTGATGCGATTGGCCCTCCCCTCTACCGGAATAAAAGACGAGATGTTGTTTTTATACCGGGGGTCAAGGATAGCAAAGATCCAGTACTGGTTGTCCTCCATGATTTTGACAATACGCTTGTCGGTTGTAAAGCACCCCAACATGAACTCAGCCATGTCTGCTACAGTGTTAGTTGGCATGACTCCTCTGGCCCCACCGGAAAGTTCAATCTCCATTTCCTCCTCATCCTCCATGTCTACCCATCCGCGCTGCAACAATGGGACGATTCGAAGTTGCCCGGAAGCCTCCTGTATCACCATCACATCATCGGACAACTCTTCTTCCTCCTCCTCCTCCTCCTCCTCCATTAAACGCAGTGAAGCGGACAGATGTGTGGACCTACTCTCCAGCTGTGACGGATCGGATGCTATCCCTAACTCCTCTGTGTGATCTGAGTTATCCCTGATGTCAATCAGGGATTCTCTCAGAACACACAAGAGCGGGATTGTAAGGCTCACCATCGCATCCTCAGAGCTCACCCTCCTTGTGGACTCCTCAAACACCCGTAGGATGTCACAAAGGTCTCTCATCCATGGCCACTCATGGATGAGAAACTGAGGCAGCTGACTTTGTGGCACCCTAGGGTTTTGTAGCTGGTATTCCATCAAAGGTCTCTGCTGCTCAACCACTCTATTCAACATCTGAAACGTTGAGTTCCAGCGTGTGGGGACGTCGCACAAAAGCCGGTGTTGTGGCACATGCAGGCGTTGCTGGAGAGATTTTAAGCTAGCAGCGGCTACTGTCGACTTGCGAAAGTGGGCGCACATGCGCCGCACTTTCACCAGTAGCTCTGGAACATTGGGGTAGCTCTTTAGGAAACGTTGCACCACTAGGTTGAAGACGTGGGCCAGGCATGGAACATGTTGGAGTCCGGCAAGCTCCAGAGCTGCTACCAGGTTCCGGCCGTTATCACAAACGACCATGCCTGGGCCCAGGTGCAGCGGCTCAAACCATATTGCCGTCTCATCGAGGAGGGCATCCCTCACCTCGGAGGCAGTGTGCTGTCTGTCCCCCAAGCTGATCAGCTTCAGCACAGCCTGCTGACGTCTACCAACGCCAGTGCTGCAACGTTTCCAACTCGTAGCTGGGGTCAATCTAACAGCGGAGGAGGAGGCGGTGGCGGAGGAGGAGGCGGTGGCGGAGGAGGAGGCGGTAGAGGAGGAGGAGGAGGGGGGTGTTCTTCTCGTGTCCCTGCCAGGAATGTTAGGCGGGGAGACGAGGTACACCGGGCCAGTTTGGGAAGCAGTCCCAGCCTCAACTACATTCACCCAGTGTGCCGTCAGTGAAATGTAGCGTCCCTGTCCGCATGCACTTGTCCACGCGTCGGTGGTCAAGTGGACCTTTGTGCAAAGCGCGGAACTAAGGGCCCGCCTGATGTTGAGTGACACGTGCTGGTGCAAGGCGGGGACGGCACACCGGGAGAAGTAGTGACGGCTAGGGACGGCATAGCGAGGTGCCGCAGTTGCCATCAGGTCCAGGAAGGCGGGAGTTTCAACAAGCCGGAACGCCAACATCTCCTGGGCCAGCAGTTTAGCGATGTTGGCGTTCAAGGCTTGCGCGTGTGGGTGGTTAGCAGTGTATTTCTGCCGCCGCTCCAATGTCTGAGAGATGGTGGGTTGTTGTAAAGAAGCGCCTGATGGTGCCTTTGATGGTGCAGGAGAAGGAGATAAGACAGGAACAGGGGAGGATGAGGGAGAAGTCAACAAAGTGGCGGAGGCAGATGAAGTGGTGTCCTGGCTCGTCCTCTGGAGTGCATCGCCAGCACAGTCAGCAGTGGCAGTGGCAGAGGCAGAGGCAGTGGCGTGAACGGCAGGCGGCCTTTGTCCTGCCGTTGCTGCCTGCCACTGATTCCAGTGCTTGGATTCCAAATGACGGCGCATTGAAGTGGTGGACAGGTTGCTCTTCTCAGAGACCCTAATCAATTTCGAGAGGCAAATTGTGCAGACAACACTATATCTGTCCTCGGCGCATTCCTTGAAAAAACTCCACACCTTCGAGAAACGTGCCCTCGAGGTGGGAGTTTTTCGGGGCTGGGTACGAACTGGAACATCTTGGGAGATTCCGGGTGTGGCCTGGCTTCGCCTAAGCTGCTGACCTCTGCCTCTGCCTCTAGCTACCCTTTTTGGTGCTGCACTTGCCTCAACATCCACACTACTTTCCCCGCTTGACATCCCCCCTGTCCAGGTCGGGTCAGTGTCCTCATCATCCACCACTTCCTCTTCCAACTCCTGTCTCATCTCCTCCTCCCGCACAATGCGCCGGTCAACTGGATGCTCTGACGGCAACTGCGTCACATCATCGTCGATGAGGGTGGGTTGCTGGTCATCCACCACCAAATCGAACGGAGATGGAGGAGACTCTAGTGTTTGAGCATCTGGACACAGATGCTCCTCTGTTAGGTTCGTTGAATCGTGACGTGGAGAGGCAGGTTGAGGGACAATGAAAGGAGCGGAGAACAGCTCTGGGGAGCAGGGACAGTTGGGGTTATTGTTCTGTGAAGCTTGGGAATTTTGGGAGGAAGGAGGACAAGACTGTTGGGTAATAGGAGGAGAGGAGGCAGAGTCTGACTGGCTGCTGGACAATGTGCTGTAAGCGTTCTCTGACAGCCATTGCAAGACCTGTTCCTGGTTCTCGGGCCTACTAAGGTTTGTACCTTGCAGTTTAGTTAATGTGGCAAGCAACCCTGGCACTGTGGAGTGGCGCAATGCTTGCTGCCCCACAGGAGTAGGCACGGGACGCCCTGTGGCTTCACTGCTACCTTGCTCCCCAGAACCATTCCCCCGACCTCGCCCACGGCCTCGTCCACGTCCCTTTCCGGGAGCCTTGCGCATTTTGAATTCCCAGTTAGAAATTGGCACTGTATACCAGTAGCAAAAATTGTGGGTGCACGTAACCCCAATATATTCTTTGAATTCCCAGTCAGACAATGGCACTATATACCAGTAGTAAAAATTGTGGGTGCACGTAACCCCAATATATTCTTTGAATTCCCAGTCAGACAATGGCACTGTATACCAGTAGTAAAAATTGTGGGTGCACGTAACCCCAATATATTCTTTGAATTCCCAGTCAGACAATGGCACTATATACCAGTAGCAAGAAATGAGGGTATTTATAACCCCAATATATTCATGAATTCCCAGTCAGACAATGGCACTGTATACCAGTAGTAAAAATTGTGGGTGCACGTAACCCCAATATATTCTTTGAATTACCAGTCAGAAACTGGCACTATATGGCAGTAGCAAGAAATGAGGGTATTTATAACCCCAATATATTCTTTGAATTCCCAGTCAGACAATGGCACTGTATACCAGTAGTAAAAATTGTGGGTGCACGTAACCCCAATATATTCTTTGAATTACCAGTCAGAAACTGGCACTATATGGCAGTAGCAAGAAATGAGGGTATTTGTAACCCCAATATATTCTTTGAATTCCCAGTCAGAAACTGGCACTGTATACCAGTAGTAAAAATTGTGGGTGCACGTAACCCCAATATATTCTTTGAATTCCCAGTCAGACAATGGCACTGTATACCAGTAGTAAAAATTGTGGGTGCACGTAACCCCAATATATTCTTTGAATTACCAGTCAGAAACTGGCACTATATGGCAGTAGCAAGAAATGAGGGTATTTGTAACCCCAATATATTCTTTGAATTCCCAGTCAGAAACTGGCACTGTATACCAGTAGTAAAAATTGTGGGTGCACGTAACCCCAATATATTCTTTGAATTCCCCGTCAGACAATGGCACTGTATACCAGTAGTAAAAATTCTGGGTGCACGTAACCCCAATATATTCTTTGAATTCCCAGTCAGACAATGGCACTGTATACCAGTAGTAAAAATTGTGGGTGCACGTAACCCCAATATATTCTTTGAATTCCCAGTCAGACAATGGCACTATATACCAGTAGCAAGAAATGAGGGTATTTATAACCCCAATATATTCTTTGAATTCCCAGTCAGACAATGGCACTGTATACCAGTAGTAAAAATTGTGGGTGCACGTAACCCCAATATATTCTTTGAATTACCAGTCAGAAACTGGCACTATATGGCAGTAGCAAGAAATGAGGGTATTTATAACCCCAATATATTCTTTGAATTCCCAGTCAGACAATGGCACTGTATACCAGTAGTAAAAATTGTGGGTGCACGTAACCCCAATATATTCTTTGAATTACCAGTCAGAAACTGGCACTATATGGCAGTAGCAAGAAATGAGGGTATTTGTAACCCCAATATATTCTTTGAATTCCCAGTAAGAAACTGGCACTGTATACCAGTAGTAAAAATTGTCGGTGCACGTAACCTCAATATATTCTTTGAATTCCCAGTCAGACAATGGCACTATATACCAGTAGTAAAAATTGTGGGTGCACGTAACCCCAATATATTCTTTGAATTCCCAGTCAGACAATGGCACTATATGGCAGTAGCAAGAAATTAGGGTATTTATAACCCCAATATATTCTTTGAATTCCCAGTCAGACAATGGCACTGTATACCAGTAGTAAAAATTGTGGGTGCACGTAACCCCAATATATTCTTTGAATTCCCAGTCAGAAACTGGCACTATATGGCAGTAGCAAGAAATGAGGGTATTTATAACCCCAATATATTCTTTGAATTCCCAGTCAGACAATGGCACTGTATACCAGTAGTAAAAATTGTGGGTGCACGTAACCCCAATATATTCTTTGAATTACCAGTCAGAAACTGGCACTATATGGCAGTAGCAAGAAATGAGGGTATTTATAACCCCAATATATTCTTTGAATTCCCAGTCAGACAATGGCACTGTATACCAGTAGTAAAAATTGTGGGTGCACGTAACCCCAATATATTCTTTGAATTACCAGTCAGAAACTGGCACTATATGGCAGTAGCAAGAAATGAGGGTATTTGTAACCCCAATATATTCTTTGAATTCCCAGTCAGAAACTGGCACTGTATACCAGTAGTAAAAATTGTGGGTGCACGTAACCCCAATATATTCTTTGAATTCCCAGTCAGACAATGGCACTATATACCAGTAGCAAGAAATGAGGGTATTTATAACCCCAATATATTCTTTGAATTCCCATTCAGACAATGGCACTGTATACCAGTAGTAAAAATTGTGGGTGCACGTAACCCCAATATATTCTTTGAATTCCCAGTCAGAAACTGGCACTATATGGCAGTAGCAAGAAATGAGGGTATTTATAACCCCAATATATTCTTTGAATTCCCAGTCAGACAATGGCACTGTATACCAGTAGTAAAAATTGTGGGTGCACGTAACCCCAATATATTCTTTGAATTACCAGTCAGAAACTGGCACTATATGGCAGTAGCAAGAAATGAGGGTATTTATAACCCCAATATATTCTTTGAATTCCCAGTCAGACAATGGCACTGTATACCAGTAGTAAAAATTGTGGGTGCACGTAACCCCAATATATTCTTTGAATTACCAGTCAGAAACTGGCACTATATGGCAGTAGCAAGAAATGAGGGTATTTATAACCCCAATATATTCTTTGAATTCCCAGTCAGACAATGGCACTGTATACCAGTAGTAAAAATTGTGGGTGCACGTAACCCCAATATATTCTTTGAATTACCAGTCAGAAACTGGCACTATATGGCAGTAGCAAGAAATGAGGGTATTTGTAACCCCAATATATTCTTTGAATTCCCAGTAAGAAACTGGCACTGTATACCAGTAGTAAAAATTGTCGGTGCACGTAACCTCAATATATTCTTTGAATTCCCAGTCAGACAATGGCACTATATACCAGTAGTAAAAATTGTGGGTGCACGTAACCCCAATATATTCTTTGAATTCCCAGTCAGAAACTGGCACTATATGGCAGTAGCAAGAAATGAGGGTATTTATAACCCCAATATATTCTTTGAATTCCCAGTCAGACAATGGCACTGTATACCAGTAGTAAAAATTGTGGGTGCACGTAACCCCAATATATTCTTTGAATTACCAGTCAGAAACTGGCACTATATGGCAGTAGCAAGAAATGAGGGTATTTATAACCCCAATATATTCTTTGAATTCCCAGTCAGACAATGGCACTGTATACCAGTAGTAAAAATTGTGGGTGCACGTAACCCCAATATATTCTTTGAATTACCAGTCAGAAACTGGCACTATATGGCAGTAGCAAGAAATGAGGGTATTTGTAACCCCAATATATTCTTTGAATTCCCAGTCAGAAACTGGCACTGTATACCAGTAGTAAAAATTGTGGGTGCACGTAACCCCAATATATTCTTTGAATTCCCAGTCAGACAATGGCACTATATACCAGTAGCAAGAAATGAGGGTATTTATAACCCCAATATATTCTTTGAATTCCCATTCAGACAATGGCACTGTATACCAGTAGTAAAAATTGTGGGTGCACGTAACCCCAATATATTCTTTGAATTCCCAGTCAGAAACTGGCACTATATGGCAGTAGCAAGAAATGAGGGTATTTATAACCCCAATATATTCTTTGAATTCCCAGTCAGACAATGGCACTGTATACCAGTAGTAAAAATTGTGGGTGCACGTAACCCCAATATATTCTTTGAATTACCAGTCAGAAACTGGCACTATATGGCAGTAGCAAGAAATGAGGGTATTTGTAACCCCAATATATTCTTTGAATTCCCAGTCAGACAATGGCACTGTATACCAGTAGTAAAAATTGTGGGTGCACGTAACCCCAATATATTCTTTGAATTCCCAGTCAGAAACTGGCACTATATGGCAGTAGCAAGAAATGAGGGTATTTATAACCCCAATATATTCTTTGAATTCCCAGTCAGACAATGGCACTGTATACCAGTAGTAAAAATTGTGGGTGCACGTAACCCCAATATATTCTTTGAATTACCAGTCAGAAACTGGCACTATATGGCAGTAGCAAGAAATGAGGGTATTTGTAACCCCAACATATTCTTTGAATTCCCAGTCAGACAATGGCACTGTATACCAGTAGTAAAAATTGTGGGTGCACGTAACCCCAATATATTCTTTGAATTCCCAGTCAGACAATGGCACTATATACCAGTAGTAAAAATTGTGGGTGTACGTAACCCCAATATATTCTTTGAATTCCCAGTCAGACAATGGTACTGTATACCAGTAGTAAAAATTGTGAGTGCACGTAACCCCAATATATTCTTTGAATTCCCAGTCAGACAATGGCACTGTATACCAGTAGTAAAAATTGTGGGTGCACGTAACCCCAATATATTCTTTGAATTCCCAGTCAGACAATGGCACTATATACCAGTAGCAAGAAATGAGGGTATTTATAACCCCAATATATTCTTTGAATTCCCAGTCAGACAATGGCACTGTATACCAGTAGTAAAAATTGTGGGTGCACGTAACCCCAATATATTCTTTGAATTACCAGTTCGAAACGATTCGAACATGCCGAACAGCCTAATATCCGATCGAACATGAGTTCGATAGAACACTTTTCGCTCATCTCTATTCGGCATGTTCGAATCGAATCGAACACCGCGTGGTAAAGTGCGCCATTACTCGATTCCCCTCCCACCTTCCCTGGCACCTTTTTTGCTCCAATAACAGCGCAGGGTAGGTGGGACAGGAACTACGACACCGGTGACGTTGAAAAAAGTAGGCAAAACCCATTGGCTGCCGAAAACATGTGACCTCTAATTTAAAAGAACAGCGACGCCCAGCTTCGCGTCATTCTGAGCTTGCAATTCACCGGGGACGGAGGTTTCCGTCCAGTTAGCTAGGGCTTAGATTCTGGGTAGGCAGGGACAGGCTAGGATAGGAAGGAGAAGACAACCACAACAGCTCTTATAAGAGCTAAATTCCAGGGAGAAGCTTGTCAGTGTAACGTGGCACTGACGGGCTCAATCGCCGCATCCCAGCTTTCCCAGGATCCTGAATGGAATACACTGACAGTGTATTCCCGTATACCCGATATATACCCCCGATACCCGTTCCAACGGTGTGCCCCCCCACCTTCACCCCAGAAATACACTGCAAGTCCCCTAGCAATAGAATTGGGGCTATATACACCCACTATTTTTGCTACTGCCATATAGTGCCATTGTCTCACTGGGAATTCAAAGAATATATTGGGGTTACATATCACTTCAATTCCAGGGAGAAGCTTGTCAGTGTAACGTGGCACTGACGGGCTCAATCGCCGCAACCCAGCTTTCCCAGGATCCTGAATGGAACACACTGACAGTGTATTCCCGTATACCCCATATATACACCCCAAATCCCCGTTCCAACGGTGTGCCCCCCCACCTTCACCTCAGAAATACCCTGCAAGTCCCCTAGCAATAGAATTGGGGCTATATACACCCACAATTTTTGCTACTGGTATATAGTGCCATTGTCTGACTGGGAATTCAAAGAATATATTGGGGTTACGTGCACCCACAATTTTTGCTACTGGTATATAGTGCCATTGTCTCACTGGGAATTCAAAGAATATATTGGGGTTACGTGCACCCACAATTTTTGCTACTGGTATATAGTGCCATTGTCTCACTGGGAATTCAAAGAATATATTGGGTTTATGTGCACCCACAATTTTTGCTACTGGTATATAGTGCCATTGTCTGACTGGGAATTCAAAGAATATATGGGGGTTACGTGCACCCACAATTTTTGCTACTGGTATATAGTGCCATTGTCTGACTGGGAATTCAAAGAATATATTGGAGTTATGTGCACCCACAATTTTTGCTACTGCTATATAGTGCCAGTTTCTGACTGGTAATTCAAAGAATATATTGGGGTTACGTGCACCCACAATTTTTGCTACTGGTATATAGTACCATTGTCTCACTGGGAATTCAAAGAATATATAGGGGTTATGTGCACCCACAATTTTTGCTACTGGTATATAGTGCCAGTTTCTGACTGGGAATTCAAAGAATATATGGGGGTTACGTGCACCCACAATTTTTGCTACTGGTATATAGTACCATTGTCTCACTGGGAATTCAAAGAATATATTGGGGTTACGTGCACCCACAATTTTTGCTACTGGTATATAGTGCCATTGTCTCACTGGGAATTCAAAGAATATATTGGGTTTATGTGCACCCACAATTTTTGCTACTGGTATATAGTGCCATTGTCTGACTGGGAATTCAAAGAATATATTGGGGTTATGTGCACCCACAATTTTTGCTACTGGTATATAGTGACATTGTCTGACTGGGAATTCAAAGAATATATTGGGGTTACGTGCACCCACAATTTTTGCTACTGGTATATAGTGCCATTGTCTCACTGGGAATTCAAAGAATATATTGGGTTTATGTGCACCCACAATTTTTGCTACTGGTATATAGTGCCATTGTCTCACTGGGAATTCAAAGAATATATTGGGGTTATGTGCACCCACAATTTTTGCTACTGGTATATAGTGCCATTGTCTGACTGGGAATTCAAAGAATATATTGGGGTTATGTGCACCCACAATTTTTGCTACTGCTATATAGTGCCAGTTTCTGACTGGTAATTCAAAGAATATATTGGGGTTATGTGCACCCACAATTTTTGCTATTGGTATATAGTGCCATTGTCTCACTGGGAATTCAAAGAATATATTGGGTTTATGTGCACCCACAATTTTTGCTACTGGTATATAGTGCCATTGTCTGACTGGGAATTCAAAGAATATATTGGGGTTATGTGCACCTACAATTTTTGCTACTGGTATATAGTGCCATTGTCTGACTGGGAATTCAAAGAATATATTGGGTTTATGTGCACCCACAATTTTTGCTACTGGTATATAGTGCCATTGTCTGACTGGGAATTCAAAGAATATATGGGGGTTACGTGCACCCACAATTTTTGCTACTGGTATATAGTGCCATTGTCTCACTGGGAATTCAAAGAATATATTGGGTTTATGTGCACCCACAATTTTTGCTACTGGTATATAGTGCCATTGTCTCACTGGGAATTCAAAGAATATATTGGGTTTATGTGCACCCACAATTTTTGCTACTGGTATATAGTGCCATTGTCTGACTGGGAATTCAAAGAATATATGGGGGTTACGTGCACCCACAATTTTTGCTACTGGTATATAGTGCCATTGTCTGACTGGGAATTCAAAGAATATATTGGGATTATGTGCACCCACAATTTTTGCTACTGGTATATAGTGCCATTGTCTGACTGGGAATTCAAAGAATATATTGGGGTTATGTGCACCCACAATTTTTGCTACTGGTATATAGTTCCATTGTCTCACTGGGAATTCAAAGAATATATTGGGGTTATGTGCACCCACAATTTTTGCTACTGGTATATAGTGCCATTGTCTGACTGGGAATTCAAAGAATATATTGGGGTTATGTGCACCCACAATTTTTGCTACTGCTATATAGTGCCAGTTTCTGACTGGTAATTCAAAGAATATATTGGGGTTATGTGCACCCACAATTTTTGCTACTGGTATATAGTGCCATTGTCTGACTGGGAATTCAAAGAATATATTGGGGTTATGTGCACCCACAATTTTTGCTACTGCTATATAGTGCCAGTTTCTGACTGGGAATTCAAAGAATATATTGGGGTTACGTGCACCCACAATTTTTGCTACTGGTATATAGTGCCATTGTCTGACTGGGAATTCAAAGAATATATTGGGGTTATGTGCACCCACAATTTTTGCTACTGGTATATAGTGCCATTGTCTGACTGGGAATTCAAAGAATATATTGGGGTTATGTGCACCCACAATTTTTGCTACTGCTATATAGTGCCAGTTTCTGACTGGGAATTCAAAGAATATATTGGGGTTACCTGCACCCACAATTTTTGCTACTGGTATATAGTGCCGTTGTCTGACTGGGAATTCAAAGAATATATTGGGGTTATGTGCACCCACAATTTTTTCTACTGCTATATAGTGCCAGTTTCTGAGTGGAAATTCCCCAAATAATTTGGGGATTCATTCACCCTACATCTCAGGCTCTTGCCATATTCACCCAGGTTGTCAGTGCTGCACCAGCTCGTTCCCAGACAGCTCGGCCCGAAAAACACGTTACCTATATAGAGGATTTGGACAATGAAGACAACATGTTCTAAATCTAATGTCTGCACCTTCTCCAGAATTAAAATAAAGGCAGCGTTTAACTTTCAAATAGCACTGCACAAAGGAAGATCTTATCAGCTTGTCTCATGACATGCTACTGAAAAGTGTCATTTTAATGTAAATATAGTTGTATAAGCTTTTTGGGTTTTAGGCACTGCCAAGTTATTTATTACCACCCGCTCCCTTATAATGATGATGACGCCAAAGTCACTGTGGGTGTTCAGAGCTCACAGCTTTGGTTGACATTTGTCTTGCTCTCTGTCGGTACCAGCTGTCTTTTAGGATACCGTAAAGTTATGTTGACTTTATTAACAGCTATAGAAGCTTTAGCCAGGTTGTGACGGTGTGTAACCCTAACAACACTAAGTGGGATACACATTAATAGTCAGTCTATGTACGCTAAACGTATCACTGAAGTAATTTTTTTTCCCTCTCCCCTAATATAAGAAAGGAACAGACATTAGACCTAGACCGGGGTTCGAGGCTTGTAAAAATCCAGTATTATTTGTTTTTCATGATGTGAAATATGTGTTGAAAAGCAACCCAAGATGAAGTCAGCCATGTGTGCCAGTGTGTTACTTGGCATGCCTTTGCTGGCCCCAACTGTAAGGGTCACTCTCCATTTCCTCCATTTTCCACTCCCCTTTACACCATTTGTGGTGAAGCAATGGGATGCACTGAAGTGCACCCTCTAGCCTCGTGTGGGACAGGGACATCAGATGCCACTCCAACCCCCTCGTCTTCCTCCGCCAGCCAACGGTGCGAAGATGAGAGGAGTGTGCTCTGAATGTTTTCTGCCTAGCAGAGGCTAGTTCTCACTTACGAAAATGGCCCCACTTTGACCTGTATATCAGGCACAATGGTGTAGGTTTCAAAGAAACATGGCACCAACAAGTTGGAAAACGTGGGCCATGCGTGGACCGTGTTTGAGTCTGGCAAGCTCCAGATCTGCTACCAGGTTCCAGCCATTATCACAGGCGCAAAAATGCCAGGCCCCAGGTGTAGCAGGGAAAAAAAAATGCCATCTCAGCCAGGATGGCATCCCTGACCTCGGAGGCACTGTGCTGTCTGTCCCCCAAGCTGATCAGTTTCAGCACGGCCTGCTGACATCTCCCCACGCCTCTGCCTCTAGCTACCCTTTTTGGTGCTGCACCTGCCTCAACATCCACACTACTTTCCCAGCTTGACATCCGCCTTGTCCAGGTGGGGTCGGTGTCCTCGTCGTCCACCACCTCCTCTTCCAACTCCTGTCTCGCCTCCTCCTCCTGCACAATGCGCATGTCAACTGGCTGCCCTGACAGCAACTGCGTCTCATCGTCGTCGATGAGGGTGGGTTGCTGGTCATCCGCCACCAAATCGACCGGAGATGGAATGGAGGAGACTCTAGTGTTTGAGCATCTGGACACAGATACTCCTCTGTTAGGTCCGTGGAATCGCGAAATGGAGGGGCAGGTTGCGGTACAGTCAAAGGAAGGGAGAACAGCTCTGGGGAGCAGGGACAGTTGGGGTTAATGTTCTGGGAAGATTGGGAATTTTGGGTGGAAGGAGTACAAGACTGTTGGGTAAGAGGAGGTAGAGGCTGACTGGCTGGTGGACAATGTGCTTTAAGCGTAATCCGACAGCAATTGCAAGACCTGTTCCTGGTTCTCGGGCCTACTAATCTTTGTACCATTCAGCCTAGTTAATGTGGAACTTTTGTGCAAAGCGCAGAACTTAGGGCCCGCCTGATGTTAAGGGACACACGCTGGTACAAGGCTCAACTCACCCTAAGTGCCAAAAACACTGCTGGTGCAAGGCTCTACTCATGCCAAGGGCCTCAATCTCTGCTGGTAGCTCAGCTTAAGGTCCTGTAACTTTGTTTGGAAGGGCTCATGTTAAGTGCTAGAAAAGTGAATTTTGGAAGGTCTTACCACATCTCACACACACACATACACACACACACACACTCAAAATGACAGTTAAGGGTGAGGGTTTTTGGAATTCCCATTGCCTATTCCATTTGTGGTTGTCATGGGGAACGTGATTTAAAGGGGTGGTTGTTACTGTTTGTTGAGCTTAAATTGGGGTTTGTGTCCATCCATTTTGGGAGTAAAGAAGGTTTCCAGGTATTTTCCCACTTTGATAGAGGTTTTTTTGAGTGTGTAAAGTGTGTAGTTGTTAGGCTGTGATGTTGGGGTAATAGAGGGTCTTTGGTGTGTTAGATGCCCCCAGACATGCTTCCTCTGCTGTCCCAGTGTCATTCCAGAGGTGTTGGCATCATTTCCTGGGGTGTCATAGTGGACTTGGTGACCCTCCAGACACGGATTTGGGTTTCCCCCTTAACGAGTATCTGTTCCCCATAGACTATAATGGGGTTCGAAACCCGTTCGAACACACGAACATTGAGCGGCTGTTCGAATCGAATTTCGAACCTCGAACATTTTAGTGTTCGCTCATCTCTAGTTTTTGAGGCTTTTTTTTTCTGCAAAAAATACTTGTGTTGTTAGTTGAAAGGAGGCAGAGGAGTGAGATGCTGCATACTTGTTGTAATAACCCTATGGCCAGTATGAATTTCCTTCCTTCCCTGTACTCCTGGGTCCTTGCTATATGTCTGCCCCTGACACTGTGGATAAGTTATCTTAAACACTGTGATAATATGCTATGTAAATGCCACCAAGTATTATTGTGCTAGGAGATGCTTTATATGAATTGTGGAAATCAATTTTATGTTACCATATGCTCAAACCTAGGGAAGCATTTGTAGAAATGTGAGGACCTTTAACAGCCATTTGGGAGGTTAAGCATTACCATATGTCATAGGAATCATTAAAATCTATTGAAGTAGGAGTAATATTATGTACTATTACTGGAAGAGATGAAAACATGTAAATGATGGCTCTCTAAATAACAATCCATCCCATGTTAACAAGTAAGAAAAGCTATTACATGTAGTCAATGGACATATTGGAGAAAAAGTTATTTATAAGTTGATTGGTTATTTATATATACACAGAAAAGCACTATATGTATTACTTAAAGGAGTACTATTAGCATAAGTCTTCAATAACAGATCAATGGAGTCTAGCACCTCACACTCCACCACTAAACTGTTTGCAGGACAGTGTATAGGGGTTCTGTGTAGTTGCCGCACTATTGCAGCACAGCTTCTATTCACTCAAATAGGAGTTGAGCTTCAATAACACACTATGGGCACTACACATTGTATGAAGTTGTCTGATTCCTGCAAGCAGCACTTTTCTCTCCATGTGATTCGTGCCGACACCAAAGGGAAAACACACGGACCCCATTATAGTCTATGGCAGACCTGCGCAATTAACGGCCTGTGGGCCACATCCAGCCCTCTGACTGGTTCTTTCCAGCCCGCATAGCTTGTGAGATAAAAGTAGGTGCCGAATGGGAAGTCCGCTAAAGGACCTGTGATGACGTCAACACAGTTCCTTTAGCTAACTTGGATAGGCTAAGAGATTCGTGCTGGCAGTGTGCGGCAAGCACACGGACCCCATTATAGTCTATGGGGTCCATGTGCTAAACTGCACAGCACTTGCAGTTGTGTTGGCATTCCGTTTGGGGGGGGTCCTTATGTGGATACCTTCTGGACGGAAGCCAAACGCTAATGTGAACCGCCCCTTAGTGTTTCACCACAGCACTAAAGGGGTTTCGCTCAGCTCTAACCATGGGTACAAGAGCAGGGCACTAGCTGTATGTAGTAGTGTGGTGGATTGGCTTATTGTCTTAGAGCCAGACTGTTATGGGGCATGTTACTTTTCAATAATACATAGGACTTTATTTGTATGTCATTTTTGTTTATTTTTTGTTGTTTAATCATTTTTTTTTAAAGTTTTCCCTTTGTGTTACAGTAATTTTTATGTGGGTGCCAATTTTGTACTGCAATAAGTTGGTCTAGAAACTGTGTTATGGGCATGTTAGTTTTTTCTGTTATATTTTTAATATAATATAAAATCCAAAAAACGTTACTCAGGTGCACGACCACTCCTCCCGACTCCACGGAGCAAAGTAACAGGTGATAATCCAAAAAAGAAAAGAAATGCAGGTCCGCAGCACTGAGGTACGTATAAAATGTCTTTCTTTATTCCATCAGTTTAAAAACAGGCCAAAGAGACCATCCAGACAAAGATGCAGATAACATTTAACACAAAAAGCAGGAAAAAATAAAAAGCAACATAATGCCGCAAGTCTCGGCTAGTCTAGACTTGCGGCATTATGTCGCTTTTTATTTTTTCCTGCTTTTTGTGTTAAATGTTATCTGCATCTTTGTCTGGATGGTCTCTTTGGCCTGTTTTTAAACTGATGGAATAAAGAAAGACATTTTATACGTACCTCAGTGCTGCGGACCTGCATTTCTTTTTTGGATTATCACCTGTTACTCAAAATAACTCTCAAATGATCTGAAAACAAAGATTGTTCAACATAGTTGTTCAGGGGAAGGATACAAAAAGTTGTCTCAGAGATTTAACCTGTCAGTTTCCACTGTGAGGAACATAGTAAGGAAATGGAAGAGCACAGGGACAGTTCTTGTTAAGCCCAGAAGTGGCAGGCCAAGAAAAATATCAGAAAGGCAGAGAAGAAGAATGGTGAGAACAGTCAAGGACAATCCACAGACCACCTCCAAAGAGCTGCAGCATCATCTTGCTGCAGATGTTGTCACTGTGCATCGGTCAACTATACAGCGCACTTTGCACAAATAGAAGCTGTATGGGAGAGTGATGAGAAAGAAGCCGTTTCTGCACGTACGCCACAAATAGAGTTGCCTGAGGTATGAAAAAGCACAAGGCAGCTTCATTTTGGAAACAAAAATTGAGTTGTTTGGTTATAAAAAAGGCGTTATGCATGGCGTCCAAAAAGAAACAGCATTCCAAGAAAAACACATGCTACCCACTGTAAAATTTGGTGGAGGTTCCATCATGCTTTGGGGCTGTGTGGCCAATGCCGGCATCAGGAATCTTGTTAAAGTTGAGGGTCGCATGGATTCCACTCAGTATCAGCAGATTCTTGAGAATAATGTTCAAGAATCAGTGACAAAGTTGAAGTTACGCCGGGGATGGATATTTCAGCAAGACAATGATCCAAAACACCGCTCCAAATCAACTCAGGCATTCATGCAGAGGAACAATTACAATGTTCTGGAATGGCCATCCCAGTCCCCAGACCTGAATATCATTGAACATCTGTGGGATGATTTGAAGCGGGCTGTCCATGCTCGGCGACCATCTAACTTAACTGAACTTGAATTGTTTGTCCAAAATACCTTTATCCAGGATCCAGGAACTGATTAAAAGCTACAGGAAGCGACTAGAGGCTGTTATCTTTGCAAAAGGAGGATGTACTAAATATTAATGTCACTTTTCTGTTGAGGTGCCCATACTTTTGCACCGGTCAAATTTTGGTTTAATGCATATTGCGCATTTTCTGTTAGTACAATAAACCTCATTTCAATCCTGAAATATTACTGTGTCCATCAGTTATTAGATATATCAAACTGAAATGGCTGTTGCAAATACCAAAATATTTAGAACTAAAAATGATTAAGATTAATAGGGGTGCCCAAACTTTTTCATAGGACTGTAGCACCCCAGATTGTATCAAAGTTTCTAGTTAGCTAGTACCTACTGTTCTTTTGTAGTTGTATATTATTTATTAGTAACAGGGAATATTAAGCAGGAGACAAAGTAATCACACTGTGGGAACAGAAATTAAAAGTAAATTGTAATTAGTTTGCAGACACATTAATGACATGAAGTGTTGCCCTGTATAAATAGCACTAGGATTAACAAGCTACAACACAATGATTGAGCTTTGCAATTATGTAAATGCAGTACCTGATTAATGTAATTGTTACTAAACCTAGTAGTCCAAAACCTACTAGTGCACAGATGAGAAACTGCAGACCTTTTAAAGTCAATTAGAAAAACTCAGTAAGGCTAAGATCCCATGAACAGTCAAAAAGGGCTGTGATAAAATCGCAGTGTAAACGTATCGTGTTTTTTCCTGCAACGCTTTTCATGGAAAGTCTGCAACATTTTCCAGTGCTGACTTTCTACTTCAGTTATTGACATTGACACGCTGCAGTTTTGAAAAACACAACAGTTTACACAATTTCAGCATTTCCACTACAGGTATTTTTCTGCAAGGTGTGGATGGGATTTGCTAGTTCCTTTGCAGGGACTGTTATATGCCATGTTTTTTGCCTTGGCGTTTCCACCATGTGGGGCTTCAGCCTAATTGCAATATACCTGACATAGGCCCCTTGCAGATGACTGTGTGCTTGTTGCTGGCCATAATTAAACAACACGGCCCCATTCATTCCATGAATAGGAGCCACAAAACTGGACCGAATAGGACCTGTCCTGAGTTTTGCAGCCTGAACTGTCAGCCCATGCATGGTATACATGATCATGTGCTTTAACCCCTTAACGCCCACCCATAGTAAAATTACATCGGCACTGACAGGTCCTTCCTGACTGTCCTATAGTAAAATTACGTCTGGCAAACAGGGAAGGATTCCCTGTCAGTGCCAACGTAATTGGAGCGGATATTAACTGTATCTAACAGCTAAGATCCTGCTCCATTACCCCTCACTGGAGGGGGCTCTGATGTTTTTTTTTAACTCCTTCAATTCCGTGATCAAACATGATCACAGAACTGAAGTGGTTCCGTTATGTTGCCGTCCAGATCGACACCCCCCGCGGCGAGATCGGGGGGTGCCGGTGTTTCTAACATGCAGCTTGGGTTCTGGCCAGTGACCCCAGGCTGCCAAAGACCCCCGATACCTGGTTGATCCTGCTGGGTTATGAGGAAGTTAGCTGCAGGACACTGCAGCCTCTAGACGCTGCAGGACACTGAATGAAGACACATATTTGAAGAAAACGAAAATGTCATTTGTAATAATTCTTGCAAAACAATGTTTGATCAAATGCTCAGTATACCCTTCAAAGAATACCTGAAGTGGTCTAGTTTTCCAAATTGGGTCATTTAATGGGAAGGTCTATCATTATGCCACCTATTCCAGGAAAAAATCACATACAGTACTTAAAATTTCCAAAATTTGCTTATAAACTTGTCTAAGTTATAGAATTGTCTAAGTTACTCAAATATGCTAAAATTATTTCAAATATGCTTGAAACACAAAAGGAACATTTGGAAATATATAACTAATAGAGATGAGCGAGTACTGTTTAGATCAGCCGATCCGAACAGCACGCTCGCATAGAAATGAATGGATGTAGCCGGCACGCGGGGGGTTAAGCGGCCGGCTGCCGTCAAAGCGGAAGTACCAGGTGCATCCATTTATTTCTATGGAGCGTGCTGTTCGGATCGGCTGATCCGAACAGTACTCGCTCATCTCTAATAACTAACTTTTTTGCCCTGTATTATTGTGTATATGTGAGATATCGCAGCTGAAAATGGAAAACATTGAAAAATTTTCAGCATTTGCGAGTTTTTTAATAAATTTATGCAAGTTATATCAGTCTAATTTTACCTTCTCAGTAAAGTACAACATGTCACGAAAAAACAAAGCAATATCAGAATCGCTTGGATGCGCTATACTGTTACAGAATTATTCACTGATGAAGTCACACAGGGCAAATTTCTAAAATTTGGCTTGGTCATTAAGGTCCAAAACAGGCTGGTCACTAAGGGAATAATATATATGTGCAATAATAGTTATCGATCCTGTACATTAAAAACCATAAAAAGAAGGATTGCGCAAACTAATGTATTTTTGTCACCTCACCTCTCTCCAAAAATAGCAAAGAAAAAAAGGTAAAAAATTCATACATACATGTCAACCTCAGGAAAATCGTTAATTTTCAAAAAACATAATAAAACCAATAAATATGGTATCAGCATAATGACCAAAATGTTAATAAATGTTAATAAAATAATCAGAACATTGTGGAATGTTGTGGAAAATGGTGCAAATAAAAGTACAACTCATCACACAAAGAATAAGTTCTCACATAGCTATGTTTACAGAATCACTTAAAAATTATTAATTTTGAAAGGTGGAGATGGAATATATGAAAAAGGTCACCAAGCATTAACATCCAACCAAACTGTGTCATTAACAGGTTAAAAAGTAGCAGCTCAGTCACATTTAGTGGAATGTGCTGACGGGACAAAAATAACACATATAGTGATTTAACAGTATAAGGATAATATACATGTGTTATCACGGCACAAAAATGTCACACTGCATGCGATGATCTCACCGCAAAAGCACATAATGCTATCACCAAAGAGGTATACAGTCCTATGAAAAAGTTTGGGCACCCCTATTAATCTTAATCATTTTTAGTTCTAAATATTTTGGTGTTTGCAACAGCCATTTCAGTTTGATATATCTAATAACTGATGGACACAGTAATATTTCAGGATTGAAATGAGGTTTATTGTACTAACAGAAAATGCGCAATATGCATCAAACCAAAATTTGACCGGTGCAAAAGTATGGGCACCCTTATCATTTTATTGATTTGAATACTCCTAACTACTTTTTACTGACTTACTGAAGCACAAAATTGGTTTTGTAACCTCAGTGAGCTTTGAACTTCATAGCCAGGTGTATCCAATCATGAGAAAAGGTATTTAAGGTGGCCAATTGCAAGTTGTTCTACTATTTGAATCTCCTCTGAAGAGTGGCATCATGGGCTACTCAAAACAACTCTCAAATGATCTGAAAACAAAGATTGTTCAACATAGTTGTTCAGCGGAAGGATACAAAAAGCTGTCTCAGAGATTTAACCTGTCAGTTTCCACTGTGAGGAACATAGTAAGGAAATGGAAGACCACAGGGACAGTTCTTGTTAAGCCCAGAAGGGGCAGGCCAAGAAAAATATCAGAAAGGCAGAGAAGAAGAATGGTGAGAACAGTCAAGGACAATCCACAGACCACCTCCAAAGAGCTGCAGCATCATCTTGCTGCAGATGGTGTCACTGTGCATCGGTCAACTATACAGCGCACTTTGCACAAATAGAAGCTGTATGGGAGAATGATGAGAAAGAAGCCGTTTCTGCACGTACGCCACAAATAGAGTTGCCTGAGGTATGAAAAAGCACATTTGGACAAGGCAGCTTCATTTTGGAAACAAAAATTGAGTTGTTTGGTTATAAAAAAAGGCGTTATGCATGGCGTCCAAAAAGAAACAGCATTCCAAGAAAAACACATGCTACCCACTGTAAAATTTGGTGGAGGTTCCATCATGCTTTGGGGCTGTGTGGCCAATGCCGGCATCGGGAATCTTGTTAAAGTTGAGGGTCGCATGGATTCCACTCAGTATCAGCAGATTCTTGAGAATAATGTTCAAGAATCAGTGACGAAGTTGAAGTTATGCTGGGGATGGATATTTCAGCAAGACAATGATCCAAAACACCGCTCCAAATCCTCAGGCATTCATGCAGAGGAACAATTACAATGTTCTGGAATGGCCATCCCAGTCCCCAGACCTGAATATCATTGAACATCTGTGGGATGATTTGAAGCGGGCTGTCCATGCTCGGCGACCATCTAACTTAACTGAACTTGAATTGTTTGTCCAAAATACCTTTATCCAGGAACTGATTAAAAGCTACAGGAAGCGACTAGAGGCTGTTATCTTTGCAAAAGGAGGATGTACTAAATATTAATGTCACTTTTCTGTTGAGGTGCCCATACTTTTGCACCGGTCAAATTTTGGTTTAATGCATATTGCGCATTTTCTGTTAGTACAATAAACCTCATTTCAATCCTGAAATATTACTGTGTCCATCAGTTATTAGATATATCAAACTGAAATGGCTGTTGCAAATACCAAAATATTTAGAACTAAAAATGATTAAGATTAATAGGGGTGCCCAAACTTTTTCATAGGACTGTATCACCTACCATGTCACATCACAGTTAATATCATAGCTCACTAGTGGTGCAAAGAGTAGTAATGCACAAACAGCAACACTACTGGTAATTAGAGATGAGCCGTGCCAGGTGCTTCCAAGTGCAAAGTCTGCGTGCCAGGTGCTTCCATTCATTTCTATGGGAGCGTGCTGTTCGGATCGGCTGATCCGAACAGTATTCGCTCATCTCTACTGGTAATCATCTGAAACTTAGAATAGAGACTGTCAAGGATTCCGTATACCCTACTCACTATACAAGCACATATGAACCTAGATGGGGCTATACAGAGTGACTCTGCTTCCACACACTCTTCCACATTCACCTATCACACTAGACTGCACATATAGGTATGATATGCCTAGCAACCGATTATCAAAACGCTTTATCATTTCAAGATATACCAACCATGAAAATTAAATCACACTCCATTTCCAAGATATATAATTTGGCACACAATTAATGATACCATGAGTCCAGAATTGGTTAGTGTTTTCCAGCAGTGTTTTGGTACATGGATGGTTAAACCACATAATTTTACATACATGCTTTTGATGCCGTGGGCAGCATGGTGGCTCAGTGGTTAGCACTGCAATGGGTTTGTATGTTCTCCCCGTGTTTGCGTGGGTTTCCTCCGGGTACTCCGGTTTCCTCCCACACACCAAAGACATACTGATAGGGAATGTAGATTGTGAGCCCTATATCGGACAGTGACTGATGATATCTGTAAAGCGCTGCGGAATATGATGGCGCTATATAAGTAATAATAATAATATTCTTTTGTTCAATGCAGTTGTGCTGTCTGGTTACAAACTGCTCACAAAAACTTGTTAATGCCAAACTAGACCCAACACATACTCACTACACAGAACAAACCAAACCAAGAAGAAAATTCATAACTAGATACATAACTCATAACATAGTATGATATATAAGTTTTAAAAATAGACAGTGGTAGCAGCACTAGCAAATCTGGGCATCATCCCATAAATTGCACGACAGAAACCCCTCTCCAGGCAAAAGGGATCTCAATAGAGAAAAACAATCCGGTCTGCCAGCAACTTGTATGGATGGAAAATGTCCTTGTATGGGAAAAAGCAGTCAGGAGAATTGAAAAGATGTGTCCCCAGTTCTGAATGAAGCATTTGTTGGGATAGACTTGTACCACTACATTAATTTCATTGGGAGTGCCGGAGATAGCTGAAGTACAGCACCCAACTATTTCTGACACTTCCATTGAAATGAACAGAGCAGTTCATATCTGGCACAACCATCATTACTATGGATAAGAGTAATAACAAATGAGTGGATGCTATAAAGATATATTGTAAGAAAATAATCATCATACAATTCTGAATCTAGAGATAAAAGGTTAAAATTATTTTTAAGGACCAACTTTTTTACTAATTGTTCTGCAAAAGGACCAGTGGGCCACTCACTCCCAGTCATCATCATTAGAGATGAGCGAACGGCGTTCGATTGAATTGGTATTCGATCGAATATCAGGCTGATCGAGATATTCGATTCCAATCGAATACCACGCGGCATATGCACTAAAAATTCATATCCCCTCCCACCTTCCCTGGCGCTTTTTTGCACCAATGACTGTGCAGGGGAGGTGGGACAGGAACTACGACAAAGTAGGCATCGAAAAAAAATCGGAAAAAGTAAATGGCTGGTTAAATCAGGTGACCTCTACTTTATATGAAAGGTGGATTTCAGATTCGGTTCATATGAGACTGTGAACTATGTTACTGTGAGACAGGGATAGATGTACAGGCAGGGTTAGCTAGGAATTACCTTTATTTAGGTAGGAATGTTACTCAAACAGCTCTTTGGGGCTCTATCTCATGGCAGCCCATTATATGCTAGTCGGGATCCCTGTCAGCTTGCGTTATGCGGGAGCTGACTTTTTCTCATAGGAATGCATTGACCAGCATTGATTGGCCGAATGCCATACAATGTACAGCATTTGGCCAATCAACGCTGGTTCTGCCGGAGGAGGCGGGGCCTAAGATCGGTCCACAGCCATCTCCATTGTGGTCCGATCTCAGATGTAGCAGAGTTGACACAGCGCTGCATCTCAGATGTAGCAGAGTCGAGGATATGGCACAGCAGAGAGGAAACAGAAGAGTAGGTACTATCTACTCTTCTGTTTCCTCCCTGCTATGCCGTAGGAATGAATGAAAGCATCCGGCGCGAAGGGGGTTAAGCGGCCGGATGCCGGCACAGACTGTGTGCCGGCTGCACCCTTTCATTCCTATGGGAGCATGCTATTCGAAATGACAGTTTCGAATAGTACTCGCTCATCTTTAGTAGATAACATTGTTAGCTTTTCCCCACAATGCTTGGCCAGTAGCAAAGCATTGTGGGAAATAACCTCTGACCTCAATCCCGCCTAAAAAGATCGGGATTGGAATTCCGATTGCGATCATAAAATTTACTCGATCGCCGATCGGAATCCGATCTTTTCCGATCCCGATCGCTCAACCCTAATGACAAGTTACATTGTAGTTTTTCACCAAACTATAAATAAATCTGGTCCAATCCTTCTTCTTTATAACATGCTGCCTGCAAATTGGATTCACTTTTTAATGTTCCTTTTGTTATGAAATGAATACTAGCCTTCTTTGATAGGTATTATATTAATTTGTTATTGTGACATGATTTCTCATTTGAAACTTCTACCCCAGAGAGTCTGTGATAGTTCTGTTCTTTATACTGGATATAATATAAAATTAGAAATACTGTCCAGACAATGATGGATAACATTAGCCAAGTTCTGTAAATCTGAACTTGTGATCTGAAATATAAACAAGTGTCTTTGGAGACATGGAAAATACCAATATATATATATATATATATATATATATATATATATATATATATATATACTGTAGGGAAGGTAGCTCAGTAGAAGCTGTGATGCGAACCCAACCAAAGACAGGGACACAAAATATGCAGGAAACTGGTTTATTTAGGAAAAAACAGGAAAATAAATAAACCTTGACTTCGGGCATAAAGTGAGCACAATAAAATACAGCCTTAACTTCAGGTAAAATAATAAGAAACAAAATCCTGCTCGCCTGAACAACTAACTAAACAGTAATAATGAACTAACTATACATGTGGCTTACTAACAGCCACACGAAGAAACCAATAAGCACAATACAGTCTCACCAGACTCAGAGTAACAGGACAGACCCAGACACCTCCTCCCACTGAATCTTCAAAGGAAGGAGATTCCGGCAAAAGGTTTGAGATAAAAAATCCAGATTTCGCCTATGCTAAAAAACATACATAAATAGCAAATGTATGTGGCTATATTTGACCCGCATAGATGGCAGAGCGTCTGGGCTGATGCGTTTCGGTAACGTTGTACCTTAATCGTAGCTATGACTACGACTAAGGTACAACGTAGCTAAGGTACAACGTAGCTAGGCTACGACTAAGGTACAATGTTACCGAAACGCATCAGCCCAGACGCTCTGCCATCTATGCGGGTCAAATATAGTCACATACATTTGTTATTTATGTATTTTTTTTAGGATTGGCGAAATAAAATCTGGATTTTTTTATCTCAAACCTTTTTCCGGAATCTCCTTCATTTGAAGATTCATTACTTGCAGTGCAGTGCTCCGGACCGTGAGCTACTTTCCGTGCAACTTTCATACGAGTGTGGGACGTAAGTCATGGATTGTTTATATATTCTTGAGAAAAGTATGGACTGTATATATTTTTGAGAAGAATATTATCACCATTACTTAATTTGGACAAGTGGGCTGTGTTATCCTTCTCCCTTTCTCCCTATTTCTCACCTCCTCCCACTACCTGAATCTGAAGCCTTTTCTGGCCGAGTAATAAGCCTAGGATCCACACCTGGGGATGTGGCTAACTCAAGACCCACACTGGACCACACAAGTTTAAAATCTATATAGTTTGATTCCAGCACTCTGCCTGTCACCTTCTCACAATACATAACCTTACTAACTCATCCCGATGGCTAGATCCTATGGACCATATGTGTATATGCCATACATGTTATATAAATGTGAATGTGATATTTGATCACATATCATGATTGTAAGAGTAATGGCTTCAGCACTTCAATAAGAAAAACCTCTAAGAGAACTCCAGTGACCAATCCTATGTGTTGGTGTATTTGTATCCCTCCAGCCAGTGACGTAACCCTGCCAAAAGAGGAAGGGTTCATTTTAACCTGATTTATTTGGCTCCTACAAAACAAAGCTTTTAAGCTTATAAAATTCTGCAGCAACACTTTTAACCCAAAAAACTAAAAACATCCATAGAAGAAAGTGTACTAAATTACAGCTTCTGTCACTGAAAAGCTTCTGAGAAGACGGTTCGCATCAATGTGTTTATGAAGTCACAGCCATGTACTAAATTTTAATAAGTGTTTTTCATTTTTTTTCCAGATTCATTCTGTTCATTAATTTTAATCAAAACAAGCATAAAACCTCACTTTGTAGCCCAGTTATTGAAAGAAATGAATACTATTAAAATATTTTATCCTTCACGGAATATTTTATAACTATTCTATTTTTATTTCATATATTCAAATTCATTGTCGGTATTTGAATATTTTCAAAGTAATTATTGATGTAAAAAACCCATGATTATATCAAGATAATGGAACGTTAATAATGGAACGCTAAGAAAAGGCAAGGATCTAATAAATGCAAATGTATAATATTCCATTCCAACAGTCGGTTCTGTATGTGAAATGAGTAGGGTCAAAATCAGCTCCTTAAACCACCTTAAATATTCCAAAATATTTGATATCAAATTTCAGCACTGTAAACCTGGGATTACTCTGTATCTATTATATAAACATTATTTTTCAGCAGAACTAAATTATGGTTTATGTTGTTACTATACGCTCATACTAGAACAAGGCAATGTCACTGCTACATTTACTGGTATGGTAAAACAGCAAGAAATTACAGGGAAATGAATAAAGACCTGTCTAAACATCATTCTCCTATAATGCTTAGCACATTAATAAATATCTATTGAAAATGTCACCCTCTGAATTAAACAGCAGTAAGAAATTCATGAAAACAAGACCTAGCATGAATGTTGACTCGGTAACATAAATGTTAAAAAGTGTACAAGTCATAAAAAATACATAAAATTTCAAACAATTTTTGATTTTCTCGCAGCATTTGTCATATTAATAAAAAGTGTAATATATTTTATCAATGCATTATATCTCCTTTTAGTAAAAACCTGTGCTGAAATCCATATGACACCAGAATCAGTGTTCTAGGTTATATAATGCACAAGATAAAGTAGTTTGAAGTAATTTCTATTGAGCTTCAGGTTTTTTTGCTGTTTTTTTGTATTATATATGAACCAGTTGACCAATACTCCAGTGAGGAGCAGAGAGAAGATATTTGCTGGCAATAGAGAAACAGAGAAAAGAACACGGAAAGGACAGAATTTCACAACAAGGAGGCAACATCTGTTAATAAAGTAAATTACAAAATTTATAAACTGAAACCTTCCTAAACTGTATCTTAAGCGAAAGGGTTGAAAATAAAGCAGTTCTCACTGACATGATTTAGCTAGCCAATTACTGAAGTATGCCCACCTCTTGTGCCCATGCCTTTAAGGGGATTACTCCAGCAGGTAACAGCCACTACTCACTTACTGATCCTCCCTCCTGCCCACAACTGCCTCCTCCACTTCCTCTTCAGTCTCCAGATGACCTGTGCACCATAGTGCAGCACCTGGGGTCCCCTGGAGGCTGAAAGTGAAATAGAGGAGGCTGCTGTACCCAGGAATGAGGTTTGGTAAGTGAATAATGGCTGTTACCTGCTGGAATAATCCGGTAAGCAAAGGCTTAAAGTCACTGTATGGGAGGCTATTACTGTAAGCTTAGCATTTGGAACATGAAGCTAGTACTTTCTGAAGTGGAATACAAATTACATGGTTGAGTTATGAAGAACCGACCCAAGTTGATTCAGTACTATGCAGTGAAAAGGTGGTTTTACCAGTGACTTTTCTGGGTATTGTTCTGGGTTTGTGCCATTTGCTTGAATAGCTGCTAGTAAGAGGATGAAATGTTATTGTTAGGGTTGAGTGATCGTGATCGGAATTCCGATTCCGATCTTTTTAGGCAGGATTGAGATCTCACGTTAGTTCCCACATTGCTTGGCTACTGGCCAATCATTGTGGGAAAAGCTAACATTAGGGTTGAGCGATCGGGATTGTAAAAGATCAGATTCCGATCGGTGATTGAGCAAATTTCACGATCGGGATCAGCTGGAAAATGAACAAAAATCGGATTTTAAAAACAATCCTGAAATCTCAAGATCAGCTCAACCCTACTTATTGTACAGACTGGTGTAAGTTTGGAAGACTCCACAGTGTACACCTGAGCACAGGAGTCTCTTCAAACAGCTGATCAGTAGGGGAGCGAAGAGATCTCAGAAACTCTCTTACAGATCTCCTAAAAGACAAATTTAGAACTTACACTACCGTATTGCCGTATTGTCTTGTGTAATAGTAATAACTAGAGATGAGCGAACACTGTTCGGATCAACCGATCCGAACAGCACACACCCATAGAAATGAATGGAAGCACCTGTGACGCTGACTTTGCCGGCGTCCGGCGTCACAGGTGCTTCCATTCATTTCTATGGGTGCGTGCTGTTCGGATCGGCTGATCCGAACAGTGTTCGCTCATCTCTAGTAATAACTAGAGATGAGCGAACAGTGTTCTATCGAACTCATGTTCGATCGGATATTAGGCTGTTCGGCATGTTCGAATCGAATCGAACACCGCGTGGTAAAGTGCGCCATTACTCGATTCCCCTCCCACCTTCCCTGGCGCCTTTTTTGCTCCAATAACAGCGCTGGGTAGGTGGGACAGGAACTACGACACCGGTGACGTTGAAAAAAGTAGGCAAAACCCATTGGCTGCCGAAAACATGTGACCTCTAATTTAAAAGAACAGCGACGCCCAGCTTCGCGTCATTCTGAGCTTGCAATTCACCGAGGACGGAGGTTTCCGTCCAGCTAGCTAGGGCTTAGATTCTGGGTAGGCAGGGACAGGCTAGGATAGGAAGGAGAAGACAACCAACAGCTCTTGTAAGAGCTAAATTCCAGGGAGAAGCTTGTCAGTGTAACGTGGCACTGACGGGCTCAATCGCCGCAACCCAGCTTTCCCAGGATCCTGAATGGAATACACTGTCAGTGTATTCCCGTATACCCGATATATACCCCGATACCCGTTCCAACGGTGTGCCCCCCCACCTTCACCCCAGAAATACCCTGCAAGTCCCCTAGCAATAGAATTGGGGCTATATACACCCACAATTTTTACTACTGGTATACAGTGCCATTGTCTGACTGGGAATTCAAAGAATATATTGGGAATACAAATACCCTCATTTCTTGCTACTGCCATATAGTGCCAGTGTCTGACTGGGAATTCAAAGAATATATTGGGGTTACGTGCACCCACAATTTTTACTACTGGTATACAGTGCCATTGTCTGACTGGGAATTCAAAGAGTATATTGGGAATACAAATACCCTCATTTCTTGCTACTGCCATATAGTGCCAGTTTCTGACTGGGAATTCAAAGAATATATTGGGGTTACGTGCACCCACAATTTTTACTACTGGTATACAGTGCCATTGTCTGACTGGGAATTCAAAGAATATATTGGGGTTATAAATACCCTCATTTCTTGCTACTGCCATATAGTGCCAGTTTCTGACTGGTAATTCAAAGAATATATTGGGGTTACGTGCACCCACAATTTTTACTACTGGTATACAGTGCCATTGTCTGACTGGGAATTCAAAGAGTATATTGGGAATACAAATACCCTCATTTCTTGCTACTGCCATATAGTGCCAGTGTCTGACTGGGAATTCAAAGAATATATTGGGGTTACGTGCACCCACAATTTTTACTACTGGTATACAGTGCCATTGTCTGACTGGGAATTCAAAGAGTATATTGGGAATACAAATACCCTCATTTCTTGCTACTGCCATATAGTGCCAGTTTCTGACTGGGAATTCAAAGAATATATTGGGGTTACGTGCACCCACAATTTTTACTACTGGTATACAGTGCCATTGTCTGACTGGGAATTCAAAGAGTATATTGGGAATACAAATACCCTCATTTCTTGCTACTGCCATATAGTGCCAGTTTCTGACTGGGAATTCAAAGAATATATTGGGGTTACGTGCACCCACAATTTTTACTACTGGTATACAGTGCCATTGTCTGACTGGGAATTCAAAGAATATATTGGGGTTATAAATACCCTCATTTCTTGCTACTGCCATATAGTGCCAGTTTCTGACTGGGAATTCAAAGAATATATTGGGGTTACGTGCACCCACAATTTTTACTACTGGTATACAGTGCCATTGTCTGACTGGGAATTCAAAGAATATATTGGGAATACAAATACCCTCATTTCTTGCTACTGCCATATAGTGCCAGTTTCTGACTGGTAATTCAAAGAATATATTGGGGTTACGTGCACCCACAATTTTTACTACTGGTATACAGTGCCATTGTCTGACTGGGAATTCAAAGAATATATTGGGAATACAAATACCCTCATTTCTTGCTACTGCCATATAGTGCCAGTGTCTGACTGGGAATTCAAAGAATATATTGGGGTTACGTGCACCCACAATTTTTACTACTGGTATACAGTGCCATTGTCTGACTGGGAATTCAAAGAGTATATTGGGAATACAAATACCCTCATTTCTTGCTACTGCCATATAGTGCCAGTTTCTGACTGGGAATTCAAAGAATATATTGGGGTTACGTGCACCCACAATTTTTACTACTGGTATACAGTGCCATTGTCTGACTGGGAATTCAAAGAATATATTGGGGTTATAAATACCCTCATTTCTTGCTACTGCCATATAGTGCCAGTTTCTGACTGGTAATTCAAAGAATATATTGGGGTTACGTGCACCCACAATTTTTACTACTGGTATACAGTGCCATTGTCTGACTGGGAATTCAAAGAATATATTGGGAATACAAATACCCTCATTTCTTGCTACTGCCATATAGTGCCAGTTTCTGACTGGTAATTCAAAGAATATATTGGGGTTACGTGCACCCACAATTTTTACTACTGGTATACAGTGCCATTGTCTGACTGGGAATTCAAAGAATATATTGGGAATACAAATACCCTCATTTCTTGCTACTGCCATATAGTGCCAGTGTCTGACTGGGAATTCAAAGAATATATTGGGGTTACGTGCACCCACAATTTTTACTACTGGTATACAGTGCCATTGTCTGACTGGGAATTCAAAGAGTATATTGGGAATACAAATACCCTCATTTCTTGCTACTGCCATATAGTGCCAGTTTCTGACTGGGAATTCAAAGAATATATTGGGGTTACGTGCACCCACAATTTTTACTACTGGTATACAGTGCCATTGTCTGACTGGGAATTCAAAGAATATATTGGGGTTATAAATACCCTCATTTCTTGCTACTGCCATATAGTGCCAGTTTCTGACTGGTAATTCAAAGAATATATTGGGGTTACGTGCACCCACAATTTTTACTACTGGTATACAGTGCCATTGTCTGACTGGGAATTCAAAGAGTATATTGGGAATACAAATACCCTCATTTCTTGCTACTGCCATATAGTGCCAGTGTCTGACTGGGAATTCAAAGAATATATTGGGGTTACGTGCACCCACAATTTTTACTACTGGTATACAGTGCCATTGTCTGACTGGGAATTCAAAGAGTATATTGGGAATACAAATACCCTCATTTCTTGCTACTGCCATATAGTGCCAGTTTCTGACTGGGAATTCAAAGAATATATTGGGGTTACGTGCACCCACAATTTTTACTACTGGTATACAGTGCCATTGTCTGACTGGGAATTCAAAGAGTATATTGGGAATACAAATACCCTCATTTCTTGCTACTGCCATATAGTGCCAGTTTCTGACTGGGAATTCAAAGAATATATTGGGGTTACGTGCACCCACAATTTTTACTACTGGTATACAGTGCCATTGTCTGACTGGGAATTCAAAGAATATATTGGGGTTATAAATACCCTCATTTCTTGCTACTGCCATATAGTGCCAGTTTCTGACTGGGAATTCAAAGAATATATTGGGGTTACGTGCACCCACAATTTTTACTACTGGTATACAGTGCCATTGTCTGACTGGGAATTCAAAGAATATATTGGGGTTATAAATACCCTCATTTCTTGCTACTGCCATATAGTGCCAGTTTCTGACTGGTAAGTCAAAGAATATATTGGGGTTACGTGCACCCACAATTTTTACTACTGGTATACAGTGCCATTGTCTGACTGGGAATTCAAAGAATATATTGGGAATACAAATACCCTCATTTCTTGCTACTGCCATATAGTCCCAGTGTCTGACTGGGAATTCAAAGAATATATTGGGGTTACGTGCACCCACAATTTTTACTACTGGTATACAGTGCCATTGTCTGACTGGGAATTCAAAGAGTATATTGGGAATACAAATACCCTCATTTCTTGCTACTGCCATATAGTGCCAGTTTCTGACTGGGAATTCAAAGAATATATTGGGGTTACGTGCACCCACAATTTTTACTACTGGTATACAGTGCCATTGTCTGACTGGGAATTCAAAGAATATATTGGGGTTATAAATACCCTCATTTCTTGCTACTGCCATATAGTGCCAGTTTCTGACTGGTAATTCAAAGAATATATTGGGGTTACGTGCACCCACAATTTTTACTACTGGTATACAGTGCCATTGTCTGACTGGGAATTCAAAGAGTATATTGGGAATACAAATACCCTCATTTCTTGCTACTGCCATATAGTGCCAGTGTCTGACTGGGAATTCAAAGAATATATTGGGGTTACGTGCACCCACAATTTTTACTACTGGTATACAGTGCCATTGTCTGACTGGGAATTCAAAGAATATATTGGGAATACAAATACCCTCATTTCTTGCTACTGCCATATAGTGCCAGTGTCTGACTGGGAATTCAAAGAATATATTGGGGTTACGTGCACCCACAATTTTTACTACTGGTATACAGTGCCATTGTCTGACTGGGAATTCAAAGAGTATATTGGGAATACAAATACCCTCATTTCTTGCTACTGCCATATAGTGCCAGTTTCTGACTGGGAATTCAAAGAATATATTGGGGTTACGTGCACCCACAATTTTTACTACTGGTATACAGTGCCATTGTCTGACTGGGAATTCAAAGAATATATTGGGGTTATAAATACCCTCATTTCTTGCTACTGCCATATAGTGCCAGTTTCTGACTGGTAATTCAAAGAATATATTGGGGTTACGTGCACCCACAATTTTTACTACTGGTATACAGTGCCATTGTCTGACTGGGAATTCAAAGAGTATATTGGGAATACAAATACCCTCATTTCTTGCTACTGCCATATAGTGCCAGTTTCTGACTGGGAATTCAAAGAATATATTGGGGTTACGTGCACCCACAATTTTTACTACTGGTATACAGTGCCAATTTCTAACTAGGAATTCAAAATGCGCAAGGCTCCCGGAAAGGGACGTGGACGAGGCCGTGGGCGAGGTCGGGGGAATGGTTCTGGGGAGCAAGGTAGCAGTGAAGCCACAGGGCGTCCCGTGCCTACTCCTGTGGGGCAGCAAGCATTGCGCCACTCCACAGTGCCAGGGTTGCTTGCCACATTAACTAAACTGCAGGGTACAAACCTTAGTAGGCCCGAGAACCAGGAACAGGTCTTGCAATGGCTGTCAGAGAACGCTTACAGCACATTGTCCAGCAGCCAGTCAGACTCTGCCTCCTCTCCTCCTATTACCCAACAGTCTTGTCTTCCTTCCTCCCAAAATTCCGAAGCTTTACAGAACAATAACCCAAACTGTCCCTGCTCCCCAGAGCTGTTCTCCGCTCCTTTCATTGTCCCTCAACCTGCCTCTCCACGTCACGATTCCACGAACCTAACAGAGGAGCATCTGTATCCAGATGCTCAAACACTAGAGTCTCCTCCATCTCCGTTCGATTTGGTGGTGGATGACCAGCAACCCACCCTCATCGACGATGATGTGACGCAGTTGCCGTCAGGGCATCCAGTTGACCGGCGCATTGTGCGGGAGGAGGAGATGAGACAGGAGTTGGAAGAGGAAGTGGTGGATGATGAGGACACTGACCCGACCTGGACAGGGGGGATGTCAAGCGGGGAAAGTAGTGTGGATGTTGAGGCAGGTGCAGCACCAAAAAGGGTAGCTAGAGGCAGAGGCAGAGGTCAGCAGCTTAGGCGAAGCCAGGCCACACCCGGAATCTCCCAAGATGTTCCAGTTCGTACCCAGCCCCGAAAAACTCCCACCTCGAGGGCACGTTTCTCGAAGGTGTGGAGTTTTTTCAAGGAATGCGCCGAGGACAGATATAGTGTTGTCTGCACAATTTGCCTCTCGAAATTGATTAGGGGCTCTGAGAAGAGCAACCTGTCCACCACTTCAATGCGCCGTCATTTGGAATCCAAGCACTGGAATCAGTGGCAGGCAGCAACGGCAGGACAAAGGCCGCCTGCCGTTCACGCCACTGCCACTGCCTCTGCCACTGCCTCTGCCTCTGCCACTGCCACTGCTGACTGTGCTGGCGATGCACTCCAGAGGACGAGCCAGGACACCACTTCATCTGCCTCCGCCACTTTGTTGACTTCTACCTCATCCTCCCCTGGTCCTGTCTTATCTCCTTCTCCTGCACCATCAAAGGCACCATCAGGCGTTTCTTTACAACAACCCACCATCTCTCAGACATTGGAGCGGCGGCAGAAATACACTGCTAACCACCCACACGCGCAAGCCTTGAACGCCAACATCGCTAAACTGCTGGCCCAGGAGATGTTGGCGTTCCGGCTTGTTGAAACTCCCGCCTTCCTGGACCTGATGGCAACTGCGGCACCTCGCTATGCTGTCCCTAGCCGTCACTACTTCTCCCGGTGTGCCGTCCCCGCCTTGCACCAGCACGTGTCACTCAACATCAGGCGGGCCCTTAGTTCCGCGCTTTGCACAAAGGTCCACTTGACCACCGACGCGTGGACAAGTGCATGCGGACAGGGACGCTACATTTCACTGACGGCACACTGGGTGAATGTAGTTGAGGCTGGGACTGCTTCCCAAACTGGCCCGGTGTACCTCGTCTCCCCGCCTAACATTCCTGGCAGGGACACGAGAAGAACACCCCCCTCCTCCTCCTCTTCTACCGCCTCCTCCTCCGCCACCGCCTCCTCCTCCGCCACCGCCTCCTCCTCCGCTGTTAGATTGACCCCAGCTACGAGTTGGAAACGTTGCAGCACTGGCGTTGGTAGACGTCAGCAGGCTGTGCTGAAGCTGATCAGCTTGGGGGACAGACAGCACACTGCCTCCGAGGTGAGGGATGCCCTCCTCGATGAGACGGCAATATGGTTTGAGCCGCTGCACCTGGGCCCAGGCATGGTCGTTTGTGATAACGGCCGGAACCTGGTAGCAGCTCTGGAGCTTGCCGGACTCCAACATGTTCCATGCCTGGCCCACGTCTTCAACCTAGTGGTGCAACGTTTCCTAAAGAGCTACCCCAATGTTCCAGAGCTACTGGTGAAAGTGCGGCGCATGTGCGCCCACTTTCGCAAGTCGACAGTAGCCGCTGCTAGCTTAAAATCTCTCCAGCAACGCCTGCATGTGCCACAACACCGGCTTTTGTGCGACGTCCCCACACGCTGGAACTCAACGTTTCAGATGTTGAATAGAGTGGTTGAGCAGCAGAGACCTTTGATGGAATACCAGCTACAAAACCCTAGGGTGCCACAAAGTCAGCTGCCTCAGTTTCACATCCATGAGTGGCCATGGATGAGAGACCTTTGTGACATCCTACGGGTCTTTGAGGAGTCCACAAGGAGGGTGAGCTCTGAGGATGCGATGGTGAGCCTTACAATCCCGCTCTTGTGTGTTCTGAGAGAATCCCTGATTGACATCAGGGATAACTCAGATCACACAGAGGAGTTAGGGATAGCATCCGATCCGTCACAGCTGGAGAGTAGGTCCACACATCTGTCCGCTTCACTGCGTTTAATGGAGGAGGAGGAGGAGGAGGAGGAGGAAGAAGAGTTGTCCGATGATGTGATGGTGATACAGGAGGCTTCCGGGCAACTTCGAATCGTCCCATTGTTGCAGCGCGGATGGGTAGACATGGAGGATGAGGAGGAAATGGAGATTGAACTTTCCGGTGGGGCCAGAGGAGTCATGCCAACTAACACTGTGGCAGACATGGCTGAGTTCATGTTGGGGTGCTTTACAACCGACAAGCGTATTGTCAAAATCATGGAGGACAACCAGTACTGGATCTTTGCTATCCTTGACCCCCGGTATAAAAACAACATCTCGTCTTTTATTCCGGTAGAGGGGAGGGCCAATCGCATCAATGCTTGCCACAGGCAATTGGTGCAGAATATGATGGAGATGTTTCCAGCATGTGACGTTGGCGGCAGGGAGGGCAGTTCCTCCAGTAGGCAACCAAGTTCTCACCGGTCCACACAAACGAGGGGCACACTGTCTAAGGTCTGGGACACCTTGATGGCACCCCCTCGCCAAAGTGCCGCCACGGAGGGTCCTAGTGTCACCAGGCGTGAGAAGTATAGGCGCATGTTGCGGGAATACCTTTCCGACCACAGCCCTGTCCTCTCCGACCCCTCTGCGCCCTACACGTATTGGGTGTCGAAGTTGGACCTGTGGCTTGAACTTGCCCTATATGCCTTGGAGGTGCTGTCCTGTCCTGCCGCCAGCGTCCTATCTGAGAGGGTGTTCAGTGCAGCCGGTGGCATCATCACTGACAAGCGCACCCGTCTGTCAGCTGAGAGTGCCGACCGGCTCACTTTGATAAAAATGAACCACCACTGGATAGAGCCTTCATTTTTGTGCCCACCTGTGTAAAGCACCCCAACATGAAACTCCATGTCTGTACTCAACCTCTCCAATTCCTCCGCATCCCCATACTCATCCACCATAAGCGTTGCACAATTCTGCTAATACTAGGCTCCCTCCAACATGATTTCCCCCAACTCTGCTGGTTAGAGGCTCCCTCCACCCTGATTTCCACCAACTCTGCTGGTTAGAGGCTCCCTCCACCCTGCTTTCCCACAACTCTGCTGGTTAGAGGCTCCCTCCACCATGAATTTGCCCAAACTGGGCTGGTTAGAGGCTCCCTCCACCATGAATTGGTCCAAACTGGGTTTTTTAGAGGCTCCCTCCACCATTAATTGGTCCAAACTGGGCTGGTTAGAGGCTCCCTCCACAATTAATTGGTCCAAACTGGGCTAATTAGAGGCTCCCTCCACCATGAATTGGTCCAAACTGGGTTTTTTAGAGGCTCCCTCCACCATTAATTGGTCCAAACTGGGCTGGTTAGAGGCTCTCTCCACAATTAATTGGTCCAAACTGGGCTAATTAGAGGCTCCCTCCACCATGAATTGGTCCAAACTGGGTTTTTTAGAGGCTCCCTCCACCATGAATTTGCCCAAACTGGGCTGTTTAGAGGCTCCCTCCACCATGAATTGGTCCAAACTGGGCTGGTTAGAGGCTCCCTCCACCATGAATTTCCCAAAACTTGGCTGTTTAGAGGCTCCCTCCACCATGAATTTGCCCAAACTGGGCTGTTTAGAGGCTCCCTCCACCATTAATTGGTCCAAACTGGGCTGGTTAGAGGCTCCCTCCACCATGAATTTGCCCAAACTGGGGTGGTTAGAGGCTCCCTCCACCATTAATTGGTCCAAACTGGGCTGGTTAGAGGCTCCCTCCACCATGAATTTCCCAAAACTTGGCTGTTTAGAGGCTCCCTCCACCATTAATTGGTCCAAACTGGGCTGGTTAGAGGCTCCCTCCACCATGAATTTGCCCAAACTGGGCTGTTTAGAGGCTCCCTCCACCATTAATTGGTCCAAACTGGGCTGGTTAGAGGCTCCCTCCACCATTAATTGGTCCAAACTGGGCTGGTTAGAGGCTCCCTCCACCATGAATTTCCCAAAACTTGGCTGTTTAGAGGCTCCCTCCACCATTAATTGGTCCAAACTGGGCTGGTTAGAGGCTCCCTCCACCATGAATTTGCCCAAACTGGGCTGTTTAGAGGCTCCCTCCACCATGAATTTGCCCAAACTGGGCTGTTTAGAGGCTCCCTCCACCATGAATTGGTCCAAACTGGGCTGGTTAGAGGCTCCCTCCACCATGAATTTCCCAAAACTTGGCTGTTTAGAGGCTCCCTCCACCATTAATTGGTCCAAACTGGGCTGGTTAGAGGCTCCCTCCACCATGAATTTGCCCAAACTGGGGTGGTTAGAGGCTCCCTCCACCATTAATTGGTCCAAACTGGGCTGGTTAGAGGCTCCCTCCACAATTAATTGGTCCAAACTGGGCTAATTAGAGGCTCCCTCCACCATGAATTGGTCCAAACTGGGTTTTTTAGAGGCTCCCTCCACCATGAATTTCCCAAAACTTGGCTGTTTAGAGGCTCCCTCCACCATGAATTGGTCCAAACTGGGCTGGTTAGAGGCTCCCTCCACCATGAATTTCCCAAAACTTGGCTGTTTAGAGGCTCCCTCCACCATTAATTGGTCCAAACTGGGCTGGTTAGAGGCTCCCTCCACCATGAATTTGCCCAAACTGGGCTGTTTAGAGGCTCCCTCCACCATGAATTGGTCCAAACTGGGCTGGTTAGAGGCTCCCTCCACCATGAATTTCCCAAAACTTGGCTGTTTAGAGGCTCCCTCCACCATTAATTGGTCCAAACTGGGCTGGTTAGAGGCTCCCTCCACCATGAATTGGTCCAAACTGGGGTGGTTAGAGGCTCCCTCCACCATTAATTGGTCCAAACTGGGCTGGTTAGAGGCTCCCTCCACCATTAATTGGTCCAAACTGGGCTGGTTAGAGGCTCCCTCCACCATTAATTGGTCCAAACTGGGCTGGTTAGAGGCTCCCTCCACCATGAATTTCCCAAAACTTGGCTGTTTAGAGGCTCCCTCCACCATTAATTGGTCCAAACTGGGCTGGTTAGAGGCTCCCTCCACCATGAATTTGCCCAAACTGGGCTGTTTAGAGGCTCCCTCCACCATGAATTTGCCCAAACTGGGCTGTTTAGAGGCTCCCTCCACCATGAATTGGTCCAAACTGGGCTGGTTAGAGGCTCCCTCCACCATGAATTTCCCAAAACTTGGCTGTTTAGAGGCTCCCTCCACCATTAATTGGTCCAAACTGGGCTGGTTAGAGGCTCCCTCCACCATGAATTTGCCCAAACTGGGGTGGTTAGAGGCTCCCTCCACCATTAATTGGTCCAAACTGGGCTGGTTAGAGGCTCCCTCCACAATTAATTGGTCCAAACTGGGCTAATTAGAGGCTCCCTCCACCATGAATTGGTCCAAACTGGGTTTTTTAGAGGCTCCCTCCACCATGAATTTCCCAAAACTTGGCTGTTTAGAGGCTCCCTCCACCATGAATTGGTCCAAACTGGGCTGGTTAGAGGCTCCCTCCACCATGAATTTCCCAAAACTTGGCTGTTTAGAGGCTCCCTCCACCATGAATTTGCCCAAACTGGGCTGTTTAGAGGCTCCCTCCACCATTAATTGGTCCAAACTGGGCTGGTTAGAGGCTCCCTCCACCATGAATTTGCCCAAACTGGGGTGGTTAGAGGCTCCCTCCACCATTAATTGGTCCAAACTGGGCTGGTTAGAGGCTCCCTCCACCATGAATTTCCCAAAACTTGGCTGTTTAGAGGCTCCCTCCACCATTAATTGGTCCAAACTGGGCTGGTTAGAGGCTCCCTCCACCATGAATTTGCCCAAACTGGGCTGTTTAGAGGCTCCCTCCACCATTAATTGGTCCAAACTGGGCTGGTTAGAGGCTCCCTCCACCATGAATTTGCCCAAACTGGGCTGTTTAGAGGCTCCCTCCACCATGAATTGGTCCAAACTGGGGTGGTTAGAGGCTCCCTCCACCATGAATTGGTCCAAACTGGGGTGGTTAGAGGCTCCCTCCACCATTAATTGGTCCAAACTGGGCTGGTTAGAGGCTCCCTCCACAATTAATTGGTCCAAACTGGGCTAATTAGAGGCTCCCTCCACCATGAATTGGTCCAAACTGGGTTTTTTAGAGGCTCCCTCCACCATTAATTGGTCCAAACTGGGCTGGTTAGAGGCTCCCTCCACAATTAATTGGTCCAAACTGGGCTAATTAGAGGCTCCCTCCACCATGAATTGGTCCAAACTGGGTTTTTTAGAGGCTCCCTCCACCATGAATTTGCCCAAACTGGGCTGTTTAGAGGCTCCCTCCACCATGAATTGGTCCAAACTGGGCTGGTTAGAGGCTCCCTCCACCATGAATTTCCCAAAACTTGGCTGTTTAGAGGCTCCCTCCACCATTAATTGGTCCAAACTGGGCTGGTTAGAGGCTCCCTCCACCATTAATTGGTCCAAACTGGGCTGGTTAGAGGCTCCCTCCACCATTAATTGGTCCAAACTGGGCTGGTTAGAGGCTCCCTCCACCATGAATTTCCCAAAACTTGGCTGTTTAGAGGCTCCCTCCACCATTAATTGGTCCAAACTGGGCTGGTTAGAGGCTCCCTCCACCATGAATTTGCCCAAACTGGGCTGTTTAGAGGCTCCCTCCACCATGAATTTGCCCAAACTGGGCTGTTTAGAGGCTCCCTCCACCATGAATTGGTCCAAACTGGGCTGGTTAGAGGCTCCCTCCACCATGAATTTCCCAAAACTTGGCTGTTTAGAGGCTCCCTCCACCATGAATTTGCCCAAACTGGGCTGGTTAGAGGCTCCCTCCACCATGAATTTGCCCAAACTGGGGTGGTTAGAGGCTCCCTCCACCATTAATTGGTCCAAACTGGGCTGGTTAGAGGCTCCCTCCACAATTAATTGGTCCAAACTGGGCTAATTAGAGGCTCCCTCCACCATGAATTGGTCCAAACTGGGTTTTTTAGAGGCTCCCTCCACCATGAATTTCCCAAAACTTGGCTGTTTAGAGGCTCCCTCCACCATGAATTGGTCCAAACTGGGCTGGTTAGAGGCTCCCTCCACCATGAATTTCCCAAAACTTGGCTGTTTAGAGGCTCCCTTCACCATTAATTGGTCCAAACTGGGCTGGTTAGAGGCTCCCTCCACCATGAATTTGCCCAAACTGGGCTGTTTAGAGGCTCCCTCCACCATGAATTGGTCCAAACTGGGCTGGTTAGAGGCTCCCTCCACCATGAATTTCCCAAAACTTGGCTGTTTAGAGGCTCCCTCCACCATTAATTGGTCCAAACTGGGCTGGTTAGAGGCTCCCTCCACCATGAATTGGTCCAAACTGGGGTGGTTAGAGGCTCCCTCCACCATTAATTGGTCCAAACTGGGCTGGTTAGAGGCTCCCTCCACCATTAATTGGTCCAAACTGGGCTGGTTAGAGGCTCCCTCCACCATTAATTGGTCCAAACTGGGCTGGTTAGAGGCTCCCTCCACCATGAATTTCCCAAAACTTGGCTGTTTAGAGGCTCCCTCCACCATTAATTGGTCCAAACTGGGCTGGTTAGAGGCTCCCTCCACCATGAATTTGCCCAAACTGGGCTGTTTAGAGGCTCCCTCCACCATGAATTTGCCCAAACTGGGCTGTTTAGAGGCTCCCTCCACCATGAATTGGTCCAAACTGGGCTGGTTAGAGGCTCCCTCCACCATGAATTTCCCAAAACTTGGCTGTTTAGAGGCTCCCTCCACCATTAATTGGTCCAAACTGGGCTGGTTAGAGGCTCCCTCCACCATGAATTTGCCCAAACTGGGGTGGTTAGAGGCTCCCTCCACCATTAATTGGTCCAAACTGGGCTGGTTAGAGGCTCCCTCCACAATTAATTGGTCCAAACTGGGCTAATTAGAGGCTCCCTCCACCATGAATTGGTCCAAACTGGGTTTTTTAGAGGCTCCCTCCACCATGAATTTCCCAAAACTTGGCTGTTTAGAGGCTCCCTCCACCATGAATTGGTCCAAACTGGGCTGGTTAGAGGCTCCCTCCACCATGAATTTCCCAAAACTTGGCTGTTTAGAGGCTCCCTCCACCATTAATTGGTCCAAACTGGGCTGGTTAGAGGCTCCCTCCACCATGAATTTGCCCAAACTGGGCTGTTTAGAGGCTCCCTCCACCATGAATTGGTCCAAACTGGGCTGGTTAGAGGCTCCCTCCACCATGAATTTCCCAAAACTTGGCTGTTTAGAGGCTCCCTCCACCATGAATTGGTCCAAACTGGGCTGGTTAGAGGCTCCCTCCACCATGAATTGGTCCAAACTGGGGTGGTTAGAGGCTCCCTCCACCATTAATTGGTCCAAACTGGGCTGGTTAGAGGCTCCCTCCACCATTAATTGGTCCAAACTGGGCTGGTTAGAGGCTCCCTCCACCATGAATTTGCCCAAACTGGGGTGGTTAGAGGCTCCCTCCACCATTAATTGGTCCAAACTGGGCTGGTTAGAGGCTCCCTCCACAATTAATTGGTCCAAACTGGGCTAATTAGAGGCTCCCTCCACCATGAATTGGTCCAAACTGGGTTTTTTAGAGGCTCCCTCCACCATGAATTTGCCCAAACTGGGCTGTTTAGAGGCTCCCTCCACCATGAATTGGTCCAAACTGGGCTGGTTAGAGGCTCCCTCCACCATGAATTTCCCAAAACTTGGCTGTTTAGAGGCTCCCTCCACCATTAATTGGTCCAAACTGGGCTGGTTAGAGGCTCCCTCCACCATTAATTGGTCCAAACTGGGCTGGTTAGAGGCTCCCTCCACCATTAATTGGTCCAAACTGGGCTGGTTAGAGGCTCCCTCCACCATTAATTGGTCCAAACTGGGCTGTTTAGAGGCTCCCTCCACCATTAATTGGTCCAAACTGGGCTGGTTAGAGGCTCCCTCCACCATGAATTTGCCCAAACTGGGCTGTTTAGAGGCTCCCTCCACCATGAATTGGTCCAAACTGGGCTGGTTAGAGGCTCCCTCCACCATGAATTTCCCAAAACTTGGCTGTTTAGAGGCTCCCTCCACCATTAATTGGTCCAAACTGGGCTGGTTAGAGGCTCCCTCCACCATGAATTGGTCCAAACTGGGGTTTTTAGAGGCTCCCTCCACCATGAATTGGTCCAAACTGGGGTTTTTAGAGTCTCCCTCCACCATGAATTGGTCCAAACTGGGGTTTTTAGAGTCTCCCTCCACCATGAATTGGTCCAAACTGGGGTTTTTAGAGGCTCCCTCCACCATGAATTTGCCCAAACTCTGCTGGTTAGAGGCTCAATCCACCCTGATTTTCAAAACAAATGTTGGTGCCAACCTCAACTTACTACAAGGGCCAAATTCACTGCTGGTGACAAGCTCTCCTCACTGCAAGTGCCAAATACACATGTTTCAAGGTGTTTTCCTACTGTCAGAGAGGTGGTATTGAGTGTGTAAAGTGTGTAGTTGTTAGGCTGTGATGTTGGGGTAATAGAGGGTCTTTGGTGTGTTAGATGCCCCCAGACATGCTTCCCCTGCTGTCCCAGTGTCATTCCAGAGGTGTTGGCATCATTTCCTGGGGTGTCATAGTGGACTTGGTGACCCTCCAGACACGGATTTGGGTTTCCCCCTTAACGAGTATCTGTTCCCCATAGACTATAATGGGGTTCGAAACCCGTTCGAACACACGAACATTGAGCGGCTGTTCGAATCGAATTTCGAACCTCGAACATTTTAGTGTTCGCTCATCTCTAGTAATAACCCATTAAAAGCAAATAACTGATCCTAACTTTGCTCAAACATCAGCACTGTCTTATCTTAGAAATCATTGAAATAAAACATATACGGTACTTTGATGCATATTTATAGTCTGCATACTGTTTATAATGAACGTTTTATGTTCTACGGTAAAAAGTAAAATGGTGTCATGGCTAATATTAATTGATCTAAAATTTTGTACTCAGATTACATTTAGCTTGTTATTTGAACAATAACATCCTGTGCAAAATACTGATTTTATGTTTCAAGAAAGAAGGATTTTATTTCATATCCTTATTCCTTCAAGATGGTAACATTTTAAAGTATGTGACACATAGCACTTAGGAGACCAGCCACACTGCCTCAAGACTCAGCTTTCTTGGACAGCTTGAACAGACAATTTGCTTTCCTTTCCTTCACATAAGAGATGAATGATGGCTTAAATAGTCCAAGTGACAGAGATAAAAAGAGAGTTACTATTACAGTATGTATATGTATATTAAGAAAATATAGATGTGGCAGCTTAATAATACAGTGCTCTCTTAATGTGTATAGAGACATTTTTATAGCTTGTCTCAAAACCAATTTTCTCAGACAGATGTGATTGATGAAACTTGTTCTCTACATCACTCAATAGTGTACGTGTAATTGGGAAATTAAGAAAAGGGCTGTCAGTGAGCCCTTGTCAATGTGACCAACTAGACCCTAAACATATTGCTTTTTTAACCTTTTCAAATCAAAAGAAGAACACGTTAATATCAATACATACAGTCATGGTTTACATACACATAGTCACATTCATTGAAAGTCAGTTTTTCGCAGTTCCTGACACTTGATTCTAGGACTGTTATGGTAGTGTTTCTGGAGAAAATATCAGAAAGTAGCAAGAATTGGGTAATAACAGAGAGTAGTAGAAAAAGATGTTTAAATCCAATATTGCGCTGACAGATAGGCCAAGACACCCAAATGCCTTTTCCAGCCTCAGCCGCAAGGCTTTGCTTTATTTGGGCTCCAAGTTATCCCCATCAGCAACTGTATGAGAAATAAATACTCCACTATCCGAAAGAAGAACCAGAATCAGGAGGATGAATCAGGAAGATAATGTCTAGGTTGTGGTCTGTTCAACTGGAGACTTCTGAGCCAGGAGATGAACTATATTCCGATTTTAAGCTAAAGGGTTGGTTTCCTAGAGATCACATCAGGGCCAGAATCAAAAGACATGTGATTTTCCAGTAACAAAGGCAAAGGGTCAGTTTCCAATAGGTCACAGAGTCAGAATCAGAAGACAAGGGGTATTCTGGTCACAAGTCAAGGATTGGTTTCCTGGAGATCAGTATAAAGCAGCAATACACAAATGGTGAGGTATAAAAGCCAAGCAAGGTAAATAATTACAGACACCTGACTGAGGAGGAAGGAAGTTTAAATATATCTCCTTAGCTGCTAATTAGATAAGCCCAGAGAATTTCTGACACTGCAGAAGTTTCTCAAGTTGGCACGGAAATATTTAAGCAATAGCAGGTCCATTCAGGTCAACACTATAGATCAGGAAAACAAAATGTTGTAACAATACTAGAGACTACAGATATACTGCAGTTTTTATTTCTTTAATCAGTGGCTCAGAAGTTTACATACATTTGGTTAGTATTTAGGTGCATTACCTACCTTTGCTCAAACTTTTGGATAGCCTTCCACAAAATGGTGTATCTGAGTCTGGTGTGTGGGCCACATTGCACATGCACATTTTTCAGTTCTACCAATAAATTGTCTATGGGATTGATTAAAAGGTTTAATGATGGCCACTAGATTAATTTCACTTTGTTTTCCTTAGACATTTTTGACACAAATTTGGTTAATTCTCCTTGTGCCTATACTTTAACTTCATGGCTGATGTCTTGTGATACTGCTTCAATATATTGATATTTTATGAAGTGCCTCTCTGCAGTCTCTCCTGTAGTAACGCACACCCAGAACCTGGCTGTGTACCTGTGTACCTGGGTTTGTACCTGCTTGGCACCTGCATATTTTCAAGGTTACTATTATAATTTTAAGTTAGTACTAGTACAGAAAGTAACTACTGCATTGACAAGTGTACAGAGACTCAGTTCAAAACTGGAATACTGTGTCGTGCTAAGAGAGTTGTTTCATAACACCGTCACAGCCCCATCATACCCTGCACTACGTATAACACAACACATTTTGCCTAAAATTATGACTGATTATCATTTTTTAAAACACTCCAATATGTGAATCATTCTCATTTTCCATGATTTTAAGTACTTTTTTTCATAGATAGATTTTATTTTTGATTCTTTAATATGCCAACTACGTCAGCTTTGTAATATATTTAAAAATAATATGGCAATAGTCTCTATTAGCTGGTGTTTATTATATATTTATTTTTATATATATTTATTTCTTGAGGTGATGGTTGTGATCACCATACTGTAGGCAATAGTATATGCCATCTCTCATCTGAATTTTCCCTTTCACAGCAAGTCCCCAGGTCATTGGATGTGTAGGGAATCATGATCATGTTATGAAATATCCTAGCAGTATGCCATAACATTAGAAGATCCGTGTGCTCCTTTAACAAAAAGTACCACTAGAAAAGCACGGAGCTCCTTTTAAAGAGCCTATCAATAGCGCTGTTAGAAAAATCCCAAAAATCTAAACTCAGATAAACTTCCTTTTTTTGCCCTTTCAATAAAACAGGCATTTGATATTGTGGGTAAGAATGACACGGTGGTCAAAGAAAAGGCTAATGACTGCAGTTTACATGGTTCATTGCACTGTCGCTTTCATAAGCAAAGGATAAAAGGCATTAAAGAAATGGGCTCGATGAATGGCACGAGACAATCCGGGAGGCCTTGAGTCAACATGTGATTGTATCTATCGTCAAGGAAACCTTTCAAATGATGAAAAGTTCAATGGCGTGCATGTGCGAAACTAAATGTAAGCTGCGTGATTCTGGTTCAAATGTCACATGAGGAGGACGGTTGCTAAAATTACCAAAGTATAACATTGCAAAGGGTCTATTGAGGTATTGGCATGGAAACATTCAACCCTGCGGCATCACACTGCGCCATGTGCTGTGTATTTATCAAGAAAGGCTATGTGACTACTAAAGGTTTGCCAAACCAAAAGAATCTCATAATGAATCCCCAACCTATACAGAGGAACAACTAAATGACATTGTAATTATATTCTGCCCCATACCATTTCACCTGAAAGCATACAGGGGAGAAAATGGCTGCCTGTCAAACAGTTCACAATACAACAGTCTTCATTGCATATGGAGGTGTGAAAGCACATGCAATACACTTAATGTAAAAAGAGTTCCTTCTACTTTTAGAATGTAATACATTCCTACTTATGTCTACCAAAGTATATCATAATAGCAATCACGTGTGCACATATATGTAAAAGAAAAATCTTACTAGTTCTTCTCATTAAAAACTTCAGTTGTGACCATCTCTACGGGAATGCGTCGGCGCGTGTCCGTGCGAACGGAGTAATTTCGGACCCCTTTTCGGTCCGTAACGGTACCCACCAGGGTTGCCCCCTCTCGCCGTTGCTTTTTGCTTTGGTGATGGAGCACCTGGCGGTGGCGTTGCGCCATTGCCCAGATGTTCACGGTATACCTCTGGGGTCTCGTGTGGTCAAAGCGACGTTATATGCGGATGATCTTCTGCTTTATGTCTCCGATCCGCGGGTGTCATTCCCGGCTATTCTGCGCGAATTTTCTCATTTTGGTGCCCTTAGTAACTTTAAGGTTAATTTATCTAAGAGTGAGGCCCTTAATGTCTCACTTCCACCCTCTGAGGCTGAATTTCTGGCGCGGACTTTCCCTTTTAGGTGGCAGCCTTCCTCCTTCAAGTACTTAGGGATCCGTATCTCCCCTGATCCTGCTTCTCTATTCCAACTTAATTATCTCCCGCTTTTGGATGCCATTACCACGGACTTACGCTCTTATGGCGCTCGCCTTCCCTCTTGGTTCAGTCGAATTCATGCCCTTAAAATGGATGTCCTCCTCCGGTTTTTGTATTTATTTCAGGCCCTTCCTATCCCTCTCCCACGCACTTTTTTGGCCAAAGTACAATCCTTGTTTGGGAGGTTTGTTTGGGGCTCCTCTCGGAGCAGACTTGGGTTCCGTACTCTCGTCAGGCGTAAGTCCAGGGGAGGCGTTGGCCTTCCGGATGTGCGCCTGTATTATCGCGCCTCGGTTTTGCTTCGTTTATTTGACTGGCAATTCCGTCGCCATGACAAGCAGTGGGTGTCCATCGAATTTGACCTGTTATCATCCTCGCTCTCTTCTTGGCCGTGGATTCCACCGCATTTTCGTCCCAAACCCCCTGGTCTTTACGTTCTCCCTTCACACTTCTTGAAGGTGTGGGATTTGGTCTGCTCTTCTGGTCGCTTGGCCCGTGTTCCGGGCCCCTTGACTCCTCTCTTCGGGAATCCTATGTTCCCCCCTGGGTGCTCAGTGGATCGGTTCCTCTGTTGGGAGAGAGAGAATTGTACTCGTCTTCAGGAGGTGGCGGGCGACTCCCCGCTCCCTCCTTTTGCCCAGTTATGTAGTTCTCACCCCGACTTACGCCTCTCGTGGTTGGAATACGCCCAACTCCAGTCCTTTTTGAAGCGGTTCTCGCTTACTTCTCACCTCTCCCCTCCGGCCTTAGCCTTAGAATCCTTAGTTGGGCGACGGACCTCCCCGCCTCGCGCTCTTTCACTGTTGTATGACGTTCTCCTTTCGGATGTCACTGCAGGACTCCCCTCTTATGTTACTGCCTGGAACTCCGATCTTCCTGTGAGTCTGTCTTCTGCGGATTGGGACAGGTCCTTCTTGCTTTCTCATAAGTTGGCCCTCCCGTGTAGCGCTCAGGAGAAAAATTTTAAGATTCTGTCCCGGTGGTACAGGTGTCCGGTGCTTCTTCATAGGATTTTTCCTGCTGTTTCGGACTTATGTTGGCGCTGTGGCTCCGCTAGGGGTACTATGCTACACATTTGGTGGGATTGTGACGTTCTGCGGCCTTTCTGGGATGCGGTGTTCTCATTGTATTCCACGGTCAGTGGGCGCTCTGTGACTGTTTCTCCTCAGCTGGCGCTTCTGTCAGTCATCCCTGGCAAGCTGTCGGCGATTAAGGAGGACCTCCTGAGACATTTTCTTACGGCCGCCAGGGCTGTTATTCCGAGACACTGGCGCAGCTCCACCCCACCCTCCATGCTTGAGTTCCTCCAGGAGTTTCTGCTTATACAGAGGATGGAGACCCTGGTAGCGGAGGATTCTCCCATCTATTCCAAGTTTGAACTTCGATGGCGCCCTTGGATTCTGTTCCAGGAGTCCTCTGCTTTTTCTACTGCCTTCGCCTGAGTGTGACATGGCCGTCTACTTTCCTCCCTCTTTTTCTTTCTTACCTTCCTTTTCCTCCTTTTCCTGTTCTAGTTCTGTTTGTGGTCTCACCGTCTTTGTCCTGTGTTTGTTTGTTCGTTCCCTGTCTCCTCCTTATTCCCTTTTCGTCTCCTCGTTGAGCTAGTTTTGATCATTGTGGTGAGAGGTCTCCTTTGGCCTTCTCGCCTACTGGTATATGTGCCTTTTTTATTGATGCTCGATTTATCTTTGTTTATTTGTGTTGTATTTTTATTGAAAATCCTTAATAAAACCCGTTTAAGCATAAAATGAGCTCAGTTCAATGAAAAACCCAGCTCTTCCTATCTGTATATTTACACAAGGGCAAATGTTTCTGATTTATTCCAATGGATGCGTCGCACATGCTACAAACTGTTAGGTGTCACATAGTTGGATATTCTACCACAAGATGGCAGAAACATTTTTAATTTTGGCTCACCTTGTTTACACACCCAATTTAGCAGCGAGCGAGTAAAGAATATAATAATGTTCTTTTATTTCTCCAGTGCTTTCTTAACAATATTCAGCCAGGGCTACTGAGAGACAAGCTGGACCATGTTGGAGTGGACCATCACCTGTCCAACTGGATCCTAGACTACCTCACAAACTGACTTTAGTATGTGAGAGCCTGGGAATGTGTAAGGCACTGTGGTCTGTAGTACGGGGGCACCACAAGGTACAGTTCATGCCCCATTTGTCTTCACATTGTACACTGCAGACTTTAGGTGCAACTCATCAAGCTGATACAGAAGTACTCTGATGGCTCTGCAATAGTAGGTGTCATCACAGATGGAGACAACAGAGAATACAAAGACTTAAACCGAAACTTTGTGGAATCTGGTGGACATCTAGGGGACAGGCATTGAGATAGTTAAGACTAGAGATGAGCAAAAAATGTTGAAAAATGTAAAATGTTCGAGGTTTGATATTCGTTTCGAGTAACCCCTCAATATTCAACTACTCGAATCGAATATCGAACCCTATTATAATCTATGGGGGGAAAATGCTCGTTTCAGGGGTAGGCAATATTCAATCAAATTATACTTACTAAGTCCACGAGTGAGGGTCGGGCTGGATCCTCCGAGAAGTCTTCTCCTTGCAGTGTCCCCGCGGCATCTTCTGGCTCTGAATTCACTCTGCCAGGCATCGGGCCTGGGCAGAGCCGACTGCGCATGCCCACACTACAGGCGAACATGTGCAGTCGGCTCTGCCCAGGCACAATGCCTTACAGAGTGAATTCAGAGCCGGAAGACGCCGCGGGGAAGCTGCACAGAGAAGACTTCTAAAGCTAGGAGAAGAACCAGCGTTGATTGGCCGACTGTATAGCATACTGCATCAAACTTTTACATTCGAATAGCGAGTGGTACGAGTATTTCGAATACTGTAGTATTCGATCGAATACCTACTCGATCGAGTACTACTCGCTCATCTCTAGTCAAGACCTATAAGTTCCTGGGTGTGCTCCTCAATAATAAGCTGGATTGGGCTGATCACCTGGAGGCGCTGTACAGAAAGGGTCACAGCAGGCTGCACCTGCTCAGGAGGCTGAGGGCATTCGGAGTCCAGAGGCCACTTCTTAGGACCTTTTTCAACTCTGTGGTAGCATCAGCCATCTTCTTCGGAGTGGCCTGCTGGGGAGTAGCATACCAGCCAGGGACAGAAATAGACATGACACGCTGATTTACTGTGGTGTTCCCTGGACCCAGTACAGGTGGTGGGTAACAGAAGGATACTGTCTGTGGTGAGCTCCATGCGGAAGAACAACTCCCATCCCATGTATGAGACTGTGACAGCACTGGGCAGTACTGTCAGTGACCGACGGCTTCACCCAAGTGTGAGAATCTATCGGAGATCCTTCTTCTCAACCACGGTCAGGCTGTATAATCAACATCAGGCTAAGTGGAGATCACTCTGCACAGAAAACTAAATAATCCTTAAGTCTTCTTTTCCTTTTAGTTGCGATGACTCCTAGTATACTTTCTATCTGCTATTCTGAGGTTGTATGTGTTCTTTCTTGTAATATATTACTGTATATTATCCATGCTGCTGCAACACACTGAATTTCCCCATGGTGGGACTATTAAAGAATTATCTTATCTTATCTTGGTGAAGGAAAGATCACATTTATAATTTTATTTTTGTGTCTGTAAACACTGAAATTCATTGTAAACTAGAAGCCATATGTGATCTTGTTGATATAGGTGCAGAAATTATGCCATAAATGAAATGATGGTCACCTAAAAGTAAAGTTGGACATACACATTCAATCTGTATCAACCAAGTCCATTAATTTCAACTGGACAGGATGACTGGTTTGTGTGTGTGTGTGTGTGTGTGTGTGTGTGTGTGTGTGTGTGTGTGTGGACATCCCAACCCTCACTTGATGGCAGATGTGGGTAATAATCATGATCAACAGTTGGATTTCATTCAGAGGGTAGATAAACTGCTGTCAGCGGACTCTCGCAGTGTCATTCGCCCCTCTGCGACATACACTTCTCAGCTGAGCCTAACATGCAGTATGGGTGAGTTGGGCACAACAGCTGTTGGCTAAATGCCAAGTTAACAGCTGTCTAAAGTGTGTGGCTGCTTAAGAGTCCGTTAACAAAAGTAGATGAATTGCACATGACAAAACACCAACAGACAATACATGAAGTCAGTCATTTATTTTCATTTTTGCATACTATTTATTGTGAGTTGAATGAACAAACGTTATTCTTGTAATTCTATGTTCAGCCCCCTGCTGTAATAGACATTGTTTTGTAGCAGCACTTCCCCTTTTACATGGGGTGATACTCTGCTAACATGAAATTTACCATAATTTTAAGAGTACGTGACAAGAGCATTCAGCTGATAATCGCCGATGACTTTTCTGTTGGGTCAATGCTGGGATGTGTTCACTTTAGCAGCCATGGATCTGTAAAACAGACCCTTAAGACATGAACAAAGAGAGAGAAAGAGATCTTTGTTGGAAGGTCATGTCCTAGGTTTCTTCTCTGATGCGAAAATAAAAAATGAATAAAAAAAGCCCAGATTGATACAATTTCACTTAAAAACTATGTTCACCTGTGCAGCATTTTTTTTTAACATTCTTGAAATGTCGGCATCTTGTGCTAATAATTTTCGTATTTGGGTTTACTTAAAAATTTATTCCGGTTTGACCTCTACAGTTGTATATATAACCACTACAAATACAAGTTGTAGAAGGCTGTTTAGTCTGTCAGACTGATTGACAGCTTGTTCCCCAGCCCTTCTCTCTACTCTCCTGAACAAACCTGCAGACTATTATATGACCAGGAGAACAAGGAAAAAATAAATCCAATGAAGTAAAAATCTATAATTTATTGAAATGATTAAAAAAAAACACATACTCAAATAGCATGCTATATTCTTGGCTATTATCATGTATATGATTTTTAAATCATTTCAATAAATTATGGATTTTTACTTTGATGGAATTATTTTATCCTTGTTGTTCTCCTGTTGGTAATTGCAAGTCTATCAATCTAATGTATGACCAGATCAAAGTTCAGATTTGATCTGGTCGTAAATGAGGTTAAGGCTAAGGACCCATGTTTTAGCTAAAAACACATACAACTCCAGTATAAAATAAATTGTTGTCCTTCAATATGAGAAAAATCCTTTAAAAAGATATCTATCTATCCATCTATTATCTATTTATCTATCTATCTACCCACCCATCTATCTATTATTTATCTGTTTATCTATTATCTATCATCTATCTATTTATATATAGTCAGGGTCTGGGGTTGCTAGGTGGGATGGCATAGACACACAAGTCCAGTTTCTTTTAGTCCAAAACAAAGGTAGAGTTTATTTTCACTCAAAAAGGTAGTGCAGCAACAAAAGGAAACAATACAAAAATAAATACCTGCCCGGCTAGGCTCTAACTAAACATAGAATAGGTTACCTCACCTAGAATAACAGAAATCCAAAAGCCAGTAGAATCATTCAGGACACAGCTCCAAAAATACTGTATGACCTCTCCGTCAGCTCTCCAGCCAAGCTCTGCCGAAGTGTTACTGCTGGAGTTGATTTCTTAAGCCTCCTTGATGAGGAGACTCTCTGCAGCTGAGTCGCTGCCGGATCATCCCCAAAGTGTGGACTGGAGGGGGGTGGAATGACAGATCCCACTACCAATCCTACCTGTTTACCAAAATGCTCAGCAGACGAAAGTTTTCTGCTGAGAACAAACATTCCTGGAGTTTTCTCATCTCACCCACCTGAGTAGTCTGGGTGAGATGTACACCCCCTCCATTACTGGTCTGACCAGCCATCGGCTTAAACTATCTATATATCATCTATCTATCTATCTATCTATCTATCTATCTATCTATCTATCTATCTATGAAGTGGAAAAAATGGCAGCACTCCAACATTTAGAAAAAGTGTGGGTTTATTCCAAGCAGCGACGTTTCAGTTCTTATCAGACCCTTTTTCAAGCAAAGAAGTGAGGATAACCACAAGTTTAAATAACAATCACATCATATGATGCATAATTACAATTAATTACTCAGAATGTGGAAACAATGTATCACAACATCAAAACACACTTAGGTGGAGTAAAAGATACAGTGTAACAAAGTGCTATAAGTTTAAGATGATCTAATAACATTTTACAGATCAATATAAGTAACATATATATATATAAGATCACATCATATAAAAATATTTATAAATATGAGGAGGAGGAACATACACTTACTTTCACTAGTATCATGGGCGTTTACTCATACATCGCAGCGTCCTCAAGTGACTACTGCGCAAAGTGAAAAAGGTTCTGATAAGAACCGAAACGTCGTTGCTTGGAATAAACCCACACTTTTTCTAAATGTTGGAGTGCTGTCATTTTTTCCACTTCTTATGTAAAGTTGAAGATTAGCCATCTTCTAGTTTGGCTCTACACCCAGTTTGTATGCTGTGCTGCTTCTGCATTTTCTATCTATCTATCTATCTATCTATCTATCTATCTATCTATCTATCTATCTATCTATCTATCTCCTATCTATCTATCTATCTATCTATCAAATAGTATCTATCTCCTATCTATCTATCAATCATCTATCTATCTATCTATCTATCTATCTATCTATTTATCTATCTATCTATCTATCTATCTATCTATCTATCAAATAGTATCTATCTATCTATCTATCTATCTCCTATCTATCTATCTATCTATCTATCTATCTATCTATCTATCTATCTATCTATCTATCTATCTATCAAATAGTATCTATCTCCTATCTATCTATCAATCATCTATCTATCTATCTATCTATCTATCTATCTATCTATCTATCTATCTATCCATCTATCTCCCTATCCCATTTTCTAGATGAACATCAGACAGGGAAAGACTGATATAAAGAGAAAAACAAGTGTTGAAAATCAATGGATTTTAACATCTTCCAGCTTTAAGAGTACGGGAAGTCCTTGATAGTAATGATGTTATTTCTGGAAAGTTGAGGGGAAGCTAACTTCACAGTGTTATTTTCAGAACATGGTTTTTATTATAGTCACTTAGCTTTAAAGACTGAGGAAAAGGACAGACTTCCATTAGCAAATAAAGCATACATTATTTGGCTAAAAAAGGAAGCGCTCTGCACAACCTTACATTTTGCTGAAAATTTAATAGATTAGCATTTATTTCTTTATGGAAACACAGTTAAAACATCATAACACAATGCAACTAAACAGAGTATGTTCTGTATGTGTATGCACTGCTAACCTTGTACCCTATTACGATCCTATACCATCTATTACTTCACATAAAGTGAGGGCCATAGTCTAGTGTCAGGGACTATGTTTTGTCTTGTGAGTGGCATACAGAATACAATGGACTCATAACAGAACACTTAAAGCTCTATTATTTTCTTATAGAATAGTGAGACCTTTACCCATACATTAATAGCACATAGAGCACTTTACATTGTAGCGCAGTGAAGCATTGTCTAGTCCTACCTTGTAGCCATGGATGTTAATTCTATCAAGGGCATATGAGTGATTGGTTTCCATGTGTTTGTTTCCCATGAATAGAACGATTATTTATAAAACTGAACAGAATATACAGGTGTGGTGTAAGAAACAGGTTTATGTTGGCCACATACAATTCATTCCAATGGTCCAAATCAAATGATTTTGTCATGGTGATTTAATCTGTTGGAAAAACCCAATATCCAGTTGCAGATAAAAGGATTGCACCTGTCAAAATCCAACTTGTTCGATCCGTTACTCTCTCAAGAGATGTTATAAGCATCTGTCAGAGGTGTCATTCAGCTGCTTATTACCTTTTCATTAAAATAAACACTCATGTTCAGTTGTCGTCTATGACATAAAGGGGATGCCCAGGTAAAAATGGACACAATTATTAGGGTTTAAATTGACTGGGAGCGGGAAAACAAAACAAACAAACAAAAAAACCATACTCACCTTTTCCTGGTGTCCAGTGACTCTACTCGACATATTTTAAAAATATATTTTTATCTAGAAAACCTGTTTAATTAAGAATGGGTTTACACACTGTGAATACAATCTGTTATATATCCAGATTATATAAATACAGATGAATTTATATGAAGATTTTGATATTTATATTTTGCTCGTACTGAACTGAATAAATCTGCATACATCAAATCCAAGTTAGAAAAGTCTTATTTACTTGTTATTACTGGGTTTTAACATTGATATTCAGCACCAAATGTTGCTCTAAAACAATTTGTGTGAGCCCCACGCTATAATAATATAATAATTCCCGATATAGTCAGTGTATTTAATAAATCTTAAGGTTAGTCTTAGGACCGGTGTATTCTTCGCTTTTCTTATGAGTCAGTGGAAAATGCGCACAATGTGAGATGAAGAGGAGGCCCTGATGGCTCCGCCCACAGCAAGCCATTGCCACTCACCCTTTTCAGAAAATGTTTAAGGGGCAAATCCAAGGATTGTGACTTTTCTAGTGTAGGAGTATAGTCTTGGGGTGCACAGGCGAAGCAGAAGCTCATCTCTAATACCTCTCATAGCGATTTTAACATGAAGATTAAAAGTAACGTTTTGGCTAATGTCCAGCGAAACATCCCACAGCAATAAAGCGCTGCGGGAAAAACACGGCAGGAATGCATCATGGTTCCTCAACAAGTTATTCCAATTTGGTTTAAACCAATTTACTGCTGACAGACTCCTTTTTATGGGGTCTATCAGCATGTTGGTATTTTTGAGTATAAGGATATTGCAGCAAACTACACTATTCTGTTGTCAACAATTACAGAAACCTTAAAGAGGACCTTTCATCAGATTGGGCACAGGCAGTTCTATATACTGCTGGAAAGCTGAATTCAGTGCAGTGTCGGCTTTCCCGATCTGTGCCCCGGGTAAAGCACTATCGGTCCCGGTACCGTAGCGCTTTAGTGTCAGAAGGGCGTTTCTGACAGTTAGCCAGGGATGCCCTTCTGCCCAGCAGCGCCTATCGCACTGTACTGTGGAGCGGGGAGGAACGCCTCCTCCCCTCCTGATAATACTCGTCTATGGACGAGCACTGTGAGCTCACACAGTACATTGCGATAGGCGCTGCTGGGCAGAAGGGCGTCCCTGGCTATCTGTCAGAAACGCCCTTCTGACTGTAAAGTGCTACGGTACCGGGACTCATAGCGCTTTACCCGGGGCACAGATCGGGAAAGCCGATAGTGCTCTGAATTCAGCGTACTGTCAGCTTTCCAGCAGTATATAAAACTGCCTGTGCCTAATCTGATGAAAGGTCCTCTTTAACAGAAATCTGCATGTGCAAAGATGCATTTTCTTGATTAGCACACATAGTAAGAAACCTGCGTTAAAACAGATTATTTTCATGGATTAAGCATAGATTACGGACAATTTCTAGTGCTTTGTACACTTTCTCCTTAAAGAAAAAGCATTCATTGTAAATATAATGTATCATCATGAGATCACTTACTATTTAGGGTGCCGGAATAAAAGTTCTGAGAAAGCGATCAGTAATTGCTGACACTGAGCCTTCTGGACGCAGTAGCATATCTCATTTCATTTCTAACTCTCAGTAGTCAGCATATGGTTTCTTGGTCAGTACACTAATATAATGACGCTGAAGGCAGCAGTAAGATGCCAGTCAGCTGTTCATATTATTCCTATGAGCATCCGTTCAATCCACAGGGCTTTGACAAAGTCTAGTAAAAGCAATTTTGGTTGCCCTATGACAAAACATACATCCCAATATTGATTGAGCTGAATAAATAAGAATTGTTATATTGCCATGTTTCATTAGAAAATGACACAACAAATATGTTTTATCATTTACCAATATATGTTTTTGGTGCTTCATTGAAAGATCAGTCAAACAATGGAACAGTAAGGTATAGCAGGAATAGTGGAGATCTATGACAACATCTGACTTTAGGTGTCACGTCTGCTGACACCTATGATGGGTAAGGCATGCTATGAGCCCCCTCCTCATGCTATTCCTGCAACATATTCTCCCTTTTACCATTTACATAATCAGATTTCCCAGTGTGTTAAATAATGTCAAGTTAGTCATTGGTATCTGGAAACCTTCTGTGTTACCTGATAAATATTTACTTATGATCCATAGACCTAGAACATGTACACATGACCCCCCAAAGGCACCTCTGTCAAAAAAACAAATTTGCCACTATTGGGGCCCAGAAGATTGAAGTTAGACTTTTACATATAAATATAGAAAGTTGCAAATGTACATTGCTTAACTGGTCTTAACTGTTTTTTTAGGTGTATTTTATAAGCTCATTGTCTTTTAATTGAATTTATTAATATATACTTCCAACACAAAGCTTCAGGCATATAGGCATATACCATGCACTATAGCATATGTTTTTTGTGTTGGTAGCACTCTACATCTATATAGAGAAGTGTAGTCTGATACACTTTCCTACACAGTTAAAAAGGGTATGCTAATGTAAGTTATATCACCCTATTAGCCTTCCATTGGATAAATGAACCCTATGGATGATGTTTTGGCATATGCGTCAAATGTAAGATTTATGCATTTGTGCACTGAGGCTTAATCTGGACTGGAACCTTAATTTGGATTTGCAATCCCGTGTCTGCCTATCAAGCTAAAAGTAGTCACAACTGAACTTCTTTCACTGACTGAATTAGATAATCAGCAGAACCAACAGTCACCCCCAATGTCAGTTGTTGGGAGGGCAAGAAGGACTGATTTTAACATGTCCAATCCTTTGTTACCATAAAAGAGAGATTTCAACCAACAGATATTACATGTGTATAGCCAGCTGTGCCGTCTTATAGTTCTATAGGAATTAATGAGTTAAAATTAATAATGTGATCGTTTATTATTTTAAGAACATTAATTTGTGACTACCTGATACCCATCATCCCACTACTGTATACATAAACACGGCTTAAAGGGGTGGTCCATTTTCAGCAAATAAGTGTTATTGTTTGTATAATAATAAGTTATACAATTAAAAATGCTTCCTGTATCAATTGCTTGCTTTTTGGTAGACCTCTATGAATTGTGCAAAAAACTAGCACTTACTACCATAGCATTATAACTTCTTGACTAGAGATGAGCGAACACTAAAGTGTCCGAGGTTCGAAATCCGATTCGAACAGCCGCACACTGTTTGGCTGTTCGAACGGATTTCGAACCCCATTATAGTCTATGGGGGGAAATGCTCGTTTCAGGGGTAGGCAACATTCGATAAAATCATACTTATCAAGTCCACGAGTGACGGTCAGGCTGGATTCTGCTTGAAGTCTTCTCTCGGCGCAGGGTCCACGCATCCTCTTCCTGGTGGAATTCACTCTGCCTAGGCATCCGGCCTAGGCAGAGCCGACTGCGCATGCGCGTGCGGCTCTGCCCAGGCCCGACGCCTGAGCAGAGCCGACTGCGCATGCGCGTGTATGCGCGTGCATGCCCGCGCATGCGCAGTTGGCTCTGCCTAGGCCAGATGCCTAGGCAGAGTGAATTCCACCCGGAAGAAGACGCGGGGACACAGCGCGGAGAAGACTTTGGAAAGGTAAGAGAAGATGCAGCGTTGATTGGCAGAATGTATAGCATTCTGCCTATCAACGCTGGTTCTGCATCGAACATTAAACTTCAAACAGCTAGTAGTGTTCGATTGAGTATGAGTATTTCGAGTACCGTAGTATTCGATCGAACACCTACTCGATCAAACAGTACTCGCTCATCTCTACACTTGACGCATTTCAAAGCCCGGCCATTCACCTTACTGGTAATTTCATCAGAGGTGCTATCTAAATCTTAACAGAGCGATCTGAACTAAACTGATGGTTTCCAATATCAAAAAAAAGTGATGCAGACCCTCCTGCTCACCTATCACCATTGATGACAACCATATATCAGGTTGTAATTTGTAGTATACAAGAAGAAAAAGATTTTTCCACCACCAGGAGCAAAACAGTAATAATGCAGTTCCATGACAAGAATCTGCTAAACTAATCATATGCTCAATAGTTTCAAGTCAATGTTTTTTGTATGAGATAGCCAAGATGATTGTCTGTAAATTGATGGTAGTCTCACATTCGAAGCTGTAGTATATCATGAGATATGGAACTTGAAAATCTAAAGCTCAAAACATTGTTACCCTTTTGCTGCTCAGTGAATACAGCACTCATAGACATTTGCAATAATGTTATAAAACTTTACTGAGGTGTATTTGTCCATTTAATATGTAATTTTTGTATTAATTATGACTTTTTTTTTTTCAAAATGAACCCAAAGAAGAAATATTACATCATGTTCATGCACATGTCTCCATTCTATTACATATGTCCTCTTAGTCTCTGACCTTATTCTGATAAAATAGGAGCTATTTTTCTGAATTAACTTTAAAATACAGCAATTTATTTCCATGGACAGCCACAGACATGCCGCTTATCCAGTACCTAGGATGAGAAGGGAAAATTACAAAGGTTAAAGCAATGGTTTTCCCTGGTTGTTACAATAATTGCAGTACGCAGCAATAGAATAGGACACCAGTAAACAAGCAATCACTGCTTTATTGCTTGTATAAAACACAGTCACTAACAAGCCTGCAATGTGGACCATAAAAGATGTTGAAAACCCTTGAGCATGTGTATGGCACAAATGAAAAGACTATTTACTATGATTTTATGTGCCCCACTTACATAAGTCCACGCACAGTTCATTAAAATATTGCACGCCATGGTACAGAGCAGCATGAGATGTTATATACTGGACTATATTTAATGCATACAGTATATCCTGTCAGGGTCTGAGGTTGTTAGGTGGGGTGGCGTAGACACACAAGTCCAGATTTTTAGTCCAAAAAGGTAGTGTTTTATTTTTACTCCACAAGAAACAGTGCAGCAACAAAAAAAGAAAAAAAAAACAATACAAAATAAATATCTGCCCAGCTAGGCTCTAACTACATACAGTCCTATGAAAAAGTTTGGGCACCCCTATTAATCTTAATCATTTTTAGTTCTAAATATTTTGGTGTTTGCAACAGCCATTTCAGTTTGATATATCTAATAACTGATGGACACAGTAATATTTCAGGATTGAAATGAGGTTTATTGTACTAACAGAAAATGTGCACTATGCATTAAACCAAAATTTGACCGGTGCAAAAATATGGGCACCTCAACAGAAAAGTGACATTAATATTTAGTACATCCTCCTTTTGCAAAGATAACAGCCTCTAGTCGCTTCCTGTAGCTTTTAATCAGTTCCTGGATCCTGGATGAAGGTATTTTGGACCATTTCTTTCTACAAAACAATTCAAGTTCAGTTAAGTTTGATGGTCGCCGAACATGGACAGCCCGCTCTCAAATGATCTGAAAACAAAGATTGTTCAACATAGTTGTTCAGGGGAAGGATACAAAACGTTGTCTCAGAGATTTAACCTGTCAGTTTCCACTGTGAGGAACATAGTAAGGAAATGGAAGACCACAGGGACAGTTCTTGTTAAGCCCAGAAGTGGCAGGCCAAGAAAAATATCAGAAAGGCAGAGAAGAAGAATGGTGAGAACAGTCAAGGACAATCCACAGACCACCTCCAAAGAGCTGCAGCATCATCTTGCTGCAGATGGTGTCACTGTGCATCGGTCAACTATACAGCGCACTTTGCACAAATAGAAGCTGTATGGGAGAGTGATGAGAAAGAAGCCGTTTCTGCACGTACGCCACAAATAGAGTTGCCTGAGGTATGAAAAAGCACATTTGGACAAGGCAGCTTCATTTTGGAAACAAAAATTGAGTTGTTTGGTTATAAAAAAAGGCGTTATGCATGGCGTCCAAAAAGAAACAGCATTCCAAGAAAAACACTTGCTACCCACTGTAAAATTTGGTGGAGGTTCCATCATGCTTTGGGGCTGTGTGGCCAATGCCGGCATCGGGAATCTTGTTAAAGTTGAGAGTCGCATGGATTCCACTCAGTATCAGCAGATTCTTGAGAATAATGTTCAAGAATCAGTGACGAAGTTGAAGTTACGCCGGGGATGGATATTTCAGCAAGACAATGATCCAAAACACCGCTCCAAATCCTCAGGCATTCATGCAGAGGAACAATTACAATGTTCTGGAATGGCCATCCCAGTCCCCAGACCTGAATATCATTGAACATCTGTGGGATGATTTGAAGCGGGCTGTCCATGCTCGGCGACCATCTAACTTAACTGAACTTGAATTGTTTGTCCAAAATACCTTTATCCAGGATCCAGGAACTGATTAAAAGCTACAGGAAGCAACTAGAGGCTGTTATCTTTGCAAAAGGAGGATCTACTAAATATTAATGTCACTTTTCTGTTGAGGTGCCCATACTTTTGCACCGGTCAAATTTTGGTTTAATGCATATTGCACATTTTCTGTTAGTACAATAAACCTCATTTCAATCCTGAAATATTACTGTGTCCATCAGTTATTAGATATATCAAACTGAAATGGCTGTTATAAACACCAAAATATTTAGAACTAAAAATGATTAAGATTAATAGGGGTGCCCAAACTTTTTCATAGGACTGTACATAAATAGGTTGCCTCTCCTATATTAGCAGATTCAATAGCAACATTGAATGTTACAAGACACAGCTCCCACAGTGTGACCTTCCAGCTGGCCCTGCAGCCCAGCTCTGTCCAAAGTCTTGCTGCTGGAGCTGACCTTTTAAACCTCACTGATGAGGACAATCCACCACAGCTGACACGCTGCAGAAATATCCACAATGTGTGGACTGGAGGTGGGGTGGAATGACAGGTCCCACTGCCAATCCTACCTGCCATTCCTAAAAAATCCAGCCCAATACTAAGCAGGTAACAAAATGCTCAGCAGACAAAAGCTGTCTGCTGAGAGTAAAACATTCCTGGACTATCTCTCATCTTGCCCACCTGAGTAGTCTGGGCAGGATGTACACCCTGTCCATTATTTTGACGGCCATCGGCTTGCAATCCCTATTTCTCGAACAAGTCTGTGTTTTACTGTGAATTAATTTAGCATATAAAATCCTGGATTGATAGACGTTTATATGAAATATTGGTCTGTGATGCCCTATACATAATAATAACGCCCCATTATTCACTGCTTTCTGATATTCATGATAAATCAAGAAGCCAAGCAAATATCTTTCTGCTTTTGCAATATAAAGAAAGTTGAGATATTTCACCAACTTTAGTGTATGGTTGTCATTAAAACTAATTAAAAAGAAAATGATAAGCGGTGTCTCTGCTCTTTTCAAGCAATTCAATCCTTGAGATAATTACTTACAAATGGATTTTGTGCCAAGCAGATCAAGAAATATAGGATTAACTCTTTTTTGAAGGCTGTACTCATTGTAGCGGCAGAATCTGCTCAGCCATCAGGGCAATCACAGCACATTGCAAGGTTTGCAGCATTTATTTTACTTAAGGAAAGCAACTATTAAAGGGATTGTCTTTGTATAAAAAAGAGGTACCAATGTCTATAGGTGGCCATGGACATGTGTGACAATAGTTTTCAGGAAAGTAACCATGGTTTTTCTAATTTTATGGGACAACAACAGTACATTTTCTGAGATCTATGCAATTCCTCAGTGAGGGTAAGTTCACACAGGGTTCTTTGGTCTGGAACCTGCACTGGCATCCAGTCACGCACTCCGCTCCAGATTAGGTCCAATGAATGGGCCTAGTCAGGAGGAGGAAGTGTCTGCAGGCCAAATCGCAAGGCTACTCGGCCTGAAGAATGAGCATCTCGCTTCTTCTTCTGGGAGTCGGAACAAACATCTCCCGGAAAAAAGACCTGACCTGTCTTTTTGGTCAGGGTTTTGAGGTGGATACGACCTCAAAATCCTGACCAAAACACCCCGTGTGAACTTACCCTAATAGCTCGGACTAGGTTCACACCTGCGCCTGGTTTCCACTCGTGGTTTCCATTCTCAATACTGCTTTAAAAATGTGAAGAGAAAAGTAATACAAGCAGCGCTTTTCTTTCTGCATTTTTCTGCCCTTTTCAGGTGGAAACTCAGCGGACCCATTATAATCTATAGGTCTGTGGGTTTCTGAGGGTAACCTTTTTTTTTTTTTTTTTTTTTAAGTAAATTAGGTTAACAATCGGGGGCCCCAAGCCAAAACGCAGGTGTGACCCTAGCTTCAGAAGGATAAATGTCATTATGGTGTTTAACTTTTTCCTTACAGTTTAGGTGCCACAAAGCATAAACAAAGTGTAAGGTACTAAAATTTGGCACCTCCAAATTTTAGGAGTTGTCTGAGATTTTAATTAATTGTTCAAAGGTAGGAAAATAAATAAACAAGTATATTGGCCTTTTACCTGTCCCTACAGAACAGTACTGCCGTTATAGCCCCAGATAATCCAGGAGTGATGACATATTGCTTGCTGTTCATGTGACCACTGCATCAGATCACTGGCCCCCGTTGTCCTGAGTGCATATATCACACATCTTTGCTGAGGCCAGTAATTTGATGTAGTGGTTATGTGAATAAAGAATGTGACATCAATGCTGCAGGAGAAGAGTAGAAGCCAGGGAGCATTTAAAAAGTGATCCTCATCCCTGTTTTCAGTATTGGTAGGTCCAATCCTTGTAGAATATGCTAGGAATACAGTATACATTAAATATATTGTATTAAAATAGAAAAACCTTTTAAAGTTTTCATATCAAACTGGTACCATTCTGAGCAAAAAGAAAATCAATACATTTTTCACAGCATTTAATAACATATTATGAGTTTTTAATACAGTGTTACAAGCCCTTATTTTTAGACCTTTACTTGTATATTTGTATGAAAAAAGATTGAGTAAAGTAATCTTGTATCTGTTTGGTAAAAATGTAGTCTTTGTTTACTTATTTTATTTAGCCATTTCTCTACAGATATTAAGAAAGTAGTATCTGCTCCTTCATATACTGACAAGCAAAAGGGTAAGGCTTCATTCACATCTGCGTTTGTATTCTGTCTGGAGGAGTCCGCATGAGAACACCCCCCCCCCCCCCCCGGATGGAATACCAAACGCAACTTCAAGCAGTATGCCAGTGAAAGCACATGGACCCCATAGATTATAATGGGGTCCATGTGCTTGACACCAGATCTCCACACAGACCATGCGGGCAGGAGAGTGAGGTGTTGGGCAAACAACCCCCCAACCAAACCCCTCTTTTTTCTATTTGTTATACATGTATAGTGTATACAGAAATACTCACTACCTATAACTTATTTAATTAGAGGATTAGCTTGGTACAATTGTGTATCTAGTTGACTGGGTATGATCCCAGTTGTTTATTTTTTATGGTTACTTGCCCTATTGTAAAAACGTAATATTTTTATATTGAGGCAGACGGAATTGAAGTAGTCATCGTGGATTTACTTTAGGTTGTATTGCCTCATAGTAAGTTAAGTCCTTCTATTATTTGATGGTGGTTGTAGTTCTCCTCCCTATCATGATGGGACCAGGCTGTTTTTAATCTTTTGTTTTTACATAGATTTTTTGCTTGCATATTTATATAGTTTACGTACGTATATCCATTCTCTTATCACTAGAGATGAGCGAACACTAAAATGTGCGGGGTTCGAAATCCGATTCGAATAGCCGCACACTGTTCGACTGTTCGAATGGATTTCGAACCCCATTATAGTCTATGGGGGGAAATGCTCGTTTCAGGGGTACGCAAAATTCGATAAAATTATACTTACCAAGTCCAAGAGTGACTGTCAAACTGGATTCTTCTCCCTGCGCAGCGTCCCCGCTGTGTCCCCCCCGTCTTCTTCCGGCTGGAATTCACTCTGCCTAGGCATCGGGGCCTAGGCAGAGCCGACTGCGCATGCGCGGTCGGCTCTGCCCGGCCCAACGCCTGAGCAGAGCCGACTGCGCATGCGAGGGCATGCCCACGCATGCGCAGTTGGTTCTGCATAGGCCGGATGCCTAGGCAGAGTGAATTCCACCCGGAAGAAGAACGCTGGTTCTGCATCGAACCTTAAACTTCGAACAGCTAGTAGTGTTTGATCGAGTACGAGTATTTCGAATACCGTAGTATTCGATCGAACACCTACTCGATCGAACACTACTCGCTCATCTCTACTTATCACTTTTTGTGTGGTTCAAGTCTGTATAGAGCTACAATACATAAAAAGAGCAAAGAATTGTATTAAAATATGCAATGATCATTTCTGCAGAATAAAGTACAAAGCAACACAAGCTCAAAATTTGCTCCATGTACGTTGAAATAAACACAATGGCCTCTATTACCAGAGCAAAGTATAACATATTTCATTAAAAGCAGAAACACAGATGTCTGTCAGAAGTAATCAGAAATGTTGGATCTCTATAAATCAATATCCCAAGAGCCATTCATTTCTTCCAAGACGACAAGGATTCAGCTTCCGAACTCAATAAAAAACCATAAATATACCTTTGTTTAACATCAGGCTTCTCCCACAAATGATTGACTGTTTATTGGAAAGTCTACATAGATCATATTTTTAATTTCCCTTGGGAAACTATTCATAAGGATTCACATGTTGTTAAATGACTTTTTCCTATTGATATGGATTTTTTCCAACAACTAGACAACATATTCAGTCACATTTGTTGTATGTAGCATTGGACCACTATGTTCTTCTTACTATTAAATATTTATGGACATGCTAACAATTGAATGTATTACACTACTTTCACCTCTCTTGTCAAATCCGTCTTAGTAAATACCTATATTTCCTATTACATAGTAATTCTGAAGCATTTCTTCTTAGAACTCTGTGTTTTGCCATTCCTTGGCTATTCCTACTAGAAATGTATGAATAAATTGATAGCTGGGTGTTATTAATTTAGGGTTGGTCTCTATACGATCTGATGTTGTTCAATCAGCACTGGCAGTGTCAGAGATGTATAGTTTACACTTTAACAAGGGGAATGGGAAAAACAAGTTTTCGATTTATTCTAAGTTACGAGGAGTAATAAAAGGGAAGCAGCTAAAAACAATGTTATAAGAAACGATGCTTCCAAATAAGAAACAATGCTCCTAAACTATGAAAAAATACAAGTCTCTACAAGAATATACTATAAGGAGAGATGACAGGTCCTATTTAAAGTGTATTAGCTAAAACAGACATGTCAGGAAGTCTTAAAAGCGTTGTACAGGATAAAATAATTCTATTCTAAGCTAAACACCTTCCCCGCTCCTATCTGCTAACTTACAAAAAAAGTATATTTACCTATATACTGCCCCAGGCACTTTTTCATATTTTCTAGTGGTATTTCATTTCCCCATTTCCTGAAATGGAACTTCACCTATATTAACCTTCCCATCCCCATCATACTTATTTATTATTATGCTTACTTATATAGCGCCATCATATTCCGCAGCACTTTACAGACATTGACAATCACTGTCCCATATAAGGCTCACAATCTAAATTCCCTATCAGTATGTCTTTGATGTGTGGGAGGAAACCGGAGTACCCAGAGGAAACCCACGCAAACACGGGGAGAACATACAAACTCCTTGCAGACGTTGTCCTTGGCAGGATTCGAACCCAGGACTCCAGCGCTAACCACTAAGCCACCGTGATGCCCATACTTATCTGTCCTGCTGTCCAGATCTTCTGGTCATGGGATATTATTTCCTTCTGAGACACCAGCTCTTCCTCTTCTTGATGTCTTCCAGCTGCCGGCATCTGCACAATAGAGCCAGAGTGTTGGCTACAGTGCATGCCAGCACTTCAGCTATATTGTGCTGGCACCAGCAGACGCCAAGAAGATGAGTCAGCGGCCCCTCAGAAGGACGTGATGTCCCGTGCCCAGACAACAAGACAGGTAAGTATGATGGGGTGGAGTGGTGGGTTGAGTTAGTTAGTTTGGAAGGGCTAGTTGTCAGCGGGCCAACTAGGGAAACATGCTGGCTAGCACTGATTCCTTCCACCACTGGGGTCCTGGGTCTCAATAAATTACCAAGGGCAGCATCTTCATGGAGTTTATATGTTCTCGCTTTGTTCATGTGTGGGGTTTCCTCCCACATGCTAATAGGTAAACACTGGGGTGTTGGGGATGAGCACCTGTATGGCAGCCTCTAATCCCCTCTACTCTATAACATTTCCTTCCCTTTGAGAATTGTATGAGCAAAGCATATTATCAATGATTGTCATTTTATTATCCCGCTTTCACCTTCTTCAGTATCTCACATGATCAAAGTGTAACCTGTTTTTTCTACCATGGATTCCTGTGTAAACAGAAGTTGAATCTCCTGCCTGCCTATCTGATTCTGTTCAGATACTATTCATAACTACTTTGTGATATCAGATTTATCTCAGAGTCCTTACCCTGTTGTTCCACCATCTTCTGTGACAATGACTCCCTGCTCCCCCTCTGTCTCTCATATCATCTGCTGGCTATAGCTCCCCTTACTCACATGCTACGCATAGTTCACCCCTCTCTCGCAGTCACATTATCATGCCCCCATTAACTTCCTCAGTGTTATCAGCAGTGTATAGTTTTACAAGGACGATGGTGACATTACCTTCACAGTGTAAGGTCCTGGCAGGTATATATTATTAGGCGATCGGCAGTGTTTTGCAGAAACAGGTACTTGACATGGATGGCAGCATCTACAATAGCAGATTTTCAATCTACTTCCATGACAACCCTGCATAGCTAAACAAAAACATAGGACTGAATAAAACATTGTAACTAAAAAAAAACAAAAACATCCCTTTCAAAGGTAGACCTTCCACTATAACTGCATGCAAATAATGATTGTTTTCTGCTTTTTTCCTGTATTGTTTCCTATTAGCCTATATTTCCAACTTACATTGACCTTAGGTTTTGCTGGCTTCTAAGCCACATTAACTGGCTCTGGTTTATTCAGGTCTAGGCTGATGTATTTCTAAATAATACTGTAGTACATGAAATTTTATCCAATGTCCTTATCTAATCACTTTACCAATTGATAGATGATGTGAAATAATCAGATGATATGGAATATTAATATCTGGCAGGTACTTAATATGGCATGTTGGTCTGCAATCAGTTGTTCTTTGCTATGACTTAGCGGTGGATTTTTCTGCAGCCCACTGCATTGCAATGCAAAGGTTGAAAGGGTTTTCCGGGCAAAAAATGTTTAAAAAAAAAAAATGTCTGTTAGAGCTATTAATGGGTTAGTAAATGCACCCATATACCTTTAACTGTGTTTTGAGTGATTTTTCAGTGACTCTGGGAGCTCCTGATATCTCCCTCATTAGTTTATATGCTTCAGCTTCCTGTTATGTAACTTCCTCACTAACTTCTCTCACCTTACTCCACCCTACTTCCTCACTCCCCTTTCTTTGCTGTCTACCTCCCATACACCCCCTCCCTGTCTCTCTACCTATCCCGCCCTTCCGTACCTACTCAGGCCAACCACTGACCCCATTGTACAGTATACTTGCCTTCCTGTGAGATGGCACAGCTGCAGAAGCTGCGCAGTAGAGGTGCATTATCGGCAGTAGTGTGCAGAGCAGTGTTTTAAAAAGAGTGCCAAATTAGTAAAGATGGAGGAGTCGACCCTCAGGAAAAAGTGTGAAGGGTAAGTATAATGGACTGGATTGGGGAGGGGGAGTAATAGTAATGATCTGTGTCCGGAAATGGGGAAATGGAATGTCACTAGAAAATCAGAAAATGGCCGTGGCCATACTGTTCTTTGAAAAAGTGAGTATCAGGTTTTTTTTTTTTTTTTTGTTAAACTTTGGGGGCAAATGGAGGGAGAAAATTAAACTTGGTTCAGGTGGAAACGGTGACATTAAACTGGGGTGTGTGCAGATGAAAAGGTGAATTAAACTTTGGGGGCAAATGAAGGGGGACAGTAAACGGGAGCAGATGGAGGGATGGAGATGATAGTATGATTATTATGATATTATGATGATATATAAACAGATGGAGGGATATTAAACTAGGGGCAGATGGAGGGGGAATTAAACTGGGGTCAGATGGAAAGGGGGACATTAAATCATGGAGGTAGCTGGAGGCGGACTTTAAACTGGTGGCAGCTAGAGGCAGACATTGAGGACAGGTGTAAGAGACAGACTGTCCCTGGCAATAATTAGAGCTTTCTAAGATTTCTAAATAGAATCTGACCCAACAACTGAAAAAAATGCCCCTTAAATCCAGTTGTAATACAATGCTCATAGCATGCTATCAGAGATGGCATGAGTTGTCATAAACTTTCCCAACTTCTGAATGGCAAAATAGTACTGTTATTTAATATATAGGAATTTCGCACTACATAGCTAGGGCTGTATATTAAGCAATACATAAAGACTCTTTCCAAGGACATGTTGCCTTTGAGATATTTAATGTATCACAGATCACAGCTTATTATCACATTTCATATAAAATACTTTTGGTTGCACTTCAATAGTCCCGATCAATAAATGTTGTCAGATAGATAAGTAAGAGTTTATTCTGACAAACAGAGTTTGTGTAGCTGACAGTAAGTAGAAATTACAGACATCAGTCAGTAAACAAATGCCTATAATAAAAAGTATCTATAAAATACTTAGAGTCTTGTACTACATAAAGTGTTCAGACCTTGTTCAAAGCTAATTAATAAGTAATTGTACCTATAATAGAGGACTGGAAGAGGAAATCATATTCCGTGTGCTTGCCAAGAGTAATGAGAGTAATTGAGGGTGAGCCTGTGCTGTGACCCTCAGCTTACACACCCGGATATATACCTGATTATAGATTATACAATGCTTTTGTATTGTAATGTAAAACTACATCTACCTCTACCTAGTTTTTTTTTTTATAATAGTGTTTATTTCAGAAAGAGAGCCACAAGTGCTAGATTCTGGCACATCTCAGGATCTCGAAGTATAACTTACACCAGTCTTCTGATGCAAGTTACAGTATATATGACGGACCAAAAATCCTCACTGGCCTGTCCACTGTTTTAAAGAATGTCTAGCATGTCAGAAAAGGGACAAAATGCACATCTATGGTGAAAATCAGGGCTATTTGCTAGCTACCCCGCTTTTATGTCATTCTTCTAGTCTGAACATTTCGAAAAATTTCCCCCACTGTCTCTATGTATATATTATATACTTTGCTTTATATGTACAGAAGTAGGAAATTGGAGCTTGACAGTGTTTTATTAAACCAGTTGCAGAAATCTTTAACTTGACTTTTCTAGGTTAAGGGGATATTGTCACTCCTTAAGGAGAGACCACCATATAGGTGTATGGAGACTTATTAAGCCATTGGCGCTCCACAGTGAGGGATCATGACTTTTCTATTCCAAGTTATACTGAATCTATTCCTATAAAACTACAATTCATTCCAAAAGTATCTGAGCACTGTCAGAATTTTCATTATTCCGCCCGTGTACTGCAGTACAATGGATTTGAAACAAAGCCAACAAGATGTGATTAAAGTGCAGATATTCAGCTTTTATTCAATGGGTTTCACAAAATATTGGATTATCCACTTCACAGGCTGAAAAGAAGATGACAAAGTATTTTATAATTATACTGGACAACTAAGATTTTGCTTCATGAACATTTTTGAGTGTTTCTTATGTAATTTGAGCTGCTGATCATGCAAACCACCTCACAATGTTCCTGTCACGTACCATTTTTCAGAAATCTTCCATTTTAGAAATTTTTTTCATATATTCAGACAGTTCAAGAATTATCCACAATATACTGTATGTCCGGTGATGTTACGTAATTTATAGGCAAGCAAAGGAATGAATTCCTTGCATAAGTTGCAAAACTTCAGTGGGATTGTTACAGACTACGCCACCTACACATGTCTGGTCGCTGCCTGCAGAGGCTGTAATAGCTGCTTGCAAAGATACTGCAAGTTATTTCAAATCTAAGCAGCTATAAACTACTCCGGTATGATCTGAAATAGCTAAAATATCTTGTCAGTGTTGGAACAGTCACAATATCTTCTGTTACATTCATGGTGTATACACACTTATGACTCAAAGACACACAAGGACAGCTCTTTTTAGGAAAGCCTATGAGCTATACTTTGGATGCAAGATTGGTGATCAAGTCAAATCCTTGGCCCTTCACACCTATTGTGCAAGCTGTTCTGTTGATCTTAGAGGTTGGCTGAGAGGTTCTCGCAAGTCATTGCCGTTTGCTGTGTTAATGATATGGTGGAACCGAAAGATCATATGACCATATGACTGACCGTTACTTCTGTCTAGCCAATGTTTCTGGTTTTTCTGCTAAGAATAACAAATTCATTAAATATCCCATTCTGCCTTCAACTATGAGACCAGTACCACATGATGATACTCTTCCAATACCAAAGTCACCAGAGACATGGAGCCTGAGGGAGGCAGCTGATGAAAATGTTGCAGTTCATAGGTCACACATGGGGAACAATGCTGATTCAGACTTTGAGACCTGTATGTCTGGTGAGCCTGATCTTATAACACAGCCAGAACTAAATGACTTGGTCCACAACTTAGGTTTGTCAAAAGCAAATGCAGAGTTATTGGTTTCAAGACTTCAAGGATGGTACCTGGTACAAAAGTTTCTGTCTTTCGAAGCCAACAAGATTACTTAACACAATTTTTTGAACAGGTTGGAAACCTGTGTTTCTGCACAGACATTGATGGGTTGTTTGCAGTTTTGGGTTGTGTGCATGAGCAGAATCAGTGGCGTCTCTTTATTGACTCATCAGTGTTAAGTCTCAAGGCCGACTTGTTACACAATGGTAATGTTCATCCTTCAATACCTGTTGGCTATGCTGCACACATGAAAGAAACATACGAGAACATGGAACTGTTGTTGAAACACATCAAGTAGAGCAACTACAACTGGTACATCTGTGGAGATTTAGAAGTAGTGGCACTCCTGCTTGGATTGCAGCTGGGATGTACCAAGTACTGCTGTTTCATTTACGAATGGGACAACCATGCTAAGCAGTCACATTACAGTAGAAGGAAGTGGCTAATCCATAATCAGTTGACTCTCAGACAGAAAAATGTTGTACATAAAGCAATTGTGGACCCAGCAATAATATTTCAGCCTCCACTTCACATAAAACTCGGGCTGATGAAAAATTTTGTGAAAGCAATGAGCAAGGAAGCAGAAGGTTTTCATTATTTGAGATAAATGTTCCCAGGAATATCTGTTGCCAAGATGAAGGAAGGCATTTTTTATTGGTCACAAATCCAATACATCATGAATGACAAGCACTTCAAATAGCTGCTCATGGGGCATGAGAAAATTTCTTAGAAATCTTTTAAGGATATTGGAAAAATTTGTTGTCCAGTGTTATTAATATAAGAACTATTTTTAATAGCTGGATGTGAATACTTTGCAAGCATGGGGTCTACAACACAGGGACATCTCCAAGTACTGAGGGTCCTACTAAAGATGGGAGAACTCCGGAAGATTTGTTCACATGATGTGAACCCCTGGTTTTGTCCAAACTTGTTCGGTAAGAGACTCCAGAGTATAATAATTTACCGGCAGCAGCCATATTAGTTAGTCCGTGACAGATTGCAAATTGTTCAGTTTCATAAAAAAACAAACTATTTGGTATATTCGGGTTGAATCAGACTCGGTATAAGTCAATTCACCCATCTCTAGTTTCTACCTTGACATGTTTAGCCAGTCTTTTACCACAGTCGTCTTTCTGCCATCAGTTTTGTCTTTAGTTAAAAAAAAAAAAGAAGCATGCTTTATAACGTTGAATTGAAATGTCTGATGTCACCATCAAACAATATTATATTACTTTACAAAAAGCTCCAATCCATTAGTTTTGCAGCATTTGACTGAACAATGTAGTTCTATACACTTCATAATTCATTGTATGATATGCAATCATATGAACAATAAAACTTCAAGACCCAATCCCACTGTCAGTCATAAGTGGCCATTAAATTACATCCACAATGGTTTACAGATAATGCAGTATGTTTCAGATCACAAGCCCTTCATTTCCTTCTCCATACTGTCCTCTCCCGTTCACTCATATACAAGTTAATCTTGATTTCATCTATCATAAGGCTCTTGTTACAGACTTTTAGGCTGAGGCCCCACATAGCAGAAAAACAGGGGTTTTTTGGTGCAGATTTTGCTGCAGTTTTTTTGAGTCAAAACCAGGAGTGGATTGAGCAGAAGGTACAAATGTAAGAGCTTCCTAGATATTTCCTATTCCTTTTAAAGCCATTCTTGGCTTTGGTTAAAAAAAAAAAAAAAACACTACAAAATCTGCAATAAAAAAAAGCTGTTTTTCCACTATGTGGGGCCTTAGCCTTAAAGATATTGTCCACCAACAATTAATGTGGCCTTCTTCTGTTCTTGAGGTAAACCATGTGGATTTCCATTCCTGAATGTATGCCTTAGTTGTAGACATTGACAATGATAGGCTCACCTCCTTGAGTGTATTTTTGACTTACTAAATAGGTTGAAGGGTTTTTTCTTTAGCAAGGAATGAATTCTGAGATCATCCAATTTAGGTTTTTTTTTCCATGGCAACTGTTTCTGCTAGTAAGTTTCTGCTATGTCTCTGATGGGTTTGTTCTCTTCTTCTTCTTCTTCAGCCTTGTTATGGCCTCTTCACTGGATACCTCTTTGGACTTAATAATGAGAGTTCTAATATACAGTTACCAAATGCAAATTCAACCCTTGGGGTCAACTGCAGATCTTTTATCTTCTTCATTTTTCATGAAATAATGAGGTAATGGCACCAGTGACCAGAAGCTTCTTATCTGACAATTGTCCAAATACTTATATACAAAATGGCTGTAATTCCTTAATGGATAATTTAATATTTTTGATCATCATCTTGCATTAAAGCTGAGAGTCATGTGTCAATCCATTGTTATGGTGTATAGAGTCTAAATATAAAAAATTCTGTACTATAACATAGGACTGCCATGTTGCATTTAATGTGACAGATTTCCTTTACTGTTATCTATGAATACTCCAGCTTACGCTGTTAGCGTAGGCTCATGTTTTAGCCGGAGGTTTCCCCATCAAAAAAAAAATCCTTTATATGACCTCAATAAAATTCAAAGAACAGCAATTTTACTTGACCCCAGAGTCCATCTTTAATGCCTTATTCTTTGTAAAGTCTCTATAAAGGCTGGACTTCTGCAGACAACCTTGAATGTTTATCATAAATGAGCTAACATAAAATGTATCGGAAAGCCACAAAATGAGCTGAAGCTCTAAATGATAGAACAGAGTTTGCAGGTGATTTCGAAATCCATGCAAAACATTGCAAACAGTGATGCTAAATATACAGATGTTGTTATACCATGCTGACTCTACTTTGTAAACACCAGATTGCATGAGACGGATTATTTTAGGGTTGAAATTGCATGTTTTCCAAGTATGCAAATGAGCTAATTGTTGGTTATGGTGATTTATTAGAAAAGGCCTGTGCACAGGGATTAGTCACATTGGGAATTCTGTGCATGTGTACACTGAACTATTCATCAGAGCACGGTCTGCAACACTGATTACACCGAGGCAGACACAGCACCAATATATTCACTAAGAAAAACCTATCCAAATAAACTCAATATATTCATTCCATTCATTGCTCAGCCTGCACACAAGGTTCACGATGATGGCTCTGCACCTTGCCGCTCTTCAGGGAGATAACTAGAAATTACTGCTTCCCTTAGCAAAATATATGGAGACAGTATATAGAGAAATGCAGCGAGTACAAAATAATGTATAGAAACCTAAAATGTGCAGTATATTGTATAAGCAGATGTTTGCATACTTGCATGATGGTGGTACAAGTTGGGTGACAAACTGCTTTCATAGGTTTGCTTTTTTAATCTTTAAAGAGTTGAATTCAATAAATTCTAAATATATTAGACTACATGAACATAAATATGTATCAATACATATACACTATGTTACAATATCTCTGTACTTCTGTACATCTGTATAGGTATCCACCAACATATGTGATCTTTATGTATTTGGGTGAAAGTGCTTAACACATTGTGGGGTGTATTTTTTCTTTTAAGCCCTAGTGGAAATGTAAAAATTGGGGTTAAAGCAACACTTTATAGAAAAGAAATGTTGCTTTCCATGTTCATGACCTAATTTTGCATGGCACATGAAAGGTCAAAGTACTCACTTTACCCCTACCCTAGATACATTCCTTGAGGGGCCTAGTTTCCAAAATGGGGCCATTTTTGGAGGGTTTCAACTGTTCTGGTACCTCATGGGCTCTGCAAATATAACATGGTGCCTGAAACAGATTTTACCCTACTGTGTGTACATACATCAATTTACATCCACATGTAGGGAGAAATTGCATAGCAGATTGTGAAATGCATTTTCTATTTTATCCCCTTATAAATGTGTAAATTCTAGGACTACATGAATATATTAGTGACAAAAGTTGAAAAGAGTAAATTTTGATCTCCATTTTGTTTTAATTTTCGGTACTTTAGAAATGTTCTTGAAAATTTGGAAAATTACTTCTTGATTTGTAAGCCTTATAATATCTGAAATGAAAGGCCGATTAAAGTTTGATTGCAACATAAAGCAGAGATATGGTAAATTATACTTATGAAGAAATTTGGGTAGTATGACTATATGAAAGGCATGCAATTTCAAAGTCTGAAAACGGCATTTTCTTCCAAATTTTCACTAAATTTCCTATTTTTTTATAATTCTAAACAAAAGATATAGATTGAAATTTACCAGTGATACAAAGTACAATGTGTCATGAAGGAACAATCTCAGCATTTCAACGTTATTATCACATAAAGTGACACATATCAGATTTGTAAAATGAGGCGTGGTCCTTAAGGTACTTTTAGGCTGTGTCCTTAAGGGGTTAAAGGGGTATTCCCACCTCAAGGATTTTATTTAGACTGCTAGCTTATGTAAGTTCAAGATTTTTCCTAAATGCATTGCTTCAGAAATGCTGCTTTGATTACCTGTGACATTATTCTTCCCATTGTTTACACAATATCACCTTGTTCCCCAGCCTGGTATCTGATCTCAGGATGGAGATGGTCACTGTTCTCTAGAGAAGAGTGTTCAATGGATAATACTTGCTTTCAGAGGTGTTGTCTCCTGCTCTTAGGTCCTTGGCAATTCGTTCAGCTTACAGCATTTTGCTGATAAGGGCTCCTATAATAGGGGACTTGCTGGTGCCTGTTATCTCAAAGACATACGTGTTGAGAGTAATGCAATCACACAATTTGACTTAGTGGTAGTTTCTGCTCATTTATATGCATAAAATTTGCAGTACAGTTCAAACAGTTTGTACCTATGGAGTCAAGCCATGAGGTCTGTGATAAGGGTTCCAGAATGGTTCTATAGTTTGCTTAGGTATTTTGACAGTTGATCAGTTGTTTGAGGTGGTGTTTGTGTGAGCACTGCTTCTGCTTTACAGGCCTGTGATCTTGAATAAAGATGAGTAAACCTCTCAAGATTTGTTTCTGGTCGGAAACTTTTGGTACAAACCACTGCTTAAATGGCTTAAAACATAGTGTAAAGCATTGTCAGAGCTCATAGGAACCTTTTATCTATCTAATTTCTACCTTTCTAAGGCAAACACAGCCGAAGATATGTCAAAGTGAAGTGACATGTATGTCTATGGAAAATTGGATGGTAAGCAGAGAATACAAACTCTGAGTTTAACCGTACAGAGCAGTAACTCTTCTTTTTATGCATTTTAACATTTAAAGTGAAAGTTGCTTGCCTGTGATTTTATTGAAAAATGTGTCCATTTAGTTATTTTTTGGGAGGCAACTTTAAAATCATGAAGAATTGACTTTTGAAAAAATCAAAAGCCACCGAAAATTATCCCTTTATGGGAGCAGATGTGAAATTAAAATATTTTTTTGAAGCCAAAACTGTGGCACCAACAGGGCTCTACAGTAGAATGTGATGGACCACACAAGGACCTTTTTCACCGCCAGGTCCTTAAAGACGTGAAAGCTCTAATCTATAAAAAAAAGATAGAGATAATCTATCTAAAAGCGAACATGAGGCCTTGAAATGGCTCAAAAAACGTGAGGACCTGGTGGTGAAAAAGGCCGATAAAGGCGGTAACGCCGTCATCATGAGCAGGGAATATTATCTACAGGAGGCAAAAAGGCAATTAGCTGATGAAAAAACTTATAAAAAATTAGAGAAAAATCGCATACCAACTATTAATAATAAGATCAAAAATGTACTTAGATATGGAGTAGAAAATAAAATAATCTCCAGAGGTACAGCAGAAAAATTATTTATCTTAAACCCTACGAGACCATGTTGGTATTTTTTACCCCAAATTCACAAGGACAAGAAAAATCCCCCGGGTAGACCTATAGTGTCAGGGGTAGGATCAGCAACATAGCCAGTATCACAATACCTTGACTGGCTCTTGCAGCCCCTGCTATCGTCTATTCCTTCGTATTTAAAAGATACAAATGACTTCCTCAGACATATTTCTGATATTTCATCAAGTACAGGATTGAAACTGGCATCAATAGATGTCGAAAGCCTCTACACTAGAATACCGAAAAAAGCAGGTGTTGAGGCAATTGAAAAAAATATTACGTATGTCAGGGAAGGAGGAAAATTTGGTTCAATTTATTAAAAGGAGAATTGAAACAGTACTGGAAAATAATACTTTTATTTTTGAGGATAGCTGGTATGCCCAGGTCGATGGAACCGCGATGGGCACGCCCTTGGCTTGTACATATGCTAACATCTTTTTGGCCAATTTTGAAGATATATACATATACAGCAGTAAAAATAAATTTTCAGAATTTATTCATCTTTATCTTCGTTATGTTGACGACGTTTTCATTTTATGGTCAGGGACAAATGAAAAGTTTTTTGACTTTATAAAATATCTAAATGAGAATCATCTTAATATGAATTTTACGGCAAAAATTGACGACAGTTCTTTGGAATTTTTGGACGTATTGGTTCAGAAAACAGAAGACGGTATTTCAACTGAAGTCTTCCGTAAGCCAACAGCCACTAATGCTTTGTTGCATTATAATAGCTATCATGCACAGTCAGTTAAAAATTCAATTCCTTACAGTCAGTTCGTCAGATTGAGGAGAATAAATAGTAATTCCGCAATCTTTGAGGAACAAGCAGATAATCTGAAAAAACGCCTTATAAATAGAGGCTATCCTTGATCAGACATAGAAAAAGCCTATGAGAGATCTAAACAATTAAATAGAACTGAACTCTTATGCAATAGATCAAAGAGAGGAAAGAGAGAAACAAAAAATGATAATCGATTCAATTTCACTTTTGGTTTTAGTCCAATGGCCAATGAAATAAAAACTGCCATTTATAGGAATTGGAGTATTATAGAATCAGACAATGTGCTAGCACAAAAAGCAAAGGAGAAACCTCTAATTAGTTTTAAACGTTGTAAAACAATAAAAGATGTTCTAGTATCTAGTAATTTACCAAAAATAGAAGGGTGAATTGGCTTGACTATGAACGGCCAAAAGGCAACTTTCAATGTAACAACTGCAATTTCTGTCGGTTCAATACAAAAAAAGAATTGGTTAACTATGGGTAAAATTAAACATAGAGTTACACAATTTTTAAATTGCAGGTCTCAATTTGTTGTATATGTTATTTTCTGTCCTTGTGGCTTCTATTATATCGGGAAGACCATTTGCCCACTCTTTGTACGATTTCGTGAACATCTAAGATCTATACAGACAGGAAAGGGTTGTTCACGCCTCATTAAACACATATGGGAGGTGCATAATCGTGACAGTAGTTGTCTAAGTTTTGCAGGTATAGAACAAATAGATTTACCCCCTAGAGGAGGAGATCGTAACAGGTTACTTTTGCAATGTGAAGCTAGATGGATCATTCGAACCGAAGCCATGGGCCCCTTAGGCTTGAATGAAAAAATTGACATGAGTATCTTTTTATGATGTATGTCTCTATGTGCTTCGTAATTATTCATGGTTCTGTATAACTATTTCTTAAATACTCAAAATGTCATTCATTTTGAAAAAAAGTTGTCCCTTTTTTTTCTGTTTTTATATATATGTGTCAGTCTTTACAGTCTCTAAACAACTGTGTATATTAATATTTGCTTTGGGTAAATTGCAGTATTATCCGTTTCATATTTGACTTGTTAATAGGAATTATTACTAGAAGCGTAATTGTTATAGCTAACATATAGTTAATCTAATCTAACTCTATGATTAGTCAGCCGACTTGTTCCATCTGCGTTTTAATAATATAAAAAATCATGATATCCATAATCGAAATCGCAGTTTCTTTAAAAACTAGTCACTTTCAGCACGATTAACATGTATGCGTTAAAAGATTACCTTACGTGTTGAGACTGTTAAGTTCCAATGTAGTATGTAGCTCGTATGCTGATTGGTCTCTGAGTAGCAAATAAATGCGCATGTGCCTAAAAGAAATCTTTGGTCTGTGCTACTATTGGTCGCCTTTTTTCAACCTAAGGCGCATGCGCGAAAGTAAAAGTTTTCACTTAATGAATATTGCTACTCACAGCCGGAGTCACAGTTCCTACAGCGATTGGTCGCTTTCAGTATAGTAAATACGCACACGCTGAATTGATTAATCAGTGCAGCTAATGTGTCGAGTTCTAACAGAGAGTGTAGCTCGTCTTTCTATTGGTTGCTCCAGATTGAAAGAGTCCGCATGCGCCAAAGAGAATTTCCATTCAGCGAAAGTTGTAGGTTAATGACGTAAACAGGTTCAGTTCTCGTTCAGGTCCGCTTCGGCGGCAAGAACAGGTAGAACGTGATAGGTTGAAATTTCGCTTAACACATCATATTCTAATTATGGTAATTAAGGTCTATGTGTATTTAAGCTTGAAGTTTGCCATTGTTTGATGTTGCATTTAAGGCTTGAGAAAGCGCTATTGATAGCGCGAAACGGCTGTTGCCTCTACACGCCTATACGTGCATTTTTCTCCCTTCCAAAAGGATGGTTTTGACACTGTTACCTAATAAAGGACGTTGTTTTAAGAAAAATTCATCTGAGTGGTGAGTGCCCCACTTTTCTTTCTTTCTATATTTGAAGATATCTTCTTGCTGCAATGGGATGTTGAGCACCACCCTTGAATACTTCCAACAATATATGGCTGTCCATTTGACCGGCTAGGTGAAAAAGAACTATTTAATAATTTTCTATAAACAGAAAAAAAATGGACTTGTCTCTGTAAAGTTGTAGCAGTGCCATCTGCTTTTTCTACATAATTAGTAGAACAGTACTAATAAGTGGCACCAGAATGTCACAGAGACTCACAAGACACCTGTCTCTTTTGCATTTTTACTATACAATACATATGAAAGTGGACATTTTAGTTTGCCCGAGACAAATCACCATTTACTCAGTTTCCTTAAAGACAAGCGATTTGCAATACTGAGTTTGTGATGAATCGGTTCACCCATCCATGCAGCTGAAATTATTGCCACTGAGTTTCAATACCAAGCACAACCACTGTAAAATGAATGTTAGTGTGCATGGTGTGCAGTCAGGAGGCCGCAGTGTGCATTTAAGGATAGGTCATCAAGATCATAGTGTGGGAAAAACCCTTTAAGTATAATTGACACATTTTCTTCACACTACATAACATTAATACATGTTTTATTGGTGGGGCATAGTTTTGCTCTGCAAAAGGCTAATCTCTTTCACATGCCTGCATTTTAATGAATAAATCACCAGATTCACACACAACAAGCTGTTCAAGCTGTTTTTACTCTCAGTCACTCAGAGACAGACCTACATAACATGCCAAATGAAATGTCTCTATTGCAGAGGCTGCTTCACTCACAAATGTTTACACAGCGATCACACATCTAGGAAAGGTTCTCATTGACAATACCTAGATATTATCCATAAGCTAAATTCCATGTACAGACTGTCTGATGAGAACTGAGATCATTCTGGATGCTGCTGGTCCATAGCTTAAGTGGTTTCCCCATGAATGTCATTTTTTTTACAAGAACCAGACCATACAAAGTCTCTGCATTTTAGGTGTATACATTGGCAAGGCACCACAAAGATGAAAAATTGTTAATTGTGCAATTTTATAGCAATTTACATACCATAATATTGAATTAACACTTTGTAACAATTATAAAAGATAGTGTGGTATAAAAAAAAAAAAAAGAAAAAAATAGCTGCAGATTTCATTTAGCAGGACCCCAGTCTATACAGGCCAGCTATATATAAGGAATACTTGAAGTCGGGGAACAGAGTACGCAGGTGTTGGCAAGTCAGGCAAAGGTGAAATTGAGATGCTGATTGGGGGACTCCCAAGATGGGGTTAGATGATTGTTGGTAAGAGGAAGTTCACACAGAGTATTTTGGTCAGGATTTTGAGGCTGTATCCGCCTCAAAATCCTGACCAAAATGACAGCTCCCATTGAAATCAATGGGAGCTGGTCAGGTTTTCTTTCCGGGAGCCGGTTTGTTCTGGCTCCCAGAAAACGAAGCGAGATGCCCATTCTTCAGGCCGTTTTGCCTCGTGATCTGGCCTGAAGAAAGTCCCTCCTCCTGACTAGGCCCATTCATTGGGCCTAATCCAGAGCAGAGTGCGCGGCTGGATGCCAGTGCAGTTCACCGTCATTCAGTCGCGGTTACCCGTTTTTTGGACCGGAACCTGAGGCAGCCTCCGCCTCAGGTTCTGGTCCCAAAAACCTTGTGTGAACTTACCCTAAGTGTTCAGTATATGCGTAAACTTGTACAGTTGGATATTTCACACAGAATACGGGGAGTTCCAGAAGAGAAAGAAGGCACAAGAGCAAGAAGTCTTATATATGAGAGAGTGAGAATGTAATAAAAGCGTAACAAGGAAGTTCACATTGACATTCCATGTGGGTTATACATTTAGGAAGAAATCTAGAACAAAGCAGAATTGGATAGGGTATTGTAGGTTTGAGGAATAAGGGCTTTTTGATAGTTCCTTTTTCCTGAAGGATATATATATAGTTTTTTTGGGTTTTTTTTTTGCAAGAACATTAAGTCATAACTAACAGCTAATGAAAATTCAGTAAAATTAACTAGCTACACTTAGGGTAGCTGCAACACTTAGTGTACTTTAAGCTACTAGCTACATAAAGGTAATGGCTTTATACCTGAGATTTAGAACAGATGGTTGCCTCTCTGTATATACCGTATGGCGTTATTTGAACAGCAGGTCAGGAAAATCTCAACTTAGGCTGTATGTATAAGCTGATTTACTCTGTAAGAGCATCTGACAAAAAAATAATAGACTATTTGTTAGTTATGGAAATGTGAAACATACTATGATATCCAAGTTATATACGTCCATGTGTTTAGGTAAAATCTTTTACTATTCTATACAGCTATTTATGACTTATCTTGGTTGTTTTCTATGGATAAAAGCTAGAAAACATGTCACCCACCTGTCGTTTGTCACTAAATTGTTTCTAAATCCACACTGATATAGCCTTTAATACATGCCTCCACCGCTGTGATATGCACAAGAATTATTAAAAAACTGCAGCCTCTTAATAAATCCTATGACCTGCGCTAGTCTGCATCCGGCCCAGACCCCCTTGATCCCCACTCAGATATGGCAACATTTTTATAAAAGTGGCCAGCATGGTGCATCAATGGGCAAATATTTGCCATAGTTGTATGTAACACATGATATTTTGGCCCCTATGTGTGCATTTTCCCCAATTAAGTAATATATATATTAGCATACTTCTTTCTTTATTCAATCCATAGAGTAAATTTAAAGTTCAAATTAAACAATGATGGGAAACTGACATATCATAGATTTTTAAAGTTATTAATACAACTTGTAAAACAAAACCCAAATCATTCAAGAAATTCATTAAATGCGTGTCTTAAATGAAACCCTTACTACATCAGCGCCGTCTAATCTCTTGTAATATATCGGTTGCATTAGTGACAAGAGCTTGAACACTATGAGAAAAGCATGCTCTTAAAATGGAGATGATATTTCAGGAGATTGATAGGTGTAATTGCCCTGGCATATATTTACTTATTCAATAGGAACGGCCACTTTATAGATATGTCAGCAGTTTCTTTATGACTGCCATACACAGAATGAAATGTAAATAAGAATAAAAACATGATTGGATATGCAAGATCTATCCACAGTCTATTCGTCAATTTGTAATATCTAAATTACTATTAGACCTGCAAAAAAGTAATGAATATCTTTAGTATTAAATTACAGACTCTAGAATTACGATCTTATAGAAAAAGTCACAACTGATCCTAATTTCCAAAGTAAAAGATTTGATGCCCTCTATAGAGCGTAGATACTAGGGGGTTTGCAACATGATATGTCAAGTACCACATGTACAGTATCAAGTACTCTGTTTTCCATCTCCAGTCCACAGGTATGCTTCCTCAATCTGTACGAAGAAGCAAGACACTCCTGCCTCCAGCATAACTCTATCACTGCTTATTTATATTTTCGCCCCTGTTGGTATGTTATGTTTCTTTGTAATTCTGTGAGCTTTCAAGGCATTGTCTCTATTCCCCTGCGTTTCCCCACTTTTCCTTCCTTGGAAATATAAATCTAAGTGTAGAGTTCAGTTCTGCAATTGGTTAGTTCAGTGCAACATCCTCAAATGCAACTTTTATGTGCATGGACTAGAATTAGATCAAAATAGAACTGAAGGCAACTGCAAACATTCACATAAAAACACAGTCTAATAAATGCAACATCTACATAATGTCATAAACAAGAATGTTTACCACTTTAATTACTGTTGTTCTTCTCTGAAAAGTGAGTCTTCCACCCCCAACAAAAATTTTAACTGTCCATCTGTTCTACCCCTAACCTGCAAGCTTTCCACTCCAGAAACATATAAACTCCCCATACACTATCATTCTTTCCTACTAACACCTCTCCCTGCTTCTCCTTACTTTCGGCGACCTATCTCCTAATCCAGGACCACCCCATCACATTCTTACTGTTAGATCTTCTTACTCTTATGACACAACCAGTGCCAACACATGAAATCCTTGTGTTACATGGTAGATCATTCATTTAAATAGCTGGCTTTTCATACTAAATTGAATGGGAATGTGCTGTGAGCCTCCAATTTCCCATTAACATGTGATCATCTAAGGATTTTTAAGTCAGGTTCATGGTGATCAGCTGGGCTGACCAGAGTAAGTTTAAAAGTGGTTGCCTAAGGCTATAGGAAAATGAAATAATACATAAATTAGCATACAAATAGAGTCAATGTAATACTTAGATTAAAAAAAGTTTTATACTTTCAGAACATGACCTTGTATGATGACACAACACTGTGCCAGAATGTAAAAAAAATATGGTGTGCCTTTCCATTTGGCAATCTTTGTATGTAGATGATGTATAGGAAACCAGACACAAATTCAATATCAGGATCATCAGACATGATGTTCTATTTGGAAAAAAAAAATGAGAACCCAGTGTGAACTGTCAGGTTTCTACAAACATAGAACATTTAGCCAAAATGTCAATTTTCCTAACCTAAAAGGTAAAATAATGGACAGCTGAGACATCTTTCTGAAAGAGAAGACTTGGTTTTGGCTTTATGCACATGACATCAATACAGATTCAGGCTTTGTGATTGTTTTGATAAAGCAGATGTACAATAATGAAGAGGTTATTCAACCATTGTAAAAAAAAAAAAAAAAAAGGGTGGTGAAATTGTCCATAGCTAAGATTTGCAAGATTTTACAAAATTAGCTTCCTTGGAACAATGGGCAATGAGTACTGTGTACTGTTAAGGAGACATTTTTACAATAATGATATATCTGCATATTGTGACTCATCAAGTTATTATCAGTAAATTATTTTAAAAGGAAATAGAAGATTTTGCGAATGATTTGGACAACTAGTGATATTGAAAGAATTGGTAAATGGCAATCCATGAAAGTTGTTATGAAATTGCCCCTAAAGCAATTCCCAAAAACACAGAAATTGAAAGATAACAGAGCAGGAGAACAAGTAGTTACCTAAATCTCACACTGCCCAAGATAGAGTCTAAGGCTACCCAAACCTCTTTACCATAGTCCAGGTGAGGCTGGATGGTCATAGTCAGATCTAGACCCAGGTTATTGCCCCAGAAGCCAGTGTAAGAAATAGAGGCTCATGCACCACAAACTCAAAGATAACCAGGAACCACAGCAAAAACAAATAAGGTCAAACCAAAAGAGAACAGAAAATCCAAATTTGACACGTGTACAATCTGAGGGCAAGCTGAGAGTTCAGAGACAAAGTCAAGTCAATAAGCAATCAAATTTCAAGTAAACAAGCCAAAGTCAGTAGCCAAGAAAACACCAAACAAACAGATATTTACCTAGAACAGGAACATGGCTATTAATTAATTAATAGCAGGGATATGGGAAGAACAGAATTTAAGTATCCCTCCTCAGCTGCTGATTGGTTCAGCATCTCAGATTAACTGCAGAACCAGTGAATTATTCCGCGCACTGTCGACGTTCCCATTATGTTTTGAAGCACCTCACTCTCACACGTGTTTACGTGTCTAAATGAGCGGCGCGTAACTCAGTGGGAACGGGGCCTAAGTGTTCATACAGCTCTGTGAACAGAAAAATAGGATTTGGAAGAAGTAGAGTCAAAAACTAAAATTGAAAAATCCCTGTGTCGGGAAGGGGTTAGGCATTGCAGAGTAGTTGATACAGAGGAGGATAGTAGAACATTATAGAGTGATCTGGAGGAGCTGGAAGTTTGGGCAGAGGAATAACAGATAAGTTTTAATGTTGATAAATGTAAAGTTATGCATATGGGCTGTGGAAACAAGAGTCACAATTATGTATTAAATAGACAATAAAACATTGGGTAAGACTTGGGGATACTGGTAGAAATTAAAATTAATTTTAGCAACCAGTGTGTTGCCAAAGCAAATAAAATCATCGGCCACACTGAGAGGAATAGATGCTTACAATAAGGATGACATTTTTGCTGATCTCTTTACATCTAGGTCTGTAACCATAACAAGGGGGCATCCTCTAAGTGTAGAGGAACAAAACTTTTACCATAGCCATAGAGGGGGCTTCTTTGCAGTAAGTGTGGTGAGACTATGGATATATAAGATGTTGATCCAGGGCCTTTTTTTTCCTCAGGTGGGGTAATTGATGTCAACCTCTGGATCAACTTGGTAGATTTATATGTTGGACTTGATAGATATATGTCTTTATCCAACCTTGTTTACTATGTTACTATGAACCAGATCTGCTCTGATCTGTAGGATCTCAAAGAGTAATGGAAGAAATGCACCTACTGTAGTAGCTGCAGTTTGATATCTCAAACTACAAGGATAAATATAAGTGTATAAAGTTCAGGGTTAGATCACATGTTCTTCACTTGGATCCCTCTAGCAAAATGCAATATAATATTATTTCTAGATAAATTATAAGGGGGCAGGCATGCAGAGTCACAGGTTTGCAGAAAAAATATTTTAGAATTGAGCAAAATTACAATTGCTTGCTAAGATGGTGTTTTAAAGTCTGCTTTCAAATTGTTAAAAACTGTCTGAACATCCTTTATGTTTCCAGACTCATATAATCTAATTATTCTCTCCATTCATTTCTAGTCTTTTATGTTCTCAAGGCTTAAACGTAAAATTAAATGTAATAATCTCTATAGAGTGTCTTACAGTAGGATCTTTTGTCAGTCAATCATCACCATCTTGAATGTAGTCACTTTTAATCCTCATGTACATAGCAAAGCTGTCTGTATATTCACACAAAAAATTCCTCTTGAACTTGAAGTCACTCTACGCCCGATTAAATAGTTATTTTTCTCATGTCAATCCAAACACATAGAGATTTTCCTTGATATTTTAAATTATGAAGATACATAGTAATAGGGGGACTGTGACAAATATTATAATAACCCAGTGATTAAGTAGCAATGTGCTTATTATTGAATCACATCCGTTTTTGTCCCTAGAGGCCATTGACATGTAATTTATATCTTACACACACCCACAATTACCTTATCTATGCTTTTGAAGTGTGGGTAAAAACTAGAGAGCATGTGCCAATCCCTTAAAAACAAGGGGGACATACAGACTCTAATGCTAAGGCCACACATGCTGCTCACTTGAAGGTTTCTCTGCATAGTCCCAGCCTATAAAGCCAAAAGAGATTAATTTATTAACCCTACAGATTGACATCACATTAAGGCTGGGGACACACAAGGAAGGATCACAAAGGATTAGCCACTGTGAACTCTCCAGCAGCTAACCCACTGTGATCTACAGAAGAAGCATGCTGGATAAAATGTATCATTAAGGAATGGTCTGTGTGTTTGCCATTTTATTTCCATTATTGCAGGCCAATAGCCATAGCTTTTTTTTATTTATGCATAAGTGTAACTATGACAGTTTGTTTTTTGCAGGAGAAGTTTAATGGCACCAATTTGCAGTACATATATCCCATAACTCTTTCTAGGAAAAAAAAATGCAATTACACCACTGTCTTCTCATGCTTTGCACTCCACAGCCTAATAAGGATGCACTGAAGACAGTGTAACTGTAAAGGCATCAGAACGATCGCATTTGCATGGTCGCTTATGTCTGGCAGAAAGAGTTGATTCCCTCAGAAACCATTAAAATGGTGTAGTCGCTATTGATAACAACATCAAAAGAGTTAAACACTCAGGATATGAGCCAAAGACATAACTTGAAGCTCATGGACCCTAAGGGCTAGTTCACACAGGGGCAAGGAGGTGCATTTTGACAGCGGATTTTGCCTCAAAATCTGCCTCCATACATTGTTGGTCTATGGAGACCACTAGCGTTCTTTTTTCCGCTAGCGCCATGTTGCACCTGACTGTCTATACTAGAAACGCTTAGCTACATCGGACCCTTGTTGGAGATGCCTCAAAGGCCCAGGCACTTACACTTGTGGTGGACTTGTCCTATCATTCACACTTTCTGGCAGGAAGTACAATTGGCGATCAGATCACTTGGTTTTCCCAGACTTACAATCACGCCTTCCACTATAGTCAAGTCTATTATTCCTCTCCTGTGGCTTCAGCGAAACTCACCTATGATTGCTCTGTGGACCGACAAAGTGACTCAAATTGCTCGATTTGAGGAACTGATCAGTTGGTCTAGAAGGACCCATGATAGCTTTGTCAATATTTGATCTCCCTGGATCTCCCAGAAGTGATACGTCTTCTCATACCTTACCTGTATACCTCTTGGCCCTTCTCTCTCTCTCTTTCTCACACTATTTCTTTTATCGCTTATGTACCTGGGAAGCATATTACCCGACCGCTCAACTTGTCTGTTTTCTATGCATTTATTGTACTTTACAATTTTGTATATTTCAATTTCTTATTGTATGTTCTACAATGGTTAATGGTTCTTGTATCCTGCATGTTATAAAACCCAATAAAACTTTTTGAATGAAAAAAACCCACCTGATTTCAGGTTTAGGGCTAGTTCACACGTGGGCAAAGGGGTGGATTTTGACAGCGGATTTCGCTTCAAAATCTGCCCCTTTACAATGGTGGTCTATGCAGACCGTCAGGCTTCTTTTCTCCGCTAGTGGCGGGCTGCTGCTAGCGGAGAAAAGAAGCAACCTGCCCTATCTTCGCTAAAAAGAAGCGACCTGCCGCGCTAGTTTGCGGCCGTGAATAAATGCACGGCCGCAAACTAGCACGGCGCATACGATGCCCGCTCCCATTGAAATCAATGGGAGCGTGTACGGCCCGCAAAGGGTCCCGCGGCATCTACGTGCCACATCACGCGGCACGTAACTCGTTGTGAACTCCCCTTAGCAAACCCCAACTATACCCACTTTTATAAAAAGTGGTGAGCAGGGAACAGAACTAACAATACAGTGTATCTCTGGAAAAAAAAAAAAAAAAAAAAAAGAGTCATACCCACTTCTATAAATGAATCCCCCTTTTGGTGATGCAACTGTCATTGATGTTTTCCATCAAGAAAACTTTTCACCAACTCTTGTAATTAAAGTTCTTAACATCTGTTAATAGGCGCCGCTCCACTGATTCCAGCACATCTTCATAGCTTTAATGGATCCTGAGATATAGGGCTCTAAAATATCCTCCTCTCCTGCCTCAGGTAGCATCTTAAGAGCTGTGGTAGGAGTAAGGAGGGGAAGGAATGGAGTTGTAGACTGCACAGAAATGATAAATCATGATCATCTAAGCATAACCTGTATGTGACCCTAGGTGGGCATAGCAGGGACTTTAGTCCCCGTTACCCCTCTCCTATGAATCAGAGCGCATACTGTAGTTTTGTCTCTGATTGTCACATACAGGTATAATATAATTCCCCCTGAGCTTTACTAGTGGGGTATTCTTATGTTATACCCCCTGAACATAACCAGGAAGTTTATTGGCGCTGTGACCCAGGCATTTATCATTGTCCAGGTCGCAGCGCCAAAATAAAATCGCACCAAACACTTACACAACATATACACAAAATCATCAATAAAGTTTACATTTCACCCAATCCCTGTCCTGTCCAAACCTGGTCTTCCTAAAGTAAAATACACCACTAGTGATATCTGCTACACACTAAAATAATGGTAATAATGATTATGACTAGAGATGAACATATAAATTGCTACAATTTTTATAGGGGGATAGAAAATCATATTTTATGTAAACTCCTATTTAATTTGCATTTACAAAATTGGTTGGCATTTCTTTAACACCCGCACCTGTAAATATGTGTATGTGTGTATGTGTGTGTGTGTGTGTGTGTGTGTGTGTGTGTGTGTGTGTGTGTGTGTGTGTGTGTGTGTGTGTGTGTGTGTGTGTGTGTGTGTGTGTGTGTGTGTGTGTGTGTGTGGTATGTATGAACTCCTCACATTAATGCTATTTTTTGGAAAGTACATTTTATTCGCAGAAAGGGATTGCTTGAGCATATATTTAAATTTACAACTAGAGTGATCACTAAAGTGAAAAGTTTTCAGTCGAACAAGTTTAATACGAGCCACACTTTAGAACAGCTTAAAACATTGCACAGAATACTCTCAGGGCTCAGGACCCTATCTTTCCGATTTCGAGCTCTCAAAGGCAAAAACAGCAATGATATGTCAAAGTGAAAGTGACTTGTATGACTATGGGAAACGGATGGTAAACAGTGGAAAGAAATTCCGAATTTAACCAGACACTGCGCTGACACTCGCTTTAACACATTTTAACATTTAAGACAATCTGAAAATAACCCATTTAATGTAGAAAAATTCAGGACTGTTTTTTTTTATAAGACACGTAGGTGTTTATATTGCAAAAAGTAATGGTTTTGCATAAAATGTAGCCCGTTTTGATGACTTGAAATTGCTACAGGCATTGTCCAGGCGACAAATGTGCAGATGTGAGGGACTTGAAAGTGATGAAGAAAGCACCAAAAATGATCCATATAAATGGAGATAATGTTTAGTCAAAAGGGTTTTGGTTTCTTGATGCCAACACTGTGGTACCAACAGTGTGCTGTTGTGGAATGTGATGGTGGACCAGGCTGAAGGACATGTCTAAATGAGTAGTGGATGTGACAATATGAATAGCAGTGTAAAATGGAATGATACGATGGACCAGGCCGGAGTACATGTCTGGCTGAGTGGTGGTAGCTGAGATAACATGTGTGGCAGTGTGGAAGGTCATAATATGGTGGATCAGACTGTAGGACATGTCTGAGACATGGCTTAGTGTTGGCAGTGGTGGTAACAGTTTAGGAGTAGGATCAGTAGCAGTACAGTAAATGGAACATGACGATAAAGGGAGATGGTGTCACCACTATTTGCAGGCATCAGTTGGAGGATCTATTTATGTGACATAATATTTACCTAGTTCCCATGTACAATCATGGATGGATGATGCTTACATACTGTGTGGATACGTTTATTTAATGCCCTATCACGATAATGTGCAGAGCACCTCTGTGTTTGATTCTCCGGCTAGGTTTACTGAGCCATGTTTGGGTTACCATTCCACAGCTCTCAAACATGGGAAGGGTTTGTGCTTTATAAACCATGCTGTCGTGTGGAGGTTATGGTAATATTGCCACCATGCTATCATGCCACCAGTTGGGACAATAGCCCAACTAATGCCCTGGCAGTTCTCTTTAACCCCTGATGACACTGTCAGTTAACTATTGTCATCAGAAATGTGTAGGTTACCTTTAAAATAACTGACAGGTCATTTCCTTAAGCTTTTTAACCACTTCGTACCGGGACAATTTCTGGTTCAGGACCAGACACATTTTCGGTTTTTTTTGTATGTGCGGTTTTGAAGGCTGTAACATTTTTATCATTTGTGCTATTCAACTAATTTCTGTGTCTTTTTTCGATAACACATAGGGCTTTATTTTTATGTTGTTTTTATTGTTGCATGTTTTTTTAATTCTTTTTTTTTAGATCTGGGAAAATATAAACAAAAGAGGAAGGAAATTGTGTGTATTTTTCACTTTATTTTTTTTTATTTAATAACACAAAGTGCTACTAAAACACTTTTTAAACTACTTTTACTCTCGGTTACGGTAATTTTTATTTTGTATATTGTTGGTTTGGGGCTAGAACCTTTAATAAGGGTGTTTTATTGACATATTATTTTATTTATTTATTAAATTATTTTATTAAAATTTTTTTTCTTTTCTATTAATTTTTTTATTTTTCACATTGTGTCCCTTTAAGGTTTTAATAGACCTTTGGTTACATCTGATCACAGTTTTTTTTCAGGGGGAGGCTGATTTACAATGTACATTAGTACATTTAGCCCCAGTTGCAGGAGGAATACAGCATCCTGCCTGTTCAATAGAGCTGATTTGGGTCCTGTAAGGCTGGAGCTCCATGGGCCGGAAACGTGTCCGGCGGCTTCCCTGTAGATATAATTGTAACAGAAAGTCCGCAGAGGAAAACTCCATGAACTTTCTGTTCAAAGCACTGGGGGAAGAAACACAATGCGTTCATGCCGCGGTTGTTCACGCAGTGTTTTAGCATTTCCGGCCTGTGGGGCCTTAGCCTAAGACCCAGCAGCTCTAACACACGCTGATCCTGGCGGATCATGTGACCGCTGGGTCAGAGGGCAGTTTCATCATGGCAGTGACCATAGCGGTGTATACACACTTAGCGATTGGGAAAGCTCTGGCTGAAGTTACAGCTGGCTCACCATTTCAGCAGCTACACGATTTCATACCAATATGTCCTTGCAGAATAAGTCAACCACCTTCCAGACGTAAAAGTGGTTAAATATTGAGCAGTATCCACCTAGTGAAACAACTTTAGGACCACTGGTTGCTTGTAATGGCTCACTGTGGGGTTTCTCTGGTTACAAGACTGAACATTGGCTATTTGTCCTTTGGTATTGGCCAGTTTGGATGATACCAATTTTATTGATTCTTAAAGTCTACAAAATAATTTATCAGTGTGTGGTCTTATATATAAAATGATCATGTGCCAAAGGTGCATGGTGGTTTCCATTGGGTTTTTGCTGCGTTTTTGTGTTCTTTCCTTATTAAATCTATAGGGAAAATACGATTCTAAAGATACAATTAACATGCTGTGTTTTTCAAAAATGCATGCTTTTTTGAAAAAAAAAAAAAAAAAACGTTTTCTGCAACTTCTTTTATCTTGCAATGTATGGATGAGATTAACTAAAATCTCATTCACTTTGATAGTACTGGAAAATGCAGCATTTGTCTGCTGTGTTCCGGCAGCAGCCAAAAATGCTGCGTTTCTGCAGTTTTCTGACAGCGGCCTAAAGAGATTATTCTGGATACCAATTACACAGAGTTTCCAGCTGTAGTCTCATATCATATAATGAAATGTGTATTTAAAGATCAGTCACTGATTATAAGCCTGTAAGAAAATGACAGATTTGTCAATAATCTGCTCTGTTTGTCATTTCTGTCTGCATATTTTCACTGATCAGAAATAATCCCTTAAAATCAGAATAATATTCCAAATACCCATAGTTAATATATTTTCCTGTCCTGAAAAACATCCACATCTGGTAAGCCACCACCGACCGTGAGAGTGCCACCTGTTATAATGCAAAAGGCTCTTTACAAGTCCAATTCTGTGGAAGCAAAACAGCAGCTGGTCAAGGAAAATCCACCTTAATTGACTTTTATGCTATCAATTAAAACGACTTAAAAGGATGAGGATAATATGGATGGTTTATTGGGGATATTGAGTTTGAATCATACATCGAGCATGAGCTGAATACAAGATAGACTACAAACAGAATTTAACAGAGACAGGATCCATATATCCTCTGTAAAACTGAATTCAGACATGAATGAGGCAGGAATTAGTACAGCAAATACAGGAGACCATTTTAGTCCGCTATAATCATTAGGTTCATGGTAAAGTGATTTCACGTGCCCTTGAAGTCATTATTGTGTGATGCTGCCACATTTATTAGCAAGTACAACACCTGGGAGAATAGAGGGATTAGCGCTAGGTACACAAATCTGTTTTAATTGCTTAACAATTGGAAGAACAGACGTGTGTTTAGTAAATGACAGTGTAGAAGATCATTAGCTTGGATTAGTTTCTTGGGCTCAATTTAAAAGTTTAAGTTCCTTTGGCAAAGTGTATATGTACTATATATATATATATATATATATATATATATATATATATATATATATTATACTATGTATTAGTATGCCTATCACATGGATGGCCATACATAAGTAGTTTTTCAGGGCTACCAATCCCTCTGCTTCATGGTATATGATTTTCTGATGGCTTTGTCTGCAGTTCTGTTCCTCTATAGCAGGGTTGGGCAATTAATTTTCCCATGGGGCCGCAAAAGAAATTGAAACCATGCTAGAGGGCCGTGCAGACAGGTCCCCCTCTAGCTACCTCCACTGCTTAATGCCCCCTCCAGTTGTCCCCAGTTTAATGTCCCCCCAGTTTAAGTGCCCCCTTCATCTACCCCAAGTTTCATGTCCCCCCTCCATCTCTCCCCCAGTTTCATGTACCCCCCCTCCATCTGCCATCTCTGCTCCTAGGTTACTGAGACACACACACACAGACAGACAGACACATATAGATACACACATACACACACACACTCCACCCTGCATCTCACACCCTTTCAGTACCTTATAACAAACACCACACGTCTCCATCTTCTCGCACTGTCCTGCTAGCACTAAGACACACCTCCCTAGACATGTCTCCCTAGACAAGCCACCCTATTCAAGCTATACAGGCCGGTCTGAATTAGTCAGAGGGCCGGATATGGCTCGGGGGCCGTGCTTTGCCCAGGTCTGCTCTATAGGAGCAGAAAACTGAAAAAAAAAAACTTTAATAGGGTTTCTGTTATGATGTCTGCATTTGTAAGTGTGATTTTTGACAGAGTCTATCACAAAGGCTCCATTTGCAGATGTTAACAAAACCTTCTCTTAATTTATAGAAAACCTTTAAGGTTAAGGCCCCACAATGCAGAAACGCAGCTTCTTTTATTGCAGATTTTGCTGCATTTTTTTGAGCCAAACCTAGTAGTGGCTACAAAAGGAATGAGAAATATATAGGAAGCTCTTATACTTCTACCTTCTACTCAATCCACTCCTGGCTTTGGCTCAAAAAACCGCAACAAAATCTGCAACAAAAGAAGCTGCGTGGGGCCTCAGCCTAAAGGAGTTATCCAATTTATAACATTGATGACTTATCCTTAGGCTCCAAGAAATGCTTGTTGCTTATAATGGCCTTAATGCCACTGCCGATCAGCTGACCAACGAACAAATATTTGCTGGCCCCTGATTACATCATCAAGGCTTGGGGTCCCATGCAGCGTACACCTTTGTAATCAGGGCTACGCTGCCGATAACCCATGCAGCCGAATGGAAGAGGAAGGATTGGAGGAGAAATGATCACAGTAGAAAACACTCCTACACCCTATTCAGTTTTCTTTGGATGATGCAAAGAAACATTGAGTAATGTGTTCCATGGCACTCAATTATTCGGCATTTCTGCTGGCAAAGATGTGGACATATTCCTGGCTTAGTTACAATAATCTCAAATAGGTGTTCATCGTATAACCTTAGAAACACAGTTATGTAACATTAAATCTATCCAAACGTTTAAGCCATTTGGAAAACTTGGGTTAAACATAAATTTCCAATAGGAGTAAACCTTCCTGCAGGAATAATCTGAAGCGTCACCCACATGTGTTGTGGAAAAGTGACGTGTACACTTCCGAGGAATAGGTCACTTGTGTATTATTAATGTCTGGCAAATGTTTGTTTATCTGAACCTTCTAGGCACGGGTTGTAAGAGTTCAGGAAAATTTCAGATGTAGTCTAACAAGTCAACACAAACAAGACCTCTACATAGCAAGTAGATCAGTCTTATGCTAAGTTCACATCATTGCAGGACCAGAAGAATGAAAAATGTACAGTAATGTATCAAGGACATGATGGATGTAAACTAAACCTGAGGGACCCCAGGGGCTATAATGGGGTCCATCGATTTTCAAGTGGGTGTCTGTTGCTGGATGAATAAGTCAGGCTTGCAGGACATTTTTTTGTCTGGCAGTTTCTGATGAATCTGTGTAGGGCAGACATCTGGTGCATATGTGAACATAGACTTATACTGTAAGTACATTATATTATTTGTTTTGTACTGATCCAGAATTATAGCCTATCATCCAGAACAGCATTCCCAATTCTGCTGGTTGTTACTGTAAATAATCACTGACATTGTTGACAGACTCATATCATTTTATTTTATCTCCTATCATATATCAAGACAAATATTGTTCCTGCTGTTCAGAGTCTGTTGGAAGGAGGACTGGGATCAAAACACAAGTCACCATAGCAAGTTCCCTGTAGACACTCAGCCATCAAGCAATTGTGGAACTGTGTGGTTATGTGCTCTGATGCCTGGGAATACAGCTATGGGTTTGCGATTCAGGATCAGTCGCAGCAATGTAACTCAATGTTCTGCATTTACCAGGTTATTCAACTCTTTATATAGACTTTTTCATGTAGAAGTCTACGCACAAAGTATAACATGCATATATTCCATATAAGAGAATGATACAGAAAACAGCAACACGCTTTAACCATAATATACTAGCAAGGTACATTTCTATAAAGGTGACTATAGAATATAATCATCTGTATGATCTTGAACCGTAGAACCAGAGAAGTAAATTAGCGAGGAAGGTCGATGGAACATTCATCCTGATGTTCTGTTTAGGCCTGTGCTTTTCTTTAATGCACAAAGCAGCCTTAGGGAATGAACATTTTTGTGTTTCGCTTTAATCCATAGCGATGATAATATTTTGATTATGTTATATGTCCATTTGTGGACATAAATATAAATATAGAGGTAACTTTTTTATATACAAAGAATATGATTTTTTTCATTAAATGCAATTATTAGAATTTCATAATTCCTACATTCTTTACAGGGGTTTTCGGTTTGGTTTGTTCACAGCTCAGTTCAATTTAAGTGAATGAGCTGAGCTGCAATACCAAGCATAGCCACTATACAAATAGGTGGTAAGTACTGAATAGGCTGCACAGCACAGCCAAACAGCCGATCTGCAGGTGATCAGCTATGAATAAGCCTTTACAATAACCCACAAACCATGTATTAGACAAACATTATGATGATTATTATTAATATTAATTCAGTCAAACATTGTATATACCAGAAAGTGCAGGGCTTCGCTAACAGAAGAGCTTCATTCAAACAAAAAGTGTATATATATATATATATATATATATATATATATATATATATATATATGGTCAAATGATTTAACTGATATCTGTCTCTTCTTTTACAAAATGTATCTACGTCTATAGATTTTGGATCAGTAGCTTTGTATACTTTCCTCCAGTATTGCCATTTTTATGTCAGTCTAGAAGAGGATAACGTGTTCTGATGAAAGAGCTCTTCTCATTGCAATAACTCCTTTTCGTATGGACCACATAAAGTCACTCACTTGAGGCCTCATTTTATGTGCCAGAGCAGAGAACCATAAACAAACAGAAGTTCTTAGGGCTAGTTCACACGTGGGCAAAGGGGAGGTTTTTGACAGCGGAATTCGCTTCAAAAACCTCTCCTTTAACATGGTGGTCTATGTAGACCACTAGCTTTTTTTTTCCTCCTAGCGTTTTCCGCCTGAAGAAGCGACATGACCTTTCTTCAGGCGGAAAACGCCTGAAGAATTGCATAGAAGTGAATGGGAGGCGAAAACCGCGCGGTAAAAAACCGCGCGGTTTTTTGCAAAAAACCGCGCGGTTTTCGCCTGCAGTTTCTATAGCACATATAGGAAAAAAAAACCCTAGCGAAAACCGCTAGCGAAAACCGCGTCAAAAACCTCGTCAAAAACCGCGCGGAATGCAAAAAACAGCGTCAAAAAAACTCCTCGAGGTTTTTTACCTCGCACAAATAAGCTAGGCGGTTTTCACGTGTGAACTGACCCTAAGTCTGATGGTTCCGGTCATCTATGTATTACAGTGCATGGAGGGTCTTTCAATACACAGGAATGGCTGCGTGCAGGGCTAGACTTCCCTTTAGTACCTGCAACAGACACATTAATTCTCAACAAATTAACCCTAGAATGCATGACGTTAGAAATCTACACTTTTACATAACCTGCTGTGTGCAAATCACATGGAGGAACTCATACATAACTTTTACAAGTTTATTTCAAAATTGCCAAGATGAGAAAAATACATAAAATTGTAATTATAATTATTTTCACAAAACACCAAAAAACTACTTACATTAGAAAAAAAAAAGTACAGAAAACATATTTAGTGGATAAGCATTGGGGACTTCCTACAGCGCCTTGAGCTTTTCACAGAATATTATGTAATGGGTCGGTCAAACCCTTGGTTGAAGAATGTGCCATTGTTGACTAAAAGGAAAAAACAATTATTACAATTAGAGTTGTCCACTCTTTCCTAGTGTGTGTCTGACCATCCCCCCGCCATTGTTGACTGTGAGTGTTGCTCCTCCCTCCTCCTTCTGTCACCTTTTAGACTTTCTTCAAGGTGATGTACAATACTCTGGATTTTTTGTGGCTCACAAGGTATACACTTTGCCAGGTTCTTCTAGAAAGAAAGAGGCTGATTCCTTCCTCCCAAATCACATGGCATCATCACAGGTTCTTCAGCAATCAGCACACAGTGTATGCCCGTGTTGGTGAATCTATGACATGCGTGCCAGAGAGGAGACTCAGAGCCCTCTCTGCTGGCATGCGCACCGTTGCCATGATTTGGTCCAAGATTCCCCGTCAGTGAGTGATCGCTTCTTTCAGCTGTATGTGCAAATGCACATATTGCTAAAAGCTGTCAGTGTAGGCTGCAGTCCACAGGACCACATCTTACACTGACTTCAGAGTGTAACCTCTGCCCTGACGCAGGCACAATGATGTAAGGCATCAGCGCCTGCGATCAAAAGAAGAAGGAGGACAATCTTCATAGGACTGCAACCATACTGGGTAAGTAGCATAAATTACTGTGTGGGAGCCTAATGTGGAGAATAAACTATTGTGAGGGGGCCACTATGGAGAATAATACTGTTTGGGGGCCACTTCAGAGAGAATTGTACTGTCTGGGGGCCATTGTGGAGCACATTTCACTCTGTGGGGGCCTTTCACTATTTATATCACACAGTATCTGTATTATAGCAGACGTGATATTATTGCAGGCTGCAATAACATTGCACGGTCACAATAAAACAGATCCTGGTTAATTTAAGGTTAAATTGCCGTGCTAGCGCTTTGCAATAATTTAGTGGGTTTTGGGCTGCAGTTTGGGCACTCGGTCTCTAAAAGGTTTTCCATCACTGGTGTATGCTGTCCTTCTTATGCTCATTGCCGTGTTTAGAAAGACCTGCGATGATGTCATGGCTACATGACGTTGCAAAGGAAGAGTCAGTCTCCCTCCCAAGATCACACGGCCATGACATTATCAAAGTTCTTTCTACACACAGGCATGACCCACCTCCCTCTCCAGCAACTCTAATTACAATAACACAGTAATTTGGGACACATAAACTGATGAGTATATGAGAAACATATGTAAAGGGTTATGTAAATATTTAGTTTTCCAAAAAAGCACTGTTATACCAAAATGCCTATTGCATAAAACTATAAAAATAACTGGAAGTTACCAACAACAACAACAAACTTGAGGAATTCCTGGAGTTTTGAAATTCTATCTAAAGTAATCTTGCAGAAAATAGCAAACAAGTAAGCTAGCAGGCCTAAAAAGCCCGGGTTATGCATTCTAGGATTAACCTAGGTCATTGCTTCCTACTCACCGATCTCATGATGCTTGGAGCATGCCAATGACCATATGGGCTCTAGACTGATCAATATCTGCATAATATGCTACAGCTTCATGTCATCAAACTACTAGGATGTGCTGAGTGAAGCGTGCTCTCTAATGCAGCATATCTTCAAATTATTCTACAAACCAAAGTAATTTCCCCTGGCTCTCTCTTCTGCAGAGGCATTATATAAAAGTGGACCTATCAGCACCTCTTCCAACTGTTTTCATCCTTCAATAGGTGCTACAAAACTGATTCAAATGCAGTTGAATTTTTTTCTCTAGCCCTCACCATTCCCAAGCAGTCATCAATCATTGCAGTTAATTTCAGTATTATGTTCTCTATTGTCAGGCTGGTGGTCCTAGGCTAGAGAAGAAAGACAGGGACCGCTCATCTGACAACAAAGAACATACTTGTGATGAAAGTAACAGCGATGATTGCTTGGGAACAATGGGGAGAAAAAGTTTCAACTGTGCCATAACTAATAGAGCAGCAACTGAAGGATGGAAGAAGTTGGAGGTGTTGAAAGTTGTGAAAGATCCTCTTTAGGCCGCATGGGTCCCCGCGTTTTGCAGCGTTTTATATAACTGCAAAATGGATGGGAATCTTGCGAATCCCATGCCCACCTTGTGGTGAAAACCGCAGCACGGACACGCTGCGATTGCAAAACTGGCGCGGTTTTGAAAATCGCAGCATGTTAATTATATCTATGGAAACGGCTTCCCCAGAGAGAAAGGAAGAACAGAAAGTCAGCAGAAGAAAACTCCACAAACTTTCTATTTAAAGTGCTGCAGGAAGAATTGCAATGCGTTCCTGCTGCGGTTTTCCCTGCAGCGCTTTATAGCTGAGGGTCGCCCCGTGGGGCCTTAGCATTAAGGATCATAGGCTCTGGTTCAAAAGCGCAGCTTCTTACAATGGTAAACCGTATCCCGTCCTTACATTTTATGAATATATATATATATATATATATATATATATATATATATATATATATATGTACACAAATGATTTATGCAAAGTTTGCTAAAAGGTTAGGTACAGTTTAAGTGTGTACAACTGAAGAGCTTTAAATATAGTGAAATGTCTATAGATAGATTGATATTTAACATGACTTGTATACAGTATATTAAACTAGGATATTGCTGGTTTACCAGATTTTTTTCTGAGTTGTATGGGGTTAAAGATAATGTGTCTTTTTTCAGAAACACTTTTACATCTATACTTGTACAGCAGGCTGATGCAGCCAGGGACAGAAGAAAAATATATTAGTAGCATTTGCACTTTGACATCATAATAACATATGGCTATGCTCTATTGATTTTATGCTGTACACCCATAATGATACAAACCAATTTAACAGACCTCAGGAAAAAATTTAGAATCATTTGTTATAACATAGTATTTCTCAATTACAGTAACATTCCGCTTAGCTGACAGGTCAAGATTTATGAATGTGGTTGATGTGATTAGTGAATTGGCTTAATTAACAAACAAGAGAAATACCGGCTCTGGGAGCTGAATGATAACCTATAGTGCTAGATTCTCTATAGCTCCATATTTAATACTGGTAGAATCATAGATTACTAAACCAGGCAGGTTTGTCACTCATGGTAAGTAAGTAAGGTATGTAACAGGGAAAGACCTTTGTGTTGTTGAAAAGGTGTAAACCCCCACTACTGGGCATATATATTATTAACGTGACTCAGACATTGTAGGATCCGACATCTTTGACAAGCAGCACATCTGAAGCAGAACACATAAAAAATCAACATGTCTAGCTAGATGTGGTTTCTAATGCAGATCACTGACTTGTAGAGTCTCCCACAATGTGGTGATGTGTATGAAGGCCAGAGAGGAGAGTGTAGATAATATTAAGAGCAAGACTTAGATTTTCAAGGTCATTGATTATCATACAGTTTGCAACTTATATTCACTTATGTATACATGTATAAACAAATAAAGCACATCATACTTTCTGACATGCAAACATGCATAATATGTACCACAAAAAATCATGGTAGTGGTTAAAAGTCTCTGTGCTAAAACCAGAGGGAGATATTGGTTTTATGTCAGAAAGGTAAAGATACAGTGGGAGGTATGATAAAAATATTCTATGCTTTTACTGAACTAATGCTGTAGTAGTTATGAAACGCTTGTGGGATGGGGAATATAGGATGCTATAAATCTGATGACAGTTTTGTGCTGTGTGATATCTAAATATTTTCCTATGACATAGTACCTTGATACGTAAAGGGATCCTATCATTAAAACTCAACATTTTCTCACTAACACGCCCGAGGCCTAGAAGTTTGAAGCCTGCGCCGGAAGAAGATGCGTGAAGAGGATGTTCCTAAAGAAGATGGAGGCAGTGCTGGAGAGTATTCTCGCAGCATTGGGGACACCCCCAGTGCTGTTTGAATGCCAGGGCCCGTCCCCAGTGCTGTGAGAGAACTCATTTGCATAATGACAAAAAACGGGATTTATACCAAATGGCGGCGTGGAGAAGACATCTAAAGGTAGGAGAAGAATAGCCTTTCTTAAGGCTATTCCAATGTGTTGGTGAGAAAAAATTGAGTTTTAATGATAGGGTCCCTTTAACATTATGGATATGAGAGAGGTAGTGCACTTATATTGCAACAAGTACTCCGTTTTCCATTCCATAATATTTACAATACAGACCTATATTATAAGCTTGTATTTGTGAGGGTCAGTCTTATGTGTCATGGTAGGGAGTTCCAGAGTATCGGGTTGCAGAAGAGAAGTCTTAGAAGTGGTTCTGTGAAGAGTGGATAAGAGCAGAGTGAACTAAGGGGGTATTAAGAGGATCGGAGGTTGTGTGTGGGTATGTAAGGGAGAGTAGGTCAGAGATGTATGGAGGGGATAGGTTGTGGATGGCCTTGTATGAGTTACCATTTTTAGCTCTATCTACTGGGTGATGGGTTGCCAATGAAAGGATTGGCAGAGATGAGAAAGGCTGATAGAAAACAGGGGAACAGTGGATTAAGCGAGCGCCAGACTTTAGGGTGGACTGGAGGGGAGCAAGAGCATTTACATGGAGAACGGTGTTAGCAGGAGATAAGAAGGACCTGAAGTAGCATTTTTGTAGTTTCAGGAGTGAGGAAAGAGCAGATTCATGTGGAGAGTTTTTTTTATTGGTGACTGTGGAGAAACAGGTTATGGAAGAAGAGAGCTGAACAGTTGGGTAGAGTGGATGTGGGAGAAGTACCGTATTTTTCGGACTATAAGACGCATTTTTTTTCCCCCAAATTTGGGGGGAAAAGAAGGGTGCGTCTTATAGACCGAATGTGGCGCCCGGCACCCGCTGTACTAGAGAGACGGATGCCGGCAAGGGATAGACGCCGGGGCCTGAGACATCGCTGCGCTCCTCTGCCCTGCATGAAGCCAGCAGCGGCAGGGGCGATGCTATTCCGCTCCTCCGTCCCCCCGCCGCTGGCTTCATGCAGGACAGTGGAGCGCAGCGATGTCTCAGGCCCGGCACCTGTGCCAGCGTCTATCCCTCCCTGGCATCCGCCTCTCTAGTACAGCGGATGCCGGGTCAGTATCGGTGGCTCCTTCTCCCCCGGGGCCGGTCCCCACCAGCCCTGTACCTGTGAAGTTGCAGGCCGGCTCCTGCGCGGCGATATCGCAGGAGCCGACCTGTTCGGGTGAGAGCCGGGAGCCTAATGAGGCTCCCAGGCCTGTCACTGCTGTATTAGTATTGCGGCTGGTCTCTATGACCAGCCGTAATACTAATAGACAGAATGTCCCATAGACGGCAATACAGTTGTATTGCCGTCTATGGGACTTGCAATCAAGTGACCGCAGGTTCAAGCCCCCGGGGGGGAATAAAATAGTAAAAAAAAAAAAAAAGCTTTAAAAATATAAATAAAAGTTCTAAATCACCTCCTGTCCCTAGAAAAAAATAAATAAATAAATATGTATATATATATATATATATATATATCTATCATAAACCACCGGGTTTTTTTTCAATACAAGGTGATCTAAGCAATAGATATTACCCAAAATGGTATAACTAAAAAGTACAGCTGGCCCCACAAAAAAAAAACACTCTATGCATCCCCGTACAGCTGCAGGGTCACCTGTCAATGTGGCCTTGCAGCTGTTGCAAAACTACAACTCCCATATATTAAATATTTTACCATTTTTTGCTTCAAAATTTTTTTCCCCTATTTTCCTCCTCTAAAACCTAGGTGCGTCTTATAGTCCAGTGCGTCTTATAGTCCGAAAAATACGGTAAGTTACGGCACTCTCTGATGGTGTTAATTTTATTTTTGAAGTAAGACAGAAAGTCTTCAGTTGAGATAAGTGATGTCGGAGTGGGCACTGGTGGATGGAGTTTTCCTCTGCAGACTTTCTGCTTCCATTATACCTATTGGGAAACCGCCAGTGTTTCTGTATGTATAATTAACATGCTTGTGTATTTTTCCACAAGGCACTGTAAAACGATTCATTTTTTTCCATCATAGCCGAACTGCAGCTTATTAGCCCACATGGGGCCCAAGCCTTTAGGGTGCTTTGTTTTGTGAGCTTTTGGATAAGATGTTGCTGCAGCCCCACTGTGAGATAAATGATGAGATTCTCCCTTGATGAAAGAAAAGTCAATACAGATTTAACTGTAATACTGGCTCTTGAGTTCGCAAATTCAGAATGGGGTGGAATTGGAGAAAAACTTCCTCTGTACAACATTTTTACAAGTTTTGTTTTTATGGCGTTAACTGTACAGACAAAATAACAATTTACATGCACTCTATGGGTCGGTACAAATCCAGGTATACCAAAATTCTATAATTTTTTTTTACCCTTTAAAAAAATAAATAAATCAAAACTTCTTGGAGTTTCCATATTCTGACACCCATAACTTTTTTTATACTTCCATGTATGGAGACACATAAGGAATATTTTTTACAGTGACTGATGTACTTTTTGTTATACCACTTTGTGAAATGTACGAAGTTTTTATTGCTTTTTATTCATTCAAATTTTGAGAGGCGAAATGGCGAAAAAACTGCAGATTTTTTTCCAGCTTTTCTACTACATTTGCTGTATGGGAAAGATATTTGTATGACTATATGAAAGAAGGAACTTTTTATGGTCTGCAACTTATCAGAAACCCAGTTACAATTTCCTTTTTGTGGTCAGATTACCCTCTCATGCAAGTGGTGTCCCTACTGGATAACTTGTCCACAATAAGGAGGTCATGGTTGGATTTCTAACAAGTTCCAGAATATAGAAAGTTTTTGCATTCATCATCAGATCCAATATAAAACACAGTCACCACTAAGATACCTAGAGAAAAACTTTAAAATTCAATAATTTTTCAAAAATCATTTATATTTGCAACTAGCTTTTACCCGCGACTTCGTCTGTGGTGAGTTGAGTATTGGGCGGACACAGACGTGTGAAACTGTAAAAGTGCTTTAAAAAGTTTGGTGGGCTAGCAAATGTGATTTGATGTGTTATATTGTATATGTTGTGATACAGACAATGTGATGTGTTATACAGCCTGTGTACAGGAGTATATATGTATCAGGTACTGTATATAGCAGTGATAGGAGATACATGTAATATATAGTATATACAGCCTGTGTACAGGAGTATATATGTATCAGGTACTGTATATAGCAGTGATAGGAGATACATGTAATTATATAGTATATACAGCCTGTGTACAGGAGTATATATGTATAAGATAAGATAAGATAAGATAATCCTTTAATAGTCCCACATTGGGGAAATTTCAGCGTGTTACAGCAGCATAGTAATACAGATACAGGATAATACAGAGTAATATATTACAGACGTAGACACAGATAAGCTGAGAAGAGAAGATATACTAGGAGTCCATGGCAGCTAAGGAAAAACAGAAGAGAAAGAGGAAGACTTCATGGTCATCCTCATAATCATTAGTTCTCTGTGCGGAGTGATCTTCGTTTGGTCTGATGTAGATTATACAGCCTGGTCGCGGTTGGAAGGAAGGACCTGCGATAGCGCTCCTTCTCACACTTGGGGTGAAGCAGACGGTCGCTTACAGTGCTGCCAAGTCCCATCAGGGTCCCATACATGGGGTGGGATTTGTTCTCCCGCATGGAGGTCACCACAGACAGTATCCTTCTGTCACCCACCACCTGTACTGGGTCCAAGGGGCTCCCCAGGACAGAGCTGGCCCTCCTGATCAGCCTGTCAAGTCTATTTCTGTCCCTGGTTGATATACTGCTTCCCCAGCAGACCACATCGAAAAAGATGGCTGAGGCAACCACAGAGTTGAAGAAGGCCCTGTCAGGCACTGTATATAGCAGTGATAGGTAATACATGTAATTATATAGTATATACAGCCTGTGTACAGGAGTATATATGTATCAGGCACTGTATATAGCAGTGATAGGAGATACATGTAATTATATAGTATATACAGTCTGTGTACAGGGGTATATATGTATCAGGTACTGTATATAGCAGTGATAGGAGATACATGTAATTATATAGTATGTGTACAGGAGTATATATGTATCAGGCACTGTATATAGCAGTGATAGGTAATACATGTAATTATATAGTATATACAGCCTGTGTACAGGAGTATATATGTATCAGGTACTTTATATAGCAGTGATAGGAGATACATGTAATTATATAGTATATACAGCCTGTGTACAGGAGTATATATGTATCAGGCACTGTATATAGCAGTGATAGGAGAGACATGTAATATATAGTATATACAGCCTGTGTACAGGGGTATATATGTATCAGGTACTGTATATAGCAGTGATAGGAGATACATGTAATTATATAGTATGTGTACAGGAGTATATATGTATCAGGCACTGTATATAGCAGTGATAGGTAATACATGTAATTATATAGTATATACAGCCTGTGTACAGGAGTATATATGTATCAGGTACTTTATATAGCAGTGATAGGAGATACATGTAATTACAATGTGATGTGTTGTATTGTGTATGTATAGTGCAAAGCTATATGTAAATGTGAGTGAGTAGAGTGAGGGCTACTCCTGAGGTGACAGTAAGGAGTGTGCAGGCAGGTTGAGGCAGGAAATGCCAGGCAGTGTGTGTGAGTCTATAGCTGGGGCTAGGAGTCCTGCTTTTGTGAGTCTCCTGCTAGGAAGCCATGTTGTTTAGTGGCACCAAAAGTAGCCTATGTTTCAATCCCAAGGGAAAACTATGTTTGTGGAAAATTGCACGCAAATCCGTCCAGGCGTTTTTGATTGAGGAACAAACATCCAAACTCACAAACTTTCACATTTATAATATTAGTAGGATAGTGATTAGTAGAGATGAGCAAATATGCTCGATCGAATACCTCGGCCACATAGCTCCGGTGCAAAAACACTTCCGGGGAATCCAATTTTTACTGCCCCTCCCACCTTCGCTGCCGTCGGGAGCTATGCGGCCGAGGTATCCGATCGAGCATATTCGCTCATCTCTAGTGATTAGCTTTTAAGAGTCTGCAAATGTAAATATGGTAATGTACATGGTAAACTCCCTTTAAATGTAAGTGCAATTGACTGTATTATATATGTGTAATAGATTGCTCATAGAAGCCTATAGTTCAAAAATGTCCCTGTAATGGAAGTTTTTCTCCCCCAAGGCTAAGGTCCCACGTAGGGAAGTATCTATTTTTCCCACTGCGGTTTTCATTGCAATTTCACAGAGTTTTCCTCTACGGGCTCTCTGTCTTTATGATACCTATACAGAAAATGGCAGATTCTTTTCTACATTATGGATGGAATTAACCAGAATCCCATCCACTTTACAGGTATTGTAAAACACTGCATTTTCTCAACTTGGGGCTTCAGCCTTAAAGTATTAATTTCAGGGAAGAATATGGTGCCTCATTAAAGTGCTAAATGATCCAAGATGAAATGCTTATGGGTACCTAATATAGACCTTTACATAGCGCTCAGTCCTGATGAGTACATGAGCTCTTATGGACAGAGGTTTTTGGTTAACTTTGTTTTCTTATTATTTAAAAAAACGTAAGCCTATTTTTTGTCTAATATGATGTCTTCTTTACAATACCAGCATTCAGTATGACAAATATCCAATAAAAGAAGCCACCTGGAAGCAGATAATAATAGGTAGGGGGTCCAACCCACACTTTCATCAGAAAAGGATTAATAAAACATAAAAATCTCCAAAAGACCGCCTCTATGAGAAGATAACCTCTTATGTAGACCAATTCCAGTGACCAATTTCTCTAATGCAGATCGGCAATGGTCCTTGAGAAGACCCCCCAGCAGTAGACCAGTTTTCAATGTAATTTTGTGTGGTCATCTCAAGAGCGTTTACTTGTAATTCCAATGAAAATTTGTAAAGTCTCGAAATAACGTCTTGAGAAACTATTTTCTTTCAATAAAACAAGAAATTTTATAAGCTTTTAGGAGATGTCCCAGAAAATAGCTGAACTTAGTGATACAGATGAGTAAAGTAAATTTCCTAATATATTCCTACTTGCACAAGAGTTCAGAAAAGGTGAATATTTAATCCTAAACCAAACGATTGTCATTCTATCAATTAGTTATATTAGATCGATATGACTTCCTGTTTTATCTGCAACTGTCGATTTGCATCGATCAATAGTTTTAGTCGTGTATTGAATTCATATAGTCGGAAACAGGCAGAACCAGGTAAATGTTGTTTTACAAGAACATTAAATGTACGAGGGGTGTACTTAGTAGACAATGTGGGCAGTGATGACAACATGATTTCTAGAATTTATTATGCTAAACCAGGATTAACCTAGCCGAGAAGTGGAAATCATTAGACTGTGCTGAGGACTGACTGTTTACCTGACATGGGAAAGAATACAAAAAGTCATTTCTTTTGATACTCAAGAAAAAGTGCAGAGATTTTCTTCTTCACAAAAGATAATGGTAAATGAAATTGAAAATAGAAAATATATGTCCTTTCATCTCCAGGCTGTGGCTGTGGCTCAGCTGTTAGGAGCCTGCAGGTAATAACAGATCCATGAGTTGCAAATACAAATCATGTCGTCTACACTAACCATCTCTTGTAATCATGGGTGATATAATCTAGAAGAGATGTAGCCAGACGTTTCCTAAAGCGTGCTAGTGGAGGCTATTTATTGACACAGGATGCATCCAGTTACAAAGGCAAGTAATCCACTTTTAGGATTACATAGTTACATCCAAGCAATTGAACTAATGTAACATATGCACATTCCAAAAATAAATTATATTGGTCTACGAAACAATATTGAGGTGAATATTTCAGAAGTTATGCCCTTGCTTCAATAAAAATAACACTATTCTTATTGCTGTATAGCATCTACTAGGATGTATAGCATCTATAAAGGTGTATTTAGCATAGGCATGTATGATTTCCATAGGACAGAGCCTTGACAGATGCAGCACATTGTAGGTCTAGATATCCCCAGTCATATGATTGAATCACTCACATATTCCAGGCTAACCACCATATGGGAGGCCTACAGGGGCAGTTCTCCAGGAATTCATACTAAATGCAAAGAGTCCTCTTGAAGACAGATAGAAAATGAGATCTTTAAGATCCTCATCAGGGCACATATATGATGAAGATGTACCTGTACCCACATGGAATTGGCCTCATTGTAAACCACACCGAAGTCATTGTCACAAAAGAGAATCTATGTATTATTTGTATGTTCCCATATAAAAAGTTGTCTTAGCATTTGTTGTAGATATTAGACTATACACTATTTGTATTCTACCATTGACAGCTATCCTGGCAATCGAACACACAGATCCATAGCAGTTGTAATGAAAATACTGTACAGTAATCACTATCCTATGCCACAAGCATCCTCAGAAATGATCTTTCTGTCCATGATCTATCCATAATAACTCTTAATAATATAGTCAGAATAGTAATATCATTGAATCTACTGGAATTGTATTCAACAGTTGTTGACATACTGATCTTGCTCTACTCCATTAGGAATTGACAGCAGATTCTGCTATATATCAAGGCAGAGCTGTTTTACAAGATCCAGGCAGGCACCTTTAGCAGATCAGCAGGGTTAAAGCAGCAGTAATATGACATTGAATGAAAATCTCTATTCAGCCAGGCAAAATCTAAAGCATCCTTGTCAGCATTGCGACTGCTGCACAGTACTAGACAGCAACTGGTGGCTTCTCACACAAGCAACTCATCTCAGATTGGTAAAGACATAAAACATGCAAGTCAACTTTTTCCCTTAACCACTTTTCCATGAAGCATCTGAACCATCAAAGTCAACATCACTTGCCTTATAGCAAAGTCGCTAATACATACAGTGCAGGCTAGTGGATCCAAATATTTCATATATGTGAAATTGACTAAATGCAACTTTTTTTTTTACAGCCATATTATTATTAACTGTTCTTTTGCTGAATCACACATATAAAATTCCCTACTGTCTAGAGCACAAGAAGAAATAAAGTACTACTACTACCATAGCTGCTTGTAGTACCTGAACTAGCTTTAGAAGTTACAATGTTACCCTGTTTTCAAGAAAGCATAGCCAGTTATTCCTGTATACTGTAACCCATCAGGGTAAGATCCCTCACGTGACATGACCATGGTCACACCTGTTAATGAACATAACAAAGTAGCATTCATGCGACTTACTGCAGTCATCTGAATCATATCCATCCAGGTCCAGCTCCTCTTCATGCTTAGAAGGTAGCGTGGTAGTGGTTGTGGTTGTAGAAGCTGCTCCATATGCCCCGAATAATTTGTCCACGTCTTCCTCTTCCTCCTTAGAACTTTCTGACGGACTAACAGATGGTTGGCTCACGTTAGATTTTAGGGAGTTACTACGGGTTACGGCGGTGGGGATACCACGAGGAAAGCGGGGAAAATAGTCAGAGATTTGTTTGATTGGCTTGATGGGACCTGGACACACATCAATGGCCATATGCTCCTGGATGCTTATGGTCATTTTCTCTCCTTTTCGGAGTGTCATGCATGCGATTCTGTTCCAAAACCCAAACCAGAGAATGGATTGCAGACAGAGAGTGGTTTATTGAAGTTCAACTACATAAAGAAGCAAATATTTTCCTTGGAAAGAAGGTCAGAGACGCTGCTGCAGGATATGTTGTTCTCTCCAATGGACTTTCAGACACCTTTTACATAGTGCCTGTAGCTTCCTGCAGCCACAAACGATCCTTATCCTCCCAGTGACTGCTAAACCTAAGCGTGAGGGAGAGAAGAACTGACAGGCAAGAGGGGGTGTGTATTTGGTGATGTCACTTGTTAGCAACCAAGCAAAATACAGGAAGCAAAGGAATGAGGGATGGGTCAGGTGCACTTAGCAGCTCCATACCTTCCAGACTGCCAGCATCATAATAAGGCTCAGTGACGGTCAAAATCAGGGACTTCAGAACAAAGGACTTCTCTTGATTCTTATACAGCTCAGTAGACGATAACTGCAACCCTTAGGCTGCAGAGGAACAGTTCTGTTACAACACAAAGGGTCAACACTACAAAGCATACAACTTTCATGTACGGCGTGTTTATTGTTCCAGATTACTGTAAGAATGACAAAATAATCCATGAGTACAGATTGTTTCGGAATGAGCAGAACAGACTGTTACACTTCCACGTATGTTGCATATTCAGAGCAGTGTTAATTGCGTGTAACCTCACGTCAGTGCGAATATGCTCTGAAGCTGAGATGGTGATGTGATACAGTGTGACAGGTTGTATACTACATCTCCCATGACGCTCAACCTGCTTGTCTTTTATTCAGGTAACCAGATTGTCATTGCCACTGCTTTGGAAATAATACTGAAAAGTTTGGTTAAATAGAGACTTGAAAGGGAGCGTTTCTTTTAAAAAGACAAACCAACTGCGCAATGAATCAAATTCTATAGATTAGTTTACCATTTCAGAGACGTACAATTAAGAATAAGAATGGTAAAATCAATGTTAGCCTTGGACCTCCGTCTGATAAGAACCACAGTTTCTTCACCAATAGTTGAGCAGTAGGACAAGCAAGCCTGCATCAAATATATCTGACTCTGTCTCGCTATGTCCGCTCATTGGACTTCTTTCTTTTTTTTTTTTTTTTTTTACAAAGAAGATCACAGAAAAAGGCCACAATGATACATTGCTGTGCAAGATACTAGCAGGATCCGAATGCAAGATATGATAGAAAAAACAAAGTGCAAAATGCTAATGAAACATCCACATACCCACCTATAATCCATGAGGGGGTGAATGCCAGCACCTTCAATGCACACAAATGAAACTTATACATGGGCTTTGTCACATGATATTGTGAGGTGTACAGAGCTCAGCCGATTGGTCATGCCCCACACTGTTACTGTAAATCAGGTGGCTGCCCAGTACCTTAATATATGCACCCAACAGTGACAGCCCACTGCAAAACGAAATGACCTAGCGGAATCCTGCAAAACAGATTTAAGTAACCATGAGGTATTAATCAATATTTTTACTATATCACAAAAGGAATCCAAACTTACCCAATACCAGACGATACATGGCTATGCAGGATGGTAGTAGGCCCCCAATACAAGTATGTAGTAGGAAAATATCTTGCAATTGGGCCTTGCTAGCATCCTGCACAGCCATATATCTAGTGGCAGACTGGGAAGTCTAGACCCACAAGTGGAATTGTTTCTAGGGGCCCCAGCACCAGTGTCAAACTGAAGGTCCTAGGGCCCCCCAACAGCTTCTTGCTAATAGCCTACACCACAGCTCCTTCACTAAAATCTTACATGTGTGCTGACTATCCGGCATTACTGAGTAAGTAATCCCCTATAGTACTGTGCAGAGTACCGTAGTTCCATGGCTAATTCATGCACAGAACTGTATGGGATACCACAGCCATGGAGCACTACACATATGTGCAAGATTATAGTGATGGAGCTGTGATGCAGACAAGGCACACTGGAAATTTTGCCCCATCCCCCCCCCCCATAGTGTAATACTCCACAGTATAAAATGCTCCCCTTAGTCCCCTAACAGTGGTCCCACATGGTATATAATGCTCCATGCAGTATAATATGCTCCCCAGAGCCCCAACACAGTATAGTTCCCCTTAGTGGTCCCACACAGTATAATAGGATCTGCCGCAGCACCACACAATATAATATGCCCTACACAGCATAAAAGGCTCCCCACAGCAACCCTCCAATATAATGCTCTACAGTGGCCCAGACAGTATAATATGCTCTCCAGAGACTGCCCTCACCACAGTATATTATACCACTGTGACCCTCACACAGTATATGTTCCCCACAGTCCCCCCCCAGTATAATGTTCCACAGTGGCCCCACAGAGTATAATATGCTCCCCAAAAGCCCCACACAACAATATAATATGCTCTACAGTGCTCCCACACTGTATCATAGGCTCTTTTACTTCCACCCTTAGTATAATGCTACACAGTGGCTCCCCCAGTATAACGCTCCACAGTAGCAGCACACAATATAATATGACCAACACAGTATGAAAGAATCCCCACTGTTCCCCCTGATATAATGCTCCAAAATGGCCCCACACAGTATAATATGCTCTCCAGAGCCTGCCCCCACACAGTATAATATGCTCCTCACAGTCCCTCCCAATATAATGGTCCACAGTGGCCCCACACAGTATAATATTCTCCCCACACTGCCCCCCAGTATAATGCTCCACAGTATCCCCATACAATATAATATGATACCCAGAGGCTTCCCCCAATATAATATGTTTCCCACAGTGGCCCTACACATTATACGATGCTCCCCAGAGGCTACCCAAGTATAAAGCTCCAAACAATATAACATAATACCAAGAGGCACTCCAGTATCATATGCTCCCCACAGTGCCACCAGACAGTATAATATACTCAACAGTGGCCCCACACAGTACAATATGCTCCTCAGGAGCCTCACTAGTATAATGCTCCACAGAGACCCCACACCATACAGTATGATATGCTCATCAGAACATCCCCCCAGTATAAGGATCCACAGTAGCCCCACACAATGTAATATGCTCTCCATAGGGCCCTCCAGAATAATTCTCCACAGTGGCCCCACACAGTATAATATACTCCCCAGAGCATCAAGCTGCTTCAGACCCTTGTTTTGATGAATATCCAAGAGGTTTGCCCGTTCAATACAGTGCTATCTCTTCAGATCCTCAGAGTATAATAATTGGAGACCCAGGGGAGGTGAGGGAAAATAACAAACAGTTATATTTACCTTGCCTTACTTCTCCTGGGAATCCTCTTGTTGCTCCCAGACCTGACAGCTATTTCTTCAGGTCTGCGCTTGACGCCTCACAATCCGGACGTCACCATTAAGGCCTGTGATTAGACTTCAGTGGTCACGTGGGGCAGAAATGGCCTTGGATCGATGTACGCTCAGTAGAGGTGAGTAAAAATAGCATGAAGTGTGACCAATAGGCTGTGCTCTGGTGCTGTGCACCTTACAATATCATGTGACAGTGCCCAAGTATAAGTTTAATTTGTGTACATTTGAGGTGTTGGCATTCACACCCTTATGGATTGTAGGTGGGTGAGTGGATGTTTCATTGGCATTTTGTACCTGTCTTTTTTCTATCATATCTTGCAATCGGGGCCTGCTAGCATCCCGCACGGCCATGCACCATCTGGTATTGGGTAGGTGTGGCTTTTTCTGTGATGATTTTTGTATAGTATATGACTTTTTGCAATTTCTTTAAGCAAAAACAAGAAAATTGAGAATAAAATTCATAGTTGTCCCAATGACCAGAAAAACACCCAATGCAGCTCTTGTTTTTGGGAGACTGTAGCTGTCCAATAAGGACAATGGACAATACAGGAAAAATAATCTGCTACATAAACCTTATCTTGCAGAAGAATTCACTGAATTGAATAGAGGAATACTCTAATAAAATACATTTTAAAACTTCACTTTTAATGATAATATTCTGATAAAAATAAGAACTGAAAACAAGGGCTAATTCATGGCGAACAGTCCTACGTGATATTTTGTACTTACCTGTCATCTTTACAGTGGACTATATTGCCGTAATGCATTTGATATCTTCATTATTCCGTATCAATTAGCCTTATGATATGTGTACTTACCTGTCATCTGTACAGTGTATGATATTACTGTGATGCACTCGATATCTGTATTTTATTTTGTTTTTATTATGTAGTTTATACACTTGAGAAAGGGCCTAGAGCCTGAAACACTTTGTGTTTCTTTGGACATAAATAAAGAAGACCTACTTTTGATATGTGGGTGAGCGCGGTGATCCTTAACGTTTTTGGTCCTATTTGACATTACTGACACCAAGGGTGGCATGGATCCTGCAGCTCTAACACCTGGGGAGGAACCCCCCCCATCTAAGTGGTTCACAGGCAGATTTAATGGTTGTGTTTACAACCACATAAGGTGAGAAGCTCTCATACCTTACTTATTATATTCACCAAACGGTATTTCACCATATGTGGCTCGGTGCTGTACTCTGTTTATGTCTGAATTGAATAGAGGAATACTCTAATCAAATACATTTTAAACCTTCACTTTTACTGATAATATTCTGATAAAAATAAGAGCGCAAAACAAGGGCTAATACATAGCGATCGTAGTGATGGTGCCAAAACCATACAGATTATCATTAGAGATGAGCGAACACTAAAATGTTCGAGGTTCGAAATTCGATTCAAACAGCCGCTCAATGTTCGTGTGTTCGAACGGGTTTCGAACCCCATTATAGTCTATGGGGAACAGATACTCGTTAAGGGGGGAACCCAAATCCGTGTCTGGAGGGTCACCAAATCCACTATGACACCACAGGAAATGATGCCAACACCTCTGGAATGACACTGGGACAGCAGGGGAAGCATGTCTGGGGGCATCTAACACACCAAAGACCCTCTATTACCCCAACATCACAGCCTAACAACTACACACTTTACACACTCAATACCACATCTCTGACAGTAGGAAAACACCTTGAAACATGTGTATTTGGCACTTGCAGTGAGGAGAGCTTGTCACCAGCAGTGAATTTGGCCCTTGTAGTAAGTTGAGGTTGGCACCAACATTTGTTTTGAAAATCAGGGTGGATTGAGCCTCTAACCAGCAGAGTTTGGGCAAATTCATGGTGGAGGGAGCCTCTAAAAACCCCAGTTTGGACCAATTCATGGTGGAGGGAGCCTCTAAACAGCCCAGTTTGGGCAAATTCATGGTGGAGGGAGCCTCTAAAAACCCCAGTTTGGACCAATTCATGGTGGAGGGAGCCTCTAAACAGCCCAGTTTGGGCAAATTCATGGTGGAGGGAGCCTCTAAAAAACCCCAGTTTGGACCAATTCATGGTGGAGGGAGCATCTAAAAACCCCAGTTTGGACCAATTCATGGTGGAGGGAGCCTCTAAAAACCCCAGTTTGGACCAATTCATGGTGGAGGGAGCCTCTAAACAGCTTAGTTTGGGCAAATTCATGGTGGAGGGAGCCTCTAAACAGCCCAGTTTGGGCAAATTCATGGTGGAGGGAGCCTCTAAAAACCCCAGTTTGGACCAATTCATGGTGGAGGGAGCCTCTAAAAACCCCGGTTTGGACCAATTCATGGTGGAGGGAGCCTCTAAAAACCCCAGTTTGGACCAATTCATGGTGGAGGGAGCCTCTAAACAGCCCAGTTTGGGCAAATTCATGGTGGAGGGAGCCTCTAACCAGCCCAGTTTGGACCAATTCATGGTGGAGGGAGCCTCTAAAAACCCCAGTTTGGACCAATTCATGATGGAGGGAGCCTCTAAACAGCCCAGTTTGGACCAATTCATGGTGGAGAGAGCCTCTAAAAACCCCAGTTTGGACCAATTCATGGTGGAGGGAGCCTCTAAACAGGCCAGTTTGGGCAAATTCATGGTGGAGGGAGCCTCTAAACAGCCTAGTTTGGGCAAATTCATGGTGGAGGGAGCCTCTAACCAGCCCAGTTTGGACCAATTCATGGTGGAGGGAGCCTCTAAAAACCCCAGTTTGGACCAATTCATGGTGGAGGGAGCCTCTAAACAGCCCAGTTTGGACCAATTCATGGTGGAGGGAGCCTCTAAAAACCCCAGTTTGGACCAATTCATGGTGGAGGGAGCCGCTAAACAGCCCAGTTTGGACCAATTCATGGTGGAGGGAGCCTCTAACCAGCAGAGTTGGTGGAAATCAGGGTGGAGGGAGCCTCTAACCAGCAGAGTTGTGGGAAAGCAGGGTGGAGGGAGCCTCTAACCAGCAGAGTTGGTGGAAATCAGGGTGGAGGGAGCCTCTAACCAGCAGAGTTGTGGGAAAGCAGGGTGGAGGGAGCCTCTAACCAGCAGAGTTGTGGGAAAGCAGGGTGGAGGGAGCCTCTAACCAGCAGAGTTGTGGGAAAGCAGGGTGGAGGGAGCCTCTAACCAGCAGAGTTGGTAGAAATCAGGGTGGAGGGAGCCTCTAACCAGCAGAGTTGGGGGAAATCAGGGTGGAGGGAGCCTAGTATTAGCAGAATTGTGCAACGCTTATGGTGGATGAGTATGAGGATGCGGAGGAATTGGAGAGGTTGAGTACAGACATGGAGTTTCATGTTGGGGTGCTTTACACAGGTGGGCCCAAAAATGAAGGCTCTATCCAGTGGTGGTTCATTTTTATCAAAGTGAGCCGGTCGGCACTCTCAGCTGACAGACGGGTGCGCTTGTCAGTGATGATGCCACCGGCTGCACTGAACACCCTCTCAGATAGGACGCTGGCGGCAGGACAGGACAGCACCTCCAAGGCATATAGGGCAAGTTCAAGCCACAGGTCCAACTTCGACACCCAATACGTGTAGGGCGCAGAGGGGTCGGAGAGGACAGGGCTGTGGTCGGAAAGGTATTCCCGCAACATGCGCCTATACTTCTCACGCCTGGTGACACTAGGACCCTCCGTGGCGGCACTTTGGCGAGGGGGTGCCATCAAGGTGTCCCAGACCTTAGACAGTTTGCCCCTCGTTTGTGTGGACCGGTGAGAACTTGGTTGCCTACTGGAGGAACTGCCCTCCCTGCCGCCAACGTCACATGCTGGAAACATCTCCATCATATTCTGCACCAATTGCCTGTGGCAAGCATTGATGCGATTGGCCCTCCCCTCTACCGGAATAAAAGACCAGATGTTGTTTTTATACCGGGGGTCAAGGATAGCAAAGATCCAGTACTGGTTGTCCTCCATGATTTTGACAATACGCTTGTCGGTTGTAAAGCACCCCAACATGAACTCAGCCATGTCTGCCACAGTGTTAGTTGGCATGACTCCTCTGGCCCCACCGGAAAGTTCAATCTCCATTTCCTCCTCATCCTCCATGTCTACCCATCCGCGCTGCAACAATGGGACGATTCGAAGTTGCCCGGAAGCCTCCTGTATCACCATCACATCATCGGACAACTCTTCTTCCTCCTCCTCCTCCTCCTCCTCCTCCTCCATTAAACGCAGTGAAGCGGACAGATGTGTGGACCTACTCTCCAGCTGTGACGGATCGGATGCTATCCCTAACTCCTCTGTGTGATCTGAGTTATCCCTGATGTCAATCAGGGATTCTCTCAGAACACACAAGAGCGGGATTGTAAGGCTCACCATCGCATCCTCAGAGCTCACCCTCCTTGTGGACTCCTCAAAGACCCGTAGGATGTCACAAAGGTCTCTCATCCATGGCCACTCATGGATGTGAAACTGAGGCAGCTGACTTTGTGGCACCCTAGGGTTTTGTAGCTGGTATTCCATCAAAGGTCTCTGCTGCTCAACCACTCTATTCAACATCTGAAACGTTGAGTTCCAGCGTGTGGGGACGTCGCACAAAAGCCGGTGTTGTGGCACATGCAGGCGTTGCTGGAGAGATTTTAAGCTAGCAGCGGCTACTGTCGACTTGCGAAAGTGGGCGCACATGCGCCGCACTTTCACCAGTAGCTCTGGAACATTGGGGTAGCTCTTTAGGAAACGTTGCACCACTAGGTTGAAGACGTGGGCCAGGCATGGAACATGTTGGAGTCCGGCAAGCTCCAGAGCTGCTACCAGGTTCCGGCCGTTATCACAAACGACCATACCTGGGCCCAGGTGCAGCGGCTCAAACCATATTGCCGTCTCATCGAGGAGGGCATCCCTCACCTCGGAGGCAGTGTGCTGTCTGTCCCCCAAGCTGATCAGCTTCAGCACAGCCTGCTGACGTCTACCAACGCCAGTGCTGCAACGTTTCCAACTCGTAGCTGGGGTCAATCTAACAGCGGAGGAGGAGGCGGTGGCGGAGGAGGAGGCGGTAGAGGAGGAGGAGGAGGGGGGTGTTCTTCTCGTGTCCCTGCCAGGAATGTTAGGCGGGGAGACGAGGTACACCGGGCCAGTTTGGGAAGCAGTCCCAGCCTCAACTACATTCACCCAGTGTGCCGTCAGTGAAATGTAGCGTCCCTGTCCGCATGCACTTGTCCACGCGTCGGTGGTCAAGTGGACCTTTGTGCAAAGCGCGGAACTAAGGGCCCGCCTGATGTTGAGTGACACGTGCTGGTGCAAGGCGGGGACGGCACACCGGGAGAAGTAGTGACGGCTAGGGACGGCATAGCGAGGTGCTGCAGTTGCCATCAGGTCCAGGAAGGCGGGAGTTTCAACAAGCCGGAACGCCAACATCTCCTGGGCCAGCAGTTTAGCGATGTTGGCGTTCAAGGCTTGCGCGTGTGGGTGGTTAGCAGTGTATTTCTGCCGCCGCTCCAATGTCTGAGAGATGGTGGGTTGTTGTAAAGAAGCGCCTGATGGTGCATTTGATGGTGCAGGAGAAGGAGATAAGA